>NC_083696.1:17047500-18297500 GCF_033118175.1 Dama dama
GACATGGGTTTGAGTAATCTCCAGGAGTTGGTGATGGACAGGGAGGCCTGGCATGCTATGATTCATGGGGTCGCAAAGAGTCGGACGCGACTGAGCGACTGAACTGAGCTGAATTTTGAAAGGCAAGAATACCAAGGATGCTTTCTTTTACCTGGTATTTTCCTGTTTCGGGATTATTTCTCAGCTTGGAAAAAAGAATCACTAAGGAGCAGCCTCAAGTGGGGTTAGACCACAGAAGAAAAGTCCTACAATCAGGAAGTTTTTTTTTCTTCTTCTTTTTGAGACTTAAAAACAATTTAGTGTGCAATTGAACACAGTCTCAACTATCTGGCCATAGGAAGTGAAACTTTGATCTAAAGTCAGATTCCAGGAACACACAGGAGAGTTTGTAAACCTAGTAAAATCCTAGTTCAGCTATTCTCTTAGTCTTTTCACAAGCATCATGAATCCTGTTCTTTTCTTTTCCTTGATCGAAATGGCTGCAACACGAGAGAGTTCACTAGCCAAGTTTATGACTCTGGTGGAAGTGGCCTGGCTTCCTGGATTAAGCCTTCTAGCCAGTCATTCCCATTGCCATCTCTGATCCATAATTGTGAAATCAATAAACTTCTGACCTACAGAACTGTGAGCTAACAAATGGGTGTTGCTTTAAGCTATTGAGTTAACTTGTTACACAGCAATAGAAAATGTATACACCTACTTTCCTCTTTCATTACTCAGGAAAATACTTTGTTGTTGTTCAGTCACTATCCCATGGACTGCAGCACACCGGGCTCCTCTGTCCTCCACTGCCTCCCAGAGTTTGCTCAAACTCATGTCCATTGAGTAGATGATGCTATCTAAACATCTCATCTTCGGCTGCCCCCTTCTCCTTTTGCCTTCAATCTTTCCCAGCATCAGTGTCTGTTCCAAGAGTTGGCTCTTTGCATCAGGTGACCAAAGTATTGGAGCTTCAGTTTCAGCAGCAGACCTTCCAGTGAATATTCAGGATTGATTTCCTTTAGGATTGACTGGTTTGATCTCCTTGCTGTCCAAGGACTCTCAAGAGTCTTCTCCAGAACCACAATTCAAAAGCATCAATTCTTCAGCAGTCTTCTTTATGACCCAACTCTCACATCTGTACATGACTACTGGAAAAACTACAGCTTTGACTATTTGGACCTTTGTCGGCAAAGTGATGTCTCTACTTTTTAATACACTGTCTATGTTTGTCATAGCTTTCTTTCCAAGAAGCAAGCATCTTTTAATTTCATGGCTGCTGTTACCATCTGCAGTGATTTTGGAGCCCAAGAAAATAAAACCTGTAACTGCTCCCATTTTTTCCCCCTTCTATTTGCTGTGAAGTAACGGGACCAGGTGCCATGATCTTCATTATTTGAATGTTGAGTTTTAAGCCAGCTTTTTCACTCTTCTCTTCCACTCTCATCAAGAGATTCTTTAGTTCCTCTTCACTTTCTGTCATTAGACAGAAGAGCCATACAAAAAAGGGACCCAAATAACCATGATGATGTGGTCAAGTCACCTAGAGCTGGACCTTCAGGAGTGTGCAATCAAGTGGGCCTTAGGAAGCATTCTATGAACAAAGCTAGTGGAGGTGACAGAAATCTAGCTGAGCTACTTAAAATCCTAAAAGATGGATGCTGTTAAAGTGTTGCACTCAATATATCAGAAAAATTAGAAGACTCAGCAGTGGCCACAGGACTGGAAAAGGTCAGTTTTCTTTCCAATCCCAAAGAAGCACAAATGCCAAAGAATGTTCAAACTACTGCACAACTGCGCTCATTTCATAGGCTAGCAAGGTTATGCTCAAAATCCTTCAAGTTAGGCTTCAGCAGTACATGATCCGAGAACTTCAGATGTACAAGCTGGGTTTCAAAGAGGCAGAGGAACCAGTGATCAAATTGCCAAAACACTTGTAGGATCATGGAGAAGGCAAGGGAATTCCAGAAAAACATCTCTTTCTGCTTCATTGACTATGCTAAAGCTTTTGATTGTGTGGATCACAAAAAACAGTGGAAAATTCTTAAAGAGTTGGGAGTACCAGACCACCTTACCTCTCTCCCAAGAAACCTGTACACGCGTCAAGAAGCAACAATTAGAATTAGACATGGAACAACTGACTGATTCAAAATTACGAAAGGAATATGACAAGGCTGTATATTGTCATCCTGCTTATTTAATTTCTATGCATCCTGTGAAATGCTGGGCTGGATGAGTCACAAGCTGGAATCAATATTGCCAGGAGAAATATCAACAACCTCAGATATGCAGATGCTGGGAAACTACTATAAGACCCACTACTTAGCAGTGCTTTCTCCTGGGGGAAAAAAAAAAAACTTCTCCAGAAGAGCACTCATACTGCCCTCTGGTGTAGATCTCAGGTAAAACAGGCATATATAAGTATAACTTCTCTCTAAGAATGTTTTCCTGATTATGATTAATAAAGCTGTGGAAACACTGATGCCAACCTAGCATAGGAATGTTCACTTTATAGAGTAAAGCAGATCCAACTGAATAGCTCCACCACATCCAAAGTTCCATAATGAAAAACCCAGTGCACACAATAACATATTAACAGGATAAGGGAAAGGGACAGCTTATCAAAGGCTCACATCTTCCCCCTGCCCAGTCTGTGGTCCAGAGAGGCATGTCTGGGCGCACTCCAACTCTACCCAGCAGTTTGCTCCCTGGAACTCCAGACCCAAGGATGCTGTTTGATACCTCCCTCCTTCCCCCCATCCAAATAAAAACTCCTGAAGAAAAAGGCTGGCTTTCTCCCTGGTTAATCACCTTCCAAATCCTCTCAGGCTTATTCTAAGTGAGGACAGCTCCCTTCCCCTACACTCCACTCAGACTGTGCTCTTCTCTGTAATCCAGGCAAGTTCAAGCACATTTGACCTTAGTAGACCAAGAACCTCAGGGACCAGGAGGGCACTACAGCTGTATCTCGCGAACTGCTGAGGTTTCATTAATTCAGCTTTGTGCTGGGTGGTGGTATGAAAAAATCAGTCTTTGTGCACCAGTGCCAAATCAAATGTCAGAGACAGAGTTTTGTGTCAAGTAGAAAAGAATAGCTTTATTGCTTTGCCAGGCAAAGGGGGATACAGTTGGCTCCTGCCCTTGAAAGTGTGTGGTAGGTTTGGTTGAGGAGTTTTATACTAATAGTTCAAGGGCAGAGCTGCTAATAGGGATCAGGGTGTGTGCAGGCCTGCACTGCTTTAATCCAGCCTCAGGTGGTCTCCTAAATGAGCTTCTCTGGTTCCTTTAATCTGGCCTCAGGTAGTCTCCTGATGAGCTTCTTAAGGTTATCAAGCTGTGACCTTCTCTGGAATGAAGTTAGGAGTTTCCATTTGTTGTGGGTTTCAGTTCTGTAAAGGAGCTCAGAGATACTTTGTATATCCCTTGAGGTGGAACCAGAACACTGCCCCAGGTCTGCATTGTTGTCTCTTGGCTGCTCCTCCCAAATCTCTGCATCCCCTCCCTTCCCTGATTAGCAACTGGCTGAAAGGTTTCCATGCCCAGGAGCCCCACAGAGTCCTTCTCCGTTTCTGCGGGCCCTGCACCTGGCATTGTTAATGAGTATTTCAAGAAGGTGCAAAGGCGATATGCTTCTGGGCCAATGAAAGTGCACTTCTGCTCCAGATTCACTGAAGTGCATTTTAATAGAATCTAAAGTCAAGGTAGAGGAAACCAGGTTCTTTTGTATTTCAACCTCATAACCATTTTGGGAGGTAGATACTGTTATCTTTTTACAGATGAGACTTGAAATGTTAAGTGACTTATCGAAGGTCACAGTCAGATAAGCTGTGGAACTGAGATTCAATCTGATTTTTTTTTTTAAAATCTGTAGGTGGTGTTATGATTTATTTTAAAATAAACTTTTAATTTTAGCATAACTTTAGATTTACAGAACGACTGTGAAGATAATACAGAGTTCCCATATACCCCACATCCAATTTCTCCTATAATTAATAACATCCATTAGTATGATGTAAGGTACAGTTCGGGCGAGGCAGAAAAGGAAAGACAACAGAAGTAGGTTACCTTTATTCAGGCAAGGAGGGGTGACAGTCGGCCTAACACCAGACTGAGTGCTGAGAGGGATCAGGGAGGCTTCATACTTATAGGGAGATTTGTGGAAGCGATAAGGGAAATGTTAATCAGGCAGGATATTTTGAGTATTCTTTTGTTGAGATGACGTTTGTAGTTGGGCAGGGGGTGATAAGTCTTCTGGGCAGGTGTAGGGGGTGGAAAGTTTCCAGACAGGGGGCGATAAGTCTTCTGGGCAGGTGTAGGGGGTGGAAGGTTTCTGGACAGGGGTTGATAAATCCCAGATAGATGCAACCGGCCTGGAGCATCAGGGTGGAACTAAAGTTCTGTTTTGTTTCCTCTGAAGTTAGATGATTCAGCAAGGGGCCTTTGAGACTGTTGTTCTCTTTTCTAGGCCCAAAAGACTCCTTCATATGATACATTTGTCACTATTAATAAACCAGTAGTGGTATTGTTAAGAACTAAAATCTATGGTTCCTCCAGATTTCCTCAGTCTTTCCCTGATGACTTTTCACCTGTTTCAGGGTCTCATCCAGGATACCACAGTACTTTTAATTTTGTTGTTCAGTTGCTCACTCATGTCGACTCTTTGTGACCCCATGGACTGCAGCGCACCAAGCTTCTCTGTCCTTCACCACCTCCCAGAGCTTGCTCAAACTCATGTCCATTGAGTCAGTGATGCCATCCAACCATCTCATCCTCTGTCATCCCCTTTTCCTCCTGCCTTCAATCTTAATAGGTCTACTTAAGATTGTCTTGATTGTGGCAGTTTGTCAGACTTTATCACTTATATGTGGAACCAAAAAATTAAACAAATAAATAAATATAACAAAACAGAAGCAAACTCAGATATGGAGAACAAACTAGTAGCTGCTGATGGGGAATGGTGGGGAGAGACAAGACAAGTGTAGGGAGACGAGACAAGGGGTATGAACTATTATGTTTAAAATAAATAAACTACGAGGATATGCTGTACAGCACAGAGAATATAACCAATATTTTGTAGCTTTAAATGGAGTATAATCTGTAAAAATTTTGAGTCACTATGTTGTATACCTGAAACTAATATAATATTGTAACTCAATTATATATTAATTAAATAATTGAAAACATGACTCTTAAAAATATGGAGTAAATATATGTCAAAGATTTTATTTAACTTGTTCATTAGTGAGGGAGCCAGTAAGGTCGTAAAACTGGTTTTAAAGAGTGATTTCCCTGGTGGTACAGTGGCTAAGACTCTGTGTTCCCCATGCAGGGGGCCCAGGTCAGGGAACTTGATTTCACATGCTGCAACTAAGAGTTCACATGCTGAAATGAAAAGATCTTGAATGCTGCAACGAAGCCCCAATGCAGACAAATAAACGAATATTGAGAAAAAAAAAAAGAGTATTTGAGGAACGAGATAATTGTAGACAATTTTAAAAAGGAACATCAAAATAAGATCACTGGATTAGATACAAAACTGATTTAATGCCCTATAGGGCAGCAAAAACTATAACCGTTGAGGTTATCATATCTACCAGTCAGAAATCATTTGCATCTCTGCTAGCCACAAATCTACAAGTCAACTGCAAAGTTGCCAAGTCTGAACCTTAATTAATAGTAAATAGTAAATAGTAAAGTCATAGAATTATGCCTTCTCATGAGAAATTAAATAATTGTTGGATGGGTCTGTTAAACAGTATTCAGTATGACATTGAAAGGACAGGTGCACTTAAACTTACTCATTAACTTATGCTTTGGTTAATTTTTCTTAACAATTATCCAGTGTCATCTCCTGTGGAACTGTAGGAAACTGCAGGAAAGTATCTTTGCCAGCCTAGGTAGGCCTAGTGGCCTCCCCACAGAATCCACTCTGGTTTCACTCTGGGAAACAGAAGGTCTTCTCTGGTGGAGAATTAGCCTCCAGTCTAGGGAGACAGAAGATTGCAAAGGGAGGCCAGAAACAGCCCTGGGGGCTTAACACGTATTTTCTTCTCACAGCACCATTTCCTGGCACTGTTGGCCACAAAATATTAAATCTGATCAATTCATAGCAACACCCCTTTCTTGATTATGGGGAGACAATGAGGCTTGGCAAAGTGGACAGAAGTGGATTTCACTCCAGAAAGTAAAATACCCTACACAGCTTCCAAATTTTAACACCACATAATAGTACTAATTTTTCTTTAATGCTTTTTAGATTGAGTGCTGAGGGCAGGACTTTACTTTCTTCACAGCCTCTGGCTTTGAGCCAGGATAGTGCAGGTGCTCTGTAAAAGGCAGCTGTGTGAAGAAGAAGATACTACAATTTGGGGGTTTTGTAAAAAAGTGGGATCACACAGGAGAAAGTGTTTTGAGATGCCTGCACCAAAGACTTGCTATTTATGAGGTCTTGCTGTGAGGGGGTGTCTTGAGGACACAATATTCCCAAAGAAGTACTTTCCAAAAACACAAGAATGCCTTTTTTTTTTTTTTTTTAATGCAATCCAGATGGCAATACCAAATAATAATAATTATGATTTTTTTTAAAGATCCTAGGCCTGACTTTAGATTATAAGTTGGCTTGTTATCAGGAAAAAAATACTTATTGAAACACAGCCATGATCAATGGCTCCACATAAGCCTGTTGCAAAAATCAGGCAGCTATTTGTACATGTGGGATTTGGTACATAGCTTCTCAACAGAGATAATTTTGTTCCAGGATGAGCACCAGGGACAGGAAATTGGACGGGGGTCCTGGTCTGATCATCTGGAAAATAGGGCTAATTGGGATGCCTCCCTCGGAGGTTTGCTTTATTAAGGTTTGATTGGGAGCTCAGAAAGCATTGAATCAAAGACTCTTCAGCACTGTGCCCAGCCTTATTATTTAAATATAAAACCTCTGTTTTTCAAGCCTCTTTGTTTTTCTGTGACATTAAGGCTTTCCTAGGAACTTATCTGCATTCAACTCACTGCGCCTCTACTTCCTTCTTCAGAAGCATCTTAAATATTATTTGGCATATACTTATTATAGCATATACTTATTTAGCATATACTTAATATAGCATATACTTATTTAGCATATACTTTAGGATATACTTAAATATTATTTACCATGTTATTTAGAATATACTGCCTTTGTCCAACACTCTTTCCCTGAGACTCAACTCATTCTAGTAGGTTTGTTTTGTCTGTCGTTAAAATACTGACTTCCTCCAGCTGCTAGTACCTCTTTCTTGGTCCTTTAATTGTTCTCCTCAACCATGAGTCAGCAGCTGGACTTGATGGTCAGAGCTCTCATGGAGAAAAGAAATTTTCTCTGGGCTCCAGCCTTATGTGATGTGTGCATTCTTGGCTCAGAGGGGCTCCGTGTTGGTCTGCACTCAAGGTGAGAGTGAGGTTTTCATTAGAAGGACAAAAGCCACCACCTCAGGCTCCCACCTGTGAAGCATGGTGGAGTGGCAGAAGGTAGGGATGCTGTTGTGATCGGGGGCAGGGGACAATCCTAGAGTCTGCCAATGATAATAAGAGCTGTCAACAGCTACTGTATTTAGAAAATGGTTATCAATTGTTATTATTAGTACATTGGCTCCATTCTGCATTAATTTGTCTCCAGGAACATAACCAGCACAAGCATTCAGGGCTTCTTATGGTCCGCCAGGGGATTTCGGGTCAGTCTCAGTAACAGGTGCCTTTTGGGGAGATGTCTCCTGAAGGACTTGGACAATGAGTCTCTTCTCTGGTTCTCTCCAGGGTCAGTCTCCATACTGATTGCCTGCTCTATCCTTGACTATCAATATCTGACTATCTATCATCGCCTAATTTTATTGCTGAGTCAGACAATCTGTTTTAATTGCCCATTTCCACCTCCAACTCTGCCTCTGTCTCGCAGGAGGGAAAAATCTCTCTCTTAGGGCTTGGTGTCTGCTCATCCGCCTGGATCAGATGCCCAGGGTGGCAATGCAGGCCACCCAGAGCAGCTGTCCCCGGCCTTTTTTGGCACCAGCGACCAATTGCATGGAAGACGATTTTTCCACGGACCTGGGGTTGGACCGATGGTTTTGGCATGATTTACATGCATTACATTTGTTGTGTGCACTTTATTTCTCATCCAATGCTGCCGATGATCTGACAGGAGTTTGGGGACTCCTGACCTAGAGGATCTCTTACAACTCCTGAGTCCCCAGGTTCTCCATTTTCCAGGGCTGTACTGGGGAAGATGAAGGTTTTGTTCATATGCTGAGCCTCTCCCCCTAGCTTCCTGCCCACCTTCAGGGTGTTCTCTTCTAGATGCTGGCCAGTTCTGGGTCCAGCTCCCTTTTTTTTTTCTGTCCCTCCAGACTCATTCTTCCTTATGGTCCTCCCTGTCCTGGGAGGTGGGCCTGTTTGGACCCCATCAAATGGTTCCTTTGCTTCCTGGCTTCCAGCTGGTCCAGTGGTGAGATGTCTGGGCAGGAGACCTGGGCAGGTCAGAACGTTTATTCCCCTGGTGCTCTCCTTGTGGGATTCCTCAGGTTCTCTCTGATGGAAGGTCAGAGCACCTCCCAAGGGGGCCCTCTCCTCACGGTTCTGAGTTCTGCTAAGCATTCCCTCCCTCAACCCTAGGTATGTGATAGATTAAATTATTGGCCCAAATTCTTTGTCCTTCCTGGTAGCCACACTTTTTGCCCGGATGTGACTTTGCAGCTACTCTCATAAAGGAGAGGTGGGGGGGCGGGGTATATATTTCTCCTTGCCCTTGGGCTTGGGTCTGTGACTCACTCTGGTCAATGGAATGTGAATGAAACCAATTGTTTACAGCAGTTTCAAGCCCAGGCCTTTAGAAGCATCATCATGTGTTTCTGTAATGCCTTTTTGTGCCTCTGCCAGCTCAGTGAGAAGAGCTTCCCCTGGGCACTGCCGCCTTCCTCAGTCTGGGCCCTAGAATGAACCTGTGTGGAGCAGCCCAGACCTTTATCTGCAGAGGAGTCAAGCCCAGCTGGACACCAGCTTGAGGCAGAGCTCCCAGCTGAGCCAGCTGACCTCCAGTAAACCCACAGCCTGGGAGAAGCACATGCTTCTTGCTGCATTCCACCGAGATTGTGTGATAAAGGGGAGCAACACCCTACTGCCACCAGCACCAGGCTTCTGCCCTTACACCACAAACACTCCCTGTATTAAGCCCTTGGGGAGCCACCCTAATTTGAGTGTCATCTGCTTCCTGTAGTGACACCCAGTGAATGACATAGGCACCAGCCCATCTCTTCCCTAACATTATATCACATTGCTAGCAAAGCTCAAAATATGACATTTGATACCAGCTGCCCTTCTTCTGTTTCCCATTTGCTACTCAATATTCAACTGAAAGCCTGTTCTTAGAAGCTAATAGTGACATTTAATTCTTTTTTATGTATTGTTAAAATTTTCAGTTTTTTATTTGGAAAAATTTTGGAACATATAGACAAGTAGAGATATTATCAAGAACCTCCAGGTACCCATGACCCACCTTTAACAATGACTGACATTTTGTCAATCTTGTTTAATCTCTTGTTTAATAAGTCTCCTGTTTATTTTCTAAACCTGATAACCTTTCACTTTCAAGAGGGAATCATAGCTCTAATCTTCTTTTTTTAAAAAAAATTAATCTTTATTGGCGTATAGTTGCTCTACAATGTTGGTCAGTTCCTACTGTCCAGCAAAGTGAATCAGTTATACACAGACATATAACCACTGTTTTTCGGATTTCCTTCCCATTCAGATCACCACAGAGCCCTGAGTAGCATTCTCTGAGCTCTACAGTAGGTTCTCATTCATTTTCTATTTTATGCACAGCATCCCACCCACACTGCGCTCCCCGCCCCCCACCTCCTTAGCTCTAATCTTCCATGATTTCTGTGCAGCAGTCGCTACTGTGGCTCACGCTTCTTTTCTCTGCCCTTGCTATCTGTCTCCTGAGTTTCCTTTAATCTTCTGTGTCTGTTCTCATTTTCCTCTTTTTGATTTCTGACTTGGCTCGCAAATGTTGGGATCCCCAAGGGACTTGTCCTATTCCGTCACCTAGTTTCCTTCTCTCTGTGCTCTCTTCCTGGGGGAGGGTCTTCTGCACACTCATGGCTTAATCTGTGAGCCTGTTCTGTTTCTGGGCTCTACTTTCCGTCTGTCCACTAAGTGTCTTCACTTAGATGTTGTATGTACTTCTTCACAAACCAAACTCAGCAACATCTCAAACCTTCTTCTCCACCTCTTCTGGGTTCCCCGTCCCTGTTTGGACCTTCTGTAGTGCCCTGTCACATAGCTAGATGTGTGACTCCTTTCTTGGACACAGACCTGACCAATGTGTTGTTCCTCTGAGTGCTAGCATCATTATTCTAAATCACATCATGCTAACACCATCCCAACTTGGAAATCTTCTATGGAAGATACTGTATCTGTATCTTCTGATACTGATTCAGATACTGTATCTGATACTGTATCTTCTATGGAAGATACTGTTCAGAATAGACTGTAAACATTTTGGTGTGATACTGAAGCCTCTCCACCCTCTCCTTCTGATCTCAGCTTCCATACCCTGTCCTCCAAACATATGGGCCTGCTTGTTTTCCCACAATGCACCACAGACTTTCATGTGGCCTGGGCTCATGCTCATCAGTCTCTTATTTTTTAAGGTTAAAAAACAATGTGGCTCTGTGTCTCAAACGCTAATTTCAAAGTGACCCCCTTCCGTCATTCTTGAATCACGCTTGCTCTTCTGAGATTCTTGCTGACATTTGAATTTGCTCTTCCTGCCAAAGGAAACAGTCAACACGGTATTTCGTTTTTTCAGCAGCCTCATTACGGACCGATTTACCAAAGGGACCGATTTTCTTTTCAAAATGGACCGATTTACCATGGCAATGAGATATTGTCTCCACAGAAATACTGGCCGTATAAAGTTTCTGACTCTCCATAGGACTTTGATTCCTGCACCCCAAGGGAGGAATGGTGTGCTACTCATCTTTTTAAGTATCCCCAGTGCCTGGCATACAGGAAATGGTAAGTGTTTGTTTGAATTGCAGCTAAGTTAGCATTGGGATGAGGAAGTAAGATCTAGAGAGGGCACACATGTTGACAGCCAATTGCAGAGAAAGCTGCCAAACACATAATCTATGAGCTGAGAGGCTGGGGTCACGCCATTCCCTGCAGTGAGGGCCTCTAGGCCTGTCAGATGTCAATTGCGTTTGCAAAGCTAGGAGTTCAGGTGGGAGGTTGGATTTTTCTTCATTAAACTTGTCATTCCCCAAGGTGGGGCTCTGACAGGCACCCAGTGAGATGTCAAGCTGAGACAGCTGTTGCCAAACCTGGCGGAGGCATTTCAGACAGCTGCCTCAGACTTCATGGGCAACATCCTTTTCTTCTTAAAGGACATCAAAACACTTAACAAATAAATAGGGTTGCAAAGAGTCAGACACAACTGAAGTGACTTAGCAGACACACATGCATGATGGAGACAGAATTGTATCTGAGTCAGATCACATGGATTTGAGTCTGGACTCTGATGTCAGCTTTGTAACTAAAGAAATTATATCACCCCTCTGAGCCTCATTCTCCTTACTCATAACACTGGTTGCTGTGAAGCCTGAATGAGATAATGTATATGTACATGTTTTATAAGTTGTTGGTCACTGTTCAAATATGAGATAAAATTAGAATTAAATTATGTTTAGTCTTCATATCATGCACACACAATAAATATAGAATGGTTAAATTGATACATATTTGCTCACTGTGTATTATATGTCCAGCTCACTGCTTGGAACTGTGATAAACACAGTTTATATAAGTCAATTTTCTGACTTTAAGAAATTTTTAATCTAGTTGGGAGAAGAGACCAGTTTATTTCTCCCCTTGTTTCTACACAGGGGAAGGCATTTCTACTCTACAACCAAGGGAGACCATTTCTATTTCTTTTCTCATTCTTCCTAAGAGAGGGAGAGTAACCTACAATGTTGGTAAACTTGGGCAAAGGTACTAAGTGTGGTGGCTCAGCATTTTTTTCCCTTCTCCCTTCTTAACTAGTAGATTACTGGGAATTCATAGTGTCTTTACTCTTTGCCATCGTGTAATGTTTTAGGTGGTATAGGTTGGATGAGAGCAGGGCTTGTCCAGATTTCTTTGTGACTGAATGGGTAGGTTAAGTTCTGGGGGAGAGTGTTAGAAAGTACGTTGTACCTTGGCATGTAATACCAGTTCTTAGCCTTGCTTCCATCCTAAAGTATATTTCTTTATTTAAAACCTTGACATTTAACTCTCCTCCCAATTGCGGGGAAGCACCAGCCACTCCCACTTAGGGTTTGAACCTATCCCAGGATCTAACTACCTCTCCAGGTTTAGATTATTTATTTACTTGCTTTATTATTTTGGGTTGTGATGAGTCTTTGTTGCTGTGCGTGAGCTTTCTCTGGTTGCAGACAGCAGGGGCTACTCTCTAGTTGTGGTGTGCGTGCATCTCATTGCAGTGGCTTTTCTTATTGTGAGCACGGGCTCTAGGACACGTGGGCTCAGTAGTTGTGGGACACGGGCTTAGTTGCTCCATGGCATGTGAAATCTTCTCGGACCAAGGATTGAACCCATGTCCCCTGCCCTGGCAGGCTGATTCCTATCCACTGTACCACCAGGGAAGTTCCTAGATTTTTAAAATTAGCCCAAATGCCTTAGGAAATCTGGACATCTTTCCAGGTGGGCTTGCCACTCCAAAGTCCTACAGAACAGTTCAGAACATCCTCTAAATCTGATTCTTTTCTGCATGACTCAGCAATGTGAGTTGATAGGGTGCTTCTCTATCTTAGGCTTCAAACACTGTTAGGTGTGGTTTTCTTTCTGTTTACCCTACTTGGAGTTTATTGAGAGTCTTGGATCTGTCATTTAATGTTTTTCACCAAATTTGGGAATTTCATGGTCATCATCTTTCAGTATTTTTCTCTGTCCTGTATCAGTATCAGTCATGGTTCCAGCAGAGAAACAGACAGTAGGATATATAGTAAGATATGTGGCCAAAAGGATATGAGTGTGTAAAACATTTTTATTGCAAGGAATATTGCCTTCCATGACTGTGGGAGCTAATGAGGCAAGTCTGAGAATTAGAGGACAGGCTGTCAGGAAGGGCAGACTGGGGATTCTGGGGCAGGAACTGATGCTGAAGTCCACAGACGAAATATCTCCCCCCACTCCCCCCCTGCCTAGGGAAACCTCAGCTCTGTTCTTAAAACTTTTTAACTGATTGGCTAAGACTCACCAAGATGACTCAGGAAAATGTCTTTTATGTAAAGTCAACTGATTATAGACAGTAATCACATCTAAAAATACCTTCACAGCAATGCTAGATTAGTGTTTCATTGAATATAGTGTTTCATTTCATGGGTATAGTTTTTAATAGTCCAATATTATTAATATAAATACCAAGTTTCTTTAAAATATTTAAAAGTATCATAAGGAGATCCAACCAGTCGATCATAAAGGAAATCAGTCCTGAATATTCATTGGAAGGACTGATGCTGAAGCTGAAACTCCAATACTTTGGCCACCTGATCCGAAGAACTGACTCATTGGAAAAGACCCTGATGCTGGGAAAGATTGAAGGCTGGAGGAGAAGGGGATGACAGAGGATGAGATGGTTGGATGGCATCACCAACTCAATGGACATGAGTTTGGGTAAACTCTGGGAGTTGGTGATGGACAGGGAAGCCTGGTATGCTGCAGTCCATGGGGTGGCAAAGGGTCAGATACTACTGAGCAACTGAACTGAACTGAACTGAATATATACAATTCCAAATATAAATACAGTTTAAAGAATGACAAGGAAATAAACACAGTCACTATCTGGTTTGAAATAGAAGATTAGTCATTTGAAGCACTATGAGTCTTTTTTTTTCAGGTACATCCTTTTCCTACCATATGGAAAGTTTAAAATATGCAGAACAATACTATATGTTTTTATGTAAAAGTATAAAAACATATATATAATGATAAATACCAACTGAAGATAGCAGTTATCTCTGGAAGGAAAGAGAATGGGATTGGATAGGGATATGAGGGTTTCTAACCTATCTGTAATGTTTCATTTTTAAAAAATGATGTCAAGCAAATGGGGCAAAATGTAAAGATCTGGCTGTGTTTGCTACATTATTCTCAGAGAGCATAAAGGCAAAATCGCACAAGGAGTTGAGTGCACAAGTTCTGGAACCAAACAGGTTTAGATTAATTTGTGCCTGCTTAAGTTACTAACTGTAGAAGTTGTGTAAATGACAGCCTCCTTGCAACTCAGTTTTTCTTATCAATAAAATGGAGATTATAATAATACTTATATTTACTTTATAGTATTGTTGTGAGCATGACATTAACTAGTTTACCGAAAACATTGAAACAGTATTTGGCATATAATGAGCAGGCAATAAATGTTAATTAGCAGCAGTAGGAAATTTTACAAGTTTCATAAACTTCTCTTAAAAAACTGCAAACACACACACACACACACACACACACACACACACATACACAGACCCAAATTCCTAAGCTACAGAATCACGGTCATTTATTTGAAACTCTTGGGGAAGACATTTCATATTTCAGAACTTTTTGTTATTTATTATGTCACAGCACTAGTAGGGTCTGGGACAACATGTCCTTATCAAACACAATATTATTTCTGCAATAAAAATTATGAATATTCATTAAGTCAGATACATAAAGACTGAAAAGCTTCATGTTGGTTCAGGTCAGGTTTTACCACCAAAGGATTTTGCTGCCAACTTTCCAAAAACTTTCAGCTTTCAGAGTGTTTTGGAATCTAGACCTGCATTTAAAAGGATCATGGACCTTTACTGTACTTCATCCACCTTATGAGTACCAGTTTGTTCTTAAAAAGAATGCGGCAGCTGGATATATTGAAATGATGAGGTAAGGTATATGTTAAGTAACAATACCATATATGTTACAGTATTTGGCAGTTGGCCAAATAATACATATTATATAATTCCTGTTACATTTATAGAAAGAGACTTCCACATTTTCTTTTTACATATATAGGATAAGTGCATTGAAAGGAGACAAAGTCAGGTCAGCTGCTTGCCTCTGAAAAGCCAACATTTGAGAGGCAAGATTGTTTGAAAGAAAAGTTTGCTTTATTTTGGAGGCCAGCAACCGGGGGAGAGGGCTGACTCCCCACTGACAATCAGCGGGCCAGAGCTTTTAAAGGCGAGTTTCAGGGGCGCAGAGGTGGAGGGAGCAGGTTGCGTGCAGAATAGCATAGTCAGTTCTGACAGTCACCTTGAAATTAGTCATGTGGTGGTCTGATCAGCATCATCTTGATTATTTTAAGTATAGCTAATCTTTAGTTCCAAGGTCAGTTTGTTCTCATTTCTTTGAGATCAGTTCTCAGAGTTGTGCAAGATGGAGCAACTTATGTCATGGCTACAGTCTGGTCATCATGCATTGGGTTGGCCAAAATGTTTGTTTGGATTTTCCCATAACACCTTATGAGGAAACCCAAGCAAACTTTTTGGCCTACTTAATTTCCACCTGGTGGCAATTTTGGTATCTACAAAACAGCTCAAAGGACATGGGTTAGAATATCATCTATAGCCATTGAGAAGGAATAAAAGGTCCGTGACTTTGCTTAATGACTAAACTATTATTATTTTGTCCCATTCGATTTCTTTCCCTTCGTTTCTGCATTTTATCATTTATCGGATTAAATTTATTCTTTAAAGTTTTTCTACAGACAAAAGGCAGGACATGGGGGTTGGGGGGAGGGGAAGGACCACAGTGTCCTGGTCAGTTTCACTGCCAAACTTGTCACCTCTGGAGAGGAAAGTGGAGGAGGTGAAGGGGGGCTACCACATTCCCTCTGCACACATCTGAATTTTTTTGGGCCTTTTGTGAAAAGGTACTAACTTACATTTGAGTAGTAAAAATGAGAGAAAAAACTGTGGAAAAGTAAACTATAGGAGTATTGTGGACAACTTGAGAAGTTTTTATTTAAATAAATGAATGTAAAAGCGGTGGCTGTTTTTGAGCAGATTAGTAACAGCAAGCTCAGTAGAGAAGTAACTATAAGGTTAGGATCTAAGTATGGAAAAGAGAAATACCCAGGATCAGTCTGTGAAACTTTTCCACTTGGGTTCCAACACGAGGCTCAGAATAATAATACTCTGGATTACTGCCCCCAATGTTTGTAGTTCATGAAGAACCCAAGAGGTGATCTGTGATAACAACAGAAACGGTCTAACAAGCTTTTTAGCCTCTATCAGAGACCTATAAGGCTTCTTGTCACAGAAAGTGAGCGAAGAGAGAATTTCATTAAATAGTTGGCCAGCAAGGTCATGTGGTGCTTCCACTTTTGCTTCTATCCAACAAATTCTCCAAACAGCAGCCAGAGCATTCTCTGAAAATTCACAAACTTTGCTGTAGTGCAGCTTCAGTGGTTTTCCTAGGATCTTTCAAAGTAGAGCTGGTGAGGAAGAGTCCTAGGTTCCTTTCCGGTTGTGAGCCTACTACAGCTCCCTAGGGTCATATTTCCCTTCCATCCCCTTGCTTGGAGAAGTCAGCTTGAGATATTCTGATAAAGGAGAGTACCAGGGATGAAAGACAGAGAGAAGGAAGACTAACAGTATTGAAGCCCTGAAATCCAGTCTCACTTCAAAGCCTGGTATGCCATAGCTCTTTTTGAACTTGGTTATGTTTTTGCCCATGCTAGTTTGAATTGGATTTCTGTCTCTTGAAGCCCCAAAGATCCTGAGTAATAACCTCCCCTTCAGTGTTGAGTTTCATAGAGCATCTAACGGGCTCAATGTTTTTTTACTTTTTTTTTTGGCTTGTTCAGTAAGTTTATTATTGTTTTTATCTGAAAAACCTTGATAGAAGATTGTGGTCTGGTTTATTAACTCTCGGCAGCCCATTTGAGCACTAAGGAAGCTTGCCTTCTTCTGAGCTACCTGATCTTTCTTCTGGGCAAGCGACATTTTGGGCTGATTCCACCTCTTCTTTTTAACTTCTTTCTTAGGCTTCTCATACACTGGATTCTCTTGTATTGCAGCATGAGCTTTTTTACAAAAAAAGAACTCCATCATGTATGGAGTTATGTTGTTCTTCATGAATGGAGAGAATTGTTTCTTATAAGTATCCTCATCTTCTTCAATCAGATAATACATGTAATCTGCAGCATTCTCCCCTCAGCACTAAATTCTTTGCTTTCTGAGTCATAACTAGGGAACCATTTGGTACTGTGAGGGATAGACAAACCTTCATTGACAGCTCCCTTCAGGGCCCCAGAAGCTTTATTCCCAGTAGTAGTCCTGGCCAGTCCTGCCTCGAAGTAACAGGTGAAGGCACCAGGCTGACCATCAACGCTTTCACATTGTATTCATCTCCAGTCACCTTGACTTGGTCTTCGTAAATTCTGTCCATACCAAACCTATTCAGAAGCCTGCAGGCCAGCAGCAGGCCAGTACAATGTGGCACAGCATAATTTGTGAGGCCAACTGTCACCCATACTTTGGGAGTTCGTGAGCATAAGCTGCACAAATGATCACGTCTCCTTCTATACGGGCATAAGCAGTCTGACAATTGATACCTCCGTTCGTTATACGAACGATCATTCTATATTTGGGTGTGCTGCACTTATTTTTATCTTGGATTACCAGTTGTTTCCAAGCATAGTAGTCAGTTTTACCTTCTTGCTGTCTTCTGAACTTCACTTGGTATGTCTTGAAGTAAGCCTTGTTCTCAAGAACTTTAACAAACCCCATCCTGCAGAACAGAGTTCGGACACTTTGGCTTGCCACAGAGTTGCAGGACCAGTACTGTTCTGGCTGGGGGTGGGGTGGGGTGGGGTGGGGTGGGAAGCTCAATTTGAATTGTTCTTCGGGTGAGGTTTATGAGAATTTATGGGATATAAAGTCTTTATGTCTGCCTTATACAAACACAGAATTCTACATAGTTGAAGGGGGAAGTAGTCAGAGGTGACTCAAAGAGTCATGACATTTATATCCTAAAATACATCTTGTTACTGTGGTAGTCATTAGGGAAGTTTACCATTATTCCAGTTCCTCTTTGAGTCATCACCCCCCATGACATTGGATGTAGCAATAAGATTTGCTTTGACAAAAAAACAAAAAAAAAGATTTGCTTTGACAAATGCAATGCAAATGGGAGTGACATGGGACAGTTCTAGACGGAATCTTCAAGAGGTTACATGAAGTTTACATGTTCCCTTCTCACTACTCTGGAGATGATGGAAGCACATGTTGAGATGGAACTTCTATCATCTGAGTGAGTGATTATGGTGGGCTGAGACCTCCTGCCAGCCCACTTGTGATCACGTGGATGAGAAATAAATGTTTGTTAAGTCACCGAAATTTGGGGGTTGTTATAGCCATAAAACCTATCCTATCCTGACTGATACAGTCATTCAAAAGGTTGAGTAATATAATTCTGGAAGACTTTGACTTTGGACTTGAGAATCTATAATGAACATAATTATGGGGAGAGTGGAAGTAAAGATCTCAACTGATATCTAGAAGACATCACAGCTACCTGAGATTTTGTAGAACTTGTGTTACATTTTTGATAGAGTCTGCTAATGATTCCTCTCAAATCTATTTTAAAGCTCTAGATAAAGGTTTTATTTTGCTGTTTTTCCAAAATCTGTTATTGTTGGTGACCTCTGATCCTTATTAAACATTTTTCATTAACTCCTCAAGTACAATTCAATCTAGGTACACTCAAAACAGAAGCCATTTGATTTTTATAGACAGAAACCTTCTAGCCCTCAAAATTCCGTTTTTATTCACGTGGTTTGCTATATTTTTGTTCAGTTTTTGTGCTAGTCTCATTTTTAGGAAAATTCTTGTTTGGGTCTCCAGGACAGAATTTTATATGCAGAGCAAATGGGCTTTAGGGATATCTACAACATTATTTGTTGGAGGTAATGTATACAAAGGATATTGCCAATGGATTTGAGGTGACTTATCCTTACCGAGATTAAGGGGAAGATTAGCAATCATAACCTACAGTGCATTTATAGCTCTTACATCTTATGTATGTAAAATCACTATATAAGGTCACGTATGATAATTAGATTTCTCTATTTTTTGCAGTTGTGCTAATTCAAACTGAGATTCTTCTTTTTCCCCAAATTTCATATATAGATTTTGGTATTTATTTCATTTATCATTGCTTGCTATAGGAGAAGATATGAATACTTAAGTACTATCTTGATGCCAAGATGTTGGGAGCACCTAGATCCACCTGGATACTTTTCGATACTTGGGAGCAGATGTTAACAATTGTCACAAGATACCAAGATCCCACAAGAAGGTGAAATAATCAGATGAGACCCTCGAAAAGTAGTGTCTCCAGCCTGAAGATGAAGTTCAAATTTGTAGATGATTCAATGTGTGCAGTGTGCATGTATCTGTACATCTTTAATTTAGAGATGGGTTTAATCAGTCACACTGTCAACCACATGATACTAAGGGCTATGAGAAAGTTGACAAAATTCTTATGACTCTGTGAGTCAAATTGCTTTTGGTCTCTTTAATCATCCAGGGAACCCAGGGAGGCCACAGCTAGGAAGAGGAAAGCAAATTGCAGAGGGGGTAGCCCACTGATCATTGTGAAGAATGCTTTTGTGCAGAAATCTGGCAAGAATACTATTATTGACCTTCCATTGGTCTGTCACTCTAAGTATCATGAGTTTAATACAGACACTACATTATTGCTGATTCTACAAAACCTGCATGCTAATATCCCTAAAGAATTCAGAATTGATAGAAATAGCCCTACATCCTAATGAATCTCAAACTGTAGATAAATATGGATGCTTGCCCTCCCAGAAGAGGAGGGTAAGTGTTCTCCTGGGTGCTGATGATATGGCGTTAATGTCACGGCCATAAAAACGCCTCAGTAATTGGTTCTGAATAATAAACCATTGTCAGTACTTTTGATGTAAAGTATTTCAAGTTAATGTTACTCTCATTAGTAGATATTTCCCCAAATTTATTTAAATAAATAACAAAACAAAAATAATAATTACAATAAAACTGGACCCATGTTCATATAAACAGTTCAGTCATTTAATTTTCTTGGGGCTAGTTCATTCAGTCAAATCCACTGGGAAGTCACATGATTCAGGGATATATTATTGAGAGTTTTTAATAAGCCTTGGGGTGACTGTTAACATCTGCTTTGGATATTTTCTATTTCAAAACAATCTCAACCATGCTTTGTGGGACATAACTTTGTGTGGCAGGATCCAGGCCACTTCCTGAAGAAAAAATAATTTTGCTAGTAGATTCATTTCTGTGGGAAAGGGGTAACTTTTGAATCCGATGGAAATCCTGCCTAGATACCTCGATTTTTTAAAATAAGGCAAGGACATCACTACCTGTGCCAACTATTGTCTCACACAGTGGTATGCTGGCGATGGTTCTCTCTGGTTTGTGAGACTGTACACATCTCTTCCCACATCCATGGTCGGTGGTGTCAAGTCGGTAGCTTGAAATTGGTCAGAGCAAGAGTATTAACACCAGTGGTTCTGTGAGAGTGATTTCGCCCCTTGGGGACACCTGGCAATCTCTAGACATTGTTGTCACAACTTGGGGATTGCTACTGACATCTAGTGGGTAGAAGCCAGGGATGCTGTTCAATATCCTAAAATGCTAAAGACAGCCCCCACCCACACCCCCTCTTGCAGCCAACAAAGTATTTGTGTGTTCAGTCGGTAGGTCATGTCCGACTCTTTGCGCCCCCATGGACTGTAGCCCACCAGGCTCCTCTGTTTCTGGAGTTTTCCAGGCAAGAATACTGGTGCCTGTGCTAAGTCACTTCAGTCGTGTTTGACTCTTTGTGACCCTATGATCTGTAGCCTGCCAGGCTCCACTGTCAATGGGATTTTCCAGGCAAGAATACTGGACTGGGATGTTATTCCCTCCTCCAGGAGATCTTCCCAACCCAGGGATCGAACCTGAGCCTCTTGTGTTTCCTGCATTGGCAAATGGATTCTTTACCATTGTGTCACCTGGGAATTATCTAGCACAAAATGTCAACAGTGCTGAAGCTGAGGAACTGTAATTTATACCATGGGAATTGGAAAACTTTACAAGTGTGGGGTTTTTTTTTTTTTTTTGAATGTCAGTTTATCAGCCACCAACCCCTCAAATTAATTCTTATGCCCTCATTACTGTACAATTTCTAATTCCTATCAGAAGTTGGCTAGGAGAAGTGATATTCTTGGGAAGACTGAAAGCTGTGTTCTCCCCAGGGTAATCATATAGAGCACAAGTTGGCAATCTTTTTTTCTGTAAATGGCAGATAGTAAATATTTTAGGCTTTGTAGACCATATGGTCTCTGTTGCAAATACTTACCTCAGCCATTATAGCGTAAAACCATTTATCAGTTCAGTTTGTCCGACTCTTTGCGAACCCATGAATAGCAGCACGCCAGGCCTCCCTGTCGATCACCAACTCCCGGAGTTTACCCAAACTCATGTCCATTGAGTTGGTGATGACATCCAACCATCTCATCCTCTGTCCTCCCCTTCTCCTCCTGCCCTCAATCTTTCCCAACATCAGTGTCTTTTCAAATGGAAATTGAATGAGGATGGTTGTGCTCTAATAAAACTATTTACAAGTCTGGTCACAAAGTTTGCTGACCTCTGACTTAGATTATTAGTTTAGCCCCACTTTAGAACTGCCTTCACTGAGCTTTGGTACTACACCTTCAGCTTTTACTATTAATAATTTATAAGATACAACCACATTCTGTTTGCTGCAACATTTGGCACCAGAGGAAAAAAAAAAGACATTGAGAACACTTTCCATTGGGTCATTATATACTTGATTCTTAAGGTTCCATAGGATAAATTTCTTAAAATGCTTGGCTTCCCATTGAGCAACTAATTATGCTTACCTTTTTTCCTGATTTACTTTGTATACTCAGTTCAGTCGCTCAGTCGTGTCCGACTCTTTGCGACCCCATGGATCGCAGCACTCCAGGCCTCCCTGTCCATCACCAGCTCCCAGAGTTTACTCAAACTCATGCCCAACGAGTTGGTGATGCCATCCAGCCACCCCATCCTCTGTTGTCCCCTTCTCCTCCTGCCCCCAATCACTCCCAGCATCAGGGTCTTTTCCAATAAGTCAACTCTTTGCATGAGGTGGACAAAGTACTGGAGTTTCAGCTTCAGCATCAGTCCTTCCAATGAACACCCAGGACTGATCTCCTTTAGGATGGACTGGTTGGATCTCCTTGCAGTCCAAGGGACTCTCAAGAGTCTTCTCCAACACCACAGTTCAAAAGCATCAATTTTTCGGTGCTCAGCTTTCTTCACAGTCCAACTCTCACATCCATACATGACCACTGGAAAAACCATAGCCTTGACCAGATGGACCTTTGTTGGCAAAGTAATGTCCCTGCTTTTTAATATGCTGTCTAGGTTGGTCATAACTTTCCTTCCAAGGAGTAAGCGTCTTTTAATTTCTTGGCTGCCATCACCATCTGCAGTGATTTTGGAGCCCCTAAAAATAAAGTCTGACACTGTTTCCACTGTCTCCCCATCTATTTCCCAAGAGGTGATGGGACCAGATGCCATGATCTTAGTTTTCTGAATGTTGAGCTTTAAGCCAACTTTTTCACTCTCCTCTTTCACTTTCATCAAGAGACTTTTTAGTTCCTCTTCACTTTCTGCCATAAGGGTGGTGTCATCTGCATATCCGAGGTTACTGATATTTCTCGCGGCAATCTTGATTCCAGCTTGTGCTTCTTTCAGCCCAGCGTTTCTCATGATGAACTCTGCAAATAAGTTAAATAAGCAGGGTGACAATATACAGCCCTGACGTACTCCTTTTCCTATTTGGAACTAGCCTGTTGTTCCATGTCCAGTTCTAACTGTTGCTTCCTGACCTGCATACAGGTTTCTCAAGAAGCAGGTCAGGTGGTCTGGTATTCCCATCTCCTTCAGAATTTTCCACAGTTTATTGTGATCTACACAGTCGAAGGCTTTGGCGTAGTCAATAAAGCAGAAATAGATGTTTTTCTGGCATTTTGATGTCAATTGGCAATTTGATCTCTGGTTCCTCTGCCTTTTCTAAAACCAGCTTGAACATCTGGAAGTTCACGGTTCATGTATTGCTGAAGCCTGGCTTGGAGAATTTTGAGCATTACTTTACTAGCATGTGAGATGAGTGCAATTGTGCGGTAGTTTGAGCATTCTTTCAGATCGCCTATACTAGGATGCTCAAAAGTATCTCAGTCTTCATGGGGGAAATCTAGATCAGTGCTCCAAAAATTTCATGTACATGCAAGTCATCTGGGAATACTGTTGGAAGATTCTGATCCAGCAGGTCTGGGGTAGGGCCTGAGAGTCTGCATTTCTGAAAAGTTTCCAGGAGATATTGACACTGTTGGTCTTGGGACCACAATGTGAGCAGTAAGGTCCTGGAATATCATAGTATTTTGGTAACAAATTCTTCCCAGAAGATTCTTACCATGGAATTTCTCTCAACTACATTTCTCCTTTTGCGTTTTGGCTGCTTTAATTTATAATTTGAAATTTTATTTTTGGAAGTGGTGAGATGGGGCATAGAAATAAATCTAATACGAATAACTTGGGATGCACATTTTTGTTTTTACAAGTTTAGTCTGATACTACTCAGTTGTACAATGAATCCATACATAACAAACAAGAAGATTAATTTTATGTTACTTCTTCAGGACAGGGATTTTTTTTTTAAGTTTTCAAATTTGGGATCTTCAGTTTTGCAGCTGGGCAACATATTCCTGTCTACTTCACTTTAAACATGTGAAAGCTCAGAAAAGTCACTCCCCAGCTTTTGCTGATCCTCTGGGCCAAGACGGTTCTTAAATGCTGATTGCTTTGACCACGAAAAGTTTCTGTACAGGATCGAGTTCCTTATTAAATGCTACCGCTATAACATCGATGGTCTTCCGCAAAAGGACCTAGACAGACAACCTAATGGCCGGAGAACCTGAGGCCCTCTGAAGAATCGTTGAGATTCTGTTACCTGGTCGGAAACTCTATGGTCCCGAGCGCAGGCCAGAGAGGCCACATTGCTACTGGCTCCGCCCCCAGCTCCCCGGCTGCCCGCCTCGCAGTGCCGAACCCGGCGCCTCTTCAGTGGACGAAGCTCAGCCCCCGAAGAGCTTCTCAGAGAAAGCGTGCACACTCGTGTACTGAATGGCCCTTTCAAACATACGTCCCTTCAGTTCTTATTTGGGAATGAATAGGAGTTTTCGTGTCAGCGTCTTGTATGAGCAGGAAGATTTGTGAGTGAAAGTTATGCCATTTCATGAGGAGATAATAGACTAATATTTCCACTTCTCCCTCTGATGGTGGAACCCCAGGGTGAAAATGGCCGATTTCAGCGTGTCTTTTTCAGCCTTCTGCTGTTGACCCTCGAAGCCCTTGGCAACTGGCAGGAGGTAGCAAAGGGACCAGTGGACCCTGTTGAGTGACAGAGATTGGGCCTTTGGGCTCCGCGTGATGTCTGTCAGCCCCAGACTGAACAGCTTCCTTGGCTGTTGTGGTATTTGCTATGTCTCCTGAAGTTCTGGGCGAAGCAGAGAAGACGACGGTGCACCAAAAGCTTATGGGACACCATGCTCTGGCCTCCAGGTGGTGGAGGGCTGCTCTCTGTTCTCAAGAGACTGGCTAAGCAAGTATGTTAAATTTCCTTTGTCACTAGGTGGCAGAATATAATTAAGATGTCTTTTTTTTTTTTCCCCTTTCTCATAGCGTTGAAAGGTGTTTCTAGTTCCTTCTTAATGACCTCTTTCATTACTTTGCAGTATTTGCTAATGCCAGTTAGGGTTGAAGGAATGAAATAAAATTTCTTCTGCAAACATTTCCTGTACTTAGGAAGGAATTTAGTTTTTCATTTAATTGGTTTGTGTCTTAAAGGGAAGTATCCTTATAAAGTGCATTCCCTTCCTAAAGTCTATCATTTGGACAATCCAGGCTTCTTGTTTTACAAATAATTGTTATTTTTTTAAAAATTTAATTTTATTTAAGGAATGATTTTATTTATTTATTTGCTTTTGTGCTAGGGTCTTCATTGCTGCACGGGCTTTTCTTTGGTTTCTAGAGCACCAACTCTAGGCATGTGGGCTTTAATAGTTGCGGCAGGTGGATTCAGTAGTTGCGGCTCCCAGGCTCTAGAACACAGGCTCAATAGTTGTGGTTCAGAGGCTTAGTTGCTCCACGTCATGTGGAATCTTCCTGGACCAGGAATGGAACCTACCTCTCCTGCATTGGCAGGTGGATTCTTCACCACTGAGTCACCAGGGAAGCCCTTGTTATTTTTGTGAAACTGCAGACATTGTTTCACATCACTTCCACCTATTCCAAGTGCCTGTATCTAAAATAAGGACTATTTTATGGTGGGAATTCTTTTTGTGGTCCAGTGGTTAGGACTTTGTATTTTCCTTGCCAGGACCCAGGTTCAGTCTCTGGTGGGGGTACTAAGATCCTGCAAGCCAAGTGGCTTGGAGGGAAAAAAAAAAAGTGCAGTTTCGATGATTAACACAATCAAGTAATTAAATATTCCTGTGGATCATAGTTTCAGGATATGCACAGTTATCCACAGAAGCCCAGTTTTGCAGGGGTGGGAGTGGTCTGACTGCTGTCTGTGAAATTTGTGATTTATTCTGCTGGGGAGAATACATCCTTGACTCAATTCCTGAATCTTCATTCAGCCCTCAGATGAATGCATAGAAAGAGGTTTTTTTGTTTTTGTTTGTTTTGTTTTTTCAGAGTATATAATTGCTTTACACTGCTTTGTCAGTTTCTGCTGTAGAGCAAAGTGAATCAGCCACACATATACAGATGTCCTCTCTTTTTTGGATTTCCTTTCCATTTAGGTCACCACAGAGCACTGAGTTCTCTGTACTCTATGCAAAGAGTTTAAGTGAACAGAAAGCAACAGACCAAATGTGTGGTCAGCATATACAAATTGAGAATCTTTCACACGTCCTCTGCCCTCTTTTCAGTCATCAGAGGGCCAGAGAGTCTTCAGCTGAGTCTCTTGTGGCTGGAAGTACTTGCTTCTAGGCCTCAGTCTTGTGCTCCGTTCTCTGCTCTTCCAGGGTTGGTTTCACCCTTCATCTCTTTCTCAGTTGGAGGTTCACCTTCTTCATTTACCCTTGATTAGCATTGGCCCAAAGTACCCCTTTTACCCCTTTGCCTTAGTTGGGTTGACTATACCTTTTCTGCAAGGGTTGCTGTATTTTCCTCTCTCCTCACTTCCTCTTCAGATTTTCCATTTTTACATGGAGGCCCCCGTTGATTCTCCTTTCCAGAGTGCTAATACCACAAAGTTGACTGGTCGGCCTGTCCTCTTTCTTCTCTTTTTCTTACTTTCACTTCCCCGTGAGCTGGATATATGCCACACATCAGGGACTGCACTATGTATTGGGGCTATAAGAGTGAAAGAAATAGAGTCTTGCCTTAGAAGATCTCAGAGATTGGCGGCGTCTAGGTGACCAGGGTAATGGAGCATAGATGAGGGCAGTGCAACATGGTATGTGTCAGAAAAAATGTAGGCACAGGTGATACAGGAGCATGGAAGAGGGGTGGGCTTACTGTGTTTGGAACAGGGTCTGAAAAGGTTTGCTCAGGTGAGCATTTTCTTTCTGTTTTTGTATTTTAATTTTGGATCAGGTTATACATTCATATAGTTCAAATATATATGCATATATTTTAAAATAAACTGGTATATGTATGTATGTATATATATATATATATATATCTCCTCTAACCCCCATTACTCTTCTGTCCAGCCCCATGCTATCCAAAAGTAAATATGGCTATTAGTTTCTTGTGTGTCCTTTCAGAATTTTGAATGCATATACAAGCAAACATAGTTTTTTTCTTTCTCCCTTTTTTTTCACACCAAGGGTAGAATATTATATTTACTTGTCTGAACTTTGGCTTTTAAAATTAATATTCTTGTTTAGTGGTTAATAAAGTGAACTCTGGAATCAGAATGCCAACATTCAAATCCCCATTGTATAATTTACTAGCTGTATGAACTTGGAAAATTTCTTAATGTTTCATTGCTTTAGTTTATATATCTATATCTGAGGTTTTCAAAATCTGGCAAATTTATCATATACTAAACTTTATCATAAACTTTAAGCACATACATATGCAACTTTATCATATGCTACATCTAATATGGCCATTTTGTTTTGTTCTGTTGGTCTGTTCATGTACCAGTGACACAGTGTTTTAACTTCTGAAGTTTTGCATTATGTTTATGATTTAGTAGAGCTAGTCTCTACTTGACAATTGAAGGATGACTGGAATCCCCCAGGCAGAGATAATGACAGCAGCAATGATGACTAACAGTACAAACTCTTACCACCACCACCAACGTTTTTACTTTATGCCTACTGTGTGCAAGTAGGCACATTCCTAATTTTACTCTGTTTTTTACTATACTTGTTTTCCCTTTGCTCTGAAATTTTTTTACTTATTTTAAACTAATTTAGTTGATCATAGGTTACTTTTTAAAAACCACTTTCAATCCTTTTGGAAACAAGGAGAGGCATAAGTAGAAAAAGATCCAGGAGCTGTATTAGGTGCTTCGTATAAGTCCCTAATTCTCAAAACAACCCTACAAGGTAGATATTATTATCCTCTTTTTACAGTTGAAGACACTGACATGTGGAGAGGTCAAGTAATTTTCTCACATTTATATAACAAATAAATGTAGATTCAGAATTCATACCAGGATTTGTTGGTGTTACAGTCTATGGTTCTTGGTGCTTCTTAAACCATTCTGGATGGGGTTCTTTATCAGGGTCCTTAGAAGGATAGCAGAAAGAATAGCTGAGAAAGAAACTGGACCCATAATAGGGAACAATTTTATACATTTTCCTAATGGCTAATATACATATATAACTACAGACTATGTAGTACTACAGACTGTGTAAAATGATCACTACCATGTGATTTTGGTGTTAATCCATTAATTCACCAAACATAAATAGAGTGTACCATGTCATGCCCTGTACTAGGTGCTGGAGGTACAGTGGCAAGTGGGATCTGGTTTCTGGCCCTTACCTCTTCCTGTGGGAGTTAGCTAACAGGTCTTCCTGGTCTGGACCCTTGACATCTGTTGCACTCTGAGGAGTATCTAATCTGTCTCTTCATCCCATGCTGGTTTATGCCTGACTTTTTTGCTTCAAAGCTGATAATTCATTTATGATTAACTAGTATCAGCTTCTTGGAGTGTTGTTTTAAAGATTATGGGGCTGTATCTGTAATCAGTGGCAGAGTGCAGTGACTAATTAGTTCTGCTTGCGATGGGGGCAGGAGGGAGAATGAAGGCAAACAAACCATGTATTTTTCTTACCTGAACTAGTTGTCCAGAATGATTCATTTTTCTCTGCAGTTGTTATAAATGACACCAACTGTATATTATTGCTTGAATTCACCATTTCTCAAACTGCTGCATAATCTCTGTTCCTCCTGGGAAGTCCTGGAGTAAAGAAATTCATTTAACTTGATTGAGACATAGTTTCTCAAACATATTTTTTTGTAAAGGAATATTGTATCTTCTTCATTGCTAATTGCACAATCCATACCAGTGCTGGGTGTATCACTTTGTCCTTGTCCACTATCACTGCCGGTGAGTACCTTTGATTTCCTGATGTTATTGTAGTGACTTCTGTTGGGAAGGAAAAGTCCTGGATTGAATGTTACTGCTGTTCTGCCCGTAGTCCGAGTCCCCAGTCGGGAAAGAAGACTCCTCGAAACAATGCAACTCGCAATAGGGGAATTTATTACTGACTCGAGCCAGGGCCTCCCGCCCTCACCAGGTGTGTGAGGACGAAAGGCCCCGAGCCCCAGTTCTCTCCGGTATTTATTAGCTCAAAATAAGCAGCAGGTAGTTGGTGCAATCGGATTGGTTACACAGTGGGTAGTTGGCGCAAGCTGATTGGTTACACAGTTGCAAGGTAATTTTTGTTGGCCCAACGTGGGGCTTTCAGCTTTCCCCTGATAGGTTCCCTTTTCTCTGGCTAGGCATATATTGATTGGCTGGCTCCAGGAGGCCTGATTATTATGTTACCCTGGGAAACCAGGCCTACTCCTAATCTAGGCTGCCTGCCATGGCATTAGCCATGATAGCCTCACAACTGCATTCTATGGAAACCCTTTATTCAATATTTTCTTCTTCTGTCTTGCTATCTAAAATTCCTCTTGCTGCCATACTGGAAATGGTCACTGGTTGTTTGTCTGCAGTTTTATTGTTTAACTTTTTCAACACCACACACAAATGAGTCCTCACATTTCTGAGGTAGCTCTGTTCATTCTGGTTGTTGGTTGAGTGTGTTAGTCACTCAGTCATGTCTGACTCTTTGCCACCCCATGGACTGTAGCTGGCCAGGCTTCTCTGTCCATGGAATTCTCCACACAAGAATACTAGAGTGGGTTGCAATTTCCTTCTCCAGGGGATCTTCCTGACCCAGAGATTGAACCCAGTCTCCCACGTTACAGGCAGCTTCTTTACCATCTGTGCCACTAGGGACACCCATGTTTGTTGGTTGAAAGTCACACTAGTTAATGGAAAACTTCCTCTAAGAAGTTAACCCTCAAATGGATGTTGCCTTATGAGAAATGCATTTGAATTGCTGAACAGGTTTCTTTCTGTCCAGTTGTGGTTACCTCTCTGGCCTGGGAGGGTAAGGAGATGGTGGTAGTTGTGCTATAGAATGGTATAGTCGTGCAAAGAGTATTGCTTTTGGAGTCACTCACTCTATGTAAAGTTCTGGTAACATTGCTCCATTGCTATGTAAACGTAAGCCAATCACTTAAACTCTGAATGTCAGTTGACTTAATATAAATGATGATTATAATAATAATTCTGATCTTCCTTCTTTAGGGAGTTGTTGAGAGGACTAAATGGGATGATATATAGAAAGTAATTTTGCAAAAATAAGTTGTTATTATTAGATGTCTGGGTTTACATTTTCCCTGCTGGTTTTCCCACTGCTCTTGTGTTAACCAGATGCATTATGTGAAATATAGTCTTTCTTGTGGTGTTTCCAGGTGTGCTTTACATGAAAAACTCATGGATGAAACTCCTGATGCAAGTCCAACTTAGTTTTGGTGGTAGAGTTCGTCTTGTTTTTTCTTCACCACTTCCTTTGTTCATCATTATTTGTAAATTTTAAGCATAGTGTTGACCCTAATTCATAAATTATGCCACAGTGTTAATGACTTTTAGCAAGTCTGTGGAAAGAAAGAATAAAGAGATGTGCTTCTGTCCTACAAAACTTTAAAAAACTTTTAGTTGAATAAATGCTTCAAAAAGGTGAGTCTCTGGAAGAAATGAGAATTTAAGAACAGAAATGTAGAGTGTTAGAATGGAATTATTTGTTTGGCAAAAGGTTAAGGGTCTATACTCTGTGCCTTAACATGGGTGAAAATATGAAGAGTTATGAGGAGGAATACCATTGCACACTTGGAGAAGGAAATGGCAACCCACTCCACTATTCTTGTCTGGAGAATTCCATGGACAGAGGAGCCTGGTGGGCTACAGTCCATGGGGTGGCAAAGAATCAGACATGTCTGAGTGACTAACACAGACACAGACACACACACACACACACAAACACCCCATTGCACACTATAGGGCTTTTTGCCATCTCACTGGCTGTGTGTCACTCACTCCTTCCCCCCCGCCCCCCCCCATCATTTTCTCTTTCCTTTCTGGAACAAGTATCACATTCTTTCACTAGTGACCTGCAGGAAGTTTACACTCAGACCCCCTCCTAAGAAGGTCTTGTTGCTCAACTCCAGCGAGTGGGTCAGCAGACAGCTGCCCAATGTCGGCAGGGTCTGCTTCAGCAGCAGGACGACACCTTACCTGAGGCCACATCCTTCCCAGGGTGACCCGCATCCAGTGACTGGGTGGGGTATAACGGCTGTGCTATTTCGGCCTCATGTGAGACACTAATGGGCAGCACTCACTCCAGAGCGCCCAGTCTGGTTAGCTGGGGCTTTGCTGGGCCTGCATCACAGTTCAGGTTCTTCCTCCGCCAAGTTCTGCTTCTTCCTCCTTCCTTTCACAGATATTGATCCCTAACAGTTACCTTAAAAATTGTTTAGTTTTGTTGATGTATAATTTATGTATTGTAATAGTCACTCTTTAAAAGTGTCCTACTCAGTGGTTTTTAATATATTCACAAAGTTGTGCAACTATTGTTACTATCTAATTACAGAACATTTTCATGATCCCCAAAAGAAACTCCATACATGTTAGCAGTCACTCCATATTACCTCCTTCCCCAGCCTCTGGCAACTCTTTGTACTTTCTGCCTATGTAGATTTATCTATTACAGATTTTTTTCATATAAATGGAATCATATAATATATGGCCTTTTGTGACTGGCTTCTTTTCACTTAGCATAATGGTTTCAAGGTTATCTGTGTTATACCATATATCAGTACTTCATTCCTTTTTATGGGTGAATAATATTCCACAATGTAGTTTGTAGATCTACTATGATTTATTCATCAATTGATCTACATTGGTTTGTCCTAATAAATTTCTTGGGTCTCAAACTCTGTATCAGCGTCTACTTCTGAAGAGCATAACCTGCAAACTACCCTCAGTTGGGGCCCCTAGAACCTCAACTTCTGCACCAGTGAGGGTCATCAAGAAATTCTTCCAGTAAAGTTGCATGCATGCCAAGTCATTTCAGTCATGTCTGACTCTTTGTGATCCCATCTACTATAGCCCACCAGGCTCCTCTGTCCTGGGATCTCCAGGCAAGAATACTGAAGTGGGTTGCCATGCCCTCCTCCATGGGATCTTCCCAACCCAGGGATCAAACCTGCATCTCTTATGTCTCCTGCATTGGCCAATGGGTTCTTTACTACTAACGCCACCTGGAAAGCCATCCCAATAAAGGTGGTTCTTCCCAAAGAAAAATTTTAGCACGAGATACCAAGATAGTTAAAAGTTCTCCATCTTATTATAATAAGTACTGTTTAAATGTTCTCCATCTTATTATAATAAGTATTATAGGTCAAGTTGTTGGCTACTTAACCTTAGAGTAGGTGTGTTTGGGGAAGAGGTTAAATGTAGTTGCAATCTGGTGAAAAAAGGAAAAGATAGAAGGGTCAGGTGAGAAGTGGGGCCAGCAGGACCAGTAGGGGCCACATTGTGAATGGCATTTATGCCATGATCAGATATTTGGACCCTGCCTATAGTAGTGGAGACTCATGGGAGGCAAGAGAGGTGAGGTCAGGTATGCCCTCCCTTCATTTGTGGATTATGAATGGTAGGCAGCTCATCTATTTTAAAAGGCATTGTGAGTTGGCCAATATCTGAGCAGGGGAAGTTGCTGGAGTTTAAGAGATGAATTGTAGGTTGAAGAAGGAGTTAGAAGGACTGTCGAATTCTGAGGAAGATGCACATGAGACTCCAGAAAAAGTGGAAAAGAAGCGTGGAAAGAGAGACAGTGTGGCATATTGGAAAGAATATGGACTTCAAGTCTGATACACCTGGATTTTTATTCCTCTTTCATCCTTTATTAGCTCTGTGGATTTTGACAGGTTACCTAACTTCATCTTTTAGAGGAGGCTAATAATCCCTACCTCTGAGCATTTTGTTGTGAATTTGAAGTGATGTAGCCTATATAAGATAACCAGCTCTTCTAATCTCACTTGCCCTGTCCTCGTAACCCGGCAAGGTGTGAGAGGCAGGACCCAGGATGGAGGTGAAGAGTCCAGTCACCATGTAACCAGGGGCAGAAGATAGTGATGGTTAAGGGACCTGAGGACCAAGGAGTAGGAAGTAGAAATGAGAGGAGACCCAGACCCCAGGGAATTGTAGGGCTGGATCCAGGCAGAGGCACATCTGCAAGGATAACATTTCTCTGGAGCTTTGTCCTTTTTAAAGGTTCAGAACAACCTCTCCCTGACCCACCAGCTCAGACCTCTCTGCAACTTCAAATGGTGGCTTCTGGGGTCCATTTGGATGGGGGATCTTGCCACAACCTCACAATTTTAGACCTCTTATAGCTGGGTGAAGTGAGGTCAAAGGCTGCATTTGGCAGGTGCAACTGCCTGGTGCTAAAGAGTTTCTATCAGCTATCTCCTTCCTTTCTTGCTTTCCTTTTCTCAAACTCTCTTTTACTGACACATGTCTTGATTTTTAAAATAGTTATTTTGCATCTGCTAATTTTCACTTCCAAGTGATATATGGTTGGGATCTGTGACCTCTGAAGCTCCTTGCTATCCCGTGATGCTGGGACTGAAAATCAGGCAGAGTTCAGCAGCTGCTTACTGAGCTGTCTTGGACACTTGCCATCTCAGAAGTTAATCTCATCCATCTCAGAGTCTGTCACTTAGCTGCATGGAGATACTGCCAGCCTCTGAAAACACTACAATGGTACAGAAAACTGTGTATTTGACCCCTTGGGGAATCACTCATCTTCTGTGTGGAGACACTGCCAAGCTCTAGAAACCCGAAAGTGCTACAAAACTTGTGTATTTGATGTGTTAGGGTTTACTCACTGGCACTTCCAAATTCAAGGGTATAGAGATAATTGAGTATGTAATACGGAGCTGGCATCTCTTTCCATCAAGTACTTTCTTTCATTGATGCTTAACTAGAAATTGTGAGTATGTGGTTGCCTTGTGTTCACTTACTTGGTTAACATTTGCCGGGTGTCTCTGAATACCCTGAAATTTATGAAATTCTGATTTTTTTTTTTTTTTGGTGAACCAAAGATGGTATAATATTAATGATTTTGCATGATTTGACCTAACACATGACAGGAACTATGCCGGAAGCTGGAGATAAAAAGAGGTGAATCACAAATTTTGGCCAGAAGGAGCTTACAGAGTCCAGAAAGGAGGTGGACACAATAGTTGGAGCACAAGTGACACAGGTTCTATTACAGAGGTATACAAAGGGCAGTGTGTGTTATACCCCAAAGGGAAAGAGTAAAGGAAATCCTCTGCATAGGCTCCTGGGCTTCGGTATAGGGGCTAAGTTTTTTTGGTGAAATTTCAAAATTGACCAGCCTTGCTAGGAATGCACAGTGTGGTGGCTTTGTACTATTTAACTTAAGGTCTAACCACTGTAATAAATCCTATTCTGTATCACTCATCCTCAGACTGCTTCTCTGATCATCCCCTGACTAATGTACCCCGTAAGTCTCAGTTCACCATGTATTTGATTGATTACTGTTCTTTATTAGGTGTTCATTTAAGTAGCAAAGAATAATGTGTTTGCAGATGTCTGCATCGATGAAGATGAAGACCTATGAAGATTCCCCTTGGGTTGAATCAGAGGCTAACTGCCACATCCTAGCTCCCTACTCAGCAAGTCATGTCTTCAGCTCCTGCATTATGTTAAATTCAAAGCAGTACCATCTACAGATCTCCTCGTAGGATCTAGGTACTGTTTTAAGAGCTTTGCTTACATTAATTCACGAGCTCAATCTGAGGTAGGTACAAGGGTTATCCCACTGTATGGCTTAAGAAACTGAGGCACAAAGTAATTAAGTAACCAGTACTCCATATGGTTTCTGAATGAAAGAGAAACTGCTTACAACATCTCATTTTTCCAGCTTTTCATTTGGAAATAGAGATCCTGATCTGCATTCCTTTAACTTCTGGCTCTCTCCTCTGCTTTTCCCCCATCAGAGGCTGAGTTCCCTAAACCAGACACAGCACTCTGAGTGTTCAAAGTTTCCCAGATAGAAAAGCTTAAACCTGAATGCATCCCTTGGGGAGGGTCTTCCTGGACCTGCTTTCTCAGTTAGCACTGTAGGAGTCCAGCTGCTGCCAGAAGAGGTCAGAGGGAGGGAGCGGTTCTAACTTTTAGAAAATAAAACAGAATTTGGTAGCTGAGCCTTGAGAGAGAACAGGGAAGATACAGGGCTAAGCAGTCTTATGTTCAAGGACTTCCATGGTCTCTCTCCAGTTTGCCTTCCAGATTATGTCCACCCCTGACCCCCAGAAACAACAAGTGACTCCTGGTGAATGAATGAACATGTTGCTGTCTTCTGTGCCTCTGCTGTGCCCTCTACTGACTCACTCCTACTGACTTCAAGACTGAGCTAAAAGTCCCCCTCTGAGATACCTTCCTTTAGGCTAGTTTGTCCCAGTGAAGGTGCGCCTGAGACAAGGTCTCACTTGGAGACCTTGCTGAATTGCATATCTTAATTCAGTAGGTTTGAGGTAGGACCTAGACTGCATTTCTAGTAAGTTCTGGGGAATCTGTGGACCACATATTGGTCTGTGGACCACATTTTGAGTAGCAAGGCTCTAGATCTCATTGTTGTTGTTGTTGTTGTTTTTTTTGGTGGGGGGACTTAAGTCTGTAAAAGTTATTATAAGGGAAACAAGATGTTTTGCAATGACTCAAGCTAATTTGGCATTGGTAAATTGTTCTGGTAGATATGTAGGCTGGCTGATGTCCTGGTTTGCCTAGCATTCTGGGGTTTCCTGGGACATGGGACTTTCAATGTCCTGGACAAAATAGATTTTCATACCTCTAATAGTTTCAGGTGGGTGGGACTATAAATCATCTTCCTTACAACCTCTATACCAGCTGAGGTCTTTGATAAAATTCTGCTAAAGTTACAATTGTTTATTAGCCAGACAGTAAAAGAACAGTCCTGTAACTCACTCTTGAGGCTTTGGGGGGCCATTCTCTGCCTTTGACACTGTAAACAGCACAAGCCTATTCTTTAAGGTGAACTTAAGGATTTTATAGTGATGGAGCCAGCCAACTTTGGAGTAGGTTCAAGTGACTATCCTCTATGGAAAGAGACACAGGACAAAAGGAACACTAGACCTCAGGCACAACACCCAAAATGTTAGACTGCTTGGTTGAATTTGTATATGTTATTCAAGCACGAGCAATGGGCTTAATTCTGCACCCAGTGAGGAGCCCTGAGGGTTTTAGAGCTTCTTCAGGGGTGTTAGGTTCAGCCAGGGAATCAACTCTGTGCCTCTCTCAGACTTAATTAGATTAAGGTTTTGTTGGTCTTTTTTTGATATTTTGCCTGGAAGGTGAGTGAAAGTTCATCTCAAGAAAGGACTACCATTCAAAGCTATTTTATTCCACATTGCAGTATGGCCCAGATAAACCCCCCTTGAGATTCCTGTATTCTTGTTCAACATCAGGAAGAAAGAGGGGCACAAAATTGGTTTCTCTGGGCTCTGAGGAGCACACAAAATAGCAAGACCCCTCCCAGGGTTCAGAGAAGCCAAATCGTGTGGGGTCCAAGGGCTGCTTTGAAGCTGCTTCAAGCTTTTTTTTCCTGAAGATCTCTTTCTGATTGAGCCTTAGTCTCTTAAAAACATTTAGAAGAATCACTTCTATTTGTATTCCTGGAAAAAAGGAGAGAGAGGGAGAAAAACTATATCTTTGCCTCTAGGCCTTTCAGAAGAAACCAGCTGGGGGACGGGAGGCTGGGCTGCTGAGATGGAAGTTCTGTGAACAGATTTTTCAGAGCAAGTACTAGCGTTAGTGAAGCTTTCATCCTCCCTGTGGATTTGTACGCCAACCTCTAATACCCATTCAGCAAAGCAACTTCGCCTTTCACCTACTTTCTTTGTTTTCCAGCTGTTTGGTGTATAGTCTGTGTGCACATATGAACAATTCTTGATGATATTGTTTACTTATACCGTTTTTTCCTCAACAGAGAAAGAAAAGACATCCTCAGTGAGGATGTAAAAGTTAGGATACTAAGGGGGTATGAGTATATTATTGTAGGAAGTGACCCCAAGGGGATCCAGATTATGGCCCACAGTTGAATGGCAGCCTTGACTTCACACAAAGATCCTTCATTTTGTAGATGATGAAACTTGCAGAGGGGAAATAGCTTACGTTGAGGCTGGCAACTAAGTGGATCTGAAAGGTTTTTTTAATGCTCAGAATTCATGGAGTCTCAGGGTTGAAAGGGATCTTAATTTCATCAGCAACCTCAAGTAGATGCCTGAATTCTGGTGTCTGAGTCCTTGTAAAGTAGCCCTATGGCCAGTACTGGCCTCACTGAGTAATGGGGTGATCACTACTGTTACAAAAGTGGGCTTTCTTTTGATAACTTCTTTGGGTTATAGGATATTTTGACTAGGACCATGTGTTGAACTCTCTTTCTGAATACATTAATTTCAGTTAGAATTATATCAATATTGATGAATTTTCATTGAGAAGGTATTTCTTGGAGCAAACTTCATTTAACTTTGATCAGCTCATTGTAGGACACCTAAAAACCTTTCATTTTCACAAGGGATGAAGCCTCTCCTAAATATAACTCTATTATTTGGGACAGAATATCTTGTAACTAAGTGTTCTATAGAACAAATTTAGGAAAATGTTGATCTGAGCTGTGGAATGAAATTCTAAAAAAGATACATGTAATCTCAGGTTTTTGAATCAAATAATATTTTAAATATAATGGAGGAATTTACCACTGAAAAGCAACCAATGGAAAACATATTGCTAAGTGAGAAGAACCGTATTTGTATAGCATATATCAATTTTAATTAATACAAACTATAAATAATTTGGAAGCATGTATATAAATGTCTTAATGCTTATTTTGTACATGAAGTTTTGGGAGACTTTTGTTTTTTATTTTGCTTGTCTATATTTTCTAAATTTCTGTATTGAATAGTACCCTAACAACAAAAAGTCTCAAAATATCCAGTGATAAGTCCTTTAGAAAAACGAAGGATGCTTTTTGTAGGGAGAATAAGCATTATCCCCTCTTTTATCTTCTTTGTAGTTCAGGGAGAGTCTCATCTTCTGTGGGAGATACATAGCTAAACTATTGTTTTCCTTCTTTTTTAAAAATTTATTTATTTGTTTAATTTTAATTTTTTTTTTTTGTGGATGTGCTGGGACTTTGCTATTGCACAAACTTTCTCTAGGGGTGGAGAGTGGGAGCTACTCTCTAGTTGTGGTGTGAGGGCTTCTCTTGTGGCAGGGCACAGGCTCTAGGGTGCATGGGCTTCAGTAGTTGCAGCTTGTGGGCTCTAGGGCTCCAGTTCAGTAGCTGTGGTGCATAGGCTTAGCTGCACTGTGGCATGTAGGATCTTCCAGGACCAGGGATCAAACTGGTGTCCCTTGCATTGCAAGGCAGATTCTTAACCACTGGACCACCAGGAAAGCCCCTTCCTTCTTTTTCTGTCAAACACCTACCATGATCCCTGCCTGCATACCAAGTCTAATCTCCTCTGCCTTATTGTTAAGACCTTGTATAATCTCTCAGATTCACCTCATTTGGTCCCATTTTTTAAATTTAAATTTTTATTTTATATTGCAGTATAGTTGACTTACAATGTTGCATTAGTTTCAGGTATACAACTGATTCAGTTATACACATACAGATATCCATTCTTTTTTCAGATTCTTTTCCCATGTGGGTGTTAATAGAATATTGAGGAGAGTTTCCTGTGCCATACAGTAGGTCCTGTTGATGATCTATTTTATATGTAGGAATGTATATGTGTTATTCCCAAACTCCTACTTTATCCCTCCCCTCAACCTTTCCCTTTTGTTAACCATAAATTTGCTTTCAAAGTCTGTAAGTCTGTCTCTATTTTGCAGATATATTCATTTGTATCTTTTTTTTAGATTCCACTGTAAGTGATACCATATGATATTTGTCTTTGTCTGATTTACTTAGTATGATAATCTCTAGGTCCATCCATGTTGTTGCAGATGGCATTATGGTCCCATTCTTTTTTTTTGCTTGTTTGATAAGTTTATTATTGTCTTTACCTGAAAAATCCTGATAGAAGGTTGTGGTTTGGTTTATTAATTCGTGGGCTTCTGTTGTGGTTCAACTGGTAAAGAATCCGCCTGCAATGCAGGAGACGTGGGTTTGATCCCTGGGATGGGAAGATCCCCTGGAGAAGGGAAAGGCTACCCACTCCAGTATTCTGGCCTGGAAAATTCCATGGACTATAGAGTCCATGGGGTCGCAAAGAGTTGGACATGACTGAGTGACTTTCACTTTCACTTTATTAACTCCCAACAGCCCATTACTGAGTTCTAAGGAAGCTTGCCTTCTTCTGAGCTACCTGATCTTTCTTCTGGGCAAGCGACATTTTGGGCTGATTCCACCTCTTCTTTTTAACTTCTTTCTTAGGCTTCTTCTCATACACTGGATTCTCTCATATTAAAGCATGAGCTTTTTTATACATATCCTCCATCATGTATGGAGTTATGTTGTTCTTTATGAATGGAGAGAATTGTTTCTTGTAAGTATCCTCATCTTCTTCAATCAGGTAACACATGTAACCTGCAGCATTCTGCGCCATGATGTGCTCTGGGTGTACCTCAGCACTGAATTCTTTGTTTTCTGAATCATAACTAGGGAACCGTTTGGTATTGTGAGGGATAGGCAAACCTTCATTGACAGCTCCCTTCAGGGCCCCAGAAACTATTCTCAGTAGTAGTCCTGCCAAGTCCTGCATCAAAGTAACAGGTGAAGGCACCGGGTTGACCATCAACACTTTTCACATTGTATTCATCTCCAGTCACCTTGACTTGGCCATTGTAAATTTTGTCCATACCAAACCTATTCAGAAGCCTGCGGGCCAGCAGCAGGCCAGTACAATGTGGCACAGCATAATTTGTCAGGCCAACCTTCACACCATACTTTGGGAGTTCATGAGCATAAACTGCACAAACTGTTATATGTCCTTCTGTATGGGCATAAGCAGTCTGACAAATGATATCTCTGTTTGTTACATGAACGATCATTCTGTATTTGGATGTGTTGTACTTATTTTTGTCTTGGATTACGAATCGTTTCTGAGCATAGTAGTCAGTTTTGCCCTCCTGCTGTCTTCTGAATTTTACTTGGTATCTCTTGAAGTTGGCCATGTTCTGGACAACTTAACAAACCCCATACTGTGGAACAGAACCCCGACTCTGCAGCTTGCCACAGAGCTCTGTGGTTCCATTCTTATAAGACTCACCCCAGTCAAGTTCATTTCTTGTCTACAGGCCTCTGGAACTAAGCTCTTTTCTGCTTCATTGTCATTATTTTTTCCAGATTGGAATGTCCTTTCTATCTCTCTAAATTCTAGCCATTTGTTCTATAAGACCCCACGCTGATTTTTCCCTTTTCTGACTTCCGGTGGCAGTTCTAGTCTATACTGTACTATTCAACATTCACAGATTCATTATGCTTTTCTAGGCTCAGCCCTTGATGCTGGATGGCAGTGGCTAACTTATCTTGCTGGTTGGAGGGTCTGAATACTTTGAAGACATACCGATAGTAAAGAAACAGCCAAGAATGATGCAGTGAGTTGGAATCCAGAGAAACAGACCAAAGTAGACCTCAGTTGGAGTGGCTGAGAAACACTAGAGCAAGTAGAGGGGCATGCAGTGTGGATGAGCATAGACTGACTCTCTTATTCCAGTTGAGAGAATCCCAAAGAAGGGCTCTGGTTATCTCTCCCGGGGTCAAGTGCTTCATCCCTAACTAACCAAATGTGTTGGGGAAGGCAAGGCCAAGTAGGAATTTGCCATGTGGATAGGGGTGGGGTGAATAGTTCCTATGAGGAGGGGTTTTGGCCAAACATGGATGGCCTATGGATGTCTAATATATTAAAATCACAGCAGTGACAGTGTCCACTGGTAATGTTCAGTATAGGCGTGTGGGTCAGTATGCTGGAAATCAGGAAGGAAGAACTATGGGGTAGCATACCACCCTTCCTATTCTTAGAACAGAGTCAACAAGTCTTTATTGAGACTTACTCCCTGGGGACTTGATAATTGTTGGACTAGCCTTTAACTCTGTACACTGTCATTTTTTTTCTTTTCTGTTCCATTAACCCTAGGACCTGCAGCTCCATTTAGACACCCAACAGCCTTGACATTTCTCTGCTGTGCAAGGAACCACTGACAACTTGCACTGTTATCTTGGTCTTAATGACTGCTAAGTCGCTTCATTTCCCAGAGGGAGATTGTGAAATCATCAACAGTGTCAGGCCACTGGCAGCCTTAAGCTCTGGATGGAATGTTTCCAGGAAGAAATGTGAGTGAGAAAAGGAGCTGGATACTTCCTTTTAGAGGAAGATGATTAGCTCATCCTGGGAAGGTCAGCTGGATGGTGGCAGAGAGTATAGAAGTATTAGCATTAAATGCTTAACTCTGGACCGGTCTTCCCCAGCACTAGGGGGCACCAAAGTCAGCAACTTCCTGACTCTTAAGGCTGGTAGCTTGTCAGCTGTTAGGAAATAAGGTGAGGGAAAATCTGTGAGGTAGGGAAGGTGGCATGGCATGAAGACCCTGACATGTCCAGGTCCCCTTGATCCATCTCTGCTTGCTCTGTTCTGGATTCTGTTGGTTGATCTGGGCTCTCCAGCTGCCTACTGCCACCATACCCCTATTTCTTATAGCTGCTGGGTTTTTGACCCACTCCTTCTTTCAGAATTTATGCCTTTGCTTCACTGGTCTGGCATGTGGATATTTGTTGGATTCTACAGTGCTCCTTTGAACCTTGTCTTTTTGTGGCATATTATGGAGGTGGTTTATCCAGGGAACCCAAGGCAGCCAAAAAAAGCTCCACATCCCACATCCTGGCAGCTGGCTCTGAGCTTACTAGTACAGCTTCCAAATTTACTGGGTGGAGTTTCTTTCTTTGCTGGGCCTCCACAGTGCAAAGGACTTAATCCAGACTGTATTAGCATTGCCTGTTAACTCATGGCTGCGTCCCCTCTAGCCCAAGTCAGACGCATCTCTGTACCCTCGGCTTCTGTCACAGAGCCTGGCACAGAGTGGCATTAACCCTGACTGTGAAGTGATTGGAAAATGCTCACTGCCATCTCTGAGTGTGGCCTGGACTTTTCTCTGAAAATATGACTCTGAGTGCTTTTCCCTGTCTGTCTGTGCTTAGGTTCACACCACACTCTTTCCTCTTCTCCTTTTCCACCTACTCTTTTTGCTTTTCCTACCAGTCTATCTGAGAGAGAGTGCAGTGTAGTGGTTAAGAACATAGATCCTAAATAGGATTTTCTGGTTTTAAATCCTGGTTTTATTACTTATAAGCTGTACAACCATTGGCAAGTTGTACTTTGCCTCTCTGTACCTCAGTTTCTTCCACTGTCAAGTGGGAATAATAGGAATAATAAGAATAGGACCAATCTCACAGGGCTCTTGGGAATATTAAATGTGTTACTATGAACAATGTACTTGGAATAGGATTTGATACACTGCAAGCATTCTAGATGTGTTAGCTATCATTATTGTTCTCTACCTTCACTGCTCAACCGAGTAAAGGTCATCTGACTTTGTTCCCTCTTGACTTCTTGGGCTTACCTACCTTCTTCTTGCACTCAACTTGTGTGCTCAGTCTCATTCTCTGGTCCACTTAGCTGAATATTTATGAATATTTACTGATTTGTAATAAGCTAACACTGAGCTGTAGCCCAGGATATATCTAGACTTATTCCTTTTAAGTAGCTTCACCTCCTCTACTCATGGTTCTTTCCTCAGGTCAAGTCCTGATTCGGACCTTGGTCTTTTAATGGCTGATTGTGGGGGCTGTGAAAAAGTAAGGTTTATCTCTGCTGCTAGACCAAAATTTGACAAAGTTTTTTTGTAATGGGCTGGACAGTAAATTTTTTCTTTTTTGGATGGAAGTATAGTTGATTTACAGTGTTGTGTTATTAATAGTTTCTGGTATATGGCAAAGTGATTCAGAAACATTTATGTGTATGTATATATGTATTTTTAATATTCTTTTCCATTATAATTTGTTATAAGATATTGAATATCATTTTCTGTGCTATGCTTGTTGTTTATCTATTTTATGTATAGTGGTGTGTATCTGTTAATTTCAGTCTCCTAATTTATCCCTTCCTCCCTTTCCCCTTTGGTAACCATAAATTTATCTGTGAGTCTGTTTCTGGTTTGTAAATAAGTATCACTTTTTTAAAGATTCCATATATAAGTGGTATCATTTGATATTTGTCTTTCTTTGTCTGACAATTCACTTAGTATGATAATCTCTAATTCCATTTATTAATATGTTTATGTGTGTGTGTGTATCACATCTTCTTTATCTATTCATCTGTTGATGGACATTTAGGTTTCTTCCATGTCTTGGCTATAGTGCTGCAGTGATTGTTGGGGTGCATGGATCTTTTCGAATTAGGGAATTAGAGTTTTCTCTGGATATGTGCCCAGGAGTGGAATTGCTAGGTCATATGGTAATTCTAAATTTTTAAAGCAACCTCCATACTGTCTTCCATAGCAGCTGCATGAATTTACATTCCTACCAACAGTGTGGGAGGGTTTCCTTTTCTCTGTACCCTCTCTAACATTTATTATGGTCATCCTTCTGACTGGTGTGAGGTGATGCCTCATTGCAGTTTTGATGTGCATTTCTCTAATAATTAGCAATGATGAGTGTCTTTTTATGTTCCTGTTGGCTGTCTCTTTGTCTTCTTCGGAGAATTGTCTGTGTAGGTCTTCTGCCCAGTTTTTGATTGCATTGTTTGTTTTTTTGGTATTGAGGTGTATGAGCAGTTTGTATGTTTTAGAAATTAAGCCCTTGTTGCTTGCATTTTTGCAAATGTTTTCTCCAGTTTCTCCTGTTTGCAAATAAATTCTCCAGTCTTTAGGTTGTCTTTTCATTTTATTTATGGTTTCCTTTGGTGTGAAAAAGTTTATAAGTTTGGTTAGACCCCATTTGTTTATTTTTGCTTTTATTTCTATTATTTTGGGAGACTGACCTAAGAAAGCATAAATACGGTTCATGCCAGAGAATGTTTCGCCTATTTTCTTTTCTAGGAGTTTTATGGTATCATGTCTTATATTTAAGTGTTTAAGCTATTTTGAATTTATTTTTGTGTATTGTGTGAGGGTGTGTTCTAACTTCAATGATTTACGTGAAACTGTCCAGCTTTTCCAACACCACTTACTGAAGACTGTTTTTTCTGCATTTTATATTCTTGCCTCCTTTGTTGAAGATTAATTGACCATAGGTGGGTGGGCTTATTTCTGGGCTCTTTATTCTGTTCCATTGATCCATATGCCTGTTTTTGTGCTAATACCACAATGTTTTGATTAGCTTTGTACTATTGTCTGGAGAGTTATGCCTCCAGCTTTGTAAACATTTTAGGCTTTGCAGGCCACACAGGGTCTCTGTCTTGTCTCCTCCTCTTCATCTTCCTTCTTCTTTACAACCCTTTAAAACTGCAAAAACCACCCCTAACTTGAAGGCTGTATTAAATGAGTTTACATTTGATCATCAGTAAGTCCCGTGAAGGCAGGAACAATCTGTCTCATTACCCTGATGGTCTAATGCTACCTGGGCACTTGATAGGCCTTTGATTAGTACTTGTTGAATAAATGAATAAACAATAAATGAGTTCAAACAAACCTCTGGCTTCCAAATTTAAGAGACAGAATTTCTGTGTAAGCTGCACAGTGAATAGGAGAACCCCAGGGAAGCGTTCTATTAAGTTGACTCCTTGCTCTGTCTGCAGTTGTCAAAGGGTACAGGTGCTTTCCATGGAGTCTGCCTTAGCCTAAGTACCTACCTGCAATTCCACTGCTGTCTTCTAGTTGAGAACCGAGCCTCCCTGCAGCCTCAGTTCCATACTAGCAGTGTGCTGGTAAATATTTAACAACCAGCTACCCCAAAACAAGCAAACAATCCCTGATTTATAGTATTTGCCAATTTCCATGGTGTCAATATTTCCACCATGGCCAATTTCATGCTATAAAATGAAGCCACTAAACTTGAAGCTGGGAAGAGAGATGCCATTAAACCGTACTCCCTGCCCTGCTCACCTCTGCAGTCCTAAGAACCATATGCCTACTTGGAGAGTAATTGAAAGAAACGTTAGCTCTCACAATCTCTGCCTTTAGGATTGGGCTCTTCTCTGTGTTTTGGTGGATGGGTACCATTATCTTGCCTTCCCAGACTTCCTGGATTTTGGCCTTGCCTGCTTTGATCCTCAGGCCCTGAGTGCTCATTGACCTCCTGACTCCCTGTTTCTTGCAGAACACAGATGGCCAGACTCTTCCTGATCCACCCTAGCTTCCTGGCTGTCAGGTTGCTGACGTGTTTCTGAGCACAGAGACACACAGCCACTCTACCTCCTGCAGGGTCTTCTGGTTTCCAGGCTGTGATGTGCTTTGACCACTCACTTCCAATTCTCACAGCACACCTCTCTTGACTGCTGGGAGGTTAACTCTCATCTTACTGATTGGGAACTCAGTCCCCAGCTCAATTCTTCTTGCTCTGTCTTGGCTTCTGTTTAATTAGTACCATCTGCCTCTAAATCTGTATATAATTTTCACCTTTATTGATTCACACAAAAATAATTACTGGGTGCAATTTTTGTGTACCATGCTGTGTCTAGGCACCCAGGATACCTCAGTGAACAAAACAGGTAGGATTCTCTGTCCTTGGGGGGCTTATACTAAAGTGTGAGGAAGCTCATACTAAACAATAGGAGTAATAAATCATATATTACAAAAGAAGGTGGTAAGTAGAATGGAAAAAGTAAGTAGGGAAAGATGGGTTGACAGTGCTGATAAGAGGCACATGGTTAGAGTGGCCTCTTTGAGAAGGTAACATTCAAGTAAAGCCTTGAATGTTCATACACAACATCTACTCATCATCAACTCCTGGTCATTTAGGTATATGGCTCACTTTAGCCTGAAAATTTCCAGGATTTGTTTCTCACAGAGGGACTATTTCCTGTAAGAGAGAGGGAGAAAGTATTGTGATTATATGCTTGGGCTTTGGTATATGATTTTGAATCCCTGCTCTCTGGTCAATGAGGGCAGCTATTGAGGTTTACATAATCTATTGGACAATGAGTTTCTTGAGGGAAGGGACTGGATCTCTCTTGCTCACCCTATAGCCCCCACACCTAGTAGAATCTGACCTCTGTCAGTGTTGCTTATTAGTCCTTTTGTCCTGGGAAAATTCCTTTCTGAGATTTCAATTCCTCATATGTAAAACTGGGATGTTAATAATGATAATATAAGTATCCACCTCATACGGTTGCTGTATGAGTTAAATCCAGCTGCATGTTGCTGGAGCGGCGGCTGGGCAGCACTGGAGCGACTTTGAGGGGATACCCCATGTCCAAGGTCAGAGAGGCCACAGCAAGATGGTAGGAGGGGCAAATTCACATTTAGAATCAATCCCCATTCCCCCCAGAGATGCTCAGAGGGCTCAAACAAACCTTGTGTGCACCAGGACCCAGAGACTCCACAGAGACTGAGACAGAACTGTGTTTGAGTGTCTCCTGTGGAGGTTCGGGTCAGCAGTGGACTGCTGCAGGGGCAGGGGCCCTGGGTGCAGCAGACTTGGGTATGGCATAAGCCCTCTTGGAGGAGGTCGCCATTAACCCCACCATAGAGCTACCAGAACTTACCCAGGACTTGGAAATAGACTCTTGGAGGGCATGAATAGAACTTTGTGTGCACCAGGACCCAGGAGAAAGGAGCAGTGACCCCACAAGAGACTGACCCAAACTTGCCCAGGAATGTCCAGGAGTCTCTAGTGAAGGTGTGGGTCGATGGTGGCCTGCTGCAGGGTTGGTGGCCCTGAGTGTAGCAGTACATGCATGGGACCTTTTGAAGGAGGTCGCCATATTCTTCATTACCTCCCCCATAGTTTGGCCCCAGGTAAATAACAGGGAGGGAACACAGCTCCACCCATCAACAGAAAATTGGGTTAAAGATTTACTGAGCATGGCCCTGCTCATCAGAACAAGACCAAGTTTCCCCCTCAGACAGTCTCTCCCATCAGGAAGCTTCCAAAAGCCTCTTATCCTTCTCCATCAGAGGGAAGACAGACTGAAAACCACAATCACAGAAAACTAACCAAACTGATCACATGGACCACAGCCTTGTCTAACTCAATGAAACTATGAGCCATGCTGTGTAGGGCCTCCCAAGATAGATGGGTCATGGTGGAGAGCTGACAAAATGTGGTGCACTGGAGAAGTGAATGGCAAACCATTTCAGTATTCTTGCCTTGAGAACCCCATGAACAGTATGAAAAGGCAAAAAGATAGGAGGGCATTGAAGGATGAACTCCCCAGGTCAGCAGGTGCCCAATATGCTACTGGAGATCAGTGGAGAAGTAACTCCAGAAAGAATGAAGAGACGGAGCCAAAGCAAAAACAACACACATTGGTGGATGAGACTGGTGATAGAAGCAAAGTCCAGTGTTGTAAAGAGCAATATTGCATAGGAACCTGGAATGTTAGGTCCATGAATCAAGGCAAACTGGAAGTGGTCAAACAGGAGATGGCAAGAGTGAACATCAACATTTTAGGAATCAGCAAACTAAAATGGATTGGAATGAGTGAATTTAACTTAGATGACCATTATATCTACTACTGTGGGCAAGAATCCCTTAGAAGAAATGGAGTAGCCATCATAGTCAACAAAAGAGTCTGAAATGCAGTACTTGGATGCAATCCCCAAAACGACAGAATGATCTCTGTTCATTTCCAAGGCAAAGCATTCAATATCATGGTATCCAAGTCTGTGCCCCGACCAGTAACGCTGAAGAAGCTGAACTTGAATGGTTCTATGAAGACCTACAAGACCTTCTAGAACTAACACCCAAAAGAGATATCCTTTTCATTATAGGGGACTGGAATGCAAAAATAGGAAGTCAGGAAACACCTGGAGTAACAGGCAAATTTGGCCTTGGAGTACAGAATGAAGCAGGGCAAAGGCTAGTAGAGTTTTGCCAAGAGAACGTACTGGTCATAGCAAACACCCTCTTCCAACAACACAAGAGAAGACTCTACACATGGACATCACCAGATGGTCAATACCAAAATCAGATTGATTATATTCTTTTCAGCCAAAGACGGAGAAGCTTTATACAGTCAGCAAAAACAAGACCGGGAGTTGACTGTAGCTCAGATCATGAACTCCTTATTGCCAAATTCAGGGTTAAATTTAAGAAAGTAGGGAAAACCACTATACCATTCATGTATGACCTAAATCAAATCCCTTACAATTATACAGTGGAAATGAGAAATAGATTCAAGGGATTAGATCTGACAGACAGAGTGCCTGAAGAACTATGGATGGAGGTTCATGACATTGTACAGGAGACAGGGATCAAGACCATCCCCGAGAAAAATAAATGCAAAAACCCACATGGCTCTCTGAGGAGGCCTTACGAATAGCTGTGAAAAGAAGAGAAACTAAAAGCAAAGGAGAAAAGGAAAGATATACCCATTTGAATGCAGAGTTCCAAAGAATAGCAAGGAGAGATAAGAAAGCCTTCCCCAGTGACCAATGCAAAGAAATAGAGGGAAACAATAGAATGGGAAAGACTAGAGATCTCTTCAAGAAAATTAGAGATACCAAGGGAACATTTCATGCAAAGATGGGCTCAATAAAGGCCAGAAATGGTAGGGACCTAACAGAAGCAGAAGATATTCAGAAGAAGTGGTAAGAACACATAGAAGAACTATACAAAAAAGATCTTCACGACCCAGATAATCATGATGGTGTGATCACTCACCTAGAGCCAGACATCTTGGAATGCAAAGTCAAATAGACCTTAGGAAGCATCACTACGGACAAAGCTAGTGGAGGTGATGGAACTCCAGTTGAGCTATTTCAAATCCTGAAAGATGATGCTGTGAAAGTGCTGCACTCAATATGCCAGCAAATTTGGAAAACTTAGCAGTGGCCACAGGACTGGAAAAGGTCAGTTTTCATTCTAATCCCACAGAAAGGCAATGACAAAGAATGCTCAAACTACCCGCACAATTGCACTCATCTCACATGCTAGCAAAGTAATGCTCAAAATTCTCCAAGGCAGGCTTCAACAGTACGTGAACCATGAACTTCCAGATGTTCAAGCTGGATTTAGAGAAGGCAGAGGAACCAGAGATCAAATTGCCAACATCTGTTGGATCATTGAAAAAGCAAGGGAGTTCCAGAAAAACATCTATTTCTGCTTTATTGACTAAGGCAAAGCCTTTGACCATGTGGATCACCACAAGCTGTGGAGAATTCTTCAAGAGATGGGCATACCAGACCACCTGATCTGCCGCCTGAGAAATCGGTATGCAGGTCAGGAAGCAACAGTTAGAACTGGGCATGGAACAACAGACTGGTTCCAAATTGAGAAGGAGTATGTCAAGGCTGTATATTGTCACCCTGCTTATTTAACTTATATGCAGAGTACATCATGAGAAATGCTGGGCTGGATGAAGCACAGGCTGGAAGATTTCCAGGAGAAATACCAGATATGCCGGTGACACCACCGTGATGGCAGAAAGCAGAGAAGAACTAAAGAGCCTTTTGATGAAAGTGAAAGAGGAGAGTAAAAAAGTTGGTTTAAAACTCAGCATTCAGAAAACTAAGATCATGGCATCTGGTCCCATCACTTCATGGCAAATAGATGGGGAAACATTGGAAACAGTGACAGACTTTATTTTTTTGGGCCCCAAAATCACTGCAGATGGTGACTGCAGCCATGAAATTAAAAGACACTTGCACCTTGGAAGAAAAGTTATGACTAACCCGAGACAGCATGTTAAAAGACAGAGACATTTCTTTGCCAACAAAGGTCCATCTAGTCAAAGCTATGGTTTTTCCAATAGTTAGGTATGGATGTGAGAGTTGGACTATAAAGAAAGCTGATCGCTGAAGAAATGATGCTTTTGAACTGTGGTGTTGAAGACTCTTGAGAGTTCCTTGGACTGCAAGAAGATCCAGCCAGTCCATCCTAAAGGAGATCAGTCCTGAGTGTTCATTGGAAGGACTGATGTTGAAGCTGAAACTCCAATACTTTGGCCACCTCATTGGAAGAGCTGACTCATTAGGAAAGACCTTGATGCTGGGAATGATTGAGGGCAGGAGCAGAAGGGGATGACAGAGGATGATATGGCTGGATGGCATTGCTGACTCAGTGGACATGAGTTTGAGTAAACTCTGGGAGTTTGCGATGCACAGGGAGGCCTGGCATGCTGCAGTCCATGGGGTTGCAAAGAGTTGGACATGACTGAGCCCCTGAACTGACTGATTGATGAGTTAAATTGTAACAATTTATAATATGCGTAGAGCACTTGGCGCAGAGCCTAGTACACAGAGAGTGCTTACTAAATAAATATTAGAAGTGGTCACTGTTCTTAGAGTCACCATACAAAGTTAATGTTCTCCAGTTGAAGAGGTGTTATTATGGAAATATTCCTTGCTTCCCTAATAACTTGGTCCCATTGCCAAGCCGATACAGTGCTCGTTGTAACCTCTGAGGAAGTATGGGGTAAATGGTGGATGGGGGTACGAGGAGCCTTGGGAGGGGGAAAGAGCTCAGGTGGCAGGACGGAGGTGGTGCCTGGTGCACTGTGGCCAGGCCCGAGGCCGTTGTATAAACAGACAGTCAATCAGTCAGAACAGAGAAGTGAAACAGCAGTGACTAGATGAATACACAGAGCAAGGGGGTTAATGGAGCTGAGATTAAACTGTTAGCTGAGATGAAAGAGAGTAATTTTCCTGCGGGGATGGGCATCAGTGGTGGGGTCTGGAAATAAGACCTTGACCGTGTGTCCTATACCTGGGTCTTTCTTCCTCTGAAAGTGTTCTTTCAGACCCAGTTCCTTAGCTTTCCCAGCAGCCCGCAGTATCTGCTGAACCGACTCTCTTGTCTCTTTGATTGCTCCCGTCTGGTCTCGGTTTGTCTCTCATAAAGCCGGCAGTCTGGATGAGGACCCCTGCTGTCTCTGTGGGCACAGCCAGGGGCACCACTTGCTAACTCATTAGGAATGTAACCACCACTGCAGTTGTTCACAGGGAGTGTAGACACTCACTCCTTAATACTGTGTCACAGAAGGCAGCATCCTGACCAAACGGACCTAAGCAGAAGAGGCTTCTCTTCCTAGTAGGTGCCTGGCTGGAAACAGATGCTTTATGGAAGTCAGTTGCCATCCAGATAGTCAGCAACATTTGTTTAGGAGCCGCTGCACATCTGTCCCTGTGATGAGGGAGACAGTATTGCAACGCAGAAAAGATAATGAACCTCATCAGAATCTCTGATTACTTCCTGAGGATTGATTCTGAGAAGTGCCTTTAAGGGTAAAAACACTTATAAGGCTCTTGATGCATATTGCTATATTGCTTTCCAAAAAGGACAGACAAATTCACAATGCCCTTTTATTGCATTTGGTTGTGCCCATTTTATCATGTCTTTGCCAGAACTGAGTATTATTAAAAAATTTAAAATATGTGTAACAGAGAGGCAAAGTGACATTTCTTTGATTGAATCTTTATTCTTTTATTAACAGGGGTGTGAGCATTTTGAAATGTTTCTTTGCTATGGAGATAATATTTGGTATCGTCTCCATGGTAGGTCTGGAGGAATAGTGACTAGATTTTTTTTTTTTTACTGAGTTTTATTTATGTTACTTATTTTTAAATACCCATACAGTAAAATTTACTTTTGTTGTTGTGTAGTTTTGTGATTTTAACGAGTACATAGAGTTATGTAACTACTAAGACAATCAGAATTTAGACAGTTTTCTCCCTCCATAGGGAATCTATGCTGCCTCTTTGTAGTAAAACACTCTACCAACTCTTAGTTCCTGACACCTACTGATCTATTCTATGCCCTTTATTTTACTTTCCCCAGAATGATATTACAGTGTATTTAATAGAGCAAGATTTTAAAAATTTAAGTCCAACTTAATATTTTTACTTTGTATACTGTTCTTTGTTGTCCTAAGAATTCTTTGCTTAACCCAAGGTCACAAATATTTTCTGCTAGAAGTTTTCTAACTTTACGTTTTACATTTATGTCTATAATCCATTTTGTTAAAGCTTGTACCAAGTGTGAGATGTTGGTCAAGATTCATGTTTTTGTAGTATATTGATGGCCATTTGATCTGGCACCATTGCTCACAAATCTAACCTTTTCCTTTTTAATTGCCTTTGTATCTCTTTCAAAAATCCATTGGCCATATGTGCTTTTTTTTCCTCCTGGCCCCTCTGTTCTGTCTTATTGATCTATCTTATATTCATTAGCATCTGGTCTTGATTATGGTAGGTTCCTATATTTTTTGTCTCTTCCAGAATGACATACAAATGGAATCTTATAGTATTATAAAATTTGTCTGGCTTGTGTCACTTAGAATAAAGAATGTGTGTGAGATTCATCCAAGTTGTTGTGTATGTCAGCCTTTCGTTTGTTTTTATTGTTCAGCAGTATTTCATTGTATGGATGTACTAGAGACTATTCATCCAATTGCTGTTCATTTTTAGAGTTTGTTTATTCAAGTTCCTTTTCCTTTTTAAGAATCAACTTGTAAATAGCTGTAAAGCTTGATTAGGATAATGTTGGGATTTCCTAACGTAAGTCTAGAAACAAATTTGGGGAGAATTGATATCTTAACATATTGAATCTTCCAATCTATGAATATGGTATATCTTCATGTATTTAACCTTTTAAAAAGTTATTTCATCAGTGTTTTATAGTTTATAGCTGACATCTATGTATTTCATGTTTTGGAATTGCCAGGGGTACCGTTGCTAAAATTTTAAATTCAGTTTCAAGTTGTTATTGCTAGTATAAAGAAATACAATTGATTATTTGTGTACTGATTTATTTCTGATGTTGCCCTCTTGTAAGCCACCTGCTGTGTAAAGAAGTCCAGTCTATTCTGGCGGAGAGAGATCCTAGAACACAAGAGATCATGTGACAAAGAACTGAGGTTTCCCATCCTACAGCCAGCCACCACTGCCAGTTGTGTGAGTGAAGCCATTTTCAGTATTCCTGGCTTCAACAGTATGTGAATGGAGAACTTCCAGATGTGCAAGCTGGATTTAGAAAAGGCAGAGGAACCAGAGATCAAACTACCAACATCTGTTGGATCATAGCAAAAGCAAGAGAATTCCAGTAAAACATCTACTTCTGCTTCACTGGCTACGAAAAAGTTAAAGCCTTTGACTGTGTGAATCACAACAAACTGGAAAATTCTTAAAGAGATGGGAATACCAGACTGCCTTACCTGCCTCCTGAGAAACCTGTATGCAGGTTAAGAAGCAACAGTTAGAACTGGACATGGAACAATGGACTGGTTCACTACTGCGAGAGGAGTATGTCAAGGCTCCTTATTTAACTTATATACAGATCATGCAAAATGCCAGGCTGGATGAATCACAGGCTGGAATCAAGATTGTCAGGAGAAATATCAACAACCTCAGATATGCAGATGACACCACTTTAATGGCAGAAGTTGAAGAGGAACTAAAGAACCTCTTGATGAGGTTAAAAGAAGAGAGTGAAAAAGCTGGTTTAAAATTCAACATTCAAAAAACTAAGATCATGGCATCCGGCCCCATCACTTCATGGAAAATGGGGAAAAAGTGGGAACAGTGACAGGCTTTATTTTCTTGGGCTCTAAAATTGCTGCAGACTGTCTGCAGTCATGATATTAAAAGACCCTTGCTCCTTGGAAGGAAAGCTATGACAAACCTAGACAGCATATTGAAAAGCAGAGATATCACTTTGCCGACAAAGGTCCATATAGTCAAAACTAAGGGTTTTCCAGTAGTCATGTATGGATGTGAGAGTTGGACCATAAGAAGGCTAAATGTTGAAGAATTGGTGCTTTTGGATAGTGGTGCTGGAGAAGACTCTTGAGAGTCCCTTGGACAACAAGGAGATCAAACCAGTCAATCCTAATGGAAATCGACCCTGTAAATTCATTGGAAGGGCTGATGCTGAAGCTGAAGCTTTAAGACTTTGGTCACCCGATGAGAAGAGCTGACTCACTGGAAAAGACCTTGATGCTTGGAAAGATTGAGGGCAGAAGGATAAGGGGATGAAAGGGGATGAGATGGCTGGATGGCATCACTGATTCTATGGACATGAGTTTGAACAAACTCTAGGAGATGGTGAAGGGCAGGGGAGTGTGGCATGCTGCAGCTTATGGGGTTGCAAAAAGTCAGACATGACTTAATAAGTGAACAACAACAGTTGTTGTTGTTCCTGTTCCTGTTGTTAACCCTGCTCCTAACTGATATAGCCTTCTAGCCAACACTGCATGGAGCTGAACTGTCCATCTGAGACTAGCCAGCCCATAGAATTGTGAGAAATAATACATCTCTGTGGTTTCAAATCACTAAGTTTTGGGGCATTTTTTAATAGTGTCCTAGATGTGGAGCTTAACAGCAGTTCACTTACCCAGCTCTTGGTTCCATGGCCTGGCCATGAGTCTTCCTGAATCTCCTTGTTGCCAGTCAGACTGAAGCCTGTGTCTCTAGAAATAGCAGCTGGCTGACAAGTCACAGTTCTCCCTCTAGCCTACACACTCCATAGTGGTGCAGTCCAAATAGTCTGTATTTTTGCTTGAACTCAAGTTGGTCACTGTGAGGCCTCTGCCAGCCTTGCTGTGTTGACCCTTACTGCTGACTGCTTGCTCACTTGGCTGATGACACACCTGTCTGCCTGGCTCTCCCTGGCTCCCCGCGATGTCCTCTCTCTGGCCTGATTGAAGCCCCAGGAATTCTATTTGCAGTACCTCCTTTCCACCTCCTAATATGAGATTCTTTCTCTGTGGGGCCGGTTTCATGCTGCTACAAGTGGATCAGTATTCCTCAGGCCTGAAACCCCAACTCTAGTTCCAAGAATTGGCAACTGTTTAAACCCGACCTAGAACTTCCGAGTGGTTGGATTTTATTACCTGTTCAGTAAAAAGACTTGGAACCCTGGAGATGTTAATTAGTTTAAAAAAGTAAGTCAGGGCAAACACTTCCTGGCCTGTTCTTACTAGCTGTTCAATCTGGGATGAATTCCCAAGCTTGTGTAAACCACATTTTCTTCACTCATAAACTAGGGATAATAATACATGATAAGATACTATATGTGCATTGCTGAGCAATGTGCCTGGCACACAGCAACTGGTTAACAGTGGTAGTTATCATAATTTGTATTGAAAGTGAATGATAGAAGGAGCCCTTAGAGATTATTTAGTCCAAGTGCCACATTTTTCAGCAGAAAAAGGTTCAGAGAGACTGAGTGACTTGCCCAGGGTTACCACATCTCAATGTTGAATAAAGACTGGAACACTAGTTTTCCAGCCTCTAATCTCATACCTTTCCCACTGCGCCATGGTTTTTTTGGCTTAGGAGGCCCTGGAGAGAAAAAGGGGAAAAGGAAGAAACTATCAACTACTAAGTGTCTACTCTGTTTTTGCTTTTATATATGTCATGCCATTTTATCCCCATAATAACTTTTAAGTTATTATCTCTGCTTTAGACATGAAGACACCAATGCTTAGAAAAATTAAATTCCTGCCTAAAAATCCCATGGGTGACAGACTAGGGGCTGCAACTCATGCCTGTCTGACTCCAAAACCAGCCCACACTCCTCCACCATCTCATGCCCTTTCTGGGTCAGGCTGGGGAGGGGAAGAGTTTCTGCAGTGCCTGGCACTGCCCTGGCTGTGTTTCTTCTCAGTCCTCAGATGCAGTCGCTGGTCTGCACGCAAGAGCCTTTCATCCTTCCTTCCACACAATCCTTTTAACTGAAACCAAGTGGCCAAAGCTTAACTGTAATTCTGCAGAACTGGCGGCGAGAGGCCTGGTGGGGGCTTGGGCTGCTCACCCTGAACGTGATGTGCACAGAGAGTGGGGCTGACATTGTTTAGCTCTCTGCTCAGCAGTGCCCAGCCAAACCTCCTGGTCTAAATTGAGCCCTTAATCGTTTTCCTGGCGTTTGCTCAGACAGGATTTTATTTTCTAGTAATAAAAGCGCCTACATTGTAGAAAAAAAACCAACAAAAACTGATCTGCCTCTTTTTTAGCTTTTGTGAATGCTTCACCACCTGTCCATTCCCCCTCTTGTTTTCACGCCTGGAGCAGAGCCAGGTTGTTTTGTGCCCACTGTCAAGTTTGGGGGAGCTCTGCGTGGGCAGAGAAATGCACTCACATTGACTGCTTCTGCTCATTACTTAGGGCCTCGCACCTCCTGGATTGAGAGGGTTGACTTCTGAGTCTGCAGGCTTGACTTCTGGGTCTGCAGGTGGCGCAGGGGAGATGGTTCTGAGGAAAGAGGAACAAAGTGAGTCACCACAGGCCTCCCACCTAAGTAGTTCTTGATGGATCACACTTGGTTTGTTCAGTCTTTCCCTTAAGAATTTTCAGTGACTCTCCAGTGCCTGCAGAATGAACTGCATACTTTCTAATATGATATTCAGACTTACATTCTCAGCCTCTTTTCTTTCTTTCTTTTTGGTAAAAAATATGATAAAATACAATACAGATACCTAAGAAAGTAAAATTGAAATTCACCAGAATCTTCTCCACTATAACCAATGTTAAAATATTGGCAAGTATCTTTTCAGACTTGTGTGAATATATATTGTTGTTGTTCAGTCTCCCAGTTGTGTCCGACTCTTTGCAACCCCATGGCCTGCAGCATGCCAGGCCTTCCTGTCCCTCACCATCTCCTGGAGTTTGCCCAAGTTCATGTTCATTGCGTCAGTGATACTGTCCAGCCATCTCATCCTCTGACGCTGTCTTCTTCTGCCCTCCATCTTTCCCAGCAACAGGGAATTTTCCAGTGAGTCATCTGTTTGCATCAGATGATCAAAATACTGGAGCTTCAGCTTCAGCATCAGTCCTTCCAGTAAATATTCAGAGTTGATCTCTGTTAAGATTGATAGGTTTGATCTCCTTGCTGTCCAAGGGATTTTTAGGAATCTTCTCCAGCTCCGCAGTTCGAAGGCATCAATTCTTTGGTGTTCTGCCTTCTTTAGGGTTCAGCTCTCACAACTGTGTGTGACCACTGGGAAAACCATAGCCTTGACTATACAAACCTTTGTTGACAGAGTAATGTCTCTGCTTTTTAACACACTGTCTAGGTTTGTCATCATGAATTTCATTGTCATTTGTGTTTATACACACACACACACACACACACACACACACATATATATCTATATATTTAAGATTTTGAGGCCTTTTCAGATTCAATTTACCTTTCAAACATTCAGTTCAGTTCAGTTCAGTCACTCAGTCATGTCTGACTCTTTGCAACCCCGTGAACCGCAGCAGGCCAGGCCTCCCTGTCCATCACCAACTGCTGGAGTCTACCCAAACCCATGTCCATTGAGTCAGTGATGCCATCCAACCATCTCATCCTCTGTCTTCCCCTTCTCCTCCTGCCCTCAATCTTTCCCAGCATCAGGGTCTTTTCAAATGAGTCAGCTCTTTGCATCAGGTGGCCAAAGTATTGGAGTTTCAGCTTCAACATCAGTCCTTCCAATGAACACCCAGGACTGATCTCCTTTAGGATGGACTGGTTGGATCTCCTTGCAGTCCAAGGGACTCTCAAGAGTCCTCTCCAACACTGCAGTTCAGAAGCATCAATTCTTCAGCGCTCAGCTTTCCTTATAGTCCAACTCTCATATCCATCTTTTGACAACTCCCACAATACACTAACATTATCTAGACTGAATTCACCTTCTGTAAATATGTCATGCACTTTCATGTTTCTAAGACTTTGTTTCTGACAATCTGTCTGCCCAAATACTCTTTATACTCTTTTGCCTGGCATATAGTAAGCTGTAACAAAGCTGGTTACTGCACTTTCTTTCTTGCCTGGTAAGCTCCTACTTAGTATTTAAAATTCTGCTGAAATGACCCCCTCCCCTGCCCCTTTATAAAACTACACTCTCTCCCAAGTGCATACCTGTCCACTCACTAGTTAGTCACTCACTGTCCATTTTGGGACCTGCTGCCTCCCACCCCGACCTATTCTAACATTAAGTTCTTTCAAGGCAGTCAGGGGCCATGTCTTCTTTACTCTGAACCATGACTGGCACCCAATATGAGCTGGGAAAATGGGCATCATCTCTGTCAGAGGCAGCAATCTGCTGTGAAGCTGAGCTGAGGTGAAGTTGGGCTGGTCAGGGTGGCCTGTGAGTTGCCGCTTGGGCAGAGATCCCAGATTGCTAAGTAGACCCCTTTTCTTTATTCCTCCCTGTCTGGCAAGAGCCAACCTTCAACCTCAGAGAGCACTGTAAGCGAACTGTCTTGGCTGACCTTGGATGAATTATTTACTCTCTTCTTGCTGAGTGAATGCAGTTGTCTATGTGATGTGTCCAGTTCTGGGTATGTCTAAGGTGCCTCTCAAGGTGGTTGGGCCAGAATTTTGGACTTAATGATAGTGGGCTGCAGGGAGAGAGAAAAACCCAGCATTCCTACCCATGGCCAGATTGCTTGCTCTGTCTTTAGAGGGGGCACATTTTGTTCTCTCTGGCTCACCTTTGCCCCCAGCTCCCTGCATTGCCCTCCCACCCCCATCTTCACTTACAAAGGAAATTTTACATTTTCTTTCTGGTGTAGTCCTTGCTCCTCTCTCCTTCTTTGCCACACACCATGCAGCTCCTATGTCATAATCTTACACACTTTCTACCTGGTTTTCCCTCTTCTTCCAGACTCAAAACACTGATAGGGACCAGAGAAAATGGTTTACTGGATGCTGTAGCTGATTTGAGCAGCCTTTGTTGAAAGCATGAATTAGGTGCTTTCCAATGCCTTGGATCACTTTTGGGTGGTCATCCTCAAGAGAAGGGGTTTCTAGTCTTCCTGGGTTTCACACTTCCATTTCCAAATTCCCTGAGAGAAAACAAATGAAACAATAGAAGTGACTGGAAACAGTGTCTAATGCTACCTGAACTCACATGGTGTCAAACAGTCAGCCTGACTTAATAATAAATTTCTTGAGTTTCTCCAGGCCTTATCAACTTGTGGGTGTCAATGTTGGGATCTTATTAGGGGCAATGACCTATATTTTGCTTTCTCTTGCGACTTTGTTCCCTAGAAAAACTTCACAGTTGCTCACAAGTACCCCTCTCATTCTTCCTCTCATACCAGTATTGGCAGTGTTTCTAGATCACTTGGCAGCTGAGGGGATAGGGTGCAGTGGGTGCCTTATGTGCTCTTGTCTGTATTAAGAACACTTTCTCCTCATGTGGAAACTCTTCAGGTGACTAAATAGTATTGATTTGAGTTTTCCTGTGCTGGGAAGAGCACTCCCCCTTTCACTTCTCTCTACCTATTCCCCCAAACTCGCACTCTGCCACATTTTACATCTTAGTTTGTCACTAGGCCCTAATGTGGTGATATCCCTTTCTGGAAACAACCCCCTCAGGTCCTGCAAGAAGCCCCTCTGTCTGCTGAGTTCTGATTGTCACCATGGGGTCAGCCAGACACAGATGTCTGAAGCGTCTCACTCATCTTTGTTCTTTTTCTGGCTTGTGAATCTAACCACTTCCTCCTCTTCACGTGAAGTGACTCCCAGACACCCTATGTACTAGTTCTTCAAACACACCACCCAGGGCTGAAACTAGTTTAGGCTCATGTTGGGACCTCATTAAAATTAATGTTTTTCCAGTTCTTTGCAGTTTACAAAACTATTTCACATACATTTTTCCACTTAATCCTTAAAACAGACTTTTGAAGTGTGCGTTGTCTTTATTATCACTTTATGGGGAGTAAAACTGAAGTTCACATAGGTTAGGGGATGTGGATATGGCTACTGGTTTTTTTAATTGAAGTGTAGTTGATTTACAATGTTTATTAATTTCTGGTATACAGCAAAGTGATTCAGTTATACATATACATGTTGTTGTTTAGTCACCCAGTCGTGTCTGACTCTTTGTAACCCCATGGACTGCAGCACAGCAGGCTCCTCTGTCCTCACCATCTCCTGAAGTTTGCCCAAGTTCATGTCCATTGCATCGGTGATGTCATCCAGCCATCTCATCCTCTGACACCATTTTTTCCTTCTGCCTTCAATCTTTCCCAGCATCAGGGACTTTTCCAGTGAGTTAGCTGTTCGCATCATATGACCAAAATACTGGATTTTCAGTGTCAGCATCAGTCCTTCCAACGAGTATTGAGGGGTGATGTCCCTTAAGATTGACTGATTTGATCTCTTGCTGTCCAAGGTACTCTCAGGAGTCTTCTCTAGCACCATAGTTCAAAGGCATCAATTCTTCGGTGCTCTGCCTTCTTTATGGTCCATCTCTCACAACTGTATGTGACCAATGGGAAGACCATAGCCTTTACTATATGGACCTTTATTGGCAGACTAATGTCTCTGCTTTTCAGCACACTGTCTACGTTTGTCATCACTTTCCTGCCAGTAAGCAAACGTCTTCTGATTTCATGGCTGCAGTCACCATCCACAGTGATTTTAGAGCCCAAGAAGAGGAAATCTGTCACTACTTCCACCTTCTCCCCCTCTATTTGTCAGGAAATAATGGGGCTGGATCCCATGATCTTAGTTTTTTTAATATTTAGTTTTAAGCCGGCTTTTTCACTATCCTCCTTCACCCTTACCAAGAGGATCTTTAGTTCCTCTTCGACTTCTGCTATCAGAGTGATATCATCCGCATATCTGAGGTTGTTGATGTTTCTCCCTCCTATCTTGATTCCAGCTTGTAACTCATCCAGCATTTCTCATGATGTGCTCAGCATAGAGATTAAACAAACAGGGTGACAGCAGGCAGCCCTGTTGTGTCTGTACATGTACATACAGTTATATAGATACACACACACGTACATACATGCATACATAGATGTACATACACAAACATATATATTGTTTTCCATATTACTTTCTGTTTCAGTTTTTTACAGAATACTGAATATAGTTCCCTGTGCTGTACAGTAGGACCTTATTGTTATTTTATATATAGTAGTTTGTATCTGCTAATCCCAAACTCCTAACTATCCCTCCCTCACCCCTCTAATCCTCTGCTCACCATAAGTGTGTTTTCTGACATGGGTACTTATTTGGTAAATGACAGAGCTAAGAATTGTCAGTTCTTGCTATTCAGAATCCTAGGTTCCCTCTGTTAGAGGACCACAATGGCCAACATTTAGGTAGTGGAGGGGGATGTGGAGAAAGTCAAAATGCCTGTAACTTCAGACCTGGAGTTAGATGCAGCTGGTACCAACCAGAGGTGATTGAAATATCTGGTAGAGTAATGACTAGAATTGTATTGTCCAGGTTGTAATAGCTGTGGTCTTTTCTCAAGAAGTTTATGAGACTTTTCTGTTGTGTTGTCTGGTCTTATTTTGTCTGTGCTCCAAGTATTTGGCTAAGATTTATCATATAGTTGTTTTTGTGGGTCTCTTACTATGCTTGCTCTACTTGAGGATACTTGAGGGCAAACACAATGTTTTTGGCATCTTTGCATGCTCCAAATCAAGAGCTGTGAATGTAGTAGGTGCTATAATATCTGTTGTTGGGGTGTTCTAGAATGACTGATTATTTCTTAATGTTACCCTCTTGGATTTCCAAGTGGATAATTCAACTGTAGCCATTTCTTCCCCACTAGCACCTCTAACAGAGGGTGAGCATGGTGCATGATCAAGCAAAATTACTCAAACCTATTGGTCTCTTGCCTCAATTTTTCGAAGTACTTAAGTTGTCCAGCTGTTCTCTTTTGGGCCCATTGATACACTTTACTGTCAGCTGCGCTCTCTTTCTGTCCCCCACTCTTCATTTCTGAGTGCAGACCAATTCCAGTAGGAATTAGATCAACAACCTCAGTGCCATTGGAAGGACTTGCTGGTCAGTCATCTGACTGATCTTGGGTTTGGTCTAGTGACACCTTTTCCCAAGTGACATTTGTTCTCTTTCCTGTTCATTGTTGATCTAAGCCATAGATCTGGCTTATACCAATCATTAGTTTTCCTGCTCAGAGGCACTGTTCCCTTTTAGGACTTGACAGTGGCCCTGGACTCAGCATGGGACTGGGTCCTGATGTCCTATGTGGTACTTCTTCCTGGGACAAGAACCTGGATCTTTATACCAGTCTGTTGTTGCCCGTGGACAATTTACCTGGAAATCACTTCCCACCTATCTATCTGCCTGACTGGGGAGGGCAGACAGGATGCTAGAATTCTTCACCATTTTGCTCTACCCATCTGATTGGAAGAGTTGCCTCAATCATGCTTGGGCTTGCTGTGTCCTTTGGCTATTGTGCCTCATCCATCTGGCTGCTAGTCTTGTATTTATCTTTGCAGCTGGGCCTATTCCTCCTGCTAAAGATCTGACTGTATACTTCCAGGGTCAGAATTTCACTTTGTCTTCTCTGCCTGCTCTGCATGGCTGTGAGATACCCATAGTGTCCTGTACAAAAACAGAAGCCCCATTTGGTTTCATTTTATTGTGCTCTTTAAGAGGTTTGGTGTGAAGGAAAGTTTGAAACTAACTGAATAAATTAAGGGTTAATGTTTGGGATGGTTTTTATTGATTAATTCTGTCTCATTATTGCCATTTTTTTTTTGACCCACCTTCAGTCAGATACTAAATATTCCTTCCTAGTGTTACTGAACTTGGGTTCGGCTGCTTGCTGCTTGAATCAGTACTCATGAAACAAGTGCTGGTAGGGATGGAAAGGTTGCTTTAATCAGAAGACCAGCTATCTAAAGAGAAGGTGGACTCATGTCCCAGAAACAACTCTGAAGATTCTGCTCAGCCATGAAAGTTTTTAAAGGGACAAAGGGGGTGTAATCTCAATTAATCATTGAGGTAGGTGGTCAGATTTGTTGCCATCTCCCACTGGGTATGGGCTCGTTGACTCCTTATAATCTATCTTTAGATGCTGTCTGGTTCAGTTTGCTCTTGAGAAGAAGAAGCTGAGGAAAAGTTCTAGGCATCCATTAATTACTTATTCTTCATTCCTATTTCTTTGATCTAATGAAAGAAACAACAGGTTATGCAAGGCATTGTGTGATCAAAAGATTTGAAAAGTGTGCTTAGGTCAGAGGTTAGTTAAAATATAGCTTTGCTAAAGTGATAAGACAAAAGGGTCTCCTGCGGAGAGCTGCTTCTTGTCATAGAGCTGTCTTCACTAAGCTGCTCACAAATCCCTAATGTGCTCTTTAAGAGGCTCCACCATTCCACCATGGGATTATGAGTGGAGGTCTATTTTCTGTAATTTCTTCATGTTGATATAGGACACCATATTCTCAGAGTGGAATATGTTGACCTGGGTCTGTGGCATCTCCTTGGTAACAATTTTAGTTGCCTGCTTACATATACAGGCAGAACAAGCTACAATTATTTTGATACCCACAGAGATACAGATGATTATGAGCATTAGTGTTAATCCCATTCTCTTGAGGCCAGTTCTTGGAATTACGCTATCCATAGGTTCAGTATTGCTCAAGATGGAGTAGCTTATGCCATGGCTATTGTGTGAAAGTCGCTCAGTCATGGCTGACTTTTTGCGACCCCATGGACTATACAGTCTGTGGAATTCTCTAGGCCAGAATACTGGAGTGGGTAGCCTTTCTCTTCTCCAGGAGATCTTTCCAACCCAGGTCTCCCGCACTGTAGGCAGATTCTTTACCAGCTGAGCCACAAGGGAGCCCGCATAAAAATGTACATCAGACACTAAAATATTTGGTAACTCTGTCACGATGATCATTAACTGAGTTGCTCTTTTATGACTCTGGAAGGCTTGGGAGACTTCAGTTTTTTTCTATGAACAAGAGGCAGGGGACGTGGAAGGGCTTTTATACTTGGGGGGTGGGGGAGCTGCGTGTTTCTGCTCAGTTTCACTAGGAAACTACTATAGAAAAAGGACAGTGAAAAAACTGGCTTAAAACTTAGTATTCAAAAACTAAGATCATGGCATCTGGTCCCATCATTTCATGGCAAATAGATGGGGAAAAGTGGAAACAGTGGTAGATTTTATATTCTTGGGCTCCAGAATCACTCTGGATGGTGACTGTAGCCACAAAATTTAAACATTCTTGCTCCTTAGAAGAAAAGCTGTGACAAACCTGTGTATGTGTCAGTTGCTCAGTCATGTCCGACTCTTTGTGACCCCATGGACTGTAGCCTGCCAGGCTCCTCTGTCCATGGAATTCTCCAGGCAAAAATACTGGAGTGAGTTGCCATTCCTTTCTCCAGGACAATGTGTTAAAAAGCAGAAGCATCACTTTGTTGACAAAGGTCCATATAGTCAAAGCTGTGGTTTTTCCAGTAATCATATACAGATGTAAGAGTTGGACCATAAGGAAGGCTGAGTGCTGAAGAATTGATGCTTTTGAATTGTGGTGCTGGAGAAGACTCTTGAGAGTCCCTGGACTGCAAGGAGATCAAACTAGTCAACCAGAAAGAAAATCAACCCTGAATATTCATTGGAAGGACTGATGCAGGAGCTGAAGCTTCAATACTTTGGCCACCTGATGCAAAAAACTGACTCATTGGAAAAGACTCTGATGCTGGAAAAGACTGGAGGGCAGGAAGGAGAAGGGGGAGCAGAGGATGAGATTGTTGGATAGTATCACCAACTCAATGGACTTGAATTTGAGCAAACTCTGAATCCCTGTAGTTCATGGGATTGCAGAGTCGGTCACAACTTAGTGACTAAACAACAAGAAACTCAGATATATCAGATATATGTCAGATACATCCCAGCCATAAGGGCCCAGGCTCCTTTTGGGTGTCATACTTCACTGGGTTGGATGTCCTACACAGTCTGGAAAAATAATTGGCAATCACCATTTGCAGACTCTTTTAACATAACTGTAAAAGATTTCTTAAAATAGCAGTAAGTTTCATTAGTACCTTTTAAAGAAGAGTGATATGCACTGGCTCAAATAAATTAATGTTCCCACCTAGAGAAATAGGTGAGAGGATGCACAGTGAAGAGAAGTATGCAAGAACCATGTTACAATTCGATCATAGATCAGATCAGGACCTCACTCTTTAGGGAAAAAGAAAACATCAGGTTTGACAGACACAAATATTACAGCCTTGTAAGGAGGCTTGGGGACTGGATAGCTCTAGACTTCCAAAAGTCACCTTCATTCTATGAGATATCTGCATTTGGTTTTCTAAGATGTTTCAAATTTACCTTGTCCCTAACTGAACTTCTGATTATCACTGCTGCTCCCTCCCCTCCCACTTCTCATGCCTCTTTTACAACCTGCTTCACTCAAAGTAACTTCACTTTAGTGCATGGCAGCTCTATCCTTTCAGTTGTTCATATCCCAAACCTTGAACTCATTCTTGACTCTCTTTCTTTAACACCTTATACCCAGCCTCTCAGAAATTCTGAGTTCCAGTTTCAAAATAAATTGATAATATGACCATTTTACACCATCTCTTATTTCCCTGGTCATAGTGATCATTGTTTTCTGCTTGAGGTACAGAAATAGCCTTCTATTGGTCTCTTTGAGTCTACCAAGGCTCCCTTTTCTTCTCCCCTACTTCATTCTCTACACAGGCTTTGGTTTCAGCCATGACTCCTGATATCTGCTATGGCTCCTCAGTTTACCCAGAGAAAAACTCAAAGTCCTCATCATGGCCTCCAAGGGCTTCAGGCCCTCAGTTACTTCTGACCTCATCTCCCATTACTTTATCCTTTTTTTACTGCCTTCTGGCCATGCTGACCTTGCTGTTGGACATGTTTTTGCCTCAGCCTTTTTGTTAGATGTTCCTTCTTCTTGAGTAGTCTTCCCCCAGAAATATGATACCTTCTTCTTCTTTTTTTTTTTTTTGCTGCACTGTGCAGCCTGTGGGATCTTAGTTCCCCAACTAGAGATTGAACCCATTCCCCCCTGCAGTGGAAGCATGGAGTCTTAACCACTGGACTGCCAGGAAAGTCCCAATCTGATATCTTCTTGACCAACTTACTTTCATTCTTTGATTCTTTTCTTAAATGTTACCTTCTCGATGAGGCCTACTGGGACTATTAAGTACTGCTCTCTGCAATGCTGTCTATTCTAATTTTTTTTAGTTTATTCTCCTTCTTTCTTCATAGTACCCGTCACCTTCTAACATACTGTAGTAATTTGCTTAGTATGTCTACTGTTTATGGAAGTGCTTTTAGCACAGAGTCTTTCCCAGAGCAGATTCTCAACAAAGGTTAGTTCTTGCATTGTCAGAGATGTTGGTTAAAAAATCTTTTAATTTACGTTTGCTTTACAAAATATAGAACTTTCTTAAACACTGTCTTTTTTAAAATTGAAGTGAGAGTCACATAATAAAAAAAGTTAATCATTTTACAATGAGCAATTCAATGGCAGTTAGTACATCCACAGTATTGTGCAGCATCTATTTTTGGTCATACTTATATATATATATTGTGTGTGTGCACTCAGTCATGTCCAATTCTTTGCTACTTCCAAAATATATTTGAATCAGCGGTATCTTTAGATATGGTCTTCCAGCAATTTCTTTTGCCCCTCAAATTTAAAGACCAAAAAAAAAAAAAGAAGAAAAAATGAAACCACAGTGACAACGGAGATTTTCTGATCTCTTAACTAGTTTTCAAGAGGGAAATCTCAAACCAGACAGCATAGATATAGAGTTAAAAATAAATCCCTCTGTGGTTATAGGCCTTAGAAAAACAAACTAAGTTTCTGTGAAGTTCAGTGGTTTTGTTAATTGCTTCAAGATGTTGGGTGTTTTAAAGTATGTTGTAAAAGCCTGATACGATGACAAAACAGAACTCATTAGCTAGGACTTCCCTGTTGGAATTTTACTTAAAAATGTAAAAGTTCATGACAAGGCAGGCTTCTCTGATGGTCTGGTGGTTGAGAATCTGCCTGTTGGTGCAGGGATCACCAGTTTGATCTCTGGTCTGGGAAGTTCCCACATACTGTGGAGTAACTAAGCCCCGTGCACCACAACTACTGAGTCAGTGCTATAGAGCCCGTGAGTCACGATTACTGAGCCCCTGGCTGCAGCTACTGAAGTCCACACACCTACAGCCTGTGTTCTGCAACAAGAGAAGCCAATGCAATGAGAAGCCCACATGCTTCAAGAAGAGTGGCCCCCACTCGCCACAACTAGAGAAAGCCTGAGTGCAGCAATGAAGACCCAGCACAACCCCAAAGAAATCAATAAATAAATCTTAAAAAAAAGTTCATAGTTAGACAGTTTAAACACATTACATCAGAAAAGGGGAAAATAGAGATAATATTGATACACCTCTGCTTTACTGAGCTAGATCTGGGAACCATACATCTCATTCCCTTCATCCTCTTCTTGTCCCTTTAGAGTGCTATAAAGTGAATTCAAGAAAATTCTTAGAAGGATACACAAGAAATTGCTAACAGTTTTGCCTCTGCAGAGGGGCTCTGAAGGTGGTAGGAGGAAGACTTATTTTATAATTGCATAATATACCTTGGTGTACTGTTTGAATTTTTACCCTAGGCATGTATTACAGTTTCAGTAAAATAAAAAAATAACACCAGCAAAAACTAATATTTCCCCAAGTACCACATAGTTCTGGGCATTTATTAATCAGGACTCTTTAGGATGATGGAAGCCCATTTAAATAGGCCTCCACAGATAAGGGGGGTGGTTTATTGGATCACAGGCAGAGACGGAGTAGTTCACAGAATTTAAGGAAAAACTGCAATAATCAGGGCCTCAGGGATTAGAACTAAGGCCTCTATAAACCCCAGAATTTTTTCTCCTGCTCTCCTTATCATCTCTACTTGCATTTTTTGCATGTTGGTATCATTCTTTCCTACTTTTCCATATAAACATGGCTGCTGATAGTTGTAGTTTAGGAATCTGAGAGAAAAGAAAAAAAAAAAACCTTTCTTCCAGAGTTTCTAGTTCACTCTAGATGAAAGACTTTGACTGGCTTTACTGTACCTTGAACCACTGCGATTGTCAAGGGAGTTGCCTTACCTGGATCATCTACTCAGCACCTGGTCAGGGTAGTAGAATTTCTTAACAGAAGGACCATATGAAAGCTTCCTGAGGGGGAAAATAAGTTACCACAGCCTCCTACAGTCTACCCCTTGACTGCTCAGTCTAACACAAACTTTCCTTTCATAAGCTAGTATTTTAAAAATGTTCTAGGCCAAAATAACACAGCCATCATTCAGATCCCTAAAATGTACTCACCCCCTCCCCAAATCAAAAACAATTTGTAGTCTTTACTGGCTGTTTTAATGCCAAGTCCAAGTCTCTGGGAGATCTTCCTTCTTCTCAGGTGACTTTGAATGCTACTTCTCTTGGTTCAGAACCCATGTCTAATCGAGGTGTTAACATCCACAATGAAAAGCAACTATTTAGGAAAGAGAAAAAAGGAGACACAATATGCAACAGTAATTTTTCTATGATAAATATTACCTCCTACTGATCAAGGATAGCAAAGATTCACCTCTGAGGAAAAGGAATGAGTTTCTTTGACACAAAATACGGCAACTTCAGGTTCTCCCAACTAGAAGGAATCTTTCCAAAGTGAAGTATAGAAGACCCTTGAAGAATACAGAGTTTGGTGGAGGTGACCCTTCAGTGGAAAATCTGCATATTATTTATAGTTGGTCTTCCATATCCTCATTTCTCTACATTTGTGTTTTTGGATTTGTGGGTTCAACCAAGGATTGTGTAGTGCTATAGTAATTGATACTGAAAAAAATCTGTGTATAAGTGGACCCATTTAGTTCAAACCTGTATTGTTCAAGAGTCAGCTCTATTTACACAGGGCCTAGAGGCCAAGTTTTCAAGGTCCACCGGTCCTTCAGATAGCCCCATTCCAATACCTACAAGTACCCAGTCTTTTTCAATAAGAACATTTTTGTTAGTGGAACTTAAATAATTATCTGCAGGCAGAAAAAGACTTTGTAATAAGATTATATGTTATATATATTTATTTACTTAATGTTTAATTTCTGTTAAAATAGAAACCCAGACTTTCTTTTTGTTACAGTTTTGAATTAGAAAGAATCACAACTCATTTCTGAGTGGTGGACACCTTCCTCCAACTTGTGTATGTATGTGTATATATATATATTCATTCCTCTCTAGGAAATAGGTAATATTAGGCAATGTTAAACAATAATATTAGGCAATATTATTATTATTATTATTTTTTCATTTATTTTTATTAGTTGGAGGCTAATTACTTTACAATATTGTAGTGGTTTTTGCCATACATTGGCATGAATCAGCCATGGATTTACATGTGTTCCCCATCCCGATCCCCCCTCCCACCTCCCTCCCCATCCCATCCCTCTGGGTCTTCCCAGTGCACCAGCCCTGAGCACTTGTCTTATGCATCCAACTTGGACTGGCGGTCTGTTTCACACTTGATAATATACATGTTTCGATGCTGTTCTCCCAGATCATCCCACCCTTGCCTTCTCCCATAGAGTCCAAAAGTCTGTTCTAACATCTGTGTCTCTTTTTCTTTCTTGCATATAGGGTTATCATTACCATCTTTCTAAATTCCATATATATGCGTTAGTATACTGTATTGGTGTTTATCTTTCTGGCTTACTTCACTCTGTATAATGGGCTCCAGTTTCATCCACTCATTAGAACTGATTCAAATAAATTCTTTTTAATGGCTGAGTAATATTCCATAGTGTATATGTACCACAGCTTTCTTATCCATTCGTCTGCTGATGGGCATCTAGGTTGCTTCCATGTCCTGGCTATTATAAACAGTGCTGCGATGAACATTGGGGTGCATGTGTCTCTTTCAGATCTGGTTTCCTCAGTGTGTATGCCCAGGAGTGGGATTGCTGGGTCATATGGCAGTTCTATTTCCAGTTTTTTAAGGAATCTCCACACTGTTTTCCATAGTGGCTGTACTAGTTTGCGTTCCCACCAACAGTGTAAGAGGGTTCCCTTTTCTCCACACCCTCTCCAGCATTTATTGCTTGTAGACTTTTGGATAGCAGCCATCCTGACTGGCGTGTAATGGTACTTCATTGTGGTTTTGATTTGCATTTCTCTGAGAATGAGTGATGTTGAGCATCTTTTCATGTGTTTGTTAGCCATCTGTATGTCTTCTTTGGAGAAATGTCTGTTTAGATCTTTGGCCCATTTTTTGATTGGGTCATTTATTTTTCTGGAATTGAGCTGCAGGAGTTGCTTGTATATTTTTGAGATTAACCCTTTGTCTGTTTCTTCATTTGCTATTATTTTCTCCCATTCTGAGGGCTGTCTTTTCACCTTGCTTATAGTTTCCTTTGTAGTGCAAAAGCTTTTAAGTTTCATTAAGTCCCATTTGTTTATTTTTGCTTTTATTTCCAATATTCTGGGAGGTGGGTCATAGAGGATCTTGCTGTGATTTATGTCGGAGAGTGTTTTGCCTATGTTCTCCTCTAGGAGTTTTATAGTTTCTGGTCTTACATTTAGATCTTTAATCCATTTTGAGTTTATTTTTGTGTATGGTGTTAGAAAGTGTTCTAGTTTCATTCTTTTACAAGTGGTTGACCAGTTTTCCCAGCACCACTTGTTAAAGAGGTTGTCTTTTTTCCATTGTATATTCTTTAGGCAATATTATTTTGTAGATATTGTTTCAAAAGTGCTTTCATGCTCTTGAGAAAGGTGGGGAGGATGATATTTGTTACTGATTTCTTACCTTTCCTATCCTGCTTTGATTTTTCACTGGCTGTAAAAGTTCTTTCTGATGTTCCCGAGTCTAGTCATTAAGAACTTTAGTGAGGAGGATGGGGAAAGAAATAAAACTTCAGGTGTGAAAGATGAAAGGTATGTGGTGAGAAAGTTAGAAGGGCCATTGACTCAAAGTCAAAAAGGTAATTCATGAGTAGTTGGGAAGACTTCTGTGATTGGCCTTGTCTTTATTGCCTTGGAGTCATATTGGATCAGAAACATTGCCAGCTGACTATGAGGTTTTCATAGGGTTGAAAATCTTCATTAACTGTTCTGAAGATCAAGTGTTCACTCTTTATGAACCCTTTTTATATTTTACATCAGAGACCTCAAAAATATTCCTTCTAGCAGAAGCAAAGCCCAACTTACCAGCTTATACTGTCTACTTCTGCCACTAGGTAGCTACTCCTTATGGTGTTCCTACTAAAATTATGAGACTAAAGGGAAACCCCTAGACCCTCAGAGAAATGATGGGAAGGAGTTTCCACACCAGACCCCCAAGATGGGGTGGTAATAAGTTGATATTTTCCTCAGTCTATTTTAAGTCAGGCAACTTGGAGTTGAATTTTTTTCTTTCCTCTTTCTAATGATACTTTGCTTAAGGTTGCATGGAAGCTTAAGGGAAAAGTTTAACTAGCTGATTCCCCACTGTATATCTCAGAGTTTTATCTCCTCTGCTAGTGTGGAGTGTGGTGATGGAAAAAGAGGAAAGTGTCATCGTTCTTATACAACAATCTTTCTTAATTTCTTCTGAGTGTTTATTTTTCATTATCTCCTCTTCCTGGAACCAAATTGTTCTCAGTTAGGGACTATTTGGTTTCAAGGAAGAGAAGCACTCAAATTAGCTCAAGTAGAATGTTTATTGTGTGGTTACAACATCTCATGTTCTAGACAGTGAGGCAATGCTATGGATGTTTATGGAGAAGAAATGAAGTATAGTTTGGCCTTAGAGCATCTGAAAAAGGGAAATAGAGAGTAAGGACATAAATCTGTCCTTTTTAAGAGACTCTTTGGTCTCTGTGATCTGTTTCTGTCCACTCTGATCTCTCTGCAGAGCATGCATTTTTCCTTATTCATGGTATCTTTGAACCTATAGTTTCAACTTGGTTCAGTGTCTTATAATGGAGGAAAAGTAGTTATCCAAAAGGAAACTGGAATGCTACTAAGAAGGGAGAATGAATTATGGGCTAAAAAATGAAAACTTTCCATGATAATAACCAATATAATCAAACCAATTCAAGTTGATTGAATAGTTTTCCGTGTCTAAAGTGAAAGTTACCATGCCACCAAGCCCAGGTACACGGCTCTATTCCTGGAACTGGAATATATCTAGCAATTGTTTGCTGACTAGTTGACCAAGTGATTGAATGATTAGAGGTGAAGCTAGATCCATGTCTGATTTATTGTGATTCATCTTTGTAATATTCAAATAGCACCTCATATGCTAGGAGTTTTTGTACATGGTAGTTGCTCAGTAAGTATAATATTAACAGAGTAAATTTCACTTCCTTTCTTCTGAGTATTTCACTCTTTTAAATGAGAGTCATTGTGTAGTACAGTGGTCTCCAAAGTAGATTGCACTGGGGTATGAAAAAATCATGACTTCTTTGTGTGTTTACCTGAAAAATAAGAAATATTAAATATATAACATAGGAACTGACACTGGTGCATTCACATATGTCAAATGTCAACTGTAGTTCATGAAGTGCTCTGAGGAGGAGCGACATGGGAAGCTTAACCAAGTTTTTTTCTCGTGGGTGTTGGCTTTCAGCATACTTTCATTACAGTGGATCCATGAACACCATGGGTTTTAACTGTGGCGGGTCCACTTGTACATGAATTTTCTTCACTAAATATGTACTCCAATACCCATGTACTCATGATCCATAGTTGGTTGAATTTTTAATGCAAAACTATGGATATACAGAGGGCCTATTATAAAGTTATACGTGGATTTTTGACTGCATGAGAGTCAATACCCCAACCTTTGTGTTGTTCAGGAGTCAGCTGTTTATGTGTGCAGCTTATGTGTGCCTATGTAGATTGTGAAAGTAGTACAATTATATTTTTAATTAAAGTAACTCTCACAGAGTGGATAAAAGGCTTAAAAAGGTATCTGGAAAGAAACTGTGAATTGAATATAATACCTATGATGGCAAAACAAGGAAACAGTGAGAAAATAGTCAAGTAAACTCTTCTGCTCCTGTTGAGTTCTTTGTTAGTAATGTTAAGAGATAAAACAAATAATTATCTAGTCAGATCTGACAAGAAGTAGTAAAGAAAATTAGAAATTTTCCTGGAGCCTCTTTGTACTGTGGGTTTAAATCTAATACTGTTACCACTAGTCATTGACCCAAAATGAGCATTGTGCTTGACTTTTATCCATGAAGCTGTCAGTATTATCATGACATTTAGAAACAGCATCCAGAACACGAAGGTCAGATTTCTACACCTTTTTTTATAGTAGTCAGGCAATACTCAAATTTACTTAGCATAATTTTACTGCCTTTACAGTTTTTACTTAAGAACAGAAGTTAAAAAGCATACATGGTAAAAGTTGCCTGAAATAATAAACAAAAATGTGTTCCTTTGTTGGCAAATATCACTGGAAGACGCCTAGAAAACACTGCTGAAGATCTGAAGAAACTATCATTATAAGGAGAAATTTGACAGTGTAAAAAGTTTGTGATATGGCTGGATGAAAGTACAGATGTTTCTAACTTGTCCTAGTTTATGATATTTGCTAGATTCTGTTTCAATAATGAAATACATTAAAAACTATTTTTTCTGTCTCCACTGAGAAAAAGATATCCTAGAAGGCATATATTAATTATACATATATTAATGACTTCTTTAATAAAAAAGAAGGGGTAAAGCTAGAGGGACAGAACCACAGGAGAAATTTAGTCACGGCATCATCCATCGGCAGCTATTGCAGCAAAGAACTCAGAACCGTAGTGCTTAAAATTCCAGGAATGTAGGTGTGGTGAATCTTGTGAAACAGAGCCTTTAATAGTAAAACTTTTATAATGATCTATAGCAGGGGTTGGCGAGTGTTTTCTTTAAAGAGGAAGATAGTCAATGTTTGCAGGCCAGTGTTTGCAGGTCTCTGCCACAACTATTCAAGTCTGCCTTTGTAGGGTGACTGCATTGTTGTTCAGTTGCTAAGTCATGTTCCACTCTTTACAACACCGTGGCCTGCAGCACACCAGGCTTTCCTGTCCCTCACTCTCTCCAGAGTTTGCTCAAACTCATGTCCACTGAGTCAGTGATGTTATTTAATCATCTCATCCTGTACCGCCCCCTCCTCTCTTGCCCTCAGTCTTTCCCAGCTTCAGGGTCTTTTCTAAAGAGTCAGCTCTTCGCATCAGGTGGCCAAAGTACCAGAGCTTCAACTTCTGCATCAGTCCTTCCAATGAATATTCAGGGTTGATTTCCTTTAGGATTGACTGGTTTGATCTGCTTGCTGTCCAAGGGACTGTCAAGAATCTTCTCCAGCACCACAATTCAAAAAGCAGCCATATTATACAGCCTATTATACAGAGTGAAGTAAGCCAGAAAGAAAAACACCAATACAGTATACTAACGCATATATATGGAATTTAGAAAGATGGTAATGATAACCCTGTATGCGAGACAGCAAAAGAGACACAGATGTACAGAACAGTCTTTTGGACTCTGTGGGAGAGGGCGAGGGTGGGATGACTTAGGAGAATGGCGTTGAAGCATGTATATTACCGTATGTGAAACGAATCGCCAGTCCAGGTTCAATGCACGAGACAAGGTGCTCAGGGCTGGTGCACTGGGATGACCCAGAGGGCTGGGATGGGGAGGGAGGTGGGAGGGGGGTTCAGGATGGGGAACACATGTCCACCCAGGGCGGATTCAAGTCAATGTATGGCGAAACCCATACAATATTGTAACGTAATTAGCCTCCAACTGAAATAAATAAATTTTAAAAAAAGCAGCCATAGACAATATAGAAATGAATGCTTGTGACTGTGTTCCAAAATAAATTGTATTTATAAAAATAGGAGCACGCTGGATCTGATACAAGGGCTGTAGTTTGCTGACTCCTGCTTTGTTATGAGCAAGGAATAGCCATGAACATAGAGATTCACTGTTTATTTTGTATCAAAGCACTTTAAAAGGTTGTTGAAGTTATAAAGACATAAACTCTGATTTATTTACGTTTTTCTGTGATGACAGGTAGTTGTTGATATTGTGCAACCCAGCAGATAAATTAAAAGAAAAATAGGCACAGATTAAATAGCTTGCCTCTTCTTGGTAAAAGTGACATTTAATAATGAGAAACAAACTACTTCAAAAGAGAAACCCAGAAGGCATTTTTAAAAATGGTTCTTGGGGAGTGTTTCTATTATTATTATATTGTTCAATTATAGAAATTATATATGTTTGTCACCTACATACCTAATAAACTTGGAAACAGAATTTTCCAATATGTTTAATAATCTCCCAAAGAGCCTTAGTGGGTTTTAAATATGTTTATTGAAAATATCAGTATTCAGTTCCTTCTAATTTGTTTGCAGGAATAAATTTTTGGCATCAAGAATGATGGGGAAAAAAGGAATGGTGGAAATTGATTAGCTAAACTTAAACAATAATCTCTGTATAAACAGTGACCAGAATTGAAAAATGAGTGTTATGACTTAATAAGTGTAGTCAGTGAGAGACTTCTATTTAATTCTGTTCCACTCAAAGTTCTTTTCCCACCTATGACAAACATTACAATTAAGTGTTGATATAAACTGAATGTAGATGCAAGCCCTCAAACTGCCCTGACACAAAACATTAAACCAAGATTCTAAAAACAATAGCAAAGCATATTCAAATGCATTGCTTACAGTTTTTTGTTCTAGAAATTAAAAGGTTATTTAAAGGTACTTTTTCATACTGTACTGGATTCTTTAATGTTTATCTTATTTCAGTTTTAACATATAAAGTAGCACATATATATCACATAAATAAATACACGTGTATTCAAGTATATATACTAACATTAAAAAAATTTATAGTATGATATATGATCTAAAAAGTCCAGAGGCTGTTGTGTTGGTAGGGAGGCAGTGCAGCATAGAAAAACAGTCATAGACGGTGCCACATAGATCAGCTGTGATTAATAATGGTAATTACCATTTAATAAATCACTCCTAGAGCTAGGCATTATGTCAGGTGCACTGTAGAAATCATCGCATTATATCCTGTCCAAAATCATATGTGGGAAGCGTGAGACGGCTGCATCTCCTTTTGTTTCTACCAAGCACATTTCCCAAGATACTTGGCAGGCTGGGTCTTTTGCTTATGAGTGAGGGCCTTGGGCCTCAGGTTCTTTTCAACTCTAAAATTGCTAGTTGAGTTCTAGTCTCCCAGGTGCTAAAAATCATTAAAAGGTATTTCTGTGGCATTCACTGAACAAAAGTAAAACAATCTGTAAAATCACCCTTTCAGTTCAGTTCAGTCACTCAATCATGTCCGACTCTGTGACCCCATGGACTGCAGCACTCCAGGCCTCCTTGGCTGTCACCAACTGCTGGAGTTTACTCAAACTCATGTCCGTTGAGCCGGTGATGCCATCCAACCATCTCATCCTCTGTCGTCCCCTTCTCCCACCTTCAATCTTTCCCAGCATCAGGGTCTTTTCAAATGTGTCAGTTCACATCAGGTGGCCAAAGTATTGAAGTTTCAGCTTCAGCATCAGTCCTTCCAGTGAATATTCAGGACTGATCTCCTTTAGGATGGACTGGTTGGATCTCCTTGCAATCCAAGGGACTCTCAAGAGTCTTCTCCAACACCACAGTTCAAAAGCATCAATTCTTCAGTGCTCAGCTTTCTTTATGGTCCAAATCTCACATCCATACAGGACTACTGGAAAAACCATAGCTTTGACTAGATAGACCTTTATTGGCAAAGTAATGTCTCTGCTTTTTAATATGCTGTCTAGGTTGGTCATAACTTTTCTTCCAAGGAGCAAGCGTCTCTTAATTTTATGGCTGCAGTCACCATCTGCAGTGATTTTGTAGCCTCCCAAAATAAAGTTTCTCACTGTTTCCATTGTTTCCCCATCTATTTGCCATGAAGTGATGGGACCAAATGTCATGATCTTAGTTTTCTGAATGTTGAGTTTCAATCTAACTTTTTCACTCTTCTCTTTCACTTTCATCAAGAAGCTCATTAGTTCTTCTTTGCTTTCTGCCATAAGGGTGGCATATCTGCATATCTGTATATCTGAGGTTATTGATATTTCTCCCGGCAGTCTTGATGAAGCTTGTGCTTCATCCAGCTCAGTGTTTCTTATGGTGTACTCTGCATATAAGTCACCCTTTAACATATGATTATAGTCAACTCTCAATTCAGTGAGGGTTTTAGTAGGTAAGGATGGAATGGCAGCTTCAGAAAAATCTGCCACCACAGTTTAAACAATACTGTAGTCAACTGTTATCTAGAGATGATTAAATGTAATGTTGGCTGGACCTTGGACAGTTTCATTTTCCTAGTGGGGCTGGGCTTTCAGATGGGCCAGAGTAAGTCCGTTCTAGGAAATCTCAGAAGGCAACTGGTCCCCTCTCATCTTGCTTCTTGTTAGAGTAGAAACAGGTAATACAAACTCATTGTTTGCTGACTAGTTACTAACCCTGCAGTCTGGGAAGGCCTGCCACTGTCAGAGCTCTGCTGCACTTTGACCATGATTGTTCTACCCGGATAATACAGTGTGTACTGGACATTGCCATTTCACAGGTGAGAAAATGGGCTACTTTCTCACTGACAGAAAATGATGTCAGAATTGGGATTGGAGCCCAGGTGTGGCTGATTTCAAAGCCTCCATGTCTTTCAGTGCTTCTCCACTGATTATCTTGTGGGGTTTAGCCCTACTGGGACAGACATTTTGGACCAAAATTCTTTCTTTTTGACTCTCAAAACATGTTATGTTGGCAGATGCCAGTTCTACTTATTCCAAATGATACCCTTTGCTTCTTTCCTGTGACTTTGCTGAGAATCATAAGGGACGTTGAAAATTATCCATCCAATGCTCTCATTTTGTAATGAACAAAATTAATACCCAGAAAGATAAAATAACTTACCCATGTCCCCATCGTAATTAGTGACGGCTATAAACCTGCTCTGTTCAAACTTTTGAACTCCTCACATTTTGGGAAAACAGATGCCAGAATATAAATATGTGTGATTCAGCTAAAGTTTTCAAACATCTATAATTGAGCAACAGAGTTATAATTTTCTTTAAAAAAATAGGCCAAATCATGGTTTTCCATCAAACTTGTTTGTGAAATCTACTTGGGGTGGCCCTTACAGACTACCAACCTTGGATTTGTTCTTATTCTTGTTTCCTTTGACTTAAAAAGATGAGCCATGTGATTCCCAAGAGTGGGGAAGCTTTTCTGATGTTTTCAATAAAGCAGTGTGTAGAGTTGGAACTCTACTATTTTAGAATTTTTTTCCTGGTCATGAGGCAGTTAGTAACCATCACTAAACTCTTTCCTATTTCCATCTGAGATTGAATTTCTAAAAAACTCTGATTAGTTTTTTTTTTTTAGCTTGCACCTGAGCCTGTGGAGTTACACAAAGCCTTTAACTTGCCCTTTCTTCTTGCTATAAATAGTGACTGAATTTACTAAATAGCAGCTAAAAGCAGAAGAATTTTTCATTCTCATTCATTCATTCAAACAATTACAAAATATATTGAGCACTTACCAGGAGCCAGGTCCTGTGCTCACTGTCATCCTTGAGAAAACATTCATGGTCTAGTAGAGGAGATATAAACATAAAGAAATATGGTATTTGCAGTGATGGATGATGATTGTTGTCACAGAAGTGTGTGGCACTGGGAAGCATCTCTTTGCCCAGAGGAGGTGGGGAAGACATTGGAGGAAGTGATATTTGATCTGGGCATTAAAAGATGGCTAGGATTTCATCAAGTGGTATAGAAGGGAAGCTTATTTCAGAAGAAAGAATAACACAAAGATAGACAGTAGTGGATTTCTATTGAGTAATACATTTTTTGTGGTTGATAATGTAAATATGAATGACTGGTATTTCAAAATATTGAAGTCTATGAAGACTGATTTCAAGTTTTTAAAATCCACTTAAAAATTAATTTTTAAAGGTAAGCTGTAATTATTGTTGGTGTTGCTGGCTATCCTTGTGCTTCACTGTGTTATGTGCTTTAAAAAATATTTAATCTTCACACCATTCTATAATGTAGCTACTTAGGAAATTGAGCCACAGGCAGCATGCTTTTCCAAGGTTAGAAGGCTGGTAAGAAGCCTACTAAGAGTTTTACTCTTCACTTGCTCTCAATAAAATTTTAATATTTAACCAAAATGATAGTCTCTACTATGAAGTGTAAAACATTTATAAAAGACCTTTAAGAATGATTTATTATATGGACTTTAAAGTATTACATAAGAGAATTTAAAAAGAGTTCATCATGTCCAAGGCTTTGAGAACGAATCACCCAGAGAGGTTAGATGACATGTCCATTACATGGCAAGTTGGGGTAGCAACTGATCCTCGGCTTCCTTAGACACTGCTCTGGTCCTTTGACACTGGGTGCCAGGTGTGCACCTGGTAGATACAAAAATGAATAAGAAATAGTGCTTGCATAAAAGTTCAATAACTTGTCCAAAGCTCATAGAACCCACAGAGAAGGCAATGGCACCCCACTCCAGTACTCTTGCCTGGAAAATCCCATGAACGGAGGAGCCTGGTAGGCTGCGGTCCATGCGGTCACTAAGAGTTGGACACAACTGAGCAACTTCACTTTCACTTTTCACTTTCATGCATTGGAGAAGGAAATGGCAACCCACTCCAGTATTCTTGCCTGGAGAATCCCAGGGACGGGGAAGCCTGGTGGACTGCCGTCTATGGGGTCGCACAGAGTCGGACACGACTGAAGCGACTTAGCAGCAGCAGCAGCAGCAGCATAGAACCCAGGCAGTCTGGCTTCAGAGCTTTGCTCTTATGGAGGAATGGAGATGGGAATGGAATGAGTAGCCTCATTTTAAGTCTGCTCTAAGACCTGCTAAAGAAGTTTCTTAAATATATTTAGTGCCTCAGTGTCCCCATTTGTAGTCATATTTGCCTAACATGTCATAATTTATAAGGTAAATGAATAAGTTTGACTTTGATGGTACTTCGCAACAACCCCGAGAGGTACAGGGGAAGATTTGTTATGCTTATTTTACAGATTAGGAACCAGACTCAGAGAGGCTAAAGGAGTTGTTCAGCTTTATGCAGCTCTATGCAGAGATGGGATTAGAACCCACAGAAGAGTAATCACTGTCCCTAAAATGCTTATCATATAGACTGTGGCAAAGTTGTGTCCGCAAATGGAAAGCAGAATGTTTTCTAAGAGGTTCCGGGCAAGGTGTCTAAATGTTCAGAGGAGAATTAAATTATGTCCTGTTGGCTTTCTGTTAGAGAGGCATATGAACTCGGTTATATATATAAGAAAGATATGGACAGGCATTCCAGGGTGAGCATGAATGTAGACCTAGTGTGTGAACTTTTTTTCATCCTTCACTCCAGACGGCTCGTTCATTCATCACTGAATTTGAAGTCTCAGATTGTCCAGGCCCATCTGAAAAAGAGGCAGGTAGCTTGGCTGCTTTCCTCAGAACTGAAATCAGCTTCTATGATGTTCTCTGGATTCCCATGATACTCCTGAAGCCATGGCCTGTAGCTTTATTTTCTGCTGTCATGGTTATCTGACCATCCTATTAGACCACTGGCACCCCAGTCTAACATTCAGAAAACTAAGATCATGGCATCCGGTCCCATCACTTCATGGCATATAGACGGGGAAACAGTGGAAACAGTGGCTGACTTTATTTTTCTGGGCTCCAAAATCACTGCAGATGGTGAGTGCAGCCATGAAATTACGAGACACTTACTCCTTGGAAAGAAAGTTATGACCAACCTAGACAGCATATTAAAAAGCAGAGACATTGTGTTGCCAACAAAGGTCCATCTAGTCAAAGCTATGGTTTTTCCAGTGGTCATGTATGGATGTGAGAATTGGACTATAAAGAAAGCTGAGCACTGAAGAATTGATGCTTTTGAACTGTGGTGTTGGAGAAGACTCTTGAAAGTCCCTTGGACTGCAAGGAGATCCAACCAGTCCATCCTAAAGGAGATCAGTCCTCAGTGTTCATTGGAAGGACTGATGTTGAAGCTGAAACTCCAATACTTTGGCCACCTGATGCGAAGAGCTGACTCACTGGAAAAGACCCTGATGCTGGGAAAGATTGAGGGCTGGAGGAGAAGGGGACGACAGAGGATGAGATGGTTGGATGGCATCACTGACTCAATGGACATGGGTTTGGGTGGACTACGGGAGTTGGTGATGGACGGGGAGGCCTGGCGTGCTGTGGTTCATGGGGTAGCAAAGAGTCGGACACAACTGAGTGACTGAACTGAACTGAATTGAATCCCAGTCTAATATCTGTGGCCTTTCTGTTCTGTGGGTGATATTTCCTGTCCTCAGCATTGGATACCATCCATTGTCCACTTGGTTGACCCTATACAGTTAATTACTAAGGCAGCTCTGAGCTCTAGCCTACTTTCCAGTCCTGTCCTCTTCTCAAGATGCCTCAAGGACCTGATCTCATTTGCATGAGAGCTTGACAGGAGAAGGAAATTCAGAATTGCCAGTGTATTGGATGTACTTTATGAACTGTATAAACTTTCTAAGAGTGGAGATATCTTTTTTATAAAAAAAATATTTATTTTTTGCTATGCTGGGTCTTCACTGCTGCGAGTGGGCTCTGTAGTTGTGATGAGTAAAATAATCTATTTCTCTTTGTAATTTTATTCTTGTTGCTGAGTGTGGGCTCAATTGTAGCACACAGGCTTAGTTGCCTTGTGGCATGTGGGATCTTCCCAGACCAGTGATCAAAACCATGTCCAATGCAGGAGGATTCCAAACTCACTGGACCACCAGAAAAGTCCAGAAATATGTATTTCAAAAAATTAATTAATTTATTTGGCTGCACTGAGTCTTAGTTGTGGCATGCAGCATCTTCAGTTACAGCATGCAGACTCTTAGTTGTGGCATGTGGGATCTAGAGCCCATGCTCTGCAACAAGAGAAGCCCGTGGTCCACAATTACTGGGGTAATTTTTTTCCCTAAATGTTTGGTAGAATTTGCCAGTGAACCCATACAGGCTTGGTGCTTTGTTATGGGAGGTTATTAATTACTGATTTAATTTTTAAAAGCAACATGGGCCTGTTTAGTTTATCTGTTTCTTCTTGTGTGAGTTTTGCAAGTTGCATCTTTCAAGAATTCAGTCCATTTAATCTAGTCTGTCAAGTTTGTGTGCATAGAGTTTTTTACATATAGTATTTATTATCCTTTTAAAAAATGTTCAGAAGTTTGGTAGTGATGACATCTCTTTTATTTCTGATACTAATAATTTGTGTACTCTCTTTTTTTCCCTTAGTTAGCCTAGCTAGAGACTCACTGATTTTCTTGATTCTTTCAAAGAACCAACTTTTGGTTGCATTGGTTTTCTCCATTGATTTCCTGTTTTAAGTTTCATTGATTTCTGCTTTAGTTGTCATTATTTCTTTCCTTGTGCTTATTTTAGATTTAATTTGCTTTTCTTTTTCTAGTTTCCTGAGGTAGAAACTTAGATTATTGATTTTAGATCACTCTTCTTTTTTAATGTGTGCATTCAATACTATACATTTCTCTGCAAGTGCTGCTTTTCACTGTATCCTAAACATTTTGATAAGCTGTGTTTTCATTTTCATTTAGTTCAAAATATTTTAAAATTTCTCTCTTGAGATTTCTTATTTGATTCATGTGTTGTTTAGAAATGTGTTTTTTGTTTTTGGCTACACCATGTGGCATGTGGGATATTTGTTCCCCTTCCAGGGATCAAACCAGTGACCCCTGCATTCAAAGTGGGGAGTCTTAACCACTGGACCACCAGGAAAGTCCCAGAAGCATGTTTTTTTTTTTTTCCCCAAAATCTCCACGTATTTTGAAAAATTCCAGTTATCTTTCTTTTGTTAATTTCTAGTTTAATTCCATTGTCATCTAAGAGCAGACATTGTATGATTTCTATTCTTTTAAATGCTGTTTTCTGGCCTAGCATGTGTTTTATTTTGGTGAATGTTCCATGTGAGCTTGAGGAAGAATGTTTATTCTACTGTTATCAGATGAAGTAGTCTATGGATGTCAATTATATTCAATCCATTGATAATGCTGTTGAGGTCAACTCTGTCTGGATTGATTATCTGCCTGCTGAACCTGTGAATTTCTGGTAGAGGGCTGTTAAAACCTCCAACTATGAAAATGGGATACTCTATTTCTCTTTGATACTAGCTTTTCCAGGACTCTAGCCTGATCTTGACCAAAATACTTCAGTGTTACCCCACTGCCTTTAGAATAAAGACAAAATTTCTTAACCTGGTTTATAAGGCCTTTCATGTTCTTTCATTAATAGCCAAATGTGGAGAGTTTAATAAATATTTATTGAATAAATATATATATGAAAGTATCCAAATAGCAAGGAGAAATAGAGACTGGTCTTTGCTTACCTGTAAGAGATGCTTACAGTTCATCTCTTAACCATGTTTACCTCTACTTCACATGCTATATTCTAGCAATATTCTTCTGATTTCTTAAAATCTCTGTACTTGATGTTATCCTCACATATGCCATCTTCTCTTCCCCCACCACCAACACACACACACACACACGCCTAAATAACCTTCATTTGTTCTTCAGGACTCGCCTTAAAAGACATTTCCTCTGGGAAACTTTTCCATCCTTTTAGAGTTGGTGGTTCTCATTTCCTGTATTTCTCATTTATAACAGTTAGCCTTTTGTGTTCTAGTTATTGTTTGTTTTCCCTGTCAGACTAAAAATACACAAACATATACTTAAAAAACTTTTTTTTTAGTTAATAAATAATGAAAGCTTCTAAACAGAGAATGGAAACAGAGAACAAAGGCTGTCCCACTCCTGTAGACAGGATGTCCCAGTTGAATAGAAAGCAAGGTGGAGCTGAGCCCTGATCTGGAGCCCTCCACTAGAGAGGGATATTTAAATGTGTCATATCAGGTAGCTCCTCTACAATGACTTAACCCCTTCTGGGAATGCAAAGAGAGGGGCTGTCACACTGTGATAGGCTACCTGCCTTTGAGGACCCTAATACAGTAACCCTTCAATGTCTAGCAGTCCAAGATTTGGCTGAAGGAGATGGACTCTTGTCTCTTTACCTTACGCAACCTTTGAGGGTCTGAGAGTGGAACAGCCTTTTGAGGGTGGTGGAGCACTGAAAAGACTCCCACAGCTTTGTAATGGCATTGATCAAGGAAACATAAGTAGCCACTGAAATGCGTCTCTGGAGAATAGATAGCTTCCAGTAAAGGAACAGACAAAAGAAATTTCTTGAAGCTAAATTATTTATGTTCATTGCTTTTCTTTTTGAATTGAAAGACATTCCATTGGAAAGAGCTTCTCAAAGACTGAGAGGGGAATTTTTAAGAAAAGGAGTTAAGAAGGTAACTGTGGCTTGGAAGAATAGATTTGCTGAGCCAGCTGTCACTCTTATACCCCTTTTAGAGAAGGTGGCACTTCCCCGACTGTGGCATTTCTCTTTGGCTATTCTGATCTCACCTTCTTGCTCTGCCCTTCTTCAGAGCCACAGAAATCATAGTAGTGGTCTGCTTTTCCTTGTTTCTGTTCTTAAAGTTCTCAGAGCTCAGTACATCTCTTCTTGAATTGTCTTAGAGCTATGAAACCTCATTTTAAGCAAAATGCATATTCCTGAAAAAATTGTGGATACATTAAGATAATTTTGAAAAATAATCAGGAAAACTTACTGTTTGCAAACTGAAAATTATTTGTAACAATTATGCCCTGATGTATCTGTCTTATGAAGTGAAGTGAAAGTCGCTCAGTCGTGTTTGACTCTTGTCCATGGAATTCTCCAGGCCAGAATACTAGAGTGGGTAGCCTTTCTCTTTCCAGGGGATTTTCCCAACCCAGGGGTCTAACCCAGGTCTCCTGCATTGCAGGCGGATTCTTTACCAGCTGGGCCACAAGGGAGGCCCATTTGTCTTATAATTTCAGTTTTTAAATGTATGGCTTATTTAAAGCTAAAAATGTAATTTCCACAACTTCCAGCATTACTCCCTTAACACAGGATGGAGTCTCACTTGAAGAGATCTTAACTAAGAGGTAGCAGGTTCTCTGATAGTAACAACTCAACATGCTTTCTTGAACATCCTGTCTTTGGACCCCATCATAGCCCTGTAGATAAGAAGGGACATAAGATGCAGAGGAATAAAGTGATGAGTCTTTGACTTTGAAGTACTACAAGAGAGATTTATGTGAATGTTTTCATTTGATTTGAATTAATTTCTTTCTTGTCTGGCTTAGGGGACCTGCTCTCTGCAGGTACACAAGGTTAGTACTGGGCCTTGGCTCTTATTTATTCCTGTATTTTTGGGAGAAATAATTTTGTTCACAACCTTGAAGTCAAATCTGAGCCTTGGTTGTCATTTTAAGCAATTTTAAGCAAATTTAAGCAAATTACTTAAAGATGAAGAGAAGGAGAAGAAAAGGATGAAGAGGAGGAGAAGAAAAATGTCATTAATTGTGTACCTGTTATATGGCCAGAAGTGAATTGTCCATTATCTCATTTAATTCTCTTCTATGAGACAGATATTATTTTCATTTTACTTTAATTATAAAAAGTAACTCAAGGTCATGGCAGCTTTTAAAAAAAAAAAAAAAACAAAACAAAAAACAGAAAAAGTGACAGTTAAAGTTCCTATCTACCCCAAACCTACTATAACCACAACCATTATTTTCTTGGGTTGCCTTCCAGAAATATTATGTTCTTAAATGTTTTTAGAGAGTGTATTAGGGAGAGAGAAGTGATTGAAGCATTAAAATTGCTGGAGTTTTGTGGGCAAACTTGTATAAGGAATCCAGAGGCCTTTAGGGAGGGAAAGGACTCAGAACTTTTCTTATCTAAGAACCAAAATTATTGAAACTAATGATTGACAGGGAGTGCATTGAGACTCCTAGGATAAAATCTCCATCAGGAGAGAAAGAGATGGACTATTGGCCTGAAGGTGTTAAGTAATGATGGATCCAGGTCTACATGCTAGATATCTTTCTTTGATCTTTCCCATCTTAAGCTAAACTCTAGAAGCCTAACTTGTATCGACTAACAAGATACACCGATGGGGACTTCCCTGGTGGTCCAGTAGTTAAGACTCCATGCTTTGATTCCAGAGTGCACAGGTTCAATCCCTGGTCAGGGAACTAAGATCCCACATACCTGTTAAGTGTGGCCAAAAATAGAATAGAAAAGAATAGAATAAAACCAATAGACTTCCTTGACTTCCACCTTCTGCTTGATTCTGGTCAATGAAAGCAGGAAATCAGAGGGAGGTCATGGGAAGGAGGTCTTCATGTTTATTCCTTTGGCTCATTTTCTAAAATGTTACCTAGGTCTGTCTACACCCCTAGACTGAAGTACACAGTTCATCTTAAGATGGCCTTCTCCTTATGACTGTGTTCAGTTTCTGCTGACTGCTCCGTTCTCTCACTCTTATGGACACAGAGGTAGCAACATTCCACTGTGGTTGCTAGATTGGGATTACCCCACTATTCCCTGTGGGTGCTCTATATCCACTCTTCGTAAATAGTCCTTTATTTTTTCTAATTTGAAAACACTATATTTTTCAGTTGGGACCCTGCTTGATACAGTTGGTTTGGCAGTGGATGCTAGTACCTATTATAACTGAGTCATCCTGTTGTAGTCATCCTGGTGGCAGGCTTATGTCCTGGAGAAGGGGTTGGAGAAACTGTCTGAATAATCTTGTTGTCATGGGGCAATCTTGTTCAAGGATAATGCAGAGAGGAGTCATCCTCCCTTGCCTTTTGAGGAACAGTGTCTTCTGGGAAGGAATTTCCACTAGCAGTGCTGGCAGCAATCAGAAGCAGAAGCTTGGTCCCAGTCATGGGCTTCTCATGTGCCAGGCAACAATGGTCTATACAGGGATCCCAGCCCAGCCCTCTGTGATGACCTAGAGAGGCGAGATGGGGGTGTGACGGAAGGAGGCTCACAAGGGAGGACTGTAATACATATATTTATGGCTGATTTGCATTGTTGTATGACAAAAACTAGCACAACATTGTAAAGCAATTATCCTCCAATTAAAAATTTTAAAAAACCCCAAAATTATGGAGAATAGATTAGTGGTTGCAAAAGGTTAAGGACACACAGGAGAAGTAGCTGTAGTTATTAAAAGACAACATGTGTGATCTTTTTGGTGATGGAACTGTACAAATAAAATTGATGAAGTCTGAAAAAGATTGATAGAGTATATGGGTATCAAAATTCTGATTGTAATATAGTACTATATTTGGGGGAAATGAGTAAAGTTATGTGGGATATTTCTGTATTATTTCTTACAACTACATGGGAACCTACAATGATCCCAATGTAAAAGTTTAATTTTAAAATGTATGATTTGGCATAAGAGAATCAGAAGCTGGTTAAGTCTATGAGAAATAATTTTTTAAAATTCATAAGAAGGACACCATTTAATAATCCTGTATTTTCATAGCTAAATTAGAAGCAGAATTATAAGAAGTATTTTTATGGAAAATTGCTTTATTGGTCAACTGTGCATTAAAGGAAAAAAATAGAAATGTGAATATAAATGGAAATGGCATGCTCTTATCTTCTTTGGAAATAGTGTTAAATTCACTTCCTAAAAATATAACAAGCAGTTTTATTGGTAAAAAATATTGTACTCAACTATCTATTGCTGCATATCAAATTTCCCGCAAACAGAGTAGCTTGAAAACAACAGCTGTTTTGTTATCTCTCATTGTTCTGGGCTCAGTAAGAAAGTTCTCGCTGTGGTCTGACATGCAGTAGCAGTCAGATGGTGGTTGGAGCTAGAGTCATCTGGAGGCTTGAGTGAGTTGTTCATCCAAATAGCTTCTTCATCCTCTGTTGGGCAAGTTGGTGCTCGCTATTGATCAAGAGTCAACCTAGAGCTCTCCATCAGAAGTTTGGTTTTCTCCCCACACTCACATGTGCTTCAGTCGTGTCCAATTCTTTCGACCCCATGGACTGGAGCCCACCAGACTCCTCTGTCCATGGGATTCTCCAGGCAAGAATACTGGAGTGGGTTGCTGTTTCCTTCTCCAGGGGATCTTCCCGACCCAGGGATTGAACCCTCATCTCTTGGGTCTCTTGCATTGGCCAGCAGGTTCTTTAAAACCAGCACCACCTGGGAAGATATATTCACATGGGTAGCTTGGAATTCCTCATAGTATGGTTGTCCCAGAATAGTTCGAATTCTAACACGAAGACTGACTTTTCCCAGAACACATTTTCCAAGGGAGTTAGAAGCTGCATCAATTTTTATTCAGCCATGGAAGACACGCAGCATCACTTTGGCCATATCTCTTGGTCAAAAGCTAGTTCCAGGTTGGCCCAGATTTAAGGGAAGAGAATGAATATACTGTGGTTGATCCCTGGAGGTAGTCTTTTAGGACTATCTACCATAAACTCCAGGGATAGTTATTCTGGCGCCAGTGTTGACCGTAGAAAGGATTAGAGATATCTCTTTGGAATGCCAAGGTTTCTGTTATAGACAAGGCTATAGCCTTGAGAGCAAACAGAACTAGCTTTTCATTTCATGTGTATGCAGGCTGGGGGTCCCTTTGGAAAATCAGGAAAGGTACTGGATTGGGAGTCTTGCAAACTGGGAACTTAAGTGGTCTACTTCAGGGCTTATAGTATTCTGGAAGCAAAATACCTCAGTTTCATATAAATGAAGAACCTGAAGTTTAGAGAGATTAAATAAATGGTAGTGTCAAGATTCAAACCTAGGTTTGACTGCTGCCCCAAATTCTATGCCAGGGGTATAGAACTCAAAATGTCTATAGGGGCCAGACAAGTTCAATAAATGCATCAAGCTAGAGTAAGACAACTGGCAAGAAGCAGTTCATATTGTAGCCAAGCTGAACACCTGCATAAAATAAATTACCCTTTTACTCAGAAAACCAAACTAACCAGCCAAACAAAACTCAGCCTGAGGGCAGTGGCGTAGGTGGTGTAAATGATGGCTGTGGACAGTTGAGATGTGTTTGTGCCTTTTCTTCCAAAGAATGGGATTAGAATTTGCAGACTGGTGTTTTTCATCATCTGCCTGTAGAATTGCACATAAAGATACAAGTACTCTGTGAAAAGCCTTTTCCCACACTCCTACCCAAGGGCTGTCAATTAGATTTTACCACCATGTCCCCAAATACATTATTTCATTTAATCTGCACATACCCTTGGAAAGCAAGTATGATTATCTTCATTTCACAAATAAGGAACTGATTGCAGAGAAGTTACGCAACTTATACAAGATCATAAGGTATTAGGACCAGAATTCAAAGCCAGGTCTACATGATCCAAAATCCCTGGGTAGAGAGGAATTTTTCTTCTATTATAATGCCATCTTCATTGCTTAACCTTTCTCCTTTATGTGCAAAATCAGGATAATAATACCTGCTTTGCCTACTTGAAAACGTGATTGTGAAAATTAAATAAAAATGAATATTAAAATGTATGTCGTTTGTAAAGTGCTAAACACAAGCATGCAGTTGTGTTAATTTGTTGAACAGAAATGTATTGAGGATTTACTATGGGTCAAGCACTCATGCTGGAATCCTGCAGTGCTAACTCATAACAGATGAAAGATCCTACATTTGTGAAGTTTACATTCTCTTGAAGCATCTGTACAAAAAACTAGATAAATATGTAAATTACATTTGGCAGTTTGAAAAAGTGATAAATGCTAAAGAGAAAAATCAAGCAAGAAGGAAGATCAGGAGGGCTGAGGGGTAGGTTCCCTCATAAACAATGCGGTCAGGGAAGTCCTCTCTATCAGGACAAGAAAGACCTCACATCTTCTTGGCTGAGGGGTAGCAAAGTACAGCACATTGGTCAAATCTGCCTGTGGCCTGTCCTCATAAGGCACGCAAACTAAGAATTTTTAAAGACATTTTAAAAAGGATTATAAAATAGCAAAGAGGAATATGTGCCTGAAAAGTTTAAAATATTTACTGTCTGGTCGTTTACAGAAAAAGTTTGCAGATTTGATCCATTTTTCATCCCACTACTGTGGCAACTAGCTTTGCACAAGTTTAACCTGACAATATCGGGCCTCAGCTACATTGAGCATCCCTTGATTTCTGCCTCCTCCCACCCCTCATTCTCCACAGAAAGCTGTCTGACCCTCACACATGTGTAGCCTGGAGGTGTGAAGTCCTTAACACACATGGGGAGTGGCAATGGGGAGTGGGGGCTGATAGATAAATACCTCCCCCCATTCCTCTCAGGCAATTGCTCTCGTCTGTGTCATATTCTATATGCCTCCCCAGAAGGTACTGGTAGGATTAAACTCTGCTTCCTTAAAGTAGTGACCAACTTTGGCTTTTCCTTTCTCTGTTTCTTTCCCTTTAGATTCTCTCCCTTGCTTCCTAACAGCTCTTGTCTCAGGCTCTGCTTTTGAGTGGAAACCCAGTCTAAGACTAGTGTCAAGAGTGGCCCTAGGAAGCTGGCTTGCATGCTGAGACTCTGGAACTGGGTTATGGTCAATCTTCTGTGTGAAGTGATGAACCACAGGAATGTTTTGAGCAGAGAAGTAACCTGACCTGACTACTATTTAAAAACAATCATTCTAGCTGTTGTATTGACAACGGACCTTAGGGAACCTGGTGGTGATGGTCACAATGAAGGTGGTGCGGAATGGTTGCATTCAGAATATAACTTGAGTCAGTTAGATTTGCTGATATTTGGGTGTAAATTGGGCTTGCCAGGTGGCACTATTGGTAAAGAACCCACCTGCCAATGCAGGAGATATAAGAGACTCAGGTTCCATCCCTGGGTCAGGAAGATCCCCTGGAGGAAGGCATGGCAACCCATTCCAGTATTCTTGCTTGGGGAATCCTATGGACAGAGGGGTCTGGTGGGCTACAGTCCATTGGGTAGCAAAGAGGCGGACACGACTAAGGCAACTTAGCATGCACAGATATAAATTATTAGAGAGAGGCATCAGAATAACTGTTTGGTCTGATCAACTTGAAAGATTGAGTCATTAATTGTGATAGGAAATACTATGGGAAAAATAGTTTAGAGAATAATTTAGAAAAATAGTTTAGAGGTTTAGAGAATCAGTATGATGTATCATTTTTCTTTTTTTATTATTCATTCTTTCAATTTGTCAAATATTAAATGGGCAGCTACTATGTACCAGGAACTGTGCTCGGCTCTGGGAGTTAAATGGCGAGCAACAAAAATACGGCTCAATCCTCCTAAGTACTCAAAGTCTAGCAAATTTGGTGTTTATAATTTAGTGTGATAAATGCTTTGGTGATTAGATGAAGAGTCCTAAGATCAGAATGAAGGAAGAGGAGGAGAATGGAGGGAGGAGGAGGATGGAGGGAGGAAGAGAACAAGGATGAAGACAAAGAAAAATTTCCTTGACATTGAGCTTCTGCTCTGCACCTGGTTCTGTGAGCTGCTTTATCCTGTTTAGTCTCACTTACTCCTCTCTATGCCTCCGTGACATAGACATCAGAAGGAGCAGTGGTGGGGCTCAATGGGATGACATTACTCAAGTTCTGTAAGAGGCATGTCTTGATTCTATAAATGAAGAAAATATCTAGGCTTGTGTCAGAAACCTAGTGCAAATCTTTGTGATACAGGCAAGGTGAGGTCTTTTGAAGTCTTTTTTCCTAGATTTAAACCCAAATCTTAGGATGCCACCCTCCTGTAGCCAGCTATATCACAGGAAATCACAGAAAGGAGTACATGATGGCTGTGTCTCCTTCCTTGTGGGAGAAGGCTCTGCTTCTCTGATTGCTCTTATCCCTAGGGAAGGAGGTACAGGAGCAGGTGAGCTACCAGTCTACATGACCTTCAAACCCACCCAGATACTGTATATAATTCAGATTAGTGTTTGGTCTTCTTGGGAGAAGAGGGAGATAAGTGGGCAGAAGAGTGGAGAATTTCTTTTCCTCCTGAAGGTAGGATTCAGTTTAGTTCAGTTCAGTCAGTCATGTCTGTCTCTTTGTGACCCCATGGACTGCAGCATGCCAAGCTTCCCTGTCCATCACCAACTCCCAGAGCTTGCTCAAACTCATGTCCATTGAGTTGGTAATGCGTCCAACCATCTCATCCTGTCATCCCCTTATCCTCCCGTCTTCAGTCTTTCCCAGCATCAGGGTCTTTTCCAGTGAATCAGTTCTTCTCATCAGGTGACCAAAGTACTGAGTTTCAGCTTTAGCATCAGTCCTTCTAATGAATATTCAGGACTTATTTCCTTTAGGGTGGACTGCTTGGATCTCCTTGCAGTCCAAGGGACTCTCAAGAGTCTTCTCCAACACCACAGTTTAAAAGCATCAATTCTTTGGCGCTCAGCTTTCTTTATGGTCCAAAAATGTAGGATTACTTCCCTTTTATAGATGAGAAGTTTAGTAACTGGTTCAAGCTCAGTGAGTAGCAGAGCCTATGTCCAACCTAGGTCTGTCTGATTTTTTTTGACTCTGCAGAAACAGTGTCTGTGGCCTTTGAAAAGAGAACCTGTAGTCAAGTGGAGAAAAAAATGTGACATATTACAAGCTGCTTTAAAAAGTCTAGAGGGCACAGGAGTTCTTAAGGGACTAGAGAGTACCAGGACAAATGAAATTTATGGGACATGTGACTGAACATGCCATGAAAATACTGGGCTTGCCAGACTTCAGTTCTTTCTGAGAAGAGTTTAGATCAAGAAAACAAGCTGAGATTGGCTAATTGTTACCCAGATTTCTGACCCTGCTGAAATGTCTCTCATGTAATTCTCCCTGGGTTTCAACCTACCATGCTTGTGTTTCTTTCTTTTAATAATTAAAAAAAATATGAAAATGACAATTTGACTATAAAAACAATCCATGTTCATTGTAACAAACAATAAAATTAAAAATTTATGGAGAATATTTTTAAAAACTATCCATAATCCCCCAACTCAGGAGATATCACAGTGAATTTGTCCGTACACATCCTCCAGGATTTCAAAACTGCATCTGTGTTTCCAAGTGTAACATCATGTCCTTTCCCTCACTTGTTAATATATTCCAAATTTGGTGTAACTGAGGAAAGTCTTGAACAATGTAACTCCAGGAAGATAATGAATCAGATCTACCTTGGGGGAGCCTTTTTTTCCCTTTTTCTCTGTTACCTGTCAAGTCCAGGGTAGCCTCCAGGGGTATCCTGAGAGTCGAGAATGAAGGCTCCAGACTTGTTGAGAAGTTGGAAAACAATTGAATAGAGAAGAGATGCCAACTCTGAAATCTCTAGGCCTGTGGACGTTTCATTTAAAATATAGGACTTGAAACCCACTTTAAAGTTTTGATTATTCTTCGGGCCTTCATGTGTATTCTCAATGCACTAAGGCAAGAGTCAGCAAGTTTTTTTCTGTTAAGGGCCAGATAGTAAAATATTTTAGGCCTTCTGGATAATACTTTCTTTCTACTCAACTCTGCCACATTAGCAGAAAAACAGCCATAGATATGTAAATGGTAGGCATGACAGTATTCTTATAAAACTTTATTTATAAAAATAAATGGGAAGCTGGATTTGGCTGGAGGACTATAGTTTACTAATCCTTGCCTAGCTAAGGAAGAACATTTAAAAAGAAATTATAGCATTTCTCTCCATCACCAAAGGTAGGAGCACTGGGCCTACACACACACACACAGACATTCAGCACATTCACTCACACATTTCAGTTTTTAAAATTGTGGTAAGTATACATAAGATTTACCATTTAAATGAGTTTTAAGTGTACAATTCAATTGTATTAAGTACATTCACATTATTGTGCAACCATCATTACCATTTATCTTCAGAACTTTTTTTGTTTTGCAAAACTGAAACTCTGGACCCAGAGTTAAATAATACCTCATCACCCTTTACCCTCAATCCCTGGCAACTAACATTTTACTTTCTGTCTTTGTGAATTTGACTATGATAGGTCTCTCATATGAGTAGAATTTTACATTATTTGTCCTTTTTTGACTAGCTTATTTCACTTGGAAAACCTGCTTGGGAAAGTACAGTTGCAGGACAAACAAAATTAAAACAGGTCACACTGTGACCCACAGTGAAAAGGGAAGCTCCTAGTTAACTCCATCACAGTAAATGATCTGAGTTTGTCTTTTTTTTTTTAACCCTGATTAACTTGGCAGGCTAAACTAGTGTATCTATCAGTGGATGATTGATATTTACAAATAGTCCCCTTTGCTGGACATTTAGGTTATTCCCAATGTTTTGCTGTTACAAACAGTGCTTCAATAAGCATCTTTGTACATAATCCTTTTCTGCACATCAGATCACTTTTTAGTGGTGGCTGAGTGATTATATCTTCAGCAGTAGCTTTGTTGTGACCGTGGATTGTTTGACTCCAAAAAAGTTGTGGATCCAAGATGGCTACTGCTAAAAACATTGCTTGACTGGTCTTCAAGAGAACTGGCAAGAGCTAGACAAGACATCCAGACTTCAGCCCTACAGGTTTTTTCTCAGGGCAGAGATCAAGGTTGGTGGTGAAGGACAGGAAATCAGAAAGGACATTAGAGCAAGACTGACCAGGAAGAAAGGCCCTGGACTTAAGCCCAAGCTGGTAAATTGAGCATGTTTATTGTGGATGCCATTGAGGGTGAAGGAGAAGTGGGGATAGAGTTCTCTGAAGAGTAGTTACATAAGCCAGAGGGACTCCCCCTAGCTTAATGGATCCTTGGTCTGTTAGATTTACAGGAACCTTGGAGGAAGAAAGTAATCATATGGTTCTATTCCATACTGTGGAACTGGCTGTGTTAGAACTATTCAGCCATATCCAATTGTCTCCACTTTCTAGGCATATGGAAGGATATGTTTTCTTATCTCTTGCAAGTCATCAGGGCCATGTGACTAGTTCTAGCCAGTGGACCACAAACAGAAGTACTGTGTCATTTCCAGGATGAGATGGTGAAAACTCAAGCTTTAGCCTCCCACCATCTTAGAATACCTGAAGATGTTGTGCTGTGATGGTGACATTACAGTATAGAATCTCTTTTAACTTGGGTCCTTGGCTGACTTTGTGGAGTACTCTTTCCCATGTATTGGGATGAGAAATAAATTTTAAGTTGTTGAATTTTTAGCACTGTTGCCTATTCTGTTCTGACTGTCCCTGTGCAAGGTCTAAGGGCAGAGTTGGAATCTAACTCTAAGTCTCTGTAACCTTAAAACCTGTATTAGTATTCCTAAATCATGCAAGTCTCTGGTTGGTGTGATTTTGGGAACACAGTGGTTTGGAGGCTAGGACACCAGATCTTGGATCTAGGAATATGACTAATCCTGAAACTCATAAGATTGAGGGAAGGAGAACACAGGCTACTGATTATACCTCCTGCTCCTGTTAGAAGTAGGAGCTGGTTTGGGATGCTGACCCCACAAGCAGAGGCATCAGTAGATTCAGTGTTAGATAGATGAGTAAAGCAAAGGGAGGAAAAATGAGAGGAAGATGTGGGTTGGTGATGCTCCTTGTTACCACTGAAATCAAGTAATCTCATTTCCAGAATGACAGTGCAGATTCATTTAAATTTACCTCAGACTTCCATCCTAGCTTACATTGCTATATGTGGGCAGGCAAGGCATTAGAAATCACAGGTATCTTAGAGTCAAAAAGTTATTAATCTGGCACATGATAGAGTTACAGCTCACTGAGAATTAGCTTTCTTTTGGATTTAGTCACCTTGTCTTTACGTCTTACAGTCTCAGCATCAGATGATCCCTCCCAGGCTTAGGCTTCCATGGGTCCTGGGTGATAGGTCCCTGTATTCTGTGAAATCTATGGAGAGGTTCTCAGTTCTGATTGGGTCCATCAGGCCAAATTCACTGACAGTTTTTAGTATCTTCTAAGCTCCTAGGGACTAGAAAAAGGAAGAATGTTGTGAAGGATTTCCCTTTATTTTATCTTTTATATGAGAGCTTGAGATATAACTCAGAACTCCAGGAGGAGAGACACAGTGTACTATCAGGGTCCCCGATGGGAAAGAAGAAACAAAAATCTTTTTTTTTTAAAGTTCCATTTTATCACCTCAACCATAGGCATGAGATTGCAGCAAAGATTAGGTGACATACCTTTAGAATAGTGCCTGGCAGGCAATGCGAGCTAGATAAGTATTCATTCACTTTCTTTCTACTATATCCTCAAACCATTTGTGTGTGTGTGTGTGTGTGTTCAGATATTGTAATCGAAGTGTACTAAACAGGACAATCTCATCCCTGAGCAATGCACCATCAAGAGATCAACACCTACAGGATTATACAAGCCATTGACACAAGTTCCTAGAATGCATGACTCCATCAAACATAATCTGCCTGTGGGGCTCGATCTCTGAATTGGGTTCTTTTGGTTGCAACACATAGAGACTCAGTCAGGTTAGTCCAAGAAATGTCTGTGGGGCAAAGGGGAAACAATCTCATGGAAATCCAAGAACAACAGGCAAAACAAGCCAACCTGCATGGCACTGGAGGTGGACAGTGGACCGGTGCCTCTAAGGATCTCAGCAGCGGACTTTAAGGATCTTCTCTAAAGTGTTCCCCTGAGAAATGCCGCACATATTATCTCTTAGGTCTGCTTCGTGTATCTGCCCATTTCTCTCCTTGCTAAAAACTGACTTCTTCTCTGTACACTCTGTGTCTTTTCTCTACCTTGCGGTTTTTGCTGTCTTCTGACTTGGTTCGTTTATCACTAATTGTAGCATCTCCAGCTTCTCTCAGACTTGTGACCCTCAGTTTTCTGTATACTGCCCAATATATTGGGCCTATTTCTTTTTTTTTCAAAGCTGTTTTCTAAGTGCTAGACGTGTAGTGTTCAGGTCACAGGTGAGCCTTGTTTAGCTGTGGAAAAATCCAGCTAAGCTTCTCTGGCATGTGGGATCTTCCTGGGTAAGGGATCGAACTTGAGTGTCTTGCATTGTCAGGCAGATTCTTTACCACTGAGCCACTAGAGAAGCCCCGGGCCTATTTCTCAACTTAAATTCTTAAGGATTTAAATATATTCTATATTTAATCCTATCAAGAGTAGAACTGAGTTGGTCCAGTCTTCCCTATATGGCAGATCTTTCTCCTGGGTCACATAATAAGCCTCTGTCTGTCTTGGGGTTAGGTGTTCATGCTAGTGTGGCAGGAGAGAGGATTTGAGGGTTTGAAGGAAGCCAGGTGGCTGCATGGTGGAACTTAGGGTAGAGGTGCTTAGATTTGAGGGCTGTAGAAAAACAGTTTCCTATAGAAATGGCTATGAATATGGCAGACATACCTTGATTGGCAAGTGTAATAGAGATTCGTTGAATTTTGAATTTTTCTTTATCCAGTTTAGAGATAGTCTTATCCAAATCCTGTAGTTTACATATGAGGACCAGAAACTCAAAGGGGTACAGTGATTTGCCAAGGATTGCATTCTAAGTAGTAGAGTAGAAATTAGAATTTGATTCAGTGTGTTTTCTAGTATATTAAGTATAAATATTTTTTAAAAATTCGTGATGACCTAGTACGTGTGAGGCACCGGAACAAACCAAAGGAAGATCCTTGCCCTTGGGGGCTTATATTCTAGACGGGGAAGAAAGATAGTAAATCCAATCATGAAAAACAAGTAAATAATATAGTGTGTTAGAAAGTGACAAGTGTTATAGCAAAGAAAGAGTTAGGAGGATTAGGAATGCTGGGGGTGGAGAGCTATATTTTAAAATAGGGAGTTCATGCTTTACTGTATTCCTGAAACTAACACAACATTGTAAATCAACTATGTGTGTGTTGGTCGCCCAGTTGTGTCTGACTCTTTGCCACCCCGTGGCCTGTAGCTTGCCAGGCTCCTCTGTCCATGGAATTCTCCAGGCATGAATACTGGAGTGGGTTGCTAGTCCCTTCTCCAGGGGATCTTCCTGACCCAGGGATTTAACTCAGGTCGTCTGCATTGTGGGCAGATTCTTTACCATCTGAGTGACCAGGGAATAAAAATTAAAAAACTTAAGGTGCTTAGGCCTCAATGGGATCATAAGAGAGAGCAAGTTCCTGAGAAATAAGGCTATGTGTATTCCTTCCTCTCCCCCTGGCCTAATGCCTTGACTGTACTGAGTATGGAGTAACTGTTTATTGAACGGAACACTTGTAGAAATGTCCTGAAGGTTAAGGAGGACAATAAAAGTCTCTTAAGTTTATCTTCTTTTTTGGTATCGTCCTGAGTCACTTCATTTCAGCAGCACGCTTCATGAAGCCCCCTCATTACCATATAAGTCATTGCAGAAATGTGCCATTTCAGTACTCCTGGGACTCTTAGACTCATGAAATGCCTTGTAAGCACTCTTAATACAAAGTTGTGGAGAGAGCTTTAATTAACAGAGAAAACACAACCTAAGCATTAAATACAACATGACTCAAAGTTCCACAAAATCCCATTCCCTTGGAGGCATTGGAACAGTGGGGAGGCTCTTTGTCAGTGGTGTGCTGGTAAATGTCTGACAACCAGCTCTCTAGGGCTGGGAGGAGATTATGATTTGTAGGCTTGCCCATTTCTGTGGTGTAAATACTCTATGGTTGGTTTAAAGTTTAGTTAAAAACTGATATCACTGAACATGGGCTTGGGAAAAGAGGAGCAGTTGTACAGTATGATATAGTATTTCTTTCATACAGATAGCACGGATGTAAGTAACCTTAAGAGCACATCTAAATACAGTAAAATAATTAGGAAGTGATAATTTTTGAGTATTTATTATTATTGCATTTAAAATAATTAACTGAAAGTTCACATCATTTTAAATAATGTTTAACGACCGGTTAGCAAAAGTTCTGGAAACTTTAATGATTGGCTCTTGTGAGCTGATACGTGGCAGCCCCAGTGTAGCATTGATCCCAGGTCCTTTTGCACGCCATTTCCTTGACAAGGACCAGCTCACTCCTTGAATTCTTGGGGATCAAATGTAAAGACACCTCGCTGCTCACATCTCCCCACGGCTGCCATCTGTGCCTTCTGCCACATGACAGAAGTAAGTGGGGTTTTGTAAAGTCTTAGGAAAGTGCCCTTTTCTAGGTCAGAGCCACCTGGATTGGGCACATGCTTTTATTCTTCTGTGGACTTTGATGTCTTCCATCCCCATATTCTTCACCTCACGTTGCTCATGCCCCCTGTACTGTGTTCCCCTGCTGAGCTCTGGGCTGTCAGATTTCAGCTGTTGAGCAGGCATTTGTGGAGTGCACATTGTGAGCTCACTCCCCTCCTTCTTGTGTTACTGGGTGTCAGGCCCTGGGCTCTGATCCCATTCTCTCATGGGGTCCTTACAGCAACCCAACTAGACAGGTGTTGGGTGTGTGTGTGCTCAGTCATGTTTGATTCCTTGTGGCCCCATGGACTGTAGCTCGCCAGGCTCTTCTGTCCATGAAATTTCCCAGGCAAGAACACTGGAGTGGGTTGTCATTTCCTACTCCAGGGGATCTTCCTGACCCAGGGATTGAACCCAAGTGTCTTGTGTCTTCTGCACTGGCAGGTGGATTCTTTACCACCAGCACCACTTGGGAAGTGGTAAGATGGGTCTTAGTATTCCAATATTGCAGATGAGGGCACTGTGGCCTAGAGGGAGGAAGTGACTTGCCCATAGTCCAGAAGTCACATCTTCAGTGAGACATTGCCTTTGACATGGAATATACAGACAAACACCTGTCACCCCTGGCTGTGGCTGGTTGTGGACTCGTTTTGCTCAATTTAGGGGGACTCAGATGTCTTTTCTGGTGTGCTCTACCACAGAATCCCAGCAGGGGGACACTTGGGAAGAAGGATAGAGCTATATTTGGGGTCAGGTCTGCTTCCTGAGAATGTCCATGACCCCATCACATTCACTCACACACACTGGTGGCTGCCAGAGCTGGATCCTGGCTCCTGAAGGGGAAAAGCCATAGGGAGGCCAGCTCGGCTCGTCCCAGTGCCGGCACTGATAGCAGTCCGGGTGCCGTTCATCTGAGCAGCAGATGTGTCCTCTGGCAGCTTTCTTGAGGGGAAGCCAGTTTTAGCTACAAAGCAAATGTTGAAGACCAAGCAGGAAGAGGAGGTGAGGGTTGTAGGGCCATAAAGATTAATTTCCCAGAAAACCTGCATTCAAGTCAAAGTGCTCCTACTTATTAGCTTTGTAGCCTTGGGCTTAAAACTGCGAAGTTTCCTCTTCTGTAGAATGCAGGGGAAGGGTGAAGTGTGATAGAGGCTGCCGTCTGCATGTGAGGTGTCGGGCTCTCTGCATGGAAGGTGCTGCAGTCAGCACGCGCTCATTACTGTTCAAGATAGGCCCGTGCCAGGCTCGTGGTCAGTACGCCACAAATGCCGGCTATTATTCTATTAATCCTCATAACCGTCCTGTGATTAGTAACAGAAAGAATAATTGTTGCTAGCATTTCCCGTGTACTTTCTATGTAGACAGCCATTGTTTTAACTTATTAACTTATTTAACTTTCCCGACTATCCCATGAGATTGGTTCTATTTTTAACTGCATTTGGCAAATGAGAAAAATTGGAGCACAGTTAAGTTAAATATATTGCCAAGGACACATAGCTAGAAAGTGACATGTGGGCTTTTATTGTCCTCACTTTACAAAGTTGGTCACTGTGGCACGGAGGGGTTGCGTGGCATGCTGAAGGTCAGACTCAGCGCAACTCTTCTCTGTGTTGCTAGGCAGGTGAAATGACACGACAGAATGAAGACTGCCTCTTTGAACTGTTGTTCTGTCGGCTTCAGACAGGGGTGAATTAAGTTCACACATTCTGTTTTTTCTGGTCTAGGTACAGCAGCTGGCCAGAGACACTGGGGCCTTTAGGTCCTGTTTGGACTTGGGGGATTATATAGGCGGGTGCTGACAGCCAGTTTGGTATGTAGGCCCTGGACTTTCCATCCCCTTGGGACAGCCCAAGAGTCACAGCTTATCTGACTTCAGAGCTGCTGCCAGCTGGAAGCCTCCAGAAGGGAGCTGACTGACACCTGGCCACGATCACATGCAGCTAGGTTGCCAGCAGTCACCCTGTGGGTCTCTTCTAACCACAGCGACAATCTCCAGAGCCTGAGCCCTCCCTGGTGCCCAGGACAGTAGGCAGCTGGGCAGGGGGAGGGGTACCTGAGGCCCCAGTGGGGTGGAGAGAATCAGGGTGTCAGGGGGACTCTCTTAGCTCCCTCTTCTTGCTGGTGCTCTCCACATACCCCCTCTGTCACCTGGGAACCTTCCTTCTTCCCAGGAGCTGCCCACTTCCCAGGATGGAGTGGGGATGACAGTTAGGTTTTTGTGGAGGGGTCCCAGAACCCCAGAACTGAGATGCTCTTTGAGAGCAGGTTGGTGCCACATGCCTCTAGGACTGTCTCCTTACTATATTGAGAGCCTTCTGGGCAGGAGCAGCTCAGGGTCCCCCTTTGCTGAGTCAGCACAGGGCCAGGGATGATGTTGGGGACAGTCACGTTTCCTGAGGGAAGGCCTCTTGCGGTTATTGGGTTGGAACTTGATGTCGTGGGCGGAGGTGGTGGTGGCAGTGGCAGCATGGGGGGTGTGTGCGCGTGTGCGTGTGTGTGCATGTGTGCACGTGTGTAAGGAGTTTTAGGGGAAGGGGAACAGAGCCACTCTATTCTGGAAAGGGGCAACGGTGCCAGTCTGGTTGTCCTGTTTAGCAAGCATGTATACTGCTGGTGTGGCAGGAAGGCTTTGGATACAGCTGAACATGGCCTTGACTGCTTGCTCCCTCTTGTATGGTGTGGATGAGATGGTGGTCATGCACACCTTTTCTCTGAGCCTCTTCATCCCTAAAGGAAAGGCATCTGTCCTCGGTGTGTGGACTGTCCTGGGTAGAAAGGGTGAGAGCCTTCCTGTCTGTCCCACTGTGAGTATCTTTTACCAAATGAGGGAGCAAGGAGGCAGGGGAACAAGGATACTGGTTCAGTGTCTCTGTTGGGACTGGCATTTGCAGCTCCTTAATCCTCTCTGCCTGGAAATCCCCAGGGGCAGCAGGAGAGTTTCTGCCAGGAGATGAGGTACAGAAGAGACTCAGCTTCCTAAAGTGGAGTCCTCACCAAGCTCTGTTGGAGGTTTGAGCTATTCTCTTACTGATGGGCATATAAAGTCCTGCAAAGAGCACCAGATTGGAGGACAAGATTTGGGATTCTGGCTATGTCATCTGTCGAATTGCACCAGCGGGTGGGGACAAGTTTCACTGGTCAGGCGTCTGAAGGAAGTTCTACCTGGATGCTGCCTTGTTACTCCACCTGTGAGTCTCTAATTGTTACTTGTCCTCCTCCCATAATGCCCTCTTTAAGACTTCCTTTTGTCTCCTCCTCCAGACACTCTTCCTTCTCCCTGCACGACAGTCCCCAGACCTTGTCTCTCATATCTTGAAGACTCTGCACTGCAGGCTGCAGCTGGATGTGAAGAGAGGTTTCCTCTGCCCAGGCTCCTGAAAAAGCCAAGGGAGAAGCTTGGGTGGTTGACAGGCTAGGCTTCCTGAGGATGGGCTCAGTGGGAGGGTGAGAACTAGACTTCAATTTGGTGTCCCTCTATCAGTAATGACCAAGCCCTCTTTCTTCCTGAATAATCTTAAGGCAAATGTCTGTATAAGAATTACTATCTTATGAAGATCATACAGTCCAGTTATAACATGAAATTCCTCTAATTAAAGTGATTTGATCCTATGTACGAAATATTAATCTTGACATTATTGTGCTAGTTATATATTCTCCTCCTCCCAGGGCCTATTTTCACTGCAAAGGGACTATGAGTCAATGAAGATGAATCAAAACTTCCAGAAAACCTGTTTTGTTGTGACCCCTAGATCCTCCCGGAGAGAAGTGGTAGTGGGTAGAGATACTGTTCGTATAGCTGCCACAAATAGTTCCCTTCATTCCCATGCCACACCTCCCCTTACAGGATTTTATGCTTTACAGAATCACCGTCATTTGCATTATGTGAAATCCTTAAAACACAAGTCTAGAGTAAGTAGTCCCCTCCATTACCGTTATAGGAAATCTAAGACTCAGAGGGGTGACTGAGCTGTCTGTGGTCACACAGATATTAAGCAACTTAAGAGTTTCTTAAATTGCCTTCTATGCCCTCTTCCCTCTGCTCAGCTGCTTCAGCCTACAATCTCTGTGGGGGAGGCCACACCCTACCCACCACCAGCAAGGAAAGAAAGTGCTCAAAAGATACCCAGTTGCAGCTGGTGCAGAGCTGGCAGGAATGGGAGAGGGGAGCAAATGTCCTCTAGGCTGGGAGTCCAAGTCATCATGGGCAGCATGGGGAAACTGGAGGGAATCAATCTAACAGCTGCCTTCAAACCTGTGTGGCTGTTTCTGTGCCCCTCCTCCCAGTGGATGGCCGTACCATCCACCAGCTGCCCCGCTGGAAACCTGCTGTGATTCTGATCCTCGAATCCTCACATCCTTTTGATTCTCTGCCCAATCAGTCACCAGTCTGTGTCCTGTCTCCATCTTCCATGGCTCTCCTGCAGTTCCCTCATCTCCATCTCCATGGCTAGCACTCTGGCACTGTGTCTCCCTTCCCCAGTCCATGGGCACTCTGCCTGCAGGCTGTCTCTCCTCCTCCCAACTATCTATCCTCAATGAGATCTTTGCAGTGAATTTTAGAAAGAAAAAAAAAAAAAAGGCAAATCTATCTGTGTTATCCTTTAAAATCCTTCACTGGCTCAACATTGCTTTCTGAATGCAATGAAAACCCATTAGCTGGAGCATTAAATTTCTTATGTTGGCCCCTGCTTACCTCTCTAGCTTCACCTCCCCATGTGCATGTTTTGCTGAATTTGCTAAGCTCCATGGATTCTGTCGTCTCCCTTCTTGCCCTGCTTGCTCCTATTCCCCCTTCAGTCGTCATCTTCTCCGAAAAGCCTTCCTCCCAACACCGGCTCTGAGCCTGGCCCCTCCTCAGTACCCCTTCAGGGGGGAGGGACTGAGGGAAGCTGGGACGGTGGTTGAGAGTCTCCTGTAGTGGAGTGCCCAGAGGGCGTTTTAAATAGAGAGGTCACACATTTATTGTCCAGTTTGTTTGTGCATTTTGAAGTGAGGCAGCCCACGTCAACGTCCTCTCCCTTCCCTCTCAACTGTCAGTAAAGTGTATCAGTATTAAGGAATGTTCGTGTGAGTGGGTTTGTGTGTGTGCCTGTGGGGAGGGCAACACTGGGGGAAAGGACTTTGAAGATGAATACCTGGGTCAACATGGAGACCACAGATGTGGAATAAGATTCAGGGGAGACCTTGGAATGTCGGGAGGCCCTAGGAAGCCACAGAATCTCAAGTAGTCCTTTGAGCTGCCTGAGGGCATTACTAGGAATTTTGAGGCTAACAATTGGAGATATGAGACTAACAACTTCCCCTGATATCTGAATTGTATTGGAAAGGAAAGCAAGTCTCCAAGTGAGCTGTGGAAGTAAGAATAAGATGCACTTTTGTGTCTTAATAATTTAGCTGCTAGGGAAGAAGCTGGGGTGGGGGTGCACAGTTAGGAGAGCTGGACCCTCATCTTCTAGACACCTGTGGCTCCTTCCCCCACATCATCCGGGTCTCTGCTCATATGTACCCCTCAGAGAGGCCTTCTCTGACCAGCAGAATACAGTTTGTATAAAAAGAGTAGTTTGAGAAGTCAAATTTTGAAAACCTCTATCTTAAAACTAGAATATTCTGAAAAGCATCATATTATTATCTGTTGACCTGTCAATCATCTATCTCTAATGGGTCGTTTGATTCAAGTAAAACCAAACCTGAGGCCTCCCAGGTTGCGCTAGTGGTAAAGGGCCTGCCTGCATATCCTGTGAGAAATAGGAATTGCTAAATCCTTTAAGTTGGAGGAGTGACATGATCAGACTTGTGTTTCACAGATGTTGTTCTTGGAGCAATGTGAGGAATTAGACTAGGGGTGGGGAGACCTGTTAGATGACTGTCCAGAAAGGAACTAATAAGATCCTAAACCAGGGCTGAGGGGATGAAGATAGGGATCCGACACTAGAGAGAGTTCAAAGGTAAAACTTGTAAGACTTAAGACAGGAGGGACCAGGTGGCAAGGAGATTTCTTGCTTGAGTAACTGGGTGAGTGGTGGCACTCCCACATAACATCTCCTTTTCCCTTACTTCTTCCTGATAACATCAGGATGCTGATTAAACTAATTTTATTCTTTAAAAGGGTAGCCATCCTTAGATTAAATCCTTACCTGCTTTGGCAAATTTTCTGCCTTTTAGGTCCATACCAATCCAAGGGGAAGACCAGAAACTTGCCTTCTCAGCCTCCTTTGCAACCAGGATCTACACATAGGAATCCAACTCTACTAGCTTGAGATGCTAGAATTTTTTTGGAGCCTGGTGACAGGAAGAGGGGGGTGCCACAAATCCACTTTGGTGATGGTGTCTCTGGTGGATGCAGTTCCTGGAGGGGTCAGAGGCAGAGGTGTTCGAGATGACCCCCAAGCCCTGCCTTTTCCTTGAGGTGAGCTTGTGTCTGCCCAGTGGTTCAACAGTTATGTCTCCTCCAGGTAACTCTGTGGTATGATTGGGTATTATTCCTGGAGACATAACCTTCAGTCCGCTCAGGCATTTTATGAGTTTCCTAATAGCCTTTCATAAATCTCTTTTCTGCTTAAATTAGGTCAAATGGTTTTGTTTGCAGTTAGAATCCCTCAGTGATATATTTCTCCCTGGTAGTTTGGCTGCAAGCAACAGAAACCTTCTCCTCCTGATTAAAATAAGTAACTAGTTACCTCAAAGTAAAAGTTACATAGTGGCAGCCCAATCATTATTACAGATATGTAGTAAACCTTTACTGTGTGCTGGCCACTCTTGTAAAGTGCTTTACACAAGTACTTCATTTACTTCTTGTATAAATTATCTTGGGCTTTCCTGGTGGCTTAGCAGCAAAGAATCTGCCTGCAATGCAAGAGACACAGGGGATCTGGATTTGATCCCTGGGTCAGGAAGATCCCCTGGAGAGAGCATGGCAACCCACTCCAATATTCTTGCCTGGAGAATCACATGGCAGGCTGCAGCCCATAGGGTCTCTAAGAGTCAAACATGACTGAAGTGACTAAGTACGACGCATGCACAAATTTCTTAATTTTACCAAAGAGGAACAGAAGCTGAAATATCCCAGTATCACACAGCTAGTGAGGGTTAGAGTGGCCACTGGAACCCTGGCGGTCTCATTCCAAATCTGATGCTCATAACCACCCTAAACTATCTTGGTGTTACAGAAGCGCATCGTTTATGCAGCCTTATAGTTCATCTAGTCCAAATTGTACCTCATACCTGATTCCTTTGTTGTACCGCCAAACAAGTGGAGAATGATTAACTCTCACTAAGGGAAACGGGGGCATCCCTGGTGGCTTGGAGGGAAAGAATCCGCCTGCCGATGCAGGAGATGCAAGTTTGATCCCTGGTCTGGGAAGATTCCCCCGGAGAAGGAAATGGTAACCCACTCCAGTATTTTTGCCTAGGAAATCCATGGACAGAGGAGGCTGACAGGTTACAGTCCATCAGGCCTTAGAGAGTTGGACGTAGCGAACCAACAACAACAACAAGGAAAGTGGGTGTATGGGACCGTATTAAGAGGGTGGGGTCTTTGAGAGCTGATTAAATCACAAGAGGAGAGCCCTTGTGAGTGGAATTAATGCCCTTAGAGACCCTGGAGACATCCCCTGCCCCTTCTTCCATGCAAGGAAACAGTGAGAAGACAGCCATCCGTGAACCAGGAAGCAGACCCTCACCACACCTGCATCTGCTAGTGCCTTGATCTTAGACTTCCCATCCTCCAGAACTATGAGAAAGATAGGTGTTGTTTAAGCAAAAAAAAAAAAAAAAAAAAAAGATTAAATGGAGCAAGAAGACATCCTTGAAATCCCCCCATTTCCAAGAATCAGGTACCAGGCCGTACTGGTTAGAATGTATTTGGCTGCAAACAACATAAACCCCAATAAGTGTCTTAAATCTTACAGAGATTTGTCATGTCATTTATCAAGAAGACAGGATGTAAACAATTTCAAGCCTGGTTAAGTAGCTCCATGTTATCTTAGATCCAGGCTAAGATCTAAGCCTGGATCTTGTATCTTTCTATTTTGGAATATCCTCTCTTGGACAGAGCCTGTCAGGTTACAGTTCATGGGGTCACAAAGAGTTGGACCTGACTAAGCAACTGAGCACACACATTCTGCATCCACAGAGGACTGGATTGTTAGCTTCAGATTAACAAAATGGCTGTCCTAGATAGCTGCAGACATTGTGTTTTTTCAAAATGGGAGGTTGGGTGTTAACAGCCAAAAAGGGGTCTCCTTTCCAAAATGGTACTCACTTCTAAAAGTCTGACTGGCAGCCATACCTATGTTTTGGGTCTTCCTGTAATCCAGTCACTAGGAACGAGAATACCATGAATGGCTTAGATGATTCGTCACCTGGAGAAGGGTTAGTCCTACCTTCCCTGAGTACTTTACTGCCTGCCTAACACCTAAACAAAATCTGGGTTCTGATGTAAGGAAGAGGATACATGGGAGCTTGGCTGTTGAGTAGGCAGTAGACAGGGTCTATCACAGTAGACTGTGGCGTCAGGACACACTGGGCTTCTGGTCTCAGCTGATTTATTTATTTGCTTAAGAAATATATATTTTTAATTAGCATCGAGTACTGTGTGATCTTTGGACCTGCCCATTACTTGCTGTGTGTTTTGACAAGTTATTTGACCTCTCTGGGCTTCAGCTTCCTTCTCCCTAAAATGAAATGGCCAAAGTAGATGATTTCGAGGTCTTGCCTCATATTCTATTCATATCTCTTTTGTCTTTTACAACAGGTTTACATTAAGAACTATAATTTTTTATTTAGGCTAGTTTTGCCAATGGACAGTTGATACCTTCTTACCACTTAAAAGCTATGTTTTCAAGGTGGGATTCCCATACTCTTGGGGTATGAGTGGTGAGTCAGTGGGTATGATAAGCCATAGGATAAGCATGGTGCATCTTCCAGAGTTTTGCCCAAAGATTTGAAGGAAAGCCTTTGAAATTTTTGTTTTCTATTATATAATTGGGAGCCTATTATGGAACATGGTGCAAAATTCTCAGACTTAGATAATGGCCACATCTCTTTTGGGGATATGTGTTTGATCTTCACTGTAGCTGTGGGTCTTTAGATAGAAAACCTTGTGTGTAGCAATGACTAACATTTTCTGAATTCAGAAAGTGACAGGTTATTTGCATATCACTTGGGTTTGCTTTCTTTAGAGTTCCTCAACCTCAACACATTGACATTTTGAGCCAAAAAATTCTTTGTGGGGGAATTTGTGGGGTGCTATTTGTGCATTGTAGGATGTTTAGCAGCATCTATGGTCTCTACCCACCAGATGCTAGTAATGGTCCCTTATGTGTGACTACCAAGAATGTCTCCAGGCATTGCAAAATGTTTCTAGGGGGTTGGGAGAATGGCTCCAGTTGAGAATCAATGATGTAGATGGATTAATATTTGAATTCTTAACTCTGCTTGTTATTTGGGATTAGTAGTTCTGCGACTTTGGACAAGATGCCTGATTTCTATAAACTTCAGCTCCTTTATCTGTCAAATAGGGCCAGTTCGTAAGATTGTTTGTCTACATTAAATGAGTTCACAGGTATTGAGTTTAGTACAGTACGTAGTCTTAATGGCCTTCCACTAACTTTAGTTTTCTTCTTCCCTTTGGTTTTCTGGAGATACAGAACTTTCCAATTGAAAGCGATCTTAGAAGTCATCCCACCAAAATTCTTCACTTTATAAATTAAGAGAGTGAAGTACATAGAGAAAATCTGTCTCCTCAACCCTGAATCTATCTTATACTCAACTAATGTAAAAGAGACTTACCGAGGTGAAACTGTACTGAGCAGATGAGGTTCTTTCCTGTCAAGGTTGATTTGCAAGATTCTTGTCCCTGTAGATTTCCTCATGATGTATTACCTCTGAGAGAATTCCAAAGCACTAAATTCTACTTGTGACTCAGACTAAGTTCAAATGTTTAGTTTCAGGGACTATCAATTGTCTCTTTGGAAGCACTTGTCCTGTGCTCTTTGAATGTTGGGGGATGTTAAGCATTGAAACAAAACATATGAAATATGAGAGTTAATATTCGGACCAGTCAAAGTTTAAAAAAAATTTATAATCATCAAGAAAACTTAACAGCTGTTCAAGAAACAGAGCAAAAGAAAGAATCAGAAAGATAAATGGATGACTCCAATTTTGCTTTCTTCTCTGTCAAAGACAAGGCTATTTGACAAAAAAGACTGGGACAAACTGATAAAAGGTACGGAATTCCCTGAAAGGGGAGACATGGGGATAAAGGCTGTCCTAAAAGAATTTTTCTTCTGGACTAAGCAAATCACTTCACAAGCTATTGGGAGATTTGCTGGTGAGATCAAACAGCCACTGTCAATAATCTGAGGGCCTCATAGAAAATGAGAGTCATCCAGAAGGACTAAGGATGGGCAAGTGTCTTGATTTTCAGGAAATACAATTAATTTTCCCACTTCACCCCCACTGACTATGAATTCATGAGTTTGGCACCAGTCTTAGGCAAAGTTCCATAAAAGATTATTCTATTAATGGCTGATGAGTGCCTATAAACTAAGCAGCAATGCCTCTAAGCCAGTAGCATTTCAGTAGAACAGGTCATGCTAAAGTAATCTAATTTCCTTTTCTGATTAGGGTGGTTAGAATGGCTGAGCAGGGTTGTGAGGTAAGCATAGAATATCCAGATGACAGCAAGGCATGTCTCTTGTGATATCATTAAAGGCAAAATGAGGGAAGATGGGCAGGATACAGATAATCATGTGGTGGCTGCATAATTGTCTCCAGTGAATAACAATTAGTGGATGAATAGTGATAAGAAAGCAGATCCCCAGTGGCTACTGTGGGGCATTGGCCCTGGGCCTGGGCTTGAACACACTTTATTAGCATATTAACCAGATCAAACCATGATCTGTTCTCTGTTCATGATCATCCTCTGTTCTCTGGGAGATCTACTTGGCCCTTAGGTCTTAATAAAATGATAGATATGGGTAGCCATGGTTTGTGCCAAGTGACCCCGAGTTCCAGGGTATAGCTTATTGAACTCGTTGCTCTTGGGATATGTGCTCCATGGTATTGATCCTTGTAGATCTGGCCCATCACTACCTCCCCAGTTTCATTTTTGCTACTCCTTCTCCGTGCTCCCAAGGTTTAGCCATACCAAACTGCAGTTACCTATATACGCCATGTTGTTTTATGTCCCCTTTATTTTGTACATTTTCCTGTATCTAACTTGAGTGCCTTTCTTTCTTTCCTACTTCTTCATCTGCCTGACAAGATTCAGTTCAAGACTCTTATTCAAGACTCAGTTAAACCTGGCTTTCCTCTGTACAGCCTTTCCTTTCATTCCCACTGCTTTCTGGCACCATTCCTAATAAATTCTTCCTCATCTGAATTTTTGTACTTGCACCTACCGCTGTTTAATAATCATCACGCTATATCAAAAACCTACCTACTTATCTATCTCCTCTGCCCTCTGTTCTCTACCCCTACCAATTACCCTACCCCAGTTCTCTACCCCTACCAAAACACTTTCAGGTCATTGAGGACAGGGACTAGATCCTACCAAAGCCTGGTATTTAACAGAGGCACTCAGTAAAGGAATTAATGAATAAAAAATCAGTGAGTGAATAAATAGCTTCTATGAAAACTGTTATTCTGGCTCTCTGTTACTGAGGTTCAGCCTGCTGAGAATCACAGTCACATTTTTATATATCCTGGGTACTTAGATGAAGCTTTCTAAAGGATTTTAAAAAAATGGGATTCCTTTCCTATTGCCGCCTGCTACATCAATAAGGGCTTATAAATACGTTGAAACAGCAGCAGAACTGTTTATCAAGGTACACACAAACCACACTGCCGCAACCTTACAGAGTTTCCCAGGGCTGTTAGTGCCTCCGTTCACTGGGAAGCTCACAGCAAAAGCCCAGTTTTTCAAGGCTCCCCTCTGTACCCAAGAAAGCACATCTATGCCACCTAGATATCATGAGGCATTTTTAGAAGTGCTATCTGTACTTTTCAAAAGGGAGTTGAGCCTTACTCATCTTATCTTTTTTCTAGACTCAGAAGGTATGAACCATTTTATTTAAATGCAACCAAATCAGGGAGGCATAAACAATAATTCAGCCTTCCTGGTACTTTAGGAAGAGTCTAATTATTATGGGAAGATCTGGGCCTTTTAAAAAAATGCTCCACAGAGCATAATGAAAGAATTAAAATTCAAATGGGGCCACCAAATGCAAGTCAGCAGGCATTTATATCTGTGCCAATTATTCAGTTCTAAATAGCTAGACCAGGCAGCATTTGTTGCAGGTTGGCCCAGTTGCCTAACTGGAAGACTGGCAGCCTGGCTTGCTACCAATATCCCTGAGTCCATTCTGGTCCCTGTATAGTGAGAGTTGGCATTTAGTGCCCTCCAAAATGCAAGGGATGATACTTCACTCATGATACTTCACACTCAGAGTCAGGACTGGCCTCACACATAAATTCCTGCCAAGCCAAGGTGCAAAAAGCCTGAGGTTTCAGAACAGGCAGACCAGGGTGTGAAATCGGCAATGAGATCACAGTGTCTGAAGGAAACTCAGACCTAATTCAGATGCCCCTTTAAAGGGTTGAGTTGGCTAGTGCTTATTAATAATGTCATATATTTAAGTAGAAGTTTCCACCATGGCCTCCATGATCTCATATGCCATGGCTAGGAAGCTCTACAGCAGTTGGATCCTGCTTTGCAATTGAGAAATGAGGGCTAGAGGGCTCAATAGAGTGTGAAGATAAAGAGAAACTTAACATGTTTGTGGCTGTTTCTACAGGGGAAGTGTCATGGGCGGAGATCCCCTTAGATATCAGGATGGGGCATGCCTTTAATCTGCTGTGGTTCAAGCTCCCCACTTTTGGAGACAAGAAGACACTGGATCACACTCATTGCTCTTCTCTGCTTGTCATTTTAGGTCTACTGGCTTGAAAAGACATCTGCAGGACCTAGAGAAGGTAAGACTGGGCTCAGAGAGAGAAAAAAATGTGTTGAACACCTGCTTTTAGCCTCCTTAAAATAACAGGAGGATATGAAGTAATTAGGGCTTCGTGGGACCCACTTTCAAAAAAGAGTAGGGCAGAGATAAAATCAGATCCCTGACTCACACTGTGATGGTTAATTTTGGTCAAGAAAGTACCCAGTCAACTTGGCTGGGTCATGGTACTCAGATATTTGGTAAACCACCAGTCTAGATGTCTCTTTAAAGGTATTTTTTAGATAAGATTAACATTTATGTCAATAGATCTGGAGTAAAGCGAATTACAGATGCTCTTTGATTTAGGATGATTCAATTTAATGATTTTATGACCTTATAATGGTGCAAAAGCAATATTCATTAGAAACCATACATAGAACTTTTTGAATTTTGATCTTTTCTCTGGCTAGTAATATGCAGTAGGGTACTCTCTTGAGATGCTGGGCAGGGCAGGGAGTCTCACAGCTCCCAGTTAGCCATGCAGTCACAAGGATAAATAACTGATACATTTATATCCATTCTGTACCCAGACAACTATTCTGTTTTTCACTTTCATATAGTATTCAATAAACTACACAAGATATTCAACACTTCACTGTAAAATAAGCTTTGTGTTAGATGATTCTGCCCAACTATTGGCTAATGTAAGTGTTCTGAGCATGTTTGAGGTAGGCTAGGCTAAGCTATGATGTTTGGTAGGCTGGGTGTATTAAATGCATTTTTCACAACATGTTTTCAGTTTATGATGTGTTTATTGAAAAGTCATCCCATTGTAAGTCAAGGAAGATATGTACCCTCTGTTGATGGTCTCAGGAGAAAAAAGACAGAGGTTGTTTGACAAAGAGGGAATTTGGCCAGCAAGGAGTTTTGGGACTCAAACTGCAATATCAACTCTTCTGTGAATCTCCAAGTGCTGATCTTCTCTGCAGATTTCGGACTTGCAAACCTCTACAATCACATAAGCCAATTTCTTAAAACTTTCTTTCTTTTTCTCTGCACACATATAAACATACTCACCCTAATTGTTCTGGAGAAGACTAACACATATACAGTACACTAGAGGAAATTCAGTTGAATTAAAGAATTAAATGTAAACAAACAAAAAGATAAAAGTACTAGAAGGAAATATTGATACATATTTTGGCAGAGGTGGGAGAGAGTGAAGGCCTTTGTGAAGAATGCATACCACTGGCAGAAACCATAAAGAGAAAGATGGATAGATTTGACTAGGAAAAGTCTATATCTTCTAATTTTCCAAAAGTACCATAAGCGTATAAAAAGGTAAATGATAAACAGGGAAAAATTCACAATGTATGTTTTGAACTAAATTTATATTTAATTAAATTTATATTTAATACAAAAAACTTATCTAAAGGAATAAAATAAACTGACTATCCTAATAGAAAAGTGGGCAAGAAAATGCAAGTCACAAAGAAAAACAAGTGATCAATAAACATAGAAACATATTCAATATCAAAGAAATGCAAATACAAATAAAATGTAATTTTTGCCTATCAGGCCATCAAAAGCTTAAAAGTATGCTTATGTGCAGTGTTGGCAATAATGCAGCAAAAGGGACCACTATTGGTGGAATATAAATTAGTATACCTTATCTCAGACTTCCCTAGATTTCCATGTCTAAGATCAACAACAGACAAATGTACAGACATATATGGAAGTATGATAATCTCTGCACTACTTATAATAGCATACTGTTGAAGATAACCCAAATGTCCATCAATATGGTCTTTTAGTTAAATAAATTATGATAAATTCACATACTAAAAATGGACTTATTTATTTTTTTATTTATAACTGTAAAGTTATATTCATTTCTTGAGGCAGATGCCCATTATTATTAAATGAAAATGAGAGTCACAAAAGAATATGTACAGTACAATCCCAGTTTTGCAAAATATTTATTCCATATGTATATAAATCAACAGTCTTGAACAGAAGAAAGACTGGAAAGAAATGTATCAAAGTATTGACAGTAGTAAGTGAAGGATTATGGATAACTTAAATTTCTGTTTGAGTGTATGGTGGAAAATGGAGGATGTTATCTACAATTTTCTACTATAACTGTATATTACTTGTATACTAAGAAAAAGGTTGTCGTTACTATTTTATAGCACAAAATGTATGAGGTGGAAGAGATGACAAAGTTGGGGGGAGCAAGTAGAATTAGGAACTAAAAATCAGAGGCAACAATATCCAGAACTTTGTAAGAGCTCAAAAACTGCTGTCCTAGTCTCAGATTTATTTTTGTCATTCTTCTGTTTCTCTGACTTGATTTGCAGTATACTTATGAAAAGGGGGCTTTTTGTGGGAAAGCAGAGAATGAGGGAGGCAAAGGAGACCGCATCTTGTTCATAACCTATCTGATAGGGATGAGAGTGGGAGTCAGCACTAGAGAGGGATCATACAGCCTGTGAAGAGAATAGAGAGCAGACAGTCCCTAGGGTCACAAGGAGACAGGGGTAGAATGGCCTGTCTGAAAGAAGCAAGAGAGGTCTACCTATCAGGAGCTAGGAGTTTGGGGGCAGACACATATGGGGTAGACCCATCCCAAATATTTGCTGGTCTCACAGCAAGAGGTCCATAGACCTACTTCCAGATGTGCATTAAAGTTTGAAAACCACTCCATACTATATTCACAAAAATCCAGCAGCCCTGCATGTATATCACAAGGAGAAAATTAAAGAATTCTTTTCTAGAGAAACTGTTTCCAGGTGGAAAGCTTGTATATTCTGGCACCCCCTTTGAAGAAAGCCAGCTTTCCCAACAGTCAAGCCCAGCATTTAACAAGACTTACCCCTGCAAACACAGCCTCCATCAGCATTTTAGTTCCCCATGATTAGCCACGAATGGACAATCAAGAATCACGAAATATTTAAGGAATATTTCCAACATTAAAAAGAGAGGCCAAACCAAGGACAGGGGGGAAAGGACCATATATGCAGCAATACTACAAAGTTTAGAATTAAAATTCTCTAAAAGAGAAGAGAAGATACTGCTTTTCTTAAACAAAAGCTGTGATTTTTTTTTTAAAAAAAGTACAGAGATAAAACAGAATATATAGAAGTAAAAAAATACGGTACCTGAAAGTTTTAGGGATTCCCATGACTACCCACACATCCAGTGCTTCTGTAGTACTTAGACTCCAAGATGACTGTAATCATGTCCATTATTTATTACAGAAGAGGATGCATAGCAGGATCATAAAGGGGGAGGCACATCAGGCAGATTCTGAAGTTGCCCAGCACAGGTTTCCAAAGTTTTTCCTCTGGGCAGTGTGGGGTTGCTACACAGAATATGCTTTGGCTTTCAACAGTGAAATATAAAAAACCCATGCAGCATTTTTGCCAGATAAGCCATCTTAAGACTCACAGTTCACAGTTTTTAAGGCTGATCATTTCAGTACTCTCTGCCTGTGGAACTAGCCACAATTACTGAAGTTCCTGACTGTCAGAAGAAAAGCAGGTGTTCATCCTAAATCATTGTTTGCACAAACAATCTAGTCAGGCTAATAGAACAGAATTCAGTGCCCCAGGCACTTAAAACACTTTAACACTTTTTATCACTTAATAGCAGGGAGTACATACCAGAGACTAAGTTGCCAGGAGCCATCTTTAAAACCTCCTAGAGACAGCACAACCAGACCTGCTGTGTGTGTTAACTCTCTCCTGCAGAGTGAAACTGAAGATTCAATAGGGGGCAAAAAAAAAGAGACAAAATTGAAAAAAAACTTTTTTGAGAATAGGATGGGAAAAAAGATAAAGAACTAGAAAATACAAAAATCATAAAACTAGGGAATTGGTCTAGAAATTTGATGTCTAAGATGAGCAAACAGAAGAAAATAGGAATTTTATTCCATAATATAATAGAAGAAAAATCTCCAGACCTGAAAAACCAGAGTTTTCAGATTAAAAGAGTCTATTACCAACACAACCCAGTAGAGGCCCATGAGGAACAGATTGTGGGTTTTACTAGTGTCTGGGACCTCCAGCTATACCAAGCTGGCACCATTTGCTCTTCAATAATTCATTAACATTTTAGGTGGCTTCTTTTTACCAGTTTATCTTGTGACTACCATTTTTCCCCTTCTTTGCCAAAAGCAAATGTTTATGTGTCTTATTTCTTTTTGAAAGAATTTGTTTGAAATTCATTTTACTCAGTTGCCTTGTGACCTGAGCTCTTCAATATACTCAAAAAATTATCATTTCTAAAAGATTTTTAAAAGGATGGGAAATCTGTTTGTATTTTTTTTTTAGCTTAAATTATTAAGGAAATGTTCATTTCTCAGCTCTTCATTTGGCTCCTAAGCTCTCTATTTTCTGACTAACCGTTGGTATGTAAGCTGTTCATAGGGTGTGATCTGTCTCTTTTTGGTCAACACCATGTGGAGACCAATAATACTCATCTAACAAAGGCTTGAAGACCAAAGACCTCCGGGTTCTTCTGTGAAGACTTTAAAAAGGAGTGTCAGGCTGAATGTAGACATATTTCCTCTCTTCTTAAGGAATTATAATTTCTCTCTTTTGTTTTTATAGCTTATTAGTAGATAGAAGTTATTCAGATATTTCTGACTCAAGACATTTTCTAGTAGTCTAGAGAGCAAGAAAATCTTAAGTAAATTAGTCATATTTTACAATTTTATTCCTAAAATTTATTAAGATATAGTGGATTTCTATGAGTCTCTGTTACAAATATAAAATAAAATATTATTTCTTGAAAAGAGCACATAATGTAAAATTAAAATGAACTATTTTTTAACATGAAGCATATGTGCAACCTTTGTAGAGTCCCTTCTCTTTGGACCTTCAATTATAAAATGAGGTTCTAGGACTAAGTAATTTCTGAGGCTTCATTTGTTTTTTTTTTTTTAGCAGCTCTATTATGATGTACTTCACATACTATATAATTCATCTCCTTAAAGTGTACAATTGGGGTGTAGTACATTGTTAATTTTTTTAGTTGTGGTTAAAAAATGCAAAGTCATTCAGTCCTGTCCAGCTCTTTGCAACCCCATGGACTGTAGCCTACCGGGCTCCTCTGTTCATGGAATTCTCCAGGCAAGAATACTGGAGCTGGTAGCCGTACCCTTCTCCAGGGGATCTTTCTGACCCAGGGATTGAATCTGGGTCTCCTACACTGCGGATAGGTTCTTTACCATGTGCACCACCAGGGAAGCCCCTAAAACAAAACATGACATAAAATATATATGTGAAAAAATAAAAACACAAAATTTTTCTTTTAACCATTTTTAACAATGTAAGTGTATATAATTCAGCGGCATTAATTGCATCCACACTGTTGTGCAACCATCATAACTATTTCAAAAACTTTTTTTTTTAATTCTCAAACAGATAATTCTGTTCTAGATAAAACTCTTCTAAGACCCTCAAACCCGAACTGGAAGAAGACTAATTTCAATTCCCAGTCCCAATGTTATTAGGTCTGTTATGTGCTATTACACATTTATATACACTCTGAGTGTTTTCTAAGCCCCATCACAGGCACATTAATGGCTCTAAAGAAAGTCAGAGCAAAAGGGGAGAATGACATGTCGGTTTTAGTTGGATCTTGTAATTGTGAGACACCAGAGAGTCTTCATACTCCCATCAGCAGGTTTCAGTTAACTTTCAAATTAAGCCAGATGGCTTTCAAAAAATATCCACTACCAATTGGTGAATTTTGGAGCTTTTGGATGCTGTATCCACACGTTCTCTTAAGGAAGTGACTGGAAAGCTGTTATGGACACCCCTGCTGAGAGAGGATCCACATGTTCTTGGATATTCCTTCAGGGTTTGTGCGTTGTTCATAGCACAAGAACTGGCTGAAATTTATTTCCTGGTGGTCCTGAGAATTTGTTATCCTTATACATTGCAGTACCTTCTTTGGATTGTTGCTGGATTAATATCTCCATAAGATCAGACAAATAAAACTAGAGAAGTTGCATCTGTTTGCATATTGACCACATAAATTAAACTTGCTGTCCTGGTGGAATGGAGCAGAACCCTATGGTCCTTGCCGCCCATGCCTTCAGCCTACCTTTGGTCTGTGAAAAAACTTTAGCCATAAGTTTAATCAGAGAAATGAGAAAATGCAGAAGCAAAGGAAAACCAAATAATAAGTCAAAGAAGACCAAATAATAATAATATAGTCTTAAGCATGGGCTTTCCTGATAGCTCAGTTGGTAAAGAATCCACCTGCAATGCAGGAGACCCCAGTTTGATTCCTGGGTCAGGAAAATCCTCTGCAGAAGGGATAGGCTACTCATTCCAGTATTCTTGGGCTTCCCTTGTGGCTCAGCTGGTAAGGAATCAACCTGCAATGTGGGAGACCTGGGTTCAATCTCTGGGTTTTGAAGATCCTTTGAAGAAGGGGAAGGCTACCCACTCCAGTATTCTGGCCTGGAGAATTCCATGGACTATATAGTCCGTGGGTTCGCAAAGAGTCTGACACGACCGAGCAACTTGCACTTTCACCTTCACTTTCAAGCATAGTCAAGGACCTTTAGCTCCTCCTCAAGGGCTACAGATAATATTCTGAGCCATTTCCTGTGAGCTGTCTTATAGATGCTGAAACCCACACCAGGTGGAAGAAGTTAACTACATGATGACCAGACTGTAACCATGACATTGTTGTTGTTCAGTTGCCCAGTTGTGTCTGACTCTTTGCAACCCCACGCACTGCAGCATGCCAAGCCTCCCTGTCCCTCACTGTCTCCCAAAGTTTGCCCAAATTCATGTCCACTGCACTGGTGATGCCATCCAACTATCTCATCCTCTGATGCCTTCTTCTCCTTCTGCCCTCAATCTTTTTCAGCATCAGGGACTTTTCCACTGAGTCGATTGTTCACATCAGATGACCAAGATGTTGGAGTTTCTCCGTCAGCATCAGTCCTTCCAATGTGTATTCACAGTTGATTTCCCTTAAGATTGGGTGGTTTGATCTGCTTGCTGTCAAGAATTTGCCTCAAAGTGATGGAAACAAACTGACCCTGAAAGTGAGGACTAACTGCACCTAAAAACAATAAGACAGGACTGGTCAGATCACCACATGACAATTTTAAGACAACTGTCAGAGCTGACGATGCTGTCTCTGAATGTAGCCCCACCCTTCCTCCCCAACCCCCCACCCCCACCAATGGCCCATTGCTGGCATACAAAATAAAGCAAACTTCCCCTTTCCCCCAGCTTGCCTCTTTGTTGGGTTTTGAGAGATGAGCAGCTGGACCCCACTTTTGGTTACACTTGGAATTGCCATCTTTTTCCTTCATTGTTCTTTCTAAAGTCTTTCAGGGACGTTGCTCCATCCATTATTATCCAGAAGTTGCACCAGTGCGTAGAAGGCTTAGGAAAGTGAGTTTCAGCTGCCTTAAAATAATGTGAAGTGTCTTTTTAGACAGTAAATTCTCCACTACTGGGTATTCAAGTAAATGTTGGATCATTAGGTATCAAAGATATGGAAGACTGTTCCTGGATGCTATAGGACATTGAGAAAGATAATTAACAAGATTCCTTCAAATTCTGAAATTCTAAGACATTGTGGGTAGCATTGCATAGTGGTAAAGAACTTGGACTTAATCATACAGACCTGGGTTCAAATTCTGGATCCTTTACTTAGTTAGCTATGTAGCTTTAAGCAAATTGTTTAACCTAGTTTTATACTATCTCCATCAGTAAAATGAATATAATCATAAGATTAAATAAATTAATGCAGGGGAATGCTCACAACAAGTGCTTGGCAGTTTAATGCATACTCAGTAAATACTAAGCATTATTGTGATTTTTATAAAAATAGTAAGAGCCACAATTTTTAAAAAATGAGTTAAAAGTTCTGTGTTTATAATGTAGCCCTGCTTCTCAATATCCATATGACTCTGGGCAAATCACTTCATATGTTTGGGCCCTGACTTCCTAATCATAGATGTTTAGATATACTTTCTTTTAAGATTTCTAAATGGTCTTTCTTTCAATCAAAGGGTCTTTCTTTCTTTCTAATCAAAAGAATTATGATGATTTTTATGGGATAGCAATTTCTTATGGACATTAAAACACAGCAGTACATGAACCAAGAACTTCCAGATGTACAAGCTGGATTTAGAAAAGGCAGAGAAACCAGATATCAGATTGCCAACAGATGCTAGATCATAGAAAAAGCAAGGGAATTCCAAAAGAAATCTACTTCTACTTCAATGACTATGCTAAAGACTTGGACTGTGTGGATCACAGCAAACTGTGGAATATTCTTAAAGAGATGGGAATACCAGACCACCTTACCCACCTCCTGAGAAAGCTGTATGCAGGACAAGAAGCAACAGTTAGAACTGGACATGGAACAACAGACTGGTTCAAAATTGGGAAAGGGGTACATCAAGGGTGTATATTGTCACCCTGCTTATTTGACTAAATGCAGAGTACATCATGTGAAGTGCTGGACTGGTTGAATCACAAGCTGGAATCAAGATTACAGGAGAAATATCAACAACCTCAGATATGCATATGATACTACTTTAATGGCAGAAAGTGAAGAGGACTAAAGAGCCTCTTGATGAAGGTGAAGGAGGAGAGTGAAAAGCTGGCTTAAAACTCAACATTCAAAAAACTAAGATCATGGTATCCAGTCCTATCACTTCATGGCAAATAGACAGCGAAAATGTGGAAACAGTGTCAGATTTCTTTTTCTTGTGCTCTGAAATCACTGTGGATGGTGACTGCAGCCATGAAATTAAAAGACACTTACTCCTTGGAAGAATATCTATAACAAACCTAGACAGTGTATTTAAAAAGCAGAAACATCACTTTGCTGACAAAGATCCATATAGTCAAAGCTATGGTTTTTCCAGTAGTCATGTATGGAAGTGAGAGTTGGACCATAAAAAAGCTGAGTGCCAAAGAATTGATGCCTTCAAGCTGTGGTGCTGGAGAGGACTCTTGAGAGTCCCTTGGACAGCAAGGAGATCAAACCAGTCAATCCTAAAGGAAATCAACCCTGAATATTCATTGGAAGGACTGATGCTGAAACTGAAGCTCCAATACTTTGGCCACCGAATGCGAAGAGCTGACTCATTGGAAAAGACCCTGATGCTGGGAAAGATTGAGGGCAAGAGGAGAAGGGGGGAGACAGAGGCTTAGATGGTTGGATGGCATCACTGACTCACTGGACATGAGTTTGGGCCAACTCAGGGAGCTAGTGATGGCGTCGCAGAGAGTCAGACATGACTTAGCAATTGAACTACAGCAACAAAACACAGAAAGGCAGTCTGGCTTTATGGCAAAGTACTAAACCAGGTGTTCAGCCTCTGATTTGAGTATTGAGATGTTAATTTTGTGCTGTCTTGATATGCAACCAGAGTGCTCAAACTACCGCACAACTGCACTCATCTCACACGCTAGTAAAGTAATGCTCAAAATTCTCCAAGCCAGGCTTCAGCAATACATGAACTGTGAACTTCCAGATGTTTAAGCTGGTTTTAGAAAAGACAGAGGAACCAGAGATCAAATTGCCAACATCCGTTGGATCATCGAAAAAGCAAGAGTGTTTCAGAAAAACATCTATTTCTGCTTTATTGACTATGCTAAAGCCTTTGACTGTATACATAACAATAAACTGTGGAAAATTCTGAAAGAGATGGGAATACCAGACCACCTGATCTGCCTCTTGAGAAACCTGTACGCAGGTCAGGAAGCAACAGTTAGAACTGGACATGGAACAACAGACTGGTTCCAAATAGGAAAAGGAGTATGTCAAGGCTGTATATTGTCACCCTGCTTATTTAAATTATATGCAGAGTACATCATGAGAAACGCTGAACTGGAAGAAGAACAAGCTGGAATCAAGATTGCAGGAGAAATATCAATAACCTCAGATATGCAGATGACACCACCCTTATGGCAGGAAGTGAAGAACTAAAGAGCCTCTTGATGAAAGTGAAAGAGGAGAGTGAAAAAGTTGACTTAAAGCTGAACATTCAGAAAACTAAGATCATGGCATGTGGTCCCATCACTTCATAGCAAATAGATGGGGAAACAGTGGAAACAATGGCTGACTTCATTTTTTTTGGGCTCCAAATCACTGCGGATGGTGATTGCAGCCATGAAATTAAAAGACACTTACTCCTTGGAAGGAAAGTTATGACCAACCTAGACAGCATATTAAAAAGTAGAGACATTACTTTGCCAACAAAGGTCCATCTGGTCAAGGCTATGGTTTTTCCAGTAGTCATGAATGGATGTGAGAGTTGGACTATAAAAAAAGCTGAGCACCGAAGAATTGATGCTTTTGAACTGTGGTGTTGGAGAAGACTCTTGAGAGTCCCTTGGACTGCAAGGAGAGCCAACCAGTCCATCCTAAAGGAAATCAGTCCTGGGTGTTCATTGGAGGCACTGATGTTGAAGCTGAAACTCCAATACTTTGGCCACCTGATGTGGAGAGCTGACTCATTGGAAAAGACCCTGATGCTGGGAAAGATTGAGGGCAGGAGGAGAAGGGGATGACAGAGGATGAGATGGTTGGATGGCATCACCGACTCAATGGACATGAGTTTGGGTAAACTCTGGGAGTTGGTGATGGACAAGGAGGCCTGGCGTGCTGCAGGCCATGGGGTCACAAAGAGTCAGACACAACTGAGTGACTGAACTGAACTGAATTGATATGCAACCTTAGGCCATTGTTTGATAACTCCATGGCTAGGTTTGTCCAACAAAATTGGAGATAACTGTCTATACCTTCTCTTTGTCTGCAAGGGATGGTTTGAGGTATAGTGATTTTTATTCTAAGAAAATGGCCTTTGCTCAATGTAGGGTCATATTATTTTTATGAGCTTAAGAGTCACTTGGGAACATAGAATTGACAAGGTTGAGTCATCTCACTTTTCTTAAGACAATCTTCTTTCTTTTTTTCCTTAAATTATGAAATATGATAATGTATTTTTAGTTGTAATTTTGATATCAAGCTCTCAAAAATTAATAGAATGAATAGAGAGAAAAGTACAAGGATATGGTAGACCTGGAAAGCACTATGAACTAATTCAACATAATTAAGATTTATGCAATTTTCACACAAAAGCAGGATACAAATTCTATTCAAGTTCCCATAGACTATAAACCACGAGACACTGGAACGTATCCAGGCACATAAAATAGGATGTGAAACTTTCATGGTCTAAAGGTATTGAAGTCATATAGAGTCTGTTCTCTTATCACTGTGGAATTATGTTAGAAATCAGTATCAAAAGGTATTTTAAAATAACCCACATATTTTCAAGTACAATGGGACATTTACTGGGAGAGTAAATTATCTCACTTTTTATATCAAAATTGAGATCTCTGAGAGTTCTTGAAGAGGGATTTAATATTTGATTTACCAGCGAATCAGTGATGATCTAGGGGGCTTCCCTAGTGGCTCGGTGATAAAGAATCCACCTACTAATGCAGGAGATACGGGTTCAATCCCTGGGTCAGGAAAATTCCCCTGGAGAAGGAAATGGCAACCCACTCCAGTGTTCTTGCCTGGGAAATCCCTTGGACAGAGGAGCCTGGTGGGCTATAGTCCATGGAGTTACAAGAGTCGGACTTTGACTTAGTGACTAAACACACACACACATAAATGATCTATTACCTTTTCCTTGTTGCCATTAAATAATCTGTTTTTCTGCCTCTAGATAGGATTTCTTAGAGTGTATAGTTTGCTTTTCTGGGCAAGTTATGATTTCTACTCTTGTGAAACTTGGCTTCTCAGTTCTTGTTCAGTGTTTCCACTTGTTAAGTTGATTCTTAATCAACTGTAAAACCGTGGGACTGCTAAGGATGGAGAGGTGGTGGATGGCAGAGGTGGTGGTTGAAATCTTTTATCATATTTAGTCTTTATAATGATTGGATCATGAGCAAGAAGAAGGAGTCATAGAAGTTTTATGGGATCAACTGGATGTTTCTCCTAGCATCCAAGAGGGTTGAGCTGTTACCTGTAAGAGGGAAAGAGTATAATAGGTCATAAAGAGGAGAGCTTGAGAGTCTATCTAGACAGACTCAAATTTCTGTCTATGCATAGGAGGTCTGATCTCTCTGCCCCATTCTCTGGGTGTCTCTCTCTCCTATAATTCTCAAACCAATTTCTAATCCATGCTTCTCCATAGGGTCTCAACCCAGAGATATCCAGCTGTGAGTTGTCCCACGGTAACCTTATCCATGTCCCAAACTGGACTTAAGAACTTTCTCTACCTCATGCTATTCTTTCCCTTATGTTTTAGTCTCTTAGTTCAATCAACCATCTGGATACTCAAGCTTAAATATCTGTAGCCATGCTCAGCAATTTCTTCTCCTTGACCCTGCATCATTCATTCAATAGACATTTACTTACCATCTACTATGAACCATTGGGCTTCCCAGGTGGCGCTAGTGGTAAAGAACCCGCCTGCCAGTGCAGGAGGCTAAGAAATTCAGGTTCAATCCTTGAGTTGGGAAGATCCCTTGGAAAAGGGAATGGCAACTCACTCCAGGATTCTTGCCTGGAGGATCCCATGGATAGGGTCACAAAGAGTCTGACATGACTGAAGTGACTTAGCAGGCATGCACAAACCATTGCTAGACATTATATCTTAATAGAAGAGACAAAGATGATTAAAGACATGACCCTGAATATAAGCAGCTCAGTTCAGTTAAAGAAGCAAACAGGCAAACACAAAACAGTCAGAAACAAGTCCTTTTTGTTCTGTTTCTTAAATAATTCCCTCTCCATTCCTGCTGCCAATACTTAAGCTCAGACCTTTTATTTGGCCTGGATTACTATAATTATCTGGCATAGTTCCTTCTTTCTGCTCCTATTCTGGAAATACCCTACTCCTATCTGCCTCAACACACACACCTTTGCATTTTTACCTCCCAGCATTCCACATATCACTCTGGACACTGTGTGTGTGTGCTAATCGCTTCCTTTGTGTCTGACTCTTTGCAATCCTATGGACTATAGCCTGCCAAGTTCCTCTGTCCATGGGATTTTCCAGGCAAGAATACTGTAGTGGGTTTCCATGTCCTCCTCCAGGAGATCTTCCTGACCCAGGGATCGAACCCTTCTCCTGCATTGCAAGGGATTCTTTACCACTGAGTCCCCAGGGAAACCCCACTCTAGACACTATCCCTCACCTAATTTTAGTCATAAGAGCTTTTGTGGCCTTGAGAATACTATTTCTATGCCTACAGTTCCCTTCTCTACATAGCAGACTTCTATTTGTCTAGTTTATGTCCGTTCCTCCGTGAAATTTTTCTCAACTATTTAGGCAGGACTTAATGCTCCCAGAGAACTCTTTATACTTCCATTTATACCATCAGTTATGCCACACTTTTTTTTTATTGATGTTGTTTTTATTGTTTTTTACTTTTTTTTTTTTTGTATTTTCTTACTGGCCTGTACCCTCATTAAAGGAATGTGTCTTGCTCCTATTTCAGTCCCCAGCAGCTAAATTAATAATTGGAATAGAGTAAGTGCTCACAAATGTTAGAAATATGAATGGCTTTTCATGAAGCATGGATGTGAATGAACCACAGAATGAATGGTTCTATACTAAAATTTAGAACGGGGAAATACTGACTTCTTAGACATGGGGTTCTGGAGTTGTCTTCTGACTGGGATGAGGTCACCATTACTCTGAACTTCCTTCTGCCCTCTCACAAATGGAAAACAACAGAGTCCAGTTTTCAATAGGAACAGCCAGCTTCCTGCCAGACCAGACAATAAGGCTGATGCCTCATGTACATCATTTAATATAGTCCCAACAGCCCTTTGAGGGAGATGTCCTTATTCTCATCCTACAGGGGATAGAAGCTCATGGAGTTAACGGGGTTATCCAAGAGCCTACAGCAACTAAGGCCTGAGATGGGTTTTGAACCCATCTCACAGAAGCTGCATTCTTTGCAACATTCTATACTACTACAAATTTTAGGTCGTGGTTTGAGTACTTGATAATTGTAGTAATTGCATTGGGATAATAAGATTATCATGTAAATGTCGTTGGCAAGAAAAATTTTAAATGTTAAACAGTCCTTTAAAAAAAATTTATTGTAGTGTATAGCTGTTTTACAAGGTTATATTAGTTTCAGTCATGCAGCAAAGTGAGTCAATTATACATATACATAAATGCACTCTTTTTTAGATTCTTTTCCATATAGGTCAGTACAGAGTATTGAGTAGAGTATTACTGTGCTAAATAGCAGGTCCTACTTTTTAGTTATTTACTTATTTTTGGCTGTACCATGCAGCATATAGGATCTTAGTTCCCCAACCAGGGATCAAACCCACACCCCCTGCAGTGGTAGCACAGAGTCTTAACTACTGGACTACCAGGGAAGCTGCTAATAGTATACAGTCCTTGAATATGTCTTGTGAGTCCCAATGAGCTGCACAATTTGGCTTAAAAGTATTTAAGATTTTTGCATTGAGAACATAAGTGAAATTTGTCTGTAGTTTCTTTTTGTGTCGGTCTTTGTCAATGTTGGTGTTGATTTTATGCTGGTTTTGACTGGTAATAAATTGACAATTATTTGGTGAATTACTATACTGTAGAGTCTCAGTCTGGGAAATTAAAGGTTTCTGAATTTGGGTATCTAAATCACGCAGTTATTTGAGCTCATGCTCTAGATTGCAAGCAGTAATTCTGGATTACAAAGAATTAGGGTGATAGAGTAATGCCCTTGTTTGCCACATTTATAGACCCTAGTTGAGTTCCTCTATCATCAGATAGATTATCAGTAGTTATTTTTCATGTGGTGAAGCAATATAAGTAAGCCATCATTATTAACTAGGAAATGAAGATTGATAATGAAGGCTATGAAGAGCAAATGAAGTATTAAACTCTCAGGATGCTAGACTCAGCAGAACATCAGGGATCATTTAGTCTAGTCCTTTCATTTTACAAAATGAGACTGACAGAGAAAGGCAGGGATGCACCTGACGTAGCTACTTAACGTCAGAGCCTTGATCATTAGAATAATGCTTGCATTACTTAAGTTCCCTTTGTAAATCTGGAAGTAGTTTACAGCAATCTGGACGTATCAGTACAGAAGCTTACTTGTTTTCTTAAAGTAAATTCACTTTATTTTTATTGTTACGTTTCCTCATGCCTTGGTGACTTAATCTATAGATGTCAAAAAGTAACAGTTTTTATACTCTGTGTAGGAACAAAATTCCATTCTATAGATGTACCAGACTTACTTACCTACTCTCCTATTGATTGATATATAAGTTGTGTTCAATTTTTAAAATTGTAAACAATGCATATGGTGAACTTTTTAAATTTTAGAATTTTAAAGTTTATAGCTTACAGCTGGTTCATTGATCATCCGATCATTTATGAAGCATTCATCCGATCATTTATGAAGCATTCATTCCATGCCTGGCACTGTACTTCTTTTTCTTTTAACATCAACAACTAGCAGGACAAGCTCTGCCTGTCAGTTCATAAGATGAAGATGGGATTTCTAGATATACTGCCCAACCCATAATAACCTTCATCACTAGAGCTATAATTTTAAGAGAGTTTTCTCTGTATAGCCACTGTGCCAGAAATTTTATAAGTGTTTATCCATAGATCAGTTCAGTTCAGTTGCACAGTCGTGTCCAACTCTTTGCGACCCCATGGACTACAAGCACGCCTGGCTTCCCTGCCCATCACCAACTTCCGGAGCGTACTCAAACTCATGTCCATTGAGTCGGTGATGCCATCCAACCATCTCATCCTCTGTTGTCCCCTTTTCCTCCTGCCATCAATCTTTATCAGCATCAGGGTCTTTTCTAATGAGTCGGTTCATTGCATCAAGTAGCCAAAGTATTGGTGTTTCAGCTTCAGCATCAGTCTTTCCAATGAATATTCAAGACTGATTTCCTTTTGGATGGACTGGTTGGATCTCCTTGCAGTCCAAGGGACTCTCAAGAGTCTTCTCCAACACCACAGTTCAAAAGCATCAATTCTTCAGCACTCAGCTTTCTTTATGATCCAACTCTCACATCCATACATGACTACTGGAAAAACCATAGCTTTAACTAGATGGACCTTTGTTGGCAAAGTAATGTCTCTACTTTTTAATATGCTGTCTATGTTGGTCATTATTTTTCTTCCAAGGAGCAAGCATCTTTTAATTTCATGGCTGCAGTCACCATCTGCAGTGATTTTGGAGTCCCCCCCCCCCCAAAAATAAAGTCTCTCACCATTTCCATTGTTTCCCCATCTATTTGCCATGAAGTGATGGGACCAGATGCCATGATCTTAGTTTTCTGAGTGTTGAGCTTTAAGCCAACTTTTTCACTTTCCTCTTTCATTTTCATCAAGAGGCTCTTTAGTTCTTCTTTGCTTTCTGCCATAAGGGTGGTGTCATCTGCATATATGAGATTATTGATATTTCTCCCAGCAATCTTGATCCCAGCTTGTGCTTCATCCAGCCCAGCATTTCTCATGATATACTCTGCATATAAGTTAAATAAGGAGGGTGACAATATACAGCCTTGATGTAGTCCTTTCTCAATTTGGAACCAGTCTGTTGTTCCATGTCCAGTTCTGACTGTTGCTTCTTGACCTGCATACAGATTTCTCAGGAGGCAGGTAAGTAGTATTCTCATTGTACACATGAAGAAATTGAGTCCTAGAGAGTAAGTTCTGCAAGGACATATAATGAATACGTGGTAGAAATGAGTTCATTCATTCATTCACACGTTTTCTCTTGTTTTGTTTTTCTAGGAGGGCCTACTAAGTACCAGTCATTATTCTAGAATCACATTGAGAGGTACAATGGCAAGTAAACCAGATATGGCACTTACACTCTGGCTGGCAGACAACAAATAAGTAAATAAACGTAGACATATATAATGTGTCAAATTGTGACAAATGCTATGAAGGAAATGATTGAGTCCAATGGCAGAGAGTCCTGGGGGCAGGGTGAGGAAGACAGCTGCTTTAGACTGGGTGGTCAGAGAGACCTTTCAAAGGAGCTGACATTTAGCTGAAACCATGTAAAGAGTAGGTGGAGTTCTTTCAGCAGGGGCCACAGCTGGTTTGAAAGCCTGTGTTGGGAAAAATCTTGGCATAATCTGCTGTGGCTGCAGGGAAGCTGGCAAGGTCAGGGTGGCCCAGGATGAGCGTAGAGAGAAAACAGCTTTGATTCTACAGAATTCCCTGATCATGGGTAGGAGCATCCATTCTATTTGCCATGGAATGGGACTGCCATCACAGGTTTAAGCAGGAGGTGAAATGGTCTTATTTATATTTTTAAAGAAGCACTTTGAGTTTTCTGTGAAGATAAGGTTAGAGAGAGGAAAATTGAAGTCCTGAGATAAGTAAGGAAGATGTAGCAATAATCAGGTGAGAGATGACAAGAGCTTGGGCTTCTTGGGTGGCTGTATTAAGGCTGGGGAGGTGGGGAGGTAGACCTGCTTGTTTCTCAGTGATGTAAATGGCAGGGCTGTGTGACCTTAGAATCTACCCCTTCCAGTGCCACAGAAACGCAACTCGCTGGCTGAGAATGGAGAGACCTTATGGATTCTTATTTCTGGAATCTTTTAAACCCTCTGTGTTGGTTTCTGAAAGTTGAATACTCTCTTTTTTTCAAAATACTTGCAAATGTCTTTGTCAGTTTCACCACCCACATTTGTGATGCACTGGTAAAACATTTCTGCAAACCAGGCTGTTGCTCACACTGACTCCTGACTTCATGCATTTTGCAAATGCACAGCTTAGTAAATGTGACTTCCTGCTGTTTGTGGTTTACAACACTGCAAGGGATGACTCAGTTCAGTTCAGTCGCTCAGTCGTGCCCGACTCTTTGCGACCCGGTGGACTGGCCACACGCCAGGCCTCCCTGTCCATCACCACCTCCTGGAGTTTACTCTAACTCATGTCCATTGAGTCGGTGATGCCATCCAAGCATCTCATCCTCTGTTGTCCCCTTCTCCTCCCACCTTCAGTCTTTCCCAGCATCAGGGTCTTTTCCAATGAGTCAGCTCTTCACATCAGTTGGCCAAAGTATTGGAGTTTCAGCTTCAACATCAGTCCTTCCAATGAATATTCTGGACTGATTCCCTTTAGGATGTACTGGTTGGATCTCCTTGCAGTCCAAGGGACTCTCAAGAGTCTCCAACACCACATTTCAAAAGCATCACTTCTTTGGCGCTCAGCTTTCTTTATAGTCCAACTCTCATATCCATACATGATTACTGGAAAAACCATAGCCTTGACTAGGAGGACCTTTGTTGGCAAAGTAATGTCTCTGCTTTTTAATATGCTGTCTAGCTTGGTCATAACTTTTGTTCCAAGGAGCAAGTGTCTTTTAATTTCATTGGTGCAGTCATCATCTGCAGTGATTTTGGAGCCCCCCAAAATAAAGTCTGTCACTGTTTCCATTGTTTCTCCAAATATTTGCCATGAAGTGATGGGACCAGATGCTGTGACCTTATTTTTCTGAATGTTGAGTTCTGAGCCAACTTTTTCACTCTCCTCTTTCCCTTTTATCAAGAGGCTCTTTAGTTCTTTGCTTTCTGCCATAAGTGTGGTGTCATCTGCATATCTGAGGTTATTGATATTTCTCCTGGCAATCTTGATTCCATCTTATGCTTCATCCAGTTCAGCATTTCTCATGATGTACTCTGCATATAAGTTAAATAAGCAGAGTGACAATATACAGCCTTGATGTACTCCTTTCTCAATTTGGAACCAGTCTGTTGTTCCATGTCCAGTTCTAGCTGTTGCTTCTTGACCTGCATACAGATTTCTCAAGAGACAGGCCAGGTGGTCTGGTATTCCTATCTCCTTAAGAATTTCCCACAGTTTGTTGTGATCCACACAGTCAAAGTCTTTGGCATAGTCAATAAAATGGAAGTAGATGCTTTTCTGTAATTCTCTGAGACAAAAACTGATAATCATCTCTTATTTTAAGTTACAAAGAACTGGGTGGCAAAAGGAGTGAAGAAGGAAGCCCTAAATGCTTTGGATGAATTATTGGATTTATAGCCAAAATGCTTAAAGTTACATTTCTTTTTTCTTTTAAAATATGCTTTTGAAAATTATTTTTCCCTTTTCTCAAAAACAATGAATATTTATTACTAGAGAATAGGAAACTACAAAGAAGAAGACATAATTTCACTTACCCAGTGATATCCCACTTACCCAGTGACATCCCCTGTAATCTTTTAGTGTACATGAAGGTAACTTTTAAATAATCAATCTGTTTTATTTTTACTAATATTAAAAATCAATCATGCTCATTTTAGGCCGTCTAAAGTATATAGAAAATTACAAATAAGAAGGTAATTTGCTATTCAAGGGTGGACATTGGTAACATTTGAACATGTTTTCAGATCTTTTTAGTGTGCATGTTTTATATAATTGATATAGCATCTATTTTCTACTTAATATTACAATTAAATAATTTTTCTGTGTTATTACAAGCTCTTCATAATTATTACATTTAGTCATTACATAAAACTACAATCTTATTTGCTACTATGTGCCTTGAATTCCTAACTGCCAGGAAATCCAACCAGTCCATCCTAAAGGGAATCAGTCCAGAATATTCATTGGAAGGACTGATGCTGAAGCTGAAACTCCAATACTTTGGCTACCTGATGTGAAGAACTGACTCATTTGAAAAGACCCTAATGCTGGGAAAGATTAAGGTGGGAGGAGAAGGGGACGACAGAGGATGAGATGGTTGGATGGCATCACCGACTCAATGGACATGAGTTCGGGTAAACTCTGGGAGTTGGTGATGGATAGGGAGGCCTGGTGTGCTGCAGTCCATGGGGTGACAAAGAGTCGGACACGACTGAGCAACTGAACTGAACTGAAATATATGAAATAAAAATAATACCAACCTCACTGGATTATTGTGAGAGTCAAATGGGTTAGATGAGTTGAAGAGCACAGACTGTGATGTGTGGTTAATATTTAAACAGCGTTAGCAGCTATCATCAATTCCTTCCTATGAGTTTAGTCTACTTCATTTTTTTCATTGTTTTATGTAAATCCTTACTGAAAATCTTATCTACAAAGCTCTTTATGTATAGATTATTTCCATTTCTTTTAGAGTTAATCCCCAGAAGTGAACTTACTGGGTCAGAGGGGACGCATAAAGTTAAGAAATTTAACACTGTGTGTGCAAGTGTCCCTACAGGATATGTTGCACGTATTGAGATTTGATTTCTGTTACAAGGGGCTGTCTTGTTGGCAATTGCCATGTGTAGGTGGGTGGTGTCACAGGAGATGACCCATGGGGTTAATATTCTGGATTTAGAATACTATTGATTTTTAACTGCAACATAGAGGAGAGGGAGGAATATTGTCCTAACTGAGTGAAGCAGAATCACCTAGGGAGCTTTTTAAAAATTTAATTCTCTCTTCCCTCTTTTCAGCGTCATTATGCACCCACCATGGCAGCATGGGTCATGCCTTTTCCTTCTGAAAAACATCTCACTATCCTCTCTCTTCTAAATCACTGATAAAATAACAACTTTGCAGATAGAAGTATATCATTTCCTTTACATGTGTCGGACAGGGGAAAATTTTGAGAAACAATCAAGGGTTTAGGAGACGGCAAGTAGTGGTTAGGACTACGTCTGAAGCGACAGCGGAGATTGCATCTGTCAACTTGGAGAGAGATGGCTTGATTCCTGTGGCTGTCTGTTCACAGCTTTATTCTGGAGCCTACTAGGAGGCTATCTGCTGAATTTAAAGTGTGTGGTGTTTAAGGCGGCTGAAAGAAAAAGGAAAATGAAAGTCACTCAGTTGTGTCTGGCCGTTTGAGACCCCATGGACTATACAGTCCATGGAATTCTCCAGGCCAGAGTACTGGAGTGGGTGGCCTTTCCCTTTTCCAGAGGATCTTCCCAACCTCGGGACTGAACCCAGGTTTCCCACATCGCAGGTGGATTCTTTACCATCTGAGCCACAAGGGAAGCTAAGGAGGCTCTCGCACCACAATTGTGTTTTCATTCTGCTCTGAGATCAGTTTTCAAGCCCTAGGCTGTTCCCTTTTATCCTACACCCCTACTGTGGTGGACTTCTTATCAAAGCCACTGTTCCTCCTCTTCCTCAGCCAGCCAGACTATTGATAGCACACAGCTTTTAAGTTTCCCCTTTCTAGGCTGTTTGAGTGGAGCTATTTAGCTTGTCCCAGGCCGAAGTCTAGCCAAACAGACTATTCTATCTCCTTGGCCACAATGATTTGTTCAGAGGTGGCACAGGATTGAAACTGGAGGCTATTTTCTTGGAGCTATCAGGAAAGACAGAAGAGTCTTCCTCTGAGGTGCAGGCTATATGGACGATGTAAGTGCCAGCTGCTGGAAGTCATTGTGAAGCTTTCTACCGTAGAAGAGAATGAGGCCATATGCAAAGAGAAGCAAAGGGAAAGATAGAAGGAGACATGGGGAGCTCAAGGACATTGTTTGAACTCCTGGTTTTAGTTGTAAAAGCTACAGTTTTCTTTTAATACTTTTAAACCTCATCATGCATTTTGCCCACTCCCCATCTCTCACCTCTGGCAACCACCAATCTGTTCTCTGTATCTATGAGCTTGGGGTTTTTTTTGTTGTTGTTGTTGTTGGTTTTTTGTTTTAATTTTACATATACGTGAGCTCATATGGTATTTGTCTTTCTCTGTCTGACTTATTTCATTTACCATAATACTCTCAAGGTCCATGTGTGTTGTCCCAAAATGGCAAGATTTATTTATTTTTTTTATGGCTGAATAGTATTCCATTGTATATACATACCACATTTTCTTTATCCATTCATTCATTAATGGACACTTGGGTTGTTTTTGTATCTTAAATATTATAAATAAAGCTACAATGAACATGGGGTGCATATATCTTTTCCAGGTAGTGCTTTCTTTTTTTTTTTCAGGTAGTGCTTTCATCTTCTTTGGATAAATACCCAGAAATGGAGTTGCTGAATCATATGGTGGTTCTATTTTTAATTTTTTGAGGAGCCTCCATACTGTATTCTATAGTTTGCATTCCCACTAACAGTGCACAATGGTTTCTTTTTCTTCACATCCTAAACAGCACTCGCTGTTTCTTGTTTTTTTGGTAATTGCTATTCTTATGTGAGGTGATATCTCATTGTGGTTTTGATTTGTATTTCCCTGCTAATTAGTGTTGTTTGGCATCTTTTCATGTACCTGTTGACCATCTGTATGTCCACATTATTTTTATATCTTGATGAGTAAATAATATTCACACTTACAATTCCTTGCAGGTTTGGACACAGGTAGCTGGAAATTGTAGGTTCTCAACAAATATTTGGGTATTAAGTATTAAATAAATGAATGAACGAGTCGGTGGTGTAGTAGCAATTTGGTTTCAGAGTCAGAGTTTTAAAGGTTAAATCATTAACCAGGAATGGGCCAGGGAGGTTGATCCATGGCTTAATGATTGCCTGTTGAGAGTTACGGATAGAATCAGAATCAGGTAAATTGAAATAAAAAGTTCCAGCTAGTGCCAGAATGGCTCAGAACTGCCTCTGCTGCTGCTGCTAAGTCACTTTAGTCGTGTCCGACTCTGTGCGACACCATAGACAGCAGCCCACCAGGCTCCCCGTCCCTGGGATTCTCCAGGCAAGAATACTGGAGTGGGTTGCCGTTTCCTTCTCCAATGCATGAAAGTGAAAAATGAAAGTTAAGTCGCTCAGTCGTGTCTGACTCTTAGCGACCCCATGGACTGCAGCCTACCAGGCTCCTCCGTCCAAGGGATTTTCCAGGCAAGAGTACTGGAGTGGGGTGCCATTGCCTTCTCCACAGAACTGCTTCTACCGTGCATCAAAGCAGCATTTCTAGAAACTTGGCACTTCCCTCACTGTCAGGACTGAATCTTAGGAACATTCCTATTTGTACCACCAGCACCATAGTCTCTGTCCCCTCTTTGGTCTTTCAGCTGTCCTGGGAGGCACCAACTGACAGAAATGAGAGTCCCAGGACATTCAAACCATAAAACTCTTCAGAGATCACAGCTGGTAAAAAAGATATGGACATATACTGATGAGGGTATAAAGGCCCAGAAAGGTGCATTAACTTGCCCAAGGTTACACAGCGTGGTCAAGAACTCAGTGTGAACCGACATTCAGTAAGGCTCCTTCCATTCTACTGGTGGTTTCAAGGTCTGTGCGTGCTCAATCACCTGAAGGAGCAGTTGTGCTGCAGACCTGTTAACCTGAAGTTTTGGGGAACATAAAGTTCTCCATTTGATTTGAATACTAACAAGTTTTGGAACCATTGCTGTATCTTGTGTTTTGCTCTTAAATTTCTAAGACCCTTTGTGACATCAACCTAAAGTGTTAGACTCAGTTCCAGTCTGAGTAATGACCTGATTTAGGGACACTTGGTTTTCTCGTGCCTTGTACTCAGGCAAATAGACCATGGAAACATTTTATTACTTATAAGCAGCCTCATATCCAATATCTCAAGTGTCCTCCTAACAATATTATATTACCCCTGTATCTCCCCAAAGAAACAAACACTCAGAGAGGGAAAATCACTTGTTTGAGATCTTTGTGACAGTAGATAGCAGTTTCAGCCCAGCTCTCTCACTTCAAATTATACATTGTTCCACACTTTTTTTTAATGGCACTTATTTTTTTAAAAATAGGTACATCATGCAGAAGGTAAATCCAATAAGTACAGGGAGTGAAAAGCAAAGTAAGACCCCCCCCCCCAACCTTAGTCTGCTATCTGTCCAATTTTTCTCTCTGAACACACCATTGTTACCAGTTTCCGGTGTGGGATTTCAGAGATTGTCTATGCATTTTGAAGTGAATGCGTATGTGTTTGTTTAGCCTCACCCTCATAAATGGTAGCTTAAAATGCACGCACAGCACCTTGATTGTTTTTTTAACAATATATTTTACCTTGGTATACACAGAGCTGCCTAATTCTTGTCAAATATTGCATAGAATCCATTGTCTCATGTTATTTGACCAGTTTCAGTTTGAATAATGTATATGTTTTTTATGAGTTTTTAGTATCACAAACAATGCTGCAATAAATATCATTATATACGTATCATTTCAACATATGGTAGTACAACTGTGAGCTAAATTACTAGAAATAATTTTCCCAGTAAAAGGATATGTGTACATTTAGAGTTTTGACAGATTTTGTCAAATTACCCTACTCAGAGGTTGTGCTGTTTTGTACTGCCTACAGCATTGTGTGAAGGTGCATATTTTTCCACACCCTTGGCTAGAGTGAGTTTAATTAGTCTTTCAGTCTTTGCCAATCTGATGGGTGAAAAAAATAGTAACTCAGTGGAATTTTAATTTGCACAAAAGTACTTTTAAATTTAAAAAGCTTTAAGGGATTGAACTACAGAGTGAGATTGTGAAATTCAGTGTACTTGAGCTATATTTTACTTCCGTTTTGGGGAAGCAGCTAATACAGTCCTTTTCCTTAAGCTTTAGAATGATCTCTGAAATTTGGAATTTTGCAACCTTAACAGTTCCCTGGGCTACCCTGGTATCTCAGCTGGTAAATGTTAATTCTAAGAAAAGGCCAAAACATGTGTAATCCTAATAAGTCCCTAAAGTCCATTCTATCCAGTTAAATTTAAAGAAGAAACAAGTGTCCTTCTAAATGGAGCTATTAAAAATGAATTCTATTTTGATTCAAATCTGGTAAGGAATATTGAAGAGGGTCCAATTCCTAGCCTTGAATTGTACTTCTCAAAAAAAATTCCTCAAGTCCAATTCTCTTCCACCCTGAATCTGCTCCGGAGTCTCTCACATCCCATTCCTCCTTTATCCTCAGCTCCATCTTCTCTTCCTCCATCTACTCCTAGTTGTGATAAGAAAAAGATCATCCATACACATAAAATGAGGTGTACCCTCTTAATAGCTTTTAAGAGTATTTGTTGCTGTTTAGTTGCTAAGTCATGTCTGACTGTTTTCTGACCCCATGGACTGGCTCCTCTCTCCATGGGATTTCTCAGGCAAGAATACTGGAGTGTGTTGCCATTTTCTTCTCCAGTGGATCTTTGCAACCCAGGGATTGAACCCACATCTCCTGCATTGGCAGATGGATTCTTTAATGCTGAGCCACCAGGGAAGCCCTTTTAAGAGTATAGTACATTATTAACTAATTAATAGTGTTAATTATTACAATTAAGCATAATGTTGTACAGCAGATGTCTAGAACTTTTTCATCTTGTGTAACTCAAACTTTATACACACCAAACATACCTCTTCCCCTGCCCCTAGTCCTTGTCAATCACTGTTCTATTCTCTTCTATGACTCTGACTACTCTAGATACTTCATATAAGTGAGATCAAGTATTTGTCCTTCAATGACTGGCTTATTTCACTTAACATGATGTTCTCAGGGTCTATTTTCCTCTATTTCCCCTCTTTCCACTATATCCCAGCTCTTGGGTAATTCAACTTGATATCTTGTTAGGTTGTCTCTGCTTCTAAGTCATATATATCTACCCATTCTACAGATTCTGCATCTCAAAACACAGGAATTGGCCAACCCAAGAGAAAGGGAGAAACTAAATGGAAAAGCACACAGATTCTTTTATACAAAGAGAAGATTATAAAGCTCACACACTTACTGAATTTTGTTAGAGACACTAATAGATGTCTTAGACAGGAGAGTTAAAACTAGGGTTTTGACTGGGAAAATGAAAGTAAAAGTCAGATTGAAACAGAGAAAAGAGGTATAATTGGAATATGTACCATATGTATATTTTATTTTATAATTAATCCCCAAATTTGGCTTTTTGGGGTGAATTCTATTCTTTTGCCTTTGACTTTTTTTTATAATCAGAAGGGATACTCTCTTGCTAATAATGTAACCTTCATCAGAAGACAATGTTCTTGAGACTCAGTTTCCTTAACTGTAGAATGAGAATAAAAATCTTGTCCCATATGTTTAATTAGGTTTTTTGAGGGTCAATTATAAATTAGAAAGTATTTGACAAATAAAATCATTTTTCTGTGTGGTCATTTGAGAAAGGCAAGGGTCCTCCTCCATTCCATCAACTCTGAGATTATCTGAATCAAAAGAAACTTGAAAAGAATCTTCATAAAATTTAGAAGATTTGGGAAATTATGCTGTTCTTTCTATATTCATCTACATATTACTGATAAATTGGAGATGGTGGGGGTGGGGAGGTAGATTAACTGAAGGTGAGATGCATGGTGGGCTACTGAGAGGGCATTTATTCAATGGCAGCAATGTGTCCTAGGATGGGTGTGAAGGGTGGTTTTTAAGTTCCACAAATGGTAGACAGAATAATGGCCTTTCACAGATATCCACATATCAGTCCTTGGCATGTGCAAATGTGTTACATGAAAAAAGACTTGAAAAAAGTCATGAAAAAAAGACATGAAAAAAGTCACATGAGACTTTGCAGATGTGACTGTTAAGGATTTTGACATGTGAAGGCTGTTGAGGGTAGGGGAGAAATCACAAGAGTCTTGATAAGAGAGAGGCATGAAGGTCCAAGTCAGAGAGAGGAGATGTGACAACAGAAGTAGAGACTGAAGTCATGTGCCTTGAATATGGAAGAAGGAATCATGAACAAAGGAGTCAGGGCAGTCTCTAGAAGGTGGAAAAGGAAAGAAATATTCTCCCCCAGAGCCTCTAGAAAAAAAACACAGCCCTGTGGACATCTTGATTTTAGTTCATAAGACCCATTTCAAACTCTAACCTTTAGAACTGTAAGATAGATTTGTGTTGTTTTCAGCCACAATGTTTGTGGTTATTTGATACAGCAACTGTAGGAAAAGAATACACTGAACAATCCACCTGAACTATGAGTACAACTTGTAGAGGAAAAGAATTGTGAGGACAAAATGTAAGAGTTCTTTTGATAAGTTCTGTAATACTTTTAGAAGTCACGTGGGAAAATCGCTAACTGAGCTTATTGTAGGAAGGGGTCACATTTTCCTTCTTATTTCACAGAAGCATTTTTGGTTGGAATACATTGCCAGGGCAAGGCATCGAGGAAACAGGTGGGTGATGGTGGTGATGAAAACAGACTCTGATTCCAGGGACACAGAACAACTGCATATTAAAACGGCAGGAGGTTATCCCAGAGGAGGGTCTCTATGTGCTGATTCTCAGCTAAGAATCCTTACTCAGATACTATACTAACAAGGGTTTAGAATGACATTGTGGGTATTCCCTGTTCACTCTGGGAGTTTCCAGAAGTAACCTGAAGAGCAGAGAGTTTTCTAATGTACTGGAAATCCTACTTGTGTAGAAATGACTTTGAAACTGATGAATATCAGGAATTAATGATATTATGACCACATTTGTACTAATGGGTTGAGGCACTTGGACCATTTGCTTTATGGCTTTGAAAAGAAGAGAAGCAAAAAGCAAAGGAGAAAGGGAAAGATATTTCCATTTGAATACAGGGTTCCAAAGAATAGCAAGGAGAGATAAGAAAGCCTTCCTCAGTGATCAATGCAAAGAAATAGAGGAAAACAACAGAATGGGAAAGACTAGAGATCTCTTCAAGAAAATTAGAGATACCAGGGGAACATTTCATGCAAAGATGGGCTCAATAAAGGACAGAAATGGTATGGACCTAACAGAAGCAGAAGATATTAAGAAGAGGTGGCAAGAATACACAGAAGAACTGTACAAAAAAGATCTTCACGACCCAGATAATCATGATGGTGTGATCACTCACCTAGAGCCAGACATCCTGGAATGTGAAGTCAGGTGGGCCTTAGAAAGCATCACTACAAACAAAGCTAGTGGAGGTGATGGAATTCTAGTTGAGCTATTTCAAATCCTGAAAGATGATGCTGTGAAAGTGCTGCACTCAAATATGCCAGCAAATTTGGAAAACTCAGTAGTGACCACAGGACTGGAAAAGGTCAGTTTTCACTCCAATCCCAAAGAAAGGCAATCCCAAAGAATGCTCAAACTACCACACAATTGCACTCGTCTCACACTCTAGTAAAGTAATGCTCAAAGTTCTCCAAGCCAGGCTTCAGCAATACGTGAACTGTGAACTTCCAGATGTTCAAGCTGGTTTTAGAAAAGGCAGAGGAACCAGAGATCAAATTGCCAACATCTGCTGGATCTTGAAAAAGCAAGAGAGTTCAAGAAAAGCATCTATTTCTGCTTTATTGACTATGCTAAAGCCTTTGACTGTGTGGACCACAATAAACTGTGGAAAATTCTGGAAGAGATGGGAATATCAGACCACCTGACCTGCCTCTTGAGAAACCTGTATGCAGATCAGGAAGCAACAATTAGAACTGGACAAGGAACAATAGACTGGTTCCAAATCAGAAAGGAGTATGTCAAGGCTGTATATTGTCACCCTGCTTATTTAAATTATATGCAGAGTACATCATGAGAAACGCTAGGCTAGAAGAAGCACAAGCTGGAATCAAGATTGCCAGGAGAAATATCTATAGTCTCAGATATGCAGATGACACCACCCTTATGGCAGAAAGTGAAGAGGAACTAAAAAGCCTCTTGATGAAAGTGAAAGAGGAGGGTGAAAAAGTTGGCTTAAAGCTCAACATTCAGAAAACTAAGATCATGGCATCTGGTCCCATCACTTTATGGGAAATAGATGGGGAGACAGTGGAAACAGTGTCAGACTTTATTTTTTTGGGCTCCAGAATCACTACAGATGGTGATTGCAGCCATGAAATTAAAAGATGCTTACTACTTGGAAGGAAAGTTATGGCCAACCTAGATAGCATATTAAAAAGCAGAGACATTACTTTGCCAACAAAGGTTGGTCTAGTCAAGGCTATGGTTTTTCTAGTAGTCATGTATGGATGTGAGAGTGGGACTGTGAAGAAAGCTGAGCACCGAAAAATTGATGCTTTTGAACTGTGGTGTTGGAGAAGACTCTTGAGAGTCCCTTGGACTGCAAGGAGATCCAGCCAGTCCATCCTACAGGAGATCAGTCATGGGTGTTCATTGGAAGGACTGATGCTGAAACTGAAACTCCAATACTTTGGCCACCTCATGCGAAGAGCTGACTCATTGGAAAAGACCCTGATGCTGGGAGGGATTAGGGGCAGGAGGAGAAGGGGATGACAGAGGATGAGATGGTTGGATGGCATCACCGGCTCAATGGACATGAGTTTGAGTAAACTCTGGGAGTTGGTGATGGACAGGGAGGCCTGGTGTGCTGTGATTCATGGGGTTGCAAAGAGTTGGACATGACTGAGCATCTGAACTGAACTGAACTGAACCACAGTGGGTGGCTTTTTGACTTTTTTAACATTGGAACCTGAAAATGGGGTCAAATTTAGGAACAGAGAATTCTGAAATCCCTGAAGTTCTGAAAACAAAACAAAACAGATTTTATTTAGCAGCAAGTAGAGACATGAAATGGCATGAAACTATTGTCTTTATTTCTCTCACTTGGTATGAAATGCACTCATTTCATTGCAGAAATAGTAATGTTTTTGATTATGAGGTGCTGCTCTAGACTTGAGTGAAGTGTTACATAATATATAGTAAATAGCTGATATTTCCTTTCTAAAATCTAAGTCTAAATCTAAAAGCATTTAATCTCAAGAGTTCAGATAAGGGATTATGGAGTTACAACTGGGACCAGCCATTTACTTAGCATACTGGGTTGAATGGTGTCCCCCAGAATTCATATCCATATGGAACCTCACGATGTGAACTCAGAAATAGGGTCTTTGCAGATGTAATTAGTCAGTTAAGATGAGGTCACACTGGATTTGGGTTGTCCCTAAATCCAATGACTTGGTGTCCTTGTAAGTGAAGACACACAGAGAAGAGGGCCATGGGACGCTGGAGTTAGAGACTGGAGTGATGCAGCTGCAAGCAAAGAAATGCTAAGGATTGCCAGCAACTATCAGATGCTAGGAGAGAAGCATGGGGGCGGTTTCTCCCTCAGCCTCTGGAGGAACCAACCCTGCTGACACCTTAATTTTGGACTTCTGATCTCCTGAATTGTGAGAAAATAAATTTCTAGTGTTTTAAGCCACTTGGTTTGTGGTAATTTGATATAGTGGTCCTAGGAAATTAAAACACTGGGCAAGAACCAGTTTAGCTTAGGAATAACAATTGGAGTTAGAATTTTGAAAGTTTCATTAAGTTATTCAACAGAATATCTCTTTCAGTAAAAGAATGGTAGCATAAGTATACCTTACATAGTGGTATTACATTCTCTTTTTAACAGTGTTAATAGGATATTCATTGCAACACTGCTTTTAAAAGAAAACATTGAAGAAGCATTGAAGACTAATTATATAATTATAAGGAGCAGGAAAATAAATTACAACACATCCATACTGTAGAATAATAACCAAGCTAAAAAATTCACGCCTTTGAAAAGCTTTAATGGCATGCAAAATTGCTCATTTTGAGTTGAAAATAAGATATGAGAGTTGTCAGAACTCATCACATTGTACATGTTAAATGTATGCATTTCAGTGGCTATGTCACACACTGAATGTATCTTAGAAAAACCCTATAAATATATTGAACTCTAGTCAATAGATTTGCTTTTGTAGTAGCATGAATTAGCAATTCTGAAACTACGTATCTTAGGCTTAAGCAAGTGAGTAGATATACTGAGGATATGGAAGCTAGTTTTTTCACTGTTGAAAAAGGTAGCTACAGGTGTGAATAGGTGGAATTTCAAAATATTCTCTGAAGTATTGGATTGAAACTGGACGTGTTAGTTTCAATTCATGTTTTTTAGTATATACTTTTAAAATATATTATGTATAGAAGGATTGAATATAGAAGAATCATAATTATATAGGTGTAGACATAATTATATATACATAGATAATTTTTAGCTCTGTCTTCTGAGAGGGCCTAGGAGAAATGACTCAGTAATAAAAGTGAGCACACCTAGCACACAAAAGTTGGTTTCTAAATATCACTTTCCAATAAAAGGAACTGAGACTCCTTGGAAAAATTGCTGGTTCCAAGTGTGGGTCAGGAAACACAAGATAAATCTGGATCATCTTGTGCAAGAAAGAAAGGAATTTCTTAAAGAACAGCAAGAACATTTCAAAAGAACACAGAAATCAGCTTGAAAAGCTCAGTAAATATTGGGAAAATTTTTTTTTACTGAGAAAATTACTCAGTAAATATGGGACAATTTGTGCAACAAAATAATGATAGTTATTGATTATAACTTGTTAAATAAAATCTATGGGGCCATATTTGTATCAATAAAGGAATAAATGAGCAAATAAAAAATGAGAAAGAAGGAGAATTCTTTCAGTAGAATACTGACAAATATAGAAAAGAGTGATGGAGACAGAAAACCATTAATGAATGCTAAAATTAGTGGATGAATGAGGTTCACTAGGAGGTTTAATGAAGAATGGAATGTTTACATAGTTTCAAATTATCTCCTCATAAATCACTTATTAATTTTAAAGGAAAATAGCCATGTTAGAGTGGCGACAAGCTAGCAGACTTTACTTTAACTAAGTGATCAAAGTTAACAACCAGTATTATTGTCTACTGGTGAGATGCACTGAGAAGGATACAGCATTACTTTGGTGGTATTCCTGCCAAAAAGGCAAAATATGAATCTGATCAGACAAATCCAAATTAAAGGACATTGTACAAAATAGCTGGCTTGTACTCTTCAAAAATGTCCAGGGCAAGAGACACTCACACAAAACAGTGAGGAACTGTTCCAAATGAAAGGAGATTGAAAATTGTGAGAATTAAATGCACCTAAGATTTGATTTTAGACCAAGAGAAAACAATCTATAGAGGACATTTACAGGACAACTGATGAAATTTGAATAAAGATTGTGGACTGTGAATTGCATCAATATTAGATTTCCTAGTTTTGATAGCTGTACTGTGGTTATACAGGAGAATCAATGTCCTTATTCTTAGGGAATATGCACTGATTTCTCCAACTTACTCTCAAATGGTTTATATCAAAAGCATAAATACACATAAGTACATCTGATAAAACAGATGAATCACATGTATTGATGAATCTGGGTAAAGAGTATATGAGTATTCTTTCTGTTTCATTTTTACAACTTTTTTGTAGGGAACATTTGAAATTATGCTAAATTAAAAAGTTACAAAAATAAGGTACAAACCTCTGTGTAGTATAGAAATAAGTTTGAAAGTTTAAAACATTAAAATATATTTATCTACCTTATTTATGTACATAAGGAAAAAGCTGGAAAGAAATACAATAAAATATTGTCAATCATTATATCCTCATTTAAGTTTTAAGGGTTATTATAAAGTTTCTTATTGATATTCAAAATGTTCTATTTTCTTACTACACTTGGAATAAAGTCCAATGACTCTAAATGTCCACTGACCTCTTCAGGGGGAGGTACTGTTTATCACTACATCTAAATAGCTACTCTCCTTTTCCCCATCACTTCCTATTCTCTTATTCTGGTTTAGTGGTGTCAACTCCCATTAGTGGCAGAATGTTGGAAAAAAACATACAGTCTCAAGGAAGGATTATATATATTATAATACAGCCATAGTCATAACTACCAGGCAGTCTACATTCTGGAAAATCTTTTCTATGTGTTTTTTAAAAAAAAAAAAGAGCTTGGCTGTCCTGCTTCTTGGCTTGTGGTCAAGCTACCAGAATAAATTCCTTTCTTCTCCTAGTTTCCTCCCTTACCTTTTGGGCAACTGGAGATAGCCAACAAAATCCAGAGTTCAATTCCTGTTGTTTCTTTGCTTCCTCAGTTCACTTCAGTTCGGTCATTCAGTCGTGTCTGACTCTTTGCGACCCCATGAACTGCAGCGCGCCAGGCCTCCCTGTCAATCACCAATTCCCGGAGTTTATTCAAATTCATGTCCATCAAGTTGGTGATGCCATCCAACCATCTCATCTTCTGTTGTCCCCTTCTCCTCCTACCTTCAATCTGTCCCAGCATTAGGGTCTTTTCAAATGAGTCAGTTCTTTGCATCAGGTGGCCAAAGTATTGGAGTTTCAGCTTCAGTATCAATGAATATTCAGGACTGATTTCCTTTAGTATTGACTGGTTTGATGTCCTTGCAGTTCAAGGGACTCTCAAGAGTCTTTTCCAACACCACAGTTCAAAAGCATCAGTTCTTCAGTGCTCAGCTTTCTTTATAGTCCAACTCTCACATCCATACATGACTACTGGAAAAACATTAGCTTGGACTATATGGACCTTTGCTGCAAAGTAATGTCTCTGCTTTTTAATATGCTATCTAGGTTGGTCATAGTTTTTCTTCCAAGGAGCAAGCATTTTTTAATTTCATGGCTGCAGTCACCATCTGCAGTGATTTTGGAGCCCAACAAAATAAAGTCTGGCACTGTTTCCATTGTTTCTGCACCTATTTTCCATGAAGTGATAGGACCGGATGCCATGATCTTCGTTTTTTGAATGTTGAGTTCTAAACCAGCCTTTTTACTCTCCTCTTTCAATTTCATCTAGAAGCTCTTCAGTTCCTTTTCTCTTTCTGCCATAAGGGTGGTGTCATCTGCATATCTGAGGTTATTGATATTTCTCCTGCAATCTTGATTCCAGCTTGTGCTTCATCCAGCCCAGCATTTCTGCATTCAGAATGCAGAACTTTGCTTCTTAGCTTACAACTTTAGTCAACTTTCAAATAATTCAAATGCTGAACTGTTGTTTTTCCATCCATAAAGTAGGAAAAATAGTAGTGCTTCGTGACATTGTACACGAGGCAGGAATCAAGACTGTTACCAAGGAAAAGAAATGCAACAAGGCCAGATGGTTGTCTAAGGAGGCCTTACAAATAGCTGTGAATAGAAGAGAAGTGAAAGGCAAAGGAGAAAAGGAAAGATATACCCAATTGAATGCAGAGTTCCAAAGAATAGCAAGGAGAGATAAGAAAGACTTTCTCAGCGATCAATGCAAAGAAATAGAGGAAAACAATAGAATGGGAAAGACTAGAGATCTCTTCAAGAAAATTAGATACAGCAAGGGAACTTCTCATGCAAAGATGGACACAATAAAGGACAGAAATGGTATGGACCTAATAGAAGCAGAAGATAGTAAGAAGAGGTGGCAAGAATACACAAAAGAACTGTACAAAAAAGATCTTCACAATCCACATAATCATGATGGTGTGGTCACTCACCTAGAGCCAGACATCCTGGATACTGAAGTCAAGTGGACCTTAGGAAGCATCGCTACGAACAAAGCTAGTGGAGGTGATGGAATTCGAGTTGAGCTATTTAAAATCCTCAAAGATGATGCTGTGAAAGTCCTGCACTCAATATGCCAGCAAACCTGGAAAACTCAGCAGTGGCCACAGGACTGGAAAAGTTCAGTTTTCATTCCAATCCCAAAGAAAGGCAATGCCAAATAATGCTCAAACCACCTCACAATTGCGCTCATCTCACACGCTAGTAAAGTAATGCTCAAAATTCTCCAAACCAGGCTTCAATAGTACGTTAACCGTAAACTTCCAGATGTTCAAGCTGGATTTAGAAAAGGCAGAGGAACCAGAGATCAAATTGCCAATATCCACTGGATCACTGAAAAAGCAAGAGAGTTCCAGAAAAACACCCACTTCTGCTTTATTGACTATGCCAAAGCCTTTGACTGTGTGTGTGGACCACAATAAACTGTGGAAAATTCTGAAAGAGATGAGAATATCAGACCACCTGATCTGCCTCTTGAGAAAACTGTATGCAGATCAGGAAGCTACAGTTAGAACTGGACATGGAACAACAGACTGGTTCCAAATCAGAAAGGAGTATGTCAAGGCTGTATATTGTCACCCTGCTTATTTAACTTATATGCAGAGTACATTATGAGAAATGCTGGGCTGGATGAAGCACAAGCTAGAATAAAGATTGCCAGGAGAAATATCAATAATCTCATATATGCAGATGACACCACCCTTATGGCAACAAGCAAAGAAGAACTAAAGAGCCTCTTGATGAAAGTGAAAGAAGAGAGTGAAAACGTTGGCTCAAAACTCAGCATTCAGAAAACTAAGGTCATGGCATCTGGTCCCATCACTTCATGGCAAATAGATGGGGAAACAGTGACAGATTTTACTTTTGGGGGCTCCAAAATCACTGCAGATGGTAACTGCAGCCATGAAACTAAAAGATGCTTGCTCTTTGAAAGAAAAGTTATGACCAACCTAGACAGCATATTAGAAAGCAGAGACATTACTTTTTTTTTCATTTATTTTTATTAGTTGGAGGCTAATTACTTCACAACATTTCAGTGGGTTTTGTCATACATTAACATGAATCAACCATCGAGTTACATGTATTCCCCATCCCAATCCCCCCTCCCACCTCCCTCTCCACCCGATTCCTCTGGGTCTTCCCAGTGCACCAGGCCCGAGCACTTGTCTCATGCATCCCACCTGGGCTGGTGATCTGTTTCACTGTAGATAATATACATGCTGTTCTTTCAAAACATCCCACCCTCGCCTTCTCCCACAGAGTCCAAAAGTCTGTTCTGTACATCTGTGTCTCTTTTTCTCTTTTGCATATAGGGTTATCGTTACCATCTTTCTAAATTCCATATATATGTGTTAGTATGCTGTAATGTTCTTTATCTTTCTGGCTTACTTCACTCTGTATAATGGGCTCCAGTTTCATCCATCTCATTAGAACTGATTCAAATGAATTCTTTTTAATGGCTGAGTAATATTCCATGGTGTATATGTACCACAGCTTCCTTATCCATTTGTCTGCTGATGGGCATCTAGGTTGCTTCCATGCAGAGACATTACTTTGTCAACAAAGGTCTGTCGTATCAAAGCTATGGTTTTTCTAGTAGTCATGTATGGATGTGAGAGTTGGACTATAAAAAAAAAGTTGAGCGCCAAAGAATTGATGCTTTTGAACTGTGGTGTTGGAGAAGACTCTTGAAGGTCCCTTGTACTGCAAGGAGATCCAACCAGTCCATCCTAAAGGAGATCAGTCCTGGGTGTTCATTGGAGGGACTGATGTTGAAGCTGAAACTCCAATACTTTGCCCACCTGATGCAAAGAAGTGACTCATTTGAAAAGACCCTGATGCTGGGAAAGATTGAAGGTGGGAGGAGAAAGGGACGACAGAGGATGAGATGGTTGGATGGCATCACCGACTCAATGGACATGAGTTTGAGTAAATTCCAGGAGTTGGTGATTGACAGGGAGGCCTGGTGTGCTGCAGTTCACAGGGTCTCAAAGAATGAGGCAAAACTGAGCGACTGAACTGAACTGAGGGGTTATTGTGGAATATAGGGTTTGGATGCTGCAAAGCCTTAAAGAAAGCACCCACTTCACTGTGAGGGTCAAATGTCATTCTCTTGAAAATTCTTGTTTACCCCTTTTTGTGCTGTCCTGGGGCGGGGGGGGGGGGGGGGTCCCCAGGCAGAACTAGCTGCTTACTCCTCCATGCTCCAGTTGCTTTTTCTTCTTTTTCCTATGAGAGCATTTACCAGGTTGGGTTGAGATTTTTCTTTTTAGAAGTTTCACTTCCCTGGCTGAGCTGAGAGCTTTCCCATGAGCACCAATGTGCCAATTTTATCTCTGCATCCCTAGTGCCTGGCACAGAATCTGATGAACAGCAGAGCACGTTACATGCCTATAGAAAGTGGGGAATTCCAGTTCTAGTGGTATTTCTCCCTTGAAATCTTTTGATCCTCTAAATAAGAGTAATTTATCTGGTGAGAACTGAGCACTCTGAACACCTGCCTTGTTGTTGTTGTTCAGTTGCCTAGTTGTGTTCAATTCTTTGTGACCCCATGGGCTGCAGCACGCCAGACTTCCCTGTCCTTCACCATCTCCTGGAGCTTGCTCAAACTCGTGTCCATTGAGTCGGTGATGCCATCCAACCATCTTGTCCTCTGTCATACCCTTCTCCTCCTGCCTCAGTCTTTCCCAGCATCAGGGCTTTGAACTGTAGTTATCTGTGAGCATTTTTTCTTTTTAATTTACCCTCGCACTCTCTCATGCAGGGCCCCAGTCACATGATTGCTGAAACTGCATCTTGTTCATTTTTGAAACCTGAGTAGTGTCTGGCCTATGCATTCCATCGTTTGTTTAAGATACAGTTCCTGAGCAAGGAGCAAGGGATATGACTCAAGCATTTGATGTACAATACAGTTCTTGCCTTTTTTACATAGGCCTATTCAGCAAACCACTTCCCCATTGCACAATGAATTGGAGGGTGGGGCTGACTTCAGTGTTAAAATCAGTCAGGGTTACCAGAAGTCTTTTACCTACCTCTGACTAGAAAGCATTAATTCACAACTTACTTCAAATCCAGGCCTGTCTCTTTTACCAAGAATGTCAGAGTAAGAATCTGAATCATTGTACATGTGCAAAAAACAATGCAAGCTCTGAGCAGGACAAGGATTGTTGGAACTGATGGAAGATAAAATCCAGGATAAATGATTGGATTATAGTTCCCACGGTCACAGAATTTAAAAAAAAGTTTTCTGACCTTTGCAGCTATTATGTTCCATTACTGCATATGGCTATTCAAGATTAATTGCACTGGTTGTCATTACATTATATTAAACTTACACTGTAGATATATGACAGTTGAATAGAGGTTTTGCCAGAGTCCAGTACCAACTTGGTGAGTTTTTTTATTCACTGAACAAATGTTTACTGAGCTTATATCATATGCCAGCTCTATTTTAGAAATGGCTGATAGAGAGACAAACATGACAGACCCTGCCGTTGCTCTAATTTATTTTTTTCTTTTTTGCTATTAAGTAATCCACACTGACTGTATTTATCCTGGTCACTAAACTTGCAGACTTGCTGTCGGGAGTGGAGAGAATGTTTATATAGCATTCAGATGTTTTGATAGGCACTATGTACTATGTAAGAACTCTATGTGATTAGTCTCCAGCACAATATTAATGTGTTAAAAATCAACCATGAAATTGCATTTCTAAGGTCCTTTTGCTTTTGACTTTAATATTTCTTAATAGTCAAGTCCACTGACTTTCATTTGATTATCAGTTTTTAAAATTAAACTTGTTTGCACCATTTAACAGAGAAATAGTGTTTTGATTCCTCTTGGAATATAAATGCTCCATTCTGAGTAATGTTTTGTAGAGTTGTTTTTCTTTAATATCCATATTCCCTCCTCAATCTCACAGAACATTAGAACTAGGAGGAAACATGAGTATCATCTAATCTAATGCTGGTTAAACACTTTCATTCTTTTCATAATATTTGAAAATGCTTCTTTTCTGAAGACTCAAGGTTCTGGAAAATTTTTGCCTGCCAAACTGTATTTCATTATTAATTACCAATATTTCATTTTTCTCACTTTCATTAAAGATGTTACTGCTAACCATAACTTACAATTAGTATGAGGCAACTAGAATTATGGCAGGTGGCTATTGATTCTGCAGCCCAAATTACTCGGGTTTGAATCTTCGTTCCACCATTCACTAGCTGAGCAACCTTGAGCAAATTTCTTAACTCTCAGTGCCTCTGTTTTCTCATCTGTACATGAACTATGATGATAGTACATACTTCATATAGAGTTGTGAAGATTCCTGCATTATTGTAGCCCAAACAAAGAAAATTCCCCTTTGTTATCCTGTCAAACCAAAAGAGACTTCTTTTAATATTAGATTTCTAATAAAATATTATTTTATTTCTAATAAAATAAAATATTAGAAATATTTTAGCTTGCGAGTACTCATTACTATACCTTTTAAGACTCCAGTGAGTTTCTAAGGGATTTCTATTTGAGAATAAACTTCTCTTTGATGATGACAAACTTGAAACTTAGAGAAGTTAGGTGCTCGAGGGTTCCCAGCTGGTCAGGGTCAGACCAGCACTAGAACCTGGAACTTCAAATTGGAGAATTGTGCATTTATCAGGCTAATTATAAGCCTGTTCATAAAGGTCACAGATCCTCCCAGATCGTGAGGTGTGGAATAGACACATGATGGGAACATTAGAAGCACTTACTATCAGGAATTCTTTGTCCACTGAAGGAAAACAAGTAATGGAAAGAATTCCAAGTATTGGAAAGAATTCCAAGTATTGGAAAGAAGACATCTATAAGGAATGTCTCCATGATTTGGAGATTCCAAATTATCATATATCACTGCAGAATACAACTTCCTCCAGAAAATGCATTACAGAATAACCGAGGAGTTGAAGTAACTCCATAAAGCCCTTAATAAAGTCTGCAAGTATTTTCCAGGCAAGAATACTGGAGTGGGTTGCCATTCCTTCTCTAAGGGATCTTCCTGACTCAAGGATCGAATCCATATCTCTTGCATCTCCTGCATTGGCAGGGTGATTCTTTACCACTGTGCCACCTGGGAAGCCCCTATAAATACTAGACTTTTAAGATAGATTCTGTCACAGAAATAAAGTTGACACCATACGCTGATATCATTACTAAAACAAAGCAAACTGTGAGCTTAACTGAATGTACGAAAATTCAGTAATGATGATGGACGCCAGTGACCACTGCTGCCCGGTGAAGGGCTTCCGGATGTAGTCAGAAGTGGCTACACTGCAGGATGAAGGCCCTGCATAGAGCTCCCACACTGCCCTCAGCTAGACCTACTGGGTGCTGAGTGAGCTTCTCAGTCAGTCTCAACAGTTTCCCAGTCCTGGCTCAGCCTACGTGACAACAATTATTTGTCATGAATTTTCTGAGAAGCTCCTGAGTAGTTGAGATCTGGGAATGATAAACCCAAGAATGCCTAAGCACTATTCTCAGGGCTGGTTAATATTTGTATAAGCTTCTGAGGGGACTGTAAATGGATACACGCTTTGGGGAGGACAATTTAATATTTGATTATTATAAGTTTTTAAATTGTCCACTTTCTTTTATCAGTAAATCCACATCTATCAATCTATTGTATGTATTAGGGACACATGGACAAAGAGATACTCAGAGCTACCTAGCAGTGTTATACAATAGCAAAACAGTAAATAATCTCAATGGTCATCAACAGGAAACTGATTAAAAAATTATTGTGCATTTACAATAAGAAACTACACAGCCATTACAAATGATACTTTAGGATAAAATTTATTGATGTGGAAAAATACTTAGGATATGAAAGTGAAAGTAGCTCAGTCGTTCCAACTCTTTGTGACCCCATGGACTATAGTCCAAGGAATTCTCCAGGCCAGAATACTGGAGTGGGTAGCCTCTCCCTTCTCCAGGGGATCTTCCCATCCCAGGGAGAACTCAGGTCTCCTGCATTGCAGGTGGATTCTTTACCAGCTGAGTTACAAGGGAAGCCCAACAATACTGGAGTGGGTAGCTTATCCCTTTTCCAGCAGATCTTCCCAGGAATCAAACTGGGGTCTCCTGCATTGCAGGTGGATTCTTTACCAACTGAGCTATCATGGAGTAAAAAAATAAGAATACAAATTTATACCATGATGATACTACAAAGTTATTTATTATTGATGCCACAAATTTATACCACATATGATCCCATTTATATGAAAAAAATTATGTCTTCATGTAGAAGGAAGACTGAAATGAAATACACCAAAATAGAAATAATGATATATTTAGAGGTGGGTTATAAGTAATTTTTCTATATATTGTATGGTTTCTACGATAAGTATGTAGTACCTTTTAAATCAACTATCTTTATTAAATAGTACATGCATATATTTACAAAATTAAATATGGAATGGAAAGAAATCCAGACACTTAGTTTGTTTTTGCAGAAAACAACAATATCAACAGTTTCTCCTGTATTATTCCAGAGATTCTACAGTGTAGGAGTTGTGTGTAGTATATGTGTATGTGTGTGTCTTCACATTCGTTCATTCACAAATGGAAGAATACACAAAAACTGTCTTATACTTTACTTCTTTTCCATAGTGATCCATTTTAGAGATCATTCCACACTAGTAAATATACAGCTGTCCAATTCTTTTTTTCTTTTAACTGTCTGTGCAGAATGGCTTGTAGGATTTTAGTTTTCTAGTCAGGGCTGAACCCAGGCCCTGGCAGTGACAGCACGAGTCCTAACTACCATGCTGCCAGAAAACGACCCAATTCTTTTTAATAGCCACAAAATATTCCCTAGAATGAACAGAACATAATTGGTTTAATTGATTCTCCATTTATGGGCATTTAGTTGCTTATTATCTTTCACTATTATGAACAATGCTCCCATAAACAGCCTTGTCTGTGTGTCTTTAAGCACAGGTACAGGTATCAGTTCAGTTCAGTCACTCAGTCGTGTCTGACTCTTTGAGACCCCATGGACTGCAGCAGGCCAGGCCTCCCTGTCCATCACCAACTCCCGGAGTCCACTCAAACTAATATCCATAGAGTCGGTGATGCCATCCAACCATCTCATCCTCTGTCGTCCCCTTCTCCTCCCACCTTCAATCTTTCCCAGCATCAAGTTCTTTTCAAATGAGTCAGCTCTTCGCATCAGGTGGCCAAAGTATTGGAGTTTCAGCTTCAACATCAGTCCCTCCAATGAACACCCAGGACTGATCTCCTTTAGGATGGACTGGTTGGATTGCCTTGTAGTTCAAGGGACTCTCAAGAGTCTTCTCCAACACCACAGTTCAAAAACATCAATTCTTCAGTACTCAGCTTTCTTTATCGTCCAACTCTCACATCCATACATGACTACTGGAAAAACCATAGCCTTGACCAGATGGACCTCTGTTGACAAAGTAATGTCTCTGCTTTTTAATATACTGGCTAGGTTAGTTATAACTTTCCTTCCAAGGAGTAAGCGTCTTTTAATTTCATGGCTGCAGGTACCATCTGCAGTGATTTTGGAGCCCCCCCAAAATAAAGTCTGCCACTGTTTCCACTGTTTCCCCATCTATTTTCCATGAAGTGATGGGACCAGATGCCATGATCTTTGTTTTCTGAATGTTGAGTTTTAAGCCAACTTTTTCACTCTCTTCTTTCACTTTCATCAAGAGGCTCTTTAGATCTTCTTCACTTTCTGCCATAAGGGTGGTGTCATCTGCATATCTGAGGTATTGATATTTCTCCTGGCAATCTTGATTCTAGCTTGTGCTTCATCCAGCCCAGCATTTCTCATGGTGTACTCTGCATATAAGTTAAATAAACAGGGTGACAATATACAGCCTTGACATACTCCTCTTCCTGTTTGGAACCAGTCTGTTCATGTCCAGTTCTAACTGTTGTTTCTACAAGTATATCTACAGTGAATTTCTTGATATAGAATCATTGAGTCAAAGGCTTATACACAGGAAAAATACATACTCAAATTTTGAACATTTATTTAGTGATCATAGTACATGATCCAGAAACACAAGTTTTGAAAAATCTAAATATAATAACCCTAAATAATTCTCATTTTAAAATATGATTATTTTATTTATTTTATTTATCATGATGTATTTCCCCACTATATAATAAACAGCATTTGTTGCTGTTTATTGCAGAGGCAATGTCCATCATTAGCAGTAGGCATGCACAATAGTTGAGAGATAGCAAGGCATCAACAGGGTATCAACACAACTACACCAACTCAACCTCTCTATGCACAAAAAAGTTAATTTATAAGTATACTCGTGTCTCCTAGCTATTGATTCTAAAATTCCTTACTCCTTATCTAATATACATGTATGTTGAAAAAGGCAAGCAAACAAATTCATTGTTTCCCCTAAATAATGAAAGTAGGCCCAGTATCATCCTTTAATAAAATGTGCTTGCTTCCTTTAAAAAAATATACTTAATATACAGCAAAATAAATAAAATAAGTTTAGCAAAAAAAAAAAACTGTTAAATTCAGTTTAATTTTTGGCAAGGAACTGAATAATACTTTCTTTTTTCTCAGGCATGTATTTTCCTGAATTGGACTTTGTTACTGTATTGTGATTGGCAATTGTGCTTAAATTTTGACAAATGTCATTATTTTTTAAAATTTTATTTTATATTGAGATACCTTTGGTTTATAATATTATAGGTTTCATATGTAGAACCTTCTATTTCTACTTCTGTATATACTACAATGTGAAAAGTGAAAGGAAATGTCAGTTACTCAGTTGTGTCTGACTCTTTGCGGCCCCATGGACATGCCAGGCTCCTCTGTCCATGGAATTCTCCAGGGAAGAATACTGGAGTGGGGAGCCATTCCCTTCTCTAGGGGATCTTCCCAACCCAGGGATCGAACTCCAGTATCCTGCATTGCAGGCAGATTCTTTACCATCTGAGCCACTAGGGAAGCCCACTACAATATGCTCACCAACCAAAAAATTTAGTTTACATCTGTCACCATTCATTTGATCTCCTTTACCTATTTCCCACCCCCACAGACCTTCCCCTCTGGTAACCTCTACTCTGCTCTTTACATCTGCGTGTTTTTGTTTCCTTTGGTTTGTTCATTTATCTTGGATTCATTTGTTTTTTATATTCCACATATGGGTGAAATCATATGGTATTTGTCTTTTTCTGCCTGAGTTACCTCACTTATTAATATTATTTTTTTTAATTTATTTTAATTGGAGGCAATATTGTAGTGGTTTTTGCCATACATTGACATGAGTCAGCCATGGGTGTGTACATTTGTTCCCCATCCTGAATCCCCCTCCCTCCTCCCTTCCCATCCCATCCCCCATGGTCATCCCAGTGCACCAGCCCTGAGCACCCTGTCTCATGCATCAAACCTGGACTGATGATCTATTTTACATATGGTAATATACATGATTCAATGCTATTCTCTCAAATCATCCCACCATCACCTTCTCCCAGAGAAGAGTCCAAAAGTCTATTCTTTATATCTGTGTCTCTTTTGCTGTCTCACATATAGGGTCAGTGTCACTATGTTTCTAAATTCCATATATATGTGTTAATATACTGTATTGGTGTTTTTCTTTCTGACTTACTTCACTCTGTATAATAGGCTCCAGTTTCATCCACCTCATTAGAACTGATTCAAATGCATTCTTTTTAATAGCTGAGTAATATTCCATTGTGTTTATGTACCATACCTTTCTTATCCATTCATCTGCCGATGGACATCTAGGTTGCTTCCATGTCCTGGCTATTGTAAACAGTGCTGCAATGAACATTGGGGTACATGTGTCTCTTTCAATTCTGGTTTCCTCGGCGTGTATGCCCAGCAGTGGGATTGCTGGGTCATATGGCAGTTCTATTTCCAGTATTTTAAGGGATCTCCACACTGTTCTCCATAGTGGCTGTACTAGTTTGCATTCCCTCCAACAGTGTAATAGGGTTCCCTTTTCTCTGAACCCTCTCCAGCATTTATTGTTTGTAGACTTTTTGATAGCAGCCATTCTGATTGGTGTGAGATGATACCTCATTGCAGTTTTGACTTGCATTTCTTTGATAATGAGTGATGTTGAACATCTTTTCATGTGTTTGTTAGCCATCTGTATGTCTTCTTTGAAGAATTGTCTGTTTAGTTCTTTGGCCCATTTTTTGATTGGGTCATTTATTTTTCTGGAATTGAGCTGCAGGAGCTGCTTGTATATTTTTGAGATTAATTCTTTGTCAGTTGCTTCATTTGCTATTATTTTGTCCCATTCTGAAGGCTGTCTTTTCACCTTGCTTACAGTTTCCTTCATTGTGCAAAACCTTTTAAGTTTAACTAGGTCCCATTTGTTTATTTTTGCTTTTATTTCCATTACTCTGGGAGGTGGGTCATAGAGGATCCTGCTGTGACTTATGTCAGAGAGTGTTTTGCCTATGTTTTTCTCTAGGAGTTTTATAGTTTCTGGTCTTACATTTAGATCTTTAATCCATTTTGAGTTTATTTTTGTGTATGGTGTTAGAAAGTGTTCTAGTTTCATTCTTTTACAAGTGGTTGACCAGTTTTCCCAGCACCACTTGTTAAAGAGGTTTTCTTTTCTCCATTGTATATTCTTGCCTCCTTTGTCAAAGATAAGGTGTCCTTAGGTGTGTGGATTTATCTCTAGGCTTTCTATTTGTTCCATTGATCTATTTTTCTGTCTTTGTGCCAATACCATACTGTCTTGATGACTATAACTTTGTAGTAGAGTCTGAAGTCAGGCAGGTTGATTCCTCCAGTTCCATTCTTCTTTCTCAAGATTGCTTTGGCTATTCGAGGTTTTTTTATTTCCATACAAATTGTGAAATTATTTGTTCTAGTTCTCTTAAGAATACCATTGGTAGCTTGATAGGGATTGCATTGACTCTATAGATTGCGTTGGATAGTATACTCATTTTCACTATATTGATTCTTCCAATCCATGTACATGGTATATTTCTCCATCTATTTGTGTCCTCTTTGATTTCTTTCATCAGTGTTTTATAGTTTTCTATATATAGGTCTTTTGTTTCTTTAGGTAGATTTATTCCTAAGTATTTTATTCTTTTCGTTGCAATGGTAAATGAAATTGTTTCCTTAACTTCTCTTTCTCTTCTCTCATTGTTAGTGTATTGGAATGCAAGGGATTTCTGTGTGTTAATTTTGTATCCTGCAACTTTCCTATATTCATTGATTAGCTCTGGCAATTTTCTGGTGGAGTCTTTAGGGTTTTCTATGTAGAGGATCATGTCATCTGCAAACAGTGAGACTTTTACTTCTTCTTTTCTAATCTGGATTCCTTTTATTTCTTTTTCTTCTCTGATTGCTGTGGCTAAAACTTCCAAAACTATGTTGAATATTAGTGGTGAGAGTGGGCATCCTTGTCTTGTTCCTGACTTTAGGGGGAATGCTTTCAATTTTTCACCATTGAGGATAATGTTTGCTGTGGGTTTATCATATATGGCTTTTATTATGTTGAGGTATGTTCCTTCTATGCCTGCTTTCTGGAGGGTTTTTATCATAAATTGATGTTGAGTTTTGTCAAAGGCTTTCTCTGCATCTATTGAGATACTCATATGGTTTTTATCTTTCAATTTGTTAATGTGGTGTATCACATTGATTGATTTGCAAATATTGAAGAATCCTTGCATCCCTGAGGTAAAGCCCACTTGGTCATGATGTATAATCTTTTAAATATTGTTGGATTCTCTTTGCTAGAATTTTGTTAAGGATTTTTGCATCTGTGTTCATCAGTGATATTGGCCTGTAGTTTTCTTTTTTTGTGGCATCTTTGTCTGGCTTTAGTCTTAGGGTGATGGTGGCCTCATAGAATGAGTTTGGAAGTTTACCTTCCTCTGCAATTTTCTGGAAGAGTTTGAGTAGGATAGGTGTTAGCTCTTCTCTAAATTTTTGGTAGAATTCAGCTGTGAAGCCATCTGGTCCTGGGCTTTTGTTTGTTGGAAGATTTCTGATTGCAGTTTCGATTTCTGTCATTGTGATGGGTCTGTTAAGATTTTCTATTTCTTCCTGGTTTAGTTTTGGAAAGTTATGCTTTTCTAGGAATTTGACAATTTCTTCCAAGTTGTCCATTTTATTGGCATATAGTTGCTGATAGTAGTCTCTTATGGTCCTTTGTATTTCTGTGGAGTTACCTCACTTAGCATGATGCTTCCAAGGTCCATCCATGTTGTTACAAATGGCAAGATTTCATCTCTGTTTATGACTTGGTAGTATTCTATTGTATATGTATATCACATCATTTTTATCCATTTATCTGTTGATGGGCACTTAGGTTGTTTCCATTTCTTCACTTTTGTAAATGCTGTGAGGAACGTAAGGGTGCATATATCTTTTCAACTTTGTGTTTCTGTATTCTTTGGATAAATACCCAGAAGTGGGTAGTTCTAGTCTTAATTTTTTGAGGCATCTCCATACTGTTTTTCATAGTGGCTGCACACTTTACATTTCTAGCAACAGCGTATGAGGGTTCCCTTTTCTCCACATCCATACCAACAGTTATTTCTTGCCTTTTTGTTAAGAGCCATTCTGACAGTTGTGAGGTGATATCTCATTGTGGTTTCATTTGCTTTTCCCTAATAATTAGTGATGTTGAATTCCTTTACATGTGTCTCATGACAATCTGTATGATGTCTTTGGGAGAATGTCTATTCAGCTCCTCTGCTCCAAATGTCATTTTTTATAGATTTCCTTATTCTGAGTTTTCTGAGATATTGACTTCTAGTTTCAAAACACTCCCTGTTTTGGCAGCAGGTAGCATAACTCTAAACACATACCAGAGGTAACTGATAATTAGAAAGGAATCTAAAGATCGATTAATCCAAACCTCTTAAGCTTGTAAGTTCAGAAACTGAAGCTCAGAGAAAGGAAATGACTTAGCTAAGTCTGCATGTTGTGTTAGAAGTAGAAACAGGGTTGGACCCTAGTCACCTGTTTCCCCTTCTTGAAATGACTGACTGCTGGTTCTCACAGATTTACATTCAGCCATGGAAATGGGTTTAGCTTGGATTAAAACTTCTTGTTTCTTTTTTATAGCATTGACAGTTTTTATTCCCAGTGACAATTAACTCTGGAAAAAAACAACTTTGGGAATTAAAAATTTCTGTGTACCCTCTACAGTGTATTTAAGTGTGAAGTGGGACAAAGAGCAGAACAGGTTAGATTTGGATGCTATAAGGGGAAATTCCTGGACACTTGAGCATTCTGGATTATTCAGGAAATGCCTCAGAGACTTGGCTTTCCTCTGTATTGTTGTTCTTGGAATTGCCATGAGGCCAGGGAAAGAAATGGGGCTCCCACTAATAATTTACAACAAATTTCCAGGGGGACCAGATTTTATCCTTGGTGAACAGATTTTAAGATCCCAGTCCTTCTGCCCCTTCACCCTAAGGAGGCTGGGCTCTGACAGGTTACCCTGTCTCAAGGGAGCAGTGGAAGTCTTAAGGCGAGACAGCGACACAGAAGGGTAATTACAGCCTTTAGACAGAATAGGGTTATGCTTAATTAACAGAGTTACTTGGTTCCCAAGGGGTCAACACTTGCACAACTTTTTCTACAGACTAAAAGGAAGAAAGCAGACATTTCTAAGTCTAGGAGGATGTTCGGAAGTCTTTCTTGGGCCTATAATTTTAAGAGGGCTGTGTGGTTAAATGCAAAGGAATGAGCTCAGCCCTCTTGAACTCTGATCTTCCAGGAAGCAGAAAGAAACTCATTTTATAGACAAGGAAACAGGCATGGAGGGGAGGTGACTAGCCAAGACCACAGAGCTGGTAAGCAAGTCAAGTCTAAGCCATAAAATCTTAGCGGCTACTTCTGCTTCCACAATGACCAAGATGCATTTCCTAGTGTTTTCTTTCTTAAAATCTAGATAATCATAGAAAGCATTCAGTATAGTCACAGTAGGATTCTGCCTTGTTTTTGTTTTTGTTTTATTGTTTATTTTGCCAAATGCTGTAAATCCATTTTGTTTTTTCATATCTGAGGCAAAATGGACTCCATCTTTCATGTCTCTGCCAAAGGCTACCTCCTGGTGAATTTCTCATTCCCCTCTGTGCTAGGTTTCTCCCCTTTTAAACCTTCAGATCATTCTAAGTTTACAAACTCTATATATAATTAGGTCTGCTCTGGATTTTCAGGGTCTGGCATCCAGTAAAGGCTCAATAAATGCTGGCTGTAATGAATTCAGGCTGCCCTGAGCAGAGCAGTGGCACAATGAGCCCTGTGAGACAGCAGAGTTCTCATGGATCCCATGATGCTCCTTCCTCTTGCAGCCACTGGATCCAAGTGACATATCCATAGCCCCATATGGGAGAGGTAGATAGGCCCTAGGCTCAGGCACAGGAGGCACCTGCTTAGCTCCTCTACTACTAATGAGCAGGACAACCCTGCTCCTCCATGCTCTATGCTGCCTGGAAATCTTCCAGCCTATAATCCCTCTTAGATTTCAAGTGTACAGCTTTCAGTTCCTCTTCTGTTTAGAAGGCTAGGCTTGGCTTTTGGGACAACATGCCCCATATTCTCTCTGAATAAAATAAAATTAATAGCCTTTGCCCAATATCACTTGCCACTTATCAATTCCTCCTTTTAAATATATATATTATTAAATTTTCTTGCTATTTTTAAAATTGGGCTTCCCTGGTGGCTCAGACAGAAGAGAATCTGCCTGCAATGTGGGAGACCTGGGTTTGATCCCTGGGTTGGGAAGATCCCTTGGAGGAGGGCATGGCAACCCACTCCAGTATTCTTGCCTGGAGAATCCCCGCGGACAAAGGAACCTGGCAGGCTATAGTCCATGGAGTCACAAAGAGTTGGACATGACTGAGCGATTAAGCACACACATCTTTAAAATTACCCTGTGGAGTAATTTTGCACCCATTTTACATATGGGAAAGTCAAGGATTGCTGAGGTAAACTAAAGTGCTAAAATATGCACCCCAGTAAGAACAGGAACTCAAACCTGGAACACTTGACTCCAAATCTCATGTTTTCCCCACTTGGGAAGAAGGACCATATCTTATGCACTTTGTAATCTGTGTAGTGCTTCATAAAAAGGCCTATCCCTTACTGAATGGAATGAAAGGCCTTTCCTATTGATAGAAGCCAGCTGCACAAATCATAGCTAAGAAGCACCGTGAGTTGTGGACCAGGGCTTGACTATATCCATTTTCTCTATATCTACTGCTAACCTTCTGGGGCCAGTAAACCTTTCACCAATGGTTCAAAAAGAAGAATTTCAAATTCTAACAGGACTATAAACCTTATCTGTGAGTTTGAGGCTGGGAAACTGTTTTGCTAAAATATATGCACCTCTTGAAATTCTTCCACTCCTTATACTTTGATTTATTCTTTTTTCTTTATTAACTCATTTGGTAAATATTTATTGTTTACTATGTGCCAGATACAATTCAAGGCACTTCATCACATCTCATCCTTCACCTTCTTTCATTCTTTCCTCTCTTAAGTCACTTATTAGTCACTTATTAATGGTGTAAAAGGCACAGTTTTTCATTTGTTGTACATTTTATTGAACTATCTCTGGGATAATTAGGGAAGAAAGAAATTTAGCAGCAGTTTTCCCAACCAGCCCCAAGTACCTGCCCCACTGGGTGAGGAGGGGACAATCTGGGTCAAATGCATACAGCAGTAAGAAAAGAGTTTCAGCCACGCCTTTTACAGATTGTGTGATGTCAGGAAACCATTTACCCTCTCAAGAGTCTCAGTTTTATCCTGTGCAAAATGGGGATTACTGCGTAGATCTGTGGAGGATCATATGGGAATTTAAGTAAAAGTGTCTATTCTGGCAAAGGGCTCACTGTGGCCAATGGTCTCAGCACATGAGATGATGATGTCAGTCCCCAAGCAGCTTTCTTCCTGCCAACACCACCAGGCAGGCGGTTCAGAGGCATCTTGACAACATCGGGCAGCACATGATCTCCCCTAGTCACCTCGGGGAGGCTGCGAGGCAGGGTTACGTTAGGGCAGAACATAGTCCAATCACAGTCTTTGTCTTTATCAGCCTGAGCAGCAGCACAGTCTTGGAGCACAAGGCGGTGACATTCCAATTCCCTGACTGAACACTTAAGGAAGGGGGTTCTTGGAAAGAGATGAGGGTGGGAGGGGGCTGACTGGCAGATCTGTAGCCTTTTCTGCTCCCCTTGCATTTCCCTTTCAGCAGTTGCCTGTTTCCTAGGCCTCTTCTGGAGAGGAGCTGAGCTGCTATCATTTTTCTGATTCTGAGGCAGGTGGGGGTAGGAGGAGTGTGATTTGCTTCCATGCTCTTCCCTGGGAGATGCACTTTTGGGGTCACAGGAAATACAATGGTTTCCACCTGCATGGAGTTTGGCCAATTCCCAGAAGTCTAGGACTCAGAATGGAATTTTCAGGAAAGCAAGGCATTCCTGCCCTTTGAAGTTCCCATCCTGTTTTCCACCTGTGTGTACAGCAGTGTGGGTGCTCAGGCTCAGTATGTGTGCTGAATGAAAGCAAGAGCTCTCATCTGGGAAGTCACAGGAAAACAGTCCCTTCACCTACTGCCAGACACTATTGCAACTTCCCTCTGGTCTAGTCTGGGGTTGAAAATGTGTTCAGTCACTTATAAACTCACCCAGTAAACTCTGTATTCAACAAACAATGTTTGTCCTTGCCTTGGATGAGCTGCTGCTGCTGCTGCTATGTCGCTTGAGTTGTGTCCGACTCTGTGTGACCCCACAGGCAGCAGCCCACCAGGCTCCTCTGTCCCTGGGATTCTCCAGGCAAGAATACTGGAGTGGGTTGCTATTTCCTTCTCCAATGAATGCATGCATGCTAAGTTGCTTCAGTCGTGTCCGACTCTGTGTGACCCCCAATGGACAGCAGCCCACCAGGCTCCTCTGTCCACGGGATTCTCTAGGCAAGAATACTGGAGTAGGTTGCCATATCCTTCTCCCACTGGATGAGCTAACAAGACATATATCTCCTAGAAGGGGTGGGAGGGTCACTTTATACTTCTGTAATGGAGACTGCAATCAGTGGAAACCTCCAATGATGAAAACATCTTTGTTTTCCTCATGCCTGGTCAGCTCATCCCATAGAGCTTGAAGCTCTCACATAGGTCTCTGGGACAGTGTGGGGGGAACCTGACCTTGAGGTTTTTATCCCTCTGAAATGGGACACACAATCTCAACTCTGCTGGTCTCTGTGTGATCACAGAAATTTTTTTTAAAGTCAGTTTCCCCATATGCAAAAGGGTATGTTTCAGGTAAGGATGGAACCAGGAGGGTTAGGTAAAATGCTCTAACACAATGCTTATTAGTACTATGGCCAAAAAAACCTCACTGCAAACCAGTGACCATCTGTGGAAACTACCTTTTATTGATTGGATGACCTTGAGCAAATTACGAGAACTTGCTGTACCTCAGTTTCCTCTTTTGTAAATAGGAGGCTACCTTGTCTGTTCGAATGCAAGATTGAAAATAACGCCCAGCACGGTGTCCACCACACTCATGGCTCTCAGGCGGTGGTTTTCTCCCCTGCACCATGCCTGGAACTCATTTCCCCATGCCAGACTGAGCGACAAGCATTTTCCAAATCTGTTCGATGCCCGGCCGCCCCACTGCCTCTTGCTCCGCTCCCTGCCACACCCGCAGCTCCATGACGTGCAGACTTGGAGAAATCGCTGCTACCAGGCCCGCGCCCGCCCGCCTGCCAGCACACGCGCGCCGGGGCCGCGGCCCGGAGCAGCGTCTGCTAGTTACCTTTCACCTAGTTCGGCCGGCTAGCCGCGCTGGGTAACTCGAGGGCAAACGCGGAACCCAGCGCGCCTGCGCGCAGCTCGCTCCCAGTCGCAGTGGAGTGGCCCGAGCGTTTCTTTTCTGTTGGTTTCCGTTCCCTTCTGAAATGAAGGCTATGGGCTTTGCGGATGTGCGCTAATATCTGGGTCTGTAAGGGGGTAGGCACAATCTCAGACTAGGGAGGGGGAGGGTGGCGACCGAGGCCACCCCTCGCGCATCGCCCTGCCTCGGCGGACTCCTCTTAAGTTCTCATCCACCTCCTATCAGATATCTTCACGTTCCACCTTCTTCTACAACTGGTCCCGATTCAGCTCTGCCCTCTCAGTTCATCGTTTTCCTCAAAACGCGGTCAGGAAAGGAGTCCTGGGCTTCCGAATGGAGCACACGCCCGCGGAAAAGCCACATAGGCACAAAGTTAATGTTCCCAGTTCTGCCAGGAAGGGGCCCGAACCTAACAACAGGCTTGAAGTGAAAAGGAGCACATTCTTTTTTTTTTTCCATTTCTCAAATGGCTACGTTGAAGACGGCCGAGGCCGCCGCGAGTCTCGGGGTTACTACCGGGCACAGGGCGGGGCGTGCGCGGCGCTGGGGGAGGGAAAGACTTCGAGCTCAGAAACCGCAGTCGCAGAAATGCTTTTAATCATCTAAGGAGGTTTTCAGTTCCCAATCACACAATCTCGTCGACGGTTTTCAGGGGTCCTTGTCTTGTCTGCTTCAGGGATCCTCCATCTCTGACATCCCACAGACTTAAGAGCAGGGAACATGATCTAGGATATAAAATAAGAACCAGATGTGTGCAAAAAAAAAAAAAAAACAAAAACAAAAACCCAACACCAAACACCCATTTCTTTTCTTCCTGTGGTCTGATCCCTTTGCTCCCTTCCTCTGGTTCCTGTATTTGGTACAACCCCAAAAGAGTGATGGCCAACCAGGGTTTGTCCAGGCTCTGCCACTGACCGGAGTGATTTAAAATAAGCCCCTTTCTCTCTCCAGGATGGGTATCTTCTCGTGTAAGATGTAAGGGTTAGCCCTCACGGTCCCCCTGGCCCTGCAACATTAAAGTTTAGGTGAGGAGTCCTAAGATTTTCAATTCCCTAATGTCATGTCTCCTCCATTTCTGATCGGACCAGCAGGGAATGCTGTTAAAGAGAATTACCATCAGAGTTACAAGATTGTTCCATGACTGGACATTTTGAGGTTTTCTAGGTTTCTTGAAAGGTTGTGTAACTGTCTCAAGACATGACATTTAAGGTTAAGTACATAGATCATTTCCTCTATGTACTAATAGAAGTGAGAGCACTTCCCCCTAATTATCTTTCTTTGACTCTGCCTTTGCCTCCAGCACCGTGTATAATGCAGCTAGTTTATTCTCTTAATGAATAAAAGAAAATTTGTGACTAGCAGGGATAGGGGTCTTATGTGTGTGTATGTGTGTGTGTGTGTGCTCAGTTGCTCAGTTGTGTCTGACTCTTGGTGACCCCATGGACTGTAACCTGCCAGGCTTCTCTGTCCTTGAATCTTTCAGGAAAGAATACTGGAATGGGTTGCCATTTCCTCCTCTAGGGGATCATCCCAACCCAAGTACCAAACCAGTGTCTCCTGCATTGACAGGCAGATTCTTTACCACTGTGCCACTTGGGAAGCCCCAGAGGGGTCTTTTGCTTTTATACGAATAGATTTTTAAAACTCATGAGCAGATAAATGTATCACAGGAAAAAAAAGTGAAGGTGGAACATAGAGAAACCATTAAAACAGTATTAATCTGATAAACCCTAAATGAGTCTATACATTTTAACAGATTAGTATAAAGTCCAGCACTTAGTTAAAAAAAAAAAAACTACTGACATACTTTATGTGGAGGATGGAAATAAAGTACCAGTAAGTGTAGAGCTCCTTTATATCTTTACCTTATGTAACCCCTATAAAAATACTGTGAATTTAATGAGTACAAAGTAATGGTTTCCATTTTGCAAAGGACAGGCTAAGAGAGGTTAAACATCTGGCCCAAGGTCACACAACTAGCATGTGATAAAACGAAATCTGGGGTTCCTAAGACCAGGCCTTCTGCTTTAGGAGTGTGTGTGTGTGTGTGTGTGTGTGTGTGTGTGTGTTTATATGTGTGTACTCAGGCACATATGGAGGTGGCACTGTGGAGAAGTGCTGAGAACAGATTTGATTGGAGATAGACATTTATAATTATTATTATTATAACTGATATTTATTGAACTTTATAATGTTCCAGGTAATGCATTAGCGCCTTTCATGCATGAATTCATTAATTCTTTTAACAGCCTTATTAGGTAAATAATATTATTGTCTCTTTTTGAGCAACCAAGGAAACTGGGACCTAAAAAAGAGAGTTGCCCAAGTTCTCACAGGAAGTGGTGAAGCAAGGATTCACCCTGCAACTGATTCCAAAGCTCAAGGAGGTCCTTTGTTCTATGGGTTTCTCTTGGCTGAAAACTCAGGATAAATCAGCAATGAATGTGGATTCAAGGAGCCAAAGGGACCCCAAGTTGTGTGACTAGAAATCCAGGGTTAAGAATGAAGTGAAGGGTCCTTCTCTCCTGTGTGGTGGTCACAGGTTACCTGAAAAGCTGAGCTCAGATCTGGGCACGATCCATGCGGACATGGACACTTACCATAAGATGACAGTCAGGAGCTTAGGGTTTATCCAAGATGAAGGGCCTGTAGAGGAGCTGCATTTGGCTCCTCTGACCTTGGCCACCACCTTGGTACACTGTACATTCCCAAGGCCAAGTACCATATATGAGGCAATGTGGTGCAGTGACAACTGCAAGGGATTCTGAGTCAAACTCACATAGTTTTGACTCTGCTTCTCTCCTCCCAGCTAGATCATTTTTAGTATATTCCTTAACTTCTCTGAGCCTCAGTTTCCCCAGTTATGAAGTGAGAAGAATCAGACCTACCTTGTAGCATTGCTATGAGAACTTACTGAGATAATGTATGTTTAGTAACCATCCTCTCGCTGTTTCTCATCTCCATACAAACACAGAGCAAGGATGAGTTTAATCTTTGGCCAATAATTTAACGAAGTCCTTGAAAAGGATGGTTTCCCATCTTCAGCAAGGTATTTATGTGACTTGAGGTGGTGGTTTTTCAGGGTTTAGCCAGGTTTTCTTTTTTTTTTTTTTAAAGTAGTGGACTGGAAAGAACATAATAGATTTGTCTGTGTAATGGAACAAGAAGAAATTGGAGTCTCAGGCAATCTGAAGGGGGGGACTGCGGAGAATAGTATGGAAGGGGAAGAGAGAGGAGGATTGAGGATGCTGACAGAAGCTGAATCCTCAAATGTGGATGTGGTCAAAGGCCGTATAAAGAATAGGGATGACTGATACTAAATTTAAAATTGATTGGGTGTTGTAACCTAACCTTCCCTTTCCCTGAAGTTTCAGTAACGTTTGCTACATATGAGAACACTGATAAATTTTGTGTGGATATTAAATTGAGTTAAACATTTAAACTTATATGCAGAGTACATCATGAAAAATGCTGGACTGAATGAAGCTGGAATCACGATTGCCGGGAGAAATAGCAATAACCTCAGATATGCAGATGACACCACATTTATGGCAGAAAGCGAAGAAGAACTAAAGAGCCTCTTGATGAAAGTGAAAGAGGAGAGTTAAACAGTTGGCTCAAAATTCAACATTCAGAAAACAAAGATCATGGCATTTGGTCCCATCACTTCAAGGCAAATAGATGGGGAAACAGTGACAGACTTTATTTTTTTGGGCTCCAAAATCACTGTAGATGGTGACTGCAGCCATGAAATTAAAAGATGCTTGCTCCTTGAAAGGAAAGTTATGACCAACCTACACAGCATATTAGAAAGCAGAGACATTACTTTGCCAAAAAAGATTTGTCTAGTCAAAGCTATGGTTTTTCCAGTAGTCATGTATGGATGTGAGAGTTGGACTATAAAGAAAGCTGAGTGCCAAAGAATTGATGCTTTTGAACTGTGGTGTTGGAGAAGACTCTTGAGAGTCCCTTGGACTGCAAGATCCAACCAGTCCATCCTAAAGGAAATCAGTCCTGAATATTCATTGGAAGGATTATGCTGAAGCTGAAACTTCAATACTTTGGCCACCTGATACGAAGAACTGACCCATTGAAAAGACCTTGATGTTGGGAAAGATTGAAGGTGGGAGGAGAAGGGGACAACAGAGGATGAGATGGTTGGATGGCATCACCGACTCAATGGACATGAGTTTGAGTAAACTCTGGGAGTTGGTGATAGACAGGGAGGCCTGGCGTGCTGCAGTCCATGGGGTTGCAAAGAGTTGGACTTGACTCAGCGACTGAGCTGAACTGAACTGAACTGAAACATTTGGGAGACACAATGTACAGATCAAAACAGTCCTCAAAAAGAATAATTCTGAAGAAGCTGGTATTTAGAGCCTAAGCTAATCAAGAAATATTAGGTACCCTTGGAAATTGAAGGAGCTATCCAAGTATGTTTAGCTGAAATTGGCTTTACTTTGCACTGCCAAACTGAGGCAAGGCTGCTTCCTCTCCTCTTCATGTAGACCCAATATTAAGCTCATTGACCACTGGTGATAGAAGAGGTTCCCACAGACCAGGATGTTATCAGAGGAGGAAGTGGAGAAGTTGCTTCAAGTCTGGAGGCTCTCTGCCCACAGATGAAGAAGCGTATATTGTTATGGTTAAGGAAGACCCCACCCCTGGGTCCTTTGTTCCCTGTGTTGGAAATTCTCTTAAGGAGAAGGTAATTTGCAATAAATGAGTGCTCTCCAAACACTGGCTGAAATGTCCTGAAGGAGGTAGAAGTAAGAGAGGCTTTTGAGGGATGGGATGCTTAGGATGACCATAGAGGGCAGCCTAGTGGGTGTAGGGAGACAGGTGAGAGGGTGCTGCAGGAGGGGTGAACTGCAGGGAAACAGGGAGGCACCAAGGACATAGGGTCCTGCAAAGCCCAGGGAAGCTGTAGTGTGGCTGCTGGCAGGATTGCACTGCTCTGTCCCTCTTGAAGCACCTGGCCTCATTGCAGGTCCTCCAAGCAACCTCAAGTGAGCTTGGAAGGCCTTTGAGAATTGTCGAGGGCCATGGAATTGACCTGGAGCAAAAAAAATTATTAAAACCTAGGAAATGCTCGGCAGAGATGGGTCCCCCCCCATCCCAAAGTCTTTGGTGGGAACTGTAGCTGTAAACTGAAATTTATTGGAGGAGCCAGAGAAAGGTAGTATGACAGACCCTTGTATGGATACTGCTATTAGTTACCTTCTCTAAACCTCAATTTTCTTAGGTATAAAGTGACATTTACCTCACAGGGTTATTTATAAGATAAAATGAGACATTGCAGGTGAGCATATTTTGAAATATAAATAAACTACAGAAATGTTATTCCTATTGCTGAGAAACCATTATTAGGGCATTATTCATAATCAGTCATCTCAATTTCTAGCTATATTTCAGTAGTGAATATCTAACCTCACCACAAAGGGGAAATCAGTAGCATCAGCTGGTTCACTATCTTTTATTTCATAATTAGTTACACTGAATCTTTCCACTGTGCTACAATCCAGAGAGATGGTGAGCTAGCTGGCCACTGGGGAAAGTGCTTTCTCATCTATTAAAGTATCTTTCTCATCCATTAAAAGGTTTACCTGTGACTGGATGCTTTTTTCATTTGCTCCCTCCCCTTTCTTTGGCAAGTCTCTTTATCCTTAAGTCAAATTGTAAATAATTTCCCAGATGCAGACAACCTTCTCTTGAGTCCTTCTCCACCCATCCCATCAACCCTCCTTTAAGTACTGATGCATTTTCCCCTCTCACATTCTGGCAACTTCAGCTCCCAAATAGAGATATTTAATAGCCATTCTGCTCTATAGCAAAAAATCGATATACTAAAGGAAAATATAGATTTCCAGGGTGGAACAAAAAGGTTCTAGGAAGCAGAATATCTGTCACCTTCATAAGTTGTGCCAAAGATTCTCATGAGACAATCTCAGAGTTCGTTGGCATTTTCCCTTCTTTTACTTCATGAGCATTTAAGGTAAAGAGCTGTGATGACTTGTTTTGTATTCATTTGACAGATTCAGAATTACAAAATACATTTGTGGGAAATACAGGAATTTAAAAATATACAACTTGGAAGCATCAGTCATAAACACAGCATCATCAGAAGGCAAATTAATTGCACCCAGTGTTTAAAGACTGTGGGCCTGAGGAAGATGGAGTATCCTTTTTTTAAAATTAAAGTTGCTATGAAGTCTATAAACTGATAAACATTAAAAACAGTTAATGTAGGTTATTTTATTCCTACTTTAGTGACCACTTGAACCTGCTACTGCTTTACTTCCACCTCATTCCATCCATAACCAGACTTAATAATAGCTATAATCATTGAACATTTGTTTTCTTCCAAGTGTTGGGCTTATTTACATACTTTATCACATTTAATCCTCATATTACCCAATAAAGTCTTATTTCTCTCAATCTTGAGCATGAGGAAGTGCAAGCAAGGGGATGTAAAAGAATTTGTCCAACATTACCATTCTCATGAGTAGCAGAGCTGGCAAGAGGACTTGGCTTGTCTGGCTCCAAAGTCCCTGCTCTGCAGCATTATTTAGAATTCCTTCCTTTGTTGCTGACACAATAGCTTCAATTCCCCACTCCATATCTGTACTCCTTATTCCAATAAGCTACTTTTGTAATACTGCTTTCTTCTTGAACAAACCCAGTCATAATTATAATAACATTAGTTACACGGGAAGGTCTACTATATTCCTGTCATGGGGTTAAACTCTCATACAGGTAAATTCAGGTCTGGTGAACCCCCTCACTCCCGTCCCTTCTTCATTATCATCATATGTAAGAAAACCAGGGGAAAAAAATGAAAAAAAATTAGACTGAGAATCAAAGACGTAGAGTCCCTTAGTTGCAAAATTAAAATAACAACCACTTTGTGTTCAGAGAGTAATTGTGAGGATTAAATTAGATAATGCATATAATAGTGCTTTGGAAACTGGCCTGGTCTCTACAAAGTATTCCTGCAAGCTATGTTAATGTCTAGTTGTGTGACCTTGACAAGTCAACAGTTCCCAAGCTCAGTTTCATTACTTCCAATGGGAATCAAAGTTCCTACCACTCAGGGGTGTTACAAGGATTAAGAGCTGAGTAATCCACAGTAGAGGGCATTTGAATCTGTATTTCACTGATACTCTTTTAAAGAGAGTTTTCATGGCCATGTTCTTTCCAAGTTTCTCAAGCATCTCTTCTCTTCCCCTTCCTCATTCTCCTTTGCTGACAGTCTCTCCTATTCACATCCCTGAGTCGTCTGAACCTTCAGCTCTCTAGTCTGTCTCCACATTCATTTCCACTGGGAGCTTTCCACCTTATGGGAGCCAAGTCACCATTTTATCAGTTCTAGTTCCTGTCCTATGCTACAAGTCTCCCCAGTTTCTGACCTTTCTTTGACATCTTTTAGCTCAGTGCTGGGCAGAACGTTAAAATGCAGATTCTGATTCACAGGGCTGGAGTAGGGCCTGAATTTGCACTTCTAACAGTTTCCAGGTGACATTAATGCTGCTGGCCTGAGGACTATGCTTTGAAGAGCAAAAATCTAGCCTGTGAGCTACCCCCAGAAATCACTTGACCAGTACGGCTCATCTTACAGGCTTCACAGCAGCTTCCAGAGTCTTTTCAGCTGGACTTTATCCATTCTACCCCTTTCTCCCTGTGACAGAGCCTCCCCTCCCCATCTTTAGTGGGTACCTGGCCATGGAATAAAGACAACATGTCTAAGTCTCCCTTCCAGCTATGGATGGCCATGAGACTACACTCTGGATGTGAGCAGAAACGTTTTGTGCTACTTTCAGGAAGAATTCTTAAAGGGAGAGGACGTATCTACTTCTCCCTTTCCTCCTTCCTGTTGGTTGCAGTGTAGTCATGGTGTCTGAAACTCAACAGTCACCTTAGTTGGTGAGGCAGGTGTGACATGCCAAGCATAGCACAGCGGCAGCAGAGAATGAGCCTGAGTTCCGGGTGTCGTGGAGAGCTGCACCCACTCTGCAATGACTGCCTCCAGACTCCTTCCCCGTGAGCAGGAAATGCAAGTCCTGCATTACTGATGTTTGGATTCTTCATTGCTCACAGTTTAGTCCTAACTATCAGGTCCTGCTCACCACTGAACCCCCCTCCTTGCTTGTGTGGACAGGTAGCAACTGATGTGTTCCACTTGAGCCTCTGAGAGTACAGTGGTTTCAGTCCACCTCCATGCTCTCCATGAGTCACATCTCCAGCCCAGAGGTCTTCCTTATTTCCCTAAACTTGTTTTCTCACCCAAACCCTGTGCCAGTGGTCCTCATCTGGTGTCTTTTTTGAGATACAGACTGTTGTGCCTGGGCCTGGAGTTTCTGGTACTAGGGGAGGGGCCCCCAGCAATCTGTATTTTAACATATACATTCAGTGATTTTGGTGCAGGGCATTTGTGGGCCACATGTTGAGAAACACTGCCCAACTTTTATTTTATTTTGCTAATTTATAAAATTATGAAATATTTCAATCCCATACAGAAAAACAAAATGAATATAACAAATACCTATAATGGAGCTTTGTCAAATTTTATTTAACTGTTGTAAAGTATTTCATACTTTTACAAACCTAAATTTATTCTTCTGTTGATGGACATTTAGGTTTTTTCCAAATTTTGACTGTTACAAATAATTCTGGAATGAATGAACATTCTTAAATACAACTCCTTATGTATACTTGGGGGAATTTAAAATTTAAATCTTATAACAATCTAAAGAGGCTGCCTGAAGGCGTAGTAATCTCCACAAACCTTTCTAGCATCTTCCTCCAATTGTTCTTATTACCACTCAGCATTTCCTTTCTCTGCATCATACACTTAAGTGTCTCTGTAATTCATGTTAAAAACAACTGGCATGGTGGATATTGCTAGTTCCTGTCTCATATCCATTCACCCTCTTTTTGTTATTACCAGAACATCAGTTTGTTTGGGATGGCAGCATGCCCAGTTTTTGAAAAAACAAACACATTACTCTCTATCTCCCATGCAGCTGCTTTGGGGGCAGGGTTGGGGTGAGGGTAGAGTGAGGCTACTTGGGGATCTGCTGGGGAGTCTTCTGAGCAGTTACTGGAAAGTCTTGTTTTCTTGATACCTGTGCTGTTCCCTTTCTCTTCTTCCTCCCCTTCCTCCTTCTCCTTCTTTTTGTCTAAAACAAGGGTGAGAGGCCGGATGTAGGGCCCCTGCCTTGACCCGTATGTGGATTCTGGTGAAGCAAAAAGACAGAGGGAATCTGAGTACTTGATGGCATTATGGAGCCTGCATACAATCCCAAGTGCTCACAAGAGTAAGAAACCTGTATTTGATTAAGCCTTTTGTAGTCAGTTTTCTGTTCCATGCAGGCAAAACAATCCCTATCTGCTACTAAGAATTTCACCTTACTTCTTTGTGTTTGCCCTATCTTTCTCTCAGTCTGTTATGGACTGGAGCTCTCCCTTCCATCAGAACAGATTCTTGGAGTGTGCCGGTCTGAATATAGGTCATGATAGGTGAATGGTTTTTGGCTAATTAACTAAAATTTGATCTTTAAGATGGTAAATTCCAGGCAATTTGAGGGTATCTTGATGCCATTTCATTGAATAATTCAGATTCTCTGCCGCAAGAGATTCTTAACTTTAATCTGACTCTTACGAAATAGCTCTGGTCAACAAGTGAGTTCTTACAGCTGAAATACTGATTTAAACATTGTCTTCATAAACTTAAATGGCTGTGGACTTAAGTTTTAATTAGTAACATAAGCCCTAACACTTAGAATAAGATCTAATATAATAATCACTTATTTCCTTCAAAATTAGGATTCACTTCTCAGGTTGGAAATTCAAATGATATGGAAAGAGGTTTTGGTAGTTCTGCTGAAACATATCGATATCTAGACAGACTGTGTCATTTTGAATGGTGTGCAGTCGTGTCCATTGACATTTCATTTGGATCCTATCAGCATCTTCCCAATAAGTGCACACTTAACTTTTCTGCTTGGCTTCAGTAATGCCGAGCTACCTCACAGGAAGGCATTGCAGAAATACTAATGAATACGATTGTCATGCACTTAAAAAATATAAAGTGCTACCACAATGCACAAGGCAATGATATAGCACCATTTGTCTGAAACATATTGTTCAATGCAACTCGAGAAAAGGTACTAAAGTCATAAAATAGTCATCTCGCTATGTTCAATGGACAGTCAAAGCTAAAACAATCTGGATTGTTTTGGAAAACTTGAATTTTTCATTTTTCATTGTTACTTTTTAAAATGTATCTTTATTTATTTGACTGCACTAGGTCTTAGTTGTGGCATGCGGGATCTAGTTTCCTGACCAAGGATCGAACCCTAGCCCCCTGCATTGGGAGTGTGAGTCTTAGCCACTGGACCACCAGGGAAGCCCTAACTTTTCCTTTTAATGATGTTTTGGCATCATCTTACCTCTGGTTTAAACAATAATTCATGTGAGAATATAAGGTTCATACTTACAGTAAGTCATTTGAATGAATTATACTCATAAATGAATTAATAGTTTAAAATTGTTAATAGGTTACAGATGAGCTGTTACTTATGAAAATTTAAAAAACATTGCAATTCATCTTAAAAAACAGGATCTCCCTCCAAATAAGGCATTCTTTGTTTCTCTAGTAACACGGTTCATTCATTAGTTCTACAAAGAGTGAGACGACTACTAGCATCCAGGCTTGGGGACAGGAACTAGGGAGAAGTGTTGTGGGGATAAATGGGGCACAACATCTGTGAAAACACCTGGTACTCTCTTGGTTGCTACTCAAGAGAACCAATAACAAAGGGGCCTCAGGGTAACAGAGAGGCGTCTAGAATAGGGAGAAGATGGGAAGGATGCCATGGTCTGTTCTGATAAGGGCTTTGAAATGGAAAATGGGAATGTGAGGATTGCTCCTTATAACAGTGGGCAAATCACTGCAGTGCCTGAGGCCAGAGAGGACTAACACTCAATGGATTGAGGATTTGCAATAATGAATCAAACATGAACTTCCACCATGTACGGGTTGCAAACACGTTTGCCAGTGAGCACCTACCCCGATCAAGAGGACTTTAAACTGATCCTTGTGGGGGGAGGGGGAAATGCCCAGATCAACCTGTTAGGCAAGTTACCATGAAGTATACACAGTACTGAGAGAAGAAAATAGGTATGGGAGTTGCCTAATGAGTCACATGAAAAAATAATAGGGGAGGGAGTTGGAAACAATAGTTAGAGCTTCAGATATCCATATACCGATAGGATGTGCATAGGTAATAAACAACATGCAATTGACATGATAACAGGACAGTAAATCAAGTGTCTCAAGTTGCACTGAACTGTGGTAGTATGGGAATCAACCCACTTGCTGCCCGTCCCTATTGCATCAGATGTAAGAACTTCTCTGATACCAAATGTGAATCATTTATTAATAGCATGGTGCCTAACACAGAGTTGGTTATACAGAAAAATTAGCTTGATATAAAACCCTTTTAAATTCCTGAACTTCTCTTCCCCCCTACTTCCATCTCAGTAAATACACCATAATCCATCCAGTTTTGCAAGCTCAGAAATCCCACACCCTTCTAACTTTTTAAAGCATACACCACATCTTGTTGATTTTACCTGATACATATGCCATCAGGTCATTTCTGTCTCTTTAATATATCACCACCACCATCCCTGGGTCTATTCCAGTAGTTTCTCAGTGAGTCTCCCCAGGTATACTCTTACCCCCATCCCCATCTATTCCTTACCATGCAGTCAGAGCCTTTGTTTTAACACAAAATCCACTCATGTCTTCCCTTATGTTTCCACTGTTTTTCCATCCACAGTTTCCCATCACTCAGGGTAAAAAAGACAAAAGGCTACACTTTAATATCGCTGACAGTGTCCATGTGTTCTAGCTTCCACTTGCCTCTTCAGTCACATCTCTCTGTCCTTGCCCACCAACTTTTAGCTCCTAAAATATGCCAGGCTCCTTCTTTCCTTAAGATCTGTGAAGACATTACTTTGCCTAAAACGCTTTCCTCTGTCATCTTTGCCTCATTCACTCCTATATCAGTTTACCTATTGATTTTCTTTTAGAAAGTCTTCCCTGACCACCGGGTAAGGGAGTTCTCCTAGAACACATACTTAACACATACTTCACTAGAACACATCACAGTTTGTAACTAGTTTTTGTAAAATTATTTCTTTAATGGCTGTTTCTCCGACAAAACTTATAAAAAACGTTAAGAGCAGGGATGATGTCTGCTTTGCATACTGTTGTAGCCCTGCTGCTGCTGCTGCTAAGTCGTGTCTGTCGTGTCTGACTCTGTGCGACCCCATAGATGGCAGCCCACCAGGTTTCTCTGTCCCTGGGATTCTCCAGGCAAGAATATTGGAGTGGGTTGCCATTTCCTTCTCCAGTTGTAGCCCTAAGACCTAGCAAAATGCCAAGCAAATGGTGAATACTCTGTATTTGATAAATAAACAAAGCATCTATGATATACATCAGATTTAAATATTAAATTAAAAGTTATTGTACAGGATGTTGATAGAGTGAATACTATGTATTTGATAAATAAAGCATCTATGATATACATCAGATTTAAATATTAGATTAAAAATTATGGAACAGGACTGTGTGTTTTGGGGCAGGTAAGCAAGGAGTATATGAGAACTCCCTACTTTGAACTCAATTTTGCTACGAACCTAAATCTACTCTTTAAAAAGTCTATTAAAATTTTTTAAGCTACTATGCAAAATTTCAAATGTATACAAAATTAGAGAGAATGAATGGATCCCCATGGACCTGCCAACTTAGATCTTAGTATCACTTGAATGTTCAAGGTGACTAGTGAAATAACTTATTTTTAAATTGGCTCCAGATTTTACAACTGACATAAAAATAGAATGATTTACATTTATATATTCTGTGGAAATGATAAATCATAACTTTTTAAAACATGATATAGGCCTTCACTTTTGGGACTTTTCAGTCCCTAAAGGGTCCTAGTGCACGCTCACAGCTCTCTGATTTCACAGGGCACATAGCACTGGCTACTTCATTCTGTCATTTGGACATCAGAATGTACTGGTCCCCTCAAGAGCATTTGAAACCAACACAAAAACCCTAATTCATTTCAATGACCACTCACCCTTACCCTTCAGCAGTTTTAGACAAAAGTAAGACAATTAGCTACTGTGAGTTACACACAAACACACATATATACACACACACAGACACACAGCTTTGAAAACACAATGACTAAGATGTTTACCCAAAGAAATACTTACAGTTCCTTGAATGTGTTGGCCTGCTTCCCACCCCCAGGTCTTTGTACTTGCTGTACCTCTGCCTAGGTGATGCCCTGGCTTCATCAGCAGACTTCCACTTATCCTTCAGTCCTCAATGTGTGACTCCTCCCCCGAGGAGCCATTGCTAACCTTCATACTTCCCTTCTGACATAAATGGCCTTCTCTGTGTTCCATGTTGTCTTCTGCTAACCTCTGACCCTGCACTTGATTTAATTTGCTGTCTATCTTTCCAGTTGTCTGTAAGCTATGTGAGAACAGAACCAATGAACTGTATAAAGAAGCATTGTAATGTAGGAATTAAGCAACAACATGTAAGTTTCAGAGTTTATGAAATATGGCTTCAAATTATGATCCCAGAAACTATTGGCTTTGAAACCTTAGGCAACTAAGCTGAGCCCCAGCTTCTGTCACATTTTAAGTGGTGATCCTAATAACTACATCACAGAATTGGAACAGGGTTATGAGAGAGTATAAATATAAAGCACTTAGAAGAATGAGTACCAAGGACATAGTTAATGCTCAGTGAAAATATGTTGAAAGAAAGAAAGAAAAAGAAGGAGAGGAAAAAGAAAAGGAAAGAGAGGAAAGAAGAGGAATGAAAGCCCATGTGAAAAAGCAAATGGATGAAAAATCCCCACAATTAATAATGGTTTCTAATCTTGAGGATTGCTCTTCTCTATTTAGTTATGGTGAAATTATAGGGACTTTAATGCTTTGAAGTTGAAATTCGTCCAGTTCCCTCTGTCTTTTGTGAAGAAAAACATGCCTTTTAATTCTTTTTAAGCCATCGCCCTGAGGGGGAGTGCACAGATCAGATCTGCCTTTCCGTGTATCCTTATCGGCTGATATGATTTTCATCCTTCAGCTGTTCTTTTGTGTCCTTGGGCTCATTCATTTTTGATGGGCTTCATATGCTTTATTGGGCTTCCCTGATAGCTCAGTTGGTAAAGAATCCACCTGCAATGCTGGAGACCCTGGTTTGATTCCTGGGTTGGGAAGATCTGCTGGAGAAAGGATAGGCCACCCACTCCAGTATTCTTGGGCTTCCCTTGTGGCTCAGCTGATAAAGAATCTGCCTGCAATGCAGGAGACCTGGGTTCAATCCCTGGATTGGGAAGAGCCCCTGAAGAAGGGAAAGGCTACCCACTCCAGTATTCTGGCCAGGAGAATTTCTTGGACTGTATATCCATGGGGTTGCAAAGAGTCAGACACGACTGAGCGACTTTCACTTTCACTTTCATATGCTTTGTTAACCTGAAAATTAGATTTACTGAGCATCTACTACTACAGAGAATTACAACTAACACAATATTGAAACAACATGGTCTTTTCAACTTTGCTTTCCCATCACCCAGGATTTGGCAATATTAAGCATGTGTGAGGTGAAGTGGTGAGTTAGATGACCCAATGTGTGTAGGTCATGTACTTAGTCATCTTGTGGCTGGAACAGAGCCTCTGAATGACAGGTACTTTGATCTTTCTCAGAAAAGCTCCCTTTTGAGCTCCTGCTATATGCCCAGTATTGCAGTAGATACCACAGTGGATAATAAGGGAAGTAAGACTCAACTTTTGCCTTCAAGGAGTTGACTGTTGAGTAGACACGGACATAAGTGCAAGCTAAAGAAAATGCCCCAGGAGAAACACAAGAAAGTGCTCGAGGTTTCAAAGGAGGAAAAGGGTATATCGAATTGGAGATATTACAAAAGACTTTATTTGCTCATCTATCCACCCATTCAATGAAAAATGCTTACTAGATGCCTATTATAAGCCAGGCACTAAGGTAGCTATTAACAATAAAAGATAAATGACCCAATATTCCCAACCTCAAAGATCTTATATTAAAGTGGGAGGGATACATATGTAAACAAACTAAACCATTAGTCCATTCATTCATTTATTCAATATTTATTGAAGTGTCTGTTAAGTTCTAGGCTCAAGGATGAGATAAATATGATCCCTCTGGCAAAAAGAACCCATAATATAGTTCAGGTGATAAGTGCAGTAAAAAAATTCAGTAGAGTGTGTTAGGTGCCATGTTAATCATGAAGTCACATGAGAGTGAAGGTACAGTTAATTCTTTCTGGGGTCAGGGAAGTCTGAGGGGAACAGAGTGGAGTGGATATTAGAGGATGCCAGGTGGTTGTAAAGAGGGAGAAGGGCATGCGAGGCAGGTTGTACAACACAGCTGGAGTAAGAAGCAAGAGTCGAGATGTGTTGGGAGATGGAGACCAGACTGTGGAGGACTTTGCAGTCCTGGAGCTAGAGGAATGGAATGTCAAGGAACTTGTTAGGAGACCAAAAAGATAAAAGTATTCAATTAGGAAGAAACAGCATTTCTCAGGAAGAAGTTGCCTCTTCTTGGATTTTGATTGGTGCAAATAATGGAGAGAAGGAATTCCAAGAAGAGAAAACCACTTAAGCCAAAGGTAGAAAGCTCACACATACATACAACTGCAGAGCATAGAGAAACCTGTGGAAGCAGCTTTTCCTGTGTGTCTAACCTCAGTTCATGCCATGTGTCTAGTCCTGACTCTGACCATCGTACAAAAGAACACAGCAGGGATATCCCCCATTCACTCCTTTCTCTTCAAGGTTCAGTCTTGCGGATTCAGAGGTTTTTTTTGAAGTTAGGAAACTAAATTTGTTTGCAAGGTAGCCAGATCACATGGCTTGAGAGCCCTGTGACAAAAAGGTCCCGGAGGCTCCAGTGCAGAGTGACCACTGGGCCTGACTCCTCCTTCCAGACTGACCTACACCAAGGCCTCTGCCCTGCGTTGGGGGCTGGGAAGGCAAAAAAGGAACATGCTTGTTTTCTCCTTCTGAGTTTGGACATGACTGAGAAATAAGACCAGGAGGCAGACCACTGGATATCAAAGTATCATTTTTTGTTTATTGATAAAGCTGACATGAATGCAGGTGTTCTGTGGACAGGCTAGCTCTAAAAGGACACACATAGAAGGAAAAGGCAGGGGCAGATTCACCAGCTGGTAAGTCATCCCTTCCCTTGGGAGTAGGGAGAGACCAGAGAGTTCCTCCATACTTTTCCATTTCAGGGAAGTGACTTTGAAATTCTCTTCTTTCTGTGGAAAAGCTGAGAATAACTATGGACCCCCAGCCCCCTCCATCCCACCACACACACACACTCACACTAACTTTTTTTTTACCCTTCATTGCCTCCTAGGATTTTTATTTTCTACTGCCCAACTAAGCACTTAATTATTTACTTCTAGGTGGGAAATATTTCTCTCAAATCGGCAAGCTCCTTAAAGTCAGAAAGCATCATTGGTGTTTTTTGTTTTTTTTAAATCTCTTCCCTCTCACAGAGACTAGGAAGAAAGAGGGAAAAGAAGAAGTGAGGGAGGAAAGGAAGGAGAGAGGAGATCACAGGTCACCTTGTACCTGTGATGTACCTAGAATGGGTCCCCTGCTGCCTGCAATTCAGTCCCTGTTAAATAAATGTCTTGCTTAAATTCTGATTATTCCAATTGGCCCTTCAGGTGGTTGAGTTTTCTAACAGAACTTTCACTCTTATGGCAGAACCTTGTTTCTGGACTCCTGTGCTGCCTTTCTGGTCTGATTTCTGCCCCTGGAAGGGTGATGCCCTAGTACCCCCTTCCCTCTTTTCAAGCTCCCCCTTCTTGATGAGCCCTTCCCTGTCCATTTGTACCAATCTCAGCAAGTCTCGCTAGTTTTTGAGCTCCCACCTTTCCTCTCTGATTTGGCCTCTTTGTTGTCCCTAGATCCCTGATTCTGACATCAGGAGTCTGATCTCATTGAACAAGCACAGTAGCACTAACACGCATCCAAATTAGGGCTGTCATTTGAAGGCGTCACCTGGGAAGACTGCATCACATGGCTAGTCCAGGGATGCTGCTATTTGTTCTACTTTGTATGTAGGGACACTGACACTCTGGGAACTTTGAAACCCATCAAGGTCACACATCAAGTTAGAGGAGCAGCTGAAATCTGCCCTCTGCTCTCCTTCCACATGATTTTCCTTCCGAGGAGCTTACAGGTCCCAGAAGAAGTGATCTCATAACTCTATAGCAGTAGTTGTTAATCTTTTTTAAATCATAAAGTCCTTGAGGAATCTGATGGAAGCTAAAGACATGATCTCTCAGGAAAATACACATCCACTCAAAACATCCACTCTCCAGGATGAGAACCCTATAAACAGAAAAACACCTTCTCCCAAATTTCATCAACTATTATGCAGCATGACTCTTTTTCTTATCTTCTAGACTTTCATCCAAAGTGACTCTGGCTGTTCCCAAATATCAAATCCCTGAAGGAACGAGATGTTCCAGTGCTGAGGAGGTGCAAAAGAATGTGCTGTAAACTCAAAAGGCATTTCCACAAAGAGCATTCCAAAGATGTTTGAAGAAAGCCAGGGTCCCTGGAAAGCATGGTTTCTCCAGATGACCACCTGGAAGAGGGTAGCCTCTGTGTTTCTGTCCTGTTTGGCTCTTAAACATTATCAGTCCCTTTCCCTGTTAGGCAAAGCTCATAGAGAGGCTTTGGTGTGAAAACTTCCTATCTGCTAAGTCAATGAGGGGCATTTCCAAAGCTTAGCAGATACTGCCTCCTCCATGCAGGCTTCAAGGGCCTCTCCAGGCAGTTTCATGCTCTTTCTTTCTTGTTCAAATGTTGTATAAATCTGCATCTCTACTTGCATCTCCACTTCTGTTAACAGACTTGGAGCACAGACCTAAAAGGCTTGTGCTTTCACCAAATTCACACATGTCATCACTGGACCTTTTCTAAGAGACCACCACTGTGTTAGCACTGCAGACACCATGGTGAACAAACCAGTGTTGCAGACTCTCAAGAAAGGCAGGCAAACAAGACATAGTGTGCGTAATGCTATCCTTAGGGGAATACAGGGTGCTTTATGGCCCAACCTGTCTCTGGGGAGGGGCACATTTTAAGCTATAATATGATGCATATCTTTGCAGAGCCCAGCACAAGGTATGTGTTCAATCTTAAACATTTACATCAGCAAATTTCCCTCCTCTGTGTTTGCTGGAGGGCTTACTCCTTGAGGGCAACTGCTTACTAAGTTAAGAGTGACTTTTGTCAACCAGGGCTTGATCATTCTGAAAGGCAACTTGCATCAAGAGTAGCTGGTTAGCTCCTCTAACTGTTTGTGAGACAACTGTGAAGTGGTGGAAAAAGCAGCGGATTTGGAACTCCTGGAGGCTGTCGTCCTGAGGCTTTGTCATCAGTTACCTTCGTGAGTTCCTGAGTTCTTGGGTCACTCAGTGTCCGTCCGTTTACAGTACTGATGTCCCTTTCCAGAACAAAGAAAGCTCTGGAAGCCCTTTTCAAGCTTAAGCTCTTAATCTTTCTATCTATCCACCTATCTAATCTATCACCTAGCTGGTTCCAGCCTTGCAGGAGGATTGGGGTGACGCTGTTTCAGAGAACTGCCGAGGGTATTGCTTTGTGGGGCCTGTGGCTCAAGACTTTTGCTGCCTCACATGACCTGGATTTGGCAGAAAGGGGGCAGTTTGAATTCCAGGCGGGCTAAAAGGCCTTGGCTGAGAAACTCGAACAGATTTCACAACAGAGCGGGGAAGGCTTCCCAAGGAGAGATAGGAGAGGGCGGGGATGTATGTGCGGCTGCAGTTCTGCGAACTGTATAAGGGGAGTGGGAGAGTCCTGAAAGGCAGGATGAGGTAGAGGGAGAAGAAAATTGGACAGCTTTCATCATCTCCTGGTTAACAAATGCCGCCCGCAAGCCACACCATCTCAAACTGGCCTAGGGCTAGTGTCCTACCAATGTTCCCGACTCTGCAACGCGCCGGGAGAGGTGAGGGTGGAGCAAGACCAGCTTGCGCATGCGCGCCGCTGCCGCCAAGCACTCGACAGAACCTATAGCCTCTCCCCTTTTATCTCCGGTTGTGTCTCAGAGCACGCAATCCACAGCAGCTTCAGAGTCTGTAGGCGGCGGGACGCGGTGGAGGTAAGAAGAAGCCTGCCAAGAAGGCATAGGGCCTGGAACTACAGCTCCCAGCAGATACAGGGCCGGCCACGCCTTCTTGTGGGCGGGCCCAAGCTCCGCCCCCCTCTCCTCCCACCCCCCGGACCCGGCTTAAAGCGGCAAAACCACGTAGCCGCAACTGCTGGGAGCCCGCCCTGCGCTCTTTATCCCAAACTGGGCAGAGTGGGAAGCGGTAGTGTCTTTTCATTTTGTACCTAAACAAACAACGCAAAACAAAATAACTGTAGTTTTAGCACATTTAGAGGCTCCTCTCAGATTCAGCATTTTGTTCCTACTTCACAAATTCTGAATTGTCGATTTAGCAAATGAGAACCTAAAAGATGGCTCGTGTGTTAAATTTCTGTAAGATAAATTATTTTCCCAATTATGTGGGAGCAACTTTATTTTCTTTTCTAGTTTGAAGGTGGCAGTAGCTGATGTCTAGTCTCACTTTTTTTTTTTTTTTGTAAATAGACTCAACACAATCAGTAAGACGGGAATCTGTTAAATCCTGCAGTAAATCATGCTGAAAAAGTGAAAGCTTATTTGTTGATTTGATAAATGTTCTACTTGATTTTCTAAGTTTTAACTTTTGTAATGAAGTGTTTTTAAAATGCAGCATACTTGAAATTATGTTTTAAGGTGTAGATTTTAAAATCTACTTTTAATTGTAACCTGATTTTTTAATAGGATGTGAAGTGAAGTTTAAAACTGCTACTCTTTGCTTCCTGCTATAGGGAAGCGAAAAGTGATGACTGTTAGATGGTATGAAGAATAGTTACCGGAATAGTGCTACTGGGGTCCAAGGTCCTCATGGCTATACTGGGTTTCTTGAACAAAAGTTTCTTTTATTGAGAACTGACTTAATTTTACTGTGTTACAGCAATAAAATTTAAGAACTTTCCTTTTCCCTTCCTACCTCAAGTTCTAACCCTGATTTCTCACAGTCACCAGTAAGCCACCTCCAAACGCCAACAATGAACTTTTGTTTTTTGCAAACAAAAACTTTTTAAAGGCCTCAAAGGGAATCAATTTAAAACTTGAATGCAGAAGAGTTTTCTAGGGGTTGGGGGATGTCTCAACTTCAGGCGGCTGAGGTTTATGACTATGTATGCTGTCAGTCTGTGTAGTGCGGCATTTGAGGACAATATGAAATTGGTCAACTTTGCCAAAAATTAACAATTTGTATAATTTTTGTTTGTTCTTTGTGTGTGGGGGACCTCAGTAATAGACATACTGAAAACTGGAAATAATAGTTGGTGTATAGTGATTTTTGAAAAGATTAGAGAGTAGATATTGTGCTCTAAACAAACCCTCCATACATTCTGAAACATTAAATAGGGGAGAAAGCAATACTCATGATATTTGGTAATATTTAAAATTTTCCCAAATCTCAATGCTCTCTTTATAGTCATGAACAGAACATGTTTTCTGGCTATCAGCTCTTCTATTAAACATTCAGTTTATCAAGTCTTGGCCAACACAGTAAGACAAGAAAGAATAAGATCTAAGACAATGTTTTTGTGAACAAGAAAATTTCAAGAGAACCTGCAGACAAAGTATTAACACTTTTTAGAAAAAGCAGTTGGAAATAAGGGCAATATATAGTAATCAAATTTATTCCCATCACTGTCAACAAAGGACAAGCGTCAGTTTGACAAAAGATGCTACTTACAAGAGAAACAAACCTAGAATAAATCTGAAAAATGATGTGCAGTATTTTAATGAAAGGAAATATATTTTATTGAAAAACATTAAGAAAACGTATAAATAAATGAATGGATATATTGTATTCATGGACGAAAGGAGTCTATTTTATAAAGCTGTTAATTCTTCACAAATCTATACACTGAATGTAACCCAAATCAAATTCTTATTCCATTTTCAGTGTATGCATCTTTACATACACAAAATAAGTATTTAGTGCATTTAGAATTATGTGTGTGACTTAGCAAGATTATTCTAAAATGTGTGTGGAAGATCAATGGTTCATGAATTAGCAAATTTTTAAAGAATAAGGTCGAACCCTACTACATATTAAGACTATAGTCATTAGATAATGTGGTATTGTTACTGGAATAGGCAACTAGAGAACAGACCAGGGCCTGGGCATATAGAAGAACTTAGGTGATAGGTCACTGGGAGAAGATGTTCTATTCAATAAATGAACATATGTCTCTCAACATATTAATTAAATAAACAAATACATTCTGATGAATTGAAATCTTAAATGTAAAAAGCAAAACTGAAAATTTAAATGTTCTCCTATATATCTTTATTAACTTGGTCTTAGAAAGGATTTCTTAAACAAGCTACGTACAGTTAAAACCCTGAAGGAAAACATAGGTAAATCTGACTGTATTTAAAACAAGTAAGAGGAAATTCCCTGGAGGTACAGTGGTTAAGGCAGGCTTTCACTGCTGTGGATCTGGTTTTGATACCTGGTCAGGGAACTAAGATCCCATAAGTTGCGTGTTGCAGCCAAAAATAAAAATAAAAACAAGTAAAGAAACAAATGAAACTTTTGCACATTAGAAAACACAAATGAAAAGGCAAGGCGCACAGTGGGAAAACATTTACAACTCAGAGGTGTAAGATTAGTATTCAGAACATTTAACTACTAGAAATCACTTAAAGACAAATGATACAATGTAATGATACAATATAATAGTGAATGAAGATATGGCAATTCCTAGAAAAGGAAAATGGAATGGCTAATAGTGAAAAGATGCTCAGCTTTCCTGGTAATCAAGGAAATACTAATTAAAACAGCAAGAAGACATCATTTCATGTTTATCTGACTAGAAAAATTAATAAGACCAATAATATCCAATGTTGTCAAAAATGTTGAGCAACAGGAACTCTTGTCTACTTCTGATGTTAGTATAAATTGGTTGAGTTTGACAGTATCATGAAAAGTCAAGGTTACAAAGCAATTTCACTTTGGATATATATTCTAGAGAAAATCTTGTACATATGCATAAAATAACATGTTGGAAAATATTCATTCATGATGATGATAGCCCAAAATAGAATACAATGAAAATGTCCCTCAAGAGAGGAATGGATAAGTAAACCAAATTCAATGGACTACTATAAAGCAGTAAAATGAATGACTTACAACTGCATTGTCAGTATGTATAGAAAACATAATTAGTGCAAGAAGAACAGGTTATAGAATGATGTATATGATGTCAACCCGTTACCACTTAACATAAAGTTTGGAACATATACAATACTAGTTATTGATTATGGATACTTTCATATGTAGAGAAAGTATAAAAAGCATACATGGGATTAATAAACACTAAATTCAAGAAGAAGAAAGTAAAATTGAAAGGAACTTCAAATGTGTCTATAACATATTTCCTTATTTCTTGATATTTTCCACCAAAAAAGAAATGGAAAAGATGGACTGGCCTATTTGCTGAACTGCGTTACATTTTCAGATAACTTTCTGAGTTTCCTTTATAATTCGCAGTGAGCCGTCACTCTTCTCTGTAGGATCCCTTGGCACTGAGGACTAAGGCATGTTGGAGTCTTGCTGACAGCCATCTGCCCAGCTTTCTATCTCCACATTTCTACAACGCAGTGGAACTAGTGGAGATAACATGCTTAGCTGGCACTGAGGAATTTAAATCTGGCTGAGAATTCTTATTCTAGGAGTAGGACGGGTGCAGGCTGAGAGCATGGCTTTCTACTGCTGATCTCTGGTGGATGCCGATAAAAGCTGCAGTTTTAAGCACTTAGACACCTCATCTCTCTGCAGGCATCTTCCAATCAAAATGGGTAAATTAATCCATTGAAATCCCAGATGCTAGTGGGATGGCAGCTGAGCCAAATTCTTGAGTAAGGGTCTCTTCATGCCCCCCTTTTCTTCCACTGGTTTTCAGTTTTAGAAAAGGTGCTTTTGGGGGTAGGCAAAATGAGTTCAGTTCAGGTTCAGTTCAGTTCAGTTGCTCGGTTGTGTCTGACTCTTCGTGACCCCATGGAGTGCAGCATGCCAGGCTTCCCTGTCCAATACCAACTCCTGGAACTTGCTCAAACTCATGTCCATGAAAGTCTGTGATGCCATCCAACCATCTCATCCCCTGTTGTCCCCGCTCCTCCTGCCTTCAATCTTTCCCAGCGTTAGGGTCTTTTCCAATGAGGCAAAATGAGTGAAGGTGGTCAAAAGGTACAAACTTTCAGTTATAACATGAATAAGTCCCAGGGGTGTAATCTACAACACAGTGATTGTAGCTAATTATATTGTGTTGTATATTTGAAGGTTGCTAAGAGAGTAGATCTTTAACCTTCTCGTCATAAGAAAAAAATTCTGTAACTATGTTTGATGATGAACTTATTTGTGGTGATCATTTTGCCACATATACACATCAAGCCATTATGTTGTACATCTGAATTAATATAATGTTATATGGCAATTATATCTAATTTAAAAAAAGAAAAGGTGCTTTTAGAATCATTTTAAAAGGTTTGAAATGGTAAGAAATCCATGTTCACAGAGCATAACATACCTTGCTTTACTAAAGATACTTAATTGTGAAAATTTAATTTGGCTGAAAATTTTTAATTCTTGCTTTCTGATTATTTGGGCAGCACAAGTGACAATCATTGGCTACTGAAAAGTGTATCCAGTCTTTTTCTCCCTAAAACAAGAGCATTTGGAATGAACACTTGGTAGGACATGTTGGCTCTTTCCCACCTTCACCTTATGCCTTGACTCATAGGTCCTCCTGGATTCTCAAGTGATGTGAATGACCTTGGAATGCTTTTATATTTATCAGCAAATTAAATGTGGGTGTCTGATTAATTAGACACCCACATTGACACAATGCTCTATTGAGCACCTGACAGATAAGTTTTGCCTCAATGGCTTAAACTCAAGTACTGCCAGTTGTACTGGCTGTTGGGTCTTCATCTTTGGCTACACTGTTCACCCCTTCCTAACCTCCAGATTGTTGGAACTGTTTGAGTCCAGTACTGTAGGGTCTCCACCGTCTTCATGAGCCATGCAGTGGGTATTCACTGCATGCTTTGGGTGAAGGTGGTAGCAAAGAGTTTCTCTGTCTTTAGGAAAAGTCTAATAAGCCTTTGCCATGGGCAGTTGGCTTTTTAACATCTCAGCTGTTTGTTTTTCTTTTTAATTTTTTTTGTCTTTAATTTTTTCTAATTAATTTTTAAAGTAAAGATGACAGACAATATTATATTAGTGATTTGACATTTATATACATTACAAATTGACTATCACGGGTCTAGTAACCATCTGTCACCATACAAAGTTAGTGTTAATACAATATTATTTTGACTACATTCCCTATGCTGTACATGACATCCTCATGACTTAGTTATTTCCTAACTGAAAGTTTGTACCTCCTTCACCTGTTTTGCCCTCTCCCACCTTCTCAGCTAGTTTTAATCACATGGGTGAAATCACATGGGCAAAAAGCTAGCTACAACTTGTTTCAGTAGACTTTCACCCTGGAAAGGGGAAGTGTGTATGTATGCACATGTGTGTGCTCAGTTGTGTCCCAGCTATTTGTGACTCCATGGACTGAGCCTGCCAGGCTCCTCTGTCTATGGGATTTTCCAAGCAAGAATACTGGAGCGGGTTGCCATGTCCTGCTCCAGGGTGTCTTACTGACCCAGGGATCAAACCTGTCTCTTTGGTCTTCTGCATTGGCAGGCGGATTCTTTACCAACTGCGACCACCTTAGGAAGCTTGTTTCAGTAGAGTTGCGCATAGGAAAGGGGAAGTATTTCATTTTAGCCCACAGTATAGAGCTCTACCAATCAAAAGTCACAAAGCAGTACCGGGAGCTAGTAACACCCACTCACATTCATACTTAATTCATCGTTATGGGGCTTTTTCCTGTAAGGGCTTCCCTTGTAGCTCAGCTGGTAAAGAATCCGCCTGTGGGAGACCTGGGTTTGATCTCTGGGTTGGGAAGATCCCCTGGAGAAGGGACAGGCTACCCACTCCAGTGTTCTGGCCTTGAGAATTCCATGGACTGTATAGTCCATGGGCTTGCAAAGAGTTGGACACGACTCTTTTTCCTGTAAGGAGTAAAGCCAAAGCATTCACCTGTGTAAACATGATAAAGTTCTAGTATCATACAACTGAAATAAATAGCAGCAGTTTAGAGAAAGAAGTTCTTGGTTAATAGAGATGTGATCAACACAGTGTAATGTGAGGATTCAATTTCCACAAGAACAGGAGAGTGATGGTCTTAAGAGTGGGTTTCTGTCTTCTAGCTTGTTACATTAGTTAATCAGTTTATAGCCCAGGCTGCCTCTTTCTTGGTGAGGATGGCTTTCACAGTTTCAGACACTCAGGAGATTTAGGAGAAGGACTTAGCCCTCTCAAAGAGGTGATGTGGGGGGACTTTCAAGTTTGAAAGAACAGGAAGTCAGGCAACTGATACTGAGGGTCATGGTGCAGCCATGTGTGTGGATAGAGGGGGTCTGTCAACAAACTGCACCAGATGCCTCAACATCTTCCCAGGGAGATGTTAGAATGTGGTTGTTTCTCTATTTTCTTTCTTTTTTTTTTTTTTGCTGGTGGAATGTAAAGTATTATTAATCATCAGATGCCAACTATTCACATGCATAGTGGAATACTAGGTGAATAGGGGTGGGGAGAATTTATGTCTTTGGTTTCATTCTCCCATTTAGAGAGCTAGGAAATTATATGTGATTCACAGCGTGACCATTTCTGGTTTGCAAGCAGTCCATCCACATGATATAAGAAAGAGCTCTTTCCTTCTTTCTTTCCATTTTTTCCTTTCCCCTACTTCCCTCCCATTTTCCTTCTCATTCACCTAATCATCATCCATCACCCATCCATGCATCCATGCACCCAATATTTACTGAGTGCTTTCCATGTGCCAAGCTCCTTAGACTAGTAGCTATGATCCAGGAAGAGAGAGAGTGGAGGCCTGTTCAAGGGCAGGGCAGTGGGGATAGAGAGTAGAACAGAAAAGTGAGGGAGTTGACAAGACATGAGACCCAGCAGGAGGTGAAGGATGATGATGGAGAAGTCAAAGACAGCTCCTTATTGGAGGTTCTCCTCCCATTTTGCAGAGTTCTACAGACTCTGCCAGGAACTCTGGAACTTGGGTACCACCTGAAACAAAATATGGTCTTCAGTCTTTCAGTCTTTCTATGTATAATTTATAGTGCTTAGACTTGCTGCCTCAAGGTTCTGCTGGGCAAGGTTTCACTTGATATGCTACCACATCGTGACTGTGTATCAGCTTACATTTTAAAGAGTTATAAGAAGCTTACCTGGCTGAAAAGTTTAAATTTTAAATAAAATTTTGAACCCCAAAGTCATATAAGAAAAACTAGTGAAATACTACAGAACAATCAGATAGTCCAGGAGACCAACTAAAGACTGAGAACATTGATGGCAGAGAAAAGGTATTGGAAATGAGACATAAAAATTTGCTGAGACTAGTCAGATAGAAATACTGAGGGCAAATCATTAATGACGATGGAAAAGCAATAAATATTCTTGTTACAAAGAGCTCTTAGATGCAGGAGTTAAAAATACACTCTAAAGATTATCATGGTAGGAGGATTTCTCTGGCCTCTCTGTTTGAGACATCTACTGTATCACAAGAGCTTTTATAGGAGACACAGGCAGAGCTCAGAAAGTATGCACAGGAGGACAGCTCTGTACCGACATCTCTGTGTGGCTGAATCAAATCACAAACAACCATATGTTGCTCTCTCAAGAGCCTGATTATTGAACTCATTAAGTGCATCTAAGAACATAATTGTTATTTTTGCTTATAATGAAATGCATGAATAAATAAGTGCATTAATACTATAGTAAAATCTACTGAAATATGTTGGCTGGTGGAGGTGCAAAGCACCAGAGGAGGACAGAGAAGGGAGAATATTCAGCTGGGGAGGGCTGTGTCCCAGAATGTGGCACATTGACACTTGCCAAAGAGAGCTGACATTCTTCCCCTGCATGTTCTACTTCCTAAGGCAGGCATGTCTCCTAGAGTAATTTTAGAATGACTTCTAGTAAATAAAAACCAAAATACCTAGAAAGGGGAATGCAGCTAACAGAAGTAGGTGGTAAGTCACGAGAATCCCAACCCAGCAATCTTCCTTATGCTTCATACAGCAACTGAAACTTCTGCTTCCTTTGTTTTCATACTCATCTAAATTCACTTATTTTAGTGTTCAGTTCTATAGGTTCTGAAAATTGACCTGAGTCATGCAACATCACCAAAGTTAAGATGCAGAACTGTTCTATCACCCCTCAGAGTAGCCTGTGCTTCCCCCTTGTAGTCAACTCTTTCTCTCATCTTTAATCCTGGAAACCAGTTATCTTGTCTCTGCCTCTTTAGTCTTTTCCAGAATGACATGCAAGTGGAATTATATAACAGCATAGCAACTTTTAAATTAGGGGTTTTAAAGCAAAGTGAGTGAGCAAGAACAAAACCAGAGCCTATTCCCTGAATATTCTAGTCAAGTAAAATTTACTGTGTCAGACTCCTCACATCTTTCTAATATCCCTCAAAATATTTTTCCTGATTAAAGCGACTTTTGTTTTTCTTTCTCTGGGTCCTAACCCTCAGTTGCTTAAGAATTTTGGGGGTAGCTTTGCAAGTGTTTTCTGTTTGGTGATGATCATGAGTCTGTCTCTACAGAGGAGACTTGCTTCTCAATATCCTGTCTGGGAGAGAGTCATTTTTTTTTTCTAGAAATTTTATAAAATCTGAACTAAAGAGAACTTATTTCAAGGAGTTCAATTAGGATTTCCCTGAAAGAGACCAGACAACTAGAGTGTGGGAAGTATAGTAAAGCACATAAAAATGAGAAAAACTCTAAGCATCCTCTTTTATAAAGGTCAACTTCATACATAAAGGAACATAAAATTCCTGAAACATAAAGCAGGCAGGCATACAAAGGAAAGCCAACACCTGTGGGTTTGTTGGGATGCACTCAAATGCCGTGAGGCAGACAAGCCAGCTCTAGGTGCAGCATGAATTCATTGCCTGACTCTCTATGGCCATTTCTACTCTTGCTCTTCGTGACCCAGACCACATTAACTATAAAAACAGATAGTAGGAGAGCTGGATTTTACCTTTAATTTCCCTTGGCTATTACTGGTTTTTTTAACAATGGGTTTGGGGATGTGGATTTGTTTTGTTCCATTCCATGAAGTATGGAATTGATAATGCTGCCAGTCCGGGATAAGGATGGGGTGAAATTCAGGCTGCTCCCTGCCTCCTCCACCTTCATCGGTAGTATTTATCGGGCATCCACTCTGGACTAGGGAAGTTGCTGTTTGGCTGATGCTATCTTAGTATAGTTAACTTCTTCCTATTATGTCACCTTGCTTTCCCAGCCAGTTGTTAAATCATTGTATCAAATCACTGTGTATGCCTGATGGTTTGGGGTCTGCCACTGTGCTTGTGACCAGTATTAGAGGACTAGTCAAGGGGCGCTGATAGTAACATTATATAAACAGAGGGATGGAGACAGTGGCATGGTAACCTATGGGGACAGCATATGCATGAGACCCTGTATTTTCTCAACTCTCAATTTGTTATAAAATCAAGTTCCTGGAAAGACATTAATATTTTTGTTTGCAAATACATTATATCCAAAGTCTTACCCAAATATGTTATGATTTGTTAATGAAAATAAAATTCAATTCTGCATGCAATAAATCTAACTTTTATATAGGAAAAAGTAAATTCATGAAAATGATGGGTTTTGTATACAATCTCTGGCATCAGATGGTGAAACAGATGGTTTGTAAGCACATAGCAAAGAAAACAGCATGGGTTTACCAAGAGCAAGGCATGCTAAACTAACCTTGTTTCCCATGATGATTGTGATAGGATTGACACTGATAGAAAAAAGAAATTCCTTAAAATCAGTGTATCTTGATTTCAGTAAGGTTAAAATAGTTCTTGAGGATAAGATGGAGAAAACACACTGAAATGGTAATGCAGTTGATTTGTTGCTATTTAAACAAGTGGTTTATGGACCAGGACAACCTTGAGGGAGGTATACAGTGGTATGTTGGAGGACTCTAATTGTTCCTTCATTTTATCAATAACCTGAATGAAATCTGCACATTTTTGAGAGATATTGAATACAATGAATATAAAAATCAAGTTTTTTTAAGAAAAAAAAAAGCAGACTGGAACAATACCCCAAACTAATAAAAGATTTTTAATAAAGACAGATGTAAAATCCTAAATCTGTGCCTTAAAAAACATATATGTAAATATATATATATATATATATGTATAGAATGGGGTAATCAACTTCTTGTTAGTTCATGAAGAGAAAACATGGATATTTAAATCAATTTCAAAAGTCAGTCAGTCAGTTCAGTCGCTCAGTCATGTCTGACTCTTTGCAACCCCATGAACCGCAGCTCACCAGGCCTCCCTGTCCATCACCAACTCCCGGAGTTTACCCAAACTCATGTCCATTGAGTCGGTGATGCCATCCAACCATCTCATCCTCTGTCGTCCCCTTCTCCACCTGCCCTCAATCTTTCCCAGCATCAGGGTCTTTTCCAATGAGTCAGCTGTTCGCATCAGGTGGCCAAAGTATTGGAGTTTCAGCTTCAACATCAGTCCTTCCAATGAACACCTAGGACTGATCTCCTTTAGGATGGACTGGTGCGAAGCACAGTAGCAGCAGAGAGGAGCTACCCAGAGTCCAAGGTCAGGAGCGGCGACCAAGAGGAGATATCCCATGTTCAAGATCAAGAGTGTGGCAGTGAGGAGATACCCCATGTCCAAGGTAAGAGAAACCCAAGTAAGACGGTAGGCACTGAGAGAGGGCATCAGAGGGCAGAGAGACTGAAACCACAATCACAGACAACTAGCCAGTCTGATCACATGGACCACAGCCTTGTCTAACTCACTGAAACTAAGCCATGCCGTGTGGGGCCACCCAAGATGGATGGGTCATGGTGGAGAGGTCTGACAGAATGTGGTCCACTGGAGAAGGGAATGGCGAACTACTTCAGTATTCTTGCCTTGAGACTCCCATGAGCTGTATGAAAAGGCAAAAAGATAGGACACTGAAAGATGAACTCCCCAGGTCGGTAGGTGCCCAATATGCTACTGGAGATCAGTGGAGAAATAACCCCAGAAAGAATGAAAGGATTTCAAAAGTAATGTGAGTCAACTGTATAAAATGGGGGAAGGAGCAACATGTACTGAATGTCTAGTTAGAGCATAAGAGAGAAGATGAAAAGGTTGGAGGTGAATAGGAGGATGAAATAAGAATAGGTGAGCTTCCTAGGGGTTTAAACAATTAGTAAATGTGTAGGAAATGGCCCCAGAACACGAGTTATCTGGGATAGGGACGGAGTCAAGTAGGGCTTTCTACCCCTCTCTTGTTCTGAATAAGGGTGAGGGGTACGTGCGTGTGTACTTAAGTGTGCGTGTGTTTATGTCCAGATAAGTAGGTAGCTAGGTGGTGATCAAAGAGTATGTCTTAGATAGTTTGTGCTGCTATAACAAAATAACACAGACTGGGTGGCTTATAAACAACAGAAATTTATTTCTCACGGTTTTGGAAGCTAAAAGTTTGCAATCAGGGTGCCAGCATGGATAGGTTTTGGTGAGGGGCTTCTGCCAAGTTGCAGACTGCTGTCTTTTTAGTGTATTCTCCCATGGCAGAGAGAGGATGAGAGAATTCTCTGGAGTCCCTTTTGTAAGTATGGTACAGAGAGGACTGCACCATCATGACTTAATTACCTCCCAGAGGTCCCACCGCCTAACACCGGCACATTTAGGGTCAGGATTTCAGCATGTGTTGGGGTGGGGGTGGACACAGACATCCAGCCCACAGCAGCACGTGCTCCTTCTCCCCCTACTCCCACCATGCCTTCCCGCAGGACAGTCCAGTTTGTCCTTATCATTCCATGTTCACTGTTGTCGCTAATTTAGTGCCAAGCCTCATTGTAGGAATTGGAGACACAAAGTTGAATAAATCCATTTTCTACATAAATTGAGCTCACAGTCTGGAGGGGACAAATGGACATTGTGTCTGCAAGTCGGCCCGCTGAGAGCTGAGAAATGAAGTTAGGAATCTAGAGTTACTCCGTCATCAGTCCGGTGACTAAGTGTCATCTGCGCAGACTTTCATGGCCGGAGGGGATTTTGGACATCTGCTTGGTGTATGGTTTTCAGAGAGTGCCTTGTGGAATCTTTGGTCTCTTGTGAAGCTTTCTTAGGGCTTGCTATGTACAAGTGCATGCTAAGTCACTTCAGTTGTGTCCGACTGTTTGCAACCCTATGGAATGTAGCCCACCAGGCTCCTCTGTCCCCGGGATTCTCCAGACAAGAATGATAGAGTGGGTTGCCATGCCCTTTGCCCTACTTGTAAGGGGGAGATCAAATCAGAAGATGTCAGAGATCCTCCCTTACTCACATTTTAAGCAGAGCAATTCTACTTCTGTTTTATTTGTTCATTATACACAGATGAATTAACCTGAAGAAAGGGTACTGCTACTGCTAAGCATTTAACCATACTCTAAGGCCATGCAGGGGAAGAGGGAACAGTGGCCAAAAGGTATTAGAATTTGTTTGATGCAATTAAAATGTTTTAGTTTTATACCTATTATGTGTTTATAAAGACTATTCATTCATTGGCTATTGAAATACCTGATAAGCTAAGATCCCATGTGCTTCTAAAATCATCCTAAGATTTTCCTTCAGAAGCTTAGCTTTTTCATAGGACTTCAGACTCCCTGAGGGCAAGACTTTGCCCTATTCATTTCTGTTTCTCAAATGAATAACCCTGTGCCTGATACTTATGGGCGTTTCCAATGTTTGCTGAATGTATAAGAAAGGAATTAAATTAACATATTAATTGGACCCAGAACATATCTTCTAACTAGTTATGGAAAAATAAAACTCTGACACCTCATTCAACTTTTGATAACCTAATAAGCTGAAAAAGCATATACACACACACATTATACTGTATTAGTAATAACTAGAGCAATCAAACTACATATTGATTGGTGTCAGAGAAGACTGAACATTTGGTTCTGAAGCAGTGTCTTTTCTTTCATTTGTGAGCACGCAGTCTCCCATCCCTTCCTAGTGAATCCTGGAATCTAAGTTATAAATAATAACAGAGTTCTGCCAAAGATATTTCTCACAGGAGGGATATGGAACTTCCTTTCCTGTGATGCACTGACTCTAATAGCTACGCTTGTGAATTCCAATTAACAATAGCTTTTGTTCTTTCAGGTCAGACTTTCAGACAGATATAAAATCTTCAGGATTCCTGTAGCCATTTCTGAGTGTAGGCTGGAAGCATTCAGACCCCTCCAGAGGTACTTGGGAACCAGCTGATACATGACTATCTGGCTTGGGTTTGGCCAGGCCGAAGCCTCCTGGACACTGTGGTTCTCCTCAGAGAAGGTGCATGCTGGGTGTGCAGTGAACAAAACACTACTAGATAGTGTGTGGAGAGGGTGCTTTTCTCAGTTTTACCAAAAGTGTTAACCTGTAAAGCTGGCTACTAGTGCATACACACACACACACAAACACACACACACACACACTCTGACGTATTCATGGAAAGAATCTTTCATAAGGAATGGAAGCCAAGGTTTTATGTAGACCAAGAAGGCGAGGATGATATTCTCAGCAGGGAGTTGACAAGCAGTAGCTATGAATTATCCCAGGAAAACCAGGGAAGTCTCCTGAAGATATGGGAGTTGATTAAGAGCCCTGCTTTTGATTAACAATTCATAACTCTTAAATTTTCTCTGGTCCTTTAGGGCACCCCTCTTATCTAGAGTAAATGGAGGAACTTTACAAATTGTTCCTTAGACTTACATTTGGAGACCATGACTTTATAGAAGAATGTAGTTTTCCTCATTCTGGATAACTGAGTTCTATAGCTAAGGACCCTGAGGCAAACCTTGTAGTCAGGTGTAGCTGGGGCATATTGCTTCTTCTCTTATGAATGTGAAATGGTGCAGGAGGCAGAAACCCACTTTTAGACATGAGATTTATGTCAGTGGTACTTGTTTTTCTCAAAATAATCCAATCTCAAAGATGGCCTCCATCTTGTCAGTGAAGTCCATCCTCTGAAATTGCTTTTCGGAAGGTGGATCCATATCTTATTCTCCCCTCCACATTCATTGCATACAGAGCACGTATCATATGACAGGTTGTGCAGATACGTTAGTTAACTGGCCATTGCCCTTATCTTCAAGAGTTACTGGGAAGAGGCACAAGTGTTTCTAGTATATATTACTGCCTAAGAAACTACCCAAACCTAATGCTGAAAACAAAACCAGCAATTTATTTTGCTCACAAATCCCTAATTTTGGTAGAGAGCAGAGCATGAGCTCATCTCTGTTCCACATCTTTTGGGGAAATTCAAAGGGGGCAGGGATCACATGATGGCTTGCTTCACTAACCTGTCTGGAGGTTGGTGCTGGCCGTAGGCTGACATCCTAGCTGTGGCAATGGCTATAACACTGCAATATGACCCATCAGTATAGTCCTCCCACTTTTTCACTGTATGGTCATCAAGGTCCAAGAATGGGTAACCCAAGAGAAACCAGCAGAAATTGCATTGTCTGGCCTTGCTTCAGAAGTCACACAGCATCACTTCTAGTGCATTCCGTTCCTCCGGGCAGTGACAAAAGCTCACTCTTATTCAATAAGAGGAGAATTAGGCTCCATCTCTGAAGAGGACAAGTGTCAATATGCAAACATGGTTTAAAACTACAACAAGAAAATAGACAATTACCACAAAATGGAAAGGGTAAGCACTGGGCTTGGGTAAAACATAGGGTTAATTCAGTGGTGGGGAGCAGAAAAGACTTCCTAAAATAAATTATATAAACCTCATTCCTGGGGAGTTAGTTGAGATTAGTCAGGAGAATGGGACAGCATGATGGGAAGAGTGGTACATGTAGAGGAAAGTAATAATAATAGTAATAAAAACTGAGCAAGCTGGCATAGTTACAAGTAGTTTGAAAGAACCAGATGTAAAGTATGAGAAAGACTGACACGGTATGAAGCCGAAGAGGTGGCTATGAAAGGCCTTGTAAATAATTTTTTGGGTCTGGACTTTATCCTGCAGGCAAATGAAGGAGTCATTGAAGTGTCTTAAGTAGGGAATGATATGATCAGATTTGTATTTTATTTAAAAAAAACAAACCCACTCAGCTGTAGTGTAGAGAACTTATCATAGTGGAGAGCTTGGGGTAAGACAGGCAGTAGATGAGTAATTCAAAGGCTGCTGGAGTATCCAAATAAGAGATGATCATGGAGTGGGTTAAAGTCATCATGGGGGTGGGAAGAAAATGCAAAGCCAGGAGATCTGAAGGTTAGAATTGAAGGGACTTGGTGATTAATGGTTGGTTGTTGGGAGAGAGAGAAAGGAGTCAAGGGTAAGAATAAGACTTTTGCCTTGCATAAGCAGGTGATATCATTCACTCTTTTATGGGACATGAGGAACAGTTTTGGGAGATAGGATTATGGGATGCTGATGAATTTTCTTTTGGTGTGATTGTGGGACATTCAAGTGGGACTATTCATTGGGCTGTTGGATATGTGAATTGAACTTATACAGGAAGACTGGGCTTTGAAAAAAAGATTCGAGAGTCATCAGCATACTGAATTTGTAAATGGCAATTGCAGACTTGGGTGAACAGAATCTAAAGAAAGCAAAAAAGAAACCTGAATTGCAACAGTTTTTGAAAGAATGGGGAAGAGGAAGAGAACCCCACAAAATGGATGATAAAATAAGTTAAGCAAGTTGCCAGATAGCCAGGAAGTATGGCGTCATGGAAGCCAAGGGAAGAATGTTTCAAGAACAGTGAATAATAATAGAGGCTATAGAGAAGTCAAGTAGCTTGAGAGTTAAAGAGGCCCCTGGGTAACTAAGACAACTGGGCCCCTGACATCCTCTTTTTCTCCTGTACCTTTTATGAGGTTAGTCTCAGAGCAATGGGGTGTCCCAAGTAGCTGTGAAAATCAACTGATAAGCAATATGGAATGTAACTGAAGATTTTGTGGGCAAGTGGGGATGTAGTTATATACTACCTACTGAAACTTGATGCAAATCTTTACCCATCTCTGTTCTTTCTCCAAAATTTCTCTTCCTTTACCTCTTGTCTCTTCTTTGTGTACAAGCCTCTTTCTCTAGCTTCTTCAGTACCACCATCCTCCAATATCTTATTTCTTTTGTTATCTTGTTCACTGTCCCCTTTGCACTTTGTAGGGCCATTAGTAATAAACAATTTTAGAAGTATAATGGTTATGTTTGGCAACCTGGAGTTTCAAAACTAACTAGGCCAAGAACAATTTTAGTATAGTGGTGGGGATAGAAGGCACATTATCGGTGTTAAAAATAAGTTAGATTTCTTGTTAAACATGTTAGACTAACCATATACTTTTATCTCCATTCCCTTTTCAAACCTCACTAAAATGACAGTTATGGCTTCCAGGAAAATGGGCTCTTCAGATCCCCTGCTCTTAGGAGCATAACTCACCAGTGGCCTTAGTTGCTTCCCCTTAGTTGCTACCACCGCCTTGATGCCAAGGCCAGACTTTATGTGAGCTGTTCCTGATGGTACATGGCAGGGTTTTTAGGGTAAGTAGTATTGGAGAAGACCCTGATGCTGGGAAAGATTGAGGGCAGAAGGAGAAGAGGGCATCAAAGGATGAGATGGCTGGATGGCATCACTGATGCAATGGACATCAACTTGCGCAAACTCCAGGAGATGGTAAGGGATAGGGAGGTCTGGTGTGCTGCAGTCCATGGGTGACTGAACAACAACAACAAAGGGTTACTAATACAACCTCATTACTTCGATGCTTCCCTGGTGGTTCAGATGGTAAAGAATCCACCTGCAATGCAGGAGACCTGGGTTCCATCCCTAGGTTAGGAAGATCCCCTGGAGGAGGGCATGGCAACCCACTTCAGTATTCTTGCCTGGAGAATCCCCATGGACAGAGGAGCCTGGTGGGCTATAATCCAAAGAGTTGGACACCACTGAGTGACTAAGCACAACAGCACAATGCAACTTCATTGCTACGAGACTCCTCCAGTGGCAAGATACTGGTTTGAAGGCTCCTCCCTGGCCTGATCAAATCTTTCTTAGAACCACAAAGTAGTTCTATATTCTTCCTACACAATCCTCAATTCTTTCCCTCCTTTTTCCTGCAGACATCCAAATTGCATGGCAGTTGGAAGCTTCTGCTGCCCCCCCTTTCCTCTAAATAAACCTCTTATATGTATAATCCAATCTTGACATCTGCTGCTCAAAGGACTCAAACTAACACAATTGTAAATTTAGAAAGGTAGAAATTCACAGGGAAAAGGAGATAAGATGACAGCAGGAGAGAAATATCAGCAAAATTCTGAAAGATGGAAAGTTGGTAGATGAAAGGTAACAGTCTTACCAAGGAGAAACCTAGGTACCAACAGAGGGGCTAGCCAACAAGACGGGAGCTGACATGAGATGCAGTCTTCAAAAGGCTCAGGAATTAGAGGCCTAAAGCACAGGGGCTAAGGCTGAAAATATGAAGAAATTGGTTGAAAAGTCTGCACAAAGAGCAGTTGGCCACCAGATTCCTTCTTTCATGACTAGAATCCAAGTGAACTACCTCTCCTGTAAGGAGACTGAAGATGCCAGTGTTGGGAACACCAGACACAGTGGAAGGGTGATTAATTGCAAGTCTATGAGCTGGTGTGAACTCCCCCAGTCTCTAGCAACTGGCAGCCTTCTCCTTAAGAAAGGATCTCAGAATGTCAATAGCCATAGTAATTAATATACCCCCTAGATGGGAAATTAAAGAACTTTTCTCTGGTCTACCCCAAAGAAAATAACAAGTGATATTGTCTTTTGGAGTCCCCCCAACACAATCGCCATCGACAGGTACAATCATCATATAGTGAAATCCACCAGTCCATATGCTGACTCTCTAAAAGACATAGACAGACAAACAGAAAAGATAAAAGCAAGTCAAAGGAAAAGAGAAACAAGACAGTGGCTGGAGAAACATTTATAGATAAACCTTTTAGTTACTACGTTCGGAGAAATGAGTTGTTTTGTAACCATGAAACAAAAATGAAACTCTATAAAAAAGAAACAGAAAATAAATAAAATATTAAAAATATGAAGGCAAAAAAAAATTAAGTAGACAGTTGGATGAATAAATTTGTGGAAATATCCATTAAAGTAACACAAAATGTCAATGAGATTAAAATGGGAGAAAATAAGCCAAAAAATGGGAAGATCAGTCCAAATAAGTTCAAATTTGAGTAAAAGTAGGTTCCAGAAAAAGAGCAAAAAAGAAAGAAAAGAAATAAGGAGGAGGAGGATATAGGCATTATGAAATAAAAGATAATGTCTCAGAATTGAAGTCTATGTCTCTAGGATAAAAGGGCCAAATGAATGGCCAACACAATGAATTTAAAAAGACCTGTACCAAGGCACATTTTTGTGAAATTTCAGAACATTGGCTCAAAGAGAAGCTCCTAAAATCTTCCAGTGGGAGAAGGAGAGGAGAAAGAATAAGATACCAATCATACACAAAGGACTAGGAACCAGAATGCCATCTAACATCTCAATGGCAACCCTAGACTCTAGAAAACCATAAAAGCAGTCTTTCCACATTTTTAGGAGAAATGTTTTCCAATCTTAAATGCTATACTCAATCAAACTACCAATAAAATTTGTCTGGAATAAAATTATATAAGATCCTTAAAAATGTACTTTTGATGCAAGTTTTTTCAAGAAGCTCCTGAAGGATATACTCCACCAAAGAGTGAATAAACCAAGAAAGAGGTAACTAAGTATAACTTAACCCAATACAGGAAAGATGTGAGTCTCGGTATTTAGAGGCCTCCAGTTAACTCACACATAAGACACATCAGAAGCCTCCCTCTGCTACCAACAACTTAGACTCCCCTTTGTCCAGTTACAGCATTGAAAATTTGAGGCCCTAATTCTTACACAATTCTTTTTTAAATGTCTAAATCCCTTGCTATCAATCCACTATTATAATGACCTGGTCCAATAATTTCCTTATCAATAATCTATTAACTCATTCACTTATTGAGTGCCCACTATAGTATAGTTGAATTTGAAGAGAAACAATGGGGAAAAATAAGTGTGAACAATTATTTTCTTTTCTTTGTGTTTTTGTTAAGCCTTCCTTTCCCTGAGGCCAAGGTCTAGTTTGAAAGAGGAACAAAAAAATATAGATAAAGGGATTTCTCCCACTCTGAATTTTGTATAAGTTAGGTATAGGCACACATATCCTTTGAGATGAATATGGAACCCACTACATGTGCCAAAGTCTGAAGAATGGGACTTTAAAAATGACCTCTTTCTTCCAGGGAAACTATTAAGACCCAAGTGATGCTGCAAGTCGTGTTAATTTTCTAAAGCTCGTATATTTGAAATCCTGTACCTCTAAGTGCAGAATATTTTTGCCTTCAGCCTGCTTTGGGTTTGAGAGATTGTCTGAGTTATAGGTGGCCCAAATATTTAACAATATTGGGGTCTGCACATGAGCTTCATAATTTTGATGTGTATTTAAGAAGCTGCTGGTACTTGTAAGGCATGTTGCAGATGCAACTGATGCCATGCCTCTATCCCTTCTGTCCGTCCATGCTCATTGATTCCTGCTGAAGATAGTTTCCACAACATAGACAGATTCCCACCCAAGCACCTGGTTCTCTTTTCTCTGTGTGTGGGCTTTCTTGGCATTATGAAGAACTTGTAGAGCCTCACACTGGCTCAGCCCAGAAGTCCAGGGGCATCAGCACCCATAGGGCACAGGGCAGTTCTCAAGCAATGGGAGATGGAAATCAGTGGATAAAACCAGTCTTCCCGTCCACCTGTGGAATGACTCTGGGCAGGGCTATCTCTGCTTTTGCATGACTTGAAGTTGACTGACCTTGGGTGTAAGGGAGCAATATTTGCCACCACAAAATGTGTCTCTTTGGCATGAGATTTATTTTAGGTTGGTTGTTTTTAGGAAATACAGACGATATAGGAAATTTTGTTTTGTTTTTTGTTTACCTCCCCCTTAACTGACTAAAAGAATTTAGATAAAAGTCCTGGTTCCAGGAAGAACAGTGGCACCAGAGATATCTACAAAGAATATGGGCCACATGTGGTAGGGCTTTGGGAAACAAAATCCTCTACAGCATATGTTTACCAAACATTTGTTTTTCACGTCTTCCTTTAAATTGTTTTTGTCCCCTTTGAAGTCCCAGCCTCCTACCCTCTTCTTCTGTCAGATGGCATGTAAATTCAATTGCGTAACTTGTCCTTGGATCTCAGATTCTCATGGAGTTCCCATATGTACATAAATTTGGTTTTTCTCCTGTTAATCTGTCTTGTGTCAATTTAGTTGTTAGGCCAGCCAGAAGACCTAGAAAGGTATAGGAAAAGTTTTTCTCCCAACAGCTGGCATAGTTGGCAGGATTAACTTTGTTCACTGACACTAGTTGCTCTGAGGCTATTACTGCTAAGAGATTCAGCCAACATAATGTAAGATTCTTACTACATCAGTCTCCCAAATCTCTGCCTGCAAGGTCTATTGAAAGCCATAATGGTAAGAGTCCTTTATTTTCTTTTTCTAAATTTAGATTAGCAGGAGAAAATATTTGTGGAACTAGTTCCTTATGTCACAGAGACCCTGGTGAAAGTTTGGTTAATGACTACTCTTGATTTTTATTGATACTTTTCGTCCCAAAGATGGTCACTGCTTTTCTTTGTCTGTTGTATTGTTTGTCTTGTTCTGTATGTTGAGATCGTAGCTTTATGACCAGTGAGAGTACTCTGATCTCCACCAGCTGAAAGGTACATGTTCCAGCATGTATTTGGTGGTCAGTGTAGTGGACTGAGATTCCAAACAGCTGTAGCCAGTTTGTCAGAAGCACAGTTAAAAATCTGGGCTTGTAACTGGTGTCTGTTTGTTCCACGGTGCTAGCTCTCAGGGGGAATTTGTCATAAGTCCAATGAGGGACCTTGTCTTTCCAACCTTTGTTGTCTTACTAGTGCTGGAAGAGTCAAATAGCGCCTGCCTGCTGCCACAGATTAGTGGGTCTGTGACTGGAGATGTCTTATATTCTTATGGGAAACTAGAGATACCATCTGTGCTGCACCGTTCTTAGTTCAGGTGACAACAAGGTCTTTGCTTTCTTAGACTAATTCTGGGAGTGAACTTTCTGGATCTTTTAAGGGCTGCATCTTTTGCACTCTTGTGTGGGATCCCTCTTGCGTCTTTGTTTAAACTATAAAAAGATTTATTAGTTTGAGTCACTATTTCAGAGGTCCTATAACTCATCAATGGCCAGGTTATGGATCCTATGGCTTTGCTATATTTGAAAGAAAAAAAATTAGAGACCTCTCATTGTAAACAATTGTCTTATATAATCATCTTATATAACAGCTAGCCTGAGGGACATCCTTAATAAGGTGCAAGGACAGAAATTAGAATTAAAGTAAAAGTTTACTTAAACCTGTTCCTATTTGCCTTCAGATATTTGCAGATACTGTGAAAAATCAGAACATTGGAATTACAGTTGTCCTGCGCTTAAGATTAAGAAGGAGAAGGAACAAGAGGAACTATTTGAAAATTGGGAAAATAAAAATAATTTTGAATATCTAAGAACTATGATTTAGTTCTACCAAAAAAAAAAAAAAAAAGATGGCCAGACAAAAATGTGTGTTCCACCCTGTTTGTAGCTAGATATAGCTGAACAGAAAATGTGAGTTAAACCCCAGTTGCAACTAGGGCCCTACCAAACTGCAGCCAGCCCTCAAGGAAATTACAACCTAGAATTACAATGACCATTTTGAGGAACATTCCAATTAGATAAGATCATTTAAAGAGTGCACTTAAAAGCAAGGGCTCCCAAATCAAACAAAGAGAAAAGAATACCTATTTTAATTGGTATGCAGGAAACTTCAAAAGGCTTCTAAATTTCAAAATAGCTTTGTTGAAAGATTTGTTATAGAAGGCAGAAAGCAAAATAGAAGGCCACTGGTCTGACTGAACTCATAACCACAGCTGATATTCAGAACCTAATAAGAAAATTTTACACCTCATCCCCTAAGTTCAGTTCAGCTCAGTTCAGTCGCTCAGTCATGTCTGACTCCTTGCGACCCTATGGACTGCAGCACACCAGACTTCCCTGTCTGTCACCAGTTTCCAGGGCTTGCTCACACTCGTGTCCATCGGTTCGGTGATGCCATCCAACCGTCTCATCCTTTGTCCCCTTCTCCTCCCACCTTCAATCTTTCCCAGCATCAGGGTCTTTTCCAAAGATTCAGTTCTTCCCCTCAGGTGGCCAAAGTACTGGAGTTTCAGCTTCAGCATCAGTCCTTCCAATGAATATTCAGGACTAATTTCCTTTTCTCCTTTCTTTCTTTTTTTTTTTTTAAATTTATTCTATTTTATTTTATTTTTTTTCCATTTATTTTTATTAGTTGGAGGCTAATTACTCTACAATATTGTAGTGGCTCTTGCCATACATTGACATGAATCAGCCATGGATTTCCTTTAGGATAGACTAGTTGGACCCCCTAAGTTAAATGCACCCAAAGAGAAAGAAAAGCATACAACATAAATAGATAGATAGGTCTGTCCTTTCGCAAGCAACTCAACTCGCAGATTTATTGGAAAAGCTTCTAAGTATTCTGGTTTTAGGAAACCAAAGCCTTTTCTTGGAGAACCTACATTTCTTCCCTGTGCCTCTGAGATGTAAATGTTCTACAAACTTCAGGGAGGTAAATTTTCTTTTTTTCCCCCTTGGCCATGTTGCATAGTTTGCAGGATCTTAGTTCCCTGACCAGAGTCTGAACTCATGCTCCTTTGCAGATTCCTAAAAACTGGACCACCAGGGAATGCCTAGGGAAGTGATTCATTTTTTAAATTTATTTATTTTTAATTGGAAGATATTTACTTTACAATATTGTGTTGGTTTCTACCATACATCAACATGAATCAAATGTTTTTCAAGTTCTTGTGATCTAGGATTAATCTTTAGAAAATAAAAAGTTTATTGATTTCATGAAAACAAGCATGTCTTTAGCATTACCAGTGCTTTGTTACTTTTATTCTACTTAGATTCACTAAAAGTCAAATAAATTCATGTTATCTCTATTACAAAATTTGTCAGCCAGAAAAAAAAACTTGTTGTTGATAGTTGACTTTGTTAAATGTTTTCTGTAGGTAATTTAAATGTAATCATTTAGAATAAATAAAATTAAATATACATAAATAGGATCAATGTTTTAAATAATAATTACATATCATTGTATATATACTCTAAAATAACTTCCAAAATCTTTTTGGTTACTAGAAACCTTAGTGTTCTGCTAAGTTAAGTTAAATTAAGGAACTTAATGAGCTAAGTTCCTTGAATATCTAAATCACTTCCAAATAAGTTAAAATACTGAAACATTAATTGCTGAATAAGTCTAAGTTTACCTACTTTTGACCTCTTATTACAGAGGAACTAAAGATGTTTGTAAACCTGTTTTGGGCCAATTTGAAAACATTGTTATGAGGAAACATATGTTTCTAGAAATTTCTAAATGTATTCATACATTTGTCAGTAAAAAGAATGCTGGTATATTCGTAATTGCTTACGTCTTAGTTGTTATTATAAATTAAGGCTTCTAAGGGTTAAGTAGTCTAGCACATGATTAAAACTACTAGGAATGATGCAGTAAGCAATTCTGCATACATGGAAAGTAGAATATATTTTGGGGTAAGAAAAAGTGTGAGATATGGAGATACTTTCTTTGTTGGGTGATATGAAAGTGATTTTGTCCTAAAACTGATTATTTGTAAATGGAAAAGAAAACAAGCGACAAACTAGACACAGAAAGTTGTAGAAGCTTTATGGAAAAAGGAGTATTTGGAAAGAAATTGTAAGTGTGGTCAGGACTAGATAAGATTGGAATGAATTTATTTAAGTAAATGAATGTTAATATCAGAGGTAATCAAGTGCAAAATTAGAATTGGGTTTTCTCTGTTAAAAGGGTAAAGTGTTATTGAACTATTGGTCTGTTCTTGATAAGAAATATAAAAGGTTTTTCTTTATTTTTAAAAACAGCCTGCCTAGAAAACAAGGATACTATGTTTTGTCAAAATAATTTCCTGTGTTTTCTGTCTTCATCGAGTCTTTGATTACTTAAGTAAACCAAATCTTCTTTATATTAACAGTAAGTTTGCTTAGAACTATGTAATTTTCTGTATTTGCCTATAAAATCTTAGTATGATTAAGTGGATAACTAAGTGTTTTTCACAGTCATCTATGGTTCTATTTGACCAACTGTTTTAAAACCTTTTGATGTTTTTGAAAGACTTCCCAAAACCAAATTCTAAATGAAGTCCTTTTTGATCTCAGATTAACTTTGAAATTTTCAAGAATTTTCCTGGAACATTTTGAAATATGTGTTCTCTCTCTTTATAGAAAGGGAGAAGTTAAGCTAATTAATCTTATTTGGTGTTTTAAATTACATGGAAACCATTGTCAAGAAGTAATACTAAGTCTTCTGTATGTTGTATCTCTATACTTATACGTTATAAGGGTTTCAAAAATTATGTGAAATTACTAAAAATCCAATGTGTCCTGGTATAATGTTGTCATAATAAGTTCAGTTATCTTAAAATGTTGTTCATCACAAAAATAACCACACTTCCTTATCAAGTGAACTCTAACAATAGGCTTTTAAGGTCTTATAATCTATAGACGACTTTCCTAGTGGCTCAGACAGTAAAAGTGTTTGCTTACAATGCAAGAGACCTGGGTTCGATCCCTGGGTTGGGAGGATCCTCTGGAGAAGGAAATGGCAACCCACTCCAGTACTCTTGCCTGGAAAATCCCATGGACGGAGGAGCCGGGGAGGCTATAGTCTATGGGGTCGCAAAGAGTCGGACACGACTGAGCGACTTCACTTTCACTATAATCTATAGACAGGTGTCATTTTACTCTGATGCTTTTGCAAATATGCTTCATCTTCAAAAAGATTCATGGAGAGAACTTCTCACACATATTCCAGAAAGCAAGTTTCTGATAAACTTTCAGATTTTTAAAAATTAATTAATTAATTTTATTTTTGGTTTTGCTGTGGTTTTGTTGCTACGCGGGGTCTTTCTCTAGTTGCAGAGAGTGGGGGCTGCTCTCTAGTGGTGGTGCATGGGCTTCTCGTGGTGGCTTCTCATGTTTCAGAGTACAGGCTCTGAGTGCACTGGCTTCAGTAGTTGCAGCATGCAGGCTCACAGGCTTCATTGAGGCACAAAATGTGGAATCTTCCCTGACCAGGGATCAAATCTGTGTCCCCTGTATGGGCAGGTGGATTCTATACCACCAGGGAAGTCTAAACTTTCAGATTGTACCACTGAACTGGGTAAGAATTTACAGAATCCTAATGGAGAAATTGATAACTTCATAAATCTGGTAATAAAAGATCAAGATCAATAATAATTACATGGGACTAAAGGAACTGATAAAGATGATTATTATAATTTTTTTGCAATTTCATTTTACTTGAAACATTGCTGATTTTTAAAAAATATTTTATTTTCCAAATATAAGGAAGCCTTTCCTCTTAAGCTAACTATAAAGAAGTTAACTATGACCTAGAGTAATTTGGTAAATTATATCTTTATAAGTAGAATAGAAACATCTATCTTTTTCTCCCTACCTGATTCCTCCAGAATTCAGAAACTCTCCATGAGTATTCTTATTTTCATGGCAATGTAGTTATTTGCATAAGTTCAATAAGAGTCTGTTCTTCTTGAAATAGGACACAATAAGAAACATTGGTTGTATTGCCAGGACTTTGACTGCAGTGTCCTATTTGAGAGAGCATGCTTAGACTCAGATATTACCAGACAGCCTTAAGGAACTAAAGTTGACTTTATGAAGCCAATTAAAAGCCCCTTGGAAAAACAGCCTAATACCTTGCTTAGGGTTCCCAGCAGTCTCACCAGGTGAATAAAGAAGGTTACTTCCTGGGAGGTGCAGGAACCGCAAGTTGTTTTGAGCGCCTCAGGAAGAGAGAAATTCATCCAAATCTATAGGTATTGCAGGTAAGTCTAGTGGCAAATTCTTGGCTTGGCTTCCTAGCATTGCTATTGTTCAGTCACTAAGGCATGTGCAATGTGAAATTCCTTATGAAAAATTCCAGCAAAGTAAATGTAAAAGTCTATATGATCAATTAATATTCTTGCTTCACTTTTGTAAATGACTAGGCCATGTGTATTGAAGCTTGACCTATTTTTGCAAACAAGTTAGTCTCAATTTGGCTGTCATTTTAGAGAGAAAGATTATGTTTCAGTGATACATTTGTGGATATTAAATTCTAATATTGTCCATTGTCTTTGAGGTTTATTATCTACATGTGAACTGTTCTAGATCCTGAGGATTATTCTAACTGTCTCATATTTGGCTATAAATTTCCAAGTTAACATCCCAAATTTCTCCCATCCTTTTGACTTGAAATCACTGAGAACTAAAATTTCTCTTTTCCTGAAGTCCTACAAATTGAAGCTAGTCAAAGCTATAAACTTCAGACAAATCATCACAATACTTTGTGTTTATTATTATTGTTATTTTTATTGGAATATAGTTGCTTTACAATGTTTTAGTTTCTGCTGTATAGCAAGGTGAATCAATTACACGTATACATACATCCACTATTTTTTAGATTTCCTTCCCATTTAGGTCACCATGGATCATTGAGTAGAGTTCCCTGTGCTATACCACAAGTTCTCATTACTTATCTATTTTATACATTATAGTGTATATATGTCAATCCCAATCTCCCAATTTGTCCCATTACCCACCCCACCCTTGGGAACCATAAGTTAGTTCTCTACATCTGTGACTTTATTTTGTAAATAGGTTCACTTATACCACTTTTCTATATCTAGATATTTTTCTCTTTCTGACTTACTTCATGTATGACAATCTCTGGGTCCATCCATGTCTCTGCAAATGACACTATTTCATTCCTTTTTATTGCTGAGTAATATTCATGTATATATGTACCACATCTTCTTTATCCATTCCTCTGTTGATGGACATGTAGGTTGCTTCCATGCCCTGGCTGTTGTAAATAACTTTTCTTGTTTAGACAATTTTCTTTGTGCCTGTTGCTGTGTGAGTCAGTCAGAATGTTTACCAGTATGTCTGATAACATCATAAGAGACATTCAATCAATCTACAAACCAGGGAAATCTGATTGTCACTGCCTGCTCTCATTTTATCTAAATGCTTTGAACTGGACATCTAGAAATCTTCTCAACTGGTTGCCTTCAGAAGTTTGAAAATAAGATTATGGTCTGCTCCAAACACTAACCATTGTTTTTCTTTTGTTTCCATAGAAATGCCTCTAAATTAAATACCCAGTTGCTTCTACCGTAGGCCTATCTTGGGGAACCTCACTGCATCATGGTCTCCTGAAATGAGTTTAACTGAACTAACTTATTGTCAGGACTAAGAGACTGATTCAGTAAGATGAAACAGTCTACCAATTCTACTTTTGGACTGTGAAACTTCTTGGGGAGCTTGCAGTGGTGGGACTATAGGGGAAGAAAATATCCTTCCCTACTCAAAAGATGTGTCTCTTTGACAGGAGGATTATTTTAGGATGATTGTTTTAAGAAACAGAATACTGGAAAAGTCATTGCTTTTGCCTCCCTCTTAACCACCTGAAAGAATTTAGATAAAAGAACCAATCCAGACAGGGCACTACCGAGAGAGGTATCTACAAATATGAGCTCAGGATTACAGGGGGAGCTTGACAGGGCCTGGAGGGCAAAGTCTTCTTTGTGTCCTATTGTCTGCATGGCAGAGCAAACGTTTGTTTACCGAACATTTGTTTTCCCCATCTTCCTGTAAATCATTTTCCTTCTCTCTGAAGCCCCAAACCTCTACCTGATTCTCTTCTTCTCAGATGGCATGTAAGTCTTGATTGCCTAACTTGTTCTTGGGCCTTATATTCTTAAGGAGTTCCTGGACATACATTAATTTGGGTTTTCTCCTGTTAATTTGTCTTATGTCAATTTACTTATAGGTCATCCAGAGGAACCTAGAAGGGTGGAGGGAAAATATTCCTCTTCAACAAGAGTGATTGCTCTTCTTAAATTTTGCACCTTGACTGCTTCATTCATTCCTCCCAGGTCCTGGCTCTGATTCTGAGGCAAGTTCCTCATAGTTTTTGAGAGGGTTTTCAGCAGAACTGAGCCCCCGTAGCTCACAGTTAATAACCTACTTATTAACATACCTTTTACTGTTTTTTCTCTTTTCTTTGTCATAATACTTCCTCACTGGTGCATTCTGGGATTGCCTTTCACCCATTTTCTCCTCAACTTCTACTCCTGAGGGAATGTAAGCTAAGACAAGCATCTCTTAAAATGGTGTTTCCTCTCCCCACCCCCACTCCACCAGTGATTTATTTAAGTTTATGATCAGCTTATGATATCATTCCATTAGCTGTAGAGGTTTATCTTCTCTGAGGCAGATCTGGGACTCAGATGTTCTGGTGTTCAGGGTTAGGCAATTACATCCTTTCAAAGACCTCACTGTACAAGTTCAAACACATACGTGTGGGCACTTTTTGTTTTGGGGTGATTGAGGAAAGAGATGTTGAATGTTGTTGCTCCTGTTTTGTTTCTGCTGGAGAGGCGTGAGGGAAGATAAAGACCATGGAAGGATAAGAAGGCAAGAAGTGGCTGGATAATTGCTTCAGACTTTCTCTTCACTTTGGCCTATGGCTGAGGGCCTGGCTGTGAGCCCCTGTGGGACTGATGCCAGAGCAAGTAACAGAGTCCTTGTTCAGACAGACTGGAAGCTTGGGGTACACACAGTCCTGCTTTAGGACAAAGGTGGCCAAAGCCAGCACTCATTGAGCTACACATGCCCTCCTTTCCCACTTCAGCCCCACCCCAGTCCCCCAGACCACAGTGTTCGTTCTGGATCAGAGACCAGTCTGCAGAAATAGAGCCAGTGGAACATCAGGGAAGACCCAGAGCAGGGCAGCTGGACTAACAGAAAGCCTATATCTGCCATCAGGGACTGGTGCACTGCAGTCTGTCTATGAGCAGGAGAAAGCAAAGGACCCTTTGGGAGGGGGTTAAATTCCTGAATGAGCAGGTAGAGGGATGGGACTGACAAAGTTTAGGAGACTTTGTCCATATGACCTAGCTTGTACTCACAGGCAGGTGAAGTCTGGGCTATTTAGCTAATAAATAATGTTTGCTATGAGTTTGCTGGAACTCATGTGATTTAATCAACATGTCCAACAAAAAGCCTTTGAGTCAATTATCCTGGGCTCTAGCCCTGTCACCGATAATAACCTTGGGCAAGTCACTTGACTTCTCTGTGCTTCAGTTTCCTTCATCTTATAATGACCTCATTGGGAAAGATGAATGCTGAGGTTCTTTTAAATATTAAGAAAACCAGAGTTCTTTCTCCAGAAATTACTATTGACCACACAGAGTCCTAGAGAATGTCATACCATGTGGCTCCTGTCTTGGAGTTCAGAAGTGGCCGTGAGCCTGGGATCCTCTTTCTCTTACAGTGCTCTTGGATAAAATGTCAGGTTATGGCCAGATACGGTGGAGTTGAAAAGGAGTGTTGGCTGCAGCTTTTATAAATGTCTACTTTGGGACTTTATTTTAAATGTTTAAGAGACAACTCTTAAATTGATATTTTATTGTCTTTGGGACACCATGCCTTTATTGAGTTCATTGTAAATCATGTATTTGAGCATGAAACATAGGTTGCCAAAGTGGCAACTAACTGCACCCATCTGTGGTTAGTATCACTACGAACAAAGCTAGTAGAGGGGATGGAATTCTAGCTGAGCTATTTCAAACCCTAAAAGATGATGCTGTGAAAGTGCTGCACTCAATACGCCAGCAAATTTGGAAAACTCAGCAGTGGCCACAGGCCTAGAAAAGGTCAGTTTTCATTCCAATCCCAAAGAAAGGCAATTCTAATGAATGTTCAAACTACTGCACAGTTGCTCTCATCTCACACTCTAGAAAGTAATGCTCAAAATTCTCCAAGGCAGGCTTCAATAGTACATGAACTGAGAAATTCCAGATGTTCAAGCTGGATTTAGAGAAGGCAGAAGAACCAGAGATCAAATTGCCAAGATCCATTGGATCATAGAAAAAGCAAGGAAGTTCCAGAAAAGCATCTACTTCTGCTTTATTCACTACGCCAAAGCCTTTGACTGTGTGGATCACAGCAAACTGGAAAATTCTTCAAGAGATGGGAACACCAGACCACCTTATGGGTCTCCTGAGAAATCTGTATGCAGGTCAAGAAGCAACAGTTAACACTAGACATGGAACAACAGACTGGTTCCAAATTGGGAAAGGAGTCCTTCAAGGCTGTATATTGTCACCCTGTTTATTTAACTAAATGCAGAGTACATTACGCAGAATGCCGGGCTAGATGAAGCACAAGCTGGAATCAAGATTGCCGGGAGAAATATCAATACTCAGATATGCAGATGACACCATCCTTATGGCAGAAAGTGAAGAGGAACTAAAGAGTTTCTTGATGAAAGTGAAAGAGAAGAGTGAAAAAGTTGTTTTAAAACTCAACATTCAGAAAACTAAGATCATGGCATCCGGTCCCATCACTTCATAGCAAATAGGTGGGGAAACAATGGAAACAGTGGCAGATTTTATTTCGTTGGGCTCCAAAATCACTGCAGATGGTGAGTGCAGCCATGAAATTAAAAGACACTTGTTCCTTGGAAGAAAAGCTATGACCAACCTAGACAGCATATTAAAAAGCAGAGATATTGCTTTGCCAACAAAGGTCTGTCTAGTCAAAGCTTTGGTTTTTCCAGTAGTTGTTTATGGATGTGAGAGTTGGATCATAAAGAAAGCTGAGTGCCAAAGATCTGATGCCTTTGAACTGTGATGCTGGAGAAAACTCTTGAGAGTCCTTTGGACTGCAAGGACATCAAACCAGTCCATCCTAAAGGAAATCAGTCCTGGGTGTTCATTGGAGGGACTGACGTTGAAGCTGAAACTCCAATACTTTGGCCACCTGATGTGAAGAACTGACTCATTTGAAAAGACTCTGATGCTGGGAAAGATTGAAGACGGGAGGAGAAGGGGTCGACAGAGGATGAGATGGTTGGATGGCATCACCGACTCAACAGACATGAGTGTAAGCAAGCTCTGGGAGTTGGTGATGGACAGAGAAGTCTGGCGTGCTGCAGTCCATGGGGTCACAAAGAGTTGGACACGACTGAGCAACTGAAATGGATTGAACTGAACTGGAACAAACTCAAAAATGCCTCTTACAGCTATCTGCTTTTTCCCTGTGCAGCCTGTGACTGATTTCTATCCCATGCTTATAACTGACACCTTTTTATTATTTTTACTCCCCACAGAGTTGGCCAACTGTTGTTTCAGAAAGTTAAATGTCTTGCCGCCAGTGTAGTTATGATGTCATGGTGTCACTGCTTTTGAAAGTAGAAAGTCCACCTCCACCATGCCATAATCTGGGGGCCCTAGGCTGAGACTTCTCCAAGTGAGCAGCCTTTCCTGGCCCAGGTTTTGATCTGGGTGGTACAGCTGAACTGACTATGAACTGTCCATTCATTTCTTATTAGCAGCCAGCCTGGACAATGATCAAACAAGACCAGTCTGACGATACAACAGACTGCTCTGTTTCAGAAGTAATTTTTAAGGAAGGATGTTGTCCTGAGGCTGCCCAGCATGGATGCTGAAAGCAAACAAAAATCACATGTGGTCTAATCAGAGGATCAGTGGGAAGGCACAAGATGAAAAAGAAACTTTTAAAAGCATATTACTAGTTTCTGAATATGCCAATACAACCTAATAACCCAGTAATATCTAATACTTATTGAATGCTGACTATTTATCAGCTATGTTTCAAGTATCTCAATGTATATTAACTCACTAATCTTTAGCACAAACCAGGGCAGGTACTATTGTTTTCCTCACTTCATAAATGACAAAACCCAGCCACAGAAATGGAAAATAACTTGACCATCCAGCTGCTGAAGGGTCAAAACTGGGATTTGAAAGCAGACCATTTAGTTTCAGTGTTCATACTAATTGCTGTATTTCTTTAAGAACAAGAATGTTTTTGTCTGTTTTGCGAATGTAGAAAGGAATGTTGTTCATTTTAACTATTTCAGGCCAAATTAGAAGTGGAGGAGATATGAGGAAAAAAACATGTTTTTTCTTTTGTATTTATATGGGATGATGGCAGTAAACTAAACTTAATGTGGTAATCATTTCACAGTATGTGTGAGTCAAGTCATTATGTTGTACATCTTGTGGTGTGATGTGTTAGTCACTCAGTTGTGTCCGACTCTTGGCGGCCCCATGGACTATAGCCTGCCAGGCTCCTCTGTCCGTGGAATTTCCCAGGAAAGAATACTGGAGTTGGTTGCTATTCCCTTCTCCAGGGTATCTTCCCTGCCCAGGGATTGAACCTGAGTCTCCTGCATTGCAGGCAGATTCTTTACCATCTGAGCCACGAGGGATACACCTTAAACTTACACAATGCTGCATGTCAGTTATATTTGAGTAAAACCGAAAGAACGAAGGCAAAAAGAGGAAAAGAGTTGAACCAAGTGAAGGTCCGGTGACCCAAGCCTTGTGGCGTGGCTTCCCAGGCCTCCTGAGCTGGTCCCGTCCAGCCTCTGTGCCTTGTATGCTGCCACCCCAGCTGGGTGACTTTCCTGAGCTCTAGCCATGATAGGAGACCGTCTGCACCCATCTTGATTTGTTCAACTCCCCGTGATTGTATGCCTTTATACACCCTCTGTGGAGAGCCTTTCTTCCATCTACGCTTGGTGAAGTCGTCAGCTTTTTAGACTCAGCTCAAATGTTAACTCCCTTTTGAAACTTTCTCTGACTTTTCATTATAGCACAAAGTTACCTAAGTGGTGCTAAAGAACCTGCCTGCCAATGCAGGAGACATGAGAGACGTGGGTTCAATCCTTGGGTTTGGAAGATTCCCTGGAGGAGGGCACGGCAACCCACTGTAGTACACTTGCCTGGAGAATCCCATGGACAGAGGAGCCTGGTGGGCTACAGTCCATAGTGTTGCAAAGGGTTGCACATGATTGAGGTGACAGCATGCAGACTTTTTATCCCGGGTTGTTGCTTGTTTGTACTTTCTCATCACCTGGCTTATCCCTTTATCAAAGCTTGTTAAAAAAAATAAAAGTTCAACTGAATAATTGTGAAGATCTAATTGATTTTATTGGGCAATTCATGAATGGGGCCGCATCCCATCTAGCAAGTAGATGGGCACTCCAAGGGGGTTATACAGAATAGAAGGCTTTTATAGGAAGAAGGGTGGGGCGAGGGAGCTAATAGCAAAAGGGAAGAAAGAGTTATTTTTTTGATAGGAAATCTTTTGGTGGGATGTGGAAAGGGAACAGCAAAGGTTTTATCATGCAGACTGACTCTTCTTCTCTTAGGTGTAGAGAGGGCCCAAGTGGTAGATTACTTCATTGGTGCTGAATAGAAAACTCCGGACTGGTTGATTGATTACATTTCTGGTGTAAGTTGAAACTGCAATTAGGTTAGATATTAAATCTAGGTTTGGTATCATGGGCACAAGTAACACCATTTGGGCCTATATTTTTCGTTGTTGTTTGGTTTGGTTCTTTATTAACAGTTTGTTTCAGGTAATGTTGAAATTGTTTTCTCTCTCTTTATTAAACTGCTTCAAAGAGCTCAGTGGGCTCCTTCAAATCATGGTAGGATCTAGCAAAATGTGTGCTATAAATGTTTCTTGAAAAAAAAGTCTAAAGCAAGTATTTCTATAAGCAAATAGGGTAGGAGATCCCCAGAGAAAGAGAATGAGGCATGACTTTCTTTACATAAGATAAGCCAATTTTGGCCTAAGCCATTTTGTGATCTAAACCTGACCAAAGTGTTTGCCCTTGAACTAGTCTCAATAAATCTTAAGGGAAGTGAAGGAATATAGGAACAAAGGAAAAACAGTCAAGAAACCAGAATTTAGCAATAAGACAGAACCCTAGATGGCTCAGATGGTAAAGAATCTGCTTGCAGTGCGGGAGACCCAGGTTCAATCCCTGGGTCAGGAAGATCCCCTGGAGGAGGAAATGGCTACCCACTCCAGTATTCCTGCCTGGAGAATTCCATGGATGGGCTATCCATGGGGTCACAAAGCGTCAGACACAACTGAGTGACTAACATTCTCTCTCACTCTATTTCCTCCTCAAAGGACATACATCAGAGTCTGATACACATCTTTGAGTTTTGCAGGAACTAAGGCTCCCACCTGAGTGGAGACATAACTACATGTTGAGATCCTAGACTGGTCAGAACCTGAGGAATGATGATGCTGATCTATTCTGACCCTCCTGACTTCAGTCAACTAAAGCTTGAACTCTGTTGACCTTTGCCCCGATTCTAAGCTGAAGTCTCCACTGTCCAAACCCCTTCATGAAGGTGCATGTACCATTAGCTTAAAACTTCCCCAGTTCTGCTGTGGGAAAGATCCCTGGTGTTCTTATTTGCTGCAAGTAATAAATCTGTCTTCATTTTTTTGGCTTGACACCCACTAAGAGGTGAACCCAGTTTTCAGGTAACATTCCCATCATTAGATAACAATGGGCATTTCAGAGATTCTGTCTTCAGGCTTATGTAGAGAACTTTATTTTTGGTTCTGATTATCCTAATAATTTTGTCAATCCTTTCACCTATTTTGGCTTGTTTGCATAAATTATTGACATTTTATAAATATTTGGCTTTTTGATAATGAGACTATACTAACATACAAATTAAGCAGTGACTCTAATGATGGTGATGTTGATGTTAAAGCATACACACACACACACACACACACACACACACAAGTAACACCCTTATTTTCAGGATCAGCTGTAACACCCTCTTCATTCTACTAGGTAGGCAGGTATTCAGGTAAAATCTGTTGGAAGATATGCTGTTCCTATCCTGGACTTGACAGGAGTTTGGAATTTATGACATAACTAATGAGCCTTGGAGGTTCTTAGAGTCTTTAAAAGAGATTTGAGCATAATTTATAAAATATAGAGAAACAATTGCTTGATTTTACTAAAGAGTGAAAATGACAACTGATTATGATTTCTGCCTTTGCTCGAAGTATAGCTCTACTCTTTTCCTAAACAGTTGCTGACCTCATCAAGGACGCTTGGCTCCTTGTGACTCAGGCCCCTCAACTTCGTTGACCTTTCCTTCTCCTCCATCAGAAAGTTACCATCTCCTGCCACAATGCTTTCACAGTTGGTCATCTGCTTTGCTGCAGATCCTTATAGACTCCTTCTTCAATCATAGTTTTTCTTTACTATGTTCAGTTTACTCTCTTGCATATTAATATTTTTCTCTTCTGTAGTTTGTTTCCTTAGTTCTCCCCAACACTGGACCCCCTGCCTTGGAACCATCTTTGTGTTTATCCTTCAGATCACCTTTAAGGCCATCTCTGCTTAGCTCAGTGTTAATCCTATTTAGTCACTAAAACTGTTCTTTGAGGTATGCAGCATCTAAATCAGGACTTCTAGCCATTAACTCTTGATTTAATTTAAAAGGTCATTTTCTTGCTCTTGGGGTTGAGGTTTTTTTTGGGAAGGAGATGGAATTCTTAGCAAAGTTTCACCAGGGAGAGCCTGTCTCCACACTCACCTCTGTCCTCCAATCAGAACAATCTCCTTACCCATGAAATGTCTTGGCTGTTTTACTTTAAAGCTCAGCAGAACATTTTACGTAATGTTTTGGTGTGGCTGTAGAAAATTGATCCCTGCTGATAGAGAAATATTTTTGAAAAAAAGTTTTCATTTTCAAACAATGAGTGTAAACTGGCTGCCCTGACCTTTACCCCACTTCTGAGCCTCTCCCCACAGGGCTGGGGTGAAGGAGACTGGGTGAAAATAAAATCAAATGTTTAGTGATTTATGTGAGTGTTTGAAGAAATTTTATTGACTGTTTCTATAATCTTGAAATGTAGAAAGAATCTGTAAACATCAGAGCCAAAAACCCTAAAGGAAAAGATTTATAGACTTAACAAAGTAAAAAAAGAAAGGTGACAATCTTGGAAAAATATTTGTAATACGAGTAGCATTTGAGGAGTTAAAACACTTGGTTTACAAGAGTTTAACAAAGAAAAAGATGAACACTAGGATACAAAAAGGTCAATAAATGTATGAAAAGATGTTCAATCTTATTAGTAATCAAAAAATAATAAATCAAAACAATAGTAAATTAGATTGGATTTAATTTTAACACTGATAAAAATGTTGATAAAAGGATGAAGAGCTAGGCATATTCATACCAATATACACCTATTAGAAAGCCTAAAGTAAAAAATTCTGACATTATCTAGTGCTTTCCCTCCTAATACAGTTGAATATATACATTTTAAATGGTATAATCAAAATGTCCATAACATATACTTAGTGAACATAATTTCCAAATTATTAGTAATATGCGAATATATCAGTTCAGTCAGTTCAGTCACTCAGTCGTGTCCGACTGTTTGTGACTCCATGGACTGCAGCACGCCAGGCCTCCCTTCTCCCGCCTTCAATCTTTCCCAGTATCAGGGGCTTTCCCAGTGAGTCAGTTCTTCCACATCAGGTGGCCAAAGTATTGGAGTTTCAGCTTCAGCATCAGTCCTTCCAATGAATATTCAGGACTGATTTCCTTTAGGATGGACTAGTTGGATCCCTTTGCAGTCCAAGGGACTCTTCAAGAGTCTTCTCCAACACCACACTTCTAAAGCATCAATTCTTTGGTGCTCAGCTTTCTTTATAGTCCAACTCTCACATCCATACATGACTACTAGAAAAACCAAAGCTTTGACTGGACGGACTTTTGTTAGCAAAGTATTGTCTCTGCTTTTTAATATGCTGTCTAGATTGGTCATAACTTTTCTTCCAAGGAGCAAGCATCTTTTAATTTCATGGCTGCAGTCACCATCTGCAGTGATTTTGGAGCCCCCCAAAATAAAATCTCTCACTGTTTCCACTGTTTCCCCATCTATTCGTCATGAAGTGATGGGACCAGATGCCATGACCTTAGTTTTCTGAATGTTGAGTTTTTAAGCCAACGTTTTCACTTTCCTCTTTTACTTTTATCAAGGGGCTCTTTAGTTCTTCCTGCCATAAGGGTGGTGTCAAATATATGTTTGACATATATGTGTGTGTGTGTGTGCACGTGCACTCAGTCATGTCTGACTCTTTGCAAACGCATGGACTGTAGCCTGCTAGGCTTCTCTGTCTCTGGAATTTTCCAGGGAAGTATACTGGAGTGGGTGGCCATTTCCTACTCCAGTGTTTATGTAAAGTATGTTTATGTAAAAATCATTTACAAATAATATAAATGGCATGCAATTGTTTTGCAAAATGAGAAATATTGGGTTGGTCAAAAAGTTCATTTGCATTTTTCTATAACCCAAACAAAATTTCTGGCCAACCCAATGTATGTCCAAATACACATTTATTCACTGAAAAAATATCTGGAAGAATGTACACCAGACACATTGACAGAAGTCATCTCTGGGTAGTGGGATTGTAGTGATTCTAACTCTCTTCTTTGTATGTTTTTCATAGTCTTTTAATCTTTATACTTTCTATAGCCTGAACATTTGACTATGAGCATGTATTATGCACTTTTAACATTTTTGACTTAACTTAATTTTTGACTTAACTATTTATTTTGACTTTTACAAAAACCCATGCAAAGGTTTAAGGTTTTAGTTCTAGACCATGACAAAATTTTCCCAAGTCGAAGCAGATGTATTCAAACATTACATACTCCACAAAAGTATCCTGCCCACATCTACTATAAAAGAGAGAGCATTTGGCTGTTTATTGCTAGGATTGTTGAACTTTTCACCCTCCAGATATGTGTGGGTCACCAACACACTTCCTCATCTTGAGGAGTTGTCTTTGATATTTAAAACATAATTCTTAAAAAAAAAAAACAACAAAAACGTAATTCTTAGACTCAAGGAACATAACCTCAAGGTGTTTGTGTATGGTTAAAAATCAAATAATGCATCTTGTTTAGTATAAAGTATGATTCTTGGGAGGATATGGCAATTGGGAGGATAAAATGGAAAGATTATCTGTTACTAAATTTAGAAATTATGTCCTGATAGATTGATGGTTGATTTAAATATAACTTCTTGTCAAGCATCTGTTTTTAGAATCAAATTACTATGACTCTACAGTTTCCTTGAAGTCTCAGAGTCTCAAATTTCTGTTTGCCTTTGTATGGTTTTAAGAAAGCGAAGAGTGAAAATGCACATTTAATTTTCATTGTATCATATTTTATATGACACACTGTAGTCATTTCATGGAAATATAAGGTGACAAACAAATTGCTGAAGAAATAATTGTCACTACCTCATTGAATCTTAAGTCATTCAGAACCATGTCCCACATACTGAAGATTCGTTTGGGAATGCTTTTGTTTCCCCAGCTGCCCTCTTCTCCAGCTTTGCCTTATTGACCACCTCCAGTGGAGTGCTGACTATTTTTCATCTTGCTTTCTATGTTTATCTCCAGGGTTTAATTCAATAAACAAAGTGGCTTGGATCAAACTTTGGGCTCTCATGGGTTTGGAATGTGTTCTTTGGTCTCAGTTTTAGTTACCAAAAGGGAGTGTTGTTTCTGACCTCTTTGACTCTTCCCTGCTGATTTTACTAGGCCTTTGATACTAGTAAAGGCTGAGATTTTTGAGGAGGTGGTCTTGCTTTTGTTAGAGATGGTACTGCCTTTTATTGCTTCGTGACTCAAGATGTGTTCAATTACAATCGCAAAGGTGTTAAAAAATCAAATTAAAAGTAGCAAAAGTAGAAACCAAGGTTTTGATCTTTAACGAAACATGTGACTCATTATTGATGCAAAGATAGCAAATAAGAACCCTCATCTAGCTTTCATTTTGCCAAGATTTAGGTCATTCGTTGCCTGCTACACTGACAAGCTCCACCACTTCTGCCAACACATTCTCAGGGCATACAGTGGACTAGCATCTCCCCTCCATCACACTCCCCCAAGAACTTCCAGGTCAAGGGGCCACAAACTCAGAAGCCTATAGGAGCTGGGCAGGTAGTGCAGAAGAGTAAATAAGACTGTTTAAGAAAAACAGGATTTAGTGGGGATTTGGCCAAGGTAGAGGTAGCATGTTCCACCTAGAGAAACCTCTTTTTTTTTGGGGGGGGGGGGGCAGAGAGCCTCTTTTTTGTTGTTGTTGAAGATTTATTTATGTAATTTTTGACTGTGCTGGGTCTTTGTTGCTACACACAATCTTTCTCCAGTTGCAGCAAGCAGGGGCTGCTCTTCATTGCAGTTCTCAGGCTTCTTACTGCGGTGGCTTCTCTTGTTGTGGAGCAGGCTTTAGGCATGTGGGCTTCAGTAGCTGTGGTGCACGGATTTAGTTGCTCCATGGCATGTGGGATCTTCCTGGACTAGGGATCTAACATAATAAATGCCTGCGTTGGCAGGCAGATCCTTAAGCACTAGACCACTGGGGAAGTTCTCGAGAAAACCTTTTCTCAGTATCAGCCAGTTGTTATGTGGGAATAGGCCTGGGGTGATCAGAGCTTCCACTTTTTCGATAGAAGCAAGAAATAAAGATTTTTGTGTGACATTTCCAATCTCATCAACCATTTCCAAGAAATACCAACACACTTTAGCCAAACCATGTATCTGAGAGCTGGATGTGACTATGGGTTGCCAATGTGCAACTTCTGATAAAAACTAAAGTGCATAAACTTTGGGCGTCCAAAAGCAGGGTCCTTATGGAGGCTGTTCTGAGATCAAGACCAGCACAGATACAAACCCAGCAGTGAACAAGAGTAACATGGGACTTTGAGGCACAAATCAGTGGTACTTTGGTGGTACTGCTCTGTGCTAGTGGACAGGGCTATTGGATGCTGAATATTAGAGCCTAATTGGCTTTTTTAGATCCCAGTGGAAGCACCCAGGGCTCTTAGGCAGTTCTAGGGGAGGGAGGGGAGGAAGGAAATCTCAAGAAAAAGATATTGGACTTCCTGCTAGTAGGCACGTGGGGATTTGAGTGATTAAATAAAAGATGAAAAAGAGATATGATCGTAATTGAACTGTTGTCTGGCAAAGTAGTTTATACTGGTTAATCTAATTGAAAATATCAATTTAAAAATCCACAGATTGGGATTTTGGAAAGAAGTCATATTTATTAAGTTATTATTGGACATTGCAGAAAGTTATATTGTTATTTGAAATAATAATAGTGTAGCATAATAAATAGTGTTAATAATAACAACAGCTGTCTTTTATTAGTTTACTTTTGCCTTGGAGCATGTGGGATCTTAGTTCTGACCAGGGATCAAACCTGGTGCCACCTGCAGTGGAAGCAGGGAGTCCTAACCACTGGACTGCCAGGGAATTCCCAATAATAGTTGTCCTTTTTTGAGCTCTTACCATGTACCATGTACTTACCATGACATGTACTTACATGACATGTACTTACCATGTACTGTGCCAGGCACAGTACAAGTGCTTCACATGTACTAACTCACCTAATACCCATAGAAACCGTAAGAGGTAGGTTCTACTATTATTATCTACCATTGACAGATAAGTAAACTGAGACACAGAGAAGTGAAGTAACATTCCCAAGGACACACAGACACATTATACAAATAAGGAGTTTTCACCTAGCACTGTACTCCTAGGATTGGTTTAAAATCCTCTCACTTATTTATAAAGATACTCACCAAAAAGTTCTGTCTTAACCATTTCATCTCTCCATATTCTCTTCTGTTCTTCATTACTGTGTGTACATTCTTCTAAAATACATTAGAGTTTACTGTTTCCATATGGTGATTTATGGTTTGCCTTTCTGCAGTTGTAAACTATCTCCTCACTGCTAATCTACAGACTCTGTCTTTAATGCCATTTTCCTTAGGTAAAAAATAGCATACACTTATCCTAGAAATTTTGTAAAATACAGACACGTATGAAAAAATTTCTTCTAATCCTCTCATCCACAGGAAATTGCTGTTAACCTTTAGGTGGCATTCTTTCCATTTTTTTCTATGCACATATATTCAATAAAAAAGACTACAAATATACTACTATTTTTACAGACTATAAATCATATATACACATAACTATTAGCTTTGCTTTTTTCAGTTAACATTTATCACAAGCCATTTCCTGTATCTCTACGTTTGAAAACATTATTTTTATTTTTAATGGCTACATAGGATTCTATCATATGAGTTTACCAGAATTTATTTTAGAATCTTTTCCCCATTAGATGATTAAATATTTTAAAAATACTCACTCATGGGGATCTTCCCTGGTAGTCCAGGAGCTAAGACTCTGTACTCCCAATGCAAGGGGCTAGGATTCAATCTTTGATCAGGGAATTAGATCCCACATGCGCAACCAAGAGTTGGCATGCCACAGCTAAGATTCTGCATGCTGCAAATACAAAGGTCCAATATGCCACAACAAAGATTGAATATCCCAAGTTCTGCAAGTAAGACTCAGTGCAGTCAAATAAATAACCAACTTTTTTTTTTAAATGCTCACTTCTGGAGAAAACATAGTGACAAACATAAGTATCTAACCGGACTTTTGGACATTTCCCTAGGATAAATTCCTCCAAGTAAAATTAATGGGTCAGTAGTTCTTAACACATGTTGCTACATCGCCTGTCAGAATGTTGGGCCAATTCACATGCCACCCTCAGTTTTTATGATCTTCACTTTTGCAGCACTTTCCTGTTTCCTTAACCTCTGAGTTTATTTCCTTATTTGTCAGAACTGGACCCTCCACTGAGCTTTCTTTTCTCATCCCAGCAGTGTGCTGAGGGCCTCCCATCTCCAGCAGTAAGTAGACAGATGTGGGGACTTCCTGCTTCTGAGCTCTGCAGGGCAAAGAAGTCAATCCAGAGGAACCAGCTTTAGGCTCGGCTCTGTGGGAAGCCCCAGGCATCTGGGAATGGAGCTCATCCCCCACTAGCTACATATTGTGGATAATTCTGTAAGGAGAGGTTTCTGGGACAAGTAACCGGGCTAAGAAATTGCTCAGATTTCACTGGACAACATCAGTCACCGGAAGCATGGCAACAAAGAAGGGAAACAAAGGTCTGCTTCCATGGCCTGGTCACAGCACAACATCTGGACAGTGTTGTCTTTGAAGAGGCACAAACATTCCTTCTGTCTAAACAACTTCAGAAGCTATGAAAGGCACTGGTGCAAGGACAAGTCAAACCAACACAAGACCACCAAGGGGACAATAAAGGGAAGATCTTGCACTCCTAAAAGAACTGTCTTCAAAATGCTGAAGTGGAAAAAGAGGCTTGCCTCTCCAGCAGGGCAAAAGAGAATGGTGATCCGGAACATTTCCTAGGATTTCTTTGTTTTTTAATGACTTATTCTCTTATTAATATGTCAGAGAGAAAAAGTGCTCCTGGCTAAAAAATAATGGCCCCTAATCCCAGAAATCACAGCTAGCAAAATGGATTCTTAACAAGAGTCAGAAAAGCACCCTGAATGAGAAGAGAAGAATACAAGTACATCACTTCTGTTATAAAAAATGCTTGATTTCTTTTAATCCCCAGAGTCCAATTATTTTCTTTTCAAATTTAGGGGTACTGTCTACACTATTAATTAAGGGTTCAGTTCAGTTCAGTTCAGATGCTCAGTCATGTCCAACTCTTTGCGACTCCATGAACCACAGCACACCAGGCCTCCCTGTCCATCACCAACTCCGAGTTCACCCAAACCCATGTCCCTTGAGTCAGTGATGCCATCCAACCATCTCATCCTCTGTTGTCCCCTTCTCCTGCCCTCAATCTTTCCCAGCATCAGGGTCTTTTCCAATGAGTCAGCTCTTCATCAGGTGGCTAAAGTATTGGAGTTTCAGCTTCAACATCAGTCCTTCCAATGAACACCCAGGACTGATCTCCTTAGGATGGACTGGTTGGATCTCCTTGCAGTCCAAGGGACTCTCAAGAGCCTTCTCCAACATCACAGTTCAAAAGCATCAATTCTTCAGCACTCAGCTTTCTTTATAGTCCAACTCTCATATCCATACATGACCAGTGGAAAAACCATAGCCTTGACTAGACGGACCTTTGTTGACAAAGTAATGTCTCTGCTTTTTAATATGCTGTCTAGGTTGGTCATAACTTTCCTTCCAAGGAGTAGGCGTCTTTTAATTTCATGGGTGCAGTCACCATCTGCAGTGATTTTGGAGCCCCAAAAAATAAAGTCAGTGACTGTTTCCCCATCTATTTGCCATGAAGTGATGGGACCAGATGCCATGACCTTAGTTTTCTGAATGTTGAGTTTTAAGCCAACTTTTTAACTCTCCTCTTTAACTTTCATCAAGAGGGTAGTTACCTATTAATTTGAGTACATAAGAAATATCTATCTATAGTATTTATCTCTTTCTCTTTCATCTACTCTCTACCCCATACATTTTTTATCTAATGAATTCTATTTCTCTCTCTTCTCTGTCCGTTTTGTTCTGCTTCTTGAAAAATAGTACAGCAGAGTTAGTTATTTAATTCCATCATTCTCCTTCAATAATCTTATACAGGAGGCCAGGGATGGAGATGAGAAGAAAGATTTTCAAGTAAGGGAACTACATGAGATGCAGTGTGGGAGTGGGGAGTGGGCAGAAGGAAAAAAGGAATGGGGAGATGGAGAAGATCCAAAGGCCATCTATGCAATGTTTGTAAAAGTCTTTGTAGGTTTTCTAAAGGAAATTTGAGGGATTACTTCTTTGTAAGCAATGGAGAATCATAGGAAGTTTTTTGGAGGGGAGTTTGATTAGATACTTTTTGGCTTTGTGTTGATTTGATTAGATTTTTCCCTTCAAGCAAAAATCACTCCATCATGTTAGGAAAGATAAATAGGAAGAAGAAGAAACTAAAGGCAGGGATAGCAATTTGGAGGTTACCCAGAACTTGGACTTGGTTTTAGACAAGTGAGGACGAAGAGGACAGGGCAGATTAAAGAGATATTTAGGAGATTCAATTGGCTTGGGTGCTTTTTAGAATGAGAAGAAAAAGATGGGGACAGAGAGAGGAAAAGTCAAACAAGTATGACTATAATTTCCCGCAGTCAATATGTGGATCAATCATTAAATGAAATTAAAACACAAGACACATATAGAGGAAGGAGATTTAAATGAAAGATTAAAAAATTGGTTTGAGGTTTACTTGCAGAATGTCTTGTTCAGTGTTGTGCTGGTAAATGTTAAAACTGGCTTTCCAAAAAAAAAAAAAAAAAAAAGAGACAGACAGAAAGACAGGAAGAAAAGAAAGCCCTGATTGTATCAGATGTGAAAGTTACTTATTGCAGAGTCCGGAAAAGATATACATACACAGTCAGCAATTATGAGCTGTAATGAGCACACCACTGGTCTTGCTGGATGCTCCATGCTGTATGGGGGGGCACCGTCCCAGAGCACAGCAAGGAGGTGAGAGCTGGGGATACCCAGTTTACCTGAAGCCAAGGGAGTGGATTGTGTTTAAAAAAAAAGAGAGAGAGAGAAAACCAGTATCAGGAGACATTATATAAGGACAGAGAAAGTCAGGGAAAGAGTTATTAAAGAGGCAGGAGAGTCAAAAGAGAACCAGATGCAGGAAATTCAAGAGAACTAGATTCAGGAAGGAAGATGTGGTCAGTAGTGTTGCATACCAGAGATCAGGTAGCCCAGGGACTTAAAGGAGGTCATCAATGTTACCCATTCAGTGGTTTTTCTCTGCTTGAGGTATTTTCTATTTTTCTACATGAAAATATTTTATAATGATGAGAATGAAAGCACATATACCCCTCTCTCTCTTTTTAAGGAGGTCATTAATGGATCTGGAGAGTGGTGGGGGCCAGAGTTTGCCTGAAATGGGTTGGAGACTGAATCAAAGAGAAGGATTACAGAAGAAACTTTTTCAGCAGTTTGGCTCTTAAAAGCAGGAGAGCTTGAAGGGAGGAAGGTTAAAAGGATGGCTTTTAAAAAGAATTATAGCTTATTGATCAACCAGTAAATCAGGGGGATATATTTCTCTATAATCCAGACTAACTGGTTCATCCCAGTGACAAGCAGAACAAACTCAGGAACAGAAGCAGTAATGGTTTTGAATCTTGCATGTGTCAATAAGAGTCACATTAATAAAGAAGGGGATTGCACTGGTCTGATTATGTTGAACTTGTAATATTGAAAGCTTATGCAATACCTGGTTTACTCCACAAATAATGGTGATTCCACCCCCCCCCCTTTTTTTTTTACTATCTTTAGCTTGAAAGTTTGTTTCTAACCATGTATTGGAATTAAACTGACTCAAATATGAACTGTAGGTCCTTTAATTCCACTTTACATAAAAGAAGAATTGTCTTTTTTTCTTCGTTAATTTTGAGGCACCTGTCATTCTTCAGGAATTCTCAAAAAGCCCAGCTATCAGGTCTTATTAATTGTAACAAATTCTGCTAAGGAAATTATTTTTAGAATATTTTCTGTTCTATTCTTCATTGACTTCCTATAATACTCTTCCCGCCCCTGCCCAGAGTTTCCAGGAATCAAACAGCATGGTATGCATACCAAAAATACATGTGTGGTGAAAATAATTTATATTTTAAATAATTTGTACATGTACATTTATGTGGGGGCTTCCCTAGTAGCTCAGCTGGTAAAGAATCCTCCTGCAATGTGGGAGACCTGGGTTCTATCCCTGGGTTGGGAAGATCCTCTGGAGAAGGGCAGGGCAACCCACTCCAGTATTCTTGCCTGGAGAATCCCCATGGACAGAGAAGCCTGGCAGGTTACAGGCCATGGGGTTTGCAAAGAGTTGGACATGACTGAGTGACTAAGCACATTTATGTTATATGAGTGTTATATATCAAAGCAATTTCCAAGCAAAGCCTTTTGGATAATTCCCAATTTAAAAGGTCTCAATAGAATGATAATCTGTAGCGCCATGACCTCTACCAGGATCTCTAAGGCCACAGCTACCTGAATTCTGTAATTAGAAGATGCCAGGGTCATCTCAGAGTAGAACTTCAAGGCACTCAGGCTGCACCGACAGACCAAGCTTCTCCGGAGACAGTAACAAAGAAGGGCCATTCTGCTCGTTTGGAAAGAGTTCACCTAGGGTGGAGACCTGGAGTGTTGGTGTCGGTGTTAGCAGGAACTGATGGACTTGGGGGGATGTTCACTGAAGCATACTCAGGAACAAATTGACCTGTGACATTCGAGGGAGAGAAATTCACACTTTTGTACTCTCCCAAGGGACACATTCTTTTAACCTCTAACTTTTGGAATTAAGTATTTTTTTCATATGAACCTGTCATACTCGCAAAGTGTGGGCTTGATGAAGGCAGAATTAGGTGTTTGTGGCCCTTGGCCAAATCACTTAGTCTCTTTGGGGATTTAGGCTCTTTTATTGGTAGAAAGGAACACAACTGATAAGCTTATTTCAGACATTACAGTGTGTGCAGAGATGAGCAGATTCTTGATACCATAGGTTGTTCTCAGTTAGAAATGATTACATTTGACTTTGGGGCCATAGACCTGTGTTTTAGAATCAATAGCTGTCTTCTCTGGTGCTTTCATCTCCTTCTTGGTCTCATCTCCTTTCTCCAACAGCCTATCCTTGTCTCATTTGCACAGGACTTACTGTCACTCATTCCCTAGGAGAACAATCTGAGGGGTTACTTTAGTAGGGTGCTCTTGGAAACTATAGCCTTCAGTTTCAGAAAGAATGATTCTGGTGGTGGGGTTTTAATGATTCTGGTGATAGGTGGGTGGTGGGGTGGGGTGGGGCAGGGGATGGAGAGTCAGAGAGACAGAATCGCTTCCACAGATCACACTTGGAGTGGTAACACCTCCTCCAGGAGCTTTCCTTTATATCTAGAGGTCAGAGAGATTACTTTGAACTCTTCTTCCCTATGCTTGGAATTTTAAAATTTTGGTATGGGAAATTCTTTATAGGCCATGGTTGGTACCAGAAAATGACATTAATAGGCAGCTATCAACAGGCTCTTAGTTTTATAGAGCCATTCTTCCCAGGAGCTCAAATGAACAAAATTTACTTTCAGAAAACCCCAGTGAGGCAGGGAGAGCATATATATAGTCTCTTTTATGGATAAAGAAATGGAGGCAGAAAGTTAGTGGATCATGTGGTTGTCAGATTTGACCCTGGAACCTGGGGACCAGGGTCTCCTCTTGTGGGCCCTGGACTTCAGAGGGTTTGACTCTGGCCCACCTCAAACCTCATCCCTTCCTAAGGATGAATGGTCTACAGGACCCAGGGGCCAGGTCACCAAGTTATGAGTAGCTGAGACCCCAGAATTGTCCTAAGGCCCTTAAGTGCTCTTCCAGGGCCTGCATGGGCCTCCTCACTGGATCCGTCCTTGGTGTTGACAGAACCACTGACATGTGGACTTGGGTTCAAATCATGGTCTGGAGGGGCTTGTGCAGCTGGGGGCCCAGATGCACACCTGCAGATTCTTCTGGAATATGATGGAGCTGGGGATGGGAAGCAAAATTGTCTGGGAGCCTGCTCTCCTGCTCTCCTGCTCTCCCACTTTCTTGTCAAACCTCAAGTCAAAGCCTAAGGAGTCTGGTTGTGAATCTACCCTTCCCAGTTGCTCCAAAGGTATCTCTGTCAAGTAGGAGGAACTTATTTTACAGTTTGTTAGCTTTATTTTTGAGTTAAATATTGAGACTTAAAAGTATGTGGGCCTCCATTTGTGCACTTGCTTCTGTTCCTCAAATGTTATGGTCCCTCTTGCTCTTGACTGTTAAAGCCAAAGCCAGACAAAGAAGCTGAAGAATTGGAATGGTTATGTAATTTTACAAGACTGCGATTCTCTAGCAGTACTTTGCCAACCTGTAGAAACCTAAATACAAGCCCACGTGTATTTATCTATCACTGCTGACTAACATGGTGAAAATAAAAAGGAGATTGGTCCACATTGCTCGGGTTTTCTGTGGCCTCCCCCCTCCTCCCAGTTTGCCAAGGGAGGGAGCAAGACAGTTTTCAGGGGTCCTCCTGGGACTTGGGAGGCCCAAAATTGGGAACCCCAAAGGTCCTTGAATTCCAAAGTCAGGGTTTGTGGTGGACAACAAAACCAGCCAATTGTCCAGAGGACTGTCCATCTTCTCCCCACTCTGGGCATTTAAAGGAAAAAAAAAAAAAAAGACTAAAGGGTTGGCATCCCTAGGTTTTAGCCTTGCTTTCTCTTCCCCTTCCCTCTCCTCTCTCCGCCCCCCCCCAAGTCCCTCCAGTAAATTAACAAAGGAAACAAAAGTTGCTGAAAGAACTAGTTTAGCGAAAGCGATTTTTACTCTTGCTGTTGGTTGCCCTGAACCTGGGTAAGAGTCTCTGGCGGGCTCAGTCCCAAGACCGGCGTTCGCCCCTATTCCTGCGCTGGCGGGCGGGTCTGGGGCGCGTGGCGCGCACCTACGCCGAGGGTAGGCCGGCTGCATCCCACTGGCGCCCTCCGCCCCCAGCCCCGCGCGCTGCTGGACGTCGCCCGTTTAAGGGGCGGGACGCGGCTCCACGTGCTTTCTGCTGAGTGACTGAACTACATAAACAGAGGCCGGGAAGGGGGCGGGGAAGGAGGGAGAGAACAGGCTTTGACCGATAGTAACCCCAGCGCTCAGCGCCGCCGAATCTATAAAAGGAACTAGTCGCGGCAAAACCCCGGTAATTCCGAGGCAGAGTGAGTGCTGCCGGGGCCGGCAGAGACGCGCCGACACCTCTCTCTCTCCCCGGGCGCAGGTGGGCAGAAGAGGGGGCGCCGTGCAACCAGCGCCGCCACAGCCAATTTCTCGGGGCGCTTTGCTCCCTTTATCCCCCTTCTTTCCCGAAGGGTTTTTCAAGGGGTTGGGGAAAGAGCCACAAACACGAAAGTGGAAAACAGGTAAGACCAGCGACTTGGACGTTATTGTTTCGTTTCGGGCCGAGGGGACTTTGGGAAGCTCTGGGTTTCGGGGACTTTAGTCCGAACCCCCACATTCCCACCTACTGCAGAGCAAACAGGGGCTCGTAAATGTGGAGAGGATGTCCTAGGAGGAGCTCTGGCGACCCAAAGACGCGACATCTCTGCGCTCAGGATTCGCCCGCGGTGGAGCTCGGGGAGCATCTCTGGGCGCGCGGAGACCCGAGCGCAGTAGCTGGGGCGCAGTGGAATCGGGGGCTCCTGGTGGTGCTGGAGGCGCTGCCGCTGGAGTAAGGAGAGTGGCAGGTCTGGCACTGAGCTATTCCCTTTGTTTGGAAGCGCCTGAGCCGGTTGGAACCCTCTCTGGCTGCGGGTCGGCCGGCGCCCACCGGGAAAAATGCCAGCCGTCAGAATCCCCTCCGTTCCTAAGGAGCTAGTCTGGGTTGGGCTCTGATCTGGGGATAGGTCCCCTGCGCCCCCGGACTGGAGCAGCGCTTTATGGCTCACCACGAACGCGAGTGGGAGCCCTTAGCGATAGTGCTCTTTTGAGGCCTCGGGGGCTTTGTTTGATCAGGGGGTTCCTGTTCCATAGTCTCCTTACGCTTCCAGGAGCTGCAGTCTCTGACACTGTGGGAGGCTGGGGATGGGGGTAGGGGAGACGGGCGGGGCGGAGGGACGAGAGTTTTGTTTCTTTAACAAACGTTGGCGGGGTGGGGGGAGCGGTTGCGGGAACCTGGAGCTGAGGTGACCATTCCCCCTGCTCCCCCCCATCTTCCTGCCCTTTGCTGCGTGTCTCTTGGAGCAGCTTCAGGCAGGGCACGGATGGGGAAGCTGGGGTGAGACGGTGCAGCAGAATGACCGAGAGTAACCCCGACGGGCGGTGCAGAGCTCGCGGCTCCGCGGGCGGGCTGCGCTTCGCGGTGGGGGGAGGGAGGGTTGGGCGCCGGCTGCCGGTGGCCACGGGGGGCACTGATCCACAGCGCCTCCTGGCCGGGTGGCCTGGGAATCGGCTCCTTGGCCGGAGTGAGGCCAGGCTGTAAGAGGCTTTGTCGCCCGCCGCGGTTCCGACCGAGATCCGGTGAAGACGGGTGGTTGTAGACTGGGAGGAAACCTGGGGGATCAGGCGAAAGTGCTTCTGCTTGTGTTTTAGAATGGTTCCCAGCTCCCAGAGAGCTGCTAAATGGAAGGTTCTTGGGGCATGGGCCAGTGCTAGAGTTGTGTGTAGGTGCTTGTTTTTCAGCACTCATCAAAAAGAAGGGAATAAACAAGATAAAAGAAAACAGAGAGAGAGAGAGAAGGAAAAAGGGAGAAAAAGAAATGTGGCATTGGAAATAATTGGCCCTTGTCTTTTGCAAAAGCGATACCATCAGCTTTTAAAACCAGGACGGAAGTGAGTGCGTGGTATATGCATTCATATAATAGACGATAAATTTGATATTTAAAAAAATTCCTTGGTGATAAAAATCAGCTAGTCACTTTCTAAGGACCGATTCCCACCTCCCATCAAAGAACACCTCACAAAAGTTTGCAAGTTCAAAAGCAGAGTTTTAATGGTTCTTTAGACAATAGTTTGGGACCCAAACCTAAGTTTCGATCTTTTCAGACAAAATTTAAAACTCAACTAAAGAAGTACTTAGTTTCTTATCTCCCCTTTTATTTCAGCCCATTTTCCTCATACTTACTAGGAAATTAATGGAGGCTTTCTGTTGTTCATGTCATTCTCTTGAGACACTTATCCTAAATCAAAGGGAGTGTGAGAGCAAAGGGAGAAAGTTCTGTAGTAGAACCTCTTCTGATGGTAAATAATTTTCAAGTACAAAGTTTTCTTTGTCAGCCTGTTCCCCAAGTACTCCTTTTTTTTTTTAACTTTTAATTTTATATTAAAGTATAACTGATTAACAATATTTGATAGTTTCAGGTGACAACAAAGGAACCTAGTCACACATACATGTGTCCGTTCCTAAATGCTCCTTTTATAGGAGCTTTAATGCTTTTTGCATTAAGTTAATTCATGATAGAGTTTTGGGGAAACATTAGATACACAGAGCACAGTGGTATTTGCTTGAGAAAAAGCAGTAGAATCAGAGTGACCAGCCTTTGATGATCACAGTTCAAGGGGTAAGAATTGCTACTGCAGTCAGAGTAATTCTTGAGCCCCCTTGCAGGGACCAGCCTGGTGTTCCAGAATGATGTACCTCATTGTGAAATGGACACTTGTGATATGTGTCTCCCCTTCAGATGAGCATTTAAAATCTCAGCTCTCAATTTACATCTAAATAGAAGCCTGTAATGAACCCTGGACACCTTTTGACTTAGGACATATTTACAGTTCATGTGAGACTAGCTTAGATTGGAAAAGGGTGATTAGGGTTTGATTGTTTCCAACCTCTGCTCTTAATGCTTACATTAAAAAGTCTTAATGCTTACATTATTAAAAATGAATGAAACCAAATGAAACTCAGTGACACAGTTTTTTATCTTCTGTAGTATTTATCTTATATGGAGAGAAGTTGTAATATTTTTTGTTAAAAATTTTTTTAGGGGCTCTACCTTCCCATAAGCTAAGTTGTTTATGCTATATTCAGCATGATTGTAAATTGTTAATATCTTTGCTGTTTTTATTTTCAGCTCCTAAAACATTAAATGGACATTGTCTTAGATTCCTTAATAACTTCCTCCTTAATTCCTGAACCTCTGACAGTCTAGAAAATTCCAATAGATATATTGTTTTTGCATTTCTAAAATACTCTAAATTCCAAATACATTTTTATTTACTATCTAGACAGTAAAGAAATAATGGAAATTTAATACTCTTTATGGTCAATTACCTCCATATCAATTTTAAAGATCTTGCTGAAAATTTGCTTTAATTTAACTATTCTGGGGGAGGGCTTACACTAAAACTGAAACCTTCTTCATATCTGCATGTGGAAATAATCATAAGTGTGGAAGTTACTGCCATATTTATTTAATAGATAACACCAGGTGCCAAATACTATTTCAAATGCTTTTCAAATGCTATTTTAATTTTAACCACAAATCCACCTGTTATCCCTATTTTGCAGACTAAGAAACAGAGTTTCTGGCCACACACCTTGCAACTGGCAGAGCTAAGTTTTGAACCTATCCAGCGAGCCCCAGATTTCTTTGACTCCACTCTAAGCAGTGAGGTGGTGCAGTTTCAGTTGCTGTGGCAGAGGACTTTGCGAGGATGCTCGCTGAGTTCTGGTACATATATCTCCTCTAGTACTTAACGGAATCTACAGCCTATGTCTTATTTCCCTTGTTGCTGTGAATGGGCCAGCCAGATTCTCTTCAGCGTGTTGGGACATTGATTGCATAGGGATTGCAACACCATGGGAAGAACAGACAGTAAAATTTGCTCAACTCTAGCTCTTGGTTTAAAATAAAAAATTTGCTGTTGTTTCAGTCAAATATTTCTAAGTCTATAATGATCTCCAAATCTTTCCCTGTGTAATACATAAAAAATGGATAGAGGGTTTGGTTGTAAAAGGATAAGGAACAAAAGAAAAAGGGAAGGGAACTATTAGCTTAGCTGTCAAATCTTTGGTGAATTTTTAAAATTGCTTATTGTACAATATGATTTCTGTTTGTTTTATCCCTCAATATATCAGAGACCTTCTGAAATAACCTGTTTTTCTGTTACTGACGTTACTGTCTAGGAATCAACTTTAGCTTTTTTCTTACGGCATCTTTCTCTGAGCAAATCCATTTTCAAAGTCAGCTTAAATAAAGGTGAGACAGAATGGGAAACTTTTTCTTATTAGATTGGTGTAGCACCTTAGACGTAAACTCTTAGAAAAGATTTTTCTTGGTAAAAAGTTATGCTTATTATTGATTTACCTTATGCTGGGTGTTTCAAGCATTTTACATGTAATAACTTAGTTCACTCTGTCGAGAACCACATGAGGTGGGTTCTGTTATCATTTTCATTTTACAGACAGGGAAACTGAGGTGTAGACAGGGTAAGTAGCCTGACCATGGAGTTTGTAAGTAAGGAGTGACGCTGAGGTTGCATCCCAGGCAGTCTGGTTTCCACGAATTTACCAATTACACGGTAAGGGCTTTGTTAAAATATTGAATTTTGACAAATGAAATACTCACTAAAGGCAAAGAATGCGTCTCACTTTTCATTTGGGTATTTACGACTGAAAATAGTTCCCTGGATAGGTAACTTGCATAGATGTTGTTAGAGAGGCACATTTTAGAAATATCTGAAGCCAGAGTAAGAAAATCTTGTATGTAAAATTGTTTTCAATTTTACATTTCAAAGAGCCTTTGGTTATTCTGCATTCTGTTGAGACAATAAGCTGTTTTAAAGCAAAGAGCATTTACTCCAAGGAGCATCAGACTTGGTTCCTAAAACAAAAGAAAACTTGAAATCCTGTCTTTTTCCATTTTGAAAATTTACTCTTAAGACCTGATTTAAATGCCATCTTTCTCATAAGCTCTCCTGGATTCACACCTTCCTGCCAACACTGAGTTAAAATTAATTATCCCTTTCTTTTTTGCTTCCATAGGATTGGATCACAGCACTATTAATGTCATGGGTTTAATAGCATGAGGTTTTTTTTTGGTTATACTTAACATTTATTTGTCTTGTTCTTGAGTATATGCTTCTCTAGGAGGAGGTCTAGGATTCTTCTAGGATTAAGGTCCTAGAATCCTAGAGAATCCTAATTCTCTAGGATTAAGGTTCCAGTCCTTAATTTACTCTCCTTGATATGGAAGGGGATTCAGTAAATGCTATCTTGAATAAGTCAAAGAGAATGGGAAACTAATGTTGGTTTTCTATATTCTGGAAGATGAATTAAAATGATGTGATAATCACAGAAAAGCATTAGAAGTAGAATTATATGAGAAATAACTAGTTAAGGTTAGGTTTATGATAGGTTGAGAAATATTAGTATGTACTTAGACCAGCTTACTTTTTGTAGAACAAACAATTCTGATTCCACTCAGTTTCATTTCTCTTTTTTGAGGCAGCTGTGCTTTGAGAAAGTGATCTAGTCTGTTACATTTCACATTAAACTACTTTTATTTGCACATTAATTTATTATTTAAAAAATAAGAATGAGATAATTCACTAAGTAATTTAGAATTTAATTACTTAAAAAATCAAAATAACCTTTTATGTATAGGATCTTTTCTTTTATTCATTCTTTATGTGTGTGTGTCTGTATGTGTTTATGTGTATTTGTTTAGAATTGCAACATTTTCTACGCTAAATCCAACTTCCAAGAAGCATTTGGAAGTCAAAACATTCTATTTGGCTACTCTTAAAGTCAAAATGTTTTATGATAACTGGTGTTTAGTACCAGACACTTTTTTGGGAAGGATTTTGTATATATAAAACCAATCAGTGGTTATTATTTATTGGGACAGTATTCTGGACTACATGGAGAATATGCTGAAAGCTATGGATTCTCTTTTCAGAAAAAAACATACACAGGCATGTACACTCCAAATTTTACATATAATTACATATAATTTGATGTAATTATATTCTACATGTAATTCCAGAAACCCACTAAGCAGTCATGTGACCCTGGGCAAGTCATTTTACTTTCCTAAGATTTAGTTTCTTGATGAAATGAAAGAGGCTGAGTACATGACTTTTAAAGAGCCATTCAAACTTTTATATTCTCTAGATGTGTATTTAGGGAAAAGTGTGATTCTTTGATAGGAGCTGCCCAGAGAAATGTCCTGAGGGACAGTATTAGTGTAACAGATTGTGTGGGTTTTGAGAGGTAGAGTGGAAATACCCATGGAATACATAGGAGTGTTTTGATGAACGTGATGACGGAAGAAAAGAAGATAGTGGGAGGAGAGGAAGAAGAAGTGAGATGGGGTTGGAATTAGATCTCTTTATCCACATTAGGTGGATGAAGACTTGATTCATAGAACCCAAAGAAGAATTTTATCTTAAATGCAAAGGAAAAAAGTGGTTGGTGATCTCAGTAAGTTTCAGTGGAGCAAACATGATGGAATGAGACATGATGAGACATTTGTCTCATTTCCGACTCACCATCTGGAGATTCTCTCTGAAAGAAGATATTCATTTGGACTCTCTATTCTGGGCATCTCCATTTTGAGTATAGATTTTGTTTCTTATAGTGCAATCCTATTAAGCCAATATATAATAGAAAGCTAACTGACTTTTGAGATATGTTCATCCTCCAAGAAAGGATGAGAAATAGACTAACCTTATAAGGATATTTCTAAATATCTCAGAAGACTCTCACCGGGGGCAGATGGGCAAGAGAGAAAGTTTTCTAAAGCATTGCTTTGAGTTAATTGTTTCAAAGATCATAAAAAATTAGGACTGGAAGGAAGCAGAAGGGAAAAAAAGGAGCAAGAGGTTTCATGATTGAAACAGACATGGGAAGAGGGAAGGAACTGCTAAGAAGTTGTTTGGGTTTCATAGCCCCGTTTACTCTTGCTTTGCAAAATTTCTGTAGGATGCCAGGTTGGGAATAGATTTTGTCAAGAGTCAAACCAAGCTTGTTTTCTGGAAGAAGCAAGTCCTCAAGGGTATGGCAGCTTGAATTTGATTGGATCTGGTATTTAGATGATCCAAGTTTGACATAAAGGTAACACTAATGGAAGCAGCAGCTTTCCTTGGAAAGGCAGAGAGGATGTAAAGGTCCAGAATAATGGCTTTTAGACTGATCTGTAGACTCTTCTCCACTCCCCGATGCAAGGCTTTGGGATGGAAGTGGCAGTTTACTTTTGCTGGAGTGAGGTGTGATTTCTGGTATTGGAAGGAGGGAAGAGGAAGATACCGTATTTTTAAAATGTGTGTGTGTATCTATTTGTCTATGGGGGCTTCCCTGGTGGCTCAGAGGTTAAAGCGTCTGCCTGCAATGCAGGAGACCTGGGTTCGATCCCTGGTTCGGGAAGATCCCCTGGAAAAGGAAATGGCAACCCATTCCAGTATTTTTGCCTGGAGAATCCCATGGACAGAGGAGCCTGGTGGGCTACAGTCCATGGGATCGCAAAGAGTCAGACACGACTGAGCAACTTCACTTCACTTCACTTCACTTCAGTATACAAAAAAATACCATTAAACTGAAATTCATTCCTTTAGCAAATATTTTTCGACCACCAGGTAGAGTACTCGGTGCTAAACAAATGTCAAAAGACGTTAACGATCTGACACCATAATGATTTTGGCATTCAAGGCTCTTCCAAAGAAGACTCTGACCATTTTGATAGCTTTGTCCTGGACTGTACGAGGCATCCACTGCACCATGTTTTTTCACTGGTGATGAGACATAGTCTGGCTCAGTAGTTGTTAACTGACTCCCTCTATGGGGTTTCTTCTTTTCTCTGGTTTCTACTTTAAGAACCCCTTCGTGCTTTTTCTGAGCTCATTGTTCTGGAATTCTTATATCGTTCCTTCGTGGTTGATGGATTTTGCTTATACTATACCTTCTCCTCTGATTCATCACTGAGAAAAATTTTGCCCCTTGACTGCAGGTAGATGAGCATAGTGTAGGCTGGGCCTTCCCCTCCATTGCCTCATTTACTCCTCACTAGAACCTGGAGGTAGGCAGCATGTAAACCCCTCAGATTCTTTCAAGGGACTCACACTTTTATAGTTATCAATACATATATTTTTAAAAAGTTAACCTTATATTGGTTCTCTAAATTGAAAACTGATGTCAGTTGTCTGAAATAAAAGGTAATTTTTAAAATAATTAGAATGAAAATGAATTATTTTTAAAATTGTCTATAAAATAAGCCTGCTTTCTAAAGGCACTGACTCTGAAACTGGTTCTTACTTTGTTAAAAACGGGAAATTAAGCACGTGTTATAGAAGCATTGAAGAGAAGATCTAACAGAAACTTTCTCCTTAAGGTAATACAGTTTTTACAAATCTAAAGTGCCAAAGAGAGCATTTTCTCCTTGTGTGATTGAGTGTTTAATACTGTGCCTGTCCATCCCCTAAAATCTTCTAAGTGTAATTTAAATATTGCCTAAATTCATCTCACAAACTTTCCTGCAATCAGGGAAATATTGAGGCTGCCCCATTTTTCTGATGGTACACCTGATACAAAGACTAGTTAAATATTTTGTTCCTGGTTCACGTACTTCAATAATGGCAGAGCTTGGGGTTCAAACTTGAGTCTGAAACTTAAGCTGCAGGCAGTTTTCTTAGACTCAGAAGATCTTTTTAAAATTTTAGTCTTTATTGAATTTGTTACAATTTGGTTTTGGTTTTCTGGTGGCCAGGCATGTGGGATCTTAGCTTCCCAACCAGGAATCAAACCTGCACCCCCTGCATTGGAAGGCGAAGTCTTAACCACTGGACTATTAAGGAAGTCCCCAGAAGATCTTCTGCTCCAGTCTCCTTATATTCTGTGGCTCAGAGTGGTAGAATAGTTTGCCTAAATTCATTCCCTAGCAGTCAGTAACTGGAATTTAAAATCTTAAACTTTTGCTTCTTTAATCCGAGCTTCTTGCTACTGTACCAGAATTTAGGGTGGTATTTACAGTGTCCCTTTAGAAGGAAAAAAAAAAGGAATCCAGTCTATAGGTCTGTCCTTTCAGCTTACAGTGGACACTGAATCTTTAATATTGAACTGGCCTCATATATTCTGTCTGTTGGTCCAATTTGAATCTTAATGGGTTTTTCAACTGGGTTTTCTTTTTCCTCTCAAAATAAACACTGCTCTTTGGCTGTAAGTTCAAATCAAGGAAAGGCCCACAAAAGTCCCAAAGGTTGAGTCTTTCCCTGGGACCATTTTCTTCATGCAAAAGTAGAAAAACCTTGTGCTAATTTTGGCTGTTTAGGGTTAATTGTGATTACAGGCAGTTTTTTAGTTTTCTTTTAACTTTAATGATTGTGTTAATTATAGGAAGTACCTCGAGTTCAAGATAAGGAAAACCTTTGGTCAAGTAGTGTTTCTTCAGTTGTCAGTCCTGTTACAGGACTTGCAAATTTAGTGGAATTAGTACCATTTTCCCATTTCCAACTCAAGTCCCATTTCACATGATCTCAGTATGGCTTTCTCCTTAGCTGTCTGACACTAGGTTCCAAAGGCCTCCATTGAGAGGAGTGGATGTGCCTCTGGAAGCTGCAAAGACCAGCAAGGCACACTGTCCTCAGGTGGAACTCCACTGGGGACTCCGTGCTCAAGTGATATAGACACTTAACATACAGTTGCTTGGGAGATGAGAGTGTGTGCATTTTAAAATGCCACTGTCAATTGCAGTTGATAAAAGAGGCTAGCAGGAGTTCCACCCAATAGTTTAGTTGCATCTTTCCTTGAGCATTTTGTTATCTGGCACATAACATGTGTGATTTGTGAAGATCTTAATGACAGTAGCACTTTCAAGAAGGAGTACTCAGAATCATGATAACATTGAAATGATTCAGATCAATTTCCACTGGGAACATCCTTCCAGACCTAAAATAATGGAACTCATGTTGCCAGTATTTTTTCTTTTTAAAGGCTAACATCCTTCATTTTTTGTTTTTCAGGTCAACTTGTGATCTTGTTCCCTTGTAATTTAGCAAGGCAGTCAACAAAGTGGCTTGTTAGTTCAAGAGAAGGAGTTCAGTTTTGAAGTTGGGAGGGCAGGGCTTTGACCCTGTGACCCTGTGCCTGTCCTGGAGCCTCAACTACATCCTCACCTAGCTGGTCAGCAGGTGCTCACTGGGTTGCATCTCGGACACATGAGGCATCTTGGCCAAATGACCTATGCTGGCACTGTCTCAAGAGCTGCTTGGTGAAAGGGGAGGTTCTGGAGAAGGTTGCTGGGTTTGGTCACATATGAGCTAGAACCGGAAAGGAGCCGCAGGTGAGATTACTTGTTTTGGCAAAGGTAAAAGGAATAAACAGTTGAGGTTGAAAAACTGTATACAGGTTTTGATAAGCTTCATTGAGTGAGTTCTTGACTTGAGCCTATGAGTTTAGAGTTTGAGGCTCCTGACCAATGTTGACAGTTTTGTATTCATGGTTGAGCCCCTAGGAGAGGTGTTATTGTTAGGTGGCATGTTTACAGGCATCTGGAGCCTCAGTCTGGCAAATTACAGATAGATTCTCCTTTGCTCACAAGAAGTCCATGAAAGTGAACGCCCTTACCAACAAATTCGAGTGACTTTGGGGAAGACCAAATTAGATGCACTCCTGTTTAATCTGAATTTCTTTGAATGCAGCTGGAAAATTTGTCATGGTTTTGGGCTACCTGAACGTGTCCTTTATGACATTTCTGATTTGCTACCATGGTGAACCTGCTTTAACTAATTTTCTCATCCCTGAGGTCTGACTTCAGAGACCTTCACTCCACAAATGTGTACAAGCACCAAGCGGCTCTGGGCTCAGTGTGGCATGGGACAGTAAGATGTTGAGACATGGTAGCTTGTGTATCAGGGACCATCGGAGCACTTAGTACACTGGAGGAGATGGTAGGAGAGCTGAAGAGATGGAGGAATAAATATAAGGCCCAGATTGCAAATAGGCAATTGACCTGGAAGCTGGAGGAAGTAATCTAGAGAACAAAACTGAGAGAAGTGCTGAAGACATGGAGGAAGGCAGCCTATGTGGAACAGAAGAGCTGATTGCTCCCAGAGTGGAAGAATAGTATACGTGGGTGGTAGGGGTCCCCAAATTGGGGGGTTATGGTAAGACACTGGTAGAAATGGTACCAGGATACCAGAAAAACCCTTTGACATCTCCCATCGATCTGGGCATACAGAGAGTTCCAGTGTGTTCTGGAAAGGCGTTGGGGAAATAGTCCCTTCTGTGGATAGAGAAGGAGGAAGAGAGATTGCTTCAATATTAATAAGCTGCCCACTTTGTGCCCCACCTGAGTGCTTTGGGGAAGCCCAGGCAGCTCAGTGGTAAAGAATTCACCTGCCAATACAGGAGATGCAGGAGACATGGGTTTGGGAAGATCCGCTGGAGGAGGAAATGACAACCCACTCCAGTATTCTTGCCTGGAAAATCCCATGGACAGAGGAGCCTGGTGGGCTACAGTTCATGGGGTCCCAAAGAGTTGGAGATGACTTAACACATACTCTGAGTACTTTACACTGTGAAGTCAGCTGCACTAATCATAGCTGCCATTTACTGGATATTTCTTTTGTCCCAAATAATGTTGTATATACATTATTTGTTCTGTTTTATGGAGAGAATACAGGGACTCAGTGCTCAATGCTCAGGATCCCGGAGCTGGTGAGTAGCAGAGTCAGGATTCAAACCCCACTCTCTAACTCCCAAACCTCTCTTCTGTCTACCAGGCCATTTAATTCAGGAAAATAATTAAGGACATCTGGGGAAGCTTGCTGCACGGCGGCATTGGTCTACAGGAAGGAGAAGGCAGTGAAGGGATTTGGGTTTGTCTGTCCCCAAGTCCTTTGAGCGCTTTTGTAAAAATAAACTTTTTAGGCTGGGAGAAGGTTGAACATCTGAAGATGTTGACCCTTCCGAGATGTAAAGCAAACAGAATGGTTTTTGCTGATATAGTCCCGAAGCCTTTTATCCTAAAATGCTCTTGGAAAGCCCTTCTCCAACAACAGGGAACATTATCCAGTCAAAGTTTTCTGCAAATAAAGGATTGCTCATGGAGGCAGACTTGCTTGTGTTTCTGTATCACTCAGGATGTCTGTCACTTTTATAGTTCCTTCCCTGCAGGATCCTCTAACTTTGGCATTATGATTGTGGTTGAGAAAAAAGTTGTTTTCTATGTCATGTAATTTTTTTTTCGTTTATTTTTATTAGTTGGAGGCTAATTATTTTACAATATTGTAGTGATTTTTGCCATACATTGTATGTCATGTAATATTGACAGGTATTTCATTTCTAGGGGAAAGGTTCCTTTTTCCTATATGCTACACACCCCCAACCAGGGAAAAAAGCAAATAGTTGTATTGTTTGCTGAAGTCTTCCTTTCAGGGTTGCTGTGTGTTTGTTTAGTGGAAATCAGCAGCGTAAGAAGGGCTGTCCCTAACATTTTGTCAGAATTTCTCCATAATTCTACAATGATGAAACAAGAACTTGAGGACAGGATGGATTTCAGAAACTCTGGTTCTTGTCAGTTTTAGAAGTCCTGAGACTGTGTTAGCTGCTAGCAACTGGACTGTTGAGAGTGATAAATAGGATCTTTGGTTGTCCAAATATCAGCAACATGATAGAAATAGATTTAAACTTTTTGAATCCCCTTTAAAATAGAATTGTTGACAGCATGAGGAAATGTGCTTCTCAAGGACTCGTTATGGATTTGTACAATATTCATGTATCTCTTCTAACTTTCCCGTTTTTGTGTATTCCTGTCTTAGCCCTCATTTTGAAAATTAGCCATTAGCAAATACTTTTGTCCAGGAAATTGAATATATATCCCAAGGTGAAACAAGAATGTGCAGTTATGTATAAACTTACTAATAATCAAGTATGAATGATACATTTGGCACTTAAAATTCTCCTTGAGTTACAAATTGTTAGAATTAATGAAATTCATTTGATCTATATATTTTTAAGATATTTAGTTATTTGGCTGTACTCGATCTTAGTTGTAATATGTGAGATTGAGTTCCCTGATCAGGGATCCTACCTGGGCCCCCTGCATTGGGAATGTAGAATCTTAGCCACTGGACCACCGGGAAAGTCCTGGATCTGTATTTTTAAAACAGGTCTTGTGATAGCAGAGCTTCTTCTAGAATGACAGGAATCTTCTAGAATGATAGAATGGCTTCCTTTTATCTGTGAATTTTATCTTGGAAGATTTCTTACATCATTTTTTTCTCCTTAAATTTGAGTATTAAGGTGTTAGATTAAGATGTTATAAGTAGGAACACAGTTTCAGGGGTCACCAAGTACCAGCCCATGACCTTTCTGCAGGCCTCTAAGGATTTAGTGGCAACTAAGGACAGTTTCTCTGAGTTGTGAGTCTATAGTATGTCTGGAGAGTGCGAGGGGATAGAATTTAAGGATTAGCATGAATGGCCTTATGGGTAGAGAGCTCAGTGACAACTGGAGGCCAGAAAAGAAACTAAGACAGTTAAAATAACTTCAGGCTTAATAAAGCTGATGGCTATCTTGGGAGAAATCATGGGGAGACTTTCCAAGTCGCCTTCTTCCACCATGGCAGCCATGCCCTGTCATCAGCCATGGGTGCAAAGAGCCTGTTCCAACCTGGTTTTAATCTCATTATCATTTTCCATAAATGTGGCTACTGATCTGGAGACATACACTCAGAGAGGCAATTAAAAACAGGCCTCTTCCAAAGAAGCTTGCTCTGGTGGTCTTACAGGTTTCATATCTTCAGTTCCTCAGAAACCTCTATATCTCTCTGGAGATGACCTGCAGCAGTGCCTGTGATCCTTGTATTTGCATCAGCGAGGAAGAGGTCATTAGTTGAGCTTTTGCGCCAACACATTTACTATAGTTTGTATGTTATATAGTTATATCCTGCTTTAAATCTGCCTCTTGCTTTTGTTACTGGCTAGTTATCTACAAGGAGATCCAACCATTCCATCCTAATGGAGATCAGTCCTGGGTGTTCATTGGAAGGACTGATGCTGAAGCTGAAACTCCAATACTTTGGCCACCTGATGCGAAGAGTTGACTCATTGGAAAAGACCCTGATGCTGGGAGGGGTTGGGGGCAGGAGGAGAATAGGATGACAGAGGATGAGATGGCTGGATGGCATCACAGACTCGATGGGCATGAGTTTGAGTAAACTCTGGGAGTTGGTGATGGACAGGGAGGCCTGGTGTGCTGCGATTCATGGGGTCGCAAAGAGTCGGACACAACTGAGCGACTGAACTGAACTGGACTGAGTCATTTATTGACATAAGACATCCAGAAACAGTTTCATCAGGAGAGATTTCAACTTCTGTCTCACTTCTGGAAACTATGGGGAAATCTGTCTAACAAAGAATACACACATACTTACTTTTTGTTTGTTTTTTTAGAGAAAGAGCTGTCATAAAACCACTGTTTTTGAAAGAAGAAAGTCAGTTGCTGGCTGCATGTTCTGTGTATATGAGCTATTTGGGTAGAACTGATAGGGAAAGTGTGTTCAGAAGAATAAACAGAGTCATAGGAGGAATACAGCAGTGGGAAAGTAGGAGCAGTTGTTGACAAAGTTACTTCTGGAGAAACCTGGAGGCCAGTTCCAACTCTTGGGGGTGAGTCTGGGCAGGCCCCTTGCTTTTGATGGGCCTTGGCTTCACTGTTAGATTGGGGTGTGGTGGGAGTGGGTCTCCAAAGCTGCAATGAATTCTTTCTATCAGCTGGGGGTTGGCCTTGTGCAAGGTTGTTCTCTTCTGCTTTGAGGGGCCGACTTCTTAGCTCCAGTGAGAAATGGCAGTTGTGTGGTTCCCAGTGGAGACTGGCCTTTCTTGGAGCAAGTGAGTTGGAGGTTCACTGTCCCCTCTGAGATGGAAGCTCAGTGCTTGCAGTGTTCTTGTAGGAAGGAAAAAGACCAACCAACTCTTTGTTACTGCACAAACTAAGAGTTTCGGATAGTAGTGAAAACATGTGCAGTTTTTTTCCTTAGTACATTTCTGTAGAAAGATTTAATGTTTTGGAAGGGTTGAAAGCAGTCACGGGATATAGTTCCTGTTTTCCTTTTGACATCAGTAAGTGGGAAAAAATCCTCCCACCTTGTCTTTTTAGCATGTCTGCTGCTTTATCTCTCTTCCTTTCTTCTTCTCTCATGTCTCTGAAGCTTACATGTGAAGTTCGAAAGGGCTGAACATTTTGGTGAGGATGGGGGTTGGAGGAGCAGTCAGTAGCTGCTGACTGGGGTCATCATTTCCCCCTTGGCACAGGGCTTCCTGTGAAGCTCTACTCTTTTTTCTTTTGCCACCATTGCTGAGTCTGCCTGGCATTTCATATTTTGGTTTGGGGAAAAGTGAAAACAATTCACAATCCCAGCTGTCACTTGGTGACCCCTTTGCCAGTAGCATATGGCACATTCTCATTTCACTGACCTAAGGAAAAAAATTACCCACCTATCATTACTCTCTTTGCTCTGCTTTTTCTTCACTATTCTTATCACCCACTGCCTTAACAACACACTGTTACTTGTCAGGTCTTCTTCCACCTTGCTAGAAGTTCCATGAGAACACTTTTGTTCACTGCTGAATCTCCAGTGTCTGGGACAGCACCTGCACATGTATAACCACTTGCCACAACCATGGTGTGGAATATTTCTATCACTTAGCGCTCCTTGCAATCTGTCCTCTCCCCCAACCACTGGCAACCACGGGTCTGATTTCTGTCCCCATTGTTTCACCTTTCCAGAATGTCACATAAGTAGGTTCATATCGTATGTAGTCTTTTGTGTCTGGCTTTTTTCTCTTAGCATAAGGCTTTTGAGATTTCTCCCATGCTGTTGAATATATTAGTAGTGTGGTCCTTTTTTTATTGTTGAGTAGTATTCCATTTTAATTTATTCACTGATTTATGGATCTTTGGATTGCTTCCAGTTTGGACTATTCTGTGTAAGACTTCTGTGGATGTTCACATACAGGTCTTTGTGTGAACGTATGCTATCATTTCTTTCGGGCAAATACCTAGGACAGGATGGTTGGGCTGTATCATAAGTCTGTGTGTAATTTTACAAGAAACCACCAGAGTATTTAACAAAGTGCGTGTTCCATTTTCATTCCTACAAGCAGTGTATGATAGTGCCAGTTGCTACTCATACTAATACTTTAAAATTTAAAAAATTGTAGTAGTTCCAGTGGGTATGTAGTGGTATCTCACTGTGGTTTTAATTTTCATTTTTCTGTAACTAATAATTACTTATTTGAGAAGGTCATGGTTTAGCAGGCTGTGGTATTCTCTAGGTATTTAATAATTTTAAGATATCAGTGGCATTTGAAGTGAAAATTTCTTTTAAAAAATTGGCCAAAGATGTAATTGGTCACTTCCATGAGGTCATACTGTACAAAAAAGGTTGGGGTGTGGAAACTATGCTAAATTTTGGCAAAGGGTGATTCACCTGGGTGACTGATGTGGAGACCTGGAGAGGACATGCCTAGTACTTGGCATGAAGGTGGGGAAAAAGCAGGTTTCTTGGCTCCTCTGGCTTTGGGAGGGCCTGCTCCATCCTTAGCTAAACCTGTGTTTGTGGGAAGCCAACCTGGATTCAATGACACTTTCCTGGATATCCCAGGAGTCACCAGCAATCCTCGCGGCTGTCCCCAGTGTGGGGTGAACATAGACCCCCCTCCCTGGGGACAATTTGCCTTAATCAGTTCATCAAGCTTGATAAATTGGTTACCACAGGCCCAGGAGTGCCACCACCCTTCCATCTTGAATCTCTATTTCTCATGTCCATCTCATAGTTAATTAATTAAGCAAATATTCCCTGAGGGCTTACTCTATGCCTTATACTGTTTTGCATGCTGGGGAAAACTGCGGTTAAGAAAGAGAAATGATCCTGTGGACTCAGAAAGTGGCAGAAACGATGCAAGGGAAAACAGGCTGCCGTGAGTGCACCTAGGAGGGGTTTTTAAAGAGATGTCAGTGCAGGGGAGGTATCAGGACAGGATCCTATGGTTGAGGAAGATTCGGCCCAGCTGACAGTGCTGGAAGCAGCCGTTCAGGACAGGGAACATGCAGGAGGCCCAGTGGTGGGAGAGAGGGCTGCCCGTTTGGAGCCGTGAGTAGTTTTCTGGGGCTTGGTTTAGAAAGTGGGGAGTGATGAGAGAGGAGGCTGGAGTCACTGGGGACCCAGCTAAACCAAGGTGAGGACTGCACTTTATCCCCAGGGCAGTGCGGTGCTGACAAAGGCAGTTTTAAGTGGGAGAGTGGCTTGTTTGGAACTTTGGTTGAGTGGCATCACTTTGGTTTCTCTGTGATAAATGGATGGAGGGGGCAAGACTGGAGGCAGGGAGTTCAGGGAAGTGGCTGTTGTGGTCGTCCAGAAGCTGGAAGAGGGTGGCCTATTGACTGGCCATGATTGTGAAGTGGGATGCTTTCCAACCAGTAACTGGAAATGTGCACAGGGGCAGAAATGAGTGTGCTACTAGCTTTGAAGCATTGAGAAATCTAGTCAATACATAGTACGGTCTTCTTTTTGGTTTTGGTTTGTTTGTTTGCTTCCTTGAAAAACTGATGTAGAAATGTCCATTTGGCCTCAGTTACCTGAGCAGAGGATTTGGGCATTGCCAAAACCTCCTCTTTGGATAAAATTGCTCCCAGCAGTGGTCACCATGTTCTGAGGTGGGAGGAGGGAATTATGCAAGAGGCCCGGGGCTATGCCAAGGTGGGTAGGAAAGTGGGGCAAGTACCCAGCGAAGCTGGAGCAAAACCTTCTACCGCTGCACAGGCTGTTTCTTGCTGACGTCTCTACGTGTCTCCTGGAGGGTCTCTGAAGCTAGGATCCATGTCTGGAAATGCAGAAACCCCACTTTAGGAAAATACTCTCCAAAAAGCTTCCTCCCGGCCGTTCTCTTCTTGTGAACATCCTGCAGAGGTGTGTCTTCTTTTATTCTGAGATTCTCCACTCAGATTTAGGGGAGTCGGTGTCCTGGTTTGAGCCTGAGGGTCTTTAATACTAGGCCATTCTGATTTCATCCTTCCTACTTTGCCCCTCCTACCTTGTCAGAAACCCATGATGAGTTTGCTAAAAATGCTGCTGCTGCTAAAAATAATGGAGTAGAAAAGAATGTTTGGACAGGAGATAACCATTTTTCTGTAAGAGGTAGGGATGGACCAGAGAAAGAAAAGTGGGGAGGAGGGAGCTCATTTCTTTGCCACTTACAGCGTGCCATATAGTTTGCTGGGGAACTTATATATTTATTTATATTGTCTCATTGACAATTGAATATCCATTGAATATCCTGCAAGATAGGTATTGTCACCCCCATTTTACACTGAGGGAATTGATGCTCAGAGGGCATAAAGTTTTGGCCAAGGGCACATCGTTGAGAAGCTGCGCCTAATTCCTATCTAAGCTCTCGCTCCTTTTTAAATGATAAACTTATGTTCCAACCTCCTCATTGCTACTTTGAGGACCTGAGAAGATTTGTGTAGCTTCTAAATCAACTAAGTGATTTCTGGAGAGCACCTTTTGAATCAGGAAAATCCAGCTAATTATTTATTTCAGTGTTTCTGGAATGCAAGCCCTGTCCCAGGCCACTTACAAAATGATTTAGGATTACAAGCACGAAGCTCACAACCAAATTTTGGCTCTCAGCACTCAGAGAGACCAGCGGCCATCTTTAAACAAACTGTGGATGTACACAGTGCTGGTTTAATTATTTTTAGTGAGAATTTTTTGGGGGAGGGGCGTCTGTGTTCATCGACAGGTTTGCTGAGCAAATGATAAAGAAAAGAAAGGTCTTAAGGCTTGACTCTTTCAGAGGAATCCTGGATTTGTTGGCTTATCAATGAGTGAATTAAAATACATAATAGTAGAGTCAGTGATTCTTCTCAGACACTGTAGACTGCTTACGTTCCCATTTCTTTTGTAGAAGTTTTTAATCCAAGTCCTTGTGGTGTGGGGGCCAAGAGGGTAAAGTCCTGCTAGAGGTTGACCTTTGCATTGAGGTCCGTTTGGACTCACAGACTTTTAGTCCAGTTACTTAGTTTTGTATCCACAAGCGGTCACTACATTCTAAGCCCTTTCTGCTGTTTGTTCCTCCTGCCTAATCTCCCATCCCCACCTCCATTCCACCAGAGACCACGATGATTAAATGAGCCATTTTAGAGGTAACGTTGGTTTCTTATTTCTGCTAAGAGTTCCTGGGTGTGAAGTGGTGTCAGGGCCTAGCTTTGACCTGTGTATCCCTCCCTTCTCCCAGTTTTTATTTTCTGCCTTTTCCCTAGCTTTAATTTTACTGTGACTACTGGGGTTACTCCAGCATTAAATAAGTACTGTTGTTGAGGGGCAGTGGGGACACACGGAAGCTTGTATCTCCTGTTTATGAGAGCCACCCCTTTCCCCAGCATGGCAAATCAGTCCTCCCAGGAGGCATCTGTGACACCTGGCAAGGATTAGGTGGGCTCCGTGTGCAGGTGCAGGTGGAGCGAGGCCAGAAGTGTGCCTATGTCCAGACAGGGGGAACTTGTCAGTTTCACAGCTGATGCTCTCTGCCTGCCTTGGCTGCCTTGTCTTACTCCATGGGATATTGTTTTCTCTCCACACACAGAACACTTGGGGTTCTCCTTACTTAGGAGCCAGGTGTCCGTGTTCACTCACAGTCATCTAAGACACGCTGTGACTTTTCGGATTAGGAAACTGCTCTGTCAGTGGTGTCATTTATCATTGGAAGGACTCAACTTTGTGGCGAGATGAAAATGTAGTCTGCAGCAAATTTCAGACAATAGTGTAAGTCACTCCAGGTTCAAGGCAAAATTTATAAATGCTGCTGACATTTTCTGAGCAGGAAGGCATTTTCTTAGAGAAGGGAGGCAGGTCTCTGGGATTCCAGTATGCCATTTGCAGCTCTGGTGTTTTGGGCACATAAGATTGATCACTTAGGTCTGCCTTCAATTTTTCATTTTTTTTCAATTTTTCATTCCCAATGGTCTCATCAGTGGAGCTCCAGTGATTCAGATAATAATGACTTACTCGCAGGCTAACGCCAGAAAAGCTCCAGCATGCCTGTTTACCAGAGACCCAAGGCTGGAAGTCGGGGACTCATGCCTTATGGAGAAGTAGTCATGAGACAGAACTGGGTTTTGAGGGCTCAGGTGAGGGGGCTGGTGCAACAGCCCTCACTGGCGTATGGCTTTGCAGCAAAAACTAACATCCCGTCTTGCTTTATCTTTCAGTTAATGACCAGCCACAGCGTCCCTGCTGTGAGCTGCAGCCACTTCCTTCCCAGGCTTCAGGAGCCACCCGCGGGCTGCTGTGGTGCTGGCTGAGGTAACATGGCTTATTGGCCTCAGCTGAGATTGCTGCTGTGGAAGAACCTCACTTTCAGAAGAAGACAAACAGTAAGCCTGGGTTTCTCCGGGGATTCTCCCCTGCTTTTCTTCCTGATTTTGAGTTGGGGGTGAAGAAGAGGGCGGAAAAGAGATTCTTCTTGTTTGTTTGTTTTTTTTTTTTTAATTATTTTAATTGGAGGATAATTCCTTTACAGTATTGTTCTTCTTGGTTTTCTTAAAGTGATTGAATGTGTCTGGCGCTGGTGGACCCAGGACTGTGTGGGGTCCTGATTTAGCTAGCCGTGCCTCTTATCATAGGAGGCAGATTTGCAACCAGGCGGCGATCATAGCTTTTGTTTGTGCTAGTGCCCAGGCCTAAGTTCAGACCCCTGGAACCTGGCACACATTGCCCCTTGTCCATCTTACTCCTAACTTTTGCTGCAGCCCTGGAGGCTGCCTGGCTCTCCAAGAACTCCTAATGGTCTGGGTGGTGGAGTTGAAGTGAGTTCATGGCCCAGCTCTTAGAGGTCAGAGACTGAATCTTTTAGTATGGACTCTCCCCTTTCAGCTTGGACTGCGAGCCTGGAGGAATACAAAACAGATTTGTTTTATTTCTGTGGAGGGTTCTATGCCATCACTTCTGGATGAGACAGTGATCCTTTCAAGAATCCTGAGAATACCATCTTTAACACTTGGTGAATGATATTTTTCTGTGAGAAGGTATAAGCTACAAGGCCCAGAGATTTCTCTGAAGCTCCAATATCAGCTCTTGACTTCTCCCTCCCTGGACACCCCTAGAGATCCTGTCTGGTCTCCTGCGTTCAGCCGCACCTCTCTATAGTTGACTTCTAAATGTCTGTTTCCTGCCCTGCATTTTCCCCTGAATTCTAAGCCTACATCCCCTTTTGGCTGTCCTCATGAAGCTTAACACACCTGCAACAGAAATGACCATCCTCTTTTAGACTCAAAGAGCCAGAAGGGATCTTGGAGATAACTTAATTCACTGTTTCTGAAACTGGCCCTTCTTTAAAAGAGCAAATATGTCAAGGTCCCCTTGTGTTCACCAAGCATATTTTTTATTATAATGTTTTGTGAATATGTACGTATGTGAAACTCGATATAAACCCCTTATTCTTATAGACTGTCATGAGAACATATGACCCATACAGATTTATAAATTAAGTGCAAACAAAATTGCAGAACCAGTACAGTTCAAATTAACGCTGTTAATGTAGTAAGGCAGCTGACACTGTTTGAAGCTATATCTGACACTGTTTGGAGGCAGCAGTGTAACTATGGTAGTGAACACTTGTTTGAGTTTGGACAGTCTGTATTACCATGTGCTAATGATTCAGTTTTCCAATGATTTTCCAATTTTTCCAGTGACTTTCGTCGGACATCATTTATTTTCATTTGGCCCGGTCTCATCATTCACAAACTGCTTCTGCGCCTGTGCCTTTCTCATTGGTCTACTGCAATTATATTGGTGCTAAAGTGAAGTCGCTAGGTCGCGTCCGACTCTTTGCAATCCCACGACTGTAACCTACCAGGCTCCTCCGTCCATGGGATTTTCCAGGCAAGAGTACTGGAGTGGGTTGCCATTTTCTTCTCCAGGGGATCTTCCCAACCCAGGGATCGAACCTGGGTCTCCTGCATTGTAGGCAGATGTGTTTACCATCTGAGCCACCAGGGAATATTGGTGCTAACACAATGGCAAACACAAATAGAAACTTAGACTTGTGATCTTGTGCCAGAACTTGGTTGTAAAGTAGGCATTCAGAAAATCCAGGTATGTTTATTCATATTTCCTTAGATGACCATTGAAATGAAAACACAAAGTGTTTAAAATCCTGACAGAGAACTCATATAATCCCTTATGGAATTATATATATTATTTGTATATATATATACTAGTTTCAGAAACACTGACTATTTTTCAGTCCCTCTTATTGTATGTAGGGAGCTGAATCCCAAGGTCACTTAATGAGAGAGTAGGAACTAGAATTTATGTATCCTATCTGTCTTGATTAATAATGATGATACTAAAATATAGCAATATTACATAATATATAATATAATAAAAGCAAACACTTAGATTTCGCTTCCACATACTAGGCACTAAAGTGAATTGTTAACTAGATTAATCCTTTTAAGATCCACAAAGTACTGTTGTTTCCTTATAACACAAAATGCCCAGTGTTCCCCAGTGTTATCACTGGGGAACTTAAATCACAGAGAGAATATAAGTAACTTGTCTGAGGGTCACACTGCTAGTCAGGGGCATATGTAGTGTTCAGTTCTAAATAATCTGACTCTAGAGTTGGTTCTCTAAACCACTATGTCAGATTGCTCTTCAGTGGTATTATTATTTATTCTATCTTCAGTCTCAACATCTTGAAGTTTCTAACCTCTTCCTTACCTTTGTGCCTGCCTCCCACGGCTGTACCCAGGCCCTGGTGTTCCCAACACCTATACATTCATTTCCTAATCTCATTTCTTAGCTGCTCTGTGGTCCAGGTCCCCAGTCTCTTCTTAGCATGTTGGCAGCAGCCCATGTGATGGGGAACTGTCTTTGCTGTGCTGTGTCTGTTAGCCAGTGAGTAGTGCAAAGAACTATATCATCTTAACAATGCGAGGTCTCAAGGGTAATCCAGCCCAAACCTGTCATTTTACAGATAAAGCAGGGAAGGGATTTCCCCAAGGTCAACTAAGGAATCAGGAGCACAGGGTCCCAGAACAGGACTTGGGATTGGGCCATCCAGACTGGGCTAGTGTCTGTTAGTCTTGCTGCTTCTTGCTCAATATTGCTTATCAGTTTAAAATGAGCTACAATTAGAGAGATAGGCAGGCTTCATAAAGGGCAATTTTTGGCCCTGTGGCAGAGTTCTTATTGAAGGGGAAGTAAGACATAGCGTCCTGACACAGAAGGACTTTTTTAGATATACACCTACGGTCTGCTAGCTTGTCTGCTTTACCTCCCTTCCTGATTTCTACAGGAAATGTGTTTTGCTGAACTAGAACAAAAAAAAAAAGGTAGTTTATTTCAGGTTGCCGAAGTTTAGGTTGTCAGGGTTGGAAAGATCTGACCTGACCCTTGTACAGTTAGTTGATGGGGATGGGATTTTGGGTGTGGGGCAAGGGGTCCAGAGTGGCTCAGTTGTGGAAGTAGCACCAGAATCAATTTCCTGATGGCCCTGGAAGCACAAGTTCTTTTGAGAAGGCTTTGCCTCATCTGCACAGGAGGTTTAATACCCATGGATCTCAAGTGCTGACTGTAGCTACTTCCCAGTCCAAATGGCTTGGATCTATAAATATATTGATTATAGACAGTGAGACCTATTTAGGGTCTTGGTTCCACATTGTTAGCTCAGGACATGCCCTGCCCTGTAGGCAGGGCAAGGAGTTAGCAGCTCCATGACAATTCTCACCTACAGTGTACAGAATCCTTGCTTAATTTCCCCCTTCAGAGATCCTGGATGTACTTGCCTGGCTCCATAGCCTGGCACTGGGGATATGCTTAACAAGCATTTGCTCAATGAGGGGTGAATGTGTGAAATGGTCCATTAGTTAATAGATCTTGAGGAGGCGCCCCTGCTAGAGGGGCCGCATGTGCAGGGAGACAGGAAGAAGATGTAGGAGCTGGGTGCTGAGCAGTAAACCCCAGAGCAACCTTCTTGAAAGGTGGCCATTTGCTCTTCCACTCTGTGTCCTCATTTGCTAATGAATTTGGGGGCTGTCTTTTCTTGTGCCCCCATTATGCAGACTCATGGGACCATCAGCCAGGGGTAGCTTTCCGCTGCTCCTATTGGGCAAAGAATACATTGAAAATGAGTTGCGTAAGTTGGGTGCAAAGCTCAGTTTGGGTCCAAAGTAACAGTTAACTTGTGTGGGTTGGTGGTCAGTGAGCACAAACGGGCTTGGGACAGGAAAGCCGAGGGGCTTCGGAGTTCTCCGGATCCCCATCTGATTTTAGGCTGAACCAGAGACCAAGGTCCCTGTGGAACAGATGGGACAGAGTATGGCCATATGGCCTTCTTTTTTGCCTTTGCTGTTAATTTTCTCACTTTGATTTGTTTAACCATGTGGCTGAGGAAATAGATAATTTTATTTTCTGCATATTTTAGAGTATCAATATTTGGGCACTCTTTAGTGACAAGGAATAAGCAATCAAATAAATACAAATTGAGTCCTCATGTAAGAGCCTTTGGAGAATTTTACAGTGTAGATGCAAACTTTCGGCATTCCCTCCCAGCTTCCAGTTTCACCTGATACATTTCTTCTCTGTCCTTAGTCCTGGCCTGGCAGTGCTGGTTCAAATCCAGCTAATAATGCTAATTATTATCTGATTCTAATTCAATTCTAATTCCAGCTTGGCCACTGTATGCCTTAATGGCTTAGGGAAACTCATTTTCCCTGACTTTTAGTTTTCCCTTCTATGAAATGAGAACAGTTAGCACAAATAGGCATTTATTGTTTCCTTTGAATAAATATTTACTAAACATCTACTGCATGTAAGACAGTGTCCTGGGTGTACAGTGGTGAAGCAGACAGGCAAGATCCCTGCCCTCATAGAGCTTACAGTTCAGCCAGAGAAGCAGATATGAAGCATGTTGTCACATATGTAGAAATATCATAGCTGTGGTAAGTGCTATGAAGGAAAAAAAAACCTGTCCTACTATGTCAGTTACCACTAGGCTGTGGGTAGGGACCTAATTTAGAATGAAAGGTCATGACATTTAAGCTGAGAGCCTTGGTGTTCAATTCAAGCAGCAGTTAGCCAGGGGAAGAACAGGAGCTCAGCCATCAGGGGCACTGGCTTCCAGGCAGAGAGACAGGGTGTGAAGGCCACGTGCCTCATGCATGTCCTGGAGCCAAGGGACAGGAGTGCAGGTGGCACTGAGGAAAGACTGGCTGGGGGTGAGTTGGGAGTCGGCAGGGTCAGATCATGGAGCTGGCTAAGGACAGCTGAATTTTATGTAATGTGCAAAAGGAGTCCCTGAAGTAGGTAGGTCATGATGATGAGGGTCAGGTTGTGTGGTCCTTGGCATTGAGGGGACTTGACGGATGACAGCCTAAGCATACACATGTACCATTTTGTGCTCTGTTTCTGGGCTTCCCAGGTGGCCTTGCCATTAAAAAACCCACATGCCAGTATGGGAGACTTAAGAGACTCAGGTTTGATCCTTGGCTTGGGAAGATCTCCTGGAGGAGGGCACGTAGTCTTGCCTGGAAAATTCCATGGAGAGAGGAGCCTGAGTGGCTACAGTCCATGGGGTCGCGAAGAGTCAGACATGACTGGAGCAACCTAGCGTGTATGTTGCATATTTCCAAATAATCTTCATATTATAATAATTATGATTCTTGATGTGTAGGTTGTAGTTTATACTTTTGAAAGTACTCTTGTACCTGTTATCTTCTTGATTTTCACAGCAAGTCTGAGAGGTCTTCATTACAATTTCTGTTTCATAGATGAAGGAAATATTGTTAATTAGTACATCAGTAAGAGGAGGGACTGGAAGTTTTGACCCCAAATCTACCATGGGATAATGCCAGTGACATTCCTGGTAGCAATACAGGGATCCATGCAGTTTTCATTTTATAACCTCATACATTATTGCCAACATTGAGATATTTCTTGTGTTTGCCATTATAAGTAAGTTACCATAAGGATTTTATACATATAGCCTTTTCTTATTTTTATATTATTTCCTTAGGCCAGAATCTCAGGAGCATGATTCCTAGGTAAAAGGGAAGTGGCCCTTGACATACATGGTCAGATGTCCTTCCAAAGATCAAACAAATTGAAAAATCCACTGTCACTGCATGAGGCTTTATAGTTCTGGGAGGGTAGGCCTGGCTTTCAGATTTGTTTTTCCCTTTAGCATTTCTCTGATTTGATCTTTAAGATTTCAGTTTAATTTAATTGAAGTGTATGTTGATAAGTATTCATTATGATGCTGACAGAGCCTAGAGTGTGCCATTGCTTTGATAAATTTTCTGTTATCTTGGGAAACTCACTGTCTCGTGTTTACTTCTTTACCTCTCAGAATAGTCTTCCATATTTTCATCAGTTTCTTTTCCCCATTGAATCCTGTTACCTTATCAAATTCTAAAAGTAGCCTAGTGCTATTTTACTGTCCTAGGGACATTGGATAACATCTAGAGACAGTGATTGGTTGTTACAGTCCTGGGCAGGGGTGGTTGATATCCACTGGTAGAGGGCAGGGATTCTACCATTCATAGGAGAGCCCCTCACAACCATTATCTGGCCCCCCATGTCAAGAGTTGAGAAGAATGCTCTCTAGAAATGCTTGTGCATTATATCCCCATGTTGTTGCTGAGGAGTAACGAGAGGGCAAGTCCCCAGAACACCTCAGTGTAGCTATTTACTTAATCATCAGAATTTTAATTTTAATACCCAATCTGAAACAGGGCTTCTGAGTTTCTGACTTTGGTAAGAAACACCTTTATGAAAACAGTGTTCCTTTCCCTTTCTTCCACTCTGTGGTGGGGGCAGGCATGGAGGGAGTAACATGGGTATGGGTAACAGAGTAAGATTCAGAAGTGTGTAACCATAGTGTGTGTGTAACAAAAGTGTGGGTGAATTTAACTCAGATGACCATTACATCTACTACTTAGGGCAATAATCCCTTAGAAGAAATGGAGTAGCCATCATAATCAACAAAAGAGTCCAAAATGCAGTACTTGGATGCAATCTCAGAAATGACAGAATGATCTCTGTTCATTTCCAAGGCAAACCATTCAATATCACAGTAATCCAAGTCCATGCCCCAATCAGTAATGCTGAAGAAAGCTGAAGTTGAATGGTTCCATGAAGACCTACAAGACCTTCTAGAACTAACACCCAAAAAAGATATCCTTTTCACTATAGGGGACTGGAATGCAAAAGAAGAAAGTCAAGACATACCTGGAGTAACAGGCAATTTTGGCCTTGGAGTACAGAATGAAGCAGGGCAAAGGCTAATAGAGTTTTCCCAAGAGAATGCACTGGTCATAGCAAACACCTTCTTCCAACAACACAAGAGAAAAAACTCTACACATGGACATCACCAGATGGTCAATACCAAAATCAGATTGATCGTATTTTTTGCAGCCAAAGATGGAGAAGCATGATACAGTGAGCAAAAACAAGAGCGGGAGCTGACTGTGGCTCAGATCATGAAATCCTTATTGCCAAGTTCAGACTTAAATTGAAGAAAGTAGGGAAAACCACTAGACCATTCAGGTATGACCTAAATCAAATCCCTTACGATTATACAGTGGAAGTGGGAAATAGATTTAAGGGACTAGATCTGATAGACAGAGTGCCTGATGAACAATGGATGGAGGTTCATGACTTTGTACAGGAAACAGGGATCAAGACCAACCCCAAGAAAAAGAAATGCAAAAACACAAAATGGCTGTCTGAGGAGGCCTTACAAACAGCTGTGAAAAGAAGAGTAGCAAAAAACAAAGGAGAAAAGGAAAGATATTCCCAATTGAATGCAGAGTTCCAGAGAAGAGCAGGAGAGATAAGAAAGCTTTCCTCAGTGATCAGTGCAAAGAAATAGAGGAAAACAATAGAATGGGAAAGACCAGAGATCTCTTCAAGAAAATTAGAGATACCAAGAGAACATTTCATGCAAAGATGAGCTCAATAAAGAACAGAAATGGTATGGACCTAACAGAAGCAGAAGATATTAAGAAGAGGTGGCAAGAATACACAGAAGAACTATACAAAAAAGATATTCATGACCCAGATAATCACAATGGTTTGATCACCCACCTAGAGCCAGACATCCTGGGATGTGAAGTCAGGTGGGCCTTAGGAGGCATCACTATGAACAAAGCTAGTGGAGGTGATGGAATTCCAGTTGAGCTATTTCAAATCCTTGAGGATGATGCTGTGAAAGTGCTGCACTCAATGTGCCAGCAAATTTGGAAAACTCAGCAGTGGCCACAGGACTGGAAAAGGTCAGTTTTCATTCCAATCCCAAAGAAAGGCAAGGCCAAAGAATGCTCAAAGTACTGCACAATTGCACTCATTTCACACACTAGTAAAATAATGCTCAAAATTCTCCAAGGCAGGCTTCATCAGTACATGAACCGTGAACTTCCAGATGTTCAAGCTGGTTTTAGAAAAGGCAGAGGAACCAGAGATCAAAATGCCAACATCTGTTGGATCATCGAAAAAGCAAGAGAGTTCCAGAAGAACATCTGCTTTATTGACTACATGAAAGCCTTTGACTGTGTGGATCACAACAAACTGTGGAAAATGCTTAAAGAGATGGGAATACCAGACCACCTGACCTACTTCCTGAGAAATCTGTATGCAGGTCAAGAAGCAACAGTTAGAACTGTGCATGGAACAGCAGACTGGTTCCAAATCGGGAAAGGAGTATGTCAAGGCTGTATACTGTCACCCTGCTTATTTAACTTATATGCAGAGTACATTGTGAGAAATGCTGGGCTGGAAGAAACACAAGCTGGAATCAAGATTGCCGGGAGAAATATCAATAACCTCAGATATGCAGATGACACCACCCTTATGGCAGAAAGTGAAGAACTGAAGAGCCTCTTGATGAAAGTGAAAGAGAAGAGTGAAAAAGTTAGCTTAAAACTCAACATTCAGAAAACTAAGATCATGGCATCTGGTCCCATCACTTCATGGTAAATAGATGGGGAAACAATGGATACAATGACAGACTTTATTTTCTTGGGCTCCAAAATCACTGCAGATGGTGACTGCAGTCATGAAATTAAAAGATGCTTGCTCCTTGGAAGAAAATCTATGACCAACCTAGAAAACATATTAAAAAGCAGAGACATTACTTTGCCAGCAAACGTCTGTCTAGTCAAAGCTATGGTTTTTCCAGTAGTCACGTATTGATGTGAGAGTTGAACTATAAAGAAAGCTGAGCGCTGAAGAATTGATGCTTTTGAACTCTGGTATTGGAGATGACGCTTGAGTCCATTGGACAGCAAGGAGATCCAACCAGTCAATCCTAGAGGAAATCAGTCCTGAATATTCATTGGATAGACTGATGCTGAAGCTGAAACTCCAATACTTTGGCCACCTGATGGAAAGCACTGACTCATTTGAAAAGACCCTGATGCTGGGAAAGATTGAAGGCAGGAGGAAAAGGGGATGACAGAGGATAAGATGGTTGGATGGCATCACCAACTCAGTGGACATGTTTGAGTAAGCTCCGGGAGTTGTAGAAGTCTGGCGTGCTGCAGTCCATGGGGTCGCAAAGAGTCTGACACAACTGAGCGATTGAACTGTATGAACTGAACCATCAAGTGTCAGTCTTATTTCCAAGCTATGTATGAGGGCCTACTTGAAGTACAAATGCTAAGTTTAGAGATAGGGGATGAAATCTGATTTTGATAATAAGTGCAACCAAAATGGCATTCCATTAGTGGAAGCAGAAGTCAAATTAGGTTTCTAGAGGGAAGCTATTGGTAAAGAAATACCTGGAACATCTCCCTGTGTTTAGAAGGCAGATTCTGTGTTTAGTGACAGAAATCATTTTAGAAGTTCAGAGTAAAAGTGCATGGGTAGAATTGTGTCTTTTATGAGTTCTCTGGTTTGAATGCTGTCTCTTGGAGACAGTCTCTTCATTAATACATGTTAGTGTCTCAGCTCAGTAAGGCTAAAAAGGATCAAAAATCTAGATACTCTGGTAATGGGGTACATAGTGGTTTAAAACACACCCTTGAGTTGGATTGGTTTTGAATTCTGGTACTATTTACCAAATTTGTATCCAAATTTATTAACTCCTTGAGCCTCATCTGTGAAATGGGATTTATAATAGTATTAACAGGGTTATTTGATGGTTAAGTGAGTTCATCTATGTAAAGCAGTCAGAACACTGATACACGAATGCTAAGTCACTTCAGTTGTCTCTGACTCTTTGTGACCCTATGGATAGTAACCCTCCAGGCTCCTCTGTCCATGGGATTCTCCAGACAAGAATGCTGGAGTGGGTTGCCATGCCCTGCTCCGGGGGATCTTCCCAACCCACGGATTGAACCCACCTTTCTTAACATTTCTTGCACTGGCAAGCAGGTTCTTTACTTCTAGCACCACCTGGGAAGCCCTGACTGATGCATCATGGTAAGACCTATTTAAATGTTAGCTATCATTATTATTGTCAGTCTTGTTCTTACCTCTTTGCCTAATCTGCTTACACCCAGTTGCTGGGAATGATTTGCAGGATATACTTTGTACTGTTTGCTATCAGTACCATGGGAAAGATCCATTCTTTTTTTTTTTTTTTTTCCCAGTCAATCACCATATTTTGAGCATCGGTTCCCTTGCAGTGTCCTAGATGTGGGGTTGCAGAGATGTCCAGGAACCTAAGACTTGATTCGTTGAGTCAGATCAGTGCTTTGGAGGGTTGGTGAACACCGAGCTCCTTTTAAGTGGCTGTCTTGAAAGGTGTATGTCCCAAACATAGCTCTACGAGAGGCAGCATGAGGGGTGCAAAAGCGTGTAGGAGTCAGTAGATCCGGGTTCAAACTCTGGTGCACTCTCTTACCAGGCTATGGCTCAGAACCTGCCCCAACCTAATGATACCAGCTACCTCACGGAGTTATTGTGAAAATCAAATATTAAAGACGAGGCGTATATAAATCCCCGGTACAGAGTAGGTTCTGAATATTGACTGTCACTATTATAAATCTGTAGGCCATGAGCTCATTTTACCTTTGTGGAACCTGTTGATATGCTTTGATCATGGCTTAGTGGGGTTATTTCTCAGCTGAGCCACTGGTTTCCCAAGTTGGGCAAAACTAGCTGTTCCTCTCAACCCTGCCATGGACTATCTCTGTGACTTACCCTTCCTTGAGCTTTAGTCTTGTCACATATAAAATGGAGATGATTATGCTTCCTACATCTCAGGGTTGATTGCAGGATTAAATAAAATAATACATTTATAAGGTGCCTGTTAAGGTACACACTGGACTCTAAATAAATGGTAGCTACTATTTATCCCAAAAGTGTACATGGTGGTTTCAGAGCTTCAAGGTTGATGATTATCTTATCTTACTCATACTGTTTATTTAATTTTGATTTTGTTTTTTGGAGTTCTTTTCTGAATTTATTCACAGTTAAGCTGCCTTTTAAAAGTTGTACTCCCTTTTGTTAATATTTGTAAGTGATTTTATTTAGCTATAAGCTTGGAATGCATACAATTTTGTGTTCTGCTTTGTTCACTTAATGTTATATGATTAATAGTATCTGTATTTCATAAACATTGTTGTAATAACTGTATAATGTTAAGTAGATGTGCCATAATTTAATCATCCCCCTATTGCTGTACAATTAAGTTGTTTCCAATATTTTCCAATTATACTGTCTAAATGGACAAATATCTAAATGCATGTAGCTTTTTGATATTTTAAACTTAGTTCTGTGGAATGAATTCCTAGGAATATTCTTTGGTCAAAGGGGATAAACATATCTTTTGAATACATATGGCTAAGTTGCTTTCCTAAAGGGCTCAACTGACTTACCTTTCCGTCCTTATTGTTTGGTAAACTTCACTTCATTCTCTCACTCCACATACATTTGAAAGCCCTTATCTTGAGGCAGGCTTAGTGAGAAGCAGGTGACACAAGGGGAGAAGCTCCCGCTGTGCCAAGAGCTGATAGAGGCTCAGGGCACCTGGGGAGCCCTCAGAGGGGCCTGCAGCTCAGTCAGTAGAATGTCATTTGTCATTTGGGATTATTTACAGAAATACTTAGCAAGACCAGCCCCATCTTTGGTCTTGGAAATCCCACTGATAGCATGCGTTCTTCCAGAGAAGGACTTATGTGTCTGTTTTTTCCTGATGTGCTATCTAGAGCAAATTATTCCTCATAGTTATATGGTAGCTGTGTTTTTAGTTCTACAAAAAAAAGTGATACATGCTTATTATAGAAAATTTTGAAAGCACTGGAAAGTGTTTAAAAAAAAAATCACCCATGCATGTTCTTACCATCCTAGGACATCCACTGCTCTTATCCATGTATTTCCTTCTATAAAGAAGATTTAAAAAAGAATTTAATGTAGAACCGTATCAAAGGTCTTTGGAATCTAAAATACCAGAAATCCAACAACAAATAATAAACAAAAAGCAAAACCAAGCTGAAGCAAGGTTAAATTAATTATGATCTATTCATAGTGTGGAATATCAAGTGGCCATCAAAATCCATATTTTAAGAGAATATTTTATGTCATGGGGAACACTCCCAGTATGATATTCAGTGAAAAAGCAAAATACAAAATTACACATGCTGTATAATCTTAATTTTGTAGAGAAAAAATATTATTTATGTATGAATAGAAAAGAAAGACAAAAATATTAATGGAGAACCATTATTAGCTTAATTTACTAGGGATTATCTCCCGGAAGTAGGATTAACAGTGATTTATATTTATTTTTTTCTACTTTTTTTTTTTTTAAATTTCAAATTTTTCACAATAAAAATATATGGACTTGGGGATCCAAAAAAAAAAATCTATTTAAATGAAAGGAAAGATTTCATATCTGTGTTTTCTTGGCTTTATGGCTCTGAAGACACAGTTGTAGTTACCGTCATCCACACGAGCCCGAGATTCTTCTGGGCTTTTGGTATTCTTCCTAATTAGAACATCAGAGTCTAGAACTGAAAGGAATGATAGAGGTGAGGCTTTAAGCAGTGGAACTAGTTATCTGAACACCACAGGTTCAGTTAGATTATGTCTCATGATTTCTATCCTGTCCCTATGCTTATTTATCCCCTGGTAGCTCACTGAAGCAGATCTTTCCTTTAGAGAAACCCCATTGCTTTAACCAGTGACTAACACTTACTTATGTTCAGTGGTCATCTAACCCACTGGAGAAGATGGTGACCAAATCGTGACGGATGGGGAAAGCCTTTGCACTCTTCCCGGACATTTCCAGCCCTGGTGGCACACAGGTCCACATGGAACTGAGTGTGAATTTCCATTATCCTTTGGAGCCTTTTTCTCAGCTCCACGGGGGCAACTTCACTTGTGTCTTTAGAGCTGAGCTGGTGTGTATTTAGCACAGCAGTTTGCATAGGCTGTGTTCTTTCACCAAATGGTCATAACATACCTAACACTGTGCTAAGGTTAAGGAGTACAAAGATGAGTTGATCTAGTGCTTACTTTCAGGGTGCTCATATTGTAGTGAGGAAGCCAGTAACAAAAACACGATTTCAGGGGCTCAGGGAAACTGTTACGGGAGGAGGATTCATGGGTTACTCTGGGAGCACAGCAGAAGGGCTTCCCGCTCTGCCTGAGATTTTAGTAAAGGAAATTGTGCCTGGTTGAGTCTTGAAGGGTGAGTGGAGGTGAGCCAGATGAAGCAGGATGGGAGGCATCTTCCCTTTCTTAGAGAGAACACAGAGGTATGGAATAATAATAAGGTGTATAAGGTGAGAACTACAAACGGTTCAGTATCATTAAAGCTTAGAGAGTGGTAAGAGAGGTTGGATAAGTAGGTTCATGGTTTAGTTCATCTTTTCATGGATTTCCCAAAGCTCAATAGTGTTAGGCACCCATGTTTGTTTAATTCACGTTGCTTTGTCTTATTTTCCCCTCAGTGTCAGCTGTTTCTGGAAGTGGCCTGGCCTCTATTCATTTTCCTGATCCTGATCTCTGTGCGGCTGAGCTACCCACCCTACGAACAACATGAATGTGAGTATCTGAGCATCCCGCCTGAGGCTCACCACTGGCAAGCAAAATTCAGGCAAAGGGCAGGGACTAAATGTGACCTTTCCTGTGGCTCTATCTTTAGGAAACTCGGAAAATGGTTTGGAACAGAACAGCTAGGCTTCCGATTATTTGATGAGGCATCAACTCAGGAAACCATTTTCAGCCCTAGTGAATGGTGATAATAGTAATTATAATAATAGCCGACATCTGTTTCATACATTTTCAATCATGAAAATAAAATAATCTTACTGATAGCTCAGAGAGGGGTGATTAAAAAAGCTCCCTGAGGCAATACCTTAACATCCCTGTCATCTGGTCCCTGCCAGGCATTTTCACATACATTATGTTTTTATCACTCAGTTGCAAATCATGGAACATATAATTTTAAGCAGCGTTTGTGTAGAATATCTCAGATCAACTAATATTATTCCACTTGATTCTCATAACAACCTTGTATAATGGACTTTATCATTGTGATCATTTGCTTTAATTTCTTAATAAGTAAATAGGGACTCAGAAAAGTTCAGGCGCTTGCCTGAGGTCACATATCTATTAAGTGACAGCGATGCAATAAAACTCAGGTCATTTGACTCCCAATCATGTGTTTGGATGATGGCCTTTTCAGTGAGCATAGAGAATACAATAGTGGCTAAGAACACATGCTCTCGATGTCAGGTTACCTGGTTTGAATCTTGGCTTCAACACAGGTAGTCACCTTGGGCAAGCGACTTAGGTTCTTTTTACTGAGCTTACTCATCTCTATAAAAGGGGAATAATGCTTACCCCATATGTTTATTGTGGAGCTTCCTTGGTGGCTCAGACAGTAAAGAATCTACCTGCAACACAGGAGACCTGGGTTCAATCCCTGGGTCGGGAAGATTCCCAGGAGAAGGGAATGGTTACCCACTCTAGTATTCTTGCCTGGAGAATTGCATGAACAGTGGAGTCTGCTAGGCTATAGTCCATGGGGTTCGAAAGAAGCGACTAACACTTTCATTTTATTTTTTCATGGTTGTTGTGAGTGTTATCCCACAATCTCAATCTTTCTCTCCTGGCTGAGCTTGCTAGATGGATTAATACTGCAAAAATGCCCCAATCTAAAAGATCAACCTTTATTCCATGGCCCCAGTGACTTTTCCTGTCATTATCCAGCTCCACTCACAGCCCACCAGCCCCATCAGTTCAATTCAGTTCAGTCTCTCAGTCGTGTCTGACTCTTTGTGACCTCATGGACTGCAGCTCTCCAGGCTTCCCTGTCCATCACCAACTCACAGAGCTTGCTCAAACTCATGTCCATTGAGTCGGTGATGCCATCCAACTATCTCATCCTCTGTCGTCCCCTTCTCTTCCCGCCTTCAATCTTTCCCAGCATCAGGGTCTTTTCCAATGAATCAGTTCTTCACATCAGGTGGCCAAAGTATTGGAGCTTCAGCTTCAGCATCAGTCCTTCCAATGAATATTCAGGACTGATTTCCTTTAGGATAGATTGGCTTGATCTCCTTGCAGTCCATGGGACTCTTGAGTGTCTTCTCTAACACCACAGCTCAAAAGCATCAATTCTTTGGCACTCAGCTTTCTTTATGGTCTCACATCCATACATGACTACTGGAAAAACCATAGCTTTGAATAGATGGACCTTTGTCAGTAAAGTAATGTCTCTGCTTTTTATTATTCTCTCTAGGTTGGTCATAGCTTTTCTTCCAAGGAGCAAGCATTTTCTCTAGTAGCTCAGCTGGTAAAGAATCAGCCCCATAGGTGTACAGGACACAGTTCTTCAGGGAAGTGGTGGGACTGGGTTCACATCTGAATTGTGTTCCCAGTCTGATCCTGTCTTTCAGGGCACATACTGACAGTTATTCATCTGCTAATTTGCTAGTGCACATTATACATAGTCTAAAAAAAAAACAGAACCTGAAAACATTCTACCAGATGTGATTTTCTGATTTTACCAAAAAGGCAAAGCACAATACAATGAAATATATACTCAATTTGTGGTCTTCCTCTGGAATTATCACAAGCAAACAAGGCAGTGTAGTGGAAATCACAGAGTTTAGTATCAGAAAAATTGGGATTTGTTTGGATCCCACTTCCTGGCTCTGCGGCTTGCTGGGGTTGTGATCTTGGGCAAGTTGTTGAATTTTGACCCAGATCTCTTTGAATCCAGACCATCCATTCTCAGAAATGTTGTGAAATTCCTATACCTAAGATAAGACTTTTGCCCTCCATCAGTGCAGTTCTTGCAGCTTTACTTCTTGTTCTCAGCCCCTTCTAGGGACCTGGCTGGAAGGGCAGAGAGTTAAGCTGATGCTTGCAGAGGTGTCTTGTCTCTGGGAGCAAGGGGTTGGTATATAATTCTTGCCCATTAATCTTTCCCAGTTTGACCCAGACCCATGAAGATCCTAATCGCTTCCCTGGATCACGAGAGTCCATCATCCCGTGCACCTGATGCCAAATCCTCATCCTGGTTTTGTCTGCAAATCAGATGGGACATGACACCTGGGGAAGGGTGTGCCCACACTCATTGTCAGTGTGCTGGACCAACACCACCCTGCCTTTGGTGCCAGCATTTCCTGGAGGTTAAAAGGGGACAATCCCTTGGTCCTTCGAGTATGAGGAGCAGCTGACTTAGGCAAGGGACCTTGTTTGGTTTTCCTTGAACTATTAACAGGGAGATAAGGGGATTAACTGAGTAAATGCTCAACAGGCCAGAGTCCCTGCAGAGGGTGGTTACAGGGACCAGATCTTGTTTCATCCTTGTTTTGGATGTTGCTTCTCTGGTTGCTATGTGGACAGAAAAAAAAGACAGATAAAAGGACCCCAGTATTGAAATGCAAAATGTTGCAAGTCCTGGCTATGGGTGAGCTTCTGGGGAGACTCTGTTAGCTCATTTGCATGAAAATGTAAACTGAAAAAAATGAATTTATGCCTTAGAGGGAGGTGGGGGCTGTGAGATGGAAGGAGTGCTCCTGGCTGGGCAGGAGCTGAGGACGTGCTGTTGTAGGCTGGCCGCCAAGCACTGCAGTAATTCTAGTGGGCCCATTCACTGATCCTTACCCTGTGCCAGGGACTCATACTTTGCCTATAAAAACTCATGTAATACTTACCATGGCTCTGTAAGATGGATTCTATTGTTATCATCATTTTATATATGAAGAAGCTGAAGGCTTAAGGGGTCACTGACTTGACCAAAGTCACTGTTTAGCAAGTTGCAGAGACTGGATGTATATCCCAGTTGGTCTGACCCTAAACCCTGTGAAGCTCTATGGCTCTTCACCACCTAGAGCCTTGGTTCTTAATGATTGTCAACTTTTTGGGGGTCACAGGTAATCTTGAGAATATGATGAGTGCTGGAGCCTCGGACTTTCTGTCACAGGAATCCACACATGCTTGGTCTCAAGTTAAGAGTCCCAGGTTCCAGGGCACATTTATCTTGATCTGCTTAAGCAGCTCCATGGCTCATGTCCATGAACCAAACTGTACTTTGATGCCTCTCACCAGTCCCTGTACATGCAGTCCTGCTGTTTGTAAGAAGTTCCTCTGTAGTGAAGGGGAAGGAAAGAGAGGAGATGGCCTGCAAGATGGGGCTTGTTGTTTTGGTGGATAGAGAAGCGGCAACAGCAACTAAGGTAGTTTCACAGATGACATTTGATCCTAAGTCAGCACCTTCATTGAGTGCCTTTGAGGAGCTTGGGAGCTAGTGGAGAAGGTGAACAGAGGACAGTAATGGGGGTACTGAGAAGAGCCAACAGATAAAGAAGTTGTTGTTCAGTTGCTGAGTCATGTCCAACTCTTTGTGACCCCATGAATTGCAGCATACCAGGCTCCTCTGTCCTTCACTGTCTCCCGGAGTTTGCTCAAATTCATGGCCATTAAGTCGGCGATGCTATCCAACCATCTCATCCTCTGTTGCTCCTTCTCTTGCCCTCAGTCTTTCCCAGGATCAGGGTCTTTTGCAATGAGTCAGCTCTTTGCATCAGGTGGTCGGAGTATTAGAGCTTCAACTTCAGCATCAGTCCTTTCAATGAATATTCAGGGTTGATTTCCTTTAGGATTGACTGGTTTGATCTCCTTGCTGTCCAAGGGACTCTTAGGAGTCTTCTCCAGCACCACAGTTTGAAAGCATCAATTCTTTGGCACTCAGCCTTCTTTATGGTCCAGCTCTCACATCCATGACTACTGGAAAAACCATAGCTCTGACCATATGGACCTTTGTCAGAAAAATGATGTCTCTACTTTCTAATATAATGTCTAGGTTTGTCGTAGCTTTTCTTCCAAGGAGCAAGCATCTTTTAATTTCATGGCTGCAGTAGTCACCATCCACAGTGATTTTTGGAGCCCAAGAAAATAAAATCTGTCACTACTTCCATTGTTTCCCCTTTGCCATAAAGTGATGGGACTGGATGCCATGATCTTAGTTTTTTTTTTTTTTTTATGTTGAGTTTTCAAGGAGGCCACAGGTGTAAGGGAAGGAACATGGCTGATATCACAGAAGCATGGGTTCTACTCCTGGTCCTGCCTACTGAGTCCCTGAGTGTTCTTCATCATCCACTTTATCTCACCATGGTTTCTTCTTTTAAATATGAAGGAAGAGGATTAAGTCATCACCAGGGCCTCTCTGTGTCTCGAAAGTGTGAAGTGGGTGGCGGAAGGTGAAGGAATGAGCATCTCATACTTGCTGCCCTCCAAGCACCTTCTGTGTATGATCTGGTCACTTCCCCAAGGCTGGTGTCATGAATCCAACCCTACAGATGATGTCAGGTAGATTAAGAATTGCTATCTGATGCCACATTTCCAACTCATGATCAGTCGATGGTGGCAGATTTCTGGGATTCAGAGAATGGGATAGGTTTGGAATGGAACATGTTTGGGTGGAACCAAAAGAGAAAAAGGTTGCTATCAAGTACCAAATCCTTCAAAGGATTAATGTTTCTCCTTGTGTTTTTCTCTCCCTCAATTTCAACAGGCCACTTTCCAAACAAAGCCATGCCCTCTGCAGGAACACTTCCTTGGGTTCAGGGGATTATCTGTAATGCCAATAACCCCTGTTTCCGTTATCCAACTCCTGGTGAGGCTCCGGGAGTTGTTGGAAACTTTAACAAGTCCATGTAAGTACTGGATCAGGTTTTCTTTCCCAAACTTGTCAGTTAAAACTTTCTCTTTCCTTTCTCAGACTCTGGGGAATTTTAAATGGTTGGGTTTGAGTAAAGGTGCTTTTGTGAAGGTTTGTGTGATAAAGTCCAAAGGATGAGACCAGGGAGAATTACTGCCAAAATTTAAAACCTTGTAAGCTCATTTTGGTGCATTTTTTATTTAGCTGACAGTTCTGTGGTTGAGGGCCTTTCCTTAAAAAACTGGCAGGTGGAGAGGTGGGGAGTGGGGAGGAGAGGGTGAGATGTATGGAAAGAGTTACATGGGAACTTACATTACCATATGTAAAATAGTTAGCCAATGGGAATTTGCTGTTTGGCTCAGGAAACTCAAACAGGGGCTCTGTATCAACCTAGCGGGGTGGGGTGGGGAGGGTGATGGGAGGGAGGATCAAAAGGGAGGGGATGTATGTATACTCATGGCTGATTCTTGTTGAGGTTTGACAGAAAACAGAAAAATTCTCTAAAGCAATTACCCTTCAATAAAAAAATTAATTAAAAAAAGAAAGAAAAACTGGCAGGTAAGTAGAGAACGGAGACACAGCACGTCAGCCTCATGCATTAATGAGCAAACACTTATTTAGCAAATGTTTATTGTGTGCGGGAGACGGCCGGTCCAGAAGTTGGGATATAGAGGTGTGCAGAGGATGTGGCCTGTCCTCAAGGAACCCACAGCCAAGGCTGGGGGAACTTGGTCCTTTCTGCTCTCGGATCACCTTTCCTCCCTCACGTGTGCCCCATCACACTTCAGCGTCCATCCTTCTGTCTACAGGTCTTTCTTGGCCCTGGGTGTAAGCTCCCTGAAGGCCATCTTTCATGACTTTTGTATTCCCGGCTCATGGTTTCAACAACAGACATAAGTAGGGCTGAGTAAGTGTTTGCCGAATGAGCCATTGAAGATTCTTGGAAGACACGGAAGCGTGGAGGGAGTTAGAAAGGACTAAAGATTGCAGGAGACACAGCAGGATGGTTCTGAGGAAACTGCTGCTGGGCAGCCAGGGCCCCATTATGACGTTCACGGGCCTTAGTCTTCGTGACTTTCATGAACCCCTTTTCCCGTGCAACAGCTTTAAAATTTTTATTTTTTAACCATGTTGGGTATAAAGATGAGTGTATTCCAGGCTAAATTAATTATATGCATTCATTCTGAAATTTTTTCCTGATTTTAAAAGAAATTTAAAAATGTTGTGGACCCCTAAGTGTATCTTGGGCCCTAGACACTTTGTCTGCTGTGTTTCATGGATAAGTTGGTCCTGGGGGCCTGTGTGTGTGTGTTTGTGTGCGCACGTGCATGTGAGGGAGTGCTTCCTACAGAGGCAGCATGTGGACTGGGCCTTGAAGGCTGGTAAGGTTTGGTTGTGCAGATATATGAGGATGATGAGTGTTTGGGGCAGGATGGGTGGGTGGATGGGTAGGTGGGAGCAGCTGGAGTGGGTCAGGGGTGGCCCACAGGGTCCCTGCAGCCAAGCTGGGTGTTCCTGGCAGGTACTTTGTTCAAACTGGAGAGACAGCTGGTCTAACGAGGATGTTTCTGCTTTTCTTGCTCCCCCTGCAGTGTATCTCGCCTGTTCTCAGACGCTCGGCGGCTTCTCTTGTACAGCCACAGAGACACCAGCATGAAGGACATACGCAAAGTTTTGAAGACGTTATACCAGATCGAGCGTTCCAGCTCACGTAAGCAAAAACCGTCTGTGAATCGGCTCGTAATTGGAAGTGAACCTGCACCAGGGAGAGACAGCAGCTGACGCGTCCTGGCGCTTGTTCCTTTCAGCTCTTCCCTGTGGGGTTTTCCTCCTCAGTGGCTAGGCTGCAAGGCCTCTCTGCAGGATGTATTTGAGAAGAAAGTATGGAGATTATGAGTGCCCTGGCCTCCTCTGGGGACATAAAAGAAACCCCCTATAGAGGAATGGCACTGGCCTGGCTTAAGGACAGTTAGGGGTGCAGGTCGCTGCCAACCTCATTTTATGGAGTTGGCCACATGGTTGCCGTGAATGGGCAGATGTGTAAACAGGGGATGCTTCTGTGTGTATAAGGGCAGATAAAGTTGCACCTTGATGCAGATAAGTGAAAGTTAAGCGTTCACTTCTAAAAGAAAAACGCAGTTCATCATCCCCCTAGTCATTTGATTTAGTCAATGAGCATTTGAACCTCTGATCTCTAAAAAGTGACATCCTTATCTCTGATCTGGTGAGGGCCCGGGCAGTTTATTGCCATCTAGGAAGTGGCTGGGAGCAGGCAGCTTGCTGGCCGAGGCGCTGGCTGCAGACGTCACCAGGGAGCAGCCTTCCAGGCAGTGGACGACCAGGGGGGCAGGGGGTGGTGGGAGCATGCCCCCAGATGCAGGTTGTGATGGCCTGCGTTGTCTGTAGAGAATTCAGAAGCAGTCATGGAGCTGACTAAGAGTCAGTCGCTTTTTATCATCTCCATGCACTGGTGGTTCTAAACAGTGCCGAGTGATAAATTACCCCGTCACCAGTCAGCTGCCACCACCGCTCCAGGAAAGTGCTTTTTTCTTAGTTCGATGTTGGGAGGAATAGGTGGGCTGGCTTCTGCTGAGAGGCCTCCCAGTTTGCTATCCACTTGGTGAAAACAGAAATAGTGTAAAGTGCTAGAGGTTAAACCAGGCTTGTATTGGAGCTTTCTCTTGGGTGGCTGGACTGTGCTTTACCTGGAGGCAAACTGTATGGGAGGTGGTGAGCGGGAGGTGTCGTTTCACAAGAAAAACAGGTGTGATGGCGCCTGGCTCTGGGTCAGCTCTGAGGAGCTCCCAGCTGCTCAGCTCCTAGGTGCATAGCCAGGCCATCTGGATGCCATTTCCTTGCCCTGTAGGCCCCCATCCTGCCCGCCTGTCTGTCCCAGCACAGGACACAGAGAGACAACCACCACCAGTCAAGGCACGAGTCTTTCCTGATCTGCTGGGGACCCCCTGCCTGGTAAACCAGAGACAGTCAGGGTTATTTCTTCTACTGCAGAGACAGTGTGACCCAGAGGAAAAAGTACTACAGTGTATTATCCTGTAGCTTGGTGACTTTGTGAATAAGTCCTTTCGGGCCTTTTGGGGCCACACTTCTCATCTGTAAAATGGAGCCAGTAGGAGAACTTCAGCTCATAGGATTGTTGTGAGGAGTAGAGGATTTGAAACATTTAACTGCTTAAAAACTGCATCTGGCACCAAGGAAACACTTAGTGAATATGAGCTATGATGATTTTGGAGTGCTCTCTTGGCCAAGCTGTTTAACCTCTCCAAGCCTTCATTTCTTCAGCTGTGAATAATAGGTAACTTGCCGTGTGAAATGTGAACCCTCACACAGTGTCTGGCGCATGGTAGATGTTCAATAAACGGGAGCCGATTTTACTCCTGTGCATCAGCGATGTATTTCTGAGCACCTGGCCTTGCTTTTCTGCCTTCCACTGCGTGGCAGGAGAAATGGACTGTGAATGGGGGACAGGGTGGGGAGTAGTTTCAGATCTCGGTGGGTGCTTCCTAAGATGCAGATAAATGAGAGACATGAGTCAGGGTTGAGAAGAGAAGCCAAACCTGCATTCAGACAACTTTCTCCCCACAGCTCTGAAGAGAGGTCTCTGATTATGGCTGTCTCCTGTCAACGCTTATCTCTCCCCTCACCCTTGTCTGCCCTGCAGCTACTTCTTAGGGCCACTTCTGCCCTGCAGCTTTCCACCTTTCTTGGCTGTCTTGTAGACTGAGCCTGGCCTCAGTCCAGAGGGAGATGTAGAGAAATGTTGCTTTTCCCAAGGTGGAATCAGTAACTTTTTACTGAATTTGAATAACACTCTAGATGTCAGAGGGGCTTCCCAGGTGGCACTAGTGGTAAAGAACCCGCCTACCCATGCAGGAGATGTAAGAGACGTGGGTTTGATCCCTGGGTCAGGAAGATCCCCTGGAGGAGGGCATAGCAACCCACTCCAGTATTCTTGCTTGGAGAATCCCATGGACAGAGGAGCCTGGAGGGGCCTGGAGGGCTATAGTCCATAAGGTCACAAAGAATCAGACACGACTGAAGTGGCTTAGCACGCACACATGCATGCACTAGATTTCAGAGAGTCCAAGGCTGGGGTGTATCAGTGTAGATCCTGACTTGGAGATCTCTCTTTCTCTGCAGTGAAACCCCTACTCAGAGCATGATGGACTCAGCTCTCTTGTGCTGTCACTCTGCAGATGGAAAGGATCTTTGGTTGGAGTCCTGCCCTCATCAACCTTCTCTGCCTATTCAGGGGTGGCAGGTGGCAGGGACCTGCCTCTCCCAACGCAGCTCATTTTGGGTATTGGCAGAATACAGAATATTGGTATTCTAATTATCAGAATATATTCACTGGTCTTCTGTAACCTCCCAGAGAAAGAGGCTGGCCTATTTCCCTTGAAGTGTTTATAGACAACTTTTGTGTTTCTTTCCCTCTCTTCCTGAAATCTGTTGTCATTTTAGGCTAAAAGTCCTCCATTCCTCTTCTGGAATGTCTACCACAACCCCCACTTCCTGATTTCAGTTGGTTGTGTTTCAGTGTTTCTTTGTCTTTCTTGAAGTTTATCAGAAATTACAACAGTCTTCCAGCGCAGAGCAGAAAGGGACTTTCACTCCCTTGCTCTGAGCACCATATTTCTGTAATGCAGCCTTGGGTTGCGTGAGGCTTTTTGGCATCCACGTCACACAGTTGACTCACTCTCCATGTGCAGTCAACCCCAGCTGCAGAGCCTTTTAAACACAGAGTGTCGCAAGTTACCCGTTCTCTATTTCTGAATTGTGCTGTTGGCTTTTTGAACCTAAAGGGAGAGTATCTATCTCTTTTCTGTTTTACATTTTTAGATTCCCTATGTCATCTCTTCCTACTCAAACTGTTTCAGATTCTGCTTTTGCCATGTGTTGTATTTGCTAGCGCTGTTTGTTCCCTGTCATGTAGAAGTTTGATAAATAGCTCTCTTTGTTTTCATCCAAGTCGTTGGTGATTGTGGGACCAGCGTTGGAGGTTTGGATCGGTCCACTGGAGACTAACAGCTCCTTTGGACAGTGCCATTCAGGCTGTTACAGACCTACCAACTGATGTTGTCTTTGTGCTGGGCCACCGGGCTCCTGGGATCTGCTTAGAGGACTTATCTTGTTCTTCCCTTTCACTTCACCTGCTAACTCCATTGATACATCCACAGATAATTTGTGGACAGGGGGATGTCTGCTCAAATACTCTTTTCTAGTCCCATGGTTTGCTGGCTTAGGGCATTGTTTTATTTCCACTTGGATGAGACCTTAGACGTCAGTTAGTTCATTTATAGACAAATGGGTTGATTGAATCAAATGTCCAGCCAGTATTTATTGAACACTAATATGTCCCAACCTCTGTTCTAGGTGCTGGGACATAGAGGTGTACAGAACAAATATGGCCCCTGTCCATACGGAACTTCTATTCTAGAAAAAAGACTGTGATCCAGCCAGGGGTGGGGGAGGGACTTTCCCAAGTTTGTATCGCCACCAGAGGGATATTCTGGGAATGGAATACAGCTAAACCTCTGCTGCTGCATGCAGTGCTCTTTCTACAGTGCTCTCTTGTGCTGTTCTAGCTGTTCCATTAATCTCCCATCTGGGAGGACCTCCAGTTCAAGAGTTAAGTCATAGTCAAGCCTACATATCCTTGAAACCATCCTAATAAGCACATGTAGGAAGCTTTACCGAGGGGCCTCACTCAGTTTTCTCATCACTGGAACTTTTTGGACCTTTTGTTTTCTTCTTAAATGTATATCCATCCAGGTTGGACAGGGGTTAAATTAATGTTTGGGAGTCTAGGTGAGGAGCATTCACTCTTCTTAAGACCCTGTCATGACTCCATCCCAGTGGAAATGTAAAAATTGCACAAATTCTCAAAAGCTCTGGAAAAAGTGACAGGTCTAGATTCTGTCTCTGTGAGATGCAGTCTGGCAACAAAGAGCATTTCTTTAAGTGAATCTTGTATGATATCTGAGATGGTTTTGAGCAGTACACAGATGACAACTTTTAATTTTAACCCACCTCAAAATAATTTCATGGTATTATTGCTTAGGAAGCTGTTAAATAGGGAGAAATTACTTAAAGCTAATTTAAAGACGATATCATTTTTTGTGGGTGTGGTGAAACTTGTGTGAGTAGTTTTGTAGAGATGGAAGATTGGAAATTGCTGCTGTAAGATAAAGCATTTTGGGTTTTGTATTAAGATTAGTTTGGGAGGAGTGATGTCACCAAGATGGTAAAAATAGGTCTTTGCTGATTTTGCTCCCCCCACAAAAAGATTCCTTTGGGGAACAAAATCAGGCTTTGTCCCTCATTAAGTGTGAAACTTGGGCATGCTTTGATTTATTCTGAATAAATTAAATTTACCCTCAGTTTACCTGAAAAATGGAGATCAGGTATTCTGTGGATTGTGTTTAGTTGCTTAGTCGTGTCCGATTCTTTTCAACCCCATGGACTGTAGCCGGCCAGGCTCCTCTCTCCATGGGAATTCTCCAGGCAAGAATATTGGAGTGCATTGCCATGCCCTCCTCCAGGGGATCCCCCCAAACCAGGGATTGAAACCATGTCTCCCACCTTGCGGGTGGATTCTTTACTATCTGAGCCACCAGGGAAGCCCTGGGGGTTGTTGGATTTTACATCAGATGTGTGGATGGATGACTGATAGTGAGGTCATAGCACACAGCTGACATGCAATTAATCTGAGTTAGTTACCCTCCCATCTATTTCTGGCTACCTGTTTGGCTTTGCTAATTTGTTTATCTTCTCTGGGCCTCAGCTTTCCTTGCCTTGAAATTGGGACTTCGGTGAAATAACCTGAACATGTTGCCTCTTGGAAACTTGGTACCTGGGTGGGGCATCACCTGGGACTGACTAGTGCTGTAGGCTGGCCCCTGCTTGTGGCCCCTGGAGGGCAGGGCTGGGCCTTGTTTGTCAAATCAACATTTGTTGATTTGTCCTAAACATCAACATCTGTCCCAAACATCAACATGATAGCACAGTACAGTCAGGCACATGGCAGGCAGCCAGTGAATCTGCAGAATGAAGGGGAGAGATGATACCTGTCCTTTCTGCTTCACAGAGTATGTTGAGGGTCAAATGAAAGCACCTTGAAAAGTATAAAGTCCCAGCACATGTCATTTTCAAGTCGATCCATTGTGTGAACTCAGGTCCCCAGGGGTTTCAATTAATAATAATGACAAAAATGTCTTAAGAACAGTCTTGGCTTGCTTTCTTCTACAAGGTTTACTTTTCAGAAAAAGTGAAGTCGCTCAGTTGTGTCCGACTGTGATCCCATGGACTCCTCCTCTGTCCATGGGATTTTCCGGGCAAGAATACTGGAGTGAGTTGCCATTTCCTGGAAAGCCTGCTATGAGTCCAGAGGCTTGAAGTGGATTTACTGAGAAGCTAAAGGAGTTTCACTTTCAGAACCCCTTTCCAAGGCCCTGGTAGAGATCTCAGCAATCAAAACTTGCCGAAGTAGGATGTTTAAAAAATGCTCTTTTTCCTAAAGAGAGCCGTCTAAACTGTGTCAGCCTCAGGCTTCACACAGCAGCATCTGCTCCTCCAGAGACCTGGGGGGACGGGAAGGACTGTCTTCTTCCTCGGCCTCTTCCTCCACACCACCCTGCAGGCTTGTGTACCACTCCAGTCCACTGCCTCCTCTTGGGAATCTGGCATTTTCCAGTGGGATGGCCAGCAGGCTGGCCAGAACTGAGGCCTTTTCGATGGGGCCAGAGCTGCTCAGATCAGGACTGGGCCGGGGAAGGAGGTGTCCCTTCGCTTTCTTCTTTGTCTTTGCTGTTTATTTCCTGTGTGCTGCGCTGTGCTTAGTTGCTCAGCTATGTCCAACTCTTTGTGACCCCCTGGACTGTGGCCCACCAGGCTCTTCTGTCCATGGAATTCTCCAGGCAAGAATACTGGAGTGGGTTGCCATGCCCTCCTCCAGGGGATCTTTCCAACCCAGAGATCAAACCCAGGTCTCCCACATTGCAGGCAGATTCTTTACCGTCTGAGCCACAAGGGAAATCCTTATTTCCTTTAGAACTACTTAAAATGAGTTGCTCACTGATACCTAATGGGCTCATTAGCTTGCTTCCTGCTGGATGTTTCTGCTCAAACATTGATTTTGCTCCAGTGCCTTGCTCCTTTCTCGAATCCTGGCATCCGAACTACAGCTTTCCTTCATCTCTATGGCAACATGGGCATGGACCCTCTCAAGTTTACACCAAATGTAGCGGTTAAGCCTTCCTACTTGGCTGGAAGTTGGGAGGGGCACCTCCTGGGGTGGGCCACCCTCACATCTCTTGCAAGAAGTTCCCCAGCTCCACACTGTCCCTCATTTTCATAGGTAGCTGGGCTCTTGTCTCCTGGTCTCTTGTCTCTTCTCTTAACCCTGGATGCTCCCTCAGCCTCCCCATTTCTTATGCTGGTCCAGGGACAGTTCTTTGGCTTGAAGTTGTTGTTCAGTCGCTCGGTCGTGTTCAACTCTTTGTGACCCCATGGACTGCAGCATGCCAGGCTTCCCTATCCTTCACTATCTTCCGGAGTTTGTTCAAACTCATGTCTATTGAGTTGGTGATGCCATCCAACCATCTCATCCTCTGTCGACCCTTTCTCCTCATGCCCATAATGTTTCCCAGCATCAGGGTCTTTTCTAATGAGTCAATTCTTTACATCGGATGGCCAAAGTATTGGAGCTTCAGTTTCAGCATCAGTCCTTCCAGTGAATATTCAGGGTTGATTTCCTTTAGGATTGACTGGTTTGATCCCTTGCAGTCCAAGGGACTCTCAGGAGTCTTCTCCTTCTTGGCTTGAGGAGGCGCTGTCGTTTCTCTATTGTTATCTGCTGTGGCCTGGCGCAGTGGACAGGGTTTTGTCGTGTAGCTGGAGGGCCAGATCCCCAGTCTCCCCTGTGCATGGGACTCAGCAGCTTTCATTCTCAGCCAAGATCTTAGGTCTCTGTGTGTCTGGCCCTGTCTCACATTATAGCCACAGCAGTCCTTTTAACAGAAGCCCAGTAGGTACTAGGGCTTCCCTTGTGGCTCAGCTGGTGAAGAATCCGCCTGCAATGTGGGAGACCTGGGATCGATCCCTGGGTTGGGAATATCCCCTGGAGAAGGGAAAGGCTGCCCTCTCCAGTGTTCTGGCCTAGAGAATTCCATGGACTGTATAGTCCATGGGGTCGCAAAGAATCAGACACAACTGAGCACTTTCACTCACTCACTCAGTAGGTGCTATGTGGGACTTCAAAAGATCATTTTTCTGGACCTGCTGAATTGGGCCAGGTGAGGTAGGTGGGGACAGTTAAGGGAGGTCTTTCAGGCTTTACTTAGGCTGCCAAGTCACACATTTCTGAGGACACCATGTATACCGCAGTCCGTGTGAATGGCACTTCCCATGAGAACAGTGCTCCATGAAGTTGGGTGCCTTAGCTCAGCTTCCCCTGATGAGGACTAGGTTTACAACTGGCTTCCCACAGCTCCTGATTCAAGGGCTTCTGTAATGCCTTCTCTCCAGAACGCAGCATCCTCTGAAGCTCATGGGAACTTTGCCAGGAAAGAAGAGCAAGGAAGAACTTTGGGCACTTTGTTGCTGCACTGGAGATGTCCCTTTGGAAGACATCCCATATTGTTGAGGTCAAGGGTCAGAAGAGGGAAGGACTGGAGGGGAGGCCTGGGGCAGCACTGATCCTGACCTGGCTCTTGAGTCTGTCCCTTCAGCAAGACTTTAGAGTGTCAATGGTCTGGCTGTTATTTGCTATGTATTCATGTTACAAATCTGGCTTCTTTGGCCTTTTTGATGTGGCTCTGACCAAGAGTTTTGTGAAATATGTCCTGAGGGTTATGCTGGAGTTTACTTAGGGAAATGGATCATAACTTTCTGGCTGTTGGGGTTACAGGTAATACTGAAAACTCACTGCATGGACCTTTAGTTCTACTTTAATCTTTGAAAGTCAGAAAGATCTGATACCTGAGGGCAGGGCAGGCTTTGGTGACATGGCAAGGTAGCTGGCTGTGGCAGGGAGTTGAGGGAAGGAGGTTGTAAAATTATCATCTTGTAAACATCCACTTGGCAGCCGACTGCCTTGGTCCAGATCCCGGCTTTGCTGCTTAGTGACTTGTGACCTTGGATAATTCTGTGTCTTCGTGTCTCAGTTTTCTCAAATGGAGTTAATAGTCCTCTCTTAGGGCTATCATGGGGAATCATGAGCTAATAAACATAAAGCATTTAGCACAATATTTGGCACATCATAAGCACCTCATTTATACTTCAGTTCATTGTATGGCCATCATACGAGATAGGGAATTTTGTTCCTCTTTGTGTATACAAAGGAGCTAAAGTTCAGAGAGGCTAAGTTATTTGCCTAAGGAAGCACAACTGGCAAAGGGCAAGAAGAGGATTAGAACTCCAGACTTTCACTCTCTGCTAGTATGTTTTTACAGTCTGTAGGGAGCAGCCCAGGGTAACCAGAAAATTTCTCAGGTCACAGGATACTGGGCATGGATGGACTGGGATCAGAGCGGAGATAAGAGGGCTTCCGAGAGAAATGCCAGACTTCCTCCTCTTCCTGGCTTCACAGTAATAGACATGGGTGGAACGTTCGCCAAGGCCCGTGCAGAAAGAACATCCTGTGACTCACAGCCACTTCTTCTTCCCTCCTAACCCCTTTCTTTCCATATGAGCAGCTGCTGAAGTTGAGGCTGCAGCCTCAAACTTTGTTTTCTGTCCTTGTGGGGCCCCTTATGGGTCTTCTTGGGAGATCAGATGACCCGTGTGTCAACATTAGACCGTCAAACTGGAAATCATTGAAATTTTTGGGTGATTGCAATTCATGTCCATATGCACTTACCAGAAGTTCTGACTTGAGACCTTAGAGTTCCCCAGACCTGTCAGGGCCAGGCAGAGCCTCAAAACCCAGCCTGTTGGTTTCCATCCAGGGCAGGGTCTGGTCCCAGCTTGGGCTGCCATCAGGGGGATGCAGCGCTGCACTGCTGTATGGAAATATTGCTCAAACTAAATTGAATCAAAGGTCAGCTCTGCCCAGACAAGAATAGAAAGCACAATTGTACTCGCCTACTGGACGGCATGTACCATAGATATCAGACTGCCTTTAGAGAGTTTGGATTGTTAACATCAAGAATAGTGTTTCATGTCTCTCGCTTTTCCAGGATGAGATTTATTTACCCTGTGGGTAGCAAAGAGCAATATGGAACTCCAGTTTGTTTCTCCCTGAAATCTTTCCATTTCTAGTGCTCTCATCACTGTTGCGTTTAGGTATAGAGGGGTGATCTTAGAGTGAGACTTTGTCCAACAGACTAAGTTGTACCAGGTCATGATGCCATTTTACATTTAAATATGTTATTACATTCAAGTCTTACAACACCTTGGTATTATTATCCCCATTTTATTGATGAGGAAACTGAGACTCACAGGTTACGTCTTTTGCCCAAGGTGACTGAGTAAAGCTATGAATTGAATCAGTGTCTGTCTGATCTCAAGGTTCGGCATCTTTGCACCAACTCATGTTGCCACGTTGCCTTATTCCATGAGTGGCATAGCCAGCTTTTGGTGGCAAAATCTTTATAAAGCATTTTAAAAGAATAAAATGATTTACTTAATTCCTATATAGTTTAAAGGGCCAAAGGTTTGTAAGCCAGAGCTGATTGGGTTCAAATTTACCGCTTGCTTGCTCTGTGGCCTTGAGCAGGATGTTAACATCTCTGGATCTATTTCCTTATTTGAAAAATGGAAAAAATAATACCTTTCCCATAAGCTTGTTTTAAGGATTGTAGAAAATAATACATACAATGTGTCTGATGCTCGGTACATGTTAATCCTCTTCCTCTGCCAACAAAGCACTACCATGTCCCTTAAGACGTTTTATTAATTTTAAAAATAAGAGAAACTTAAGCAATTTATACGTTATATATGAACAATTCTTCCTAATCCAGGCCTGGAAAGAACCCATTCTCAGCCCCTAGTTCATAAACTTATCTTCCTTTCCCCTGTTCCCTGGCTTCTCAGGGCCCTGCAGGCTGATTCTGATCCCTAACTCATGGTGCTAAGAGCCTCTGGTCTCATTTTTAGGCAGAACACCTCAATTCCTCCAACTCTTCTCTTTCTTCCCAGATCATTTTCTGTTGGCACCTTCTGTTTGATTTGGTCTTTCTGTTTCTGGACTCTGTTTCCTCCTATTTTGATCTCACCTTCTCTCTGTTCCTTGCCTTTTCCGGGCATCCTTCCCTTCCTTTCTACCTCCCTGGCATTCAAAGGGGCCTCCACACAGTGTTCGTTCACCCAGCTGTTTTTTTGCTTTGTCTAATGATGACTTCTTGTCTCTTCTTCTCTTTCTCTTTAGGTCTGGAACTCCCTGGGGCTAATGCTACCTCCCCAGTGTTATCTTTTTTTTCCTTCTGGGCTTCCCAAGCCAGCCTGACTGTGCCTCCCATCCCTACTGCAATTACAGAGCTCCTGACCAGTGTGAGCAGCTCACCCACTCTCTCCCTCTGGGGCCACAGTCTCCATTGCCTGTTTGGGGGCCTGCTTACCATTCAGCTTCTTATCAGCTGTCATGAATCCTTGTTCCAGGGGCTCCTGACCACTTCCACCTTGCCCGCTTCTCAGTAAGGCAGGTATGCTGTTGCTTTAGCAGATGGATCCAGGAAAGATGTGTCAGATCTCTTCCCATCCCCTGATTTCAGTGTTGACTGATTCTGGAGTGGCAGAGCAGGCTGGGAGGTTCACAGCTCTGTTCCCCTGACCTTCTGTCTCTCTCCTCTTGGAAGGCAAGGGCAGGGATCCTGTCTTTTATTACAGATTCCTGCCTTCAAGGAGCGCTGAGAAATATTACTACTTGGAACTGTAGATCTAGTGTTTTGACTTCAGTAGCTGTTTAGAAATTTCTTGATTAATTAATTAATCAAATTCCATTCTATGTAGAATAAGGACTTTGTAGTTCCTGGAGCTGTGATGGTCCCGTGGGTCTCAGAAGACTTTGGCTGCCCCAGGACTTACCATAAAGGGATCAGGAAGCACAACCCTAAATATTGTGGTTTCTCTAAGGAACTCTTCACTTGTGTCATCTAAGACTTTATCAACATTTGTTTTGTTTTGAACTTGTTTAATTTTTCCACTTGTATTTTCTGTTTGAGTAAATTCCAGGAGATAGTGAAGGACAGGGAAGCCTGGCTTGCTGCAGTCCATGGGGTCACAAAGAGTTGGATATGACTGGGCAACTGAACAACAACAAATATTCTCTTGCAGCATGTGTGAGTCAGTATTCAGGGCATTCTATACTGTCATTACTGTTTACCTAATCCACTCCCTATATAGCTGATCTCCATTTACAGAAAAATGTAGGGTTGGAGAGTTTAAGCCTCCAAGGGCACATAACTGGAAAATTCTGGAACTGAGATAGGAACCAGGTTAGTCAGACTCCAGAACTTGGGATCTTTCAAGTCGGTATCCTTGGCAAGCCCTCACTGTAGAGAAAGAAACTTCTGGGTTGGGACTCCCGGCCCAGATGAACAGCAGGAGTTCCCGAAACTGTGTGCACCCCAGCTCCCAGCTTCCTCTCATCTGCTCTAAGGAGTCACCCCAGGGAGCAGTCAGGTCACCCTGTCTTACCCCCTTCTCCAGAACCCTGAACTTACCAGGGAAACCCTGGTTTTCCTCGGGAGGGTCCAACTGTCTCAGTGAAGCAGGCGGGAGCTATCCTTGAAGAAGAAAGTGGAGCCCTAGCATCAGGAAAACAAACTGAAACAACAAAAAATACCCCAAAAGACACCTGAGTATGTTTGTTCCCAGCTCTTTCCTGGCAGAGAGATGTTTCGCAGTCTTGTTTATACAAGGTCCTGCTTAAGCCAAGTAAAGCCAGGAGTGAGAATCTGGCTGCAGTTTCTCTAGGCCGTTGCCCCTGGAACAAGGTCAGGGCTGGGGGACCTCCTTGGGTCCTTTTAAGAAGAGTATCTGGGCCTTGGAAGCTGACATGATCTTTCTCTACTTCTCTCTTTTTTTTTAATTTGCCTCTTCCACCCACTTCTCAAGCAGCTGATCGCTGTGGTTTCTTTTCATGTTAAACAAAGGAGACTACAGCGATCTTGAAACTGGAGCCGGGGACTGGAGGGCACTGACCGGGAGTAACCCTGCTGCAGGCTCTGCTGAGGACTGCCCTCCTCCGCCTTCCTGGGCTGCTGCCCTCCCTCCTCCCTGCTTCTCCGTGGTGCTCAGGCAGGCTAGGAAGAAGCAGAAGGAACACTGAGTGGCCATGAGAGCATCCCCTCACGCCCACCCCCTGTATCCCCCTGGTGCAGTGATCCTCCCTGCCACACCCTTCTCCCCTGCCAGTAAAGTGTTTCCTTAGCCTGCTCAGAGAGGCCTGGCTCTGAGGACTGGCAAGGAACTGAGGATTCTGTCCTGTTCGTCCTCAGCCCACAAACACACATTTCACTTGTTTTGTTCTTTGGACGCCAAGCTCCTGAATTGGTTTCTTTTCTTTTTTTTCTCCCCCTCCTTTTCTTTGCCCCACCTCCCTGCATACAAAGCAAAGCTCTCTGGAAAAGGACAGACCACTGCTGGCTTCTCCAGGCAAAACCAAGGAGGCTGATTTCAGCTGATCAAGTATTTTGGTCCGCATTGGAGATATGGCAACAGGAGCCTTATCTTGGGGCCTTTTGCTGGATGGTGACTTTCAGTCTTCTCTTCGGGCAGCAGGGACCCATGTTTAATTTAGTGACCGGTCCAGTTCCCTGATGACCATATTCTGTGACAGTATTTATAGCCTCTCAGTTACCCTTGTAAACTCCTGAGGCTCTTTCCCTCCAAAAGACTACTTTCATTTTCTTGATCTTTGTTTTCACAACAACCTATGAATGTTATTAGCTCATCTTATATCTAAGGAAACTGAGACCCAGAGAGATTCAGAAACTGAGAAAAGTGAGGTTCACAATTGAAGTTAGAAAACAGCTGAGCTGGGACCTGAGTTCAGATTTTCTAATGCCAAGTCCAATGCTGATTTAGTTTAATCCCAAGTGTACCTTTTAGTACCAATAATAAGACGATCCCTGAGATCTTCTATAACTCACACATTACAAATAGGAAAATCGAGGTTATGTCAGCTCACGTGGAAAGAGTTAAATGGCCAAGTAAGTGACTGTCTTTTCTATTAAGTGTTTTCTTTCTAGTGTCCAATGATTGGTTTTTCTTACTAGTCATTTTCTATCTATGCCCATCCCTGCAGTGATGTTGTAGAGGTGATCATTCCCATTGATTCTCTGTAAAATGCTAGATTTCTTTATTCTTTTCTAAAGTTCTGATTAGGCAAACCAGTCAGCTTCAACCTTTTCTTCACCTTATAACAGTGTCAGCAGAAAGAATTCATAATTCTCTCTGACTCAGGAACTCAGCCAGGCTGAGTATAACACACACATACACACACACATACCTTGGATCATAAATTCAATATTGACTTGGTTGGCAAAGTCACTTCTGTGTTCTTATCTATTCTGAAAGCATATACTTTAGGATCAGACTAGCATTGAAGCTAATGAGGTGTCTTTCCTGAAAGTGATGATGGTATTAGCCATCTTTATTGAGGACTTTTCTTGGTTCTAGGCCTTATGCTGGGACTTCAGGTACATTTCTCTTTTAACCCTCAGCTCAGTGTGGTGAGGTAGATGCTCGTCATCCTCATTTATCCTGTTATGGACACTTCTCAGGCCCTGCTTCCAGCTCCCACATGCCTGACTGTCCTCCTGACCCTGGGCTGATACAGCTGAGGAGGTTAGAAAAACTCTAGCACTATCTTGACCTAGTTTGTCTCACACTCATATCCTGTTTCACCCTTCGCTACCCACAGCAGGTCATCTCAATTCATTGCTTGATTCACTCATATGTGTTCATCCACTCCTTTATCATCTACCACTGATGGGATGCCTCCTCAGTGCCAGGCACTGCTGTCCTTTTGAGTAAGTCCTGGCCCTTGAGCACTTCTGTTCTTCTGGAGAAAATGATGTGGTCTCAGACAACTGTAGCTCGGGGGAAGCACACATAGGAGGCTATTAGGGTATGGGGGAATGGCCACCTGAGCCAGCTTGAGGGCGTCATGTCAGGACAGACTTCCTGGAGGAGATGACTCATGGCCCAAATCTGAAAGAAGGGTCGAAGTTAGCTAGGGCAAGAGGAGAAGGGCCATTTCAGATATCAGGCTTGCTTGATATTATTGGCTTCTCCACTCATTTTCCTGCCAAGAAAAAAAATGGAGTAAACTGGAGACCACAGGTACAAAATCACCCTCCTCTGGCCTCACGTTGTACCTCGTCTTCTTCCTTTTCCCATCCTACTCCCCAAATCTTAGGTTATTAGGAAGCTCCTCTATGCTTATCTGCTTGTGTTTATTTATTCACTCAGAAACATTGAGAACCATGTGTACGTAGCACTATGTCTGCAGGGTGTCCTGGTCCTTGCATCATTGGGAGGTCTTCCTTACCCTCTCCTCATCAGCCACAGTCTCTGGAGATTTCTGGCTCTCTGTTCTTTTCCAGAACCTGGCTTCAGTCTGTTCAGCCTGATTCCCTCCCTTGAAACAGATAAGGCTCATCTGGGTCAAATGCTTCCATGAATTGCCTTCCTTTGGCTCTGTCATCCCTCGCTCTGCTTTTTCTATTGATTTGCCTCTTCATCACCCTTGTCATCCTTGGAAGTTCCTTGAGGAAAGTGTCTGTGTCCCTACCTTTTCTCTATACATCATTGTGGTACACTGGTCAAGGTGAGTGAAGTAAACCCTTCTCAATAATCCCAAAATTATTATCATTTTTTGAGCAACTACCATGAACCCCCTGCTCACTATTCATGCATTAGCCAGTGTTAGTGAAAGTCACTCAGTCATGTCCGACTCTTTGTGACCTCATGGACTGTAGCCCTCCAGACTCCTCTGTCCATGGGGATTCTCCAGGCAAGAATACTGAAGTGGGTTGCCATGTCCTCCTCCAGGGAATCCTCCCAACCCAAGGATCAAACCCAGGTCTCCTATATTGCAGGCAGATTCTTTATTGTCTGAGCCACCTGGGAAGCATTCATGCATCACATGCAAATATCTCTAATCCTCATACCTTTGAAAAGTGGGTACTGTTACCCTTACCTCCTAGATCAGAAATCTTGGACTTAGGAAGGCAAAATGAATTTCTCAAAGCCATGCAATTCATAAACAGCAGAGTCCAGCATCAAAGTTAAGTTATTCTGTCCCTATACCCCTGAACTTTTCATTTCACTAATGTTTCCCAAACTTGGCTGGAATCATCATGGTGGAATTTTATAAAATTCTGATGCCTGTGTCTTAGCACCAGAAGTTCTGATCACGCAGAAGTTGTTAGGGGGTGTGGCCTTGGCATTGGGATTTTTGTAAAGCCCCCCTCAGGAGTCTCACGGGAGCTGAAGTTGAGAACCAGCGCGCTCCGCACTGCCTTCCTGCACCCATGCTGGCTGCAGCTTGGTGTTCGTGGCGTGTAAATCTGAATCCACGTGTGTGGTGTCCATGTGACCAGAATGCAGGTTCTTCGTAGCCAGGGATCTTTGGCATTCCCTGCTGCCACCCCGCATGGCCCCCACCACCCTGTGCATGTGCCCTGCCAAAGGTCGTTGACTGTGTAATCAGCCTCTTGGCTCTCCTGGCTCATCCCGAGGATTCACTGAGAGGTGGATGGGGTTTGATCACATCCAGAGGTTCTCATCAGCAGAGCCTGTTGACTTAACTGAAATGTCATGTAAACGCAGTGCGCATGCTCCTTTGACTAAAGCATGTTGCTTGTGACCTAGACCCATCGCATGTGCAGTGGGGTCAGCCTTCCACCCTTCAGCAGCCTTGCTCTGGAGGGAGGAGGTTATTCTGAATTTGCCTGGCACAGTGTCGATTCTTGCTCTGGCTTTTCACTCTCAGGAGTGGCCTGCCTGGTCACAGACCAGGTTAGCTCATGTGCATATTCTTCTGCCTGGGTCTCAGGGAAGTTTTTTTTTTTTTTTTTCACCCCTCTCTTTACAGATGAGGCAGTGGAGACACAGCTAGGTGAGATGACCTGGCAAGTACATGGATGCGGAACCCAGGTTTTCTCACCCCTCAGTGTGGGACTTTTTTCATTGTTCCACAACAGTCAGTATCAGGCTTTCCAGGTCAGACTGCAGTTGAAGCCACTAACTTTCCTGTCTTCTTCCTGTTTACCCCTGCCTTTGGGCTACTGGGATACCGAGGGTGTCACTTTGTGTCTCTGGGAATGCAGTTCTAGTGACCAGGGGTCCTGTTTACTCTTGGGGTGCAGCCTGGGAGTCACCCCAATATCTGCGAGCCATTCTTGGACCTGTACAGCTGAAAGGAAATCTTCTTTGATGCCCCGCAGATACTTCTGAAATCTTCCCAGCCCTGATCCCATCTCCTGGTAATTATTTTCCAGTCATCATTCATTGATCAGTAATTCTTTGCCTGATCTGGGCACTGGGATGCAAGGATAAAAGACAAATTCTGTGTCCCAGAGGCATAGTCTGGGGGAGATAATATGCAAATAAAACAACAGCCCTAAAAGGATGGTCCTCAGAACCCTTGCATTAGAAATACAGAAGATGCTTATTAAAATGTAGATTCTTAGGCCCCACTCTAGAGCTACTATTTCAGGATTTCCAGGAATCCAGCCTGAGAAATTACATTTTAGCATGTCCCTCGGTGAATCTTCAATGCTCTGAGGTTTGGCAGCTACAGAAGTGAATGCGATGGTGAGAAAGCAGTATCATATGTGATGGGGAGTGTGGCAGCCTGCAGGACAGGAGCACCTTGTCTCAGGAGGGACACTCACTTGGCCAGGACCACTTCTTAAAATGTGTCATGGGGAATAACTGGGAGTTAGCCAAATAAGGTGTAGCCAGAGAACTGTTTCTCTAGAGATGTGAGTCAGGCTCTACCTTTCTGTGGTGGTGCTTTAGTCACTAAACTCTTGTAACCCCATGGACTGTAGCCCACCAGGCTTCTCTGTCCATGGGATTTCCCAGGCAACAGTACTGGAATGGGTTGCCAGTTCTTTCTCCAGGGGATCTTCCGGACCCAGGGATTGAACCCGGGTCTCTTGCATTGCAGGCAGATTCTTTACCAACTGAGATTATTAAAAGTTTACTTTAGCAGAACATGCCTGAATCAGACAGCACTGATGAGAGTCTGGCTGGATTTTGAGACCTCCTTCTACTTTATCTCTGCACATCACCCCCTTAGCTCCCAGGATTAACTCCTGTCTTCTTTTTAAGCCTCACCTCACAGCCCTGTTTTCTGATCAGACATCTATTTCTCATCAGTTAAGTGATTTGGGTTTGCTAGGTTTGCCCCCTAGAGGTCGGTTCATGCCAGGGCCTGTGGGCTGCAGTCTCTCAGTGATGTCTTGATGAGCCGGCCTTCTCTTTATTGAATGAAGTTGGGTTGTTATGAGAGAGGGGCAGAAGGAGAAGTGGACGCTCAAATGAAATATGGCAGAGAAAATGAGAGCATTTCAGTAAGGGGGACCCGCGAAGCATCTGATCACCTCACAGTTTGGAGATAAAGAAGCTGACATTCGGAAAGATGATATGAAAAATCCAAGTGATACCACTTAGGCACAGCCTCCAACTCTAGGGACTAAAATTGGATTTCTGGCTAGTGCTTTTTCTGCTTCACTACACTGGATTGGAACCTTTTCTGTAAAGGTGGAGGGTTTATTATTTAAAGTGATTCTGTAGGAAACCCTGCAGCAATACAGTCATTTACTAGTGTTGATTTTTTTTAAATGTATGCATGTGAATTTTCTTAAAGCAGGGGCCAGCCTGGGTGTGGGAGCTCTGTATCACGTGTTCCATGTCTGGAATTGAAAGACCAGGCCTGTGAAAGCACCTTGATATACCTAATGCTCTGCACCCGTGGTTCTCTAAGGGTGGGCCCCAGACCAGGGGGTGACAGCATCGCCTGGAAGCTTGTTAGAAATGCAAATTATCCAGCCTCACCTCAAGCCGCTGAATCAGAAACTCTGGGGGACCAGTTTTCACAAGCCCTGCAGGTGATTCTGATGCCTCTTCAAGTTTCAGAACCACTGTTTTGCATCAAGAAGAAACCAGCCCTTGGGGCTTGTGGGAATAACGTTTTAAATATCTCTGAGTTTAGCTGTCTGAGATGGCAGTGGGGTAGATAGGAGCTGCGGGGTCACTTACTCTTGGAAAAGTGAGAAAAGGCTATGTGTGTGTGTGTGTACAGCAGTGTCGTACTTCACAGCTTCAGAAAGCACTCTTTTCACGTCTCTGCTGTTAAGGCAGAATTCCCTGAACCTCATTTCTGTATGTGCTCAATTGGTTTAAAATGAGGTAATCAATATTAGGATATTTTGCTCCATTGTGCTTTTTTTTTTTTTCTTTTTAGTTACTCATGAAATGAAAATGAAACACTATTTCTCCCGCAGGCTTGAAACTTCAGGACTTCCTGGTAGACAATGAAACCTTCTCTGAATTCCTGCATCTCAACCTCTCTCTGCCAAGGCCAACTGTGGACAAGATGCTGGGGGCTGATGTCAGTCTCCGCAAGGTAAGCTGTGATCTTCACCTTCCCTGGTGGGGCTCATGCAATGACATTATACGAGAGCACCTGGAAGGAAATGAATAAACTCCTGTCTTTGTAACGGTGCTGAACGAGGTTGGTGGCTCCAATGCAGCGTTGTCTATTTTTACTTCCTTGCTCAGGCTGGCCCTGCCACAGCATCCAGAGAGTGGAAGGTGCAACCTCGCATCATGGGCCAACTGGTTGAAATAAAACTGATTTCCTGCCTGTCAATTGGCATGTGTTGATTTTGTTTTTTTATTTTGTTTGTGAAAGTCGCTCAGTCGTGTCCGACTCTTTGAGACCCTATGGACTGTACAGTCCATGGAATTCTCTAGGCCAGAATACTGGAGTGGGTAGCCTTTCCCTTCTCCACGGGATCTTCCCAACCCAGGGATCGAACCCAGGTCTCCTGCAGGCGAATTCTTCACCAGCTGAGCCACAAGGGAAGCCCAGGCATGTGTTGATAACGTCTTCCTAAAGGGGAGATGAATTTGAGATGAACTAAACATTAAAAAAAAAAAACCTCACAGTTCTGAAACAATAACTTGGGTTGAGGATTGTTACCTAAAATATCTCTTGTCTATAAAATCTAAAACATATTTTAAAAATGTAGTACTTTCTTTTTTAAATTTCTTTCTTTTTAATTGGAGGATAACTCTTTACAATATTGTGTTAGTTTCTGCCATATATCAACATAAATCCGCCATAGGTATGCATATGTCCCCTCCCTCTTGAACCTCCTTCCTATCTCCCACTCCTTCCCACCCCTCTATATTGCCACAGAGCACCAGATTTGAGCTCCCTGCATCAGAATAGCAAATCCCCACTGGCTATCTATTTGTAATGTTTCTTTTAAAGATAGATGAGAAAGATATCTAGAAAATATAGAATAGAAATTAATAAATAAATAGAAATTAAATAAAAAGAAATAAAACTATTTTAAATTAAATAAATAAAATAAAAAATAAATAAAATAAATGGAAAGACATCTATTATTAAGGAGAAAATGCTTAATTTTTAAAAAATTTATAAAATCAGGAAGTAATATTAGTGTTTATGTAAAATTTTAACCTTAGATTTTAATAAACCTTCCTCTGGCATTATTAGATAATCATACGGCTCCTATGCAGTGGGCAGCAAGCCCAGATTGCATAGTTATTGATTTCCAGAGGATCTTCTCAAGTTTATTCTCTGGCAGAAAGGGGAACTGCTTCCTTACCCTGTCTCATGTTTACATACTAGCTTGACTTTGCCATAAGTGGAAGTGGAACTGTTTATGCCCCAAAATAAACTCTGCTTTACATGATATAGAATTTTTAAAATTAGAAAAATGTTCTTACTGCTTGCCCTTATGAAACTAGGAAAATATGCCTGTGTTTACCAATTGTGTGGTTGGGAGATGGGCCAAAGGCAGCAGGCTTATAAAAATCATTAGCATGATTTCCATTGCCCCCTGCCAATTTCTTATCTGTCACATCCCACCAGTTTAAAATAAGGGGCATCCTAAATATGGAAGTGGTCCTTGCACGGTAATTAGTCTCTGTAGTCACTGTTGTCGCTGTCTTAAATACTAAAGGTCGGATGGCAGCAAGGGCTCGTTGAGAAAGGAGGAAAGGCAAAGCGTACTTGAGTATCTGGTAGTAGGTGTAAACTTAATGGAAACCGTGATAGACCAAGTGCTCTGCAGTGTTAGAAAGCTGCATGGGTCTTGAGAAGCTTCTGGTCCATCATTCCCATGAGGTTGTACGAGCAGGTCAGGCTGCCTTAATTGAAACAAACAGAGATTGTTGTAACAGAGTAATAGAGTCTGAATCGTTCGTTCATTTGTTCCACAAATATTTATTGTCCACATGTTCTAGCACTGAGGACACAAAAGGAACATGAAAACACAAAGTCTCTCATCTTATTGAACTTTTGCCTAATGGACAGTGAGGGCCATATGTGAAGTGTTTATTTAGGTCCAGTAAAGCTAGTTACATGATATGGCCAGTGAGAAGTTCTTTGCTATAATGTATAGACCAGTTCTAAGTCGTTCTTATTTGTCAGTGAGATAAGAGGCTTGACTTTCTAGTACTCTGCTTTGATACGAGTAAAAGGAAGAGTTCCGTATTCTGAAATTGTGTGAACATAGTCCTTTGCATTAGTTATATATCTTCATGTACAAATAAATAGTATAAATACATTTCCCCCCACAATTGAGCCCAACCCCAGTTTAAAATATCATTTATTTCAAAATAATGAGAACTTTCTATTTTCTCTAATAAGAGTGGTTTGAGGAGTTCAGACTCCAGATCCCTATTTGCTGAGTCGTGTGTCCCACTTTTGAGAAAAAGGGTTGGACTCAGGATTTCCCTTCACAAGGAGAAGAGTATGGAGGTGATGAGTCAAATGCCTCATTCTGGTTTTAAATGTCCTGTAGCATCATGCCTTGCTTCATCCTGAAGTTCGGTAGAGACCCAGTGCTCTGGACAGGGTATAGTAGTGTCCATTCCTCAAAGCGATACTGATATGAAGTTCCCCCAAGAGGCTTCAAGGACCCTGCTTCCCATCTTTGTAATCCAGTTTTACTTCTCTGTCTTTGCATGAAATGTTTATAGGTATTTTTGCAAGGCTACCAGTTACATTTGACCAATCTCTGCAACGGATCAAAATTGGGAGAGGTGATTCGACTTGGTGACCAAGAAGTCTCCAGGCTTTGCAGCCTGCCGAGGGAGAAATTGAACATGGCAGAGCAGGTGCTTCGTTCCAACCTGGATATCCTGAAGCCAATCCTGGTGAGTAGGCTTGCTGTGTAGGGAAGCTTTGAGTACTAATGCTTTTCTAATGTGACATTTTTCCCTGGACAGCATGACTTTGTTTTCGTAGAAACATAGGGCTCGCTGGGAGTTAGAGATGTGATTGGCTCAGGGGTATTCCTTTCAAATTCTGAGCCATCTCCCCAAGAGTTAGTAAGGAAAGAGTGAGTTGGGTGTGGCTCTGAATCCAAGCTCTGAGGTCCCTTGTGCCTGTTTCAGAGAAGACCTACTTTTTAATGGTTTTTAATGCTGTAAGGGTTCATTTGAAGAAGGAGTTCTCTAGATTTAAAAAAAAGTCTCAAAACCGTTAATGGGAAGATGGATGTCCATTTTAAAAAGCCTATCGGAAAGGAAACACTGAGACGTCTCAGTGGGAAAACCCTGGGATTGAATGGGAGCACATGCAATAATTAACTTAAAAAATGACAAAATTGCTTTCAGAAGTTAAAAAATACCAACAAAGTCTGATCATCAGTTGGGAATCACTTGTTCAAAGAAGCAGTCCATGAGACTATGCATTCATTTCTAATCCAAGAATAGGGCTAAGTCTGAGCATCCTGGTTGTCAGTGCTGTGTCTAGCTCCAGAATAAGTATCTTTTTTTAGGATTTCTGGGAACTCTGGTGAAATGCCTTGTGAACAACATGCTTTAGCATCCATCCAGTGTTCAGGTTTCCTGTTTACCAGACAGCTCCCTGATTGTCAGTAGATTCTTTTAAAACCAGGGGAAAAGCCCTGGAAGAACATGCCTGGAAAGAGATGTTCCTCGTTTTAATAGAAAGACATTGGAAACTCCTGGGACTTCTGGAAACTTCTGGCACACCATGGTTTCTCTAGAGAAAGATGGGCCCTCCTGAAGTCCTAAGAAGTTTCGGTTTTTAGACCCTGTACCTGATGCATCTCCTAGAATGTTCCTTAGAAACACATCCCGGAGTTTATGCTCTTGACTGACCATCGAAGAGTCCTTGCATCCTGCTTGATTCTCTGGTGCTAACAGCTTCTGCCTGAAGTGCAGGTAGTAGTAAAACTGAATTCTGCTGCTTCCACGGCAGGTTTTATTGTGGCCCCCATCACTGTGAAGGGCTTAGCCCCAATGCTTAAGATCTGTTTTTGTTCTCTTCCAGAAATAGTATTTTCTAGTTCAGTGTTTAAAAAATGTACTGAGTTGTTTTTTTCCCCAGTGGTCTGTGATTCTGTAGTATAATTTACAGAGATGTTTGCAGCCCCAGATAACTGGCCTAAATAGTCAGATAAGCTCACCTGTGAAGACACTTGCAGCCTGCTGGCTCTTTCTGCATCGTGAGTCAGAGTCAAAGGTTGTTGCAAATACTAGCCCATTTCCTTGGACTATTTTGGTTGTTTTGCTTTGCTTCACTACAAGACAGAAATGTTCACCCTTTCAGCTGGGATGATTTGAGCTTTGGAAAGATGGGTGTTTTTTAGAAGACAGAATAAATTTATTCTGGTGCCCATTCATCATTTCATTTCTGTTTACTCATTAAACACCTATTGTGTGCACAGCCCAGTAAAATCCCTCCAATTATGTAATTTCTGAATTATGCTCTAAGTAGAAAGACAGCAAAGCCTTCATAATCTGACAGTCAACAGCTTAGGGTTTGACTTGAAAAATCTCTCCCTAGTTGGGAAAATTAGTGTGACTGGGAGTGTGGAAATGTACTGTCAGAACTGTCAGCTGCTTCATAGCCCATCCTCTCGTGTTGTGGTGGAGCCTTGTAGACCAGTTGGTTCACGGCAGGTGTTGATCAGGGTGGCTGCCATATGCTTCCTGCACATCTCCTGGGCATAGGAGCATCTCAGGTTCTGCTCCTGCCTGTCAGCTGTTATTGTGAGATCTCTCTTCCTAAAATCAGAAAATGGGGCTCTTGAATTAGAACATGGTGAGTGGCCAGGATGGCTCTGTGTAAAGATGTTTTAGGGGATACTGTTGGGATGAAATGACTCCCAAACATTTTGAAATGTGACTCTTATAGCAATGCCTTAATTGGAGCACTGGGATTGATATTTGATTTATACTAAGCAGCCTTTTGGTTCTGCCACTTGGTTGGAGTTTTGATATTGGTGATGGTAGATGGGTGTGCTGTGAGACTTCCTTGTACACAGGCAGTTAATTGTGCCGAGAAATACAATAGGGGCAGCAACCAATATTAGGGGGTGGGAGAGAGACAAACTGTTCTGTCAGTATGTATTTCTGCACCAAAAGTGGATTTTGAGGAGAGACATGCTTTGAAACATTTCTGCTCTCTCTCTCTGTGTTTTTTGATGTGGCTGTTTCTCTGTTTTTCAACCAAGATATTCTGATTCTTTCTCCTGGATGTCCTTCAGTCCCCTGATGACCACTTGGACCACAGTATTTTGACAACAGTGGGGAAGTGTGGCAGGGTAGAAAGGATGTAGGCTTGGGGTCAGCTGTTTCTGGGTTCAAATACTGCCTCAGCATTTTACCAGTTGTGTTACCTTAGATAAATTAAGCCTCAGTTTCCTATTCTTTCACATAGTGATAATGTAGTTTGCCTTTGCCTTTTGCTGTGATTATTGCTCATATATATGAAGAGCCTGGCATAGGGCTAGTACACATTAGATGCTCAATAAAAAGAAGTTAATAATTTAATTTATGTGAATAATATAAATTATGTGCTTGGAAACAGTGGCTGGTAACGTAGACATTTTCTTCTATAAATCAGTGGTAGGAATCAGTCATTAATGTTCATTACTTTTTATATCTGGAGAACACTCATGGCAGAAAGCGAAGAAGAACTAAAGAGCCTCTTGATAAAAGTGAAAGAGGAGAGTGAAAAAGTTGGCTTAAAACTCAACATTCGAAAAATGAAGATCATGGCATCTGGTCTCATCACTTCATGGCAAATAGATGGGGAAACAATGAGAGACTTTATTTTTGGGGGCTCCAAAATCAGTGCAGATGTTGACTGCAGCCATGAAATTATAAGATGCTTGCTCCTTGAAAGAAAAGCTATGACAAACCTAGACAGCATATTAAAAAGCAGAGACATTACTTTGCCAACAAAGTCTATTGAGTCAAAGCTATGGTTTTTCCAGTTTTGTGTGGATGGATGTGAGAGTTGGACTGCAAAGAAAACTGATCACTGAAGAATTGATGCTTTTGAACTGTGGTGTTGGAGAAGACTCTTGAGAGTCCCTTGGACTGCAAGGAGATCAAACTAGTCAATCCTGAGGGAAATCAGTCTTGAATATTCATTGGAAGGACTGATGCAGAAGCTGAAACTCAATATGTTGGCCACCTGATGCAAAGAACTGACTTACTGGAAAAGACCTGATGCTAGGCAAGATCGAAGGTGGGAGGGAGAAGGGGATGACAGGATGAGATGGTTGGATGGCATCACCGACTTGATGGACATGAGTTTGAGCAAGCTCTGGGAGTTGGTGAGGGACAGGGAAGCCTGGAGTGCTGCGGTCCATGGGGTCACAAAGAGTCGGACACGACTGACTGAACTGAACTGAACTGAAAGTGTATTTTGTCATATGATACAATCGATTGACATATTCCAGAAATTAGCATGTGAACAGCTTCCTGGAGAGTGCTCATTCTGCCATAACTGCCTTTGGATTGGAACGTACATTGGAACAATATTTCATTAAGTCTTTGAAGTGTTTCTTCAGTGCCCTTGGCTTTTTTTATTAGTCCCATTCCAGCCCTGTGTACTTTCTTGCTTGTATTCTGAGAGTGACTCTAAAGCACAGTAAACACAACTCATTAAAGTTTGTCATGCATAACCAAATAGAGCAGTAACTTTGGGAAGCAGAGCATCTCTAAACAAGGCATGAGATATTCATCAACAAAACTAACACATATTTACTGTCTGTCTGCTTTGTACCAGTTACTGGTTGAAGGCACTGAAGTTTCAGCCATGAACAAGGCAGACAACATCCACATGATACTTTCATTCCAGTGGACACTGAGAACGGACTTTAAGACTGAGATTGAGAATGTGAGGAATTCTTCACAGGTTCTGGGTTCTGTAAAGTGAGGGCTGCCCTTCCCGGCAGCTCCCTGACAACAGTCTTGTTCAACATGGAAAACCGTGAGCCCCAGTGAAAGTCTGTGTGGTTAGGTAGACTTGGGCTCTAGTCCTTTCTCAGTGATGTGGAATGGTGTCTGGTCCTTGTGGTGAGGGAAACGGTGTCTGATTTGAGTTAGCAAGTACAGGCATACAGACTGACCTTTATTTCAGTAACAACTTAGACACTGCACAACCGTGTAACTAGATTGTCTTGACTTCTGGTGGTCCCTTCACCCGAAAACAGAAAGTTCTGTCTCCATGGAACAAAGTGTTCTGTTTCTGTATCTTCTGATGTATGTCGTCTGTTCTTGCAGAGATGGAACTCTGTTCATGGGGCAACGGAGGTAAGGTGAGTGGTGTCCTGAAGTGCCCAGAGGACTAGTGAGCTCACGGCTGGACTGGGCAGGGATGGAAGGAGCAGGCAGAAGAGGAGTGAACAGTCAATCTTGTCTTGCAGGGTCTTTGTTTAGCGTCTTCTTGACCCTTTGATAAGGACTCAGCTTGGCTCATAGCTTTCGGGGATTAGATATTTCTCAGTCTGTCACATGTAGTCTTTAAAGCATTTGTGTAGGTGTTTTGTACCTACAGTGTTTTGCAGGAGAAAACACTTGGTTTTCCCTCTCCTCCTGTCTGGAACAGACTCTTATGGGAGGTATCAAGTTTTGTTTGGTTTTGTATAATTTTACTGCCCACCTGTTTACAACATGTGCTTTTGCCTGACAAGCAATTGCAATTGCTATCATTTGGTAAATTGTAGAATGACACGTCTCAGGGATTTACTCTTTTAGACTCTGTTCATCTAATTCCTGGGAGAACAGGGGAAGTACAGGACTGGGGATAAATTACTGAACTAAGCAGTGTGTTAATATGATGACTCAACTCCATCTAGACAGATGTTTTTGCCTCAAATATGCTATTTTTTCCTTGAAATAGTATAATTAGTTTACTTGAAATAGTATAATTTCTTTCTTGCCGTGTCTAAGATAAAGGCTTGATTTTTGATCCTGAGTTATGTGGTAGTAGGTGTATTTAACTATGTTTAGAAATAGCAAAAATGAAATATTTTAATGCATTAATCACATATAATTTAAAATTTAATATTTAAGTTGTTGAATTGCTTTTAAAAGATTAGTACTGTCCTTAGACATGAGTTATAATTCCCCACTTCAGTAAAAATTATTAAAATGTTCCTCAAAGGACAATTTTTATTGTTATATAAATGACTGCAAAGAGACAGTAATTGCTTTGGGTGATGATAGTCTTTGTACCTGGTATGTGGCTTACTTATTTTCAATTTGAAGTAAAACATATAAATCCTAGCCCTGAGTTGGCTTTTCTGAATATGGGCAAAGTGAAGCAGAGATTGTAGTCTGCTTTATGAGAGTATTTCAGGGAAGTTTGAAATGTACCAATGAATGCATTAAAACATGCATTTGCAGGGAGAAAACAAAATTGTGTTTTATATTGAGAATACTATTCAAATATATGTACAAGCACATCTCATTGTAGTAGTGGAGTCCATGCAAAATTTTGAGTGTGGATAAGATTTTTTTTAAACTTAAAAGGATTTCCAATTACATTTTAATTTCACAGATGCTCTGTCTTGTATTTCTATCTGGCTACCACTTCTAATGCATTAATAGTCATCTCTCCCACTTGTCCCTTTGTACAGCTATCATCTATAAACACACACTTTATTCAGCAAATCCCCACACACTGGGTCAGGGAGGCAGTGGTAAACAAAGTATAGATGTGTGTTCCCTGCTGTTGGGGAGAGGAGGGAAAAGAAAGGAAGAGATGCTATTCAGAGCGATAGCCTCTCTGCTGGGTCCTGTGCATCGGGAGACCTCTGATGGGGTGTCCTAACCTAGTCTTTGAGGATTAGGAAAGAAACATCTTCTAAGTTGGAACCTAAAGAATAGAGGTTAGTCAGGTAAAGACAGAAGAATCTTCCATGCAGAGGACATGATGTATGCATGGGGCTCAGAGGAAAGGGGCAAGAGAAGGTGGCATTTAGAGGAAGTGTGCATGATTGAGTAGTTCAGAGTGGATCAGAGGTAGCTATGGGGAGTTTGATGGGGAGAGGAATGCTAAGACACGACACTATAGAGGTGCTGGGGGAAATGTTCATTTAGCTTTTGTAGCCTATTGGGCCTCATTCTTGGAGCAAGGGGAGCCACCATAAGGCTACAGATGTGAGTGACTTGATGAGGTGAATATGAAACAGAGTATGTTTGTGAATTTGAGTGACCTTTGAAGCAGGACTCACACCAGTCCATTTGTCACCCTCCTAATGTGCTCTTGCCTTTGCTTTTTACTTTTCTTCCACATTTCTTGGGTGCCTAGTTATTATGTGCCAGGAACTGTGCTGGACAGTGAGTTGAAATAAAACATGAACTCAGAAATTAAAATCAAATTGACTTTGATAAGTTATTCCCTTTTTTTAAAAAAAAATGTCAGCCTTTTACAATTTAAATTTTTGGTGGGGCACATGCTGCAGCATACACAGAAATAGAAATGTAATGTTGAACACATGAACTTCATATAACATAATGTTATAAACCATTGTTACCTCGATTTTAGAAAAGAAAAAGAGAATTCACGTGGAAGGAAAATCTTAGGGAGGAAAAAAAGAATATAAAGAAGTCATCTATTAGACCCAGAAAGAATGGCATAATGGCTTTTGTCATTATGGAGCCAGTGCTCCAGAATGTCATGGTTTTAGGAAATGTTGCAATGTTGTGATTAACACATATTACAGAAATGGGTAGGGGCTTTGAGTAATATACTTGTTTGTCTGTTCTTCTTATAATGATAGTATAGTATCTAGTTATGATCTAAAAATATTGAATAATACATGAATTCCTGTTAGCTTAACATAGAATGTACAGTCTTCACTAAAGATTTAATTTTTCCCCCTTCCCCTGTTTTCCTTCATACAAGAAAATCTCGCCTCCTGTGTGGGGGAGCTCAATGGGGACCTCTGTGAATTTATAGCCAAGAGAATGCTTTTGGTTAGGAAAAGTAGCAGTAGAAATTCCAAACTGTGAATGGCTTACTGGAGCTCTTTGGAAATACTATTAGCAAGCTCTGTCTGCCTTTGTCAAGTAAATATGAGCAAGAGACCACCGGTGATAGTTGGTGCAGGCACTTGGTTCTGACTTCATTGTGTGGCCTTGGTTCAAGGCATATTGCCTGGGGTTAATTTTGTTCAAGGAAGTTGGACATCTTTCAGGTCTGATATGTCTTCAACCTAACCTATATTCCTATCCTTCATTCCTGCCAATCTCCTTCCCTCTTCCTTTTTTCTTATTTTTCCTTGAATTAAAAAGAAAATTATGAAATAGTTCCTTTCAAGAAATAAGACACTACAGATATAGTTGCTGTCATCTGTATATTCCCCTCTTTCCTCAAAGATAGCTGGTATCCTGGAGTTGCACGTTTTTATCCAACTGTATATATACTCAGTTCAGTTCAGTTCAGTTCAGTCGCTCGGTTGTGTCTGACTCACATTTGGTTAATAACAATATACTGTATTGGTCTGCATGTGTTCACATTGTATGTGTGTGCATGTTGATCTGCAACTTGTCTCTTTCACCCAGTGTTATGTTTTTAAGATTTATCTATGTTGATAAATCCAGTGTTCTTGCCTGGAGAATCCCAGGGATGGAGGAGCCTGGTGGGCTGCCCTCTATGGGGTCGCACAGAGTTGGACACAACTGAATCGACTTAGCAGCAGCAGCAACATGTTGATAAATGTGGCATCTGGTTAATTTTTACTGATGCCTGGTATTCCATTTTTATTCTCAAAATTAAAAAAAAAAATCCATTCTTCTTGTCTTTGGCTTATTTTTTCACTTTGTTGATGGTGTCTTTGCTGTGTAGTTTTTGCTTTCAGAAGTTTAATTCCCATTTTTGATTTGGACTTCTGTATTTTAAGAAGACCTTCCTTACCCCAAGTTCATAAATACATTTTCCCCTCTATATCTTTTAAACTTTCATTTTTAGTTTTAGCTATTCAGTCTACCAAGAATTTAATTTCATATAGTGGTGTGAGATGGAAAAATTACTCTCTTAGATGAGTAACTACTTGTCTCAGCAACACTGGCTGAATAGCCTATCTTTCCTTATTAATTTGTAATACTAAATCTGATTTACATCAGTCTCCTCTCTGTATTTTATAATATGCAAGCCCCCCACAGTGAAAGGAAATAGTTTTTACCTCCTATATCTCCCAATTAAGATCTCTCAGTTTGTAAGTTTTCCTTACCAAGGTCTCTGTGTAGGTTAACTTTCAGTGTGGTGGCCTTTAGGTATAATGTGAACTTGAAGAGAGAAAGGCAAAGCAAACAAAAAGCCCCCCACCTGGTTCTGCTCATGATTGCTTCATGGAAGGAATGAACATTAACACAGCCTGTGAGCTGTGTCACAGAGACCTACTGGAGTGTGGTATTTAAATGAAAGCCTGGGCCCATCAGAGGACTGGGAGTGTGGGAAGGCTGGTCTCTGGTGAGTGAGCTGTTGTAGGAGAGCTCACTAATTGTGCTGGACAAAATTATCCATAGAACTTTTAGACAGATTTTATCAGAAAGGAACATTTGGGGTTATGCTAGGATATTATGATGATCATGATACTTAGTCTTCTGCATCTGCTATTTCCCAGAGCTAATGATGAACTCCATCTATTCATACTTTCAGCTGTCTTTTGTGTCATCTGCCATAGGATTTCATAGCAATCTCTGAGATAAGACAAGTATTAAAATAGTTCAGTTTTCTCTAGATATCCAAGGATCTGATATTGAGCAAAATGATGCTTATAGAATTGCCAAAGAAAGATGGGCTTTTCCCTGAGATTTTTTTTTTCCTATTGGACAAACAAGAGTGATGAAACTGACCCTGCATCATTTTTTCTTTGGAAGCCTGAAAACTTCAGAACCAATTCTGGCCTCAGAGCCTGTGCATCATTTTTCTTTTTCTTCTCTAGCTTAGACCTTCTGTCCTAACCTATCTTACTTTGGGCTTAAATTAATTATTTTTTTATATTGGCTATGCAGCTAAGTGGCATATAATAGCAGTATGTAAATGAGTAAATATAGTGATTTGGCTCAAACTAAACATAAAGCAGGTATTCTTAAATTATTTTAAATTAATTTTTAATATACATGAAAACAATACATTTTAATATATTAAAATAAGTTTGTTTAGAAGTTAAGTAAATTTCCAGTGTTAGAGACAGTGCTGAGTTGAGTGGAATAAAAAAGAATTCCTTCTTCCCATGCTTTTGGCAGTTTTAAAAGTTATCCTTTCTATCTTTTTTGTGAACTATCACAAACTTGTTTCTCAAGGCCATTTCCATGTTGTCTTTCTAGCAAAACCATAGACAGAGTTGGGAATTTATGGTCAGCTTTACACTGGGCACATATACATCAGACATTTTTATCTATTGTGTAATCAACTAGTTTGAAATACATATTCCTACATCATTTAAAAGCATTCATCAAAGAATTAGTAATTCTTATCTGAGATGAATAACCTACAAACATATAGTTAGAATAATTTTAGTGTCTTATTTTGGTTCGGATTGGGTTTCTTGTGTTTCAAATTGAAGATTATGAATAGTTTTAATCAACTTGTTTATTTTTAAATAGAGATTTAAGGTTTACATTGAATTTAGAAACAGTTATTTATTTATTTCTCATTGCAGACAAAACTAAACTCTACATCTCTCTTCCCGAGTGAGGAGCTGGCTGAAGCCACAAAAGCTTTGCTGGATAGTCTTGGGAATCTGGCCCAAGAGGTAAGTCATATCTTTTCAGTCCGAATGGGCAGACCAACCACTATGACTTTTTTTACACCCTAAATTTGGTTCAGAGAGTCCATTTGATATGAATGTCATAAAAAATATAAAATCAACTTTAGAAGCACCTGTGATCTTAAAATTACTTGGTTTGATCTCCTTACTTTAAAGATGAAGAAACCAAGACTCATGGATGTCTCAGGGTTAGTTAGCTAGTAGCTAAAGGCCTGATGTCTAGCCTAGGACTTTCTCCGATTGTTACTCCTGGTCCCGAGTTAATGACTCATTAGTAGAGGAGATGATTCCTCCTCATCCTCCATGTAGTGTGTTTGTCTTACAGCAACCTCTCCTTATTTCTTCTTCAGTATTAAAGCTGGACAGTCTTTTTACCAGAACGTTTGTTTACTAACTGAAGGGGAGAACCTGGTACCCCTAATTTGGATCTTTGCCTTGTGAACTTATAGCCCCTGAGTTCAACTTTGGGAATAGAGTCTCCTGATAAATGTTGAGGTTGCTTTTCGGGTCCACATGTTTACAACTGTATTAGAATTACCTAACTTCCTACTTAGCAGAATCACCTTTGTCATAAGATCAGAGGGCCTGACTTACAAAATTAGCAGTTAAGCACTTCTCTGCCTCCCAGTCAGCATGTGCTTGCCTTTCTGACACTCAGCCTTGTTTCAGAGTAGACTTGGAAAAGAGGAACCAATGGTCTGGAGCCTATTGTGTAGAGAGCTGAGCCAGGGAGTGATAGTCAGAAACCACATAGGCCTTAATATATATATAAGATATTGGGAATAATTTGTGGCAAAATTTTCTCAGACTTGGTCCAGCCTTATTATGAACTGCTTCTTTAACTCATTTTTTGGTGTTTGTATGATTTTTCTCAAATATCAAAGCTCACTTTATGTCTTCTATGAATAAATACTTAGAATACTTTGGCCACCTGATGCAAAGAGCTGACTCATTGGAAAAGACCCTGATGCTGGGAAAGATTGAGGGTAGCAGGAGAAGGGGGCGACAGAGGATGAGATGGTTGGATGGCATCACTGATTCAATGGACATGAGTTTGAGCAAACTCAGGGAGATAGTAATGGACAGAAAAGCCTGGCATGCTGGAGTTCATGGGGCCGCAACGAGTTGGACATGACTTAGCGACTGAACAACAACAACAGCAAGAATAAAGTGTTGTATATTCACAAAGGAAAATGCAAAATGTTCAGGAAGTACAGAAAGCACCGAGATTCAGCTCTGTCAACATGTTACCTAGTATGTCACTTTTGATTCTGTTCTTTTTCAATCCTGCTGCTGTGTGCCTGATTGAAGAGGACTGGCTTTCAGAAGGAGAAGCCCTCTTCCAGGCTGCCATCTGTTACTCTGGTTATGAATGCTGCTGACCTCTCTGTAGGTGGAGAAGTTGGGTCTCCTGGGGTTCTTCCAGGAGGCAGCGTGAGAAGCAGAAGCTGCCCTGCAAGTCCATTGCCGTCTCTCTTGAGTCCCGTTAGCTGACAGTGACTTGCCTGTGCTCTCTGCCAGCCCTAGCAAAGGCAGAGCAGGGATCTAACATTGAAGCTGCCTCTAAACTCAGGGTCTGGTTAATAGCTGTTTCCTCTTACATCACTGGCCTGCCTTTTGTCTAGGGTTAAAAAATAATTGAAAGCATGTGATGTTCTGTTGCTGACATGGTAGAAACGCTCCAGCTGAACAATATACATTTTTCTTGGCAGCTGCTTCCTTGAGTCCTGCTTATTCCCTGGTCCTGCCATCCGCTCCTCTCAGTGGAACACTGAGTCAAGTGTTTTTGACTTGTCAAAAGTCAGGTTACTTTTGCCACCAGTGACTCATTATCTAAGAGTTTCTCTGGGACAAATGGGAGAAGATAAATAAATAAGTGCACTTGTTGATCTGTTCGGTGTTTGGAAAGAAAGTTGGTTGTTTTGACTGAAGCACAACCCTTGAAAGGAAAAGGGAGGCAAGCTGCCATGTTCCCTGCAGCTTCCCCCGGCTTCCTTGTGTGATCCACATGACAAATGTGATGAGGCCCACTGTGCCTATTGCACAGTGACGCTGAGGCTCAGGAAAGCCAGTGTGCCCACCGTCGCCTAGTAGGTTAATTGGCAAGACTGGGATCTGAACCCAGGATGGTTGGCCTCCAAAGCCCACATTCTTGCAGCTTTAGCACTTTTTGTTTGGACCCTCATGGTAACTGGAATTGAGTCGGAAGGAGGCTATTCAGAGAAAGAAACTGGACTCACAGGGCTGGCAGTTGTGAGGGAATGGGGACTTTCAGAGCCAGAGGGGTGAAAGTGGGCTTGAGCCTCACTTCTGGAAGGTGAGCCTGGGGAGGCAGGGTAGGGAGCAGCGTTTGGTTGTCTGCCCACACCCGCCAGGACGCTGGCACAGCTGGGTGCTGGGGACTCCGCAGTGAGCACACTCGCTTCTCTGTTGTGGGACTGCCGTGACCGGTCCGTGTACAATGGGACAGCAGGGCTGCCTGCAGTGAAGGGAAACGAAGCTGCTTAAGAGGGATGGAGGGATAAAGGGGAGGGTGATTCATGGAGTCCTGCCTAGTCAGGTGACATCTGAACGTGAAGGAAATGACCGCAGGGCCTCCACGGCAAGCAGGAGGAACCGCAGATCCGAACACTGATGTGGGGCATGATCAAGAGATGTGAAGACCAGGGAGGAGGCCCGTGTGGCCAGAACAGAGAGCAAGTGAGAGGGGAGTCGGAGATGAGGTTAGAGCAGGAGCCGAGTGCCGTGCAGACCTGGTAAGGCTGCATTTACACGGAGTAAGATGGGAGGCCACTGGAGGGTCTGGATCAGGGGTGTCTGGTGTGACTGAGAGGAAGAGAGTCTTTTACCATTCCAGTGTTAGGCTGAGAAGAGACTGTGATGGGGCAAGGGCAGGAGAAAGCCATGGCAGTGGATTGAGAAAGCCTCAGTAGTTCATTCGCTCCATAGACGATGATCAGATGCCACCATCTGTGGGTTGGAGGCTGAGCGGCTGCCTTCCCTGTGGTGGGAAGCACTTCATGGGGGAGGTTTGGGGCAGGAGCTGAAGTTAGAACACGTAGGAGTCTGCCCCTAAGGCAGGTTCTGGGAAGAGCCAAGAATTTGGAATAACTCAGTTGCTTACAGTGCTTCTATCCAACGATGTGCTGACTTTCTGTGGGAAGAGATTTGTCCTTTCGATCGGGAGATGGCAGGATGGTGGTGAGGAGAAAGAGAAGTGAGTGGCTTTTGTGCTGTCCTTCAAAAATCTCTAGGGCTGTTGCACTCACCAGCAAAAGGAAAGAGAGCCTGACTGCCTATCCCCCTCCCTGTCTGTATACCTCAGAAGATAAAGTCAGGAAAAGCTGGCCACCTAATTGTGTTTTCTGGGTGTCAAAGCCTCCCTCTCTGGAGCGGAGAGTCTTTGTGACCTCTGACCACCCCCGGAGCACCTGGTTCCCCTTTGCAGGCTGAAGGCAGAGGCAGGGTCTGTGGCACCCAGGACCTTCTCACTCACAGGGATCAGCGGGCTCTGTGAGAGAGAAAACCGGGTCGTGGAGTCTGAGCCTAGACTGCCTCCAGAGCAAGAGTGGCGTCCCGCAACCCCTCCCCTCTGCTGCCACACCTCAGCCTGGGCACGCAGTGACAGGGCAGGGAATGGAAGGGTGTATCAATGACGCATTGTGAAACGTGTGGAAATACAAAGTGCTCGGTGAATAGTTAATCATAAGAGCCACTGGGCCAAGACATCCACGTGGTGCTGGAGTACATTTGTGTGTGAGACAAAGCACTGGTCACATGTAAGTCCCAGACTCAGTCCCCGGCTGCCTGCGGCCTCTGCCTCTTTCAGGCAGGGGCTGGTCTGTGCAGGGCCCTCTTGGAGAGCAGATATTGTGTGATGTTCTCGCCACACTCTGTTTTAGCTTCATCGTCTTGATCAGAAGTGGGGCCCTCAGAGAAGTGACTTTCCAAAGGTTGTGAGCCAGTGAGGATGTGGCTGGGATTCCAAGTCGAGCTCCCATCGTGTGCTCCTTCCCAGTGCCTGGCGCTTAGCTGAGATGAGGGTGGGGATTTCACACACAGTGCTTTTTCCGCCAAGGGGCAGAGGGTACCTCAGTTTCCACCCTGAAGTTTGAGGTGTTTTAGAAATGAGGCCATGACCGAGGAGGTGAGCGGTTCCTGATGTACACATGTGAACACATAATTCTTCAAGGAAAGCATCCTCTTCTGTAAACCCGATGATAATCTGAATGAGATAAAGCCCCTCACCAGGGGCTCCACCAACTTCTAGGCTGTACTTCAGTCTTTAATGTGTATGGGAATCACCTGGGCACCTGGTGACAAAGTAGATTTGAACTCTAGATAGACCAGAATCTGCATCTCAAACAGTCTCTCAGATGACACCAGTCCCTCTAACCACAGAGGGGTAGCGTGGCTCTGGCGGTCCCCATCACAAGGCTTCTGAAAGGCGACGTCAGACAAGTTACGTTCTGGGATAAGACTTTGTAGAGGTGAAGAAACTAACCTGTTTCTTTGTAGAGGTGTAAGGCTTTGTAGAGGTGAAGAAACTAACCTGTGTCTTCAACCTTCCCCCCTCTTTTTCCTTTTCCGCCTGCTCCCTCCCCCAGCTATTCAGCATGAGGAGCTGGAGTGACATGCGGCAGGAGGTGTTGTTTCTGACCAACATGAACAACTCTGGCTCCTCCACCCAGATCTACCAGGCTGTGTCCCGCATCATCTGCGGCCATCCCGAGGGCGGGGGCCTGAAGATCAAGTCCCTGAACTGGTACGAGGACAACAACTACAAAGCCCTCTTCGGGGGCAACGGCACGGAAGACGACGCCGGCACCTTCTACGACAACTCTTCATGTGAGTTGGGCCGGGCCCTGGCGCCGGGCCCTGGCGCCACCTCCGTCCCAGACTCAGCCCTCTGGGCCCCATCTCTCGTGCTTACCCTCATCCTACATTGCAGCTGGGTTCTTGTTTACATGTCTGTTTGCCACCCAGACAGACCTCCTAGAGGAGCAAATCTTCTTCTCATCAGCAAACTGTCCCTACTTGTGTGACTGGGGCCTGGCACATCCCAGGCATACAGTGTTTTTATCAAGTGAATGGATGATTGAATGTCACTCTCTCCAGTTTTCTGGGGTATGTCTTCAGGTGGTTCCCAGAGTAATCAAAGTTCTTCTCATTCTCCCTATCTCCCTTTCCTTTTCCCCCTGCTCTCCTTGAGATATGCTTTATAAGAAAAACTTAACAATAACAGCAATAATGAAAGATAGCATTTAGGGAACATTTCCTATGTCCTTTGCATTTTTTTTTTTTTAAAGTTAACTCATTTAACCCTTATGGTAACCCTGCAAGGAAGGTTTTTTGTTTTTTTTCTTTTTTTGGCTGAGTGGGACCACAGCTTGTGAGATCTTAGTTCCCCAACCAGGGATGGAACCTTGACCTCTGGCAGGGAATTCCTTGCAAGGAAGGTTTTATAGCCCCACATTTTCTAGTCTTGGAGAGGTTCAGTGACTTGGTCAAATTCACACTGTAGCTAATCTGCAAGAACCCAGATTAAACCAGGTCTGCCTGGCTCCATGCTTTTTGTCCATAAACACATGACCTCCAGAATACCTGTTCATGGTGATGTGTGTGCCGTCAGACTTGGGCATTTGATCTGCTGTTTGTTTTTAGTTCTTAGCTACAAGGTGTCATTAGAGACACCTTATTTGTTATTGTTACACCATATTTGCTCCCCACGCTTGGGCAGTTTTGTGGGGATGTGTGTCCTGTGCCTGAGGCAGCGAGGAGCCGGTGTTACAGCTGTAGACAGTGGCATCGTTTTCCTTGAAAACATGATGCAAGTAAGCCTTTCTCCATTTCTAACCGCAGGTGTGTCTTTCAGACACTGAGTGAGGTGGCTTTTAGTGCGTTACTGTAACATAAGAACCTTTTATTCTTCTCTGGAGTGAAGCACTCCAGCCGTGGCAGGTTGCTTTGTGAGCCTGAAGGGAAGGGTGCTGTAAGCAGTTTTCTGAAATGCCATCCCCTCTGTTCCCTCACTTTGTAAGTCAACCTGAGGGAGCCTTCATTTTCACAACAGCTACAACTGTGAGCAGGTCCTCTTTTTTGTTTTTAAATATTAGCTTTGCAGCATGTAGAGGATACTTGGAATCTAAAAGAACCCAGAGTGAAATTTTTTAAAAATTTGGGAATCTTTCTGGATAATCAGACCTTATTATCTATTATGACTTTGGATTTTTCACTTTGGGATATTCATTACATTTATTACAGGTACTTGTTATGAGACTTAGTAATTGAAGGGAGATTTTCTATTTCTGCTTGAAAACTAAAGTCTGAAATTCAACCCTCTGTTTCCAGTGGAAACAAAGTGTTGAAGGCTGGCGTTAAGTCATCTAGAGTTACAACTCTAGGCTTGTGCATAGTAAAAAGTATTTTTCTATATTGTCTCAGTTGTGACATCATCAGTGTTAAAATAAACTTTGTTTATTTATCCAGCATTGTTCTAGGGGCTCCACCGATATCATCTCAGTTAATCCTCTCCACATCTCTGCTAAGTAGATGTCATTAACTTTAATTTTACAAAGGAGTCAACTGAGGCACAAATCTGAAGTTGTTACATAACCATTAAGTGGCAGGGCTGAAATTTAAACTTATGACTGACCAGCTGGTTCTAAAGCTTTTGTTAGTTTTTACAAATATATGACCATGCATACAAATATTTGCGTTTCATTCTTTTCACAGCTCCTTATTGCAATGATTTGATGAAGAATCTGGAGTCCAGTCCTCTTTCCCGCATCATATGGAAAGCTCTCAAGCCCCTGCTTGTTGGAAAGATCCTGTATACACCTGACACTCCGGTCACAAGGCAGCTTATGACTGAGGTAGGCCACCTGGGCCCGAGAGGCCCTCAACAGACTCTTCCTAGAATTAAGAACAAAAATGTAAAGGTGGCTTCAGATGGAGTATATTGAGTATACTTTTCTGGGATTTCCAAAGAATGAGGACCTCCCGTCTGACCTAGGTCCCTGCTGACTGTTGAGGGCCAGCTCTCCAGTCTTGGGTGTTTGAATCCCCATTGCAGGCAGGCACTTCTTGGGGATGGGAAGGACAGGAAAAGGGCTTCTGTGATGGAGTGTCTTTTCAGGGAGTAGCTGAGTTTCTCATGTCTCTGCCCCTCTTCTATTTTTTGCTGCTCCTGGCTTCCTGGTTGATTCCAGGTGAATAAGACCTTCCAGGAACTGGCTGTGTTTCATGATCTAGAAGGCATGTGGCAAGAGCTCAGCCCCAAGATCTGGACCTTTATGGAGAGCAGCTCAGAAATGGACCTTGTCCGGGTGAGTGTCTCTCTGATTACTGTGTGCCTGCTTGATGCTCTTTACTTCCCAAGAAGAGACTGAGAGGAGAGTTATTTACATTGAACCCAGTACAGAGGGACTGAGCACTGCTCAAGCCCCAGGGCGGTCATTTGGCAGAGGTACAGGTGATGCTGCACAGACCATACCATCTCATGCACATCAGCATCAAGGCGTCTGATAGTCAAAATCAGAGTTCCAAGAAACTTAAGACTGGTATTTGGAGGAAGAGTTTGGTGATTACAAGACTTTGACTGTTTTCTGGCTGTAGAGCCACAGTGCCTTACTCAGCCCTACTGGGTCCTGGTAGGTCTTGGACAGAGGTGTGAGAGCAAAAGCCTATTCTGACCTGCAGACTCATCACAGATACTTGCTCCCTAAGGCGCCGTGTGAGTGAGGAGCCGCTGTTACTACGCGGAGGGGAATTTCACTTAGTGCTTCAGAACCACTTGAAAAGGGATAAGTGCTCTAAAGACAATTGGATTCAGAAGTGGAGGAGTCTGAGCAAGAATGAAATGTCTCCTTTGCTTGAGTCTGAGTGCCATTTAATCACATCATCCTGCCTTGGGCTGAGTCAGAGAATCATTAGACTATTTCCTGTCTCCATGGTGAGAGAGGCTTCTTCCTTTTGTTCCTGCTGCTATTAAGAAGCGCAAATGGATTTTGCCAGGTTTCTTGTCTTGACACGTCATTGATCAGAAGGGCAGCTGGGTGTTATGGGTGGTATATCTACCCTGAGAGGTACTCTCACAGGCTGAGGACCCTCCCAAGATGCCCTAGGAGGGACCATACCCTGGGGGCCTTCCAGTGATGGGAAAGCTGAGTCATCTTTGTTGTACTGGTCCTGCAATTTAATTCTTAAATTGGGAGGCTTTAAAAACAAAGGGACTTTCGTCAGGGAAGCATGAACAATAATTTGTATGGATTGAGTGAATAATTCCTGACTAATAACAACAACAACAACTTATACCCATCAAGGATGGTCTCTGTTGGGCTCCAGTCTCTCCTCCAAAAGAGATTCATGTGGTCCAGCCACAAACAGTGTCATAGATCTTGCTGTGGTCTCAGACATCTTCTTCTGGTCCTCTCCTTAGAATCTACATTCCTTCTTGTTGGACTTCTCTCCTTCCGAGCCTCAGAGGGTAATGAGGGGCCATATTGAAGGAACTCCATGAATTTTAGTTTGTAGGCAGATAGATGCTTCCCCTGTTCTTAAATAGAGGGTTTGACTTGGATGCTCCAGCAGGTCACAGGCTGCCAGTTCTTGTGGGATGAGACCCTTGTCAACATGGCCGTGGCATTCATTGGGAATACTGCTGGAGAGCCCAGGATGTGCAACAGGAAATGTAGGAGCTGTGGCTGGGGAGAAAGGCATGGTGTGTGGTAGAGAGGGCCTTGGGTGTCAAGCCAAGGACTTTTACTTGAAGCTCTCTCACACACCATTACCAAACCCATGGAAGGGTTTTTGGCAATGTATACATTACTCTGGTTTGACAGGTGAGTTGAAGAGAGGAAAGATGGAAGGCAGAGACCAGGGCAGAGGCTCACTGGTGGGGTAAAACCTGGAGACTGATTGGTTGTGGAGGAGTGAAAGAGAGGGTAGTTTCAGGGTGATTCTTAATTTCTAGCTGATGGATGGTAGGGACGTCCAACAAGTCAGGGGATATTAGGGCTTGGAGTGTAACTGGTTGGTTAGGCTGGAGACACCAGTTAGGGACTCATCAGCCTGTGGGTGGAAGTTGAAGGAGCTTCCTCTAACTGCTTTCTTTTCTCTACTAAGGAGTGTTTATTTCACTCCATAAGCTTGGACTTCTCCGTCCTCTGCACCCCCTGCAGCCACACATCTGGTACATGTGTCAGTGCCTGAGACTTCTGGTTCTGTTGGGGTAGCTCTTTTTTTTTCAACTTTATTGAGGTGCAATTGACAAATTAAAAGTGGATGTATTTAATGTATACAACTTGGTGTTTTGATATATGTGTACGCTGTGAAATGATCACCACATTGGAGCTAAGTAACATGTCCCTTCCTTCACCTAGTTACCTCTTAACGAGTGTAAGTGTACAGGATGGTATCATTAACTAGGGTCACCATGCTATACATTAAATCCTCAGATCTAATAATGGGAACATCATACCCTTTGACCTCTGTGTTTCCCCAGCCCCCCGGCAACCACCCCTCTACTCCATGATAGCTCTTATCTTCTGCTGTGTCTGGCACTGTCTGCACCTGTTCTATCCAGACAGAGGCACCCGCAGATCTAGAGACACTTCTTTGTTGAGTCATGGAACCCGTTGATACTCAACTGTTCTTTCTGAGCTGCTATTTGTTTCCTTCACCTCCAGCCTCTGCATGGACACTGCTCCTGAGGGTGATCTTCATACCCTAGAATCATGTAGTCAGTGATCCCACTGGGTACATCTCTCAGGCCTTGCTGCTCTCCTTGGCTGTATTGCTCAGAAGCTGCACTGGGCGGGGCAGACCTCGCCTCAAATACTGCGTGTTTTCTCTCAGGCTTTATTTGTTCAGGTCAAGTCTCAAATAAAATCATTTCAGAATCACTAACCCATTCCCCTGTGCACCTTTGTGAGATACCATTTTGTATCTATTATGTTAATAAAAATACATATCCTAACTGATGACAATATAATTTGTTATTCCCTATAGGAAAGCAATTTGGAATGAAAATTGTAAGAACCATAAAAAGTGTGCTATCCCGTGTACTTCCATTCCACACACCCTCAGGGATGTATCCCATACAGAAATAATTTTAAAGAAAGAAGACACCCTACGAAACAGAATGTTGTTGCTATAATAATTGTTTTTTTGTGAAAAATTAGAAATAGACTAAATGTTTCACAGTATGGGAATAGTTAATGAAGTTATAGTTTATATGCCCTATAAAAACTATTATGCTCCCATTAAAATAATAAATATGAAGCCACATGGGGAAAAGCTTATAATGTTAGTAGAAATGAGACTAATTTTAAGAATAGCAGAGTTTGACCTTTAGAGATTCCACTTCAGTAGAGTCAGAGTTTCATCTGCCTTCTTGAAGGTATGACAGGAGTTGTGGCTGATTCTCTTTTCCATGAGCTGAGGTTGAAACAGACCCACTTTTCTGGCAGCATATCTTTGCAGGCCTCTGCCCCGGTCCTCTGCACCTCCTGGTTGAGCGCCTGATTGATTTTCCTGCTCTTCCATATTGACCCATGTGGAGAGCCAGCCTGCTAAGGGAAAAGAAAGGGAAGATAGGCCTCCTTTTCATCATGACCCATGCATCCGGTAACTGGGAAAGATCAGGTTTCACTTGGTTTAACAGCAGCATTCTTTCTCTAAGCTAAACAGGTTTGTCTTAATTCAGTCTAGAAATTAGGGTCTTTACGAGGAGTTGTCAGCCTGGCTCTCAAAAGAAGAAGATGATATAATGCAGGGGGAAGGTGCAATAGAATCTGAGAGCCCATGTCTCATATCCTGGCTTTGTTGCTTATTGGCTGTGTGACCTTATGGTTAGGGACTTAACTTCTATGAACCTGTTTTCTCATCTGTGAAATGGAAACTATTAGACATGCCTTCCTTATGAAGTTGTATGAGGTAAAGTGTTTAATCCAACAGTAATTGTGTAGAGTACAAGTATGATTATTGTTATTACTGTAGTTAATAGCATTTACTGTTAAGCTGTACTGGAAACTAGATTCAGACTGGACTGACATTGACTGGTCACCTCCATGCCTATTAGTGTATGACTCATCCTTGGTAAAAAGGTATTTTTTTCAGCCTCAGTGGTCTCACCTGTAAAATAGAAACACTGTTACCTACCTCACAGTTTTTGCAAAGATAAAAAAATGACAATGGTATGTGAAAGAGTTTTGTAAATCATAAAGCACTCATCAAGACTTAGTTGTACTTTGTCATTGGACTGGCAGACACTGTTGGACAGCAGAGGCAATGATGACTTTTGGGAACAGCGATTGGAAGGCTTAGACTGGAAGGCCAAAGATATCGTGGCATTTCTGGCCAAACACCCAGAGGATGTGCAGTCCACCAATGGCTCCGTGTACACCTGGAGAGAAGCCTTCAATGAGACCAACCAGGCAATCCAGACCATCTCTCGTTTCATGGAGGTGAGGAACTGTTCCATGGACCATTTAGAAAAGGCTTTGGCTTCTTTCTCTGAGATGATGCAATAAGATTCAGACTGGAGTAAAGTTTAGAAATTTTGTGTAGTCTTATTTACAGTAGCATCCCTCCAACCTAATACATGTTGTGTATGAAAAGACATTTAAAAATACAGGTGGTGTATGAAAAGGCACTCAAAAAAATGTTAGTTGAATGAATGAGACAGACAGACAGAAACAGACCTGACTTCTAGCTTTATTCTGTCTGACTCAAGAATATCTCTATCTCTGTCTTCTAGTTTTTCCTGTTTTGATATCCAGCTACCTAATGGCAGCAAAGCATTCCCTTAAAAAAGCATTTCTTACGAAACTTACGTAAAATCTAACAGGACTGATTACATTTAAAAAATTTGAGTCCTAAAAATGATGTGACTCAATAGGGACACATGAAATTTTTTTTGGTCTGTTTGATTAGTTGTTATGACTCAGAATTACTAAGAAAACAGAAGGAAATGAGGCCTGATCATTGTTGAAATCCCTTTCCCTCCACAAAAATCAGTATGAGTAACTTATCTCTAAAATACATTCAACATTTCTCTTAAATTGCTAAGGTGAAAACCCAGGTAATCCATTTTCAATCGAATATTGGAGAATGATGTGAGAGGATGCGGATTAAAAAAGACACGCACTTAGCGCTTCTCTCTTAGTGTAGACGCTGCCTTGGCCACTGCTCATTTTCCTGGCCGTCAGCATGCTCACGGTGGTTGTTCTTCCTTTAGTGTGTCAACCTGAACAAGCTAGAACCAGTAGCGACAGAGGTTCTGCTCATCAACAAGTCCATGGAACTCTTGGATGAGCGCAAGTTCTGGGCTGGCGTCGTGTTCACTGGAATCGCTCCCGGCAGTGTCGAGTTACCACATCATGTCAAGTACAAGATCCGGATGGACATCGACAATGTGGAGAGGACGAATAAGATCAAGGACGGGTAAGTGGAATCGCATTGTACCAGCCAGTCTTAGAGAAGTCAGGAGCAGCTAGTGTGACGGGAGGTCCTTTAATAATTTTGTAAGAATTTCAAACAAAGATAAACAAGTGGCATGATTTTGGTGTCACTGGCACATTCATGGTGGAGACACCTGTTTCAAAGGTCATAAAATATCCTTGTCTTTTCTTTTCACATTTCCATTTAAGGGAATTAGTCAGAAGGAATTAAATCAACTGGAACAAAGAAAGAAGGAAAAAGACATTAGGTTCCCTGCGCTAATGCTATCCATTTCTATAAAAGGGGGCAAATAACCAAGATAAAAAATGATGAAGTGAATTTTGACACGTCCACTTGTAGTAGTGTTAGGGAACAATGCGGGGGGGAAGAAAACCAAACCAACAAGTGGTTTGCTTATTCCGATTGTATCTATTTAAAAACATGTACACATCACTGAGGGCTTCCCAGGTGGCGCTAGTGGTAAATTACCCACCTGCCAGTACAGGAGACATTAAGAGACACAGGTTCAATCCCTGGGTCGGGAAGATCCCCTAGAGGAGGGCACGGCAACCCACTCCAGTACTCTTGCCTGGAGAATCCCATGGACAGAGGAGCCTGGTGGGCTACAGTCCATAGCATCCCTAAGAGTCGGACAAGACTGAAGCAATTTAGTATGCACGCACACGTCACTGAGATCACAAAGTACAATGCAGAAATAAAAACAGTGGCTCTGTAGTGGTGGTGGGCTTGTGGGTGATTGAATTTTTTGTTGTGTGGTTCTAAGGAATATTCAATCATCTGTGGCTTGTTTTAAGGTACTGGGACCCTGGTCCTCGGGCTGACCCCTTTGAAGATATGCGGTATGTCTGGGGAGGCTTCGCTTACTTGCAGGATGTGGTGGAGCAGGCAATCATCAGGGTGCTGACGGGCACAGAGAAGAAAACTGGCGTGTACATGCAGCAGATGCCTTACCCCTGTTATGTTGATGACATGTAAGTTACCAGTCAGCTGCCGCCTTTACTTAACTGGTTAGCACTGTCCCCAGGTGGGGTGTGTACACACACGTGCATGCACACACACACATGCCAAGAGAGGAAACAGAATGCTTTGGTTAAATTTATTTTATATGTGTGTTGATACTGGTCAAAAAATTGATGAAAACAAGACTATGGCTACTGCAAAACAGTTGTTATTGAAGTTGTGTGGAGATTTCAGGAAATAAGATGCTAGATGTAGGTAGTTGACAGTTTGAGGCACAGGCACACATCAACATGTACCACACACCAGTAATTCTCACTCCTTTCTGGTCTATGGTTACCAGAACTTTTATTTTTCACACCTTATCCTTTTGGTCAAAATTGGCCCAATCTCCAAGTTTAAAATGTGTCATGACGAGCACATGCCAAATACATTCACACATCCCCATGTCCCCCAAATACAGAGAGGTACAGTGTTACGGACCTTGAAAAGCTGACTTCACATCAATTTTTCTTCTTCTTCTCAGTAAGTGGTAAACCACATTTTCAAACAATGCAAATAAAACTGAACAAGTCCATTTTATCTTAGACTTTTTAGATAACCTTTTAGTGCTTAGTCCCTGTGCTGCCAAGTGGGGACTGTGGCTCTGTGGCTCATGATTTCTTGTGAGAGAGCAAGAATGGGCAGAGTTGTCGTTATTGCAGGCATCTGAAGTATATCATGTCTCTTCCAAATTCTGGAAACTCTTTCATTCTCTGTTGTGTGAGGGTGAGGGTGAGAGTGAGTGTGTGGGTGTTTGTGTGTGTGTAGAGATCAGACTGCAGAAGTAGCAGGGTTACTCTCCTTGTATTTCTCCCAGCTTCTTATGGAACCACCTTTTACTTGCAGGGTTCATTCTAGCTTTTCCAGGTCACCTGGATTTATCTTATTTTTCACTTTCAGAAAGATTAGTCAGTATTTTCCAAAGGAAGATTTTTCCAAGATCCCCCCCAAGCCAAGCTTTACTCTAGAAAGAACATATTAAGATGGGGACACGTCTGTTGTGACATACCCTGTAAGTGCATAAGTGGTAAAGCTGAGACTTGAACCTTGAGTTTCAGAGTCTAGATTCTGTGTCCCTTTGACTTCGCTGCATTTCATTTTCTCGTTTGGAATCTAAAATCTGAAGTGTTACTGACAGGAGCTGCCCGAAGTGTGTTTCTGCACCATCTGTTATAACAGTTGTGCAAGGCAAGCTGATAATGAGATGACCTTGAAGATGCTGAACTTTCATGAGACAATGAGTTGGGTGTTTGGTTTTGTTGGCTTTGTTTTAGTACCTTAAAATCACATTTAGCTTAATGACCTCTGATGTCTAGTTACTAAAGCAAGCCCTCAAAGAACTTAGGCATCACTTTGTTAATAGTTTTTAATCACTACATTGCCCCACTCGCAAAGCATTCCTGTCAGGGTGCACAGGTCTGCCCATCTCGGGCTTGGTCCTGGTGATTTCTCTTGCATGCAGGCCCAGAGTTGTTGGCCCAGGAGCCTGGCTCACTCTTGCCTTTAATCCTTCCCTGCCCTTCCAGCTTCCTGCGGGTCATGAGCCGGTCCATGCCTCTCTTCATGACGCTGGCCTGGATCTACTCAGTGGCTGTGATCATCAAGGGCATTGTGTACGAGAAGGAGGCGCGGCTGAAGGAGACCATGCGCATCATGGGCCTGGACAACGGTATCCTCTGGTTCAGCTGGTTCATCAGTAGCCTCATCCCTCTGCTTGTGAGCGCCGGCCTACTGGTGGTCATCCTGAAAGTAAGGCTGCTTCACTGGCTCCTCCCTGTGCTCCCCGGGCTACCGGCTCAGAAGAAAAGCACAGATTCTTTGGGAGGGATAGGGTCAGAGGTGCAGTCCCTGCAATTCCTTCATTTTATAGTTGGGAAAAGTGATGAGACTTGGTGAGACCCCGAGAAGGGCAGCAACTTGCCCAGTGGTTAGTAGCTAAGCCGGACTGAACCTAGGAGTCTCATGTCCTAGGTGAGCATGTGCTTAACTGCACCATGCTGTCTGCTCGGCGATGGCTTCTGATGGTATCTGAGAGTTACTCATTTTCCCAGATACATTCTGCCAGAATTTCTAAAAGCCACAATCAGAAGGATAGATACTGTTGTAGGTTAAGGTTTTCTGGAAGCAGAGGCTGAGATAGAGTTTGGTGTATGTTTATTTCTTAGGGATCTATATCTATACAAGGAACGGAGAGGATGCAGGATTGAGCAGAGACAGGAGTTGAACTGTGTGGTGCATGGCTAAGCCCCTGGGCACTCTGGCCATGGAGTTAAAATGTCCAGCCCTTTAGGTTACCCTAAGGCCTCCCTCTCTGACAATCCATAGTCTTAGGCCCCTCAAATAGTAACTAGAAAGATGCGCCCCGGAGCTGGGCAGCTTTATGCAACTGGGACAAACCCAGAGCAGTTGCCACCTGAGGCTGTCCGCTGACAGCCAGTCAGCAAGCCTTTCCATGAAGGGGACTCTGTACAGTGCAGTTCTGTGTCCACCCCTTACATTAATAGATTTACGTGCCAATTTTTTCTCAATTGTTTCATTAAAGAGTACGTCTTTTAAAAATAAATGTTGTTAAAAGCAGAGGGGTACCAAGGAAAAAAAAACTAACAAATTGAATACTAGCTACTAATCATTACAAGTGAGCACTTACTGATTGCCAAACACTGTTTAAAACACATGCATGTGCTATCTTATGATGTCCTCACTAAGTAACCCATTTAACATACAAGGAAATGAGGCCAAGGAAGGTTAAGGACTTCCCTGAGGTCACCCGCAGTATGGCAGAGCAGTTCTTGCTGAAATCAAGCCCCCCCTCATGTTTTGATATCTGACTGCCAGACCTGAGCTCTGTGGCCAGGATGGGGGTCCCTTGGTTGGTGGGTGTGAACTGCTCTGTCAATTGTGTGTTCGTAGGTCCTTGTGAAACAGAACCAACTACTTGGGAGAAACTTGGCTGGTCCACAGAGTTTGGATGGTTGTGTGGCTCCAGAATCCATGGCACGTTCTCACAGGGGATGGCCTGGCCATTATCCTTGGCTTTCAGAGAGAGAGGGGTCACGTAGGATGCTATCTCCTGCAATTCTTTCTTGGTGCTCATAGTCCTTATACAAGGTGATATTATTTCTCGGCGAAACAATGAACAGAACTGTCTGTTGAGATGAACCTGGGTGAATATCAAGCCTGGACTTTGTTCTGTTTCTGACTCTACTATTCTTTTGCTGTGTGGTCTTGGGCTGGTCATTTCCCTTCTGTAGACTTCAGTTCACTCAGCAGAAAAATGAACAGCGCAGTTTCTCTATATTGTCTTTAAGATGACTAGGGGTAAGCCCTGGCTGCTCCCCATGGATCACTGCTTGTTGAGAGTTGTACTCGGTCTCTTTCTTCCCAGTTAGGAAACCTGCTACCCTACAGCGACCCCAGCGTGGTGTTTGTCTTTCTGTGTGTGTTCGCCACGGTGACCATCCTGCAGTGCTTCCTGATTAGCACGCTCTTCTCCAGAGCCAACCTGGCGGCCGCCTGTGGGGGCATCATTTACTTCATGCTATACCTGCCGTATGTCCTGTGCGTGGCGTGGCAAGACTACGTGGGCTTTACCCTCAAGATCTTCATGGTGAGTCGCTCTGGCCCTTCGGCAGTACCTGCAGTCACAGCCGCCCCTGGGATTTCACCCCTGCTTCGTAGTCCAAGCTGAGAACAGAAGTTAAGAGATTCTTTCTCCACGGGGACTTAACCCTCAATTCTAGATTGTATGTTCCTTGAAGGCAGGGACTGTGTAGTTTATCTTTAGGCCTTTGAGTGAACACTGGTTGAGTTGAATCGAATGATAGTTTTGAGGGAGCCAGACTGCACCATGGGCCAGCTGGGGGTAAATGGCCCTGGGGAATGCCTTTAGAGCATAGAGGCCAGTTCTGCCTTTTATCTCCCAGCTCTGTTGGCCATGTTAAGCTCACCACAAAGTCACAGCCACAGATAGAACTGAAAGTTCTTGAGGTCAGAGCTGGCTCGTTCTGGACCTTTATCTTCCTTGTATCCAGTATGGAGTTTAACTTAAGTAATATTTTCTAAACTTCATGACTGAGGAACAGGTGCCCCATTGCTCCACAAATCCCTGACTTTACTCCCTTCCTTTGTACAGAGGAGGAGAGGCCTTTGAAAGTATGCAAGTCCCTGTAAGAGCGAGTTGTTACCTGAGTTTTCCATAAGATGCTCCAAGTGTTTCTGTCTGGACCCGTTAGGTATCAGCAGCCCCAGACAGGTTCCTATGACACTGAACCCATCACTGACCGAGCAGGGAGCTTGAGAGGACCCTGAAAAATGCCTGTGTGTGTGTGTGTGTCTATGTGTGTGTATAAGGTACAGTTGCTGAGCCCTTGAGGCATCTTTAGAAGCATAAAATTCTAAAAGTTTTATATGCCATCATATATGCATTTCTGAAATGTGTATGCATAATGAGTGCTTATAAATAGAATCACTTTATATGCTGTCAAGGAGCCCACTCCCCTGAAGGGACTCTGTAGATGAATATTTCCATATCTTGTAATTGATCCATTTTGCAAATTCACATTTCTCCAGGTGGCATTTACATTAGCAGTGATAGGAAAATGAGAGACAAGGAGATGGATGAATGAATTTTGCCTCTTTTACACAGAGCCTGATGTCTCCTGTGGCTTTTGGGTTCGGCTGTGAGTACTTCGCCCTTTTCGAGGAGCAGGGCATTGGGGTACAGTGGGACAACCTCTTTGAGAGCCCCACAAAGGAGGATGGCTTCAACCTCACCACCTCCGTCTCCATGATGTTGTTTGACACCTTCCTCTATGGGGTGATGACGTGGTACATCGAGGCTGTGTTTCCAGGTACACTGGACTTCCACACTGCTTTTGTCTTCATCCAAGAAAAAGAAATTTCTAACCGTCTCATTTTCCTCTCTTTGTGCTGGAATTTCTGCAGGGCCCAGGTCTCCTTGGAAAGTGGTTAGGGCTTTAGACCTATGGCAAACAATTTATCTCTAAGGAGAAGCTACTGATGCTAAAAGTAAAGCTTTTACTACTGACCTGACTCTTATTTCTTGAGCACTATGTGCCAGGCACCTGCACAGTGTCTTATAAATGATGCTTTGGTTCAATTTAATACTCATAAGACTGTTGTGAGGGAGTTACCTTTCTACCCAGTTTTTGCGAATGAGAGGTGTATGACACAAAGAAGTTAAATAACTTACCTGTGGCCACATAACTGGTAAGAGTTATGTGGGAGGTAAACCCAAGTGGGTTACACTGAGTCAGCTTGCCCAGGAGAGCCCTCCCAAGCCGAACCAGGTCTCAAATTCTGTATCCCCCGAGTTACCACCAGCAGAGGTTCTGTTTCCTGAGTACAGCTTATGAATAACAAGATACACATTGGTGCTAAGCCCTTGCCTATGCTTTAATCAAAAGTCATAAAAGTTCATTTTTATACTTCCTAATGAATCTTCTTGACTGAGACCTGCCTTGGATATATTTTCATAGAAGATCAAATTCTGAGAGAGTGAGGTTTAACCCTTTCTGGTTCACTTTCTGATTTTTCTCCAAAGGAGTGGCCATGAAATATTGATTACCTATCCCTACTTGAACTACCTGAATGTCCCACACTGAATGTGCAATTCTGTGTTGTACAGATCTGGATTCAGATTCTGAGTCCTTCACTTCACTGGCTGAGTGGTCTTGAGTGGGCCACTAATCCCTCAGTCTCCTCATCTCTAAAGTGAGAATGATAACCTGCCTCTTGGGGTTGCTGGAAAGATTCAGAGACGTGCAGGGTTTTTGTCGTGCATAGTAGAGCTCAGTAAATGTCAGCCCCTCCTCCCCCACCTCCATTCAGTTCTGTCCTGTCTCCCAATAGCTGTGTCAGGGGGAGACATCAAGGAAGCTGTGTCTGGGATACCTGGGGGTCGCTGGGGCGTTACAGAGTTTGGCTCACATCTGTGCTTGGCTTTCAGGCCAGTATGGAATCCCCAGGCCCTGGTATTTTCCTTGTACTAAGTCCTACTGGTTCGGCGAGGAAAGTGATGAGAAGAGCCACCCTGGTTCCAACCAGAAGGGAGCATCAGAAAGTGAGTTTTGCTCACCTGCGTCCCCCTGACTGCCGTGCTGGTGCCCCTCCTGACCCTCCTTGAGGAGGCAAGGAGTGGCTCCCTCCCTGAAGAGTCTAAAACCCCCCTGGGGGCAGAGATATCACATGAGGTACCCCTTTCCAAGTTCTTGACTGCATTTGTGTCCAGGGCTGTTGACTTCTGGGGGAGTTTCTCTCTGAGTTCCTACGGGACATTTCCTTTGCTTTCTTGGCTTCATTAAAAAAAAAAGTGACTTTTGATCTCTCCCTTCACCTTCACCTGTCCCTCACACACATATACACGTACTTTGTGCTCAGTATGGCTTCCTAAATCTTTCAGAAGTCCCTCCTCTGCTGATCTCTTCTGTGCCCTGCCCCCACTCGCCAGTGTGACATGTGACGTCCTTGGTATGGCTCATGAGATCCCTTACCACCCGCCCCTGCCCGCTGATCCAGCTGCTCCTCCTGCCATTTCTCCTCTTCTTCCCCAGCCTCTCTGCACCTTTCTCACTGTATTCCGATCACCAACACTAGTGCCCAGTAAGGCCCTAATTAAAGATTTGTTGCCTGCTTGCCTGAGAAACCAGAAATAGCCATGGAGAGAGGACAGTTGTAAAATTACAAGACCCTGCATCTTGACCTTCCACTTGTTAGTGTATTCTGTGGGCTGATTTTGTCCTGTCTTCTCACAGTCTGCATGGAGGAGGAACCCACCCATCTGAAACTAGGTGTGTCCATTCAGAACCTGATGAAGGTTTACCGAGATGGCATGAAGGTGGCTGTTGATGGCCTGGCCTTGAATTTCTACGAGGGGCAGATCACCTCCTTCCTGGGCCACAATGGAGCTGGCAAGACCACCACCATGTAAGAAGCGGGTGTGGCTCTCTCAGAATCAGCTGCAGGAAGGTTCTTTCCTATAGTCAGAAACTCATACCTAAGGACATTGTGTTGCTTGCCCAGGGCAAGGGCAGAGCGCATGAGGAGTCGATGAGTATAAAAATATCATCTTATCACGAGAATGCTTTCCAAATGCTGGATTTTCCTAGATACTATTTCTTCAGGTCAAAATAGGCTGGGGACCTTTTGATCACCTTTCCCATTTGGTTCTCAAAATTCTGCAGTGTTTTAGAACCTGACATTGTGGTAGATCTGAGAAAGGGTTTCTTTGGGACTGGTTTGGTCAGGATTGGGAGGCAAGGATGTGAAAAGGAAGATAGGCTGTGTTGGAGGGAGAAAGCAATTTCTGGAAACTCTGTCTCTAAGCAGATGTGAGGAACAGCTGGGCAGCTGGCTGTAAGACTGCCTTCTCTGGGACCTATAAGAACCTTAATAATGAGCAGTTTCAGAAGGGAACACGGGCCATAAACACACCAGAGTTACCCTCAGAGGCTTTCAGTGTAGCCCATCAACCATTTCAGAGGGTATGTTGGTGGTGGGGGAGGTAACTTCTTTTTCCTGTTATGTATTTTTTAAATGCACAATTAATATATTGTGAACATTGCTGAAAATCTTTAAAAATCTTTAAAATCTAAAAAATCCTAACACACAAATTATTTTCATCTTTACATAATTGGTTCTACTTTGTCCATTTAACTCGAACATGATTTTAGGCATACAAAATGTGTGTTTTAAGCTGTACTTCCCATTGCAAATTGGATTCTTTAGTTAAAAATGCGTGTGCTGAAATTGCCATTTCCAACACATAGGCCCACCCCTATCTGTTCACTGAGGCAAAGAGTCCTTTGCTGTGTGAGTGTCCCTTGGGGTCTCTTAGGAAGGAAAGAGGGTGGAGGGTTGCTGCCTCTGCTTTCCGCCCGGGCTCTGCAGCCTAGAATGGAGCGTCTCCAGGGCAGGAGTGCTAACGCTGACTCCTGTACTTTCACATTTTTGTCCTCAGGTCCATCCTGACTGGGTTGTTCCCTCCCACCTCGGGCACTGCCTACATCCTAGGGAAAGACATCCGCTCCGAGATGAGCACCATCCGGCAGAACCTGGGGGTCTGTCCCCAGCATAATGTGCTGTTCGACATGTGAGTACCAGCGGCCCCTCTATGGAGGTGTGTCAGGAGTGATGGGCAGAGTTGGACTTAAGCGTTTTTACCACCTTTAGGGGTGGCAGGCCTCACCTTCCTGGACATGTTGAGACTTGGTTGTCCTTCAGTTTTAGAAAAGTGAGTTGTGGGGTGGGAGGTGTTACATTGGTCCAGCCGGTGGATGGGGGCTGGGGAAATGGTGCCATCTGTTGCTGTCCTTCTAGAGCAAGGAACCGTCTCTCCCCACACACCCTCCCTGAGGCTGCCACAGCTTTCACCTGGTGGTACCCTGGGCCCTCAGGATGTGGGCTGCATGCTTCCTGCTCAGAACTTTGCTCCCATTCAGCCTGCCCATCAGCAATCAGGGAGCCCCTGTGGTGAGCAGACAGAGACGTGAGCTCTGTGACCTTGGGCAAGGGCACCCCCTTCTGGGTCCCGGTTTACTCTTATCTAAGTGGGCAGCTCAGACTTGTGTCCTCTACAGGGGTCCTTCTTCTGTCAGGGCCGAGGTCCTTTGAGGTTCAAGGGAGTTGCTCCAGGCTGAGGCAGCTCCTTGGTTGGTGGGCCATGGAGAAAGGCTCTCTGAGGACCTGCTGCTGCCTGATGGGTGGCCATCAGGCCTGCAGGGAATAGAGTGGATGTGACCTGTCACAATTTTGGTGTTGTTTCTCGAGCAGCTCATGTGGCTGCTCACTGTGGTTCGGCCTTGAATCCTTCCTGGAGATTATCTTGCAAAAATGGATAAAGCTTAAAAAAATAAAAAAGTGGGGAAAGAAAAATGTGCCTGTCATGTTCTGGGTGAGGAGGCACTGTGTTCTGTGTGTCCTGGGGGCCCAGAGTGACCTGCCCCTCTGTCCCCAGGCTGACTGTCGAGGAGCACATTTGGTTCTACGCCCGCCTGAAAGGGCTCTCCGAGAAGCACGTGAAAGCTGAGATGGAGCAGATGGCCTTGGATGTTGGTTTGCCGCCAAGCAAACTGAAAAGCAAAACAAGTCAGCTGTCAGGTGAGGCCCAAAGCTGCCTTCCTCCTCTACCTCACCTTCTACACACACACACACACACACACACACACACACACGAAATATGGTTGCCCTAGGGTCCTCTGCTTCAAGGGAGGGGAAGGGTGGGTCAGAAACGTGTCCAGGACTTGTCCCCAGGGGGGTGCCTCCACTTGTCTCTTGCCCCCTCTGCCGTCATTCACTGGGCTGGTCTGGGACCTGTCTCCTCTCGCCGTAGGTGGAATGCAGAGAAAGCTGTCTGTGGCCTTGGCCTTTGTTGGGGGATCCAAGGTTGTCATTCTGGATGAGCCCACAGCTGGTGTGGACCCTTACTCCCGCAGGGGGATATGGGAGCTGCTGCTGAAATACCGACAAGGTCACTGATGTGTATTTACTCTGTTCTGGGCTGGGAGGGGGAAGGAAGGAAGGGAGGGAAGGGCTCTCAAAGACTGGCTGTATCTCAGGGCTGTTCCTGCTAGAGCAGCAGAATTGCTTCTCAAGGAGAATATGGAGCTGAACTCTGAGCTCAGCCCTGGTCTGCAAGTAGGAGGCCTGGTTTACAAGACACTTCAAGTTTGCACTTCAATCCCTAGGGGCCTGCATGGAGGAGAGAAATGGGGACAAAGGGCGTCCTCTGTGGGCCCCCTGGGCCCCCTCCAACATAGAACTTTCCCTTGCCTAGTATAATCATGGTCCCCTGCAGACAGATTCCTGAGAGCCGAGGCTGTGTCATCCTGTATTTGTGTCCCCACGTGGTGCGCTGTGCTTGCATGTTGACAAAGTAGAGGAACACTTGAGTGGATGGGAGAGCTGCAGTCAGTTTGTGTGACCCCATGGACTGTAGCCTGCCAGGCTCCTCTATCTGTTGGGATTCTCCAGGCAAGAATACTGGAGTGGGTTGCCATGTACTCCTCCAGCGGATCTTTCTGACCCAGGGCTTGAATCTGCATCTCCCTGGGGCTCCTGCATTGCAGATAGATTATTTACTGCTGAGCCACCAGGGTAGGAGATACATAGGATGGTATGGTACAAGGCGCACAGGTTTGGAGTCAGCTCAAGTTGGCCCAGACTTTGGAAAAGCCTTTATACTTGCCTCAGTGTCTTTATCTATAATGGTGGTTAATTCCTACCTTATGAAAAGTGGAAGTCGCTCAGTTGTGTCTACTGTTTGCGACCCCATGGACTGTAGCCTGCCAGGCTCCCCTGTCCATAGAATTCTCCAGGCAAGGATTCAGGAGTGGGTAGCTATTCCCTTCTCCAGGGGATCTTCCCAACCCAGGGATCAAACCCAGGTCTCCCACATTGCAGGTGGAATCTTTACCAACTGAGCCACCAGGGAAGCCCGCCTTATGAAGGATTTAGTTAAATGAGCCCTAGCACACTAGCGCATAGACCAGCTAGCACACTGCTAGCCTGAAGCTAGTTCCCAGATAAACATTCCTGCCCTTTGTTCTATGAGGATGCAGAAGCTGTCCTCACGACATTACCAGCCTGGGGGTCACAAGCACACAGCCTTCGGGTCTTTCTCCCAGATGTCCCCCGGCTCTTATTTCTGTAGCTTCGGCCCCTGTGAGCAGTGAGGATGGCCAGCCTCACCTGTGCCATGTCCCTGTGTTTGTGCCTGGCAGGCCGCACCATCATCCTTTCCACGCACCACATGGATGAGGCGGACATCCTGGGGGACAGGATCGCCATCATTTCCCACGGGAAGCTCTGCTGCGTGGGCTCCTCCCTGTTCCTAAAGAACCAGCTGGGGACAGGCTACTACCTGACCCTGGTCAAGAAGGACGTGGAGTCTTCCCTCAGCTCATGCAGAAATAGCAGTAGCACTGTGTCGTACCTGAAAAAGGTGAGTTGCAGTCTCAGTGCGTCCGGGGAATCAGGACTCTGGCTATGACTGGCTTGTCCATACCTGCCCCAGTCTGCCACCTTGAGGCCACCAGCTCCCTGCTCTGTGCCCTGTGGAGTCATGTTGTATACCTCCTGCATGGAAAGCTACAGAGACTTCTGTTCGCATCTTGTTAGCTCTGCTCAATCCCGTTTTCTTTTTCTTATGGAGACACAGTCAGTGTAGGAGAAGGTCCTTAGAGGACTATAATGTTGTTGAGGAAGAGAGGTTTGCCAAGAGTTAAGAGCCTTGGCTGCAGAATGCCCGGCTGTGTCTCCTCATTACCTTTAAATCTTCTTGACCTAAACTTTTAAACTACAAAACAGCAAATATTTACTGAGCACTGATTTCATGCCAGACACTCAATCCAGCAGACTCTGGGCATAAAAGAAAATCATGATAATAGTTGTAGCATTGTTATCATTTGTAGGCTTTTTTTTTTTTTTTTTTTAAAAACATCATCTCAGAGTACAAAGCAACCCTGGGAAGGAGGTATTGTACCTATTATCCTAGATGACGGAAGTGAGGCTTGTAGGGATTTAGTTCATTCAAGGTCATCCAACAAGTGCATAACAGAGGAGGGACCAGAACCCAATAGCAAGGTATATCCTCCCCTGTACTGCAGTACATGTCTGAGATTTATTTGTGTATTCCAGCAGTGGCACTCAAAACACTTAGCAATATATCCCATCCTTGACCTCCTGTCCACTTGTTTACCTTTTAACTAGTGTCTGGTGAGTCAAAGTATAGTCTGAGGCCAGTGGCATTGGGATCACTTGGGAACTTGTGAGAAATGCAGAAACATGGTCCCAAAGCAGACTTGCTAAAGCAGAATCTGCATTTTAACAAGGTCCTATGGTGAAGAGACACAAATTAAAGTTTGAGAAGCTCCAAACAACACAACCAGGCGGGTAAATCCCATGCCCAAGACTGTTGACGAGAGCCTGGTTACAGCACTTATAGGTTTGTGGGGGGTTTTCTGGCCTTGCTACATGGCTTATGGCATCTAATCCCTTGACCAGGGATTGAACCCATGCCCCCTGCAGTGGAAGCATGGAATCGTAACCACTGAACCATCAGGGAGGTCCCTACAGTATGCATTGGCAGGACAGAGTTCTTTTGAGCTCTGCTTCCTGTGCACACAGCACACACATGTTAGGTCAGACAGTGGCTTCAGAAGCCAAGACTGGCCTGGCTGCATGCCTCTCAGGAGAAACTTTTTGCTCCAGTTCTCACACACAGGAGCCTCTTGGAAGCCCCACCCCGGTGAAGGTGGTGGTGGCTGTACCTTGCTCAGTCCCTGACCCCTTCTCACCTCCTTCTTTGCCATCAGGAGGACAGTGTTTCTCAGAGCAGTTCTGATGCTGGCCTGGGCAGCGACCATGAAAGTGACACGCTGACCATCGGTAAGGACTCTGGGGTTTCTTATTCAGGTGGTGTCTGAGCTTCCCCAAGCTGGGCAGAGTGGAGGCACAGGAGGAGAGGTGCAGAGGCTGGTGGCGCTGACTCAAGGTTTGCTGCTGGGCTGGGCCTGGGTGGCTGCGGGAGCAGGTGCAGCTTGGTGGCGCTTGCTGGGGAGCCTGGGGCTTGGTCTGGGGGCCAGCAGGGCAGTGTCCCAGAGAGCTGAGATGATTGGGGTGGGGGGTGGCTCCCCACCCGTTCAGCTGAGATGAATGGGTCTGGTTGGACACTGGACACCTCCCTCATGAGGCATGTCTAGGAGTCCAAAGTCCCCACTGATACATATGGAATGGAAGCCTTTACCATGGCCAAGTCTGCTCTGCCCTAACAACTGGCTCTTCCCAGGAAGACCTCTCCTTCCATGAACTGTTTGATTAACCCTCTGTTGAGATAAATACAGGAGCCTCCTTGAATAGATTAAGAGAAAGAGGAAGAACCTCTTAAGGCTCCTTTAGTCAGGTTTTCCACTGAACAATCCTAGCTTTTTGGCAATAGACACTAGGCTTTCAACCTCAGAAAGTCATTCAGCCAGCCACCCCCACCTACCCACCATACACTGAGGGCCTACACTGTGCCCAGCTTTGGTGATGCAAAGGTGAATAAGACCCAGTCCCCGCCCCCAGGGACCCTTGGGCCAGAGAGGAACCTGTGGAATGACTTCAGTGTCTGGGCCAGCTGTGGTGTGCAGGCAGTGGGCTTCTGAGGAGCAGGCAGAGGATGAAGGAAGGGGGCCCCTGAGCTGGCCAAGCCGTATCATATCTGTGCTGCGGTCCCTACAGATGTCTCCGCGATCTCCAACCTCATCAGGAAGCACGTGGCCGAGGCCCGGCTGGTGGAAGACATCGGGCATGAGCTGACCTATGTGCTGCCCTATGAGGCAGCCAGAGAGGGAGCCTTTGTGGAACTCTTCCACGAAATTGACGACCGGCTCTCAGACCTAGGCATCTCCAGTTACGGCATCTCAGAGACTACTCTGGAAGAAGTAAGTTCAGTGACTGACTGTCAGAATTGAGCAGGGCCAACAATCCCGGGGCTAGACAGGCAGCCTGCATGTCCACTGGGGGAGTAGGATCACCATGGACCTAGGCACTGAGCCCTCAGGTCGTTGGCATCTGGGCAGTGTTGGTCCCAGTTATGCCTTTAAGACTTCAGTGGGAGATGGTAGGGAAGAAATGAGGATTGCTCCTGGTGTGACCGAGTCATGACCACACCTAGGAAAAGTCCAGCATTTATGGAAAACCTACTTATGCCTTTGGCTAACCTGGGTGTGTTTTGTTTTTGTTTTGTTGTTTTCAATCATTGTAACTCATTTAGTCCTCATAACAAGATGAGAAAATCGACATGAAGGGATGCTGAGCTAGGATTCAGATCAGGGGTTTTGAGCTTCAAAGCCCACACTCTATCACTGTGTAAGCAGTGCCTCTCTTTAGAGAAACCTCGAGGGTTGGAAGGGATATAAAAATTGTCTGTCCCAGTAGTCCCCAAGTTAGCCTGTGCAGCAGAATCTTCTGAGAATATTCTAAAAATGTCAACTCCAGGGTCTTTGAACCAGAATTCCTGGAGGTAAGACCTTAATGTCTGTGCTTTTATTGCATGCTTCCTGGGCAGCATCTGTAGATCAGAGTTTGGGAATCACCTGTCTAGTTCAGGTTGCCTTCTGATGTTGGAAACCCTGCCATCACATATCTAGTGATAGGGAACGCTTCTTTTCCTGATCATCCTGTCTTGGATAGCCTATTTTGGTGCTGGTCTGCTCAAAGATTTCGGGCCAAAGACTTGAAGAAGCCGCTTGGCTCATTCCCTGTAGGTTCAGAACAAATTCCTCCTTCTGCAGTGTCCTGATGTCATAGCTTTAGTTTGAAAGTGACTTTCTGAATTGATAGCTTTCGCCACTGGGGAAATGTTCTCTGGTATAAATGGCTTCTCTCCCAAGTGACTCTGACAAAGTGTTATCAATAAATGAAGCTTTTACGTTATGTCTTTAGGGGCTCACGTGTTCAGTCATGTAATAATCATGACAGTTGCTCTCACAGTGTGGTGCTTATTATAATCCTCTCATTCTCATTTTTCAGATATTTCTCAAAGTGGCTGAAGAGAGTGGAGTGGATGCCGAGACCTCAGGTAACCCTCCAAAGGGACTGCATGCCCTCTGGGCTGTGCCACCTGTAGACTCTCTTAGCTCACCAGGGTTTTGCCTTTCCCTTCAAATTGTTTTATGACGTTCTTACTTTTCCTGTATAGACTTTTAAAGTTTCAGAGAATTTGTTTTATTACAAATAAAATGTGAGGTTCCTTCCTTTTGTCTCCAGATGGCACCTTACCAGCAAGACGAAACAGACGAGTCTTTGGGGACAAGCAGAGCTGTCTTCGCCCTTTTACTGAAGACGATGCTATGGATCCAAATGATTCCGACATAGATCCAGGTCCGTTTGGGCGAGATCTGTGTTTTGTTGCTTGAAAGTGAATTTCCCTCTTGTGTTTTCTGGTGTTATCTTTCAAGGCCCTTGAACCAGGATGATGGATGCCTACAGGGTCTAAAGAGAAGAGACAGCATGAGAAAAGCCACTTTCCCCTTTCTGGTGCTGTGCATACGATCAGACCTGAAAGAGCCTGTCCTGCCCACTTCCTGCACTGCACTGAGACCTCTCACTCGAGATACACGTTAGAAGACAGCCCTTTATTCCTCTGAATCCATTTATTATCTTTTCTGTAGAGTCCCAGTTTTCTCATATTCATTAGGTGTTTAATTGTGGAATAAATGTTCTTTGAATGGGTGGATGATTTTGAAAGAGTGAGGTGAATTTGCTACTAGAGTTGATTGTACCCTTCAACTTAGCTATTTTTGAAGACTTTATCCGTGTGTGTTTGACTGGGATAGAGAAGGGGAGACAGGAAATCAAGCAAATATTGGTGAGACGTCCGGTCACTGCAGTTAGAAATCATCTGTATAAGATGAGGATTTCTAGAAAACTTTTCTGAACAGAAACCTTCCGGGCTGTCCTGTCCCTTTGCCATGTTGAATGTGCAACTCTCGTGTTCTCTGAAATTTCATACATTGTTAGCACTTAGATCACCTGAATGTGTCCACCTCTTAGCTAGAGATATAATAGGCGGGAGACAAGTTGCTGTTATATGTTCTCAAAGTATGTCAGTCTACAGACATGGCCTGTTTTATAGAATATTGTGTAAGAAATTGAGGATGACTCGATTCGTTTGAATGGCTTGATGTAACTATTATGTGTGAACACGTCTCTTCAGCTGTCTCAAGACACCTTCAATTTTCTGTGCTCATCAGACAAGAACCAAAGGCAGAGACTGCTGCTGTGGTGCATTTGGGGTCATCCCTATTCCATGGACATGAATTTGTCATAAAAGCCTTTCATTCCTTTACTTCTGCCTCCAAACACAAGCCTCCAAGTTGGTGGCTAAAGATGCAGGAGGGAGGAGGCTGGGGATGTCAAAAATGCCTGATATAATCTCTGACCTTCAATGATGGCTTTCTGCAGAATCCAGAGAAACAGACCTGCTCAGTGGGATGGACGGTAAAGGTTCCTACCAGGTGAAGGGCTGGAAGCTCACACAGCAGCAGTTTGTGGCCCTTTTGTGGAAGAGACTGCTGATTGCCAGACGGAGTCGGAAGGGATTCTTTGCTCAGGTGAGCAGTGTGTTCCTGGCCAAGGACTCAGACTTCCTTGGTGGGTTACAGGCTCCCGGCCAGTGAAAGCAGGGTAGCATCATTGTTAGAAGATGGACACTGGAGCCAGATTATCTGTATTTCAATCCCAGTTTGCTTCTTGCACTTATATATCTGTTGACAGATTACTTCTCTTAGCCTCCATCTCCTTATCCATAAAATGGGGATGATAATAATAGTACCTATGATATGTTATGAGTACATACTTGGAATGGGTCTCAAATTAGAAATTTCTGTGTGTGTTAATTTTCTCTTAGAGGAGACTGTAACAAGGACAAAGTCTAGAAAAACTGGATGAGCAAATTAAACTTTCAAAACTTCAGAGATGATACGCCCAGATGCACTCAACATATGAACTTATTGGAGACTTGATTTTTCTCTAAGTTGATGTTTAACTGCAGACTGATAGAAAAGATAACCAGGGGTCAGAAAAAAGTGGTAAACAGAAAAGACTTGTTATTCTCTGTTTGCATGCTAACTTGTTGGGTTGGGAGGATTAAATTATTCCAATCTACAAAATCAAGAAGTATAAAGAAGTTACAGAGATTCTTTCCCACAGGCTATGTGGGTGATGCAAAGAATATGAGTTTGGAGCATATAGATTTATGTATGAATTCTGGTTCTGCTACTTCTTGGCTATGTGGCCTTGGGCAAGTTGCTTAGTCTTTCTGAACCTCAATTACCTTGTTTTTTGATTGGTGATAATTATATTACTAGTTAGGGTTGTAGTAATAATTAAATGAGATAATGCTCATATAGTATTTTCCCATGGAATTAGTCACATAATAATTAATTTTCTCCATTGAAACTTGAGTACATTAGAACCGGGGGCATTATTTGAATCTTTTTTTTTTTAAAGGGTAAATCTCTCAGGAATAAATGGAAGGAGCTTAGAGTTTGCTTATAAAATATGTATAAGTTGTTTTCAGAAAAGGTACAAGTGTAAAGTTTAAGGTGGTTTGTTCATGTGCTAAGTCACTTCCATCGTGTCTGACTCTTTACGACCCATAGCCTGTAGCCTGCCAGTCTCCTCTGTCCGTGGGATTCTCCAGACAAGAATAGCAGAGTGGGTTGCCATGCCCTCCTCCAGAGGATCCTCCCGATTCAGGGATCAAACCCGCATCTCTTATGTCTCCTGCCTTGGCAGGCGGCTTCTTTACCACTAGCACCACTTGGGCAACCCCCTTAAGGTGGTTTAGTAAGGATTAATTGTGCTTTTTGAGGCCATCAGATAAAGAAATGGCAGCTGTTCCCATTCCATGGAGGCAGTGCTGTATAGTGATTTTCTCAGAGTATGGGAGCTGAATGGGTAACCTGGTCTGTCTGCAGATCGCAGACAAGACTGAGACCATAGGGGTTGTGATTTCAGATGGATATAGGAGAGAGACAGAAGGAGAGACGGAACGAAGCTGCAGTTCTTCTGCCTTCTGGTCCATGCTTGGGCTCTCAATTTTCCTCGGTGCTGAGCTGGGCTCATGGCCAGTGTGGTCTTCCTCAGGTTTTCAGGGAGAAGAGGGACCCAGTGTTCTGAGTCACCCTGACATGTGACTGCTGTTTACTCTGGGAAGTCCTCAGCTCGGTGCCCCTGCCAGGTGGCCACAAACTCAGGCCTTGTCTTGCCAGCTTCCAGAAATTCACCCAAGGGAAGGGGTTTAGATTTCAGCCTCCACTGCTTCCAATCTGCCAAGAATGTCTTGTTGGAGCTAGGCCCTGCACACACCCCAGTGCTGGCTGGTCTGAGGCTACCTGGACTTGAAATGGCCTTCTTTCTAAACTTTGTCTTTCTCTGGTAATTCTTCTCCCTCCTTGCCCCCTGGTTATAGATTGTCCTGCCAGCTGTGTTTGTCTGCATCGCCCTGGTGTTCAGCTTGATTGTGCCGCCCTTTGGCAAGTACCCCAGCCTGGAACTTCAGCCCTGGATGTACAATGAACAGTACACGTTTGTCAGGTATGCGTTTGCCTTCTGCACCCAGGGGGAGAGGAGGGCTCAGGCTGACCAGGGTGCTTACTGTGCTGAGGGCCAGGGGGAGGGGGACTCAGTTACACAAGGGCATGGATTTATCAGCTATGGCTACAGCCCTCACACAAGCTCATGATAGATGCGAGAACAGCAGTGAAGCAAACCTGAAGTAACAGGGCTTTGAACTCCTTTCCTCTCTATTCGCTGTTTTCAGGAACATACATGTCTTATATAAATAATCTGCCCTTGCAGAAGAATCTGCTTGAGCTATAATAATATACTTGGATTCTTACACTATGTCTTTATTTTGTGGTTGAACACAGGGTTTCCATACACTCAGACCCTCACACCTCCAAGTTCTTGTTTTCTGCGTGGTGCAATTCACATATTTATTATTTAGTCTTTAGGTTACAGATAATAGCTCATGTTTTTTTTTTCAGACAAAAATACTGCTATTCTGTAACAATCCAGTGCTTCAAACAAAAGAACAAAGGAATTTCTTATGCAGAAGTTTTCCTCAGTCCCACAGTATTTGCAAACCTTTGTATGGAGAAGTGTGCCAGTGGTGTCCAAGGGAAGCTTCAGGGAAGCTTGAAAGAAAAGAAAAAAGAAACATAAGCATGCAAATTAGTCTCCTTTTCTCTAATTCCATTCTTCCTTCCTATTTAGTGCAGATTTACCTCCTTCTTTTCTTTCCCAGCTGCAGACCTTGTGTTGCCCGGGGCTGTGGAGCATGGGCTTGTTTTGTGTTTATAACTTCTGCCCATCATTATTTGTGCTTTCCAGTTGTCCATGCAAACATTAAGCCCATAAAATCTGCCTTCCTTTCCCTAGAAAACCCCTCTTGTCTATGCCTAATGATTAATTATGAAAGTACTTTTGAAATACTGATCTTTAATGAATTCATGGGCTTCCCGTTAAAATAGATATATGTAAATGTATGTGGGCGCACATGTGTGCACCCCTCCATATTTATCACTTATTTACGCAAGTTCCACTTTGGAGTGCTGTACGTCATCTTGACACCAAATAAACAACCAGAGGCTGAGTTCCTTGTGGGTGGGTTCTGTGTTTCTATTTTAAGAGCTTGGCAGGATTTGGCACATGGGAAGTACTTAATAAAGTGTTTAATTTGAAAAAAAAAAAAAAAAGCCTTTCCCCTCCCATTCATGGTTTAAATGAGTTGCTAAGCTGGCTGCCTCTCGTATCTACAGTAATGATGCACCTGAGGATGTGAGCACCCAGGAGCTCTTAAATGCTCTCACCGGAACGCCTGGCTTTGGGACCCGATGTATGGAAGGAAACCCGATCCCGTGAGTGCCACTTGAGCTGTGAGCCCCTCCACAGCTGGCTTCTTGCGCTTGTCAGATGGTTTGATCTCTGCACTGCTTTCGTATGCTACCTGGTGATGACCATCATTTACCCTTTGAACCAGTTTTTATTTTAAAGGAGCTAATGTAGTGATTTGACCCTAGCATCTATGAACAAACATAACAGACCAGTAGACCCTTCTAGCATCCTGCCAGGAAAATGACTATAGACATTTGTTTTCTGCTTTAGACATTAATATTTAATTTAAATAGTACTTCACAATGATCCCTTTCCCCCAGCTCCTATACCTGACTGCAGAGATAGGCGCCCATTATGTATAATTTGTAGTTTTGCTACTCAGTTTCTTCCCTCTAAAAGCCTGAAAAGTTGACATCATTTTTATAAAAATGGACATTTTCTTCTTTCAGGGTTGCATATTTTTGTCATATTCTCCTTCAAAGTCCTTTTTTTTTTTTTTTAAAGTAGGTAGCATATAAAATAAATTCAGTGAAATACTCATTTGACTGTCATTGTATATGGGGAGAAGGCATGTCCAGAGATCTCTCTGAATAAAGACAGTGAAGAGTGGTGAGGTGCTTCTGAGAGCTCAGTGAAGGTAGAAGCAGGTTCAGGTTTCCAGACTTGGGTAGAATTTGCACTTGAGGTTGTTAACCACAGATTCAAGGATTATGGAGAGTGTGGGAAAGTTTAGGAAGACTGGAGAAGGGCAAACTTGAATTCTAGGTTTTAAAGGGAAGATAGTGAGCCTGTAGGTGACAGACCAGTGAGCATACCACCTGGGTGTGCAAGTTTTAATGTGTGCTCGTTAAACACGTAGCTGTTATATACTTGTTGGCTCTAGTTAACTCTGGATACTTACTGAACATTTGCTAGTATTTAGTACTTAATATGGAGAAGGCAATGGCAACCCACTCCAGTACTCTTGTCTGGAAAGTCCCATGGACGGAGGAGCCTGGTAGGCTGCAGTCCATCGGGTCGCTAAGAATCAGACATGACTGAGCGACTTCACTTTCACTTTTCACTTTGATGCATTGGAGAAGGAAGTGGCAACCCACTCCAGTGTTCTTGCCTGGAGAATCCCGGGGACCGGGGATTCTGTCTATGGGGTCGCACAGGGTCAGACATGACTGAAATGACTTAGCAGCAGCAGCAGCAGTATTTAATAAATGTAAATCCTGACAGTTAATATCGGTTCCTAAAGAACAAGATGACCAAGGTGGAGAAGGACAAATTTCATAAGATTTGTGATGAGATTCCACTTGGAACCAGAAAGCAATCCACAAAACTGTTCGTTTGATGTAAGAATCATCTAAACACTGTGGCTTGGCTTCAAATCATAGAGTTTTAAAAGTGTAAGGGATGTTAGAAATGCCTTGTTGAAATGTGACCTATTGAAATAAGTCATTTTACAGTTTTTTGGAGAAAATAGGCTCCAAGAGGGCAAGTGACTTGGTGGTCTCACAGTAATTCAGAACTCAGACATAAATGCCTGACTCGTCACCTGGGATGCTTGCAAACAACCTAGCTCTGTGAGCCAACCACTCTCACCTCGGCTCACTCCCCCAAATTCTTTACTTGTTTTAGAACATGTAAAAGTGAATCTTGACATTCTTCCCCAGATTTTCAGCATAAAATGTAGACTTTTCCCGAGGCGTATGTCTTCTGACTCCTGCCTCCCTCTTCTCATCTCCCATCACTCTTCCTCATAGCTCATCATATTCCAGCCCCGCTGCCTTCCTGTTGTTCCTTATTTGTAGAACACTGGGGACCTTTTCAGCTGCGCTCTGTTGCTTCTGCTTGTAATGTTCTTCCCCCCAATCCCTGCCTGGCTTGTTCTCTGTCATCATTTAGGTTTTGGCTGAAATATATGACCTCTTCAGGTGGTCCTTTCTCACCACACATTCTCCCTTTATTTTGCTTGCATTTTGGCCATCAAAGATTATTATTTGTAAATTAATCTTTCCTGGGAACACAAACTTCATGATGGCAGAGGCTTTGTCTTTTCACCCCAGATTCTCAAATATGCAGGACAGTGTCTGGCACATAGTAGATGCTCAGTGAGTGTTTGTTGAGTGAACCCGTGGGTGAGTGATTGCATGCTGGTGATTGGGTTGACTTGAGTTCAGTATATGAGCACTTAGGCCTTCTTTGTGTTCCATGGTATTTAACTGTAAAATGAGTCTGTAGCTGACAAGTCTGTGGGACGGATCAGTAACCAAGTGGTGAGGGGATATATGTGTGTTTGCAGTTGTTATTGATTGGTCCTGTGCTCCGAGGCGACAGGAGAGGCCAGACCCTCTTGGGTGATCCTATCCTTGGTGACCCTTTTCAGAGAAAGGCCCTGCTTGGTGGGAGAGGAGAAGTGGGCCACCGCCCCAGTCCCCCAGACCATCACGGACCTCTTCCGAAATGGAAACTGGACGATGGAGAACCCCTCGCCCACCTGCCAGTGCAGCAGCGACAAAATCAAGAAGATGCTGCCTGTGTGCCCCCTGGGGGCAGGGGGGCTGCCTCCTCCTCAAGTGAGTCCTTTCAGGGTGTGACTGAGTGAGCGAGGTGTAGGGTGGACTGGGAAGACGGAATGGATGACATATTTTGAAGTCAGCCTAGGTCCTTCCTTGTTTGAGATACAGCCAGAAACAACACTCTGGATCAGTGGTCTGTGGAAGTCAGACTGCAGCCTCTTCTGCAGGGGTGGTCCCAGGACAGACTGACAGATGCAGCTTCATCTCCACCCCTGCCATAGAGGAGCTGGTGACCTTGGATGGGTCACTCTGAGTCCCTGGGCCTGTTTCCTCACTGCTGAATTAGGGAGGCTGGCCTGTAAAACTTCTGTGAGGGTTATAACTCTTGACAATCCTTTGAGGCTGTGAGTGAGAGAAGCAATTCTGAGTCATTTTTTCCTGAGAATTTCAGGAAGAGGCTTGCTTGTGATGCCTCTCTGCTGCCTTATCAGTATCCAGGTTGCAGGACGAGGACAAGGAATTTTAAGTAGTGTTGAAAAAGTCGTCCTTAGTGGTTACTGCTCCTTAAAATAGCACTTCACCTCTTCATCAGTGTAACTCCAAGGAAGAAAATTCACTAGGCATAGTCAATGGTGCTGCTCCCTAGAAACCTTTTGTAACCGTGAAGAATGATACTTCATGGTCTATTGCTTAGCTGTTCAGAGTAATTTGCTGGGAATCACCTTGACTTGGCATAAAGGGCAGAATGGACCAGGCCTCGGTGATCGGCTGATGACAGTGTCCAGGCCCTGTGGGCAGGGTCTGCTCACACTGTGGTACATGTTTGAGGAACATGTGTCATTTTTGTTCTTGATTTGATTTCTGTTCCCATTCTGGCCCATAAAGACACATGTGCTTGGTTTTTCTGATGACAGAGAAAACAGAATACTGCCGACATCCTTCAGAACCTCACAGGAAGAAACATTTCGGATTATCTGGTGAAGACATACGTGCAGATCATAGCCAAAAGGTCATCATTTACAATCCTTGGCCCCTGCTTAGTCGTTACTGATTAGAGGAATTAAAGGCCTAAAAAATAGGAGATTGAGTAGTGGTGGGAAACATCACAGTTTGGCATGATGTTGGCCTTTTGAAGTTTAGGATATTCTTTCAGATTAGAAAAGGTAATCGGAAGTATTATGAATATTCAGGTTGAAGACTGAGGTTGTCTGGTTCCAGAATGAAAATAAATCTGGATTTAAATTCTAATTCTGCCACTTATTTGACCATGGCAACCAGTTATCCTTTTAAAGCCTTAAGCTGTATATAACATGATAATAATGTTGCTCCCAGTAGTTTGTTGTAAGGATTAAATGAAACAATACACGTAAAGTACCTCTCATGGATGGAATGAGTGATAAATACGTGGCATTATCAAGAGAGCCCTGAGTTCTCAGAACTTCTCTGTGGAGCCTTAGAAGAGCCGTGTAGCTTCCTGGGGCATCACTGCATCGTCCTGAATGCATTAGCTCCCCCATTATTTGCAGTTTTGCTTTCCTCAGTTTCAGTTACCCATCATCAGCTGTGGTCAGAAAATACTAAATGGAAAATTCCAGTAACAAACAATTCATAAGTTTTAAATGGCATGCTTCTCTGAGTGGTGTGATGGGAATCATCCCACTGTGTCCCTCCTGGGATGGGAATTGTCCCACTGTCCAGTATAGCCACACACCATAAATGCTCCCTTCCCTGGCCCTTTTGGTGATCAGATGGACTGTCACAGTATTACAGAACTTATGTCCAAGTAACATTTTATTTTATGTGATAGTGGTCCTATTGACCTTCAAAGAAAATGACAGGTGATAGGAAAAAATAGTATATGTAGGGGTTGGTATTATCTATAGTTTTAGGCATCCATTGAGGGGTGTTGGAGTGTGTCCCCTCCAATTAAGGAGGGGACTGCTGTACTTAGCTGATGCCCAGAATATGCTTGCTTTAGCTTCCTTCCCATCAGCTTGGTTATATTTGTTCCCCTAAGTTGGAGTTCCAGTGACTTTTAATGACAAGGGTATGCTTGAATGACAATTACTGTTTGTTTCCAAGGAAGAAGTTTAACCTCTCCATATGTTAGCCATAATTGAACTATTATTTTTGAATTTAAAAAGTTTGTAGTTTGATCACATCTTTGTTGGTTTTTTAATTGTTTTAATACAAGGCATGACCTTCCTAAAAATAATAAGGTTTTGATATGGGGAGAAGAAAAGACATGCTGATTAGGGCTTCTTTCCATTGGCAAAACCCTACAACACCAGCCTAATTGTAGAGTTATTTCTGTCCCTTTGTTGTATCCCCAGGTAGATATTTCTAACTTTTGTATGATCAGGAAAAGGATCAATGTTTCTTTGGACTGATTTCTGGTTTCTTTGTCTTTGGCCCTCACTACAGCTTAAAGAACAAGATCTGGGTGAATGAGTTTAGGTAAGTTGACTCCTCTGTGCTTTTCTTTTTGTTTTCCTTGACTCCTAAAGCTCAGGAGGATGATTTTGATGCAGTTTTCTTGGACCCTGGGAAGTTGTTGGTTTAGGGATGGTTTTGCCCTTAGCTCAGTGCCCAACTGCCACTTCAGAGGCCTTTGGAATTTTTGCATATTGATGTCTTTGAGGAGATTTAGAAGTTCCTTGTGGGTCTCTAGGGACTTGACAGGAAGCATGATGTGAGGGAAAAACCTATGCTAATTAAAATTATCAAATCAGATTCCTAGGAGTCCTAGGGGCTCAAGAACAATTTTTCAGGTCTTTGTAATAACCAAGAAGGCCTTATATGAAATAGGAGGCTTCAAAACCATTTATGTTCATTGCATTTCAACTCATTTATCTTTCTGAGTTTTTTTTTTTTTAATAACAATGTTTCTGTTAGGAAATAAGACCAGAGTTCCATCAGGAGAGTAAGAATCCTTTTCTTCTCTGCTGCAGTCAGGCTGTCTCCTCTCCACCCTCCACCACCACCCCTGCCCGTATCCCTCTGAGTTTTGAAGAAGCAGATGGGACTGGGGAAAAAACCGAAGGAAGCATCCTTGAAGCCCATTATTACTCATGAGAAATGAGATGCCTTACATGGCTGCCTCAGAACTTTGTTTTTTGACCCTATCTCCCACCTTTCTTCTTCGCCTTTTTTCCCCAAGAGCCAGGACCTACTGACTAACTGAATAGAGTGGATGCAGAACCTTCTCTGGTTCTCCTGCTGTGAAAGGGCCACAGCCCATCTATAAGCCATCCCTGGCTTCTCTGGCCAATGTCTTCCCTGTTCATCCTGACTCCCCATCTGCTTGCCTTGAGACCCATGTTCAGGGCTGAGCCACCAGGGGTGGGAGAAGCATCTGTGAGATGAATGAGCATTCTTTCCTCAACATCTCAGATGTCTCATTCTGTGTATAATCAGACCCAGGTCCCTCTCACTTGGGCAGAAGCTATAAGAGTTAAGAGACTGCCAGGATCCATTAGAGGAGACCAAGGTGAAACTTTCTCTGAGTCCTATTTTGGTCCTACTTTGAACATACAGTTCCTCTAATTGAACATTACATCCTCAGGCAGTGTCTGCTGCTGAGTGACAATGGGCCCCACACTGCCTGTGTTTTAATGTCAGGCTATTCTTTTAGGTACGGTGGATTTTCCCTGGGTGCCAGTAATTCTCAGTCACTTCCTCCGAGTGAGGAAGTTAATGATGCCATCAAGCAAATGAAGAAACACTTGAAGGTGGTCAAGGTACAGTACCCATCCCAAGACATGTCAGACAGAAAATGAATTGCTGGTACATGGGAGTAGTTGACAGATCTGATTACTTGGTAGCTTATTGTTTAAGATTTTCAAGTACAAAGCCATCACTGAGCACTTAGAGATCATGGGCCAGCCAAGACTGAGTCACTCAGTATGTACTTACTATTTGAAAGTGCAGGTCAAAAACAAGGTCAGGGACTTCCCTGGTGGTCCAGTGGTTATGACTCTGCACTTCCAATGCAGGGTGCCTGGGTTCAATCCCTGGTCAGGGAAGTCAGACCCAATGCAGCCCAAACAAACAAAAAGGCTTGAGAAAGAAGGCAAGTTCAGAGATTTTAGATCTCTCAGAATAACTTAAGTATAGCCAGTGAACAGAGAAACTGGGCATCAAACATACTTTCTAAAACAATCATTGGTTAAACAGGAAATGAATCACTTTCTTTAAACCGGCAGCTAGTTTTAGGACCTGATAAACATTCACTTTCTTTACCTGTATCCCAAGTTTCCCACTTCTAAGTTGGAATTGGGGTTCAGATGATATGAATACCAGTGTCACAGACACCAGGGATTGTCCTAGAATCTCTCCCTTGAGCCACAGACCCCATATCTGATGCCTCTGCATGTTAATTGTAGCGGGGGGCCTTCGGACGATGTCAAGGGAACATGGTGAAGAGCCCTTACCACTAGTTACAGGCTGACATCTGCCTCTTGGGACTTTGAATCACAGGGTTTCCCCCTGGATCCTTTAAGACCTGTGACTTGTGGCAACAACAGTGCTTTAGATTTCCAGTCACTTACTTTTCAGGAGCCAGTTATTATTTAGGGGGTTCAAGTTGCGTTTCAGTGAATGAGACAGTAGCCATGTTTCCCTTCACAAAGTTGTCCCATTGTCCACAGACCCAGACTTCCTGTTGCTCCTCCCCTGTGAACCATCCCAGCTGAGGTAGCTTTTTGTTGTTCACAGGACAGTTCTGCAGACCGATTTCTCAGCAGCTTGGGAAGGTTCATGACAGGACTGGACACGAAAAATAACGTCAAGGTAAATAAAGCCCTTTGTTCCAGTGGCTTTTTGATGAACAATAATTCCTGTGTTGCCCCAGAGTCTCAGCTCGTGACAATGTAGATTCATGACAGAAAAGTCTAGTAACTTTATCAGTGAGGCTATAAAAAGAACTTGCTTTGCCGCCAATCACACCAGGGGAACCATTATGAACATGACTGAGTTACTTAACCTGTTTAAGCCTCGGTTTCCTAATCTATAAAATGGAGGCAATAACCACGTCTACCTCAAAGCTTTGGTGAAGATTAAATACGTTAAAGATGGTCAGCACGTTGCCTGACCTCACAGACAGTGCTGGGCACCTCCCGGCCCCTGTTACCTCTTTACCATGTTCTCTGATCATGTTTTGTCTTCAGGTGTGACTGAAATTTCTGGAGTTTATGTGCATGTTTTGTGTGTGTGCACCTACCTTCAGGAACAGGGGTTAGGAGCAGTACTTTGCACCTGGTATGTTTTATTTCAGGTGTGGTTCAACAACAAGGGCTGGCACGCCATTAGCTCTTTCTTGAATGTCATCAACAATGCCATTCTCCGGGCCAATCTGCAGAAGGGAGCAAACCCCAGCCAGTATGGGATTACTGCTTTCAATCACCCACTGAACCTCACCAAGCAGCAGCTCTCAGAAGTGGCTCTGTAAGTGTCACTGGGTCTGATTTGGGAGAGGGGAGGGTGCTGGGGGAATTGTGGTGCAGGGGAACGAAGTATGAAGCTGGTTGTAGAATAACAGCTGGGGAAGTAGGTACGTTATGTATGTCTGGTTTGGTCCAGGCTCTGGACAAAAAATAATCAATTTATGACTTGGCTGGGCAGAGGTTAAACTACACAAGATAGATGCCTCTGATATGTTAAAGCCATTATTACATTTAGTGAATTCATTTAAAGTAAGTTAAATTGTTACTATGATTCTAAAATATTTTAACTCACTCTTAACACAATATTTAATTAAAAAATCAATTTCATTTGTTTTGAAACAACTATTTCTAAACTTAGTGAAACACACTTTTATCAGCTTGTGTGTTTGTTAATTCCTGGAGAGGGAGAGAGAGACACTGTGTGTGTGTGTGTGTGTGTGTGTGTGTGTGTGTGCGTGTATGTGTGTATGGAGTTAAAGCCAGTATGATCTAGTTCAGGGTGTATAGCCTTTGAAATCATAGAGATCTGGGTTTAAATCTGGTTTTTTAAACTTTCTAGATATATGGCACTAAGTGAGGCATTTCATGTAAATGGACAAGTCCGGCCTTGAGCGCAAGGCTGATAATCAATACATGTTAGGTTCTTTTCTTGTTTATGGAGTATGGCCCAGTTATCGTTTCTGCTTCACTTGTATGGAATATCAATGTATGTCATTAGGATATTTATACCAAGCTTATATAAAATTTATATAAAGAAATAATTTATATCATATCCTATTTAATGGGCTTATAAGGCTATTTTTCTTATAATAAGGATCTGATGGAATTTTTGTGTTAGATTGATATGCCATGCTCTTTTGTTGTCAAACTCATTTACAGCCAGAAATTGTTGTTTGAATAGTTTCACACTAATATTTCTGCTTTATTTAGTTTTCAAGCTATACTACTCCGTTATGTGTGAAAATTTATAGCTTGTTGCTCATAAAAGGTCAAGAATAGTAGAACAAAGTGAATGCTATTAGGCCACTATTAGACTTCCTTTAATAGTTTCATTTTGTCTGTGGACTCTTTTTGACCTCAGTAGAAGTAGTTTTGCATGTGAATTATCAAGATTTTTTTTTTTTACTTGAAAATAATCATCTTTAACTCTGAATAAAATATATGTGGTGAACAGATCTTTTTCCCTGGGGTATGCTTCAGATATTTGCGTGTGTGTGTGTGTGTGTGTGTGTGTATCCTCTTGATTGTGCCCTCAGCTGCACTGTCTTTTTCAGGATGACCACATCAGTGGACGTCCTTGTGTCTATCTGTGTCATCTTTGCGATGTCCTTCGTCCCGGCCAGCTTTGTCGTGTTCCTGATCCAGGAGCGCGTCAGCAAAGCAAAGCACCTGCAGTTCATCAGTGGAGTGAAGCCTGTCATCTACTGGCTCTCCAATTTTGTCTGGGACATGGTAAGAACACCCATCTGCTGCTGCTTCAAAAACCCCCATCAGGGCTCTAGATTGTATGGATGAAGGGGCTTCTGGCCTTCACCAGGAAATGTTCTAGCTAACCAAAAATGTATGAAAGAGGATAAGGCAGGCACAATTGTACACTTTCATGTCACCAAACATGACCTTCAGCACACAGCTGATCTTATACCAGAGAAAATCTGTCCAAAGGGACTGCAGCTGATACCACCACCACCTCATTCCCTAAGTGACAACCTTTTAAAGAAACTGAGGTGGAACACTCTCAGTCAGAACTCTAAGTCAGTGCCTCGATCTTGTCTGATAGATTTTTAACCTCCAAAGTCAGGATATTCTTTGTCTTACTAGGAACTCAATCTATCATTTGAAAACGTCTTACGTTTTACTGGAAGCTTATCCATCCATTGAAAATCTGTTTTCATGTCAGCTGTAATATAATGCTTCTGTTTGAACCAATATGGAGGATGTCAAAGAATTCTGAAGTTCAAATTATTTTTATAAAGCAGAGTTGAAATATATCTCCCTATGAGTTCCATTAATTGTAGGCCACACAGAGAATTTAATTCTTCTCCCATTGGATATACCCTCAATTATTTGAAGACACCTATCATTTAACCTAAATCTTCCTCAGATAAGATGATATATGAGAACACACTTTGTAATCTCTAAAGCACGGTAGAAATGTGAGTGATGATGATGATGTCTGTGTGGGTTATAGCAAGCCTCTCAGACTTGTCACTGTTCTGACCTGATTGCCTCTCTGTGGCCCGTACTCCATATTGTTAATGTGCTCTTTGAAGAGCAAAGCCGACGGGTCTAGAGGCAATTGATTTTTATCCCATACTCCTCTTCCTCAGCCCAAGGGTACTGCATTTTGGAAGTAGCGCAGTCTTATTGGCAACTTGTAGAGAACTGAAACCTCTGCTTCATAGGTATTGTTAAATGGGATCTCTTTCACTGTTTACTTAATGCAGTTGACTTTTTTCAACCTTTTCATATAGATTTATTTATAAACATAAAGGTTGTTTAAAGCACATATAAAACTTTATCCCTGTTAAACTGAATTTTACAGGATGTCCATTTGTTTTGTTTTTTTGTCTTAATCCAATAATTGCTTTATTGAGTAAGCACATACAGACTGACTGCTCACTATGTATCTAACTCTGCCAGGCATCATAGATTCAGAGATGAAAGATCAAGTCCATGACTTAGGAACACTATTATCTTCTTGTATATTATCCATCTCTCCCTGTTCTAGAACCTCTGAAATTTGCTATAAGCGTGTCTTCATCTAAGTTGTTGAAAAACACAGTTGAGTAGGATGGGGCTGAGGCACAGAGCCCTGCAGTCTGAAGCTACAAATTCTTCTAACAGCTGGCAAGCCCAGTGCTATCTCCCTGCCTGTGCTCCGCTCTGCCAGCTGTGAATTCCCGTAATTGTCTTGTGGTCAAGTCTTTATTTCTGCATTTTAATGCTTGAGACACTGTCAGGACAGACTTTAAAATTAGTCTTGGTGTGATGAAACTGTCCCGACATTGATGTTATAAGTGCTTACCTCATAAATAGATTACAAGAGAGCTTGAACTTGGGCAGACTGTAATATAGCATTAATGATGAAACAGACACAATCATCTTCGGGAAGAGTAATGGCAGCTTACTTGCTGCCTGTGAAATTGAAATTACTCTGACTGGGAATCCATCCTTCAGTAAGTTTACTGAGCGTGACACCTTGGCTTATCTGTTGGAAAGACAGAAAGGACATGCAGTTTATAAAATCAGCCGGGGGTAAAAGGCTTGTCAAAATGTACTGTCCAGTATTTTGATTAATAGTTTTTGCGGCTTCATTAATTCAGAGTTATTCTTCAATATGTTTATCTGCCCTTTCTTGTCCAGTGATGGTGAAGACCTGAGATGTCTTTGACTTGGGGGTGACCTTGGTTTCCTTGTTTCACTTTTAGTGCAACTACGTGGTTCCTGCCACGCTGGTCATTATCATCTTCATATGCTTCCAGCAGAAGTCCTATGTGTCCTCTACCAACCTGCCTGTGCTTGCTCTTCTGCTTCTGCTGTATGGGTAAGGCACCTCTGGATGGGGCGTGTGGAATCCAACGTCTGAGAGAAAGCGGAGGACCCAGTGGACATATGTCTTTGTGCCTCCCCAGGTGGTCCATCACGCCTCTCATGTACCCAGCCTCCTTCGTGTTCAAGATCCCCAGCACGGCCTACGTGGTCCTCACCAGCGTGAACCTCTTCATCGGCATCAATGGCAGTGTGGCCACGTTTGTGCTGGAGCTCTTCACCAACAATGTGAGTTCTGTGGAAAGAGATGCTGGGATGACCATTTCTGGAGCCAGAGGATAGTGTTTATCATGATTGTATTCTACTTGGCCTGTGGTGTTGACCGCCTGGACCAGTCTGGACTTCTGCAGTCTGTCTTTCCTGGGTTTGCATAGCATCTCTTGCTTCTCCTTTTCCTTATATGTCTCTGATCAGATCTTTCTGTTTCTTTTGACAAGTTCTTTTATACTCCTTTCTGTTTAAATGTTGCCTTCTCCAATATTCAGCCCTCCGCCATCTTGTTTTCCACTGTAGGTACTGTCTCTGGGTGATGCCATTCATTCTGGAAGCTTCTACCATGGCCTCTCAATGTCTTACATTGTTCTCTCTCAGATCTGTGCCTTAAGCCCTGACTCTTCCATTGAACTCTCGCCCCACGGCCTCACTTGCCCAGTGGGTGGCTCTGTTTAGATTAACGGAAAGATACCCCAGACTGGTCACATCCCAGTCATCTTCCCCTCAGAACCCGGTATTTCTCTTGCCATTCCTGTCACACTGGATGGCGTTACCATCCCCCCCCAGTCACCCCAGCTGGCAGGATTAGAGTTATTTATATGCTTTGCTTTTGCTTATGTCTCCCACATTCAGTTGGTGACCTTGCCGGTTCCTTCAACTACAGATCTCTCAAACAAGGTTTCCTGTCCACTCCTGTTGTCATTACTTTTGTCCAGACACCTTAACTTAACCCACAAGGCCTTTCAGAGGCATATCATTCTTCCTGGATAGTCCCCACCATGCCGTTCCCCAACATGGTAGGCTTCGACTGAATGGTTCCTTAAACCCTCCGTAGTCCCATCGGCCTGCTTCAGGATCCCCAGCCCAGCCCACATGGTCTTCACCAGTGTGAACCTCTTCTTCAGTGTCAGTGGCAGCGTGGCCACTCTCTCGTTGAAACTCTTCACCAACAATGTGAGCTACCACCCAGTTCTGTGATTCCTCTGTCAAAACTAAGCTTGAACATGAAGTTTTGCTTACCTGCCGTATAGGAGGTACTCTCTCTGTCTCCTCTGTGCTTCCAAAGCTCGCATAGTTCATGCCTCCAGGACAACACATCCAATTATGCAGTAATTTCCTGTTTCCATATTTCTTTCCCTCAGAGTAGAGACTGTTTCTTATTCATCTTTATCTCTCCTGTACCCTAGCCTAGTGCATCCAGCACTTAGCAACTTACTTGTTGTTAGGTATTTGGCCACTGCTAGATTGATGTATTTGAGAAGAATTATTTAAATTCCAACAAAATCCTGAAACTGAAATATATTGACCCAGACATGAGCAACTTGCTTTTAAAATGCTAAGCAAATGTTTTGTGTTGGATTTGCTTTTGATTAAAAGCAATCATATTTCTAAACTTTGCTTATTTCCCTCCCATACTCGTAGCATTATTCCAAATTTTCCAAAGAGCAAAAATTTTGCTACATTATATATCATTAGCTATGGCTGCTACTATTTATTGGTATCTGACTCAAAGATTCAGTTTGACCTCAAGGAATCAAACTTTTTCTTCACTCTCATATTTTAGACTTTGGTAAATTTTTAGCCTGAGTCACAAAAGACGTACAGTCTCTCTCTTATTTTTTTAGAAGCTGAATAACATCAATGATATCCTGAAGTCAGTGTTCTTGATCTTCCCACATTTTTGCCTGGGACGGGGGCTCATTGACATGGTGAAAAACCAGGCGATGGCTGATGCCTTGGAAAGGTTTGGTGAGTGACAGCAGTGGCTACAGGATGTTTTAGCAGAGATGGGAGTTTGCATGGGTCTTGATACTTTGGCCTTTATTTTGGAAAAAGGCTGGTGACTGGGCCTAGGACTTCCCTCCACTGATAGGGCTCATGTCAGCACAGTTGGTTGTGGCTTGGGTCTTGTCTTCACTTGTGTGAAAGGTGAGAACATGGTTTTGGAGGTAGGGAAAATACTGGTTTTAGCTTGGACCCAGTGCCTGGTACCACTGGTGGGGGTTGTCAAAGTCATTGGAAAAATCAGACTGTAGCTTTGAGAATTAGATACAGGCCAGAGAATTGAAAGGAAAGATGCAAACTTTGGCTCTATTAGGAAAATCATGGACCTGCAGATGGGGTCATATACTACCTTTTATACTGTCTATAAAAAGGTAATTTACTGCAGCTCTTTCTACCTTTAGAGTCTTTAAAAATATCTCTCCTGTGCCCACATTACTATTCTTTATCGACTTGCTCATATAGTTAGATGGGCCATGTTATTTAATGGGCATAGAAGAGGAACTATTTTTTTAAGCTTGGAGGTACAAAAGAGATATATAAGGAATTTAAGGAATATTTATATAAAATGAAGTGAATTGAGTTACTAGATTAATTGTGCTGTGCTTAGTCACTCAGTCCTGTCTGACTCTTTGCGACCCTGTGGACAGTAGCCCACCAGGCTCCTCTGTCCATGGCGATTCTCTAGACAAGAATACTGGAGTAGGTTGCCATGTCCTCCTCCAGGGGATCTTCCCAACCCAGGAGCAAATCCAGCTCTTCTGCATTGCAGGCAATTCTTTACCGTCTGAGCCGCCAGGGAAAACCCCTAGATTACATTATATGCTACTGAAAGGAGCATCTTTTAATGTGCTTTCTAATCTTTCTTAGTGAAGCTAATAATTTGTTAAAATACTGACCCTAAAAGTTACCCTGGATTGCTTGCCTTTTTACAAAGAATTTTTGACATGTCTCATTCAAAAGGAAGCATTAGATTTCTTAGATGAAGTTATAGATCTAATACATGTTGACTCTGAAATTCTGATTGATACTGCATTGCGGTACGCTTCCCTAAAACCTTACCCTAAGTCAGACTTGGAAACTGGTGACTCCTTTATTTTTTCATCCTTATCATGGGTGATATACCAAGTGGCTTCAGTTGTGTCTGACTCTTTGCAACCTATGGACTATAGCCTGCAAGTCTCCTCTGTTCATGGGATTCTCCAGGCAAGAATACTGGAGTGGGTTGCCATTTCCTTCTCCAGGGGATCTGTCTGACCCAGGGATTGAACCCATGTCTCTTAGATCTCTTGCATTCGCAGGTGGTTTCTTTACCATGAATGCCATGACCAGATCCCTATCATGGGTGATAACCATTGGTATTTGTAGACACAGGCTTCTCTGGTAGCTCAGTTGGTAAAGAACCTGCCTGCAATACAGGAGACCCTGGTTCAATTCCTGGGTTGGGAAGATCTGCTGGAGAAGGGATAGGCTGCCCACTCCAGTATTCTTGGGCTTCCCTTGTGTCTCAGCTCGTAAAGAATCCACCTGCAATGTGGGAGACCTGGGTTCAAAACATAGGTGAATTTGAGCCTGAATTTGAGGAAGGGCTATGATCTCTGGTGCCTCCATTCTGATTGGATCTCTGCACTGTGTCCAGGGGAGAATCGCTTTGTCTCACCACTGTCTTGGGACTTAGTGGGACGAAATCTCTTTGCCATGGCCGTGGAAGGGGTGGTGTTCTTCCTCATCACTGTGCTGATCCAGTACCGATTCTTCATCAGGCCCAGGTGAGCTTTCGCACAGAACTCACTGAACACCTCTTTGAGGGTCACAGCGGAGGGAGCACAGGGAACACTCACTGGTGGTTGGGTTGACTTGAACTCAAAGCAGATAATCAAACTGATTCTCCTAACGTGGGCATCCCCTGACCAACAGTACTGAGAGTGCTGGAGTGTGGATTTTATAGGACTGATGTAGAAACTGGGTCTTTGACTTAGAAAATAACTTAAAAGGTTGATTTTTTCTTCTTCTTAATTTTCTTACCCCTAAGACCTGTAAAGGCAAAGCTTCCTCCTCTGAATGATGAGGATGAAGATGTGAGGCGGGAAAGACAGAGAATTCTTGATGGTGGAGGACAGAATGACATCTTGGAAATCAAAGAGTTGACTAAGGTGAGACAGTGAAGGCAGGCTACAACTTGCCTTCAATTTTTTCAGCTTTATATGTCAGAAACTAGCATTTTGCTGACTCACTTAATAAAAGGAGCATGCTTCCTGAAATGTGCATCTATACCAAGTTTCTGTCAATTTAATTTTACTTAAAATACACCATGGAGACTTCTCTAATTAAATAAATCCTACTGAAAATAATTGTAAAGTGAATTCTCATTCTTGAGTATGTTTGTTTTTCATGTTTACATTTATGTGTTAGTTATTAAAACATCTAATATTGTATATTGAGTCAAAGCTGAAGTTGGGAGAATAAATGATTGATTTTGAATTTCAAAAAAGCTCTTAATCCATTGATTAAGAGGAGGATCTGTTTCAGCCCTTTCTAGGTGCCAGAATCACAACAATTCACTTTTTTGTAATATATTCAATATTTGCAATGTTTTGATAACAAATTTTTATCCCATAGAACTTAATTTTTAAAATATCTGCAATGTCTTTATATTAAATAAAAATTATGTAGATGTTAATGACAAATATATTTTTTTTAAAGTCTGATATTTGATTAAAAAATACAAAGAAATTCATTTATATTTTGAGCATCAGGGTCATTCAAAAGCCAGTTGCCACAGAAACAGACCAAGGCTTTGGCACATCAAATATCTGACTTAGTCTTATCAATGAGTCGAATTTCATGGTGTGTTTAGGTCATAATTCCCTCTTCCACAGTTGCCTGGGACAGCCGTGAGTCACTACAGCTCATGACTTTGTGCATTTTGCTGGTTGCAGGTATACAGAAGAAAGAGGAAACCTGCTGTTGACAGGATTTGCGTTGGCATTCCTCCCGGTGAGGTAAAGACACTTTATCTATATTGCGTTTGCCCCTATTAATTCAGACTGTCTCTACTCCAGTCAAACAACAATGTCTGTAAGAAGTTAAAAGTGATTTAAAAAGGCTACTCCATTTATATCTATGTGTAGCAGTCAGTCATTGAAAGTTTGAAGGCCCCATATATCAAATGGAGAAGGAAATGGTAACCCACTCCAGTATTCTTGCCTGGAGAATCCCATGGACAGAGGAGCCTGGCGGGCCATGGTCCATGGGGTCGCAGAGAGTCGGACACAACTGAAGTGGCTAAGCACGCACGCACGCATATATCAAAAGTAGTGGCCCTGTGTATCAACAATTTTGGATAATCTCAGACAATTTAAGAAAAGTATGTACATCTAGAAAGTGATTTTGTGATCCATTCAAGATGATAATGAAATTCAAATAGATTTTAAAAAAGATATTCTCTTTATTTATGTTTGTATTCTTGTGTGCCCTTTAGCTAGATTTGATGGTGAAATTTGACTTGTTGGCTTTCATTACTGTTTTTCACTCATTAACTTTGGCTTTAACCCAACAACTCAAAGAATATTGACAAATACATCCACATTTAAAATGGTTTCATTATAAAATGTATGATTAAACATCCATATGACTTCTGAAAACCTAGAAAATATTTTACTCTTCATTAAGAGTGACATTTTAGGATGATGTTATATAAAAATGAAGCTGAGGTAACTGTGAGTCATTTATATTCAGATTTTTAGTAGTTTGCTAATATTACTGACCCAATCATTTTCAGTGCTTTGGACTTCTGGGTGTTAATGGAGCTGGGAAATCATCAACTTTTAAGATGTTAACGGGAGATACCACTGTTACCAAGGGAGATGCTTTCCTTAATAAAAATAGGTGAGAAAACAAGTCTATTTTGCCACAAAGGTTTTCTAAAAACTTTATTTAAATGAATATATTGTGATTTTGTTGATATAACAGCACTGTATAGTTTCTAAAAATGTTGAAATATAGTAAACTGTGAAGAAGAAAATAAAAATCCATGATCCCAGTACCTACAGATAACAACTATTTACATTTCCTTTCAGTCTCACTTTATTTTTTTTAATAGATTTATTCAGGTATAAGTTATGTACCACACAGTTTAGTTGTTTTAAGAGTACAATTCAGTGACTTTTAGGCAATATGCAGAGTTGTACAACTGTTATCACAATACAATTTTACAACATTCCCATCAACCCAAATGTCTGTTTTATATACACATATAAATATATTATAAAATTGAGATTATATTAGATCTAGATTTTTAAATTAGTTTTTCACTGCTAATGACTGTATAATGACTCTTTCCCAATGGGTTACATATTCTAAGATGTAGAATTTTACATTGCTCCATGAAATGCCTCTATGTACATGTACCTGTAGTTTATTTCACTATTTCCTTATTGTTGGACATTTATTTCGCCAATTCCTTTTTATTGGATATTTGTTTCTGTTTTTTACTAAATATGTCCTTGTGTTCATGTTGATTGTTTCATCAAGATAAAAGGTTATCTACTTGTGAAATTGCCCTCTCTAAAGGGTATGCCAACAATGAATGTCACCACTGGGCTATTATTTGAGAATGCAGAGACCACTGAGCAGTCTGATCTTAAGGAGTACAGTATGCCTGCAGTACAGTCCTGCTAGGCAACCTTGAAAGTGAAACCCTCGAGCATTCTAAATACGTGGAACTTCTCTGGGCTTTTTCTATGGAGAAATGGTACAAATCTGTGGCTTTCAAACTTTTTGATCATGTCCCATAATAGCAAATACATTTTACCTCTCAGTCAAGTAAACGCACAAAAACATGTAAACAGGCATACAGCTTAAATAATTTTGTAAAATACTACCTACTCTTACTGCTTGTAATGCATTCAATATTTCTTACTCCACTCTCTGCCATGCCGTTTTAATAATACTAGTTGTGACCCACTAAATTTATTTCATAATGTACAAATGGGGGATGACTCACAATTTGGACAAAGGGCTACTAGCCAAAAAATCGAAAACATCAAGGAACTTAATGTACTCATGACTTTTCTCTGCATCTTACATTTGTTTTAGTAACAGTGTAAAGGAGGTTTAAGAGAACAGAATTTCTAGAATAGCAGGCCTGAGGCTACATACATGCTTCCCCAGGTTTGTTTCTAGTACCAGGCTCCTGGGGTATATAGGAATAGTAGAAATAACTGGTCCAAACTAAGGTTCATCACATTGCCTGGTTCTGAATACTGGTATGGGCAGTGAAGCTGTGAGGTCTAGGCACCGGGTCTGTGAGCACTTCAAGTCTGGAAAACATTGGACCTGGGCCTACTAAACTGATGTGCAGAGAAGAGTGAATACTGCTGAGAGGCTGAACCCATGGCTGTCCAGAGGTGACTGAAGTGCAGCCATCAGACTGGATGAGACGCTGAGCTTCCTCCTACATCAGGGATCCTTAACCCTAGATTGGCTTCATGGGGCCTTAAAGCTGCCTCCACCAGTATATGTAAAATTGTGTCTGTAGTTACATTTTTTGTTGTCATCAGGTTCTCATCATGAAAACCTTCAAAACCAGGGGAGTTTCTGGGTTGAATATTTAGTAGGACTATGGGGTTTGGATCATGCCGTGGCCAAGTCAGTGTATAGGCAGCAAAAAGCAGAGGGAAGTCACCCAAACTACTGGGTCTCTTCTGGCTTAAATGAAGCAACAGAGCACACGGTGCATATGACTGGGCCACAGGTCAGGAATGGACACTTCGTGTTAAAGCCCCTGGATAGCGTGACTAAGATTGTTGATATAGATAGCGCCGCAGTTGGGGTGGACTTGGGAATTCTGAAATGGGACCAAGCCTGCAGATTGAGGTGTTGGGGGAACCAGGGGCAAGGACTGGGCAGGATGGAGGCAGGAACCCTGACTTCCAGAAGGGGCTGGCATCCTGAGGGCAGAAAGGCTGTTCCTTGAAGCTATAAACAAGTGTGCTCCCTGGTCTGTTTATCATGCACAAGCACACTGTATAGAATGTTAGGCAAGATGGTCTGACCAGAATACCAAAATGCTTAAAAACCTGACCAGTTTTGTTTTTCTTTGCAGTATCTTATCAGACATCCATGAAGTGCATCAGAACATGGGCTATTGCCCTCAGTTTGATGCCATTACAGAGCTGCTGACTGGAAGAGAACATGTGGAATTCTTTGCCCTTTTGAGAGGAGTCCCGGAGAAAGAAGTAGGCAAGGTACTGTGGGCACTGGAAAGCCAGCCTGCCTCCTTTGGCATCTTGACAGCCTACCTTATGGCTGTGACCTTCACACATGGCCATTGGCTTCAGGCTGTTCTCCCTTATGGATGCAGCGACAGGAAGTGCTGGCTCTTTGCAGCTACTTTTGAAGTGGGAAGCTGCGGTGGTGGGGTAGGGATGGGAGATCAGGCTCATCCTGGAGGGCAGAGAGGGAGCGCTGCCCCCTGTGCTGTGGGCACTACCCAGGTCATGATCATATAGAATCTGGTCATACTCAGTGAAAGAGTTCTCACATGCAAGTGTAAGAAAGCGTGATAACATTACCAAACCCAGCAAAGGTCAAAGAGCTTTTTTATCACTCTTAGGTTGGCGAGTGGGCGATTCGGAAACTGGGCCTTGTGAAGTATGGAGAAAAATATGCTGGGAACTACAGTGGAGGCAATAAACGCAAGCTCTCAACAGCCATGGCTTTGATTGGTGGGCCTCCAGTGGTGTTTCTGGTGAGTGTGACTGCATGGAAAAACCTGTTCTGGCCTGAATGGAAAGCATCTCTATTCTAAAGTCCTGGATGTCCAGGATGTGCATGACTGGCTCGGCAACGGCAAGCCCTCACCCGATGAGCAATAGCCTCAGAGAACCAGAGGGAAGCTCCCCTGTCCCTCTTCTTAACACACATGGGGTATATCTGCCTTGCCCTCAGATGTTCCAGAGTGGGAGATATGCCAGGGACCTTGTTTCTCTGGCGTGGAGAATCCCAACAAGTGTTACTGAGGCTGGGTGTAGGATTTAACTTGCTCTGGACCATTCTGTATGCCATCTATGTGTTCATCCTCTGGAGATGGAGAGTGTTGATATAGCCTCAGGATTCCTAAGTAGCGCCTTTGGGTCATAGTTCCTTACATATGGATAAATGGAAGACAGAAGATCAAACTAACAGTGGCCCTTGACCTTTTTCTTCTGTAAAGGAGAAGGGCACTGAGGTTATTGCAGGAAGAAGCCTTGGACTGACACTTTAAAGTTATCCAGAGTGTTTAGATTTAGAATTTGTTCCTGTAAGACCAGCAAGTCTAAGATCATGGCATCCAATCCCATCACTTCATGGCAAATAGATGGGGAAACAATGGAAACACTGACAGACTTTATTTTTTGGGGCTCCAAAATCACTGCAGATGGTGACTGCAGCCATGAAATTAAAAGATGCTTGCTGCTTGGAAGAAAATCTATGACCAATCTGGAGAGCATATTAAAAAGCAGAGACATTAGTTTGTCAACAAAGGTCCATCTAGTCAAAGCTATGGTTTTTCCAGTAGTCATGTATGAATGTGAGAGTTGGACTATAAACAAAACTGAGTGCCAAAGAATTTATGCTTTTGAACTGTGGTGTTGGTGGAGATTCTTGAGACTTGCTTGGACTGCAAGGAGATCAAACCAGTCAATCATAAAGGAAATCAGTCCTGCATATTCATTGGAGGGACTGATGCTGAAGCTGAAACTCCAATATTTTGGCCACTTGATGTGAAGAAGTGACTCATTAGAAAATACCCTGATGCTGGGAAAGATTAAAGACAGGAGGAGAAGAGGACGAGAGAGGATAAGATCTTTGGATGGCATCATCGACTTGATGGACGTGAGTTTGAGCAAGCTCTGGGCATTGGTGATGGACAGGGAAGCCTGGCATGCTGCAATCCATGGGGTCGCAAAGAGTCGGACACAACAAAGTTACTGAACTGAACTGAACTGAAGACCAGCAAGTAGAGTATAATAGGCTAAGCCAGAGTGAACTAAAATTAAACAAAAAATTTATTCAATTTTTGAACTGACTTCAGTAGCATTTCAGACAAAAATGATTTTTAGTATATGCTTGTCAGTCATGAAAAGATGATTGAAACTAAATGACTTTTCCCTTTTCCTTTCTGTTTATTTGGAGAAATTTAATTTCACAAAAATTAAATTTGAGTTTTCTACTTCAGTGACAGTTATAAAAGTGAACTGGTTATAAACAAGTATGAAATATTCTTTTATGTAAGGTCTGTGTTTTTGATCCTTCAAGAAATAAATAGAATGGTAAGTTAAACCTTAGGCTATTTCTAAAATGCTTCTACATTTAAGACCAAACCTATCTTTGATTTTTTTCCAACACATAATAGGACTTATTTTATTCTGTTTACAGGATGAACCAACCACAGGCATGGACCCCAAAGCCCGGCGCTTCCTGTGGAATTGTGCCCTAAGTATCATCAAGGAAGGGCGATCAGTAGTGCTCACCTCTCACAGGTCCGTAGTGAAGAGTTGGCTTGACTTCGTTGTTGTATAATTTTTAGGTTTTCCAAGTAGTATATATGATCACTGTGTAAAAACAGAAAACACAGAAAGGCAAAGAAAAAAAAATTATGGTCACCTGATATATCACCAGGAGACAACCATTATTATCACTGGGCAATATATCTTTGCAGAGTTTTCCTCTGCAAATCTATACATAGTGTATATATTTTTTACAAACAAAAATGCAAGCTTTGGCATATATACCAAGTTCTTTTTCACTTAACAATATTGAGAACAGTATTCCAAGTCAGTTTAATTTAGATGTGTCATCATTTCTTTTTTTTTTTTTTAAATGTGTCATCATTTCTTATAGCTATTAGTGAATAGTATTCCATTAGGATATACCCTAATTTACTCAACCATTCCTCTTTTGTGTAGACACTTGGATCATTCTCAGCTTTTTCACAATTGTAAACGACATGGCAGTGAGCATTATTTTCCCTACATCTTCATGAAATTTCTAGCAGGAAGCAGTTATACTCTAGGAAGCTAAGAATCTGCTTCTTTGAAACGCCAAATGTCATGGTGATGTTCTGATGGTTACAGGAGCATCTTTCTCAAACTAAACCTCATTCTGTTTCCCTACAGTATGGAAGAATGTGAAGCTCTTTGCACTAGGATGGCAATTATGGTCAATGGGCGGTTCAGGTGTCTTGGCAGTGTTCAACATCTGAAAAATAGGTAACAGGGACAATTTCCTTGGGATCCCACATAATGAGAAATTGTGTATTTATTCTTTTGTGAGTGTATACATAGTGGTTCTAAAATAAAGGGAAATAAACTGAACAAAATGGTATAGTGCAAAGAATGAGGACTTTGAAGTCCAACAGAGCTGCGTGCAAATTCTCTCTTTACTTTTTACTGGTTGTATGCACTTGGGCAAGTTATTTAACCTCTCTGAGAGTCAGTATTCTAGGAATAGCTACTTTCTGATTTTGTTATAGAAATGTAATGCGGAGATTTATACGTGCCAGTAAGGTTGGAGCATAGACTTTGGAGTCAAACACACCAGTTGGTTTGACTGGTGTTGGGTCCACATCCCAGCCCTACCACTACTGAGTTTTGTATCATGAGCAAGTGACCAACTCTCTAGGTTTCAGTTTCTCTGTAATATCTCAGAGGTCCAAGTGTGGATTAAATGAAGTCATGTCTAAAGCACTTGGCAAGGCAGCTCAAATAGAATAGGTATTCAGTATTTGACAACTGGTTCCTTTTCTCTGAAACTGATTTCTTGGTCTGGCAGGGATCACTTTCTCATTCAGGACCCAAGAGTTAAATATTCTTTTGAGAAGTTTCCCCAGAGTCTTTAATTTGATTTTCTTTTTCCCGCTTTCAGGATTATTTTTTTTCCCCTGCTTTTAGGATTTTCTTTTTCCTGCTTTCAGGTTTGGAGATGGTTATACAATAGTCGTACGAATAGCAGGGTCGAACCCTGACCTGAAGCCTGTACAGGAGTTCTTTGAACTCGCCTTTCCAGGAAGCGTCTTGAAGGAGAAGCACCGGAACATGTTGCAGTACCAGCTTCCGTCTTCACTGTCTTCCCTGGCCAGGATTTTCAGCATCCTTTCCCAGAGCAAAAAGCGACTCCACATAGAAGACTACTCTGTCTCTCAGACAACACTTGACCAAGTAAGCTTTGAGTGTCAAAAGTAGATTTGCTTTTCAGGGTGAGGATTCCTCCCCCTTCATTATGGGTCCTAGAACAGTACAGATTATCTGAGTGTGAACTCCTGATCGTCTACTGTTAATTATGCTTTTAACCTAACCTCCCTGAATCTGAAAAGGGAGATGATGCTACTGATTTCATAGGGTTATTATGAGAATAAATTGTCATACTAATCATAAAAACTGCAGTTTATTGAGTATCTGCCATAGGCAGGTATTAGGCCAAGTGCAGTATCCCATTTAAATTAAATGACATCAGGTACGAAAGAGATCCTGGCACTTAGTAGATATTTAGCAAATGTTAGTTTTCATCCCCCCTCCCTTTAATCAAGTCTGTATGAGTCAAAATAAATAATGAGTCAAAATAAATAGATGATTGAGTGGTTGGTTGATTGGAGGGGCAATTATAAGGGCAGTTATTTACTTTTTTTAAATGATTAATGCTTTTTCAATCATTCCTTTCTGCCTCCTACACAAAGTTTTCTAGTTAATCCATTTATTCAGTCTCAGATTCTTCTATATGACCTAATTTCCACATGGGGAAAAGTGCAACTTGAATAAAGAGAGAGCAAATTAGAGGTGTGTATAATGGTCCGTCTTTATTTTGACAGGTATTTGTAAACTTTGCCAAGGACCAAAGTGATGATGACCACTTAAAGGACCTGTCATTACACAAAAACCAGACGGTAGTGGATGTTGCAGTCCTCACATCTTTCCTGCAGGATGAGAAAGTCAAAGAAAGTTATGTATGAAGAATCTTGTCCATATAGGGTGACTGGAAGAAAGGAGGAACTAGACCTTCCTTTGCACCATGTAAAGTGTTCCAAAGGAAAGGGCTAGAAGATTTTGTGGGAAGAAGTAAACTGGATACTGTACTGATACTATTCAATGCAATGCAATTCAATGCAATGAAAACAAAATTCCATTACAAGGGCAGTGCCTTTGTAGCCTATGTCTCATATGGCTCTCAAGTGAAAAAGACTTGAATTTAGTTTATTACCTTATACTCATGTGAAACTCTAGTATGGAACCCAGTGGACATATGAGTTTGACATACTTTTTTTTTGTTCCTTTGTATTCTTACTGGGGTTGCAACAACAATTCATCAAGTAATCATGGCCAGTGATTATTTTTCAAAATCAAAAGGCATGCATATGCTCGTTCATTACGCCGTGCCATGCCAAGAGACTGGCTTCCCGGTGACATAGCCGCTGCTGGCAATGAGTGTGCCAGAATTACTAGTGCCAAGTTTCTCAGAAAGCCTGAAGCACCATGGTATGCCTTGCACACTTTGTGATGTATCAGTTAATGAAATGGTGCCACATGTGGGGAAAGTCCTGCTTTGATTCCCTCTTTGAGCTGCTCTGGTGATGGTGACATGCAAACTGCACGGTGACATGCAAAAGCAAAACTTGGTTTCATTGTTGTCCCTTGCTTGGAACCATGAGTCTCCAAGATTATCTTTCTGGGACTCTTAAGTGTACTTAGATCCGGGTAAGAAGCAAAGAATCAGCAACCACACTGTTGGGGCTGCAAGCTGGGAGGCCATGGCATGTGATGAAAGAGATGATGTACTTGGAATCAAGGGAGGTCTGTGTCCATTTGTCCTGCTTGTCTACTAACACGGTACAGTGCATCTCAAGATCTTGTTGTTTGACACAAACATAGTATTATTTCTGGCTTTTTGAATTAATCTAGAATATGAAAAGATGGAGTTGTATTTTGAGAACAATCTTTGTACTTTTAATGTTATTTGGAATTGTAAGTTCTATTAGTGACTTCTGAAAACTTAGAGTGGTCTCTTTGTAGAACCCTGTGGCACAGAGGAGTATGGCCACACTGGCTCGCTAGCTTTAATTTTTCACGTATGTTTGCAAGTGGATTATCTGACTAATGCCTAGTGACTTGAAAACAGTATGATGGCCAAGATCTCATGACGACATTATATTTAAGTATCTTTAAGATCGTTAAGCATACTTTTAGTATCAGCGCATTAGTCAAGTATTCTTTGAGTGTAATTTATAACTGAGTGAGTATGGATGGATGGCGTGGGGAGAAATTAAGTTTCAGTAGATTTCCTGTGCCATGTTCATCAGATAACTGGTTTACAAATACAGGTTTTGTTGTGGTTGTGGGAACCCACTGAAAGAATATTGGGCAGCCCACTTTTTAAAAATAGCAACAATGCAAAAGGCAAGAAAGTTTATGTCGAAGGGTCACACGATTAGTTTCAAAATTTGTTGAATAACATAAAACTTGTGCTTATGGCATTTAGTACCTTTGAATATTGGCTTTGAAAATCTCAGATACCCCATTCTGACAATCTCAAATTTTTTATCTCTTCAGTCACTATCATGGGAAAAAAACAGCAAATGCCCCCACATGAAAAATTATTTCAGACTTTTCCAAGTCAGTTTAATTGATTTTAGTCAGTAAACACTTGTTAAAGATAATGTTATCTGTCTTGAGACAACAAAATTATGAGAGAAATACTGTTTGAAGTTAAAGTGATCTTTTAGTATCATTACTAATGTCTCTTCCTTTTAAAAAATTAGGTATTAATTCTAAAAGTACAAGATTTCAGATCTATTCCAAATATACATTTTTTTCTTTTAAAATTTACTGCATGTTATCATGCAACTTGTTGCTTGGAGAAAGAAAATGACCTTTAGAGATTATTGCCAATATTTTCTAAAATGATAAACGAATAATAAAGACAATTTCCCAATAATTATTGGCCTAAACTCATATTTTATGCTATCTTCAATGATATAAAATTCATGGAATGATGTTTCTCCTTGTTTAGTATTTTCCAAAATCAAGCTTCTGCTAGATTCCCCATTTCAGCAGAATCATGTCCTAAATCTGTATTGTATTAAAACCATGAGCAGCTCCTTTTTTTTGATTATTCTACTTCAAGGCCGTATTTAAAAAAATCAAAGGATACTGTGAACTACTTTGAAAAATGCAACATTTCAGTATAGATTTAAAGGCTATCTTAAGCTGGAAACAATCTACAGCTACTCATCTACTGCATTAGTACGGTTATTAGATATCCAAATTGCAGTCTTTAAAATTTTTCTGGGTAAGCCTAATTATACTAGAGATTTTTACCAACTCTCTTCTCAATCAAGTAAAATTTCTATATCATCCCTGTGGAAATGTAACCATGTGAGTTTAACAAAAAAAAATTTTTTTTAAGTGTTCAGAGATTTCTGCTTCTTCTTTTGGATACCTGAAGCCTTATTAACTGTGAATATGAAAAAATACAAAAGAAAACAATAACAAAGCCCTCTATACACAAATACCCAGCATAGGTCATTGTTTAAAAACCAATAACCAAACCTCAAACTACTGTATTTCAATACCTGTAATGAAGGCATATGCATTGTGACTATTAAATGTTGCACAGCATTCACTGTATAGTAATCATTGACTAAAGGGATCTGTTTTCTTCTTGTGGTTGTATATATCAGGTAAAATTTTTTTCCAAAGAGCCATGTGTCATATTATATTGAACCACTTTGACACTGAGATATTAATTTCTACTCTTGTTACCATTTACTAGTAATATAGTATTATAGAAATATTGTTCTAATCCTCCTCAGAATTGTTGCATCCCTTTTTATAGAATGTTTATACTTCTGTAAGTTTTAAGAATTCTGTTCTCCCTTCTTATACCCTAGGATGAAACCATGTTTTTGTGCTTTGTCTTTATCATTGACCCTTCATTCCAAGCACTTTATGCTGTCTGTGATGGGATCTATTTTTGCACTGGAATATCTGAGAATTGCAAAACTAGACAAAAGTTTCACAATAGATTTCTAAGTTAAATCATTTTCATTAAAAGAAAAAAAAGAAAAAAAATTTTTGTATTGTCAATAACTTTATAGAAAGTATTAAAAAAGGCATATTTCTATGTTGTTATAAGTCACGAAATAAACCTGTGATGGTTCTGTTGTGGTCTATACTAATTTATTTTCATGCATTCATAGCACCATCTACTGTTAAAGCTTATAAAGTCATTACAGAAGTAAGAAATGTCTGCTTGGAGAAGGGAGGATACTTGGATCAAAAGCAGAAATTTAGAAAAGACTAAATGTCCTGTTAATTACAAGAGAATCCAGGGGACTACTTGAAAATAAAGGGTGTTTTGAACTTTCATGGTTTGGTTTAAGAGGCTTTAGATCAACTTGTTTTGCTTAATGATTATGAAGCTGCAGAGATCTCCACAGTTACTCTGTAGCTACGCCATTTAATAAAAACTTCACTGCTTCACTTGATACTGAGGAAGCACAAAGGCAGCAAAACAGAGCTTTTGTTTATTCAACCAAAAGTACAAGGACTGTCATGGGTGTACCCTCTTTGTATATAAACATTTACAGATTCAAAAAAGCTCTGGAAACTTTGGAATGCTAATGTGCACACTGTATACCAAAAACCTTGAGAAGATTAGCTACCCTTTTCAAGTGTTTTACCGTGTTGTCAGGTATTTCATTTAATCCTCAGAACCTGCCCTAATGAGGTAAGTAGTACCATTTGACATAGGAGTAGACTGTGGCTCAGAGAATAAGGAACTTGCCCAGAGTGACACAGCTAGTAATTAGCAGAGGATTCTTTTGGTGAAGTTCAGTATCCAGTTAAAATTGTCCTTGTAAAATCACTTCAGTCTCATTGTGCAATAACATAACAAATATTTACTGAACATTATTGTGCACCAGATAATCTTACAGTTCTGGGGATATGGTGTTGAAGAAGACAAAATTCCTGCTCTAATGGACTTGAATTTCATTGAGGAAGTTATAGTCACAATGGATGTGTGGGCAAATAAATGTAATAGCACTAAGTGCTAAGTAGAAAATACCACATAGTGACAGAGAGGAGTCAGACTTCTGCAGAGTGACATTTAAGTTCAAATGTAAACAAAACAGGAGCCAACATTTGAAGGTGTGTAGGATGAGATGGTTGGATGGCATCACCGACTCAATGGACATGAGTTTGAGAAAACTCCAGGAAATGGTGATGGACAGGGAAGCCTGGTGTGCTGCAGTCCATGGAGTCACAGAGAGTCAGACACAACTGAGCGACTGAACTGAACTGAACTGAGGAAGAATGTTAACTGAGAAAGAATGTTCCCAGAAGAAAGAACACTCTGTGCAAAAACCACAAGTGGGAAAGAGCTTGGCGAGTTGGAGAGAATTCTCGTGTCTCTGGAGTTATAGGGGATGGAATCAGACAGAGATGGTAGGAACGAGAACTTGTGGGGCCTCATCGTCCAGGTGTTCAAGGTACTTGGATTTTATTATGAGTGCAATGAGGAGCCACTGGCGAGTTTTAAACAAGGTAGTGATTTGATCCAATCTTTGTTTCAGAAAGAACTTTCTTGGTTATATGGTAAGAAAGGACAGTGCGGGGCGGGGCTAAATAGGAGATGATGGTGGTTTGGACCAGGATGATAGCAACAGAGGAAGGAGTGGTAACACTGAGGATCTATTTAGAGATACAGCCAACAGGACCTGCTGACAGGCTGCATGAAGGAGATAAGGGAAGAGAGATATCAAAGTGATTTCTAGTTTGTCAAACTAGGTAGTTGGTTGTGTTCAAAAGGCAGGTGTATTTCAGTCTGGAGCTCAGAGGCAAATATGGGAAAAAAGATAAACATGTGTGAATCATATATATGATTAAGCCTTGGGACTGAAAGAGCTTACCTGGAGAGAAAGAAGAGAATATGCTTGAGGTCTGAGATGCTACCCACATTTAGAAGACAAGCCATCATAGAGATCAGAGGGACTGGCCAGTGAAGAGGAGGAAAATCTAAGAGTAAGATGTGAAGTGAGAATTGCTCAGTTGTGTCCGACTCTTTGTGACCCCATGGACTATACAGTCCATGGAATTCTCTAGGCTAGAATACTAGAGTGGGTAGCCTTTCCTTTCTCCAGGGTATCTTCCCAACCCAGGGATTGAACCCAGATCTCCAGCATTGCAGAAGATACCATGTATTGAAGCTCAGAATCGAATACTTTCAAGAAGGCAGAAGTGGTCAACTGTGTCCATTACTGCTGAGAAGACGAGCAAGGTAGGAGCAACTGAATTTGGTAAGAAAGAAGTCTTTGGTTATCTTCAGAAGAATCATTTCAGCAGACTGACAAAGATACAGACCTAATTGCAATAGGTTCAAGAAAGAATACGGGGTAAGGAAGGGAAGATAGTGAGTATGAAGTAAAGTGTTAGTTGCTCAGTCATGGCTGACTCTTTGCAACCCTATGGACTGTAGCCTGCCAGGTCCCTCTGTCCATGGACTTCTCCAGACAAGAACACTAGAGTGGGTAGCCATTCCCTTCTCCAGGGGATCTTCCCGACCCAGGGATCGAACACCAACCTCCTGCATTGCAGGCAGATTCTTTACCATATGAGTCAACAGGGAAGCCTGATGATGAGTATATACAACTCTAAAGGAGGTTTTGCTTTGAAGGGAAACAGAAAACATGACAATAGTCAGATTACAAAACTTCTCTTTGGATTCTTTTCTTGTCTGCTAATAGGATAGATAGCACCTGAACACCATCTCACCTTTCCTAATTTTTTTTTAATCCTTTAGACATTTCTTCTCTCAGGAGCCTAACACACTGTACCTTGTTTTCCAAATTTCCCTTAGCTAATTCATTATATACTATTTTACATTTACAATCTGTTTTAGAAATTTAAAATAATACAGCTATAAATATAGACTATCAAAAGAGCTTGGATTTACCAAACCTAGTTTTAGCAGGCAGAGGTACACAACTAAAATGGAAATTAAAGGTGTTTCAAAGAAAACTCTAGCATGTCTGTGGCAGTACTAAAGAAACCCTCCTTCTGGGATTACTATCTGCTATTTTCTTGATGTAACTTAACATTTCCAATAAAGTTAGTAATTTATTGCTGTGTTACCATCCTATGGGTGAGTGCATGTGAAGTCGCATCTCTTATGTCTCCTGCATTGGCAGGCGGGTTCTTTACCACTAGTGCCACCTGGGAAGCCCATGACTATCCTATAGTAACACAATAAAAGCTCCAGAGTTGATAATATCAACATAAAAACAAAAAGAGAAAGCAGGAATAGTTTCTAGTCCTACCACCCAGGATTAATCCTATCACTTTTCTATTTTGGGTTTCCCTGGTGGCTCAGATGGTAAAGAATCTGCCCGCAGTGCAGGAGACCTGGGTTCGATTCCTGGGTTGGGAAGATCTCCTGGAGAAGGCAATGGCTACCCACTCCAGTATTCTTGCCTGGAGGATTCCATTGACAGAGGAGCCTGGCAGGCTACAGTCTGTGGGGTCGCAAAGAGTCGGATACAACTGAGTGACTTTCACTTTCCATATTTATGTATATATTTTATATGTTTGTATACTCATCTATGCACAGCATATATATTTATGCTTATATAACATATATGATATGTATGATGTATGAGTATGTCTGAACACTCTTTGTGGACTCTGGGAGTTGGTGATGGACAGGGACGCCAGGCATGCTGCCGTTCATGGGGTTGCAAAGAGTTGGACACAACTGAGCGACTGAACTGAACTAAACTGATGTCTTTACTTGGTGAAAATGGCATCTCATTATTATCTTCTTTTTAAAATAATTTTATTTATTTTTGGCTGTGCTGGGTCTTTGTTGCTGTGCCAGCTTTTTCTAGTTGTGGTGAGTGGGGGCTGCTCTCTTGTTGCAGCATGCGGGCTTCTCGTTGCAGTGGCTTCTCTTGTTGCACAGCCCCGGGCTCTGGGGCACGTGGGTTTCAGAAGTTGTGGTGCGCGGGCTCAATCGTTGCAGCTCCTGGGCTCTGGAGCAGAGGCTCAGTAGTTGTGGTGCCTAGGCTTAGTTGCTTCACGGTATGAGAGATCTTCCGGGACTAGGGTTCGAATCCATGTCTCCTGCGTTGGCAGGCAGATTGACCTGCATGCAGACTTCTCAGGAAGCAAGTAAGGTGATCTGGTATTCCCATCTCTTGAAGAATTTTCCATGGTTTGTTGTGATCCACAGACAAAGGCTTTAGTGTAGTCAATGAAGCAGTTGCTTCAGTTCAGTCACTCAGTCATGTCTGACTCTGTGACCCCATGAATTGCAGCATGCCAGGCTTCCTTGTCCAACACTAACTCCCGGAGCTTGCTCAAATTCATGTCCATTGAATCGGTGATGCCATCCAATCATCTATCTCATCCTCTGTCGTCCCCTTCTCCTCCTGCCTTCAATCTTTCCCAGTATCAGGGTCTTTTTTAAGAAGTCAGTTCTTCGCATCAGGTGGCCAAAGTATTGGAGCTTCAGCTTTAGCATCAGTCCTTTCAATGAATTTCAGGACTGATTTCTTTAAGATTGATTGGTTTGATCCCCTTGCAGTCCAAGGAACTCTCAAGAGTCTTCTTCAATACCATAGTTCAAAAGCATCAGTTCTTCGGCTCTCAGCCTTCTTTATGATCCAGCTGTCACATCCACACATGACTACTGGAAAAACCATAGCTTTGACTAGATGGACCTTTGTTGGCAAAGTAATGTCTCCACTTTTTAATATGTTGTCTAAGTTTGTCATAGCTTTTCTTCCGAGGAGCAAATGTCTTTTAATTTCATGGTTGCAGTCACTGTCTGCAGTGATTTTGGAGCCCAAGAAAATAAAACCTGTCACTGTTTCCATTGTTTCCCTGTCTATTTGCCATGAAATGATGGGATTGGATGCCAATGAAGCAGAAGTAGATGTATTTCTGGAACTCTTTTGCTTTTTCTATGATCCAATGGATGTTGGCAATTTGATCTCTGGTTCCTCTGCCTTTTCTAAATACAGCTTGAACATCAGGAAGTTCTCAGTTCACATACTGTTGAAGCCTATCTTGTAGAATTTTGAGCATTACTTTGCCAGCAAGTAAGATGCATGCAATTGTGTGTTACTTTGAACATTCTTTGACATTGCCTTTCTTTGGGATTAGAATGAAAACTGACTTTTTCCAATCCTGTGGCCACTGCTGAATTTTCCAAATTTGCTGGCATATTGAATGCAGCACTTTCACAGCACCATCTTTTAGGATTTGAAATAGCTCAACTGGAATTCCATCACCTCCACTAGCTTTGTTTATTGTGATGCTTCCTAAGGCCCACTTGACTTCACGCTCCAGAATGTCTGGCTCTAGGTGAGTGATCACGCCATCATGGTTGAGTCACTAAGATCTTTTTTGTATAGTTCTTCTTTATATTCTTGCCATCTCTTCTTAATATCGTCTGCTTCTGTTAGGTCCATACAATTTCTGTCCTTTATTGTGCCCATCTTTGCATGAAATGTTCCCTTGGTAGCTCTAATTTTCTTGAAGAGATCTCTAGTCTTTCCCAATCTATTTTTCCCTCTATTTCTTTGCACTTATCCCGTAGGAAGGCTTTCTTGTCTCTCTTTGCTAATCATTATTATTATTATGTTTAATTACAGATGTAACATGAAGGGCATTTAAACCATCCAATTATACTAGGTAGATGGAAATAACTCTTAAGAATAATTAATTCTTTTTGTATTAGTTGGATGCTTACTATATAAACTTTGCTCTGTTTAATATTCTGAGACTTAGTGAACTTAACTTTAGGTAGGAAATGCCCTGCCAAAAGTATCCTCTATGTCTGCCTATGTGTGTGTAAATAATGTGTCTATGTTTACACACTCATATGGCATTTGTGGTCATAAGTCTGATTGTTTCATATATCCTTTGCCAATTTCTGAAGCTGATTAATCAGATTTGTCTATTACAAGTGTTGGTACAAACAAAGCTATGGACGATTTGGAGCTTATGTTGTCTAGGTGATATGTCAGATTAAACCAGTAGGCTCCTTTCACTGATATATCTTTGGTTTTGATACACAATTGCCTATGTATGTGATTTAATTATGTATAATGTCCTATTTATAATATGAGTTCATTCTGCTTGTGTCTGCTACAAGTTATGTTCCAAGTGCCCAAGTGTCTTAAGTTTACAATGAAAGCAGGTGTTCCCACCATAAACAACTGCAGCTACTCCCTGATTTGGTGGACATGTTTGCTGTGTCATTTTATCCAAATAAAAGTGGACAATGTTACACAAATAAACAACTGCTTGGTATAATAGTTTAACAGGTATTATAAATAAAATACATCAGAAAATGAGCTAGTAGGTTATTTGTTACTATAGCTTTTTCAGTTGATTTTCAGGAGTTTGTATTTGAAAACAAATATATGGACAAGGCACACATAATTTAGTTATTTTCAACAGGGGGAGCCCAAGGCAAGCATAAACGGCTGTGAGGTAAGTCTGTGTGCTTGCCTAGAGGTGATTTTTGTTGCACAGCAGGAATGAGAACTGTCCTGGAGAAAGAATCATGAGTACTTCAAGTTTCCTTATATTCAAGTTGGGGCTCATTTTCAGCAGCAGTAACTTCCAAGTCACCTTCCAAGTCAGATAGCATGTGATCAACATTTAGTAAAATCAAATTCAGAATAACGTGAGAGATACTTTTTTGCTTTGCCCCAGTAGCGAGACTCAGGGTAAAGACTATATTGTGAATCTTAAGCGAAGGGACCATGATGACTCCGCTTCAGTTTTTACAGAAAGTTGTCTCTTTGTAAATCCCCTTCCTGCCCTATCCCTTGAGAAAGGACTACAAACCTGAACATCAAAAGGAGAAAAACCTGTTAGATTTGCACATTAGTTCAATTCCCCACAATTAAAGCTGTGTATTTTGTACATTTCTCATCAAGTTTAAATGAGGTTGTCATCTTACGTGCTGTGAGGTTCCTGACCCTGCTTGACTCGGGCACTGACAGCAGGAGAAAGGGGCAGCTGAGCAGATGCTCCATCCCCTGTACCCTGGGCCCCCTCTTTAAAGTTCTCTGTCTGCAAAATACTGGGAGGTTGTGTATTCGTTTAAAACGGGGAGGCCAGTTCTGTTGCCAGCGTCTGGCTGGCCGTTTTCTCCTTCCCCCTTCAGTCTGGAGGGGCTTGTCAAAAGACAAGTCAAGAGGCTGGACTAAACCGTGTCTCAGGCCACAGAGGCGACAGCCACCTCTAGGGGTGGCAAGAAGGCAGCAGCTACCCCTTCAGGGGTGTCCTCAGGGACGCTGGGCACCGAGGTTAGAAAAGCTTCTTGTCCATAGCAGTTTGCAAGCCACTCCGAGGCGACCCTGGCAGTGGGTCTTCCTCTAACGCCACCCTTTCCTCCCTCATCCCAGGCGTCCCGGGGTCCCTAAGCCCCAGGTTGGGACTTGCCGAATGGAGCTCGCAGACGCCTGGCCTCTGGCCCGTAAGCGCATGCGCGGCCCGTGCGCTTACGTCAGAAGACGCTCCTGGCCCCTCCCCTCCCACAGCAGGCGCCGGTGTCTGAGCGACCAGAGCCCTAGTCAGGCTTCTCTAGAGGGCAGACGTGTTGAGACTTCGAGCTCTGAGGAGGGCAGCGGCTGGTATGCTTCCTCAAGTTCCTCCTCCTGTGACCTCCGGGCTGGCAGGGTGCTCCCTGCATCAGGGTAGATGAAGTTTCGGGGCGGGTCCGCTCGTCCTGTGGGGACTGGGCAGCAGGTCAGTCTAGTCAGGGAGGCATCTGCCTCTGGCCCAGAGCCAGGAATTTGGTGTCTGTCTTGACCCCTTGGTGTCCTTTTGTTCCTTCGACGGATCTTACCCCCAGTGTCAACTATGTGACTTTAGAGTTGGCTGAATATCACCTCATCTCCGTGCACACCTGTGTACAATTAGTAAAAGTTCGTGTGTAAAATACAAGTGTGTAAGATGACTGGGAAAGGCAGTATGGACTCCTGTGCGTGTCAACAGTTCAGATCTATCGCTCAGTCATGTCGGACTCTTTGCGACCCCGTGGACTGGCACAGCAGGCCTCCCTGTCCATCACCAACTCCCAGAGTTTACTCAGACTCATGTCCATTGAGTCGTGATGCCATCCAACCATCTCATCCTCTGTCGTCCCCTTCTCCTGCCTTCAATCTTTCCCAGCATCAGGGTCTTTTCAAATGAATCAGTTCTTCACATCAGGTGGCCAAAGTATTGGAGCTTCAGCTTCAGCATCAATCCTTGCAGTGAATATTCAGGACTGATTTCCTTTAGGATGGACTGGTTCAATCTCCTTGCCGCCTAAGGGGCTTTCAAGAGTCTTCTCCAACACCACACTTCAAAAATATCAGTTCTTCGTCACTCAGCTTTCTTTATAGACCAACTCACATCCATACATGACTACTGGAAAAACCATAGCTTTGACTAGACAGAACTTTGTTGGCAAAGTAATGTCTCTGCTTTTTAATATGCTGTCTAAGTTGGTCATAACTTTTCTTCCAAGGAGCAAATGTCGTTTAATTTCATGGCTGCAGTCACCATATACAGTGATTTGGGAGCCCCCCAAAATAAAGTCTGTGATTGTTTCCACTGTTTCCTCATCTATTTGCCATGAAGTGATGGGACCAGATGTCATGATCTTAGTTTTCTGAATAACGAGTTTAAAGCCAGCCTTTTCACTCTCCTCTTTCACTTTCATCAAGAGGCTTTTAATTCTTCACTTTCTGCCATACGGGTGGTGTCATCTGCATATCTAAAGTTATTGATATTTCTCCCGGCAACCTTGATTCCAGCTTGTGCTTCATCCAGTCCAGCGTTGTGCTTCCTCCAGCCCAGTGTTTCTTATGATGTACTCTGCATATAAGTTAAATAGCTGGGTGACAATATATAGCCTTGAAGTACTCCTTTCCCGATTTGGAACCAGTCTGTTGTTCCATGTCCAGTTCTAACTGTTGCTTCTTGACATGTATACAGGTTTCTCAGGAGGCAGGTCAGGTGGTCTGGTATTTCCATCCCTCGAGTAATTTTCCATAGTTTGTTGTGATCCACACAGTTAAAGGCTTTGGCATAGTAAATAAAGTAGAAGCAGACATTTTCATGGAACCCTCTTGCTTTTTCGATGATCCAGTGGATGCTGGCAATTTGGTCCCTGGTTCCTCTGCCTTTTCTAAATCCAGCTTGAACATCTGAAAGTTCACGGTTCATGTATTGTTGAAGTTTGACTTGGAGAATTTTGACCATTACTTTGCTAGCATGTGAGATGAGTGCAATTGTGAGGTAGTTTGAACATTCTTTATACTTCGCATTTAAAATGTGGGTCGTGTTTGCCAGGGTTAATTTTTACTCCGGTGATTTATGTGTGGATAGAGACCAGTGAGCCTTCACTCTTCATTCAGTGCATTCTCTCTCCATATCACCACCTCCAGTCTAACCTTATTCAGCGCTAATTACAGAGAGGATTTCTCAGTTACTCAGAGGAATGGGGGCACCGAACTAGATAATGAAAATTTAAATTTATACATTCACATTTTGAAATCAAGTAGTTTGTAAGCTTTAAAAACAGGAGCCAAAAAAAAAAAAAAAAAAAAAAAGGAACAGACCTGTGATGCTGTCCTTATTCCTGTTATTGGCCCACAGGGTAACCCCTTTCATAATTTTCAGCTGTTTTTTCAATGCTCTTTTCCCTTTTTGTGAATTATATACACTTCCTGGTGCTTCTTGATATTTTCAGTTATACATATTTCCTATTGCTGGAAATTGATTTAGGTCTGTTACATACCACTCCACCCAAATATATATCCTTTCCCTCATTTGATTAATCACATTAAGAATAGTTACTTTTATACTGTATTGATGTTTATACTTTTATTATTACATTACCTTGTTTCACACATAACTAGACACATAATACATAACTAAATATAGTTACACAATAATTACATTTATGCACACACTGAAGTGATATTACTTATGCTATTAAGGCTAAGGAATTACTGCAGGGCTATGGTCTGTGGTTGCATTGATTGTGCCTTTGCAAAGACTTTTGAATATTGTGTTCAGAAGAAGGGAGGCTTTTAAAATTAGTAATCCCAAAGACAGTGGGTCAGTTTTCTAGTTGATGGGCATCCATATCTAATCAAACAAGATAAAAAGTGTCATCTGTACCTGGACTGGATCTTTAAGTTTAATTTCTTAGACTTTTTCCCTCTAGAATTCTCAATTCTCTCGTTCAACCGGTATTACTTAAATGATTTTGTTCCTCATGCACTTTTCCAAAAACTGGGGTGCAGAGTTGAACAAAAGACAAAGCCGGTGTCCTCTTGATTTCCTCACGTTAGAGGAAACACATGAACAAATGAAGGAAATATATGTTGAAAGTGAAAGTTGCCCAGTCCTGTCCGACTGTTTGTGGCCCCATGGGCTATACAGTCCATAAAAATCTCCAGGCCAGAATACTGGAGTGGGTAACCGTTCCCTTCTCCAGGGGATCTTCCCAACCCAGGGATCAAACACAGATCTCCTGCATTGCAGGTGGATTCTTTACCAGGTGAACCAGGGAAGGTATTAGTAAATGTGGTGAGGAAAAACAAGTAGGATATGAGAAAGAAACAAGTAGTACATAAAGTGCTGAAGGGAGGTAGCATAGACTGGTACCTATCTTCAATGGCAATTCTTCTCACACCCCACCTTTTTTGAAAGTTAGCAACAGAACTTATGCAGCTTAGTGCAGCCATGTGACTAAGTCTTGGCCAGTGGGATATGTTAATGTATTTATGACCTACTGTACTGATCTTAAAGCAGTGTTGGTTGTTGCCCTCTTCATCTCTTTATTTCTTCTTGCTGAAATTGGATGTAATGTCTTGACTTCTTGGAGTATGAGGGGAAACCACATGCTGGAGATAGCAGAATGATGAAACAGCCTAGGTTCTGACACCATGGAACACCATGCTAGGAGCCCTGTATTGCCTGTCTCTGTACTTGCTTTTTACATGAGAAATCATTTTCTATTTGTTTAAAACTATGAACTGATCCACTGTACTTCACTCAGTGTACCCTCTTAGTCTGGGCATTCTACAGGCCCCCAAATATTTGTGTTTCTTGGAGTTTTTTCTGCCAGTCTCTGGAACTTCTGTGATTGAAACATTTTGCCTCCACTTAATCTTCTCATTTTTCTTTTTCTTCTATATCTCTACTTTTTTAAGTATTGCAATTTTATCTTCTGAGTTGTCTACGGAATTCTAAATATCTACTTTCTTGACATTCCCCAGAATAATTTTCTTTTTTAAAATAATATTTTTTTTTCATGGCTTAAATATTTCTGTATCTTGGACATTAATTACAGGCATTTATTTTAGTCATTGCTTTAAGGCCTTCTTTCTGCAGTATTTCTTTTTCTTTCAAGTTTTGTTATATTTTCTCATTGATTTCTTTTCTCTCTTGATACTGGGTTTTTCCTAAAATATTTTTATGTTTGTGATCCTTGATTGTCAGTCAGTTCACATTTTAGACAGCAACAAAAAGAAAGCTGAGAACTCTTTGAGTATCTGGAGGAAAGGGGCTGTCAAACAGTGGTTGTCACTGTAGGTTTTCTGACTGGATCATTTCAGTGCTTGGGAAATGGCCTCATTGTTACAATGTGTAAGTCGTTTCTCTTAGCCTAGTCGATTTACCCCCATGAGGAATATTCCAGGGTCCCATCTGTGAGTTCTAAGCCTTACTGCCAGTTTCCTATGACTGAGGAAGGTAGAATGCTGACTATCTCAATATTTGGTTGATAATTATTCACATAATTTACTTGTTTAAGACTAGTTTTGACACCGTCAGCTATATCTGGTATTCTGGAATGTCGTTCAACCTTTCAAGAATGTATTAAATAAGATATGCTAAACTGCTATAAAAAATAGACACCAATATGTATGTCTCAAACACAACAGGGTTTTATTTCTTGATTCTTAAGATCTAAAATGGGTTTTCCTAGTTGGCAGGTAGCTCTTCTATACATGGCGAATTAATGACACAATATTCTCTACCCTGTGACTGACTGACTTTTCCATCCTTAGAGCCTCATCATCAACTGCATCTAGTCAGCAGAAGAAGAGAGAATTTACAAGGAGAAAGTAGTTACCAGATAGTGAAGAGTAAAATCCAAGACTGCAAATTATAGAAGGAAAACATTGCTAAGTGCTAAGAAAGTTTCCTCCATTTCTCACAGGGTTTTAATTATCCTCAAAACCCTGTGAGTTAAGCTTTATCTCCAAGTGAGAAAGCTGAATTTCTGAAAGAGCAGTAATTTTCTCATGTTGACTGCTGCTAAGTGGCACATCCAGGGTTTAAGGCCAGATTTTAAACCCTAGTTCAGTTTAAATTTATTTATTTATTTATTTGGGTTTTGTCATACATTGATATGAATTAGCCATAGATTTACACGTATTCCCCATCCCGATCCCCCCTCCCACCTCCCTCTCCACCCGATTCCTCTGGGTCTTCCCAGTGCACCAGGCCCGAGCACTTGTCTCATGCATCCCACCTGGGCTGGTGATCTGTTTCACCATAGATAGTATACATGCTGTTCTTTTGAAACAGCCCACCCTCCCCTTCTCCCACAGAGTTCAAAAGTCTGTTCTGTATTTCTGTGTCTCTTTTTCTGTTTTGCCTATAGGGTTATCGTTACCATCTTTCTAAATTCCATATATATGTGTTAGTATGCTGAAATGTTCTTTATCTTTCTGGCTTACTTCACTCTGTATAATGGGTTCCAGTTTCATCCACTCATTAGGACTGATTCAAATGAATTCTTTTTAATGGCTGAGTAATATTCCATGGTGTATATGTACCACAGCTTCCTTATCCATTCATCTGCTGATGGGCATCTAGGTTGCTTCTATGTCCTGGCTATTATAAACAGTGCTGCGATGAACATTGGGGTGCACGTGTCTCTTTCAGATCTGGTTTCCTCAGTGTGTATGCCCAGAAGTGGGATTGCTGGGTCATATGGCAGTTCTATTTCCAGTTTTTTAAGAAATCTCCACACTGTTTTCCATAGCGGCTGTACTAGTTTGCATTCCCACCAACAGTGTAAGAGGGTTCCCTTTTCTCCACACCCTCTCCAGCATTTATTGCTTGTAGACTTTTGGATAGCAGCCATCCTGACTGGCGTGTAATGGTACCTCATTGTGGTTTTGATTTGCATTTCTCTGATAATGAGTGATGTTGAGCATCTTTTCATGTGTTTGTTAGCCATCTGTATGTCTTCTTTGGAGAAATGTCTGTTTAGATCTTTGGCCCATTTTTTGATTGGGTCATTTATTTTTCTGGAATTGAGCTGCAGGAGTTGCTTGTATATTTTTGAGATTAATCCTTTGTCTGTTTCTTCATTTGCTATTATTTTCTCCCAATCTGAGGGCTGTCTTTTCACCTTGCTTATAGTTTCCTTTGTAGTGCAAAAGCTTTTAAGTTTCATTAGGTCCCATTTGTTTAGTTTTGCTTTTATTTCCAATATTCTGGGAGGTGGGTCATAGAGGATCTTGCTTTGATTTATGTCGGAGAGTGTTTTGCCTATGTTCTCCTCTAGGAGTTTTATAGTTTCTGGTCTTACATTTAGATCTTTAATCCATTTTGAGTTTATTTTTGTGTATGGTGTTAGAAAGTGTTCTAGTTTCATTCTTTTACAAGTGGTTGACCAGTTTTCCCAGCACCACTTGTTGAAGAGATTGTCTTTTTTCCATTGTATATCCTTGCCTCCTTTGTAAAAGATAAGGTGTCCATAGGTTTGTGGATTTATCTCTGGGCTTTCTACTCTGTTCCATTGATCTATATTTCTGTCTTTGTGCCAGTACCATACTCTCTTGATGACTGTGGCTTTGTAGTAGAGTCTGAAGTCAGGCAGGTTGATTCCTCCAGCTCCATTCTTCTTACTCAAGATTACTTTGGCTATTCGAGGTTTTTTGTATTTCCATACAAATTGTGAAATTCTTTGGTCTAGTTCTGTGAAAAATACCATTGGTAGGTTGATAGGGATTGCATTGAATCTATAGATTGCCTTGGGTAGTATAGCAATTTTGACAATATTGATTCTTCCAATCCATGAACATGGTATGTTTCTCCATCTGTTTGTGTCCTCTTTGATTTCTTTCATTAGTGTTTTATAGTTTTCTATGTATAGGTCTTTTGTTTCTTTAGGTAGCTATACTCCTAAGTATTTTATTCTTTTTGTTGCAATGGTGAATGGTATTGTTTCCTTTATTTCTCTTTCTGTTTTTTCATTGTTAGTATATAGGAATGCAAGGGATTTCTGTGTGTTAATTTTATATCCTGCAACTTTACTATATTCATTGATTAGCTCTAGTAATTTTCTGGAAGAGTCTTTAGGGTTTTCTATGTAGAGGATCATGTCATCTGCAAACAGTGAGAGTTTCACTTCTTCTTTTCCTATCTGGATTCCTTTTACTTCTTTTTCTGCTCTGATTGCTGTGGCCAGAACTTCCAACACTATGCTGAATAGTAGTGGTGAGAGTGGGCACCCTTGTCTTGTTCCTGATTTCAGGGGAAATGCTTTCAATTTTTCACCATTGAGGGTGATGCTTGCTGTGGGTTTGTCATATATAGCTTTTCTTATGTTGAGGTATGTTCCTTCTATTCCTGCTTTTTGGAGAGTTTTAATCATAAATGAGTGTTGAATTTTGTCAAAGGCTTTTCCTGCATCTATTGAGATAATCATATGGTTTTTATCTTTCAATTTGTTAATGTGGTGTATTACATTGATTGATTTGCAGATATTAAAGAATCCTTGCATTCCTGGGATAAAGCCCACTTGGTCATGGTGTATGATTTTTTTAATATGTTGTTGGATTCTGTTTGCTAGAATTTTGTTAAGGATTTTTGCATCTATGTTCATCAGTGATATTGGCCTGTAGTTTTCTTTTTTTGTGGCATCTTTGTCTGGTTTTGGAATTAGGGTGATGGTGGCCTCATAGAATGAGTTTGGAAGCTTACCTTCATCTGCAATTTTCTGGAAGAGTTTGAGTAAGATAGGTGTTAGCTCTTCTCTAAATTTTTGGTAGAATTCAGCTGTGAAGCCATCTGGTCCTGGGCTTTTGTTTGCTGGAAGATTTTTGATGACAGTTTCGATTTCCTTGCTTGTGATGGGTCTGTTAAGATCTTCTATTTCTTCCTGGTTCAGTTTTGGAAAGTTATACTTTTCTAAGAATTTGTCCATTTCATCCAAGTTGTCCATTTTATTGGCATAGAGCTGCTGGTAGTAGTCTCTTATGATCCTTTGTATTTCAGTGTTGTCTGTTGTGATCTCTCCATTTTCATTTCTAATTTTGTTAATTTGGTTCTTCTCTCTTTGTTTCTTAATGAGTCTTGCTAATGGTTTGTCAATTTTGTTTATTTTTTCAAAAAACCAGCTTTTAGCTTTGTTGATTTTTGCTATGGTCTCTTTAGTTTCTATTGCATTTATTTCTGCCCTGATTTTTAAGATTTCTTTCCTTCTGCTAACCCTGGGGTTCTTCATTTCTTCCTTCTCTAATTGCTTTAGGTGTAGAGTTAGGTTATTTATTTGGCTTTTTTCCTGTTTCTTGATGTAAGCCTGTAATGCTATGAACCTTCCCCTCAGCACTGCTTTTACAGTGTCCCATAGGTTTTGGGTTGTTGTGTTTTCATTTTCATTCATTTCTATACATATTTTGATTTCTTTTTTGATTTCTTCTATGATTTGTTGGTTATTCAGAAGTGTGTTATTTACCCTCCATATGTTTAAATTTTTAACAGTTTTTTTCCTGTAATTGAGATCTAATCTTACTGCACTGTGGTCAGAAAAGATGACTGGAATGATTTCAATTTTTTTGAATTTTCCAAGACCAGATTTATGGCCCAGGATGTGATCTATTCTGGAGAAGGTTCCGTGTGCACTTGAGGAAAAGGTGAAGTTGATTGTTTTGGGGTGAAATGTCCTATAGATATCAATTAGGTCTAGCTGGTCCATTGTGTCATTTAAGGTTTGTGTTTCCTTGTTAATTTTCTGTTTAGTTGATCTATCCATAGTTGTGAGTGGGGTATTAAAGTCTGCCACTATTATTGTGTTACTATTAATTTCCTCTTTCATACTCGTTAGTGTTTGCCGCATATATTGCGGTGCTCCTATGTTGGGTGCATATATATTTATAATTGTTATATCTTCTTCTTGGATTGATCCTTTGATCATTATGTAGTGTCCTTCTTTGTCTCTTTTCACATCCTTTATTTGAAAGTCTATTTTATCTGATATGAGTATTGCAACTCCTGCTTTCTTTTGGTCTCCGTTTGCGTGAAATATTTTTTTCCAGCCCTTCACTTTTAGTCTGTATGTGTCTCTTGTTTTGAGGTGGGTCTCTTGTAGACAGCATATATAGGGGTCTTGTTTTTGTATCCATTCAGCCAATCTTTGTCTTTTGGTTGGGGCATTCAACCCATTTACATTTAGGGTAATTATTGATAGGTGTGGTCCCGTTGCCATTTACTATGTTGTTTTGGGTTCACGTTTATACAACCTTTCTGCATTTCCTGTCTAGAGAAGGTCCTTTAGCATTTGTTGAAGAGCTGGTTTGGTGGTGCTGAATTCTCTCAGCTTTTGCTTATCTGTAAAGCTTTCGAATTCTCCTTCATATCTGAATGAGATCCTTGCTGCATACAGTAATCTAGGTTGTAGGTTATTCTCTTTCATTACTTTCAGTACGTCCTGCCATTCCCTTCTGGCCTGGAGGGTTTCTATTGACAGATCAGCTGTTATCCTTATGGGAATCCCTTTGTGTGTTATTTGTTGTTTCTCCCTTGCTGCTTTTAATATTTGTTCTTTGTGTTTGATCTTTGTTAATTTGATTAATATGTGTCTTGGGGTGTTTCGCCTTGGGTTTATCCTGTTTGGGACTCTCTGGGTTTCTTGGACTTGGGTGGCTATTTCCTTCCCAATTTTAGAGAAGTTTTCAGCTATTATCTCCTCGAGTATTTTCTCATGGCCTTTCTTTTTGTCTTCTTCTTCTGGGACTCCTATGATTCGAATGTTGGGGCGTTTCACAGTGTCCCAGAGGTCCCTGAGGTTGTCCTCATTTCTTTTGATCCTTTTTTCTTTTTTTCCTCTCTGCTTCATTTTTTTCCACCATTTTATCTTCTACCTCACTTATCCTATCTTCTACCTCCGTTATTCTACTCTTGGTTCCCTCCAAAGTGTTTTTGATCTCATTCATTGCATTATTCATTTGTAATTGACTCTTTTTTATTTCTTCTAGGTCTTTATTAAACAGTTCTTGCATCTTTTCAATCTTTGTCTCCAGGCTATTTATCTGTAACTCCATTTTGTTTTCAAGATTTTGGATCATTTTTATTATCATTATTCTAAATTCTTTTTCAGGTAGATTCCCTATCTCCTCCTCTTTTGTTTGACTTGGTGGGCATTTTTCATGTTCCTTTACCTGTTGGGTATTTCTTTGTCTTTTCATCTTGTTTAGATTGCTGTGTCTGGAGTGGGCTTTCTGTATTCTGGAGGTCTGTGGTTCCTTTTTATTGTGGAGGATTTACCCAGTGGGTGGGGTTAGACGATTGGCTTGTCAAGGTTTCCTGGTTAGGGAAGCTTGCGTCAGTGTTCTGGTGCGTGGAATTTGATTTCTTCTCTTTGGAGAGCAATGGAGTGCCCAGTAATGAATTTTGAGATGGGTCTATGTGTTAGGTGTGACTTTGGGCAGCCTGTATGTTGGCGTTCAGGGCTATGTTCTTGCGTTGCTGGAGAATTTGCGTGGTATGTCTTGCTCTAAAACTTATTGGCTCTTGGGTGGTGGTTGGTTTCAGTGTAGGTATGGAGGCTTTTGGAACATCACTTATTACTTAAAGTTCCATGTAGTCAGGAGTTTTCTGGTGTTCTCAGGTTTTGGGCTTAAGTCTCCTGCCTCTGGATTTCAGTTTTATTCTTCCTGTAGTCTCAGGACTTCTCCAACTATACAGCACTGATAATAAAACTTCTAGGTTAATGGCAAAAAGATTCTCCCCCGTTAGGGACACCCAGAGAGGTTCACAGAGTTACATGAAGAAGAGGAGAGGGAGGAGGGAGATAGAGATGAGCAGGAGGAGAAAAAGGGGGACTCAAGAGGAGAGAGACAGATCTACACAGTTGTCTGTTCCCAGAGTGTTCTCCGTAGCCCAGACACCTACAGAGATTCACAGAATTGGATTGGGAAGAGAAGGGGAAAGGAGGAAATAGAGGTGTTCTGAGGTAGAAAACAGAGAGTCAAGATTGGGAGAGAGTAATCAACACACTCCTGAATAAAAATGGGAACTGAATTTCAGTTTAAAAATAGGGCTTCTCTTCTTTTTTTTTTGTAAGGTTATAGTGTATTGAAAATGAAAATTAAGGAGTAGTAGAGGAGTACTAGAGGACTTTAAATAAATAAGAGAAAAAGAAAAATAGAAAATAGAAGAGAAAAAGGAAAGAAAAAAAAAGAAGCAAAAAAAAAAAAAGAAAAAGAATTTTTTTCCCCTAATTAAAAAAATCATAAAAATCTATGAAAATGAAAGTTAAGGAGTAATGGGGGAGTAATAGGGAATTTTAAAGGAAAATAAAAGAGAAAAAATAAAAAAGAAAAAAGAAAAAATTAAAAAAATAAAAAAATTTTTTTCCTCTTACTTAAAAAAAAAAAAAGTAAAAACATATCTAGGAATTTCTCTGGAGCTGTTGTGGTCAGTGTGGGTTTGGCTCAGTTTCAGACAGCTCCTCGAGGCAGCTTACACTTCTCGATATTTACAGGCCCCTTCCGGTGAAGTCGGTGTTTTCTACAGGGACCGGTTGCACCGGTCCCTTCTGAAGCGGTTCCCTTTGTTTATTTGGCTTCTGTTTGCCGGTCTCTTCAGAGCCTTATTTCTGCCCTGACACAGGCGGGCGGAGGTGGACTCTTATTCAGGTAGCTAGTTCCGTGGCTCTGCGGGGAGGGGCTGGCGCTGCGGGGAGGGGCTGGCGCTGCGGGGAGGGGCCGGCGCTGCGGGGAGGGGCTGACGCTGCTTTCTCAGTCTGCGCTGCTCAGGCTCCCGGCTGTTCTATATGGAGTGCGCCCCGCGCTGCGCGAGGTTCCAGCCCTCGGGTGTTCCACAAAAGCGCGGAACGAAAAGCTGCGCCTGCTCTCTGTGCCTTCCCCTTCAGAGTGGTCCAGGCAGCCAGGGGCTTGATGGGCGCACTCTCCCCAGGTGTGGCGCGCCCACTCCCTTCCGCGGACCCAGTCTCAGTTTCCGCTGGCGCCAGTCGGGTGCGTGCACCTTCTGCCCTCCACGTCCCCAGCCCCAGTCCCCGCCCGCGCCGGTCTGGTGCCTGCGCCCTGTGTCTCGCCGCGACCTTCCCCTCCCCCCTGCCTCCTGCCTCCGGTGGGCCTGGGCCGGTCCGCAGCCTGCGAGCTGTTCTCTGGACTTTCTCAGTCCCTTTGTTCTGCGAACGGCCGGCAGTGTGTTCCGGCCGGTCAATTTTCTCTCTCTCTTTTGCTCTCCCACAGATCAAGTTGACAACTCACAGAAGCTCCCTCCGACTGTCCCCAGGGCACTCAGGCCCGGACCCTACCCCAAGCAATGCCGCCTAAGAGTCCCTTCCCAGGACGGATCTCCGTCCTTAGCTCTTCTATCTCACTTTTTATCTTTTATATTTTGTCCTACCTCCTTTCGAAGACAATGGGCTGCTTTTCTGGGCGCCTGATGACCTCAGCTAGCGATCAGAAGTTGTTTTGTGAAGTTTGCTCTGCGTTCAGTTACTCTTTTGATGAATTTGTAGGAGAGAAAGTGGTCTCCCCGTCCTACTCCTCCACCATCTTGAATCTTCTCCTCCAGTTTACATTTATTTTAAATCAGTTGAGTAATCAATTAACTTTTTAATGTTTTATCTTTACTTGACCATCATGGATTGTTTTTACAGCATCTTTATAATTTGTTATGCTTTATTATTCTCAACGTTGTATGGTGGACCAGAGTATTAATAATGCAAGGGGCCAATAAGTGTATCCAAACCCATGGGACCTGTTGTCTCTTTTGTCCCTTGTTATGTCCTTCAGGATATAGCCTAGGATTTTCTCAAACACAGTTTATGATTGAAGCTCAGATGTCCTTCTATCTCTTGTGAAGGTTGGCAGAGACATTGTTTAGAGCAAAGCAGCACTACTTAGATTAAAATTCCCTCAAAATCATGTGCTGTCTTCTGAAGATAACTTAATGGCATTAGTTGAAGTAGTCTTTATATTTGAGATAATTTTATTCTTATATAGACCCTGGATATTAAAAAATATAGTTCCCAATTTACCCAAGTTTTTGGAATCATTGGAAGATCACACTTATACCACAAATAAAAATGGAAAAATAGTTAGGGAAAAGTCATAACTTTACAGGCTGCCTCAGTATAAATTCTATCTCATAGTATTTCTCATTGAATAAGGGTACTGAGCCTGTTAGTGTGGAATGAGGTCTGTTAGTATGTTCATGTGACTAGAGTTTCATTTGTAATTATCTCTTCAATGAGAGCTAGGCCCTCATTTGGATGGTTAATTCTTTCATCATTCCTATTTAGCTGCCCTTCTCATTTTAAGAGTTTCTAATAAACATTCTTTTTTGAACATTGATTATTTTCAAATCATATATCTTATTCTTCTATTTCAGAGAACATCAGTGATACTTATTTCACAGATAAGAGTACATCAAATTCATGTAGGCGCTGTCATGTGTATTGATGACTTGTACTTAGTTTTTTCTTTCTTGTTCTCTTTCATTTCACTTTGTGAAGTTGATATTTCCATTTTACAGATTAAAACAAAAACAGCAACCAACAAACTCAGAGAGGCTAAGAGCCAAAGGTAACTAAGTCATTCAGAGAGGGGTCATTCATTCTAGTACTCCCCAGTAATCCAGTGTTGGAGTAGACAGTTGGGATGCATTGGCATGTTCCGCTTTACCAGGTTCTATACCTGCGGATCAAAAACATTTAAAAATAATTCCAGAAAGTTCAAAAAAGGAAAACATGAATATGCTGCCCACAGGCAACTATTTACCTGGTATTTACATTTTATGTACAACTAATTCCATAGCATTTGCATTTTAGTAGGTATTATCAGTAATCTAGAGAAGATTAAATCTAAGGAGGATGTACATAGACTGTATGCAAATAGTATACTGTTCTATATAAAGGACTTGATCATTGCAGATTTGGGTATCTTCCAGGGTCCTGAAACCAATCCCTTGAAATATCAAGGGACATATGTACCATAACTGTTATTTCTCCCCATTGATTTTTAAGTGTTTCCATATGTTTATAACTATTGTTTCAGTGAGTAAATGGTACGTGGGAGTAGCTGACAGGTAAACAGGATCACCTAACAGTTTATTATTTAAGACTTTAAGTAGAAAGTCATCACTGGCATTTAGTGATCTTATATCAGTCCAGACTGAGCTCCAGTTAATACTTGAAAAGTATAGATCCTATATTGCTTCATGGAGCATGGCAATTATTGTTTCTGCTTATCTTCTACAAAATATCAGTGTAGGTCACTAGGAATTTTATATGACCATGCATAATGGGTGTATAAGACTGTTCTTATAACAGGCATCTGTTAGAATTTTTGTTTCTGTTTGATTAGAGTTGGACTATAAAGAAAGCTGAGCGCTGAAGAATTGATGCTTTTGAACTGTGGTGTTGGAGAAGACTCTTGAGAGTCCCTTGGACTGCAAGGAGATCCAACCAGTCCATCCTAAAGGAGATCACTCCTGAGTATTCATTGAAGGGACTGATGTTGAAGCTGAAACTCCAGCACTTTGGCACTTGATGTGGACAGCTGACTCATTTGAAAAGACCCTGATGCTGGGAAAGATAGAGGGCAGGACGAGAAGGGGACAACAGAGGATGAGATGGCTGGATGGCATCACTGACACAATGGACATGGGTTTGGGTAGACTCCGGGAGTTGGTGATGGACAGGGAGGCCTGGCGTGCTGCGGTTCACGGGGTCACAAAGAGTTGGACACGACTGAGCGACTGAACTGAACTGAATATGCTATACGTTGTTGCTTCCCAGTTTACTTACAGCCAGAAGAATTTAACTTCTTTGGGTTATTTCACACTAATATTTCTACATTTAAGTTTTCAAACCAAAGCAGTCCTTTGTGTCTGAGAATTTACAACTTACTGCTCTTATAAGGTAAAAAATAGTGAACCAAACTGAACCACCATTAGGCGTTGGTGGTTCAAGCCTGTTAGTTTTGAAACTCTCAAACCTCTTTCTTCTTTTTAATTTTATTGTATTTATTTATTTATTCACTTTTGGGCTAGGCCATTCCCAGACCAGGGATGGAACCTGGGTCCCCCGAGGGAATTCCCTCTCAGACCTCTTTCAATAGTTTCATTTTGGTACTGGACTCAGAGAAATCAGTTTTGCATTTGCAAAAGCTGTCAGGTTTTTGAAAATGAAATGATGTTTTAACTCTGAATAAAACAATTTTACTTATTGAACAGGTGTTTTTAGAATATCCCTGGGATATTCTTCAGATAGACATGTGTGCATATGTGTGTCTGCCTCTAGTGAGTCCTCAATTGCATCAGTGATCCCTCAGATCCTCATTAACTTTCTCTTTGCAGGAAGAGCACATCAGTGGACATGCTTATGTCCATCTGTGTCACTGTTGTGATGTCCTTCTTCCCAGCCAGCTTTGTCATGTTCCTAATCCAGGAGCACATCAGCAAAGTGAAGCACCTGCAGTTCATCACTGGAGTGAAGCCTGTCATCGACTGGCTCTCCAATTTTGTCTGGGACATGGTAAGACCACCCATCTGCTGCTGTGTCATAAACCTCCATCAGGGCTCTAGATTGGATGAATAAAAGAGCCTCTCGCCTTCAGCAGGAAGTGTTCTAGCTATCCAAACATGAACAAAAGAAGAAAAGGCAGACAGAACTGTAAACTTTCATGTCACCAAACATGGCATTAAAAACAGAGCTGATCTCACACCAGAGCAAGTATGTCCACATGGATGGCAGTTAATACAACTACCACCTCATTCCCTGAGAACCTTTTAAAGAAGCTGAAGTAGAAGACTCTCAGTTAAAACTCAAAGCTAATGCCTCTAATATGTTTGATGGATTTGAACCTCCAGAGTCAGCGTGTTCTTTGATTTACTAGGAAACTCATCTGTCCTCCAAATTCCTGAGGACCAGGTAACTGAGAGGTGATCGAGCTCCCTGTTTTTTCAGTTTCCCCATGGAGAGCTAATTCATAATTTACTATATTGTTTTTGCAATATGTTAGAAACATTAAATAACATAGCTGTAAGTACAGATTACCAGGAGAGCTTGGTAGTACCAAATCTAGTTTAAGAAGGCTGAGGCACTCAACTTAAAAACTGAAGTTGTTTGTAAGAAGATCTTGTATCATCTGTGATGGTACTGAAGAAATTCTTTCAAGGTTAGGGGCAGGGTATTTACTTGAGGTGACTTAATATTTACAATAAAGATAGTATATTATTATTGTCTCATTACCTTATGGCAATACAACAGCTTCATAAATGAAGATAAAAATATAAAACACAATAAAAAGAATCAGATTGTATATGTAGACTTTTATTTACTTGAGGTGACTTAATATTTACAATAAAGATCGTATATTATTATTGTTTCATTTCCTTATGGCAATACAACAGCTTCATAAATGAAGATAAAAATATAAAACACAATAAAAAGAATCAGATTGTATATGCAGACTTTTATTAGGGCAAACATTTCCATAAGCATAAATATCTCACTAATATCTTTGTTAAAATATCTTTTATAAGATATTTATTAAATGTCTTTATTAAAAGTGATCCAAAATGAAGTAAAAATTAGTAAAACTGACTATAAATGAAGACACTGCAGCATATAAACCAATGATTCATCAATGATGTTTAATAACAGGACCTAATAACATTTTTCAAGTAAGTAAGTAATGTGAAAAACATTAATACAGATGACACAGATAACATTGTACTCTTCCATAGTAAAGAAATATGTTTAATATTTTTATGAACCCCATTTGGTATTATAAAATAAACCTGACTGGACAAAAACTTTTAAAATCTCAGAAAAACAGACATGATGAAAAAGGTAATAATGTATACAAATAATTTAAAGATATTATCATAGATATGGAAATGTAATAATCATTTGAATGTAAGAAAATGCTACAAAAGCAGAGGGTTATCAAAATAGAGAATGAGAGATATTCTCAAACAAATGAAAAATCAAGACCTGGTAATAAAGGCAAGTATTTTTAACATATGACAGATACTAAAATGCCAAGGGGAAAATGAACAGACTGTTTCCTGAAGTGGTAGTGACAATGGACAGACGTAGCTTTTAAATATGCAAAGGACATAGCAAATTAACTTACCACCTCCTTCAAAATAAAGTGAGAATCTCTTGGGGGAATTTAAGCACCAATAGCAGATACATCTTATGACAATTCATGAAATGCTCTGTATACCACTGGAAAACTATTTCAATGGTGAAAATGATGTAGGAATCAGAAGCATATTCTGCTGAGACTCAAGGAAGTTAACACTTTCCCGAACTGGAAATAAATTTGTAAGAAGGCATATAAAGTTATTGACTAAATTCGATTTGTTGTAAGAATAACTCATTCCTAGTGAAATAGCTTACCAGCTGCCACTACTCTGGGATCCTCATGAGACTGATGTCTCCCAGCTGCACGGCTGTCTGCACTTTCGTTCCACCAAAGAACATGAACTGCAGAAATAAACCAGGAATAGATGTTAAAGACTGTGGCGTTACTACCAATAAGAGACAGAAACATTAACCAGAAACTGAAAGTCCTATTCTTTCAATCAAAATAGTGAGTATCACAGGTAACGCTAAGTATGTTACTGATAAGATTTCAGAGGGGCCAGAGATTTGGGAGAGAAATAATTAGTCAAACTTGTTTTGTAGATGAACAAAGAAAAAGCTGGAAAAGAGAAGTAAAATAATGCAGCTAAAGACATAATCAGGCCAAGACCCAAACTGTATGACTTCCTAATACATGTTAACTTTATTTTAAAAAAGCAAGATTATAAAAAAGTTGTGCTTACTATTGAATATTTGGGTGATGGAAAGAAAAAAAAGTAGGATATTAAGTGTCTAAGGAAAAATTCTATTAAGTGCATTTCCTTAAAAAAAAATGGGAGTAAAATCACATTAGGATCTTGCTGTATATTATGCTTAGTCTTAGTAACATATTTTTAAAAATCAACAATTTGTACTTCCTCTGGAAATAATATTAATTTTTAATGGCTATGGGAATTACTTCTTGTAACAACATTTCATCCCAACTCCTTATTATTGGCCAATTAAATTATTTTCACTAATTCCATATTCTTTGAAATACTGGGATAATGTTCTTGTGCATAAATTTTTATAATATATACTATATGTATAGGAAAATGCAGAGAAAGAGGAAGTATGAGGCATTTCTATACCACCCAGAAAAAACCGTTTTAATACTTGGTGTAACTCTGTCCACAGTTATGCATATATATTTGTATTTACACACACACAAACACAGGCTTCCCTGGTAGCTCAGTGATAACAGTTATAGAATACATGTTTGTATTTAGACACACACACACACGCTTCTCTGGTGGCTTTGTGATAAAGAACCTGCCTGCCAAGGAAGGAGATGCAGGTTCAATCCTTGGGTTGGGAAGATCCCCTGGAGAAGGAAATGGCAACCCACTCCAGTATTCTTGCCTGGGAAATCCCATGGACAGTGGAGCATGGTGGGCTACAGTCCATGGAGTTGCAAAAGAGTCAGACATGGCTTAGCGACTAAACAATAACAACAATACATATAAACATGTATAAGAATATATGTTTATAGTTATAATTACATTATATGTGACACATATTTATATATCTATTTATGTATCACATGTGTGTTACATAAAGAAGTTCATACCACATTGTTTCCAAAGTTTCCTTACTATAAACAATGCTGATATAAACTTGATTAGAGCAGCAGTACATGTACATCTATGATAAGAACATTTACCACTAACATTTGTTGGGTGCTTGCTGCAGTGCTGGGCCTGGTTTAAATTTTGCATGTGTTAACTCATTTAGTTTTCACAATAACCTTAGGTGCAGGTTATTATCACTTTTGGACGAGGAAAATAAGTAAGGCACGATAAGGTTAAGTAACTCATTCAAGGTCATAGAGTTTTGTGGAGCTGAGATTCAAACCCAGGCAGTCTGGATCTGATTATTTTCTTAATATAAACTCCTAAAATTTAGACTGAGAGAAGCAAAGAGTATCTTATATACATATATACACACTTACAAATATACAGTGTATGTATATACACTATCCTCAAGAAGTGAAGTACTGATTTATACTCAGCATATTATATTATCATACTCCTAGTACACTGAGCATGAATTTAAGATGAAAAGATATGTGTACACACATTGCAGTAGTTTTTTAAATAAAAAAGTTTACACATTCGTTATAGTAAATTAGAGATTTAAAAAACCTTTAATTTGATCATTTAAATATGACTATGTATTTTATGTCCTTTCAAATTTTCTTCTGGTAGAACTAAAAACATTCATGTTTCCTAGAATGTAGGCAAAAACAATTAAATATTAAAGCTTTTTATTTATATTTATATTGCCAAATTATTGGAGGGGGGCAAACTTAAGCCTAACGCAGTACAACAGTATTTGTTTTTCCCTGGCCCCTCTAATACTGTATCTTTATAATACATTTTTATTAGGTAAAAAATGACATCTCATTATTGTTTTAATCTGCATCTTTTAAAATATATATTAGTCACCTGTGTCATCTTGGCATATGCTTTTCTTTTGGATTTCATATATATATATATACATATATATATATAAACACACACACACATATATACACACATATACACACACATATAAATGCACAAAATTTGAGCCTTTGAATAATAAAATCATCAGTTGATTCTTTTTTTTCCTTCATAGTTTCTTCATTTGTTTTTGGCTTACAAATGTTTTCACATATTAATAAATTTATCTATATTTTGTTTCAGTTATTCTATGAATTCAGTTTTTAACTGAGATCTGTAATCCATCTTGATTTTATTTTAGTGTATGGTATGAGATAGGCATTTAATAATTATCATAATTTTTCTCTTCTTCATGTATTTCTCAAATGGGACAAACATGTATTTTTGCACAGTTCAACTTTATTATTTCCTTTTTACAATATATTATCAGAATTTGAATTTCTGGGGAATGATTAACTCAGTTTTTGGATATGCTAGGTTTGAGATGTCCATTAGACATGAGGCAACTGGATATAATGGGTTTTCAAATATTAAAAGTCTTAATCATTTATTCTTACAGATAAACTTTATAAACATTTTCTGGGTTTGCCACAAAAAAACCCCACTCAAATTCTGATTGGAGTATCTTTCAACTTTAAAAGTTAAGTATCCCAAACAGATGTTTTTATTAAATAAATCAGTATGGTAATATATACTATGTGTATCTAAGTAGTGAGAGACTGGTTAATTTATTCTTTGTGTTTGTCTATGTTTTTAATATTATAATAACTATATATTACTTTTCACCCCAAAACAATCTCCTTATGTCAAGCAATACTATTTTTTAAAAAATCACAAAAGGTACAAATAGTACAAGCTTTCATGTATAAAATAAATAAGTTGTTAAGACAGTAAATTTTAAAAGTTTCCATTATAAGAAAAAAAAATTTGTAACTATGTGAGGTGATGGATGTTAACTAAATTTATTGTGGTAATCATTTCACAATATATCCATACATCAGATCATTATGTTCTACACCTTAAACTTATACAAGGTTATATGTCAATTATATTGCAATAAAACTAGAAAAAAAATAGTAAAAGTACATTAAAAAAATGATGAACAGGTGATTTCCTGAGATTCTTTCCAGTTTTTTAAAATTTTATCATTTTGATATATCAGAGAAAAGAGCAGTTCAATATTTGAAAAAGGCTTCATAAGGTATTGATATTCTATATAAGATTGAAAACAGGTTTACTTAACTCTTAAAATTACAAAAAAACTAATAATTTGGCAATAAAAAGTAAAATACACTCAATAATGAGAACAGAAACAAACTGAGCCAAGGAGTTTAACAGCAGATCAACAGTATACTTTGTAATTTCATAGAAGAGACGGACAACTGTACCTCTGTTGAGTACTCCATATTCTGCATGGAACACTCCAACTAATTTTGTGTAGCCTTGATTGACATGAGTATGAACTGCCCTTTTAAATGGGTCACCCCACAGAGCTGACCCACCAGGTTTCATCTGAAAAGTAGCCAGTTCATAGACTCCTAGAATAGGGAGAAAAATATTTTACAGAACACATTCAAGCAGTTTGTAGTCCTGTCTAGTTTGGTTTTGGTGAAAAGCTAATCTACATATATAGATTTGGAGGATCATACATGTATACATGTTTATGTAGACATATTTATTAATAATTTACACTGTTTTTCTGTGCTTTTATGTTTAGAAAGTCTTTGTTCTAGTTTAAGGGTGAGCTGTTTTAGCTTAATGTACAGAACAAAGAAAAAAGGACTAAAAGATACAGGTAAGTTATTATCTAAAATATTTTTAACCTATAAAATTTATTAATAAAATAGTGAGAATTTATAACAGAATAGGACTTTTTAGCTGCTTGCATCTACACTTTCATAACAGAAATGAATAAGAGTATTTTCCAATTTCTTACAGCTCTACTCTTCAACTTTCACTACTTTTTTGCTTTATGTAATTGCCTCCTATAGGTTTGCATTTCTACCAGCAACAGCAGGCAAATGATGAACCTCAGAGTTTTTGAGGGAAAATGAATCCTAAAGGAGATGCTTTTATTATTCCTAAATATCCAGGTAAATTCTTGAAAAGCATTTTACCTTTGGATAGAAGTATAGAGTGGATGGACAAAAAGAAACCACAGGACCAGTAGATTTGAGAAGTAGAGGAAAAACATGCAAGTTACTGAAGAATCATGAATAACACAGAGGAAGAGAACCAAGACTTGATATTATCTTTGAAGTCCAGTAGTTCATTTAGATGGTGCCAAAAGCTGAGGGGGATCTAGGCAGATAAGGATCTAAATAAGACTTTTCAATCTCTTATAATCTAAAATGCACTATAGAGTTGGGAATAATGGGGGGAATAAAATATCATTTAAATTGGTTTATGCTTTTTCTAATCTGACCTTTGGTTAAAACTGGATTGAGGTAATAATTTCTTTAAGTCAGCAAGAAGTGAAATCAGGAAGAAGACAAATCTTTAGGAATTATTTTCAAACTGAGAAATAAGAAAGAGGAAGACACAAATGTTAGACTACAGTAATATAGCTTGGCAGTTTCAGTTAATTCATTCCCCCCAAACAGTCAATTTTATAAGCAAATTTATACTTAATGATTTGAGATTGATAGTGATTTATGGAAAATACTTTAAAAAGTTTATATTGTTTTAAAATTATGATAAAATATCATACATTTTCCCTCATTTACCCATATGTGTTCCTTGTTCCCAGGGCCCAAATTCTCAACCTCTAGTGACCATGTCAACTTTTTCTATAATACAGCTAAATTTTAAGCATCAGAACAATACTAATTTGGAAAAATACTTCATTATTTAATGCTCATTTTAAAAATTAAGAGCTCTAATTTATTTTTATCTCAACAATCAACATATATTCCTATATTAAGCAAAAGATTAACTTCATTTTCCCCACTAGAAGTTTCATTTTTATAGTTTAAAATCTTAAGTAGTTTCTCCATCAAAGCTCAAAGTGAATAAGACAGAAGGACTTACCTTCTTTTGGAGGTTTTACTAATTTGCACCATGGCACCAGATAAGTGATTTCACTCTCCTGTTTATCAATAAGAGCTAAATTTGGAATGAGAAATTGTTCTTGCCATTCCTTATCTTTGGCCAAGGCTTTCCGAACTTCAGTTCGATGAGTAAAATTGTCTATAGGAAGGAGTAAGAAAAATAAAAATGTTTGATTTAAAACTACCTCTACTTTTTCCGGGTCATTCAATTTTATAAACATTCATGGAGGCCACATAAGAACTGTGCTATATTACTGGAAATACCAACACTGTTCCCAGTTGTTCATGGTCTTAAACAGGAGCAGCAATGTAATCAATTAATGATAATGTCATACAGTAGTGAGCTTTATATGCTCTAGCACTTAATAGGTAGTTGTGAGAGTTAGGTAAGTTATTGAATCTTTCTGTGTCTGTTTAACTCCAGGGCTGACGTAAGGATTAAATGAATTAGTACATGAAATGAGCTCAGCACAGCACAGTGTTTGATACCTAGTGAGCACTCAATATACGTTAACTATACTTACCAATTTTATTGAGGCATTTAAATTACAGTGCCAGTTTAAAAAAACACTTTTTCTTTGTTAGTGATGATGGTGAAGAGTGGCAAAGTCAAAGTACAATTGAATTAAATTTAACATGAAGCTAATTAACATGAAATGAAGTTAAGATTTGCTTTTCAGCCTCTCTGTGAACAAACAACTTCTAAAGAAATAGTGCTCCTTCTCTTGTCACCCATTCTTTTTAACCCAGTACTATTTCTCCTGTTTGTTACCCATATGTTACTAACATATGGGCCTAGTACTACTATATTTAGTAATAGGACCTTTTAAGACTAATGGTAAAAGAGTTTTCTATGGTTTATGCTGTGTAAATAAGGAATAACAGTTATCTTAGAGCTAATGTAAGTTATATCAGGACGTTACTAGTAATTTTCTTAGTGGAACATGATTCAACTGATGGTGCATAAAGGCATAACTTGTGTTTTAATGGGGTTTGTTCTATTACAACAAGGAGAGCCCCTAAACTATGGCCATGCTAAATACAGAATGAGTAAGAGTGCATTCTCAGTCGTGTCCGACTCTTTGTTACTCCACGGACTGCAGCTTATCAGGCTCCTCTGTCCATGGAATTCTCCAGGCAAGAATACTGGAGTGGGTTGGCATTTTCTACTCCAGGGGATCTTCCTGACCCAGGGATGGAACTTGATTCTCTTGCATCTCCTGCACTGGCAGGTGGATTCTTTACCACTTTACCACCTGGGAAGCCCTTTACATATAAAACTACTTTATGACTATTTGAACACTGATGACCAGACATTAAATCAAATTATTAAGTCGTGTCTGACTCCTATGACCCCATGGACTGTAGCCCATAGGGTTTCCCAGGCAAGAATTCTGGAGTGGGTTGCCATTTCCTTCTCCAAAAATTATTTAGGTATCATCAAGTCCTTATGTGACATCACAAAGATCTGATACTGTAGTAATAAATATTCTGGGGATTCCTGTAATCGTTCTCCTTTTTCTAAACTAGTGGTTGGTCAGCTTCAGTATCAGAAGAACTCACTCAGTCCCTTTTCTTTTACCTCCATAGACTAGTATGACAGTGAATTCCTTGAAACTATGGCAGCACAAAAAATCAAAAGTGGCCTTGAAAACAACAGAATTATTGAATCTTACAGGTGGATGAGTGGTTTGAAGTTAACTATCATCCCCTGAAAGTGAAAGTTGCTCAGTTGTGTCCAACTCTTTGTGACCTCATAGAGTCTATGGAATTCTCCAGGCCAGAATACTGGAGTGGGTAGCTCCAAGGGATCTTCCCAACCCAAGGATCGAACTCAGTTCTCCTGCATTGTGGGTGGATTCTTTACCATCTGAGCCACCAGGGAAGCCCAAGAATACTGGAGTGGGTAGCCTATCTACCCCTTCTCCAGTGGATCTTTTGGATCCAGGAATCCCCTATCATCTTCTATTTCCCTAAAGTCCCCTAAATGTTTGAATGATTTTGGCTAAAATGTTAATTTCCAGATGTAGCTTCAATATAAAAAAAAATAATTCTTTTCTTTATGACCCTAACCCACTTGGGTTCTTGCAATCACTGCTTTAAATTTTTCATAAAAAATCTTTACAATAAGCCACTCTAAACTTTTTTTTTAGAATTAAAGTTTAGTTCACAATATAAAGGTTCCAGTGATGGGCTGTTAGGTGTACTGTTGGGAAGAATAATCACTGAATTTATTTTTGGTGTTGCTTTTTAAAAGTTTTACTTAACCTGTATGTTTTTAAAGTAACACAGATCCAAGAACTAAGTCTCATGTAATATCTAACAGAATGGACATCTGTACTGAATGCTTAAGCTATTGACTCATACCATACTTCCAGATATGAAACACTTTATTCACTCTGCCTCCAAATTCTACACTCCAGTATCCAACCAATTCAGAGTGAGCTGTCCGAAGATGAATGTTTTTCTTAACATTTTCCAGGAATTCATTCATCTTTGAGGGCTTAAGATAATAGGTACGGAATTCATAGAATGTTCCATCATATTGTCTGGGGCCTGTAGCAAAAGATGAACACACCTGAAGAAAGATAAGGAAAATTTAAATATTCTGGGGAAGAAGGGTTTATAATATTATGTTACAACCAAATCTGAGTCTGGAAACAAGGGACACACATTAGATTTATAATCTGTTTGGACTTCTGTTGTCTTCTCTCCATAGAATTTTAGAGATATGTCAATAAAGATGCCCACTTTGAAACATTCTATAGCTACTGTTTCCTAGGAGGGCGTCCACCATTAGTCACTTTTTCATGAGAAGTTGCTCACAGGAAAGCACTGGGGCATTTTCTTTATACAAAAGGACTAGAATTAGGATCGTAATAGTCTTTACAAATAGTTTATTACCTCGTATTTAGCCAATATTCCACCTTTATTGAATAGTATATATGTTAGAGTTAAAACATTTAAAACAATTTCTAAATATACAGATATTTTGGCTAGCACAATGAAAATGTGTTTACTGGCAAAAATTCATTTTTTTAAGGTTCCTAAAACAATGGAAATTCCTGGTCTAATCAAAGTATTTTTTAAATCCAATGAAGCAGACCACTGGTCAAAAATAGGACAGGAGTTTAACTAATGGAAACTATGACCTAGCCAATTGTATTGTAATACGGTGATATCCTGTGTAAACCCTAGAAAAAGAAAAAAAAAAAATCAGTGTCAGAATTGTCTGAATAGTTACTAGGTTTTAATTACAGATGCAACCTGCAGAAGGGCATTTAATCCACCCAATTATAGCAGGTTGATGTAAATATCAGTTAAGAACCATTAGTTACTTCTGTAATAGTCATATGCTCACAATGTAAATTTCTAATTTGGTTCTCTGAGTGAACTTAACTTTCAGTAGGAAATGCTTTGTGTATTGTATGTTTGTGTGTATACACTGATATATACAAATACATACTATATATATATATATATACACACACACACACACACACAAATATACACACACACACTCACATAGTATTCTAGTTTACATATCCATCCTATTTAAGTTTTGTTAGCATGTGCACATTTCCTGAAGTTGATTATACCAGAATTATCTATTAAAATAGTTTAGGTACTTATAAAGTTATTGATGAATTTTAGCCATATTTTGACTGTCAAAGAAAGCAGTACACTTCATGCTGTGACATATATTTTGTTCACCGAACACAGTAATACATATATTTTACTTAACTGTGTATGAGGCTTAATTACAATCTCTTTTGAGGTCATTTCAAGTCTATGATGAGTCATATTCTTATTGCCCAATTGACTACGCTTGCCATCAAAAACAAGTGCAGCTGCCCCTGCATTTGGCAGATGTTCTTTTGGTGCCATTTTACCAAACTTTACTAACACAATATTAAGCAAATAAAAGCTGCCTACTACTTATAGTTTAAAAATATTATAAATAAAATATATCAGATATCAGAAAATGGGTCAATGGAATAGTAACAACTTTTCAGGGAATTCATATTTGGAGATCAAAATATGTGATCAACAGCACACATTTTATTATCACTGGCAGAAGAAATATACAATAGGAAAGCTCAGGGAAAGGTTAACAGCAAGGGGTATGTGGTTTGTGAGAAGTCATGAAGTGATTTTTGTTGATGAGTGCTTCCTTTTCTCTAAATTAGGGCTCATTTTCCTTAGTAGTGACTTCCAATTCATTTATAAGAGAACATCTGGTTGACATTTAATAACGTCAAAGTACAGAATAAAATTCTAAGGAATAATTCTTGATCCTGCCCCAGTAGAGAAAATCAGGATAAAGGCTGTAATGCTAATCTCCGGTGAATGGTTTCTCTTTAGTCTCCACCAGAAAGTCAGTTTGAGAAGGAAGTAAAAGCCTGAATATCAAAAGGAAAAATCTCTAGGTTAGAGTCACAGAATAGGCCAATCCCTGACAGTTAAGGCTGAATCACAATAATCTATTTTGTACATTTCTCATTCAGATTAAATGAAGTTATCATCATATTTGCTACGAGGTTCCTGACAGTGGCTGACTCGGGCACCAACCTCAGGAGACAGCGATAGCTGCGCAGATGCTCCAACACCCGAACCCTGGGCCCTCTCTTTATGGTTCTCTGCCTGCAAAATGCTGGGAGGTTGTGTATTTCATTTAAAAGGCGGAGAATTGTTCTGTTGCTCCTTCAGTCTGGAGGGGCTTGTCAAAACATACTAAGAGAGGCTGGACCAGTGCCTAGTACAGGCCCCAATGCGGCAACAGCAACCTCGCGGGTCCGCAAAGACGCAGCAGCTGGCGCTTCAGGCGTGTCCTCACGACCAGCGGGCACCCAGGCTAGGCGACCCTGGCAGTGTGTCTTCTCCTGAAGGCACCCTTCCTCCCTCCTTCCGCGCGTCCCAGGGACCCCCGCCTCCGGATTCCGAGACTCGCTAGAACTTCTCGGGCAGCACCGCGCGGGCCTGTCTGGGCCCACTGACGCATGCGCAGCCCGCGCTCTACCCCCGCAGACGCCCGCGCGCCCTGCTCTCCTCGCCCAGGAAACGTTTTGGGCGCGTCCCGGCGGCCGGTACCTGAGGCGCCATCGTTGGAGCAGCCAGGGCCCTAGTCAGGCTCCTTCGGAAGGCAAGCATGGTGCGGCTTCGAGCGCTGAGAAGGGCAGCGGTCGACACGCTTCCTTAAATTCCTCGTTTTGTGTCGTCCCGACTGGAAGGGAGCAGCGCCTGCACTGCTGCGGGAGGCCGGCTCTGGGCGGGTCGGCTCCTCCTCCTGAGGGGGAAGAGGGTGGGGCTGGCCGCCCCGTCAGCCGGGCCTCGCCGCACGCCGAGCCTCGGGAGCGTTTGGTGTCAGCTCTGACCCTCTCCGTTTCTTCTCTGAAACGTTCTTTTCCTCAGCGTCGGAAGGGATATTAGAATTAGCAGGAAGTTGACGTCCTCGTTCCTATACCACCTGTCTGGGCCCATCACCTCGTCTCCTTGCGCACTTGCGTACAGTTAATTGGTAAAAGCGCGCGTGTGGGACGCCAGTGTGTGACTAGAGAGCCATCACTTCTCTCAGTGCATTTTCCTTCCCCGTCTCTACTCACAGCGTGAAGCTCTAAGGCTCCAAATAATTTACATTGTTTTTTTCACGAGCTCAGAGAAATGGGGATACCGAGCTAGATAAGAACAATTCAAAGATAAACATACGTTGTCAAAATTTTGTAACTCTTAAGCAAAACCTGCCGGGCCAGCCGGAAGATTTCAGCGAGCAACACGACGCGTTCCTTTAGGCTAAGAAATAAAGACGCAGAACAGATGGGGTCGAGAGGATCGCTGCAGTCAACGATGATTGTTTATTTCTCAGGGTTACATATATACTAAACCAAGAAGAGAGGCATCCCAAAGAAAATTCTTCCCCATGTACATCATCTTTAGGATAACAATCACCAGAGCTCTCTCATGGCGCCAAAGGCATCCTACTTATCTTAAGGGCAGTCGTGCAAAGCTATCTATCTGCGCCTTGTGTGCATTCAAGGCTCACTAATGTTCTGTTAGGAGTTAACTTGGATAGTAAATTCCAGAGGGGTGGCGGGACAGAGAGCTATGTCTGCGAACAGACCCTTGATAATCAATCAAGGCAGCTCCCAGAGTCAGCTGTTTCAAGCCGCTCCCCGCAAAAACCTCTGGTCTAGTCTTCCCTATCCCTGATTAATATTGCTCATCAGAATAACTACCTTCTAACATTTCGAGCTGTTTCTTCTAACGCCTGTTTCTGTATTTTAAAATAATACTCATATTCTCCTGTTTCTTTTTTTTTTTCTTTTTCTTCCTTTCTTTTCTGCTTAGATAGCATCTTTTGACTCTCTCTATGGAGGAAGAGAATTTACATCTCTAGTATAGCACTCCCCCCAACTAATTTCCCTTTCTGCACCTAATGGTGTTTCCGCTTAAAAAAAAAAAAAAATCAATTGATTACATCACTAATTTACATTATTTACATCATATATGTTGATGTTATTCTTGCTAATAGTTGCATTATTGCAAACATTAATGTAATATTTCTTATATTATCAGGACTAAGGGGGTTAGTTGTGCCTTGTGCAATGACTTGAATCATTCCTTCAGAGGGAAGGATGCTTTTACAAAACAAAGCATTATCTGTGCCTAGACTGGATCTTTATGTTTAAATTAATTTTCTTAGACCTCCCTCCCCTACGCTGGAATTTATAATTCATTCCCTCATTCAAGCTGTATTAATTAAATATCCTCTATGCTGACTGAATCACTTTTCCAGAAACTGGGGTTCACAGGTGAACAAAACACAATGTCTGTGTGTCCTTGGAACTTCCAGGTTAGGGGAGGCAGACAAATGAAGGAAAAATATATCAGGGATTAAAACAAGGAAAAACAGAGTAGAATTGGGAGAATAGAGAGTGCTGGAGGGAGGTAGCAGAGACTGCTGGCTATTTCCCAATAGTCATTCTTCTCCCAAACCCCCTTAAAAAAATACCAATAGAACCCAGGCAGCTTGGTGCAGCCATGTGACTAAGTCCTAGCCAGTGGGATATTTTAGCACATTTATGACCTACTGTAAGCTTTCTTAAAATAATGTAGGAGGGATTGTTTCACTCTTTGTCTTTTTCTTATTTCTGCTTGCTGGAATGTGGAAGTAATGAGTTCTTGGACTTTGAGGTAGAAGCCAGGTGCTGGAGATGGCAGAACAACAAAAGAAGCAGCCTAGGTTCTGACACCATGGAATACTAGGAGCCTTGGCCTGCCTGTTTATGGACTTATTTTAGGAGAGAATTCATCTTCTAGTTTAAGCCATTGCTGTGTGGCATATACCTATGATCTTAATCACGGAAGGGTGACTTTTTTTTTTTTTTAAATTTCTTTTTCATTTGTTTCTCTTTACCTTTTACTTATTAATCACCAAATTCTTTGCCCAAACTCAAAATGGTTGAAACTGTTAATCAGCTTTTCAGCTTCCTCTCCTAGAGTTATCTTTAATGAGTCTTTTGGTCTCTTGATCCAGTGTGGACTAAATGTTCTCTAAAGTGGCCCTGTAGTAATTCTTGGATCTCCTTTCACTCATCTCCTGGGAAATCTCATTTGCCTTCGAGATGATATCCTTTTTCCAGGATCTTATGTCTTTTTTTTTTTTCCCCCCCGCCTAATTTTAGGAGAGGGTATATGGGAATTAAACTTTTGAGGCTTTCAGCTCTAAAAATTTGTCAACTTCCTTAATTTATAGTTTGGGTGGATATGAACTTCTACACTGGAAATAATTTTTCCTTTTTTTTGAAGGTACTTCTCCATTGCAATATAGCTTCTGGTGAGACGTTCGTGCCATTTTAATTCTTGATCCTTTGTATGTGACTTGTCTGGAAGCTTTTATATTCTCCTCCCTAAATTTCTGAAATTTCACAGGGATATTCCTTGGGATAGATTTTTTTTCATCCATTGTGTCTCATTCAGTTGACCAGCTGTCTTGCTGATCCTGTTTGTGATGCCAATTGTCTTACTGTATTTCCCTGTGTGCACTGCTCGCTGAACCCATGGTAGGCAAGGCATGAGCTAGGAGGCTGGCAGAAAATGTGAGGAGCTGTAGGAACTGCAGATGGGTTTATTCCCTCCTGACTGGCATAGCAGCCTTAGCAGCAGACATAACATAACACAACATAACCACACACAACCTTTAGAGCTTCTCCAGGTGAAGCTTATGCAGTGTGCTGCACAAAGTAGCCCGTGATCAAGTGAATGATGTGCATGTGCAGGGCCATAAATGATCTCAGCTGTTACATAGAGCTCATGACTGCATGTGTAGTGCTATAAGTGATCTCAACTGTTCCATAGTCATTGTTTACAAAACCTGGGGTGAGAGAGCCTAACCACAACATCTTGGCTAATTTGCTATCCCCCCCACCCCAAATCTGGAAACGCTTAAATTATGAGAAATTTGTTGTGTTTCTTAGATTTTTTTCTTCCTCCTCTATCTCTGGAACTTTTGTTATTCAAACATCATGCCTCCACTTGATCCTCTAATTTTCTTTATTCCTACTAATTTTTAAATCTTTTTTTGCTTTTTTTGGGGGGGGAGAAGGGTCATGAAATGTTCCACATTTATTTTGTAACTCACCTAATAAACTTTAAAATGTCTGATTTAAATGTCCAGTTTATTTCCAAAAGCTCTTTTTAAACTCTTTTTTCCCAGAATCCTTTTTTACCCTACTGTCTTCAGAAGTGTTATCATCTTTTTGTTTCATTGGTTTAATATTTCTGTTTCTCTGGGGGTTTAAAAATGGTTTCAAGTTTTCATTTGAGTTTTATTTTGTTTTCTGTATATTTTATTATTTTTCCTCTCTCTGGTACTGAAGTTTTTCCTGAAATGTTTTTATATTTGTCTGTCAACTCATTTTTTAAAGTGGGACTATAAAAAATTTGAAAGCTCTTTGAGTACGGTGGGTCTTGCCAAGTCATGAGCTTTACTGTAGGGTGATCTGACTGGGGAGTTTCCTTCATTAGATATTGATTACCCCAGCTGTTATTGCCTATAAGTTGTTTCTTACCAGCTTTCTCTGCAAGGAAACTTCTGGTGTCCTACCTGTGAGGTCTAATTTTTGTTGTCAAGTTTTTGAGGCTGAAAAGAGAAGAAGCCAGAGATCTTGATATTTGGCAGTATCTTTAGAGAAAGAAATGGCAATCCACTCCGTTATTCTTTGCCTGGAGAATTCCATGGACAGAAGACTCTACAGTCCATGGGGTCGCAAATAGTCAGACACGATGAAGCGACTATCACTCATTTACACTTCAAGAACATATACTATATATACACACATATATATATTAGGCTAATGTATACCATATAGGCTAATATATGTGCCATATATATATATGTATGTGTATATATACATACATTATATACAGATAAATAGTTTAGGCTGTAATACATATTACATATATACTATAACATATATAATCTAGGCTAATTTGCTGTTACAAATTGACACCAAAAGTGTATTATGACTCAAACACTAACAAATTTTGTTTTTTTAAATGAGCAAACAGTGCGCTTACTTAGATGGCAGGCAGCTCTTCTATACGTAAAGAACTAGAGTCTTCAATGCTGTGGCTTGACCATCCCCTAGAGGCTCATCATTAACTGCATCCAACCAAGAGCAAGATAGAGGAAATCTCCAAGAATATTTCCAAGAAGGAAATGCTTACAAGATAGGAGTAAAATTTATGGCTACAACTTAGATAAACATTGTTAAATACTTTTAGGGGCCTAAGACAGTCTCCTGTTTAGTTTCTCACAGATTTTAATTATCCTCAAAGTGCTATAGTTAAACTTTATCTAAATGGTAAGGTTTTGAGAGATAAATAATTTCCTCAGGTTCATTGCTGCTAAGTGCTAAGTGGCCCAGCCAGTACCACTTTTAATTATTGCTCATCTGGCCCAGCCAGTGAGTGTGAAAGTGCATTTTTTACACTGTACATAACAAATAGTTATCAGTTAAAGGGTGGAGGAAATTATATGAGGTGGATAAAGGCAACAGTCCACTTGATGATGTCTCTACTTGGTTTTGTCCAAAGGTCAGGCTCATCACATCTGCAAAAGGAAGTGGGAGAGGTGGATTCAACACTAGCCCAGCTGCATAGGAGGGCAGTAGCTTTACATGTAAATTCCAGATACTCGAACTCTGATGATGTCCCTGGTAAGTACTTTCTTTGTGCTGCGTTCTGTGGTCACTAGGTGGTGGTATAAACTGGTTTCTTTCTTTAGGCCTTGCATAGTGTGAGCTATTTTTGTTACCTTTGAGTTCCTGTAACTTAACTTATGGGTATTTAGAGTGGAGTTCTCTCAGTTCTTTTTTTGTCATATGATATTATGTACTGAAGGGAACACCTGCAGTAAAGATGAATTACTTTAAAAACTTTTGAGTTGCTTTATTATAAATATAAATAAATGGTAATAAAGTAACAAATTTTCATTCAATGTTTGTTAGCAAATATGCTGTTCATATCGGTGAATATGTATTAAGCACTTGTGTGTTGAGTATTGAATTAAGTGCTATGGGGAAGGAAGAAGACTGGATGCCTTTTCTTGAGCTTGTCAATGTCTTGATGTGTCTGTATCAGGTTCTTTGCTGCTAGCATTCTTAGACTAAGCAACAGGAAAGACTTGTGAAAAGCTCAAAATTACATATAATGTGAATTTATTTAACATTATTTCTATTAATAAAGTAAATTGTTTTTATTACTAAAACATGTAAACATGAGTTTAATGTATTATATACATCCCTTTTTAGAAATCCTTAATTGACTTTAAGTTTTGCATTTGAAAGTGAATTTTAGTGCCAATGACCTTTAAAAGCTCTCAATAAAAAAACAATTATTTCCTGAGATAGGTTTTGCAAGTAAGTCTATTGCTTTGAATAATCCTTGGCCCTCACAACTGCAGTTGGAGGAAAATGGTAAAGGGGAGGTATTTCTGGACTTTTTGCTACTTGTTTCGGATTTTTATGACAAAATATGGGTGACTTCTTTCCTGTGTGTGTGTTAGTTGCTCAGTCGTGTCTGACGTTTTTGTGACCCAATGTACTGTAGCCCGCCTGGTTCCTCTGTACATGGAATTCTCTAGGCAAGAATACTGGAGTAGGTTGCCATTTCTTTCTCCAGGGGATCTTTTTGATGCAAGGATCGAATCCGGGTTCCTGCATTGCAGCTGTCTGAGCTACTACATCTGTTATCTTTAGGCACTAGTGTACTCAGTTTGTGACACATTTTTTCCTCAAGAAATTCCTCTTTCAAATGAATATGCATTATCTGACACTCGCCAATGTAATTCTGTTCACCTTTGCAAATTGTCATGGACACCTGCTAGTTGAGTAATCAACATACTTTTTAATCTGATTTAGCTTCACTTGACCATCTTTAATTGCTTTTGCAGCATTTTTATAATTTTTTATTTTTGAGATTTATTCTCAACATTGTATTGAGGGCTAAAGCATTATTGTAAGAGGCTTGTAGGGTATATCCAAACCCAGGGGACCTGTTGTTGTTTTGCACCTTTTCAAGTCCTTCAGGATATAGTCTAAGATTTTCCCAAGCACACTTTATGATTGAAGCTCAAATGTCCCTCTGTCTCTTATGAAAGTTGACAGACTCATAGCTAATGGGAAATCAGCACTACTTGGATTAAAATTTTTCCTGAAAAAATGTAAATTGTCTTCTCAAGATAATACTACTACTGAAGTTGGCTTCATATTCAAGATGATTTTCATCTTATATAGGTGCTGAATATTAAGAAATAGGGTTCCAGTTTCCCCACTGCCTTGGTGTCTCAGAAGCTTCCATTCAGCACATACACACATACACACACAAAACTAAAAATAGTGAAAAGTCATAACTTTACAGGCTGCTTCAGTGTAATTCCTGTTTCATAGTGTTTTCCTTTGAATAGTAATCCTGAGCCTGTAAGTGATTTGGCATGGGGTCTCTTGGTAGAGTCATATGACTAGAGTCTCATTTGTGATTAGCTTTCCAATGAGAGCTAGGCCCTCATTTGGTTGGCCCTCTTTCCCATCTAGCTCCCTTTCTTGTTTTTAAGGAGATTTTAATGAACATTGATTATTCTCAAATCTTATGTTGTATACCTGTCACTCTTTCTTTCAAAGAATGTTGGTGATACCTATTTCACAGACAAGAGAACATTAGATTCTAATGTACCTTATATTACATAGGAGCTGTTGTATTATGTCTTTTACTTACTTCTTTCTTAATTATTCTTTTTCATTTCACCTTGTGAGGTTGATTTTCCATTTCTAGAGTAAAACAAAAACAGCAAACAAGAAGTTCCAAGAAGCCAAGTGACTGCCAAGGGGTAACAGAATGAGTAGTTTGGAGATGGCTCACCCATTTTAATTGCTCTCTCATAATCCAGTGTTATAGAATATGTAGTTTATTCTTTCCCATATTGGTATTTAAGTGTTCCCTTATGCTTATTTTACAAAGAATGCTTCAATAAATAACTGTACAGGTCCCCTTGGTCATACACCTGTAAGTGGAATTAGTGAGTCAATTTCGTATTTTTTTGTTGATTTTTAAATTGATTTATACTCTTACCGGCAGTGAATAGGATTTCCTCTTTCTTCATATTCTTGACAATTCTTGTTAAGTATTTAATATTTTTGTATCTTTTGGCTGAGAAATATCTCGTTAATTTAATTTACATTTTTCTGATTTCATGTGAATTAAGCATCTTCTCATACTTTTGTAGGTCATGGTACTTTCTTTTCTTTTGGGTCCCTGTTTATATCCTTTGCCCTATTTTCTGTTATGTTGTTTATCTTAGTAATTTTATAACTTAAAGAAAGAAACAGTCTGCATACTAATCCTCTTTTGGTGTATTTGTTATTGACATAATCTTCCATTTATGCTAGTATTTAAACCTTCTTAATGATGCATTTTTGCCATATAGATGTTTCTTAATTAGTCGTTTCTTATGTTTTAGGAGTTTCTTGTGTCTTTTTTGAACTCATTTGAGATATACTTTTCCTATCCCTGTATATGAAGACATTTTCCTATAATATTATACAGTTTTGCTTTGGTGTTTAGGTATTTGATTTGTCTCAAATGTATTTTGCTCACAGTATGAGATGGAGGTTTAATTTGATTTTTATTTTTCCCTTTGATATTAGTAGTCCATTACTAAAGCATAATTTATTAAATACTTCATTCATTCCCTACAGAAATACCATGTTTTTAGGGTATAAACTTCCACATTGTCCGGGCCATTTTTGAATACCCTACTTCTTTGATGTATTTTTCTTTACTTATACTAAAGCTATGCTATCTGAATTATTCTAGGTTTGTCATCCATCTTGACATTCGATACAGTAAATTTATAGTTTTTATTTTTACATTGTCTTGGCTATTCCTGATCTTTACTATTCAAGTTGAATTTAGGGGTAAACTTCAGAAAATAACAATTCTCAATTTCATTTTGATTGAAATTATACTAACTTTATAGAGAAATTTGGGATGAATTGACATAGTTATTCTTAAATTTCTTAACATGAACAAAATAAAGCTCCTAATTTGTGGGAGGTTTTCTTATATGTGGTTTTTTTTTTTTTTTTCATTTATTTTTATTAGTTGGAGGCTAATTACTTTACAATATTGTAGTGGGTTTTGTCATACATTGACATGAATCAGCCATGGATTTACATGTATTCCGCATCCCGATCCCCCCTCCCACCTCCCTCTCCACCCAATTCCTCTGGGTCTTCCCAGTGCACCAGGCCCGAGCACTTGTCTCATGCATCCAGCCTGGGCTGGTGATCTGTTTCACCCTAGATAATATACATGTTTCGATGCTGTTCTCTCGAAACCTCCCACCCTCTCCTTCTCCCACAGAGTCCAAAATTCTGTTCTGTACATCTGTGTCTCTTTTTCTGTTTTGCATATAGGGTTATTGTTACCATCTTTCTAAATTCCGTATATATGCATTAGTATACTATATTGGTCTTTATCTTTCTGGCTTACTTCATTCTGTATAATGGGCTCCAATTTCATCCATCTCATTAGAACCGATTCAAATGAATTCTTTTTAATGGCTGAGTAATAATAAAAGCTATATATGACAAACCCACAGCAAGCATTACCCTCAATGGTGAAAAATTGAAAACATTTCCCCTGAAATCAGGAACAAGACAAGGGTGCCCACTCTCACCACTACTATTCAACATAGTGTTGGAAGTTTTGGCCACAGCAATCAGAGCAGAAAAAGAAGTAAAAGGAATCCAGATAGGAAAAGAAGAAGTGAAACTCTCGCTGTTCACAGATGACATGATCCTCTACATAGAAAACCCTAAAGACTCTACCAGAAAATTACTAGAGCTAATCAATGAATATAGTAAAGTTGCAGGATATAAAATTAACACACAGAAATCCCTTGCATTCCTATACATTAACAATGAGAAAACAGAAAGAGAAATTAAGGAAACAATACCATTCACCATTGCAACAAAAAGAATAAAATACTTAGGAGTATATCTACCTAATGAAACAAAAAACCTATACATAGAAAACTGTAAAACACTGATGAAAGAAATCAAAGAGGACACAAACAGATGGAGAAATATACCATGCTCATGGATTGGAAGAATCAATATTGTCAAAATGGCTATACTACCCAAAGCAATCTATAAATTCAATGCAATCCCTATCAAGCTACCAACGGTATTTTTCACAGAACTAGAACAAATCATTTCACAATTTGTATGGAGATACAAAAAACCTCGAATAGCCAAAGTAATCTTGAGAAAGAAGAATGGAACTGGAGGAATCAACCTGCCTGACTTCAGACTCTACTACAAAGCCACAGTCATCAAGACAGTATGGTACTGGCACAAAGACAGAAATATAGATCAATGGAACAGAATAGAAAGCCCAGAGATAAATCCACGAACCTGTGGACACCTTATCTTCGACAAAGGAGGCAAGAATACACAATGGAAAAAAGACAACCTCTTTAACAAGTGGTGCTGGGAAAACTGGTCAACCACTTGTAAAAGAATGAAACTAGAACACTTTCTAACACCATACACAAAAATAAACTCAAAATGGATTAAAGATCTAAATGTAAGACCAGAAACTATAAAACTCCTAGAGGAGAACATAGGCAAAACACTCTCTGAAATAAATCACAGCAGGATCCTCTATGACCCACCTCTCAGAATATTGGAAATAAAAACACAAATAAACAAATGGGACCTAATTAAACTTAAAAGCTTTTGCACAAGAAAGGAAACTATAAGCAAGGTGAAAAGACAGCCCTCAGATTGGGAGAAAATAATAGTAAATGAAGCAACAGACAAAGGATTAATCTCAAAAATATACAAGCAACTCCTGAAGCTCAATTCCAGAAAAATAAATGACCCAATCAAAAAATGGGCCAAAGAACTAAACAGACATTTCTCCAAAGAAGACATACAGATGGCTAACAAACACATGAAAAGATGCTCAACATCCCTCATTATCAGAGAAATGCAAATCAAAACCACAATGAAGTACCATTACACGCCAGTCAGGATGGCTGCTATCCAAAAGTCTACAAGCAATAAATGCTGGAGACGGTGTGGAGAAAAGGGAACCCTCTTACACTGTTGGTGGGAATGCAAACTAGTACAGCCACTATGGAGAACAGTGTGGAGATTTCTTAAAAAACTGGAAATAGAACTGCCATATGACCCAGCAATCCCACTTCTGGGCATACACACTGAGGAAACTAGATCTGAAAGAGACACGTGCACCCCAATGTTCATCACAGCACTATTTGTAATAGCCAGGACATGGAAGCAACCTAGATGCCCATCAGCAGACGAATGGATAAGGAAGCTTATATGTGTTTTAATGAAGAGTAATACTTGTCTTCAAAAATTTCTTATATAGCTTTCATAGATTTATTTGTGAAAACTTTACTTTTGTTGGTATTGTAAGATGCTTTTCAAAGTGCATTTTCTAACCAGTTGTATGTAACTGCTGCACAGAACACTATTGAACTTTGTATGTTGATCATGTATTTAGCAGCCTTGCTAGATTTTCTTATTAATTTAAATTTTAAGATTTTCCTTTTATAGATTTTTTTCTAGTGAGAAAACTTTATTTTCATAAAATAATGAAAATTTTGTTTCTTGCTCTTCAATATTCATACCCTCTTTCCTTTCATTCTTCCTCCCCTCTCTCCTGCCCTTGTTTCCCTCTTCCTTCCAATTTTTCTTTCTTTCCTTCTTTGCTTCCTCCCTTTCTCCTTTTCTTCTCTCTCTCTCTCTCTAACTGGGTAGGATTTCTGTGCAATGTTGAGTTTGTTTGGAACTTTAAGGGAACTTGTTATAAATTTTTTGTTTTTTTTTGTTTTTTTTGGGAACTTGTTATAAATTTTTTAATAAATATTCTTTATTGGGTTAAAGCAATTTTCTTGTTTTTAGTTTGCTCAGTTTTTAATTTGAAAAAATTTGTGAAAGCCCATTAAATTTTATCAAGACTTTTCCTGAATTTGTTGAAATAATTTGTTTTTATTCTTTAATTGATATTGTGGTGAATTGCAGTAACATATTTTTATAATGTTAAGACTTCTTTGGTAGTCTTACCTTCCAGGTATAAATCCTACCTGGATGTTAGATATTATTATTTTGAATGTTGTTAGATTCTGTTTGCTACTATTTTGTATAGAGTTTTTCTGTCTATGTTTGTAAGTGAGATTGGCTCTTAAGTTTTCCTTTCTCATATTGTCCTTGTTCAGTTTCCATTTCAATGTTATTTTAGGCTTATAGAAAAGAGTTGGGGGAGGTTTCCATTCCTTTTTGTATTTTATGAAACAATTTGAATATGATAAGGGTTACCTGTTTTTGGGAAGTGTATTAGAAGTACCTAGGGAAATTGGTTGGGCCTGGTTAAAATTTTAAACTACTGATTTGGCTTTACCTGTCTTTAGATTTTTTCATTTCTTCTTTTTATAAATCTTTGAGTTGGATTGTTAGTGTGTTAATTTTCAATCTTTCTTATTTTCCAGTATATTTATTTAAAATTATAAAATGTTTTTATCCCACCAATTTTGATAGTCCTATTAAGTAATAAATATATTGAAATTTCATCATTTTTTAAACATATAAAATATGTTTTAAAATTTCCATGTTTAAAAGACATTTTGTGGGTTTCTCTTTTCAATATTGATTCCTAATATTACATTATGACTATAGATTGTGGTTTGAATGATATTACATGTTAGCTGTTTATTGAGACTTTCTTTCCTAATGCATAAGTTTTATAAACATTTTTATTGGATTTGAAAACATTGTTTACAGCTTAAGTACAAAGTTGCATACACAAACATATACATACATGTATGATTGCCATAATTTTTTAAGATGCTTGACTTAACACAGTTTCTAATATCTCAGCAATCCTCTTAAGTAGTACCAAGGACCTTAACATGTTTATTTCTTATTTGTAATCCCTCTCATTATATCTCAGGTTTAACTTTTATCTTGTTTTTATGTTCCTCATTTGTGAGCATTCTCTCTCTTACTATTTAATATAGTGACAGTTTGGATCCACTCACCTATTTACTAATTTCTTTGTTTACTATTACTTTTTAATTCTATTCCTTTTGTTCTGAAACAGTTTCTCTCTTTCTAAAGTTGTGTTTATGGAAAAGTCTTTTAGTTTTTTTTTTAAATAAAAATGTCTTTATTTTGTCTTTTCTCTTAGAAGATGGTTAAATTTAGTATAGAATTCTAGGTTTTTGGTTTTGCTTGAACAATTTGAATATATTATTTCATTGACTTTGGGCCTCTATTTTCACTGATGTCATTTAAAAATTTTTTTCCCACTATGGTTTATTACATGATATTGAAAATAATTCCATGTGCTATACTGTAGGACCTTGTTATTTGCCTATTTTATGTATAAGAGCTTATATCTGCTAGTCCCAAACTCCTAATTTAGCCCTCCCCTACTCCCTTTGCCCTTTGGTAACCATAAGTTTGTTTTCTATGTGTGTGAGTCTGTTTCTGTTTTAAAATAAGTTTATTCATGTCATATTTTATATTCCACATATAATTCATATCATCTGGTATCTGTCTTTCTTTGTCTGATTTACTTCACCCAGTATGATAATCTCTGGGTCCATCCATGTTGCTGTCAATGGCATTATTTCATTCTTTTTTATGGCTAAATAGTATTCCTGTGTGTGTGTGTGTGTGTGTGTGTGTGGGCACATGCCACATCTTCTTTATCTGCTTATCTCTCCATGAACATTGAGCTTGCTTCCATGTCTTGCCTATTGTAAGTAGTGCTGCTATAAACATTTGGGTGCATGTACAGATTTCATTTTACTCTCTTCTTAATTTTGAAGCATTTGAGAAAAATAAATGCTATATGATATTATATGATATTAAAATATAATGAGATCATTCATTATTAAGAACAGACTGTTTCATTTTTTAAAAAACTGCATAAATATTCTATGTGGAAAGCATCATGACATTTCTTAGATGAACTTTTGTGGACCCTTTTAGACCCTCATTTTGCTATTACATTATGTTTAATTATAAACATGCTTATGCATTTATTATGGGCTTCCCTGGTGGCTCAGCTGGTAAAAAATCCACCTGCAATACGGGAGACTTGGGTTCAATACCTGGGTTGGGAAGATCCCCTGGTGAAGGGAACAGCTACCCACTCTAGTATTCTGGTCTGGAGAATTCCATGGACTGTATGATCTATGGGGTTGCAAAAAGTCAGACATGACTGAGTGATTTCACTTTCATTTTATGCATTTATTATGTTATTATGTAATCACCTTTCCTTTATTATAAACATTATTACATATTCTACAAACATTGATCAAAACTACTTTTTACAAATTTTAGATTTTGAAATTTAAATGTGCCAGCCAAATCATACTGTAAAACCTTAAACTGTATTTTATGTTCAAAAAAACAGAGGAAAGTATATTCTGTAGCATCTATACTTAGAACTTATTCAAGGGATTATCTATTCTCTTCTTTACAGTATAAAAAGAAGAAAGTAAGTCTGTATTTCATAATTTGATATCTTTGAGAAGAGATTTAAGACAAATGCTAATGCTGTGCATATGTATTGAAACAATGCAGTTTTGCACACACTTTGTTATTATTTTTTTTCCATTTATTTTTATTAGTTGGAGGCTAATTACTTTACAATATTGTAGTGGGTTTTGTCATACATTGACATGAATCAGCCATGGATTTACATGTATTCCCCATCCCGATCCCCCCTCCCACCTCCCTCTCTACCCGATCCCTCTGGGTCTTCCCAGTGCACCAGGCCCGAGCACTTGTCTCATGCATCCCACCTGGGCTGGTGATCTGTTTCACCCTAGATAATATACATGTTTCGATGCTGTTCTCTCGAAACCTCCCACCCTCGCTTTCTCCCACAGAATCCAAAAGTCTGTTCTGTACATCTGTGTCTCTTTTTCTGTTTTGCATATTGGGTTATCTTTACCATCTTTCTAAATTCCATATATATGTGTTAGTATACTGTAATGGTCTTTATCTTTCTGGCTTACTTCACTCTGTATAATGGGCTCCAGTTCCATCCATCTCATTAGAACTGATTCAAATGAATTCTTTTTAATGGCTGAGTAATATTCCATGGTATATATGTACCACAGCTTCCTTATCCATTCATCTGCTGATGGGCATCTAGGTTGCTTCCATGTCCTGGCTATTATAAACAGTGCTGCGATGAACATTGGGGTTGCACACACTTTAAACTTCTGCAAATCATTCTCTTGACTTCAGATGATTTCACGATTAGAGTAAGACAACTAGTTTTAAAATGTGATAAATTATCCTAGCCTAGCCCAAAGCTAAGAAATATAGAGCACAAGGATTTTTAAAGTCTGTTTTGCCTTGTGCCTTTATATAATTATTTTGATATTTGTCTCTTTTCCTATGCCAGAAAGTTGGGAAGGGTGGGGGAGGGTGGCTTATGTTCTTGAACTTTACACTACTGTATGAAAAAAATCTGACATTAAACACATAGATATCCAAGTCTGTGTGCATTTATTTCCTATGAAGACACTATTTCCATCTGAAACAGGATCAGTGTGATACACAGACTTTGTCATGTAATAGTTGATTAATTTACTTCAATAGTTTGTTTCGTTTGTTCTTCAGTTTTGAGTTGTATACTTATCTTTCAAAATGCTTTGAAATTCAAACCTTTTGATCAGAAGCATAAGATTTATTTTTAATAGTCCTTTTATTACTAGTACCAATATTGTTCATCATATCAAGTAATGTCTCATTCTCCATTTTTATATAATATTGTGTATTGTGTGCGTGCTTAGTCACTCAGTTGTGTCCAACTCTTTGCGACCCCAGGGACTGCAGCCCGCCAGGCTCCTCTGTCCATGGGGATTCTTCAGGTAAGAATACTGGAGTGGGTTGTCATGCCCTCCTTCAGAGGATCTTCCCAACCAAGGGATCCAACCCAGGTCTCCCGCCCTGCAGGCAGATTTTTTTTTTACCTTCCTGAGCCACCATCTTTCAGCATACATATTAACACTTACATTCTCTAATCACCTGAATCATTATTATAATAAAGCCACTATTAATGTATGTTGTCTTTAACCTATAGTGCCTTCACATTTATAATCATTGTTTGTGTCACATCTGTTGTAGGAAAATTAATAGCATAGAAAAGAAATAGTTTACTCAATTTGCAGTGTTTGAATGAACATCAATTTCTTAATTTTTTAGTCAAGTTCTAGACCAAAAAGTTTCTGGGAAATATGAATGATTATGTAAATTGATTGCTTTAAGAATAGCAGCATTATTAAGTGATTATCATGTGAATATATAGTAGTGGCATCTAAAATTTTGTGGAATTGCAGAATAAATGCTGTAGAAATAATGAGCTTTCTCTTGCTAAGGTCTGTACAATCTGATATTCCTGGGGAATCAAAATTACTGAAGAGCACATGAAGGAGTATGGCAAACAACACATCATGCCAAAAAAGTTTGCTGTTTTCCTTTTCCTTATTACCTTTAATCTAATTCTGGTAAGTCTTCTGATATATTTCTTTTCTTTCTCCTCCCCTTACACCATCCCCCAGGAATAGCAACTGAACCCTAACAAGAGTTCACTGTAGTAAATTAAGTTTCACTGGGACCATTAACATTTATTTTTAATTTCTCTCTTGTAAGCGTTGTAAATAACCTGTTAAAAAGTTTGCCTTTTTAGAATAGTGGAACTTTTTCCTAAATTAATTAAGAGAGTTTACAATGACAGTATATTTGATCCAATTTCTGCCTTTGCTTTATTCATTTATACAACATTTAGTCAAGATCTGTATTCCTGACAGTTTTTGTATAATTTTTCCCAACACCATACATATTATGGACAATTTCAAACATGAAGTAAAATTGAAATATTTTACACTGAGGAATATTTTACACTCACCAACTAGATTGTGCCACAAATATTGACTAGATTTGCCTGTCTCATGCTGTGTGTCTGTTCCTCTCTCTGTCCCTCCAATTAATACATGTGATTTTTGACGCATTTCAAAATAATCTGTGGGAATTATTACCCTTTCCCTTAAATACTTCAGCAAGTATATTATTAACTAGAGTTTAAAGTTATATTTGTTCACAGTTTCTTCTTTTAATTTAAAATTTACATACATTAAAGTCACAAATCTTAACATAATATTAATAGTTTTAACAAATGCACACCTGTGTCACTCAAATTTCTGTTAAAATACAGAACATAAAAATAGCCTCAGAAAAGTTCCTTCATGTTCTGACCCAGTTGATTCTTGCTTTATCCACTCTCCCACATTGGCAACCACTATTCCGATTTTTAAAATACCACAGGTTAATCTTGTGTGTTCTAGAACTTCAGTATATACTTTTCTAGAAACAACACTCCAGTTGCTGTGCAGAGAATAAGTTATAGGAAAACAAAACTAGGATCGTGTTTGATGCATTTTCACAAATGGTACATGTCACTCAAGGTGCTTGTGGGTTAGACTCCAGTATTTCTAAATCATTGCTGGTGAAGATGCACTGGTCCTTTAAAACTTCCTGAATTTCTTTCCTGTGGTTGTAAGAGTATAAAAGCTGCAGCTAGTTTTGAGGGGGAGCTCACTCACTCACCATTTTGGGAAGAATCCTGTTTAGGAGTGCACTTTGAGTTAGGTATCCATTCATTTTTATTGAGAGAAGTGTGTATTCTTATGGAAGAAGGAAGTAAATAGATACTATCAATCTTATAGCAGACCAGGAACTAAATAGGAAAATGGACTTAAGAGGACCTGTGTGAAGTTAATGGCTAATAAATACCAAGAGCAATAATATTTAATATTGGTTTATTTTTCTTACTTATCATAGTCCGTTTACATTATTTGTAAGCCTAAGCAAAGGTTTTAAACATAGTGGTCTTTTGAATGTGGATATTTATGAGATGTTATGTCTGTTCTTTTTTTGAAGTCAATATTCTATTAGATAAGAATGACTTCAATAGGATATTCCTGGTGATAAGAGTAGCAACAACCATTAAGAAGTATAAAGGACAAGTTATAAAATAAACAAGTCATAGGGATGTATACAGTATAAGGAATATAGTCAATAATTTATAATAACTTTTTCTGGTTTAGTCTATTATTTGTGGGCAAAGTGTGCTATTGCAAGCTTAAGCAATACACAGGCATGAAAGATTATCAGAGAGGAATGATGGAAAATTTTAGAAAAGTTGTTGTTGTTTAGTTGCTAAGTTCTGTCCAACTCTTTTGTGACCCCATGGACTGTAGCTCGTCAGGCTTCTCTGTCCATGGGACTTCCGAGGCAAGAATACTGGAGTGGGCAGCTATTTTCCTTCTCCAGGGGATCTTTCTGACCAAGGGATCAAACCTGTGTCTCCTGCTTTGGCTGGTGGATTCTTTACCACTGAGCCACCAAATGAAAACCAGAAACTAGGGAAGTGTAAACATTCCTGGAAAAAAGGGAGAGGAAGAATGTAGATGGAGGAGGGGAAAGAATAAGAAGTAGGAGGAAATAGGGAAAAGAGAGAGGAGAAAGGAAGAGAGAGAAGAGAAAAGCCATGTGCTTTATATGGGCCCAATTGCCTGAGCTGAAAACAACCAAAAGCTCTGCCAACAAGACAGTGATCAGAAGGTTTACATGAACATTCTGTGTTTAAAAGAATGGGAGTCTCATTTTTGGACTCATAAGCTGGTAAGTTTTCTTGGCACCAGGTTCTATGACTTCATCTCAGAATACAGAAGACCTGATCTGGTCCCATACTGGGGATATAATATGCCTCATGTCCTTTCACATTTTCCATAGATGCAAGTGTTGACTCAGGACTTTCTTCACAGGTTCTTTCACCTGCTTATTTCTCAAGATGTAGATGATGGGGTTCAACATTGGGGTTACCACTCCATAAGACAGTCCAGTGATCTCATCAGAAGTGTTTGTGTCCTTTGACTTGGGCTTCATGTACATAAAAAGGGCTGAACCATAGAACAAGATGACCATACTCAGGTGGGTTGGACAGTATAGAAAAGACTTTTTTTCTCCCTTCAGCAGAATTAATTCTCAGGATGGAAGAGAGGATGAAAACATAGGAGATGAAAATTAATAGTATAGGAATCACCAGTATAACAATATTTGTCACTGTCATGATAATCACATTGATGGTAATATCTGAACAGATGAGTTTAAGAAGGGCCAAGATCTCACAGGTCATATGATCAATGATATTATTACCACAGAAAGGCAATATCATTGTTATAATTGTTTGTGATAGAGAAGTCAGACAACCTATGATCCAAGATCATGTAGCCATGTGCACATACAGCACCCTGTTCATGATGATGGGGTACCTTAGGGGGTTGAAAATGGCCACATATCGATCATATGCCATCACAGCCAGGAGGACACACTCAGTGGAACATAACCCAAGAGAGACAACCATCTTCAGAGCACAGCCAATGAAAGAGATGGATTTTCTCTCAGACCTAAATATAATGAGCATTGGGGGGGATGGATGACATTTAACAGATGTCTAAGAATGAGAGGTTTCCAAGGAAGAAATACATGGGAGTGTGGAGGCAAGAATCCAGTATGCTGATGATAATGAGGCTATTTCCAGGAAGATGATCGTGTACATGATGAGGCAGAGCATGAAAAGACAAAACTGGAGTGCTGGGTATTGAGAAAGCCCCACCAGGAAGAATTCAGTCATAGCTGAATCATTTCCCATTTCTTTGTGTCCATGTCACTCACCTTCATGGCTTAGAAAAGGACATGACTCAGGAAAGTTTACATTTATGATAGAGATTTTCAGCACATGTTCACTTCCAGTATTGTGCTTGACTCTTGGTTTTTTTGTTTGTTTGTTTAAAAGTCTCAAGAGCATTTTTAACAGGGGCCACACCACCCTCAAGGGGTTGTAGATTCGTTTTTGGAGGGATTCAGTTCAGTTCAGTTCAGTTGCTCAGTTGTGTCCAACTCTTTGCGACCCTGTGAATCGCAGCACGCCAGGCCTCCCTGTCCATCACCAACTCCCAGAGTTTACTCAAACTCATGCCCATTGAGTCGGGTGATGCCATCCAGCCATCTCATCCTCTGTTGTCCCCTTCTCCTGCCCCCAGGGGAACACAAAAAATCCCATGTTTAATATAGAAGTACAGACATACTGCATCAGTTTCCTAGTGCTGCCAAACCAAATTACCACAAACTTGGTAGCTTAAAACAAACAAAATGGATTCTCTCACAGTCTGGAGGCCAGAAGTCTGAGATAAAGGTGTTGGTAGGCTCGTGTTCCATCCCATGGCTATAGAGGAGGATCCTTCCAGCTTCTGGGGGTGCCTGGTGCCCCTTAGCTTGTGGCCACATCTCTCCTGTCTCTGTTTCTGTATTTTTTTTTAATATTGATTTAATTTTTTGGCTGCACCAGGTCTTAGTTGTAGTGCGGGATCTTTAGTTGCAGTATGCAAACTCAGTTGCAGCATGTGGGATCTAGATCCCTGCCCAGGGATCAAACCCAGGCCCCCTATGCTGGAGCACAGAGTCTTAGCCGCTGGACCACCAGGGAAGGCCCTTTGCCTCTGCCTTTACGCGGCTTCTCTTCTGTGTGTCTCTTTTACGAGGACCTCAGTCATTGGATTTAGGGCTCAGTCTAAATCCAGGATGATTTCATTTCAAGATCCTGAAGCAATGTGCTTGACTCTTGGAACACTTATAGGAATAAGAAAGGGCAGAGATATTGTATTAATATTATTTGTATTAGTGATAGATATAAGGCTTTAAGAAATCCAAAACATCTTAGATCTACACAGCAGCACAGTCAAGGCTACTAATGTTCCAAGAGTTCTTATGGGAAGTGCCAGATAAGATTTAGGAGGAATTACATTTCAGTGTAGGAGTATCAAGATGCCTTCATTAAGGCAATTTTTGAATCTGTTTTCTGATGAAGATGGCCTCTATTTAAAAGATTACATAAATATATCACCATATCATTTAACCCAGATATAACTTTGGTAATTTGTTCAATTTTTAAGTCTCAAATGGAAAAGTAGGAAAAAGTGATACTTATTTGTCAAGTTGTCATTAGAATTAAAGTTGATAAAAATCTGTTAAGTACCTCAAAGTAATGGTTCCAACATGGCATATATATGTGATATATAATTATATTTACTTTTTGTAATATAGTAATATTAAAAGTATATTTCCATATACATATAAAGGTGAAGGGGGAACATCTCCTTTTCTTTCTGTTCAAGAAAGATCCCAGGTGAAGGACACCATTTTTCAGAATTTAGGTCAAAATAAGAGAAAATGGAAATAGTAACATCAACAAAAACACTGAATCAATCCATCACGTAGGCTTATCCAAACCCCTTCAGTTACCTTTTTTCTCACATACACCATTTCTCCTCTTGTGATACTGTTAAGGAAAGTTGTTTTTTTTTCCTCCATGATCTTCATCAGCAACCCCACAAAATATTCTAATAGAGAAATATCTATGTAAAAACTGTGCTGGCCATACAATACAACTTCAGCCAAAGTCTACAGCCCCTCATCCAATCACATTGTTACTCCTAGATTCTTCTAACATGGAAATTATAGAGGTATGACTGTCACCCTAAATATTTTGCAATGACCGTGCTGAGTTTCTTATCAGTCTCCTTACACTGCTACCCTCTTTCTTCTTTTTTTTTTTTTTCCTCTTTCTTCTTTATGCTTTGTTCAAAGTGTTTTCTTGTTAGAAGGACCCCTCTTATCTTAGATATTACCTTTTCAAGGAAAGCTTTCCCACTTCCTGTTGTGAGGAGGATGCCCCTTGTATGCACCACTGTCACAGCACTCCATACTTTATATCTCTTGTAAGGTCTTTCATATATTCATTTATTCATTTCAAACTATGCCATATATACTGTAGTAGGTAATAGGGATCCCATTGTGAGGTCTTGCTTTTCAAAATGGGTCCTGAATGCAGAATGTTGTGAGAGTTATTTTGTTCTTTTAAAAAACAATTTCTGTGCTACATAGCTTGTTTCAATATGAAAAAATTATGGAATATTTTACAAAAACATTTTATAAAACTAGTCTGTTATTCTAAAATATCAAGGGTAGAATAAATCTATGGAATCATCATTACTTATGCATATATATGCAAGAATCATAAGTATATCCAAACTATATACTAAAGTGATATAATTTAGTGCTCCAGCCTGGTGCACTGGGAAGACCCAGAGGAATCGGGTGGAGAGGGAGGTGGGAGGGGGGATCGGGATGGGGAATACGTGTAAATCTATTGCTGATTCATGTCAATGTATGACAAAACCCACTGGAAAAAAAAAATAAAGTGATATAATTTATTTCATGAATTCATGAAATTTCAAATTAATATTTGAAAATCTATTAATGTACTAAACAGCTAGGCAAAAAACAAAGCAAAACACATGGTTTTGTTAACTAATAAAACATAACTAACAAGATGCCAAAAAGCATTTGATAAAATGCAGTACTCATTCTTGGTAAAATGAAAATTTCTTAGTAATATAGTTATGGGAGGATGCATAATTTAGATAATGAAGATTGTCTTCTTAAAAAGTTATTTGGTCACATAGTTCAAAATGATGAAACTCTGGAGTGTATGCATAAAAATAGTCAAAAGATTGGTATTAGACTATTATTATTATGGAGAAGGAAATGGCAACCCACTCCAGTACTCTTGCCTGGAAAATCCCATGGATGGAGGAGCCTGGTAGGCTGCAGTCTATGGGATCGCTAAGAGTTGGACACGACTGAGCGACTTCACTTTCACTTTCACTTTATTACTTAACAGTTTTTCCCTTTAATGATCCATCCAATAGACTAGAATAAGAAAAAAATAATGACATTGCATGTTCTTTCATGTTTCAAGGTCAATTATGATTTAAATAGTTAAGACAATTTTTTTTTTTTCCTCTAGGCTGCTGGAATTCTGGTTTGTGTTGGTTGTGGGTCATGCAACACATGTGAGAAGACACATCCTTACATGTCATACAAACAAAATTGTAATCCTAGAGAACAGTAAAGAGAAAGGAAAATGGCCATAGTATAGTATTAAAATGGAAGTTTCATACCTATAAAATGATCACAATTTATATACAATGGCTGAAAAAAGTCACAGACAAATGTTGTTTTCTCTAGCATGTGGAACTTGTGTAATAATAATAATTATTATTAACTTTTTCTCATTCTCCAAATTCCCTTTAAGGAATGGATATTTTATGACTGTAAACATAAGAAATATTAAAAAGTTTTTCTTCGAAGGGAATAGTGGCAAGGATTTGCCAAATCTTGTCCCTAGTTTTCATTAACACTCAAGAAAGGATAAAAACAGTTAATGGAAAGGAAATTGGAGGATTTTTTTTGTTGATTTATTATATATACTGACTTAATGCCATTTAATGTTTTGATTTCAGGTAGTTGCTTCACAGAATTATCTCCTGAGCAGACACACTGACATAGTCTTAATTCTTGGAACAGAATTATACAGTTTACTATTTAGAATGGCCTGGGTGGGCAGTATGGGGTGCATTTTATGAGGCATCCAATTGTATTACACAGTAAAAAGATAAGACAGAGGAGATACCCATGGTGAGAAGTGTGAGGGATATTCATGAGAGCTATTACCTTGGCTTCTTTATCTCTGCCAAAAGGAGGTAAAATTTCAGCTTTCTGTTTTTTGTGCATCTCTCTCCAAGGATCAGACTTTAGGTTGATGTTCATCTTTGGATATTGCCTACAGAAGGGAAGCAAACTCTGCTTGAGGACTTGGATCATGAAGTATTCACCCCTCTCGCTATGTTTACTGATAGAAGAAAGTAGTAGTTGTTTATAAAACACATGTACTTACCTGACTTCCTGATTTTAATGCGAGGAACCTCTTGAAACAAGCTGTGCCACTCTCCTCAGAAGGAAATCCAGTGCACTAAGTATTGCTTGCTATCTCCCACTTCAGCTACTTTTTCCTTGTACTTATAAAATAATGTATTCTTTGTGATATCAGACATTTCTGGTGCTAGATCTTGAGTACATGTCCAAATTTCTGAGCCCTGAAATTGCTAATAATAGGCAATAGTGCTCTAGTCAGAACAAAGTATCTTCTCATTTTCCTACATGGTTTTGAGAATTTTATTGGGTTTCTCATTCACGTTTCTGTGTGGAAACCAAGAACACTTCTTTGTTGCTGGAAACTTCAGTGAGCTGGACTCACTACTGGGATTGTGTTCTTCATGCTCTGACCATCTCTAGGGCTGTGCTAGAGTACAGTGGTCTTGTGTCTCAGAAAGCCTGTTGTGTCTCGATCCTCTTACTCCATTTTCCCCTTAGCTATGTATTATGAAGCACTTGGCTTGAAGGACCTAAACTTCAGTCTTGGCTCCTTGGTGTATTGGCTGTGTAAACTTTGGCAAAACACAGTCTCTCATCATGATGTTTCATTTAAAATGGGGATAATGGTACTTATTTCTAGAGGTTTTTTTTGGTCTGCTTGTTTTTTTTTAGGATTGTTGTAACATACCTGAAAGTTCTTGACATAGATTGTGTGCACAATAGATGTTAGTTTATTCTGTACCCCTAGGCTGCTATTCTTTCATTTTCCGTGATAAAAGTGACTTATTTAAATTATGTTTGTGTATATCCATATTTTCTTCACCCAATAATACCTTAGTTTTTTTCATTGCTGTATTCAGCACTTTAAAAATAAAATAAGTTATCCATAATTCCCAGTTCCCATTCATCTTTTCCTTTCTGGAAATATCTCTTCTTAAATTCGTTCTAATGTTCCCTATTAAATCTTCAGTATAGGATCCTCATCTTCTTCAGTTATAAAAGATAGCATGGCTATTTGGGGTTTCAGTTTTCAAAACAGGGAAAACATTCTTTTTCATCAGGGTTTTACTTACTTCTTGTGACAGTTGCTGCTCCTCCTCAATGAATGACTTCTTAGTGTTCCTTCTAGAGCTATGGTCATGCTCTGGGACTCACATTCAAGTATACCACAGTCACAGACAACTATAAGTAGTGGTAAAGGAAAGGAAAAAGCAAAGCTTTTTGCCAAAACAGAATGCCATGTTATAAATTTGCAGTAGTAAACTAATGTGTCACATGAATACTTTCCTACCTCTGAGCCTTAAATATTTCCAGAGGCCCCACAGTAGTTCTGGTAGCCAATTTAAATCCTTTGTTTTCTGCTAAGAGACTCTAATCCCAGAAGTGATTTAAAGTTGAATTTTTAAATAATATAGAAAGTAGTAACTTTCAGATGTGTTAGGGTTGATATCTCAGAGAACTAATTGTACGAAAATTACTAACACTAATTTTCTTTTTTTTTTTTTTTCCATTTATTTTTATTAGTTGAAGGCTAAGTACTTTACAATATTTTTTTTTTTTCCCAGTGGGTTTTGTCATACATTGATATGAATCAGCCATGGATTTACATGTATTCCCAATCCCGATCCCCCCTCCCACCTCCCTTTCCACCCGATTCCTCTGGGTCTTCCCAGTGCACCAGGCTGGAGCACTTGTCTCGTGCATCCCACCTGGGCTGGTGATCTGTTTCACCATAGATAGCATACATGCTGTTCTTTTGAAATATCCCACCCTCACATTCTCCCACAAAGTTCAAAAGTCTGTTCTGTATTTCTGTGTCTCTTTTTCTGTTCTGCATATAGGGTTATCGTTATCACCTTTCTAAATTCCATATACATGTGTCAGTATGCTGTAATGTTCTTTATCTTTCTGGCTTACTTCACTCTGTATAATGGGCTCCAGCTTCATCCATCTCATTAGGACTGGTTCAAATGAATTCTTTTTAATGGCTGAGTAATATTCCATGGTGTATATGTACCACAGCTTCCTTATCCATTCATCTGCTGATGGGCATCTAGGTTGCTTCCATGTCCTGGCTATTATAAACAGTGCTGCGATGAACATTGTGGTGCACGTGTCTCTTTCAGATCTGGTTTCCTCAGTGTGTATGCCCAGAAGTGGGATTGCTGGGTCATATGGCAGTTCTATTTCCAGTTTTTTAAGAAATCTCCACACTGTTTTCCATAGCGGCTGTACTAGTTTGCATTCCCACCAACAGTGTAAGAGGGTTCCCTTTTCTCCACACCCTCTCCAGCATTTATTGCTTGTAGACTTTTGGATAGCAGCCATCCTGACTGGCGTGTAATGGTACCTCATTGTGGTTTTGATTTGCATTTCTCTGAGAATGAGTGATGTTGAGCATCTTTTCATGTGTTTGTTAGCCATCTGTATGTCTTCTTTGGAGAAATGTCTGTTTAGTTCTTTGGCCCATTTTTTGATTGGGTCATTTATTTTTCTGGAATTGAGCTTCAGGAGTTGCTTGTATATTTTTGAGATTAATCCTTTGTCTGTTTCTTCATTTGCTATTATTTTCTCCCAATCTGAGGGCTGTCTTTTCACCTTACTTATAGTTTCCTTTGTAGTGCAAAAGCTTTTAAGTTTCATTAGGTCCCATTTGTTTAGTTTTGCTTTTATTTCCAATATTCTGGGAGGTGGGTCATAGAGGATCTTGCTGTGATTTATGTCGGAGAGTGTTTTGCCTATGTTCTCCTCTAGGAGTTTTATAGTTTCTGGTCTTACATTTAGATCTTTAATCCATTTTGAGTTTATTTTTGTGTATGGTGTTAGAAAGTGTTCTAGTTTCATTCTTTTACAAGTGGTTGACCAGTTTTCCCAGCACCACTTGTTAAAGAGGTTGTCTTTTTTCCATTGTATATCCTTGCCTCCTTTGTCAAAGATAAGGTGTCCATAGGTTCGTGGATTTATCTCTGGGCTTTCTATTCTGTTCCATTGATCTATATTTCTGTCTTTGTGCCAGTACCATACTGTCTTGATGACTGTGGCTTTGTAGTAGAGTCTGAAGTCAGGCAGGTTGATTCCTCCAGCTCCATTCTTCTTTCTCAAGATTACTTTGGCTATTCGAGGTTTTTTGTATTTCCATACAAATTGTGAAATGATTTGTTCTAGTTCTGTGAAAAATACCATTGGTAGCTTGATAGGGATTGCATTGAATCTATAGACTGCTTTGGGTAGAATAGCCATTTTGACAATATTGATTCTTCCAATCCATGAACACGGTATGTTTCTCCATCTGTTTGTGTCCTCTTTGATTTCTTTCATCAGTGTTTTATAGTTTTCTATGTATAGGTTTTTTGTTTCATTAGGTAGATATACTCCTAAGTATTTTATTCTTTTTGTTGCAATGGTGAATGGTATTGTTTCCTTAATTTCTCTTTCTGTTTTTTCATTGTTAGTATATAGGAATGCAAGGGATTTCTGTGTGTTAATTTTATATCCTGCAACTTTACTATATTCATTGATTAGCTCTAGTAATTTTCTGGTAGAGTCTTTAGGGTTTTCTATGTAGAGGATCATGTCATCTGCAAACAGTGAGAGTTTTACTTCTTCTTTTCCTATCTGGATTCCTTTTACTTCTTTTTCTGCTCTGAATGCTGTGGCCAGAACTTCCAACACTATGTTGAATAGTAGTGGTGAGAGTGGGCACCCTTGTCTTTTTCCTGATTTCAGGGGAAATGCCTTCAATTTTTCACCATTGAGGGTGATGCTTGCTGTGGGTTTGTCATATATAGCTTTTCTTATGTTGAGGTATGTTCCTTCTATTCCTGCTTTTTGGAGAGTTTTAATCATAAATGAGTGTTGAATTTTGTCAAAGGCTTTCTCTGCATCTATTGAGATAATCATATGGTTTTTATCTTTCAATTTGTTAATGTGGTGTATTACATTGATTGATTTGCGGATATTAAAGAATCCTTGCATTCCTGGGATAAAGCCCACTTGGTCATGGTGTATGATTTTTTTAATATGTTGTTGGATTCTGTTTGCTAGAATTTTGTTAAGGATTTTTGCATCTATGTTCATCAGTGATATTGGCCTGTAGTTTTCTTTTTTGTGGCATCTTTGTCTGGTTTTGGAATTAGGGTGATGGTGGCCTCATAGAATGAGTTTGGAAGCTTACCTTCTTCTGCAATTTTCTGGAAGAGTTTGAGTAAGATAGGTGTTAGCTCTTCTCTAAATTTTTGGTAGAATTCAGCTGTGAAGCCATCTGGTCCTGGGCTTTTGTTTGCTGGAAGATTTTTGATGACAGTTTCGATTTCCTTGCTTGTGATGGATCTGTTAAGATCTTCTATTTCTTCCTGGTTCAGTTTTGGAAAGTTATACTTTTCTAAGAATTTGTCCATTTCATCCAAGTTGTCCATTTTATTGGCATAGAGCTGCTGGTAGTAGTCTCTTATGATCCTTTGTATTTCAGTGTTGTCTGTTGTGATCTCTCCATTTTCATTTCTAATTTTGTTAATTTGGTTCTTCTCTCTTTGTTTCTTAATGAGTCTTGCTAATGGTTTGTCAATTTTGTTTATTTTTTCAAAAAACCAGCTTTTAGCTTTGTTGATTTTTGCTATGGTCTCTTTAGTTTCTTTTGCATTTATTTCTGCCCTGATTTTTAAGATTTCTTTCCTTCTGCTAACTCTGGGGTTCTTCATTTCTTCCTTCTCTCATTGCTTTAGGTGTAGAGTTCGGTTATTTAATTGGTTTTTTTCCTGTTTCTTGATGTAAGCCTGTAATGCTATAAACCTTCCCCTCAGCACTGCTTTTACAGTGTCCCATAGGTTTTGGGTTGTTGTGTTTTCATTTTCATTCATTTCTATACATATTTTGATTTCTTTTTTGATTTCTTCTATGATTTGTTGGTTATTCAGAAGCGTGTTATTTAGCCTCCATATGTTTGAAGTTTTAACAATTTTTTTCCTGTAATTGAGATCTAATCTTACTGCACTGTGGTCAGAAAAGATGACTGGAATGATTTCAATTTTTTTGAATTTTCCAAGACCAGATTTATGGCCCAGGATGTGATCTATTCTGGAGAATGTTCCGTGTGCACTTGAGAAAAAGGTGAAGTTGATTGTTTTGGGGTGAAATGTCCTATAGATATCAATTAGGTCTAGCTGGTCCATTGTGTCATTTAAGGTTTGTGTTTCCTTGTTAATTTTCAGTTTAGTTGATCTATCCATAGTTGTGAGTGGGGTATTAAAGTCTCCCACCATTATTGTGTTACTATTAATTTCCTCTTTCATACTCGTTAGCGTTTGCCGTACATATTGCGGTGCTCCTATGTTGGGTGCATATATATTTATAATTGTTATATCTTCTTCTTGGATTGATCCTTTGATCATTATGTAGTGTCCTTCTTTGTCTCTTTTCACTTCCTTTATTTGAAAGTCTATTTTATCTGATATGAGTATTGCGACTCCTGCTTTCTTTTGGTCTCCATTTGCATGAAATATTTTTTTCCAGCCCTTCACTTTTAGTCTGTATGTGTCTCTTGTTTTGAGGTGGGTCTCTTGTAGACAGCATATATAGGGGTCTTGTTTTTGTATCCATTCAGCCAATCTTTGTCTTTTGGTTGGGGCATTCAACCCATTTACATTTAGGGTAATTATTGATAGGTGTGGTCCCGTTGCCATTTACTTTGTTGTTTTGGGTTCACGTTTATACAACCTTTCTGCATTTCCTGTCTAGAGAAGATCCTTTAGCATTTGTTGAAGAGCTGGTTTGGTGGTGCTGAATTCTCTCAGCTTTTGCTTATCTGTAAAGCTTTTGAATTCTCCTTCATATCTGAATGAGATCCTTGCTGGATACAGTAATCTAGGTTGTAGGTTATTCTCTTTCATTACTTTCAGTACGTCCTGCCATTCCCTTCTGGCCTGGAGGGTTTCTATTGACAGATCAGCTGTTATCCTTATGGGAATCCCTTTGTGTGTTATTTGTTGTTTCTCCCTTGCTGCTTTTAATATTTGTTCTTTGTGTTTGATCTTTGTTAATTTGATTAATATGTGTCTTGGGGTGTTTCGCCTTGGGTTTATCCTGTTTGGGACTCTCTGGGTTTCTTGGACTTGGGCGGCTATTTCCTTCCCCATTTTAGGGAAGTTTTCAGCTATTATCTCCTCGAGTATTTTCTCATGGCCTTTCTTTTTGTCTTCTTCTTCTGGAACTCCTATGATTTGAATGTTTGGGCGTTTCACAGTGTCCCAGAGGTCCCTGAGGTTGTCCTCATTTCTTTTGATCCTTTTTTCTTTTGTTCCTCTCTGCTTCATTTATTTCCACCATTTTATCTTCTACCTCACTTATCCTATCTTCTGCCTCCGTTATTCTACTCTTGGTTCCCTCCAAAGTGTTTTTGATCTCATTCATTGCATTATTCATTTGTAATTGACTCTTTTTTATTTCTTCTAGGTCTTTATTAAACAGTTCTTGAATCTTTTCAGTCTTTGTCTCCAGGCTATTTATCTGTAACTCCATTTTGTTTTCAAGATTTTGGATCATTTTTATTATCATTATTCTAAATTCTTTTTCAGGTAGATTCCCTATCTCCTCCTCTTTTGTTTACTAATTTTCCTTCTCTGAATTTTTGCTTCCCTGATTATACAAACAATATATATTCAGTATAGAAAATTTGATAAGTTCAAGAAAACCCAAAGGAAAAAATGGAAGTCATACATAATTATATTATAAATATTAATATTTCCATACCTGAGAGCACACTGTATTTCCTGATTTACTACCTGCTTTTTTATAATTAACAATGTAGTGCATGTATTTTCCCACTATCATATTACTTAGTAATTTTAATCTATTTCATAGTATCTTTAAATGATAAATAGCAAAAACCTGTAAGAATGGAGATTAAACAGTTTTTTGCTGGATTCTCAGCAACTTTTCACTTTTTTTTTTTTTGTTTTTTGGAAGTTCGGGGACTGAGGTCAGAGATTCCCTTCATTTTATTCCATGTGTGTAAAAGCTGATTCTCATCGTCAGAACGTATCAGAAAGCCAGTTTTATGGAATGGAATATCAGTGTGAGGCAGTTTTTCTTTTTGGGGTGAAGCAGATATAAGGATGTGATAACCAACACTGTGGATACACAGCCTCAAGGATGTCCAGCTCCCTCCTGCCACTGCTTCCCAACTGTCCTCGCTCACTCCACTTATATTCTGTTGACTTTCTGGCCTCTGATCCTGCCATGCACTTCTGAAGGGTTGTTGCTGAACCATGAAAGACTCCAGGATTCTTGGCCTCCAGAGGAGAATTCAATCTGGGGCCAGAGATGAGGCTTGATTGCTGAGAGCTTTTGTGTAATAAAGTTTTATTAAAGTGTAAAAGAGGTAGAGAAAGCTTCTGACATAGACATCAGAAGGGGGCAGAAAGAGTGCCTTCTCGCCAGTGTTAGCAACAGAGTTACATACTTTATAATTAGCTCTGAAGATTGTAAAGATCTTACTAGACCCACCCCCATAATTTACGTTTTTAAGATAACAGGATTAGCCAGAACGGATTTTTCCAGAAACTCTTCTCAAGCACGATACATTATTGTTATATAATCCTAAGGAATGTAGAGGAAAAAAAAAAGTTTGTCCTTTCCTCCTCGAGAATTCCAGACACCTCTCTCCTTGGGGACCCCTAGACTTCTTACCAGCCTGCCTAGGAATTGACTATCTCACTTCCATGTCTTAGTGTTTTAACTCCATCCACACTTACATTCTTCTAGCACTCCAAAATTGGGTAGGCCTTGGAAGAACACAGTTCTATTTGTATTTTAAGATCCAAATATTTGCCAGGCCTTTTGCTCAATTTTGATTCCAGGTGTGTTCCCTCAATGTCGTGATATGCTCAAAGGTGAAAAAGACTCTACTTCCTGACCAGGGGATGCGCATGATTTCAGAACTTGGAGTAAAAGTATTTCTGTGACTATTTGTGGAAATAGAATTTTCTACAAGTATTGATGTTTTGCTTTAGCAGGTAGTACTTTGACAGGATTCAAATTGCAGACTTGTCTTCTCTAAGGTGGGCAGCAACAGAAATCTCTGTTCAGGTCTTCTAGCCTTAACTCTGTTTATGTGTAGTTTAGGGATCAGTGAGTATTTATTTGGGCAGAGTGTATACAGAAACTTGGGGCTCCCACTCTCTGGCGGTATCTGGCTATGGTTTTCCCATCTAGATTTTCAATTGCCATGATCTTCCTGAACTCCATCCTCTTGAAAGGTTGTTGCTGAACCACAAAAGACACTGGGATTCTTGGCCTTCAGAGGAGAATTCAATCCGGGGCCAGAGACGAGGCTTGATCGCTCAGAGCTTTTGTGTAATAAAGTTTTATTAAAGTATAAAAGGGATAGAGAAAGCTTCTGACATAGACATCAGAAGGGAACAGAAAGAGTGCCCCCTCACTAGTGTTAGCAATGGAGTTATATACTTTTTAATTACTTATTACAGTGAATCAAAAGAATGTCTGGAGGTTGTAAAGACCTTACTAGATGCAGTCCCATAATTTACATTTTAAGATAACAGGATTAGCCAGAAGGTTTTTTCCAGAGACTGTCCTCAAGCAGGATACATTATTGTTATATAATCCTAAGGAATGTAGAGGAAAAAAATGTTTGTCCTTTCCTCCTCCTTGAGAATTCCATACTGCTCTCTCCTTGGGGACCCCTGGACTTATCAACCTGCCTAGGAATCGACTCTCTCACTCTGTTTGTTTGGGTGAGTAAGACTGAAGTTTTCTCTCTGAATTTTAGGCACTTTGTGGTGGTGACTGCCCTTCCCTTGTCTTAAAATCTCTAAAAGGGAAACTCACACAGTACCATTCCTTCTTGTAAAAGTTGACTGCCCTCGTTCATTTTCTGGATGTTTTTGGCCACTTCAGGAAGGTCTTGTTTTGTTTTTTATTGTGATTAAAAGTTAACATGAAATATCAACCCCATGTAACAAAACTTTAAGTGTACAGTGCAGTATTGTTAACTATAGTACAATTTGTTCAGCAGATCTGGAGAACTTACCCATCTTAGATAGCTGAAATTTTATACTAAAAAACAACTTCCTCTTTACTCCTCCTCTCAACCTGTAGCAACCACCATTCTATTCTCTGCTTCTGTGAGTTTGACAGTTTTAAATTCTTAGATGTCCTTTGGAATTAAGAATATGACTAGAGAATCTACCCAGGAGAGAAATTTCTATGTCATGGTTTATATACATATTCATCTTTTTTGTAATTTTTTGGTTAATTTTAATAGTTAAAATTGCTTCTTTTATTTTTATTTGCTTTTGGGATATATATTCATCTTTACTAAATTTCCAAATTTGTACCCTAAGAGAAATGTATAAGGGCTCCTTTTGCACCATATTCTTGTCAATACAATCTAGTCTGGTTATTTTGGAGAAGCATTCTTTCAGCCTCACAGAACAAGAGATATCATTTGAAGGGTGTTGGAAATATATAAGATAGACATAAGAATAAAAATAGCCATCTGAATGCAGAGTTCCAGAGAATAGCAAGGAGAGATAAGAAAGTGAACAATGCAAAGAAATAGAGGAAAACAATAAAATGGGAAAGACTAGAGATCTCTTCAAGAAAATTAGAAAGAGCAAGGGAACATTTCATGCAAAGATGGGCACAATAAAGGACAGAAATGGTATGGACCTAACAGAAACAGAAGATATTAAGAAGAGGTGGCAAGAATACACAGAAGAACTATATAAAAAAGATTTTATTTAATTTATTTTTTGTATAACAATGATGGTGTGATCACTCACCTAGAGACAGACATCTTGAAGTGTGAAGTCAAGTGAGCCATCACTATGAACAAAGCTAGTGGAGGTGATGGAATTCCAGCTGAGCTCTTTAAAATCCTAAAAGATGATGCTGTTAAAGTGCTGCACTCAATATGCCAGAAAATTTGAAAAATTCAGCAGTAGCCACAGGAAAACTTGAAAAGGTCAGTTTTTATTCCAATTCCAAAGAAGGGCAATGCCAAAAAATGTTCAAACTGCCACACAATTGCACTCTTTTCATGTGCTAGCAAAGTAATGCTCAAAATCCTTCAAGCTAGACTTCGAGAGTATGTGAACCAGTAACTTCCGGATTTACAGGCTGCATTTAGAAAAGGCAGAGGAGCCAGAGATCAAATTGCCAAAACCCGTTGGATCATAGAAAAAGCAAGAGAATTCCAGAAAAACATCTGCTTCATTGACTACAGCAAAGCCTTTGGCTTTGTAGATCACAACAAACTGTGGAAAATTCTTAAAGAGATGGGAATACCAGACTACCTTACCTCCCTCCTGCAAAACCTGTATGCAGGTCTCAAGAAGCAATAGTTAGAACTAGACATGGAACAATGGACTTGTTCCAAATTAGGAAAAGAGTATGTTAAGGCTGTATATTGTCGCTCTGCTTATTTAACTTATATGCAGAGTACATCATGCGAAATGCCAGGTCGGATGAAGCACAAGCTGGAATCAAGATTTGGGGGAGAAATATCAATAGCTTCAAATATGCAGATAACACCACCCTTATGGCAGAAAGCAAAAAGGAACTAAAGAGCCTCTTGTTGAAGGTGAAAGAGGAGAGTGAAATAGTTGGCTTAAAAGTCAACATTCAAAAAACTAAGATCATGGCATTGGGTCCTATCACTTCATGGCCAATGATGGGGAGACATTGGAAACAATGAGAGACTTTATTTTCTTGAGCTCCAAAATTGCTGCAGATGGTGACTGCAGGCATGAAATTAAAAGATGCTTGCTCCTTGGAAGAAAAGCAATGACAAATCCAGACAGCATATTAAAGAAGCAGAGACATCACTTTGCCAAGAAAGGCCCATATAGTCAAAGCTATGGTTTTTCCAGTAGTCATGTGCAATGTGAGAGCTGGACAATAAAAATTTCTGAGTGCTGAAGAATTGTGATGCCGGAAAAGACCCTTGAGAGTCCCTTGGACTGCAAGGAGATCAAACCGGTCAATCCTAAAGGAAATCAACCCTGAATAGTCATTGGAAGGACTAATGCTGAAGCTGAATCTCCAATACTTTGGCCACCTATGTGAGGAGCTAACTTATTGGAAAAGACTGATGCTGGGAAGGATTGAAGGCAGCAGAAGGGCACGACAGAGGATGAGATGGTTGCATGGCATCACTGACTCGATGGGCATGGATTTGAGCAAACTCTGGGAGATTGTAAAGGACAGGGAAGCCTGACATGCTTCAGTCCATGGGGTCTAAATGAGTTGGACATGACTGATAACAACAGACATTAAGAAAGACATTTCTACTTGGTTTTGTCACAAGGTCACTGATGGTTTAGTTGCTAAACCGTGGACTACAGCCTGTGATTTTCCTCTGTCCGTGGGATTCTCTAGGCAAGAATACTGAAGTTGGGTGCCCTTTCCTTCTCCAGGGGATGTGCATGACCCAGGAACTGAATCCAGGTCTCCTGCATTGAAGGCAGTTTCTTTGCTGACTGAGCTACGAGGGAGGCCCTGTCACAAGGTTAGGTTCAAGCAGATTCTGAGAGCGAAGCAGGACAGGTGGAGTCCAATGCTGGCCCAATAGGTCATTAAGGGAAGTTACTGCATATATGAGCTCTGCATGTTTATAGGTTATTAGTGCATCCCTGTGCAGGCACTTTCAGAATTCCCTTGTAAACATTGCTGAAGGAATTGTATTTTTTATTATATTCTGAGACCACTAGATGGTGGCATAGACTAGGTTTATTCTTCAGTCTTTCTTTGCATACATATCTGGATGTGGGATTATGGGATTAATTTTACCTGATCTTGCTTATTTGCTCTTCAGAATGTCAATTCATTTTCCTCATGGCAATAAATTAGATTTTGTATTTCTCCATATTATTGTCATAATTTACTGTTTACGTACTTTGGGGGTATGCAGTATTTTATTTTAATTTTTTTTTTTGTTTCTTTGATAACTTGTGATATGATTATTTTTATATTTTTGTTGGTACTGGGATTCCTTTACAGTCATTATTGGATAGCTTGCACTTTTAGAAACATTCTGTACTAGCCACCTTTGTGTGTGTGTGTGTTTACTATAGATAAATTCTCCCATTTATGTCTAATGTTTAAACTTTCTTAATGGTGTCTTTTGTTATATGGAACTTTTAATTTTAAGGAGGCTAATTTTGTTATTCTTTTCACTTTTCTATTTTTTTTTTAAGCTGAGGATAGGTGATTTTTTTTTTTTTTTTTTTTAATTTGGGTGTGCTGGTCTTAGTTGTGGCATGCAGGATCTACTTCCCTGATGAGGGATCAAACCCTGGCCACTGCATTGGGAGCCTGGAATCTTAACCACTGGACCACCAGGGAAGTCCCCTTACTTTTTGTTTTGTGTCTTTTTTAGTAAATACTATTCCTGCTGATATACTATAGTGATATTTTCCCATAATTTTCTATAGAAGTTCTAGAATTTAGCTTTTTAGAACTTGGCTATTCAGCCTTTCTAAATTTACATGTGGTATAGAATGAGGTAGACATCTATTGCTATCTTTTTTTGTCAGTACAAATAATCAATATGTGTGCTGTATGCTTAGTTGCTTAGTTGTGTCTGACGCTTTGTGACCCCATGGACTGTAGCCTGCCAGGCTCCTTTGTCCATGAGGATTCTCCAGGCTAGAATACTGGGGGTGCCATGCCTTCCTCCACAGGATCGTCCCAACCCAGGGATCGAATCCAGGTCTCCAGCATTGCAGCGGATTTTTTTACTGTCTGAGCCACCAAGGAAGCCCATGAATAAACAACGTGACACAATTTATCAGATAGTTCATTTGATATGTACTGATTTACAATGTCATATCAGTCATCAAACCCTCTGATAATACATGTTATCCAACTCTTATAGATGTCTAGAATGTTCTTAGACTTTCTATCCTATTCTGTTGATCCTTTTGTTTTCTGTCTTCACTGATACTATATTATTTAAATATCTACAACTTTGTATCCAGTCATGAGATCTGGTATAGTAATTACTGTTCTTATTTTGTAATATTCTCATCGTGCAGTTTTTTTTCTTGGTCTTTTATTCTTTATGTAAATTTTAGGATTAACTTAATATCCAAAGAGGGGAAAGAAAACCTCACTCTGTTAACTTTTAAAAGAAATTGCATTAATAGATTGTTGGGGATAAATATTTTTAAATTTCCTGACTTTACAGAAAATATAGCTTCCTGTTTACTCAGGTTTTCTTGTCTATTTTTTTTAAAGTAAAGATTTACAATTTTTTTCTCATAAAGTACTTGTACTCTTTTTATTAGATTTATTCATAGGCATTTTTACATATGTGTTGTTACTGTGAATGAGATTATATTTAAGATAATTTTTTGACCTTTGTGACTGATACCAGGAGCACAATTATTGAATATCTATCTTTGATTTGCAACCATTATTAACCTAGAAAATAATGGGTTATCTGGGTAAACCCTTTGGGTAAACCCAGATAATAATGGGTTATCGCTCAGTTGTGTCTGACTTCCAGCCCCATGGACTATACAGTCTATGGAATTCTCCAGGCCAGAATACTGGAGTGGGTAGCCTTTCCCTTCTCCAGGGGGTCTTCCCAACCCAGGGATTGAACCCAGGTCTCTTGCATTATAGGCAGATTCTTTACCAACTGAGCTATTAGGGAAGCCCATTTATCTTTTATTTGCAACCATTACTAACCCAGATGATTTGTTTATAATTTTTCTTCATTTTCTATGTATATAATTGTATTGTCTGGGATAATGATAATTTCATTTCTGCCTTTGTAATACTTAATCTTATTTCTTTTTCTTTTTAAAATTTGATTCTAATCCAGTGTTATAGAAGAAGCAAACCCAGGCATTTAAAATCTCATGTTGAATGTTAAAATGAATATATTTAATATTTCATCATTAGTTATGATATTTGCTGTGGATTTTGACTGGGTATCTTATCAGGTTGAAAAAGATTGTTTCTGTTCTAATTTGCCAAGATTAAAAAAATTATAATTGCATGTTGAATTTGTCAAATGGTTTTCCTGCATTTATTAAAATGGTTATTTTTTTCTTCTTAAATTAATACTGTGAATTATTGATATTGTGTGAAAATGAACACATTTTCTAATGTTAAAACTTTCTTGATCCCCTGGAATAACTCCTACTTAGACACTGGGTATTATTACTCAGTATATTGCAGGATTATGTTTGATAATATTTAGTATTTTTATATTTATGTTTATAGTAGAGTGCCTTTTTTTTAATTATTCTTATGCAGTTTTTGTTTCACTTTATACTAGGCTCAAAATGTTAGTTTGAGATGCTCTTCCAATTTTTATATTTTCTGAAATAAATGCATATAATAGAGTTTTTCTATTCTTCAAATTTTATTAGACTTTTCAAGGGGAATTGTTTTGGCTTGGCAGTTTTTCAAGCAATTTATTCAGTGATTCCTTGTCTTTGTTTTTTCTTGTGTTTGAACTGAATGCTTAGAGTATCAATTTTCAGTTTTCTTACTTTCATATCATGTGTATGTGTGACATGTGTGTGCTATGCTTAGCTGCTCAGTCATGTCCGACTCTTTGTGACCCCATGGACTGTAGCCTGCCAGGCTCCTCTGTCCATGGGGATTCTCCAGGAAAGAATATTGGAGTGGGTTGTCATGCCCGCCTCTAGGGGATCTTCCCTACCCAGGGATCGAACCCAGGTCCTCCACACTGCAGGCTGATTCTTTACCATCTGAGCCACCAGGGAACCCCATGACATGTATAGATGTTGTAAATAAAGATTGAAATATATATTTATTTATACTTATAAATTTCCTTTTAGAGTTAACCTTTATCAACTGATTTTATTGGAACTCTGTTGTTTTAGTTAGAAATTGTGCTTAAGTAATTTTAATTGTTCAATATTTATTGATACTTTCCTTGTATTTTAAGCATGTATTCTTTAGTGTTTGAATATAAAATTTTATAGACCTTACATACTATGTATTTCATGTATTATTGTCTATATCTTATTATATTTTTTATATTTTAATTAATCTTATTTACTGTAGAAATCATATCTTCTATTTTCACATTTCTATACTGATTAGTTTGAGAGAGGTATGTATTAAAATAACCTATTTTTATTTAGTGTCTTCACAAAGTTTGCATCTTTTTATAATTCAGAAGATTTTTGTTTTCTTTATTTTTCTGTAAAGGCAATTTTATATATTTCTTCATATATTTATTTATTTTTTGTTAATGTTTATTATTTGCGATCTTTCTTTTTTCATTCTACTCTTTCCATTAGGTTAAATTTACTTTCTCCTTAGGTACATTGTTTAATAGTTCATTCAGTATGTTCTTTGAATGATAAACAGCTCTCATTTTTTGTCTAAAAAGTAATTTATGTTCAGTCTTGAAAGATAATTTAGTTACTTCAGTTTGCAGTTAGTTTGCTCCAGTAATTTGAAAATTTGTTTCCATTATCATTTGAATTCTATTTTGCTGATGACATTTATATTTTATTCTTTATGCATATGATAAGTACTCATAAAATAAAATTATTTGTTATTAAAAATAGGTTGTGCTTCCTTTTAAAAAATCTAGATAAATGCTGTGTAGAAAACATTATGACTTCTTTTTAGACCAACTTCCATGTTTATTATTGCACTAGCTCTGCTAACATATTTTGCATTATTATGATAAATATTAGCACTCATTTATTTGGTATCAGTTGATTCCTGGGTTGGGAAGATACCCTCGAGAAGGAAATGGCAACCCACACCAGTATTCTTGCCTAGAGAATCTCATCAAGAGGAGCCTCGCAGGCTATAGTCTATAAGGTCGAAAAGAGTAGGACATGACTGAAGCAACTTAGCATGCACGCACAGAATCTCTTATGGGGCTTCCCAGGTGGCACTAGTGGTAAAGAATCCACCTGCCAATGCAGGAAAAGAGACTGATTCGATCCTGGGTTGGATAGGTTTCACCTCGAAAATTCCGTGGGCAGGGAACTTTGCCTACAGTCCTTGGGGTTGCAAACAGTCCTGCGAGGAATCCCACAAAGAGTGGACATGACTGAGCACATGCACAAAAACTCATATATATATTTTAAAGTGTGAAATGTAAGTGTTCCTGCCAAACCATGAAGTGTTGACTGTATGATGTACACAAAAGAAAATGCAGAAAGACATCTTTTTAGCAACTATATAGAACATAGTCTAGGATTTTTTACTTTCCTCTCTATCTTGTAAAAGGCAAGTCAAAAAAGTTCTGTGTTTTGTTTTTAAAACTGAGGAAAATACTGTCAAGGGAAAATACTGACAGGTTATATTCATATTATTCTTATTGAAAGATAATGTTAATTCTGCACACACTCTACTGTTACATCATTATGTTGTGGTGGGTGGTTTAGTTGCTAAGTCATGTACAACTCTTGCAACCCCATGGACTGTAGCCCAACAGGCTCCTCTGTTGTGGGATTTTCCAGGCAAGAATTCTGAAGTGGGTTGCCATTTCCTTCTCTAGGGGATCTTATGGACTCAGGATTGGAACTTGGGTCTCTTGCATTGCAGGCGGATTCTTCACCAACTGAGCTATGAGGGAAGCCTATTAGAATTTGTTATGATTTCATCATTGTACTTAACATAGCTTTTCAAATTCCCTACCTTTGACGACATACATAACTTAATTAAAAATATTTTTGTTACTGAAAAATGCTTGCCATCAACTGAGCCTTCAGTGACTCGTAATTGTTTTGCTGGTTGAGAGTCTTGCCTTGATGTTGTTGGCTGATGACACATCATCATGGTGTTGCTGAAGTTTGGGGTGAGTGCGGCAATTTCTTCAAATAAGACAACAATGAAGCTTGCCAAATTGATGGACTCTTCCTTTCATGAATGATTTCTCTGTAGCATGCAATACTGTTTGATACCATTTTACCCAAAGTAGAACTTCTTTCAAAATTGGAGTCAACCTTTCAACCCTGCCCTTACTTTATCAACTAAGTTTATGTAGTATTTTAAACCCTTTGTTGTCATTTTAACAGTTTTCATAAGAGTAGATCTTCACCAGAAGTAGATTCCATGTCAAGAAACTTTTTTTTGTTCATGCTTGAAAAGCAACTCCTTATCCTTTAGAGTTTTATCATGAAAATTCAGCAATTCAAGTCACATCTTCAAGCTCACTTCTAATTCTAGTTCTCTTGCTGTTTCTACCATGTCTGCAGTTACTTATTCTTCTGAATTCTTGAACCCCTCAAAGTCATCCATGAAGGTTGGAATCAGCTTCTTCTAAACTCCTGTTAATTTTTAGATTTTGAACTCTTCCCATGAATCAGGAATATTTTTAATGGCATCCAGAACAGTGAATCAGTTCCAGAAGATTTTCAGTTGACTTTGCCCAGATACACCAGAGGAATCACTATCCATAGCAGATATAGCCTTATGAAATGTGTTTCTTAAATAATACAACTCGAAGATTAAAATGATTCCTTGATCCATGGACTGCAGACTGGATGTTGTGTTGCTAAGTTGCTTCAGTCATGTCCGACTCTGTGTGACCCCATAGATGGCAGCCCGCCAGGCTCCTCTGTCCCTGGGATTCTTCAGGCAAGAATACTGGAGTGGGTTGCCATTTCCTTTCCCAGTGCATGCATATGCATGCTAAGTTGCTTCAGTTGTGTCCGACTCTGGGCAACCCTATGGACAGCAGCCCACCAGGCTCCTCTGTCCATGGGATTCTCTAGGCAAGAATACTGGAGTGGGTTGCCAGTTCCTTCTCCAGGATGTTGTGTTAGCAGGCATGAAAACAGCATTAAATTCATTGTATATCTTTAATATTTTGAAAGCAAACTTCTTTTTCTGAACAGTAGGTCTCAGCAGTGGTCTTAGATATTCATAAACATATTGTACACAGATATGCTATCATCCAGGCTTTGTTGTTCCATTTATAGGACACAAGCAGGATAGATGAGCTTCCCTGGTGGCTCAGATGGTAAAGCGTCTGCCTGCAATGCGGGAGACCCAGGTTCGATCCCTGGGTTGGGAAGATCTCAACCCAGGGAGAAGGAAATGGCAGTCCACTCCAGTATTCTTGCCTGGAGAATCCCACGGACAGAGGAGCCTGGTAGGCTACAGTCCATGGGGTCGCAAAAAGTCGGACACAACTGAGTGACTTCACTCTTTTTTTTTTCCACTAAGGGCTCTAGGATTGTTGAAACTATAAATAAGTATTGGCTTCAGCCACCATTTGCATAGGGCTTCAACCACCATTGTGGAGGGCTTGCCTCATAGCTCAGTCGGTAAATAATCTGCCTCCAATGCAGGAGACTAAGGTTCGATTCCTGGGTCAGAAAGATCCCCTGGAGAAGGAAATGGCAACCCACTCCAGTATTCTTGCCTGGAGAATCCCAGGGACAGAGGAGCCTGGTGGGCCATCTCTGGGGTCGCACAGAGTCAGACACGACTGAAGCGACTTAGCAGCAGCTAACAAGGGAATCAGCTTGTCCTTTGAAACTTTGAAGACAGGCATCGACTTCTCTCTACCTATGAATATTGCAAATAGTGTCTTCTTCCACTATAAGAGTGTTTTGTCTGTGTTGAAAATTGGTTGTTTTATGTAGCCACCATCATTAATTAGCTTAGCTAGGTCTTCTGGGTAACTTGCGGTATTTACATCAGCACTTGCAGTTTAACTTCGCGCTTTTTAAAAAATTAGTATTATCGAGATGGATTCCTTTCTTAAACCTCATGAAACAGCCTCTGCTAGTTTCAAACTTTTCTTCTGCATCTTCCTCACCTCTCCTAGCCTTCATAGAGTCGAGGAGAGTTAGGGCCTTTCTCTAGATTAGGCTTTGGCTGAAAGGAATGTTGTGAGCTTGATCTGTTCAGGCCACGGAAACTTTCTTCATGTCTGCAGTGAGTTAGTTACCTATTCATATGCTCACTGGAGTAGCTTGTTTAATTGCCTTAAAGAATTTTTTCTTTGCATTCCCAGCTTGGTTAACTAGTGCAAGAGGCCTAGCTTTTGTCCTTTGTCAGCTTTTGACATGCCTTCTTCACTAAAATTAATTTTTTCTAGCTATTGATTTAAGCTAGTTTTCTAGTTTTCACTTGAAAACTAGAGGCAGTGTAAGGTTATTCATTGGCCTAATTTTGATATCATTGTGTCTCAGATAATAGGGATGCCAGAGGAGAGGGAGAGAGACAGGGAAACAACCTGTCAATAGAACAGTTAGAATATAAACATATGTCAATTAAGTTGGCTGCCTTATATGAGTATGTTTTATGATGCCCCCAAACAGTTCCATTTGTAGCATCAAGGATCGCTGATCACTATAATGAATAATAATAATGAAAAAGTTGGAAATATTGCAAGAATTACCAAAATGTGACAGAGAGACATGGTGTGAGCAAATGATGCTGGAAAATGGCACCAATAGTCTTGCTCAGCATGGGGTTGCCACAAAACTTCAATTTGTTAAAAAAATATGTAATATCTCCAAAGTGTGTTAAAGCAAAGCACAATAAAGCAAAATATGTCTGTATAGGTGATTATCATGTGAATATAGAAGGATGGCATTATCAGAAGTAGTTTTATGGGTATTGAATGTGAAATTATAGAAAAATGATGCAGGAATAATCGAGATTCTTTTGTTACGGTCTGTACAATCTTCCAGGGCTTCCCTGGTAGCTCAGATGGTAAAGAGTCCACCAGCAATGCAGGAGACCCCAGTTCAATTCTTGGGTCAGGAAGATCCACCGGAGAAGGGGTAGGCTACCCACTCCAGTATTCTTGGGCTTCCCTAGTGGCTCAGATGGTAAAGAATCTGCTACAGTGCAGGAGACCTGGATTCGATCCCTGGGTTGGGAAGATCCCCTGGAGGAGGGCATAGCAACCCACTCTAGTAGTCTTGCCTGGAGAATCCCCACGGACAGAGGAGCCTGGTGGGCTACAGTCCGTGGGATCACAGAGTCAGACATGACTGAGTGACTAAGCATAGCGCAGCACAGGGAATCAGTAGTTCCCATTTATGTAGCTTAAAGCAGATGCAAGATGTTAGCAGAAAACATATCTTGTGAAAGAAGTTTATTGATTACTTTCTTCTCATTACTTAGAGTTTAATTTTCGTAAGTCTTCTGATACTTTTCCTTTCTTCCCTCTCTCTTTCTTCCTGTCCCCTAGAAATAACAATAAAACCTAGATAACTTTTCAGTGTAGGAAGCTAAATTTAAAAGGGACCATAAAATTTTATTTTCCATTACTCCCTTGTTAAAGTTATAAACAATTTATTAAAAGTTTTTCTTTTCAAATAGGATAGCTTCTTTTCTAAAAGAAGTTTAAGGACCTTCATAATGATATTTTAAAAATTCATCTGCTCTTGCCTCGATGAGAGTGTTATCTTGTTTAACTTGGCAGATTTCCTGGATTTAAAAAATATTTTTTAATATTGGAAAAACTATTTCAGGGAATTTTGTGAAGACTGCTTTAATAAAGACTAGTTTCTTTAATAAAGAGTAGTTGTGATGAAAAATCATTCAATTCTTTGTCTTTTTATTTAATTTATAAATTTAAATATTTGAAGTTTTTAATTAGTAAGTCACACAAAATATTGTCTTGTTTCCTCAAAAGAAGAAAATGAGCTAGCTTCTTCCTCAATGTTACATTTATCTATTTTCGTTTAAATGCCTCAAAGAGTTACCAAGTTTTATCTAATCATGTTGATATTTCAAGGCCTGAGTATTTGTCACCATATATTATCATTTATTTTTATAATTATAAGACATTCAGATTTTTCTTATATAAGGTACAAACTTGATAGCATTTTTTTTGGTCAGAAATATTTATATGATTTATGTAATCACAAATCAAGATTCTTATCACCATGTCACCTTTTAAATTTCTTAAATCTTTTGGAATGGTCTTGCCACTGGACAGCATGGTAAAATGATTCTAACTTCTAGTTTTGCAAACATAGTGTATCTTTTGTTTTATTTTACTATTACAGTCTAAATACATGTGATCTGAATTTCTTTTTATCAGTGAGGGTGTCAGTGGTATAACACAGAAAGTAGAATGTCAGTGTGAAATTGGAAACTGATTTTCAGCTCAGACTCCAATCAAGATACAACTCTTTCTAGCAGTAGAATTATATCAATTATTAATCACCCAAAGCAAAAAATCCAATCAAACAATAATGGATCATGAAAGAATACACTGCCTAGAGTCCTAGCACTTAGATTTTGATATGAAAAGAGCTTCATCATGAGGGAAAGAAGAAGGGAGACAAGGAGGCAGGAAGAGGGAGGGGGAGAGAGAGACAGAATGTTCTATCACTTAAAAGAAGTTTAATTTAAAAATGAAAAGAAGTGTAGCTTTGCTAAAACACATGATGCAGAATAGTGGGGAGAGGTAAAAATTGGCTGAAGCTGAAGCTGAAGAGTTGTATAGGGTCTAGATCTTGGATAACTTTGAAGGTGATTTTAAGAATTAAAAACTTTTTTTTTTTTACTTCTTTAGTGAAGTATGATTGACACATAAAAAGCTTTAAATATTTAATTTGTACATCTTAATGTATTTGGAAATCAGTATATACTCATAAAACTAACATCACTATCAATACCATAAACTTATTCATCACCTTCAGTTTTCTTCTGCCTCTTTTGGCTTTTTTTCTTTTTCCTTTTGTGGTAAGAGCACTTACCACAAATTTTAACCCATTCAGCAAAACTTTTAGTATTCAACAGACTTCCCAGGTGCCTCAGTGGTAAAGAATCTGCCTGCCAAACAGGAGACAAGGGTTCGATCCCTATGTCTAGAAGATCCCCTGGAGAAGAAAATGACAACCCTCTCCATTATTCTTGCCTGGGAAATCCCATGAACAGAGGAGCCTGGCAGGCTACATACAGTTCATGGGGTTGAAAAGAGTCAGACATTACTGAATGACTAAGCAGCAACATGATAGTATTTTTACTTGTAAATCCTATTTTGTACAGTGGATCTCTATTACTTGTTAATTCTGTGTAAATGAAACTGTATATCATTAGATTGATACCTTCTCATTTCCTCCTTCCTGCAGTTCCTGGTAACAACCATTTTACTCTTTGCCTCTATGTATTTGACTATTTTAGATTACATAGTATTTGTCTTTCTATGTCTGGCTTATTTCACTTAACATAGTATCCTCCAGATCCATTGGTGTTTTTACAAAAGGCAGGATTTCTTTCTTCTTTTGAAAGGCTGTGCAATACTCCACTGTATGTATATATCACATTTTCTTTATCATTTCATCTGTTGATGGACATGTAGGTTGTTTCCATATTTTGGCTATTATGAATGATGCTTCAATGAACATAGAAATGCAGATATCATTATGAGATGCAGGTTTCAATTCCTTTGGATATATACCCAGAAGTAGGATTGCTGGATGGAATGGTAGTACTGTTTTTTATTTTTGGGGGGAATCTGTATATCATTTTTTATAGATGCTACACCAATTTACACTTCCATCAAGTGTGTATAAGGGTCCCCTGTTTATTACGACCATGCCAAAACTCATCCTATGTTTTTTGATTAATAACTATTTTAGCAGTTGTGAGGTGATATCTCATTGTGTTTTTAATTTGCATTTCTCTGTTGATTAGTGATGGTAAGCACTTTTTCATATACTTGTTAGCCATTTGTATGTCTTCTTTGGAGGAAATGATTATCCATTATTTTTACTCATTTTTTTAAATTTTATTTTTACTCATTTTAAAATTGGATTTTTTTTTATTGTGTTATAGTGGTTTCTTATATATTTTGGCTGAGGGCCTCAAAGGCACAGATGTGAACCCATATTTTCCATAGCACTTTGGAACATCTGTAAACAGACATGAAAATATGCTATAAAAAAAGAGCAGTGTGTAGAGGCTTTCACAACACAGTACTAAGTACAACTACAAATGTGCACCCTAGTGTTTGGAAACTGATATTTCTCTCAATGGAGGAAAGAATTTTAGTGAAAAATAAAAAGTGCAATGCTGAACAAGGAAATAAAATAAGAAAAGAGTGTATAAATTGCTATGAATGAAAGACTTGGAAGACAGATGCTTAGGTACAACTCACAAAATAAAATATGTTATTTCCACAGTATTGGCATGACTATACACACATTTTAAATGTGTTCAAATATGTTATATTTTACAATGCAATTTTTAAAATTTTGATATTCATTCTCATGTTTTGTGTTTATGTATGCCATGTTTATAGTCCTCTTATTTTTTGTTATTTCATTTTCTATGGTAGAATTGCCTTATAGCCAATTGATTATGCAGCAGAAATGTTTTAGCAAAAATATAATATCTATAACAAAGATTCAAATGGCAAAAATACCTAGAACCAATCTAGCAGGTATGGGGAATAGTGATATTCTATATTAAACTCTTCTTTAAAAAACTGCATCACTTAAGTTTATTCTCAAGCAAAGAGATTGGTTAAACATGACAGCCTCTTGAATGTGTGTGTGTTTATAACAGTACTTGTATATACTCTTTGGGAGACAAAATGAATTGTAGACAGCTTAAATACAAAAGAAAAGTAGTTATAAGATTGTCAGAGAAAAATGATGGAGAAGTACAATAGAACAGTCTGGAGAAAAAATTTTCAAGAGCTAGTAAAATGTGTGCTTTCTTACAAAAAAGAGATTACATTATTGTAATTTAGTTACTAAAGGAAAAGGTGACTCCTGAATGCTAGAGAATTTCACACTATCTGTGATTACTAAAAATGAAAAGTTTCTGTGACAACGAAAGAATGACCAAGCAAAAGTGAGAAAGTGATGGAAAGAGAGACTCACTAAATGACCAAAGGACAGATCATATTAGAAAATATTAGGAAAAAGGAATATACAGAGGAAAATTAGAGCTGGGAGCTAGTGAGGGAGAGGGAGTGGGTGACATAAGGTGAGAGAATGTATTAATCAGAGTATAGATAGTTTTAAGCAATGAAAATCTATTCAGACTGTTATTTAAAAGAACTTTATTGGCTGTATAACTGAGAAGTCTATGTATGGCAGTTTTTAGACCCAGCTTTCCAGGATTAATATTGACATCAAGCACACTCTAGTTCCTTCCCTCATCCTACTTTTCTTTTGGGTGATTTCATTCTTACTCTGGCTCTCCTCACATACTAATAAAGATAAGCAGGAGAAAACCCAGCTTATCCTTGAAAAAAAGAGTGATTCTTTTTAGATACTCAGACAACATTCCAGCAGTGAAGACTGATGAGCATGGCTTAGGTCACATGCTGTCCTGACTAAATAACTGTGGCAAGGGAGGATGTTGATTTTTTCATTACTCAATTTATGTTTCATGATTATCCTTCAATCCAGATAGTGTAGTGTGATCAGGCCTACCCAGCAAAATATGAACTGAGACTGGGAGACAGTTGATTCCTTGACATGAAAAGATGCATTCTTTGATAAGATGGGATGCTAGATAGAACAAAACAGTAAATATTTCAAGGAGACTAAGAAAGAAGATAAGGATGAGAGAGAAGAAAGAGAAAGTTTTAAGAAGGAAGGAGGAGAGAAGAAGGGGAAAGAGAGAGAGTGTTACAGAGAGTGAGATGCAGAGTGAGAGATGGGGGCTTCCCAGGTGGTGCTAGTGATAAAGAATCTGCCTGCTGATGCAGGTTAGATGTAAGAGATGTGATTTTTATCCCTGAGTTGGGAATATCCCAAGGAGGAGGGCATGGCCACCCACTCCAGAATTCTTGCCAGGAGAATCCCATGGACAGAGGAGCCTGGTGGGCTGCAGTCCATAGGGTTGTAGAGAGTCAGACACAACTGAAGTGATTTAGCACATGATGAGGCAGAACATGACAAAGAAAGCTGGAAGTCTGGGTATTGGGAAAGCCCCATGAGATAGAATTCCGACATAGTAGAGTAATTCTCCATCACTATGTGTCCATGCTACCTGCAGAGTTCAGATAAAGACATGACTCAGGGAAATGTAAATTTATAATGAAAAAAGTCACTTTAACTTGCATTATACCAGATGACCTTACCTGCTTCTTGAGAAATCTCTATGCAGGTCAAGAAGCAACAGTTAGAACTTGACATGTAACAACAGACTGATTCCAAATTGGGAAATACATCAAGGCTGTATATTGTCACCCTGCTTATTTAACTTATATGCAGAGTACATCATGCAAAATGGCAGGCTGGAAGAAGCACAAGCTGGAATCAAGATTGCCAGGAGAAATGTTAATAGCCTCAGATATACAGATGACACCACCCTTCTGGCATAAAGTGAAGAACTAAAGAGCCTCTTGATGAAAGTGAAAGAGGAGAGTGAAAAGCTGGCTTAAAATTCACCATTGAAAAAATGAAGATCATGGCATCTGGTCCCATCACTTCATGGCAAATAGATGGGGAAATGATGGAACCAGTGAGATACTTTATATTTTTGGATTCCAAAATCACTGCAGATAGTAACTGAAATTGAAGGACTCTTGTTCCTTGGAGAAAAAACTATGACCAACCTAGACAGCATATTAAAAATCAGAGACGTTGCTTTGCCAACAAAGGTCCATCTAGTCAAAGCTATGTTTTTTTCCAGTAGTCAGGTATGGATGTGAGAGCTGGACAATAAAAAAACCTGAGAGCTGAAGAATTGATGCTTTTGAACTGTGGTGTTGAAGAAGACTCTTGAGAGTCCCTTGGACTGCAAGGAGATCCAACCAGTCCATCCTAAAGGAAATCAGTCCTGAATATTCATTGCAAGGACTGATGCAGAAGCTGAAGCTCCAGTACTCTGACCACCTGATGCAAAGAGCTGACTCATTAGAAAAGACCCCAGTGCAGAGAAGAGCAAACATCTATCCTACTCAAACTCTTCTCAAAAATTGCAGAAGAAGGTAAACTGCCAAACTCATTCTATGAGGCCACCATCACCCTAATACCAAAACCAGACAAAGATGCCACCAAACAACAACAACAACAACAAAAAACTACAGGCCAATATCACTGATGAACACAGATGCAAAAATCCTCAACAAAATTCTAGCAAACAGAATCCAGCAACATATTAAAAAGATCATACATCATGACTGAGTGGGCCTTATCCCAGGGATGCAAGGATTCTTCAATATTTGCAAATCAATCAATGTGATACACCGTATTAACAGATTGAAAGATAGAAACCCTATGATTATCTCAATAGATGCAGAGAAACCCTGTGACAAAATTAAACTTCCATTTATGATAGAAACCCTCCAGAAAGCAGGCATAGAAGGAACATACCTCAACATAATAAAAGCCGTATATGATAAGCTCACAGCAAACATTATCCTCAATAGGGAAAAATTGAAAGCATTTCCCCTAAAGTCAGGAACAAGACAAGGGTGCCCACTCTCATCACTACTTTTCAACATAGTTTTGGAAGTTTTAACCACAGCAATCAGAGAAGAAAAAGAAATAAAAGGAATCCAGATTGATAGAGAAAAGCAAAACTCTCACTGTTTGCAGATGACATGATCCTCTACATAGAAAACACTAAAGACACCACCAGAAAATTACTAGAGCTAATCAATGAATATAGTAAAGTTGCAGCATATAAAATTAACACACAGAAATCCCTTGCATTCCTATACACTCACAATGAGAAAAACAGAGAAATTAAGGAAACAATCCCATTCACCATTGCAATGAAAAGAATACTTAGGAATCAATCTACCTAAAGAAACAAAAGACCTATATATAGTAAACTATAAAACACTGATGAAAGAAAGCAAAGATAACACAAACAGATGGTGAAATATACCATGTTTATGGATCGGAACAATCATTATAGTGAAAATGATTATACTACTCAAAGCAATCTATAGATTCAATGCAATCCCTATCAAGCTACCAATAGTATTCTTCACAGAAATAGAACAAATAATTTTACAATTTGTATGGAAATACAAAAAACCTTGAACAGCCAAAGCAATCTTGAGAAAGAAGAATGGAACTGGAGGAATCAACCTGCCTGACTAGACTATACTACAAAGCTACAGTCATCAAGACATTATGGTACTGGCAGAAAGAAATATAGATCAATGGAACAAAATAGCCTAGAGATAAATGCACGCACCTATGGCCACCTTATCTTTGACAAAGAAGGCAAGAATATACAATGGAGAAAAGCAATCTCTTCAACAAATGGTGCTGGGAACACTGGCCAACCACCTGTGAAAGAATGAAACTAGAACACTTTTTAACACCATACAGAAAAATAAACACAAAATGGATCTATAAGCCACCTCCCAGAGTAATGGAAATAAAAGCAAAAATAAACAAATGGGACCTAATTAAACTTAAAAGCTTTTGCACAATGAAGGAAACTATAAGCAAGGTGAAAAGACAGCCTTCAGAATGGAAGAAAATAGTACCAAATGAAGCAACTGACAAATAATTAACCTAGAAAATATACAAGCAGCTCCTGCAGCTCAGTACCAGAAAAACAACCCAATCAACAAAGGTCTGTCTAGTCAAAGCTATGATTTTTCCCGTGGTTATGTATGGATGTGAGAGTTGGACTATAAAGAAAGCTGAGCACCAAAGAATTGATGCTTTTGAACTGTGGTGTTGGAGAAGACTCTTTAGAGTCCCTTGGGCTGCAAGGAGATCCAGCCAGTCCATCCTAAAGGAGATCAGTCCTGGGTGTTCATTGGAAGGACTGATATTGAAGCTGAAACTCCAATACTTTGGTCACCTGATGCAAAGAGCTGACTCATTGGAAAAGACCGTGATGCTGGGAAAGATTGGGGACAGGAGGAGAAGGTGACAACAGAGGATAAGATGGTTGGATGGCATCACTGACTCAATGGACATGGGTTTGGGTGGATTCTGGGAGTTGGTGATGGCCAGGGAGGCCTGGCGTGCTGCGGTTCATGAAGTCGCAAAGAGTCGGACATGACTGAGTGACTGAACTGAACTGAATCAAAAACTGGGCCAAAGAACTAAACAGAAATTTCTCCAAAGAAGATACACAGGTGGCTAACAAACATGTTGAAAAGATGCTCAACATCACTCATTATCAGAGAAAATGCAAGTCGAAACCACAATGAGGTACCATTTCAAGCGGGTCAGAATGGCTGCTGTCAAAAAGTCTACAAACAATAAATGCTGGAGAGGGTGTGGAGAAAAGGGAACCCTCTTACACTGTTGGTGGGAATGCAAACTACTACAGCCACTATGGAGAACAGTGTGGAGAGTCTTTAAAAAACTGGAAATAGAACTGCTCACTGCTGGGAATACACACTGAGGAAACCAGAACTGAAAGAGGCATGCGTACCCCAGTGTTCATTGCAGCACTGTTTACAATAGCTAGGACATGGAAGCAACCTAGATGTTTATCAGCAGATGAATGTATAAGAAAGCTGTGATACATATACACAATGGAATATTACTCAGCTAGTAAAAAGGGTACATTTGAATCAGTTCTAATGAGGTGGATGAAGCTGGAGCCCTATTATACAGAGTGAAGTAAGTCAGAAAGAAAAACACCGATACAGTGTATTAATGCATATATACAGAATTTAGAAAGATGGTAATGATAACCTTATATGTGAGACAGCAAAAGAGACACAGATGTAAAGAACGGACTTTTGGACTCTGTGAGAGAAGGCAAGGGGGGGATGATTTGAAAGAATGGCATTGAAACATGTATATTACCATATGTGAAATAGATCACCAGTCCAAGTCTGATGCATGAAACAGGGCACTGAAAGCCAGTGCACTGGGACAATCCTGAGGGATGGGATGGGGAGGGAGGTGGGTGGGTGGTTCAGGATGGGGAACACATGTACACCCACGGCTGATTCATGTCAATGTATGGCAAAACCCACTAAAATATTGTAAAGTTATTAGCCTCCAATTAAAAAAAAAAGACCCTAATGCTGGTAAAGATTGTAGGCAGGAGGAGAAGGGGATAATAGAGGATGACACGATTGGGTGGCATCACTGACTCAATGGACATGAGTTTGAGCAAGCTCCAGGAGATGGTGAAGGACAGGGAAGCCTGGCGTGCTGCAGCCCATGGGGTTGCAAAGAGTCTGACACAACTGAGTGACTGAACAACAATATTTTGATTTTGAGAACATGTCTAGAAATCAGGAAAGTCCTGGGTATAATTTTAACTTAGTTGATGATGAAATTAAAGCATTGACAGATCTAATACTGTATAGGGCAGTGTAGTAAGAGAGGCAATGCTACCAATAACCCCAAGAATTGTGCTATGAAGTGTTAGTCCTCTATTATAATAAGAGGGACAACAAAATTCTAAATCTAGATATAGATCAATCTCATTATTAATGAATATTTTGAAGTGAAACCTTTTTTTAAAAATAAAGGACACTTGTTTTGTTTAAGAATAATACATAGTTGGTAAATAATGTTCGCATCATGGCAGTGTGAATCATTACTCTTTGCACTCTCCTTTGATTTGCAGCTAATCAGACATCCATAACTGAAAAAATGGCCTGTGTACATCACACCAGGACACCTGAGAGATCCATTTGTCTGTACAATTAAAAGTGAGTGGATTAGACCACAGAGGAAGTAGTAGAGCAAGGACTGTGACTGTGGAGCTCGTAGCTGCAGGGCAGTCACTGCAGGGAAGGCAGCTGCCAGTTGGGCAGGGTGCCAGTCCTGCTGGCAGAGGAAGTGGTGGGTGGAGGTGGTGAGTGGCAGGTCTGCCCAGCCACATATTCTGCAGCTAGAGGGACCAGCTGCTGTCTCTGAAGAGAGACCACAGTGACTAGGGGAACAGGAAAAAAGGAAGTAGGTAGACATAGAGTGCTGAAGGACAGCATCCCTTAAGTCTGCTATAGGAGTGAGGAAGACTACCCATGGACCTCTGGGACCACCCCTTTTAAGGATCCTCCTATTGGGCCATGGGAACCGCCAAAGCCCTAAGTGCTAAGTACACGCATTCTTTTGCTCTGCTGCCACCTTTTCCACCTTTTTCTTTTTTAAATGTGCAGTATTGTAAAGTATTTATCTTCCAATTAAAGATAAAAGATTATAAAAAATATGTCAAATTTAATTTAAATTAAAAAAAAAAAAAGTGCATGCTCCCAATCTTAGCAGAGTCAGCTCTGGTAATAGAAAACAAACATGTGCTATAGTGCCACCTTCAGAAAATAAAAGGAAGGCTCATAACTCCCAATCTGTTAAATTATTAGAATGAAAGTAAGTAAAGTCTTGCCTAAATAAGAATGGTATTTGCTCCTTCAAATGCAATAGAAGAGACACTTATCATCAAATACCATGAAAAATCATAGTAACATGGCATCCCCCAGAGAACAATATTTTCCAACAACTAGACACAAGGGCATGGAATATTGTAATCTAACTGATAAATTAAAATAGCTGTTATGAAGAAATTCAGTGAGCTCCAGGAATATTCAGAAAGTCAATACAGTGATCTCAGGAATAAAATTATGAACAGAAGAAATGCCTTATTAAAGAGATATAAATTTTATAAAAAGAACTAAGCAGAAATTCTGGACCTGAAGAAGTTGATAAATGGTATGAAGGATGTATTAGGATATGTTGAAAGTAGAGCAGATTATATGAAAGAGAATTAGCAAGCTTGAGGCTAGATATGTTAGATATAGAAAAATTATTCAGGTAGAAGAGGAGATGGAATTAAGATTTTAAACAAATGAATTTCTATGAGAACTATCTAAAAGTCAATATAAAAATAATGGGTATCACACTTCAGTCCCACTCTTGGGAATATATCAGGCATATATGTATCTGGAGTTATACTTTTATAATTACATTTTACTATTATGTTTAATTAATTTTTGATTATAATTATTAGACCTTGTTGGCTTAAAAAGGAAATTTTATATATTGTGTTTAAGGTGATGGTACTGAAATTTGGGCAGACACAATATTTTCTCAGATGGGGATCTATTGGTTCTTTCAAGGACCAGTTGTGAGTTAACCTGGAAATATTTGTGATTAATTGTGAGGACCTTCCCATAGACTAAACAGCCTGTGTCTGCATTAAGTACAATTTTTTAGAACCTGAAATTTTGTCTCCCTTAGTGTATAAGTTATCTTCATAACATTTGCCTTACTCTAAATTGTGTAACTCTTCTGTTTTTTGGGTCATGAAACTCCTAGGTGCATATATTTTTTTCAGGTAAGTTAATATAATTTTACTCAGTACTGAATGATAATTTTTTTTCCTGTTCATATGTATGTAGATGGTACCCAACTTCTGATGTTTTGACTTGTTTGTTCGACTCGATGATGGTAACAAAGCCGTACTACTCAAAGGAGAGTCTACTTCAAATTTTGAATTTTTATCTTTTTCTGACCTAGTGATACATGATACTCTCCTGAGATACTGGGTAGCAGCCACCGCAGCTCACAGTCAGCCAAGCAATCATGAGCATCAGCAACTGATACAACCATCCTGAGCCCAAACAGCTCTTCTGCTTTTCACTTTAAGTACAGTATTCAATAAGTTACATGACAGTATTAAACACTATATATAATAAAATAAGTTTTGTGTTAGATGATTTTGCCCAACTATAGACTAATGTAAGTGTTCTGAGCTTGTTTAAGGTAGGCTAGGCTCAACTGTATAATCGTTAGGGATTTGATTTAGGTCATACCTGAATGGTCTAGTGGTTTTCCCTACTTTCTTCAATTTAAGTCTGAAGTTGGCAATAAGGAGTTCATGATCTGAGCCACAGTCGGCTCCCAGTCTTGTTTTTGCTGACTGTATAGAGCTTCTCCATCTTTGGCTGCAAAGAATATAATCAGTCTAATTTTGATGTTGACCATCTGGTGATGTCCATGTGTGGAGTCTTCTCTTGTGTTGTTGGAAGAGGATGTTTGCTATGACCAGTGTGTTTTCTTGGCAGAACTCTATTAGCGTTTGCCCTGATTCATTCTGTACTCCAAGGCCAAATTTGCCTATTATTCCAGGTGTTTCTTGACTTCCTACTTTTGCATTCCAGTCCCCTATAATGAAAAAAAGGACATCTTTTTGGGGTGTTGGTTATAGAAGGTCTTGTAGGTCTTCATAGAACTGTTCAACTTCAGTCTCTTCAGCATTATTGGTTAGGGCATAGACTTGGATTACTGTGATATTGAATGGTTTGCCTTGGAGGCGAACAGAGATCATTCTGTCATTTTTGGGACTGCATCCAAGTAATACATTTCGGACTCTTTTGTTGACTATGATGGATACTAGATTTCTTCTAAGGAATTCTTGCCCACAGTAGTAGATATAATGGTCGTCTGAGTTAACTTCACCCGTTCCAGTCCATTTTAGTTTACTAATTCCTAAAGTGTCAATGTTCACTCTTGCCATCTCCTATTTGATCACTTCCAATTCACCTTGATTCGTGGACCTAACATTCCAGGTTCCTATGCAATATTAATCTTTACACCATCGAACTTTCCTTCCATCACCAGTCACATCCACAACTGGGTGTTGTTTTTGCTTTGGCTCCATCTCTTCATTCTTCCTAGAGTTATTTTTCCACTGATTTCCAGTAGCATATTGGGCACCTACCGACCTGGGGAGTTCCTCTTTCAGTGTCCTATCTTTTTGCCTTTTCATACTGTTCATGGGGTTCTCAAGGCAAGAATACTGAAGTGGTTTGCCATCCCCTTCTCCAGTGGACCATATTTTGTCATTTTCAGGGACTAGATCTGATAGACAGAGTGCCTGATGAACTATGTATGGATGGAGGTTCATGACATTGTACGGGAAACAGGGATCAAGACCATCCCCAAGAAAAAGAAATGCAAAGAAGCAAAATGGCTGTCTGAAGAGGCCTTGAAAACAGCTGTGAAAAGAAGAGAAGCCAAAAGCAAAGGAGAAAAGGAAAGATACACCCATTTGAATGCAGAGTTCCAAAGAATAGCCAGGAGAGATAAGAAAGCCTTTCTCAGTGATCAGTGCAAAGAAACAGAGGAAAACAATAGAATGGGAAAGACTAGAGATCTCTTCAAGAAAATTAGAGATGCCAAGGGAACATTTCATGCAAAGATGGGCTCAATAAAGGACAGAAATGGTAGGGACCTAACAGAAGCAGAAGATATGAAGAAGAGGTGTCAAGAATACACAGAGGAACTGTACAAAAAAAATCTTCACGACCCAGATAATCACGATGGTGTGATTGCTCATCTAGAGCCAGACATCCTGGAATGTGAAGTCAAGTGGGCCTTAGGAAGCATCACTATGAACAAAACTATTGGAGGTGATGGAATTCCAATTGAGCAATTTCAAATCCTAAAAGATGATGCTGTGAAAGTGATGTACTCAATATGCCAGCAAATTTGGAAAACTCAGCAGTGGCCTCAGGACTAGAAAAGTTCAGTTTTCATTCCAATCCCTAAGAAAGGCAATGCCAAAGAATGCTCAAACTACCGCACAATGGCACTCATCTCACATGCTAGCAGACTAACGCTCAAAATTCTCCAAACCAGGCTTTGATAGTATGTGAACTGTGAACTTCCAGATGTTCAAGCTGGATTTAGAAAAGGCAGAGGAACCAGAGATCAAACTGCCAACATCCGCTGGATCATCGAAAAAGCAAGAGAGTTTGAAAAGCAAGAGCAAGAAACATCTATTTCTGCTGTATTGACTATGCCAATGCCTTTGACTGTGTGGATCACAAGAAGCTGTGGAAAATTCTGAGAAATGGGAGTACCAGACCATCTGACCTGCCTCTTGAGAAATCTGTAGGCAGGTTAGGAAGCAAGAGTTAGAACTGGACATCAAACAACAGACTGGTTCCAAATAGGAAAAGGAGTACCTCAAGGCTGTATATTGTCACCCTGCTTATTTAACTTCTATGCAGAGTAGCTGGGCTGGATGAAGCCCAAGCTGGAATCAAGATTTCTGGGAGAAATTTCAATAACCTCAGATATGCAGATGACACCACCCTTATGGCAGAAAGTGAAGAAGAACTAAAGAGCCTCTTGATGAAAGTGAAAGAGGAGAGTGAAGAAGTAGGCTTAAAGCTCAGCATTCAGAAAACAAAGATCATGGCATCTGGTCCCAGCATTTCATTGCAAATAGATGGGGAAACAGTGGAAACAGTGGCTTTTTTTATTTTTGGGGCTCCAAAATCATTGCAGACGTTGACTGAAGCCATGAAAGTAAACGACACTTGCTCCTTGGAAGAAAAGTTATGACCAACCTAGACAGCTTATTAAAAAGCAGAGACATTACTTTGCCAGCAAAGGTCTGTCTAGACAAGGCTATGGTTTTTCCAGTAGTCATGTATGGATGTGAGAGTTGCACTATAAAGAAAGCTGAGTGCCAAAGAATTGATGCTTTTGAACTGTGGTATTGGAGAAGACTCTTGAGAGTCCCTTGGACTGCAAGGAGATCCAACCAGTCCATCCTAAAGGAGATCAGTCCTGGGTGTTCATTGGAAGAACTGATGTTGAAACTGAAACTCCAATACTTTGGCCACCTGATGCGAAGAACTGACTCATTTGAAAAGACCCTGATGCTGGGACAGATTGAAGGCAAGAGGAAAAGGGGATGACAGAGGATGAGATGGTTGGATGGCATCACCAACTCAATGGACATGAGTTTGAGTAAACTCTGGGAGTTGATGATGGACAGGGAGCCCTGGCATGCTGCGGTCATGGGGTCACAGAGAGTTGGACATGACTGAGCGACTGAACTGAACTGTACTAAGGCTAAGCTGTATTTGGTAGGATGAGTTTATCTGGATGTAACCCTAGTATAAGTTAAGGAATACCCAGGAGTATGTCTCTAAATCTCCTATAGTATTTTTTTTTTATGACAGAGAACTTTTGATAATATATAAAATGTCCTTATCACAGTGTGGCACAAAAATCTTATGAATACTGATAAGTATTAGTATGTCTGGATCAATGGTAGCTAGCTAATATTTATTGAGAACTAACTCTGTTTCAGATAGTGTGATAACCACTTTATTAAGTCATTTATTATTTCACTGTAAGCCTGTAAGTGTTATATACAATAGTAGTATAAGAAACTATCATTATCCCTATTTTACAGAGGAAACAGATAAAGGGAAGTTAAAGTAGCTTGCTCAAGATCATATAGCTAGAACCAGGATTTAATAACTGGCAGTCTGGATCCAGGGCTTCCCTGGTGGGTCAGTGGTAAAGAATCTGCTTGCCAATGCAGGAGCCATGGCTTTGATTCCTGAGTCAGAAAGGTCCCCTCAAGAGGTAATGGCAACTCATGGCAATATCCTTGCCTGGGAAATCCCATGGACAGAGGAGCCTGGTGGGCTATAGTCCACAGGGTCGCAAATGAGTCGGACATGACTTAGCAGCTAAACAACAGCAAAGCAACCTGAATTTCTCACTTTTGGAAATTATACTGTGGTTATATAAGATATTAACATTAGAGTTTAGTTGAGAGATGTAAGGGCCTTTGAATTAATTTTGTAAATTTTCTAAACATTTTAAATCAGTTCAAAATATATAAAAATCAATTATTTAAAACTTATGATCCTAAAAGATGATGCTGTGAAAGTGCTTCACTCAATATGGTAGCAAATTTGGAAAACTCAGCAGTGGCCACAATAATGGAAAAGGTCAGTTTTCATTCAAATCCAAAGGAAAGGCAATGCCAAAGAATGCCCAAACTACTGCACAATTGCACCCATCTCACACGCTAATAAAGTAATGTTCAAAATTCTCCAAGCCAGGCTTCAACAGTATGTGAACTGTGAACTTCCAGATATTCAAGATGGATTTAGAAAAGGCAGAGGAACCAGAGATCAAATTGCCAACATCCGCTGGATCATCGAAAAAGCAAGAGTTCCAGAAAAACATCTATTCTGCTTTATTGACTATGCCAACGCCTTTGACCGTGTAGATCACAAGAAACTGGAAAATTCTGAAAGAGATGGGAGTACCAGACCATCTGACCTGCCTCTTGAGAAATATGTATGCAGGTTAAGAAGCAAGAGTTAGAACTGGATATGGAACAACAGACTGGTTCCAAATAGGAAAAGAAGTATGTCAAGGCTGCATATGGTCACCCTGCTTATTTAATTATATACAGAGTACATCATGAGAAATGCTGGGCTGGATGAAGCCCAAGCTGGAATCAAGATTTCTGGGAGAAATATCAGTAACCTCAGATATGCAGATGACACTACCCTTATGGCAGAAATCAAAGAGCCTCTTGATGAAAGTGAAAGAGGAGAGTGAAAAAGTTGGCTTAAAACTCAGCATTCAGAAAACTAAGAAAAAAAAAAAAAAGAAAACTAAGATCATGGCATCTGGTCCCATCGCTTCATGGCAAATAGGTGGGGAACAGTGACTGACTTTATTTTTGGGGTTCCAAAATCACTGCAGATGGTGACTGCAGCCATGAAATTAAAAGACGCTTGCTCCTTGGAAGAAAAGTTATGACCAACCTAGACAGCTTATTAAAAAGCAGAGACATTACCTTGCTGACAAATGTCCCTCTAGTCAAAGCTATGATTTTTCCAGTAGTCATGTATGGATGTGAGAGTTGGACTGTGAAGAAAGATGAGCACTGAAGAATTGATGCTTTTGAACTGTGGTGTTGGAGAAGACTCTTGAGAGTCCCTTGGACTGCCAGGAGATCCAACCAGTCCATCCTCAAGGAAATCAGTCCTGAATATTCATTGGAAGAATTGATGCTGAATCTGAAGCTCCAATACTTTCGCCACCTGATGCGAACTGACTCATTTGAACAGCTCCTGATTCTGGGAAAGATTGAAGGTGGGAGGAGAAGTGGACGACAAAGGATGACATGGCTGGATGGCATCACTGTCTCAATGGACGTGAGTTTGAGTAAACTCTGGTAGTTAGTGATGGACAGGGAAGCCTGGTGTGCTGCAGTCCGTGGGGTCGCAAAATGTTGGACACTACTGAGTGGCTGAGCTGAACTTATGATCTACATTTCTCTTTCTTTCTCTGAAATAAATCTTTACAACTCTTCCCCAGCACTTCCTATTTAATTTTTATAATATTCTTAGCTTCTCCACACACAACAGGTAGCATGTCCTATTGGAACTTCAGTTTCTAAAACTGATGTAGTTTTAGATACAAAAACATTCATCACTATGTATCATTTCTTATTTCATTCCAGTATCTTACCATCTTCTTTGTATGCAAATATAAGTTCAATTTGACCTAAGTGTCAGGGATTACTACCATGTCTTTCCATCAGATATAGTCAATTCTAATTTTCATGTCAATGATTTTACCTGGCTAGCAATTCTAAATTTGTCCTTCCCAAAGGGTGTAGAATCAGAAGATTTGTTTTGTGAGTTACAGCTTAATTAAATTATATTAGCAACTTTGTTTTAATTGCTGCTAAGGGACTTCATCCCCAAAGTACTAGAAATTTTCTAAATTCTACTCAAACCAGACTGTGAACTTTAAATTGCTTTTGGGATTAAAAACATCCTCAAAGCAGCAAAGATCTTAAGTTGTTTTGGTACTCCACTGGCTGATCCTTTAAGGGATCCTTTACTAGTGAAGTAAATGACTGTAAAAAGCTCTAGCTTTCATTTTACTGAAAGTTAGTTCTCTTTTGCTAATGGTCAGTTGCCTTTTTTCCCCACAATGTAGAAATGGCAGCTACTTGATACTAATGAAAAAAATGATAAACAAATACTTCTTCTTTTAGTTGTTTTACTGAATTTATTGAATTTTACTGAATTTACTGGGTTGAAATTTATGAGACTAGCAGTCTCATAAAAAAGTAAGTTGACCTCTGCTTCTGTTTTAATGTAGAAATGCTGATACAAGTAATTATAACATATTGATAATGCTTAAGAATATTTAAGAATGACTCACCTCTCTTTATTATAGGTTTTCTGAATATGCAGTGAGAGGATCATCAGCAGAGCAGCTCTTTGAGCAGAAGTTAAGCTGCTATATTTCTGTGGAGGGAGAAGCTAATCTATTATTTTCTCAAACATGGAGGTAAAAGAGTAAATTCCCTGTCCCTTAAATCTTTCAGTTTGTATATATATATATACAAATATATATATATATTGTTTCGACTGAAGATTATGACAGATGCACTAAAGTTTTCTGAGATCAATTTGTTATTCTTTATCTGGCAGGACAATAGAGTTACCTAGATATCCCAATTTGTACCAAAAGAGACTAAGAAGAATAATTGTATATAAAATATTTTCTTTTGTAGGTATTACTAATGCCTTAATTAATATTTTAGGATATTATTTGTATACATTTCACCTCAAATTAGAAATTACCAAACATCCCTTTGCTAAAGATGTATCTTTTCAGTTTGTTTTTCTAGTCGCAATCTATTTTCAACTGAGGTTATATTACTGTTGAAGCAGGATTACAAATACCATTTTATTTTAGTAGCTGTAAAACAATTTATTTTTGTTATGGATAACATTAGTTGTATTCTGGAATGTTTGATCAAAATGTTATGGTGACACTGCATTCAAAATAATTTCAAACTCATAATGTGAAACAAAATTCTAATCCAGCTGTATTTGTTCTGAATGTCTTCTAAAAAGGGCACATTTTTTTTCTTTGTATTGAAGCCTTCTTCATGAGTTCTGAAAGTCTAACTGATTTTAGCTTAGAGGATTTTAGCATATTCTTTTTTTTTTTTTTTTAGCATATTTTTATGCTATCTGTGTATCCAATTATAGGTCCACATTGCCGATAAGGGAAGCCACTTAAGGATGTAAATAACTCTTACAAACACTGCGATAACAGATCCACATGTATTCCAACTGCTGCAGAATTTCTTTTGTTGAAAGAAAATGGGAAAGACCATTAGTTAATGGAAAGACCATTAATATGGGAAAGACCAATCAGTCTTCTGTTACAGAATTTGTCCTACTGGGGCTTTCTGGCTACCCAGAGCTTGAAGCCATTTATTTTGTGCTGGTGTTATTTATGTACCTGGTTATTCTGCTGGGAAATGGTGTCATCATCATTGTAAATGTCTGTGACTCTCACCTGCATACCCCCATGTACTTTTTCCTCAGTAACTTATCATTCTTGGATATTTGCTACACCAGTTCTTCTATCCCCATATTTCTCAGCAGCTTCTTAACTTCAAGGAAGACCATTTCCTTCTCTGGATGTGGAGTACAAATGTTTCTCTCCTTTGCTATGGGAGCCGCGGAATGTGTCCTTCTAAGCATGATGGCATTTGACCGCTATGTGGCCATCTGCAACCCTCTGAGATACCCCATCATTATGAGCAAGAATTCGTATGTGCCTATGGCTGCAGGGTCCTGGATTGCAGGGGGTGTCAATTCTATGTTGCAAACCTCTCTTGCAATGCGGCTTCCTTTCTGTGGGGATAATGTCATTAATCATTTTACTTGTGAAATCTTGGCTGTCTTAAAATTGGCCTGTGCTGATATTTCCATAAATATTATTAGCATGGTTGTTGCTAATATGATTTTTCTTGTGGTCCCAGTACTTTTTATTTTCATTTCCTATGTTTTTATTCTCTCCACCATCCTGAGGATTCCTTCTTCAGAGGGAAGGCGCAAAGCCTTCTCTACCTGCTCTGCCCACTTAACAGTGGTGATTATATTCTATGGAACCATCCTCTTCATGTATGCAAAGCCCAAGGCTAAAGATTCCTCTGGTGCAGACAAAGTCCAAGTCACAGACAAAATCATCTCTCTCTTCTATGGAGTCGTGACTCCTATGCTCAATCCCCTCATCTACAGTTTGAGGAACAAAGATGTGAAGGCAGCTGTGAATAGTATACTCTGTCAGAAATGCTTCTCAGGGGGAAAGTGAATGTTGCTTTAAAAAATTCATTTACTCTGAATGCAGGACTAGTTCTCACCTGGAAGTTCCAAAATAAATGTAAGGATTGGTACACCATTGATTCTTGAAATTCTCATTTTTCTGTTCCTAGGGTCTAAATGTGAGATAAATCTAAGGCCTACGTTCTTCATGACCCTCTTAAAGAGAAAAGGGAAAGAAATCTATAGGTAGAAAAGATTCTCATCCAAACCACAGTTAGTTTAACTCTAAAATGATGAGTTCTATAATCTTATGTAAACAGAAGTAGCATTTAACTAGTTTAACCTCTTATCTTCTATGTGCATCAATTTTCTAGTTTCAAAACTTTCCTAGGAAGGTAAAGTACAAAGTGCCTTTTAAGGGTCAGAGTGGTAATAAATTCAACACTGAATGATTCATAATGGGGTAGTGTTGACCTTAGAGAGGGATGACCACTTTTTGATGTTAGATACCTGGCTGTGTGTATATCATAGGAAAGAGAAGAAAAGTGATGCTATCTTTCCTAGGGCTGATATTCTCTTGCCTGCAATCCGGCAAGCATACTTCTGTACAGAGTTGTCTGAAGGACTGTGAGGCTTTGTGCATACATCCCAACTGATGAGGAAATTTGGTCTATTTTTGTTTCAACAGATGAGCAGTGGCGACTTTGAGTGAAAATGATAATTGCTGTTAAGTGACATAAAAATTACTTAGTTTCTGAAGAACTTGGTTGTACAGGTCTCTGGGAACTTTGTAATAATGGATTTAAAGTGTCACAGAATAGGTGTTTTTACTGTTACATGAATTTCCTGTAAAATATGAGCTTTCCATTCATTCATTGAGTCATCTCTTCCTTAATTCGATTATTCAATCAACCAGTGTTTACTGAGTATCTACTTTGTTTCAAGCATTATGCTACCTATTAGCAATATATATATATATCTCAATATATATATACACATAAATATATATGTATACACATAGATAAAAATAAAAAAAAAATATATAAACAACATGGAAATGAAAACCAAAACATCACCAAGGGGTGCACAATCTTGTGGAATATGGACTGACTTGAACAAAATATAAAGAATATTTAATATTAAAGATTTTCCTTCTCCACTATTTTCTAAACTGGTTCCTTTGTTTGCATTCAAAGGAAATGCGTTCATAGTATGTTGGATCTTTATTGCGCTGAAGGAGTGAGGGTAGAATAAGACATTCCAAGAAGTCAGATCTCTGATATCCCCTAACCCTCTAGCTGGCTCTGCCTTTGTTTGTTTTATATGTTCTGTATTTCTTCATAATATTTTATTTGGGAAAAATAAAAGTTGCTGGGAAAAGTTTTAAAACTACTACGGTGTACTATAGAATCCCGTAAGAGATGTAAGAAAGAACTGGATACTTTTGTATTAGTGTTTTAGAGGGGTAATTTTGGAGCTGCAGAGGATGAAATGTTATACCTCCAGCTGTTAAATTCCTTGGTAACTTTCACATTTCTTGACCAGCCACTTGCCCTTACCTGTTTTCTTTCTTGTAGGTTTCAGAGTACTGAGATCCACCCGTTTCCTTGCAGTTTTTATTCCCATCCTGATTGGTTAAAGTTTTACTTTAATTAATAGAGGCAACAGAGAAGAAAAAGAAGGTAACATGAATGGGAACATTCCACATGTTTAGAAAATCTTCCAGACTTTTCCAGAATTAGCTCTGATATAAGAGAACCAATTTGACTCCTGAATGCAAGGTTCTTCCCTCATTCTTTCCTTACATTTCTGTTCCCTTTTTGGTTTTAAACTTCACTAAGTACTTACTGTATGTTTTTTTTTTTTTTGTCACTGACTAACAGTATGCTCTGTAGTATTTCCCCCTCAACTGTTCAGTATTTACATTATTCTACCTTGTTCATTTGTGTTTACAAATATATTCATATATGAAAATGTAAAGAACATTTTAAGGAAACCTGGAGTTAAATAGTATGGTGTTAGACCAACTCTGAAATCACACGTTCTCTGGGTTCTACAGCTATTAAAATCCAACTTGAAAAATATCAGTTGGTCAATGTGATGTGAGTATAGAATGCAATCCTTTATGTAAAAATGTTTGAAAACTTAAAAGTACTAGAGAAATGAGAAATATGATTATTTTATTCATTAGTTTCTCAATAGCAGAGCAGATCTCAAGACCAGATCCTGTATAACTATGGACTTCCCTATTAGATCTCAAGACCAGATCCTGTATCACTATGGACTTCCCTATTAGATCTCAAGACCAGATCCTGTATCACTGTGGACTTCCCTATTAGATCTCAAGACCAGATCCTGTATCACTATGGACTTCCCTGTTAGATCTCAAGACCAGATCCTGTATCACTATGGACTTCCCTGTCAGAACTAATTTTGCTGCATCCCATCAGTTTTGTAAGGTTGTTATTCATTGTCATTTCTATTGAGGTATTTTCTGATTTCCTCTTTTATTTCATTGTGGACCCACTGGCTTTTCAATATCATGTTTAGTATCCATGTATTTATTTTTTCCTATTTTTCTTTCTGTTTGATCTCCCATAATGCTAGGGTCAGAAAAAGATACTTGAAATAATTTCTGTCCTCTAAAATTTGTAGAGGCTTATTTTCTGTCCTAGTATGTGGTTCATGAACACTTGAAAAGAATGTGTATTTTTTAAGTTTTTTGAATGTAGTGTCCTGTAGGTGACGATTAAGTCTATCTGGTCTATTGTGTCTTTTTGTTTATTTGTCTCTTTTTAAAAACTTTTTTAATTGGAGGATAATTTCAATATTGTGTTGGCTTCTGCCCTATATTCACATGAACATCCTTCCCACCTCCCACCCCATACCGCCCCCTAGGTTGTCAAAGAGCACCAGATTTGATTTCCTTGCATCATACAGCAAATTCCCACTGGCTATCTGTTTTACAGACAATAATGTATATGTTTCAGTGCTATTATCTCAAATCCTACCCCTCCTTCTTTCCCCTATTGTGTCCAAAAGTCTCTTCTTAATGGCTGCATCTCCTTTGCTGCCCTGCAGATTTGTCCATCAGTGCCATCATTCTAAACTTCACCCTATATATTTTGATTAGAGCAGTTAGTCCAGTGCCATTGAGAGTAATTATTGATAGATATGTACTTATTGCCATTTTAACCCTGCTTTCCAGCTGATTTTGTAGTTCATTTTTGTTTATTTTTTCTTTTTTTCATTTTTTATTGTTTGATTTGATGGTTTTCTTTGATTTTTATGCTTGAGTTACTTTGTTTTTTTTTTTTTTTTTGTGTGTGTGTGTGAATCTATTGTACGTCTCTGGTTTCTGGTTACCCTAGTTTTCAAGAATGTTAACCCATAATAATATCTATATGCTTCAGACTAATAGTTATATAAATTAAAATGCATTCTAAAAGATCTATGTTTTTTTTACTTCCCTCCACCAAATTTTGTGATTTTCCTTTCCTATTTTACATGTTCATGTTTATCTATTTATTGTAGCCATAAATGCTTTACAATTTTTTTTAAAATCTATGTACTGGTTTAGTGATCTTCAGTCCTTTTGTATATTTGCCTTTCCTGTTGTGATTTTTCCCTTCCCTATAGACTCTTGCTTCTTTGCTGTTTGGAGAGGACCTTTCAGTATTTCTTTTAGGTTAGGTTTGGTATTGCTGTAACCTTTTAATTTTTGCTTGCTTGAGAAATCCTTTAGTTTTCCTCCTATTCTAAATAATAATCTTGCTGAGGAGAGTATCCTGGAGTTCAGGTTTTTTTTCCTTTCTGGATTTTGAATATCTCATGCCATGCCCTTCTGGCCTGAAAAGTTTCTGCAAAGAAATCAACTGATAGCCTTATGGAGGTTCTCTTGTAACTGACTATTTATCTCTTGCTACCTTTAGAATCCTCTCTTTAATTTTTGCCATTTTAATTAGTTATGATATGTCTTCATGTGAGTCTGTTTGATTTCATCTTGTTTGGGACCCTCTGTGATTCCTTCACCTAACCCTTTTATAGATTTGGTAAGTTTTCAGCCATAATTTCTTTTTATACATTTTCAATCACCTTCTCTCTCTGTTCTCCTTCTGGAACATATTATGCCTAGGTTGGCACTCTTTATCTCTTATCATAGATCTTGTATATTGCATGTGTGTGTGTGTGTATATACATATATATAGGACAATGCTGCTGCTGCTGTGTTTCTTCAGTTGTGTCCACCTCTTTGTGACCCTGTGGGCTGTAGCCCTCCAGGCTCCTCTATCCATGGAATTCTCCAGGCAAGAATACTGGAGTGGGTTGCCATTCCCTTCCCCAGGGTATCCTTCCGACCCAGGGATCAAACCTGGGTCTCCTGCACTGCAGGCAGATTTTTTACCATCTGAGTTACCTGGGAAGCCCATACGTGGGACAGTAACAGTTGACAAACCTAGACAGCATATTAAAAAGCAGAGACATTACCTTTCTGACAAAGGTCTGTATAATCAAAGCTATGGTTTTTCCAGTAGTCATGTATAGATGTGAGAGCTGGACCATAAAGAAAGCTGAATCCAAAGCAATCTATAGATTCAATGCAATCCCTATCAAGCTACCAATGGTATTTTTCACAGAACTAGAACAAATCATTTCACAATTTGTATGGAAATACAAAAAAACCTCAAATAGCCAAAGTAATCTTGAGAAAGAAGAATGGAACTGGAGGAATCAACCTTCCTGACTTCAGACTATACTACAAAGCTACAGTCATCAAGACAGTATGGTACTGGCACAAAGACAGAAATATAGATCAATGGAACAGAATAGGAAGCCCAGAGATAAATCCACGAACCTATGGACACCTTATCTTCGACAAAGGAGGCAAGAATATACAATGGAAAAAAGACAACCTCTTTAACAAGTGATGCTGGGAAAACTGGTCAACCACTTGTAAAAGAATGAAACTAGAACACTTTCTAACACCATACACAAAAATAAACTCAAAATGGATTAAAGATCTAAATGTAAGACCAGAAACTATAAAACTCCTAGAGGAGAACACAGGCAAAACACTCTCCGACATGAATCACAGCAGGATCCTCTATGACCCACCTCTCAGAATATTGGAAATAAAAGCAAAACTAAACAAATGGGACCTAATGAAACTTAAAAGCTTTTGCACAAGAAAGGAAACTATAAGCAAGGTGAAAAGACAGCCCTCAGATTGGGAGAAAATAATAGCAAATGAAGAAACAAACAAAGGATTACTCTCAAAAATATACAAGCAACTCCTGGAGCTCAATTCCAGAAAAGTAAATGACCCAATCAAAAAATGGGCCAAAGAACTAAACAGACATTTCTCCAAAGAAGACATACAGATGGCTAACAAACACATGAAAAGATGCTCAACATCACTCATTCTCAGAGAAATGCAAATCAAAACCACAATGAGGTACCATTACACGCCAGTCAGGATGGCTGCTATCCAAAAGTCTACAAGCAATAAATGCTGGAGAGGGTGTGGTGAAAAGGGAACCCTCTTACACAGTTGGTGGGAATGCAAACTAGTACAGCCACTATGGAGAACAGTGTGGAGATTCCTTAAAAAACTGGAAATAGAACTGCCATATGACCCAGCAATACCACTCCTGGGCATACACACTGAGTAAACCAGATCTGAAAGAGACACGTGCACCACAATGTTCATCGCAGCACTGTTTATAATAGCCAGGACATGGAAGCAACCTAGATGCCCATCAGCAGACGAATGGATAAGGAAGCTGTGGTGCATATACACAATGGAATATTACTCAGCCGTTAAAAAGAATTCATTTGAATCAGTTCTAATGAGATGGATGAAACTGGAGCCCATTATACAGAGTGAAGTAAGCCAGAAAGATAAAGACCATTACAGTATACTAACACATATATATAGAATTTAGAAAGATGGTAATGATAAAGAGACAGATGTACAGACAGAAAAAGAGACACAGATGTACAGAACAAACTTTTGGACTCTGTGGGAGAAGGCGAGGGTGGGATGTTTTGAGAGAACAGCATCGAAACATGTATATTATCTAGGGTGAAACAGATCACCAGCCCAGGTTGGATGCATGAGACAAGTGCTCGGGCCTGGTGCACTGGGAAGACCCAGAGGAATCGGGTGAAGAGGGAGGTGGGAGGGGGGATCGGGATGGGGAATACGTGTAAATCCATGGCTGATTCATGTCAATGTATGACAAAAACCACTACAATATTGTAAAGTAATTAGCCTCCAACTAATAAAAATAAATGAAAAAAAAAAATAAAGAAAGCTGAGTGAGTGGGTGAGTGAAGTCTCTCAGTCGTGTCCGACTCTTTGTGACCCCATGGAGTGTAGCCTACTAGGCTCCTCAGTCCATGGAATTTTCCAGGCAAGAGTACTGAAGTGGGTTGCCATTTCCTTCTCCAGAAAGAAAGCTGAACGTTGAAGAATTGATGCTTTTGAACTGTGGTGTTGGAGAAGACTCTTGAGAGTCACTTGGACTGTCAGGAGATCCAACCAGTCCATCCTGAAGGAAATCAGTCCTGCATATTCATTGGAAGGACTGATGCTGAATCTGAAACTCCAATACTTTGGTCACCTGATGGGAAGAACTGACTCATTTGAAAAGACCCTGATGTTTGAAAGATTGAAGGTAAGAGGAGAAGGGGACGACAGAGGATGAGATGGTTAGATGGCGTCACCGACTCGATGGACATGAGTTTGAGCAAGCTCTGGGAGTTGGTGATAGACAGGGAAGCCTGGCATCCTGCAGTCCATGGGGTTTCAGAGAGATGGACACAACTGAGTGACTGAACTGGCTGAAGGAGAGAGAAAAGAGAATGATTCATGGTGCCATGATGTTGATATTATTCCAGGTTTTGGATTCTTTATCGCCTCTATTTGGGCTTCCCTGATAGCTCAGTTGGATCACCTCTATTCTTTTGTTAAACCCATTCCACAAATTTTAAATTTCTGATATTATAGTAATACTTTCCAGTTATAGACTTCCATTTGGTTCTTTCTGTAGTTATTTCTCCACTGAGATTTGGTATTTTTTCCTTCTTTGTGAATATTTTTTCCTTCATCTAAATAGTTATACTAGTTGTTTATCATCCTTTCTTATAATTTCAACATTTGGGCTATCTCAGAGTTTTGGTTCCTACTGACTGCCTATTATCTTGAGAGTGTGTCATCTGTTTCAGCTTCTTTATATGATAAGTAATTCTGGATTGTTTCCTGGACAATGTGATATTTGGAGATTGAATTACAATAAATTCCTATGTGCTGGTTTTGTGATGAACCTGGTTTGAATCAAACTGTAAGTGTGGTCTTTTTATTAACTGTTCATATTTTAGTTAAATGTGCATTTTTCATCTTTATCTGAGTTGTGCACACACAGCATAGGAGTCAATCAGAGAACCTGGTTAAGATTTTAACATAGAACATGATGCTTTTTCTGTATCTCTCCTTTCTGGAATTCTCTCCTTAAGTTACCATGGCTGTGTTTTCCCGGAACACAGCTGGCTTTTCCAGAGAAAGTGCTGGTTTAATGTCAAAGTTTTTCCCATTCCATACAATGCCTAGTTCAGCCAATAGCCCAAAATGTGAAACTCACATAAAAACATTACTTCTCTGAGTAATTTTTTTAATACTTTGTACAAAGTTTATAGTTGTCATCTCTGAGAATCTTGAATTTTATAGGAACTCTTTCAGTCACAGTGAAAACAATAGAAAAATTAGAAGCTCCTGCCACATATTTTATGACTAATAAGGTTTATACCTCTCCCTTTTCTATGAGATTGCCCTCTTCCTAATTCATTAACTAATTACACTTATGTCATTTCCTAGTATATATCAAAAACAAAGTAATGCTGATATTTGGAATGGAGAATATGCTACAATGAATAAGGAATTTGAAATTCTCCTGAGGCCAGATTTGAGCATACCGTAAGGGTTAAACTATTAAGAGTAACTGAATAGTAAAATTTGAATGTATTATTGTCTTACTAAGGGTTAAATGAGGCATTATTTGAAAGCATCTGGCTCATAGGAGGGCCTTATTACATTTTGTATTTCTCTTTTTTTTTTTCTGTCTGGCTTGTCAGTCTCTTTCCACCTCAAGTCTCCCCATCATCTATTCCTTCCTTGATCAGGTAAAATGAAGGCTGAACTCCCGAGTTTACTTCCTTTGGCCAACTCCTCCTCTTTAGTCACTTCCTACTAGTGCTTCATCTGATTTGCACTTGACTCAAATGGAACCACTCAGGAATTCATGATTAACTACCTTATTGTCCAAAACTCAGAGAACATTAGATGATTGGTATGTACATAAAATATACTAGGTAAAAAAGAACAGTAAGTTCATTTATACTGTCTGAAAGCTCCTTTTAATTAAGTAATAACAGTGAGAGCGCAGCGTAAGGCTGCCTCTCACTGCCTCATTCAGGTACAGATGCCCATGGATCATTGCTTCAAAAACCAGAGAGCAAACAAGGAAGGCAGCAGGTGGAAGAGGCAGTATAATTTAACTAATTTATAGGACATCTTTGTGGTGTGCTAGGTGTCCTGTATACACCATCTTTTAAAAAAAATTTATTTTTAAGTTGAAGGATAACTACTTTACAGAATTTTGTTGCTTTCTGTCAAAGCTCAACATGAATCAGCCATAGGTATACATACATCCCCTACCTTTTGAACCTCCCTCCCATCTCCTTCCCCATCCCACCCCTCTAGGCTGATACACCATCTTTTAAATTTTGTCTCGTTAATTAATAATGATAGATAGTGTTAATATAAGTGCCAACTTGGGGTTGATTTCTTCTTTAATTTATTCAACACTGTGGATGTGCCTTGTGTGGACTAGGGATTCATTATAGATATAACATTTTCCCTACTCTTAAGGATTACCACCAGATAATGTTGTAAGATAGATGAGAAAACTTAGGCTCGAATAAAGATCACACAGGTCGTATATGGTGGCCAAGACTTGAGCCCATTGTATACCTGTATTCCCTACGTTACTTTTAGAATATATTTGAGGAATAAGCTAAATATGAGCAAGTATTTCAGGAAGACAAGAAGAATTGTGAGAAATTCTTGAAAAAAAAAAAAAAGGGTTGTCTATTAGTCTTACTTCCATTTCTCTGAAGAAGTATTACAGTTTTGATTCTTAATTTTTATTTTGAATCGGAGAAATCTTTCCATTTGTGCTACAAACTGAATTTCTTTCATGGTAAAACAAAACAACAAAAAATCTTTATCTTCCATAGACTTTTGACAACATACTTATCACCAGCATATATGTGGAGTTAACTTAAAATTTGTTCTTAAAAGTAAAACCTGAGTTTATAGTGCAGAATTAGAGTGGAAATATAAAATAAGAGGGTCAATGGGATCTTAAGAAATACCACCATGTATTATAACTCATTAGTCAATCAAAGGGAGAATTTTTTAACTTCTTCAGCATATTCTACTCAGTTGTTTATCTTCCATTGTTTTACCCTACATATAAAGATTATGTTCTATTTTACAAAAATATTTGGAATTGTGGTTTGGGGGATTAAAATATAAATTTTTCTTATTGTGCAATATTTTAGATACTTGGATTTATATTTATACTATTTTTTCATTTTAACTATTTCAGTGGTTAATGATGGCCTACTATTTTTTTTTCATTTATTTTTATTAGTTGGAGGCTAATTACTTTACAATATTGTAGTGGTTTTTGCCATACATTGACATGAATCAGTCATGGATTTACATGTGTTCCCCATCCCAATCCCCCCTCCCGCTTCCCTCCCCATCCCATCCCTCTGGGTCTTCCCAATGTACCAGCCCTGAGCACTTGTCTCATGCATCCAACCTGGGCTGGTGGTCTGTTTAACCCTTGATAGTATACTTGTTTCAATGCTATTCTCTCAGAACATCCCACCCTCACCTTCTCCCACAGAGTCCCAAAGTCTGTTCTGTACATTTGTGTCTCTTTTTCTCTTTTGCATATAGGGTTATTGTTATCATCTTTTTAAATTCCATATATATGCATTAGTATACTGTATTGGTCTTTATCTTTCTGGCTTACTTCACTCTGTATAATGGGCTCCAGTTTCATCCATCTCATTAGAACTGATTCAAATGAATTCTTTTTAACGGCTGAGTAATATTCCATTGTGTATATGCACCACAGCTTCTTTATCCATTCATCTGCTGATGGGCATCTAGGTTGCTTCCATGTCCTGGCTATTATAAACAGTGCTGCGATGAACATTGTGGTGCACGTGTCTCTTTCAGATCTGGTTTACTCAGTGTGTATGCCCAGGAGTGGTATTGCTGGGTCATATGGCAGTTCTATTTCCAGTTTTTTAAGGAATCTCCACACTGTTCTCCATAGTGGCTGTACTAGTTTGCATTCCCACCAACTGTGTAAGAGGGTTCCCTTTTCACCACACCCTCTCCAGCATTTATTGCTTGTAGACTTTTGGATAGCAGCCATCCTGACTGGCGTGTAATGGTACCTCATTGTGGTTTTGATTTGTATTTCTCTGATGATGAGTGATGTTGAGCATCTTATTAAACTTAAAAGCTTTTTCACAACAAAGGAAACTATAAGCAAGGTGAAGAGACAGCCCTCAGAATGGGAGAAAATAGTAGCAAACAAAGCAACAGACAAAGGATTAATCTCAAAAATATACAAGCAGCTCCTGCAGCTTAATTCCAGAAAAATAAATGACCCAATCAAAAAAATGGGCCAAAGAACTAAACAGACATTTCTCCAAAGAAGACATACAGATGGCTAACAAACACACGAAATGATGGCCTACTATTTTTAATTAACTTAGCACTGGACTTTTTACAGAGAATAGTGGATGATAGTATGCCATTGGGAAGATTTCAGAAGCTAATAAGTGGTTATAGCATAAAAGAAAAATTGCTGGAGTAGGTAAGGGTCAGGGTAGCATAGAGGGAGGGTGTAACTAACTCGACGGAATCTTGGAAGGCTTTACAGGGGATGTAAGATTTGACCTGTGTCTTCTGTCGTTGCTAAGATTTCACCAGAGAAGGAGAAATGTCACAATGCAGAGGAAATAGTGTGTATTATTGTTGTTACATGAGAAAAAACATGAAATAATTGGGTAACCACACTGAGTGCAGCACAGTATGTGATAAGAAAAGGGGGCAACATTGGCAGGAAACCAGAGTTGAAATATGTGGTTCAAATGTACGCTGGGGCAGATGAGGTCTCTAGATTAAAAAAAAATAAGCAAACATATATAAAAAATATTTCAGATAAAAGGTACTGGAAATATTTGTGTTGGATTTTCTGGGAAAGATAATTTTAAATATTTTTTTTTTGTTTTGGCCTCCTAAGTTTACTGACATTTCTTAGATTACTTAACCCTACTTAAAAAAATTATTTATTTTTTATTGAAAGATAGTTGCTTTACAGAATTTTGCTGTTTTCTGTCAGACCTCAACATGAAACAGCCATAGGAATACATATATGCCTTCCCTTTTGAACCTCCCTCCCCTCTCCCTTGCCATCCCACCCCTCCAGTCTGACACAGAGCCCCTGTTTGAGTTTCCTGAGCAATACAGCAAATTCCTGTTGGCTGTCTATTTTACATATGGTAATGTAAGTTTCCATGTTGCTCTTTCCATACATCTCACCTTCTCCTCCCTCTCCCCATGTCCATAAGTCTATTCTCTATGTCTGTTTCTTTACTGCTGCCCTATAAATAAATTCTTCAGTAACATTTTTCTAGATTCCATATTTATCTTTCTCTTTCTGACTCACTTCACTCTGTATAATAGGTTCTAGGTTCATCCACTTCATCAGATCTGTCTCAAGTGAGTTCCTTTTTATGGCTGAGTAATATTCCATTGTGTTTATGCACCACAACTTCTTTATCCATTCACCTGTCAATGGGCATCTAGTTTGCTTCAACGTTCTAGCTATTGTAAATAGTGCTGCAGTGAACAATGGGATACATGTGTCTCTTTCAATTGATTTCCTCAGGGTATATGCCTCGGAGTGGGTTTGCTGGGTCATATGGTGGTTTTATTACTAGTTTTTAAAGGAATCTCTATACCGACTTCCATAGTGGCTGTATCAATTTACATTCCCACCAGCAGTGCAAGACCGTTCCCTTTTCTCCACACCCTCTCCAGCATTTATTGTTTGTAGACTTTTTGATGATGGCCATTCTGATCCATGTGAGGCGATAACCTTATTGTAGTTTTGATTTGCATTTCTCTAATAATGAGCAATGTTGAGCATCTTATCATGTGTTTGTTAGCCATCTGTTGGTCTTCTTTGGAGAAATGTCTCTTTAGGTATTTTTTCCACTTTTTGATGGGGTTGTTTGTTTTTCTGGTATTGAGTTGTATGAGCTGCTTGTATATTTTGGAAATTAATCCTTTGTCAGTTGTTTCATTAGCTATTATTTTCTCCCATTGTGAGGGTTGTCTTTTCACTTTCCTTATAGTTTCCTTTGCTGTGCAAAAGCTTTTAAGTTTAATCAGGTCCCACTTGTTTACTTTTGTTTTTATTCCCATTACTCTAATAGGGGGTTTCCCTCATAACTCAGTTGGTAAATCATCTGCCTGAAATGCAGGAGACCTGGCTTCGATTCCTAGGTTGGGAAGATTCCCTGGAGAAGGAAGTGGTAAACCACTCCAGTATTCTTGCCTGGAGAATCCCATGGACATAAGAGCCTGGCAGGCTACAGTCCATGGGATCACTAGAGTTGGACACAACTTAATGACTAAACCACCACCACTCTAGGAGGTGGATCATAGAGGATCTTGCTTTGATTTATGTCATCGAGTATTCTGCCTATGTTTTCCTCTAAGAGTTTTATAGCTCCTGGTCTTACACCTAGGTCTTTAATCCATTTTGAGTTTATCTTGTGTATGGTGTTTGGAAGTGTTCTAATTTCATTCTTTTCATGTAGCTGTCCAGTTTTCCCAGCATCATTTATTGAAGAGGCTGTCTTTGCCCCATTGCATATTCTTGCCTCCTTTGTAAAAAATAAGGTACCCAAAGGTGCATGGGTTTATTTCTGGGCTTTCTATCTTGTTCCTGTGTCTATATTTCTCTTTCTGTGCCAATACCATACTGTCTTGATGACTTTGTAGTGTAATTTTAAGTCAGGAAGGTTGATTCCTCTAGCTTCATTTTTCTTTCTCAACACTTCTTTGGCTATTCGGGGTCTTTTTGGTTTCCATATGAATTGTGAAATTTTTTGGTCTAATTCTGTGAAAAATGCCATTGTTAATTTGATAGTGATTGCATTGAATCTGTAGATTGCATTTGGTAGTATAGTCATTTTCAAAATATTGATTCTTCCTGCCCACATGGAATATCTTTCCATCTGTTTATGTCATCTTTGATTTCTTTCATTAGTGTCTTGTAATTTTCTGTGTACAGTTCTTTTGTCTCCTTAGGTAAGTTTATTCCTAGATATTTAATTCTTTATGTTCCAGTGGTGAATGGGATTGATTCCTTGATTTCTCTTTCTGATTTTTCATTGTTAGTATATAGAAATGCAAGTGATTTCTGTGTATTGATTTTGTATCCTGCAACTTTGCTAAATTCACTTATTAGCTCTAGTAATTTTCTGATACTATCTTTATGGTTTTCTATGTACAGTATCATGTCATATGCAAACAGTGAGAGCTTTACTTCTTCTCTTCTCATCTGAACTCCATTTATTTCTTTTTCTCCTCTCACTGCTGTAGCTAGGACTTCCAGAACTATGTTGAATAATAGTGGTGAAAGTGGACACCCTTGTCTTGTTCCTGATCTTAGGGGGAATGCTTTCAGTTTTTCACCATTAAGAATAATATTTGCTGTGTACTTATCATATATGGCCTCTACTATGTTACTTCTATGCCCATTTTTGAAGAGTTCTAATCATAAATGGGTGCTGAATTTTGTCAAAGACTTTCTCTGCATCTATTGAAATTATCATATGGTTTTTATCTTTTAATTTGTTAATATGGTATATCACATTGATTGATTTGCATATATTGATGAATCCTTGCATCCCTGGAATAAACCCAACTTGATCATGGTGTATGAGCTTTTAGACATGTTGCTGAATTCTGCTAAAATTTTGTTGATGATCTTTTCATCTATGTTCATCAGTGATATTGGCTTATAGTTTTCTTTTTTTTTTTTGTTTTGTCCTTGTCTTGTTTTGGTATCAGGGTGATGGTGACTTGTAGAATGAATTTGGAAGTGTTCCTTCCTCTACAATTTTTTGAAAGAGTTTAGAAGGATAGCCATTAGCTCTTCTCTAAATGTTTGATTGAATTCTCCTGTGAAGCCATCTGGTCCTGGGCTTTTGTATTTTGGGAGATTTTTGATCACAGCTTTGATTTCAGTGCTTGTAATTGGGTTGTTCATAATTTATATTTCTTCCTGGTTCAGTATTGGAAGATTGAACTTTTCTAAGAATCTGCCTATTTCTTCCAGGTTATCCATTTTATTGCCATATAGTTCTTCATAATAGTCTCTTATAATCCTTTTTATTTCTACTTTGCCTGTTGTAACCTCTTTTCAATTTCTAGTTTTGTTGGTTTGATTCTTCTCTTTTTTTCTTAATGAGTCTGTCTAAAGGTTTGTCAATTTTGTTTATCTTCTCAAAGTACCAAACTTTATTTTATTCTTTAATAAATTTAATTAATTACTTAAAAATTATTTTATTAATCTTTACTATTATTTCTTTCATTTATTTCCACTCAGATATTTATGATTTCTTCCCTTCTACTAATTTTGGAGGTTTTTTGTTTTTGTTTTTCCAGTTGTTTTAGGTGGAAAGTTAGGCTGTCTGTTTGATGTTTTTCTTGTTTCTTGAGGTAGGATTGTATTGCTATAAACTTCCCTCTTAAAACTGCTTTCACTGTATCCCATAGGTTTTGAGTTGTTGTGTTTTCATTGTCATTTGTCTCTAGAAATTTTTTTATTTCCCTTCTGATTTCTTCAGAAACCTGATGGTTATTTAGAAACGAGCTGTTTAGTCTCCATGTTTCTGTTTCTTACAATTTTTTTTCTTGTAATGGATATCTAGTCTCATAGCATTGTGGTCGGAGAAGATGCTTGGCATGATTTCAATTTTCTTAATTTTACTGAGGTTTTATTTTTGACCCAAGATGTGGTCTATCCTGGAGAATGTTTCATGTCCACTTGAGTGAAGGTGTATTCTTCTGCATTTGGATGCAATGTCCTGAAGATATCAATGAGATTCATCTGATCTAATATATCATTTAAGACTTGTGTTTCCTTATTCATTTTCTGTTTTGATGAAATGTCCATTGGTGTGAAGAGGGTATTAAAGTCTCCAACTATTATTGTGTCACTGTCAATTTCTCCTTATATATACGTTAGTGTTTGTGTTATGTGTTGAGGTGCTCCTATGTTGGGTGCATAGATATTTACAATTGTTATGTCTTCCTCCTGGATTGATCCCTTGATCATCATGTAGTGTCCTTCCTTATCTCTTGTAATCTTCTTTATTTTAAGGTCTATTTTGTCTGATATGAGGATTGCTACTCCAGCTTTCTTTTGCTTCCCAGTTTCATGGAATATATTTTTCCATTCTCTCAGTTTTACTCTATATGTGTCTTGAGGTCCGATGTGGGTTTCTTGTAGATAGCATATATATGAGTCTTGCTTTTGTATCCATTAAGCCAGTCTGTGTCTTTTGGCTGGAACACTTAATCTATTTACATTTAAAGTAATTATTGTTATATATGTTCCTATTGCCATTTTCTTAATCATTTGGGGTTGATTTTGTAGATCCTCTTTCTTCTGTTGTAGTTCTTGACAATATAAGTCCCTTTAAATTTATTGTAAAACTGGTTTGGTGGTATTGAATTCTCAACTTTTGCTTGTCTGAAAAGGTTTTTATTTCTCCATCAATTTTGAATGGGATCCTTGCCAGGCACAGTAATCTTGGTTGTAGATTTTCCCCTTTCAGTACTTTAAATATATCCTGCCATTCCCATCTGGCCTGAAAGAGTCTCTGCTGAAAGATCAGCTGTTAAGCTTATGGGGTTTCCCTTGTATGTTACTGTTGCTTCTCCCTTGCTGCTTTTAATATTCTTTCTTTGTGTTTAGTCTTTGTTAGTTTGATTAGTATGTGTCTTGGCGTGTTTCTCCTTGGGTTTATCCTGTATGGGACCCTTTGTCCTTCTTGGACTTGATTGACTATTTCCTTTCCCATGTTGGGGAAATTTTCAACTATAATATCTTCAAAAATTTTCTCATACTCTTTCCTTTTCTCTTCTTCTTCTGGGACCCCTATTATTTGAATGTTGGTGCATTTGATACTGTCTCAGAGGTGTCTGAGACTGTCCTCAGTTCTTTTCATTCTTTTTACTTTATTCTGCTCTTCAGAAGTTATTTCCACCATTTTATCTTCCTGCTCACTGATTCATTCTTCTGCTTCAGATATTCTGCTGATTCCTTCTAGAGTATTTTTAATTTCAGTAAAGTGTTGTTTGTCTATGTATGTTTATTCTTTAATTCTAGGTCTTTGTTAATTGATTCTTGCATTTTCTCAATTTTATTTTCAAGGTTTTTATTTTTATCATCTTTAATATCATTATTCTGAATTCTTTTTCTGGTAGTTTGCCTATTTCTTCTCCATTTATTTAGACTTCTGTGTCTCTAGTTTGTTCCTTCATTTGTGCAGTATTTCTCTGCCTTTCAGTATTTTTTTGTTTTGTTTTGTTTTAAGTTATTGTGTTTGAGGTCTCCTTTCCCAGGCTTCAAGGAAAGTTGAATTCTTTCCTTGAAGCAGGTTGAATTCTTTCTTCCTTTTGTTTTCTGCCCTCTAAGTTTGGTCCAGTGGTTTGTGTAAACTTCTTATAGGGTGAGATTTGTGTTGAGTTTTTGTTTGTTTGCTTTTCTTCTGATGAGCAAGGCTGAGTGAGGTGGTAATCCTGTCTGCTGATGATTGGGCTTGTATTTTTGTTTTGTTTGTTGTTTAGTTGAGGCATCCTGCCCAGGGTGCTGTTGGTGGTTGGGTGATGCCAGGTCTTGTATTCAAGTGGTTTCCTTTGTGTGAGTTCTCACTATTTGATACCCCCTAGGGTTAGTTCTCTGGTAGTCTAGGGTCTTGGAGTTAGTGCTCCCACTCTAAAGGCTTAGGGCTTGATCTCTGGTCAGGAACGAAGATTCCACAAGTGGTTTGTTATGGCATTAAGTGAGATTAAACAAATATCCCCAAAATGAGAAATCAAAGATGAACCCCAGACAAATGGCAGTTACAAAATCAGGCAAATAATAATTAAGATAATGGAATATACACATATATATGTACACCCATGAGCAAAGTCAAAAAAGTCCAACAAAAATAAAGTACAGTAGATTGACCTGGCAAACAAAGGAAATAAAAAATTATAATTAGCAGTTAAGACCAAAACTAACTTAAGCACAAACTGGAAAACAAAACTAAAGCAAGATACCAAGGGAGGAATAAAGCAATGAAAACAAAATTAACAAATATGTTGAGAGGAAAGAAAAGAAAGAAAGGATATATATGCAAAGTTAAACAGAGGTAGAAAAAGAAGAATTATATATGTTAAAGATTAACTGCAAGGGGAAAAGAACAGTAGGAGAAACGAACAAAGGAATAAATGTAGAAAAAAATAATAATAGGTTTTAAAAATTAAAAATTGAAATTTAAAAAAAGAGAAAAAAAAAAAAAAAGAGGAAAACTCCATAGAACTGCAAATACCCAATGTAGAGCACAGGTTTGTGACAACAATAAAAAATGTGACTGAGAGAAAAAAAAAAGCTCAAAAGCTTAACTGGATTTCTTAGTGCCTATAAAGTCGACAAGTACAACAGAGGGTGGAAATAAGGGAAGTAAAGGAAAAAAAAAATCCAAAAGAATCTACTGAACAAGTCAAAAAGTAAGAATAATAAGTGTTTTTCTTGAGGCATTGCTGTCAGAGTCCTTTCCCTCGCCGGGGGTCACAGTCCACCTCACCTCCCTAGGATGCCCTCCAACATTGTGCTGATCTTTGGACCTGCTGTGGGGGCAGCTCAGATTCTAATCTGGTCCTACTCCTCTGTGTTCCTGCCTCCAGTGTCCGCAACTATCAGAAACAGTGCGTTTTCTTTTGTGAGAGCTCTCAATGGCCTTTTATATATTCCATAGACACAGAGTCTGCTTAGTTGATCATTTGGATTTAATCTGCAGTTTATACAGCTGGTGGGAAGGTTTTGGGTCTTCTTCCTTAGCTACACTGCCCTTGGGTTTCAATAGTGGTTTTATTTCCACCTCTACATGTGAGTCGTACACTGGGGTTTGCTCCTGAGGCTGCCCTGGAGGACTTGGGTTTGCCCCTGTGAGGGCCAGGTGTGGAGGCGGAGCAGCTGCTTGGGTCACGGGGATTCTGGCAGCAGCAGGTACTCAGGGGAGTTGGTGGCTAGGGCAGCAGGAAATATAGTGCTCTAGAAGGGTATGGCAACCAGTATTGGCCAATATGCTCCAGTATTCTTGCCTGGAGAACCCTTCTCTCTGACAGAGAAGCCTGGCAGCCCTCAGTCTACAGGGTCGTAAAGAGTTGGACATGACTGAAGCGACCCTGCGTGCATAGACACAAGACTATTTTTGCCTGTGGCAGCTCTGCTCCAGTGAGAGTTGAGCATGAAGGTGGCGCAGCTGCTTGGCTTGCAGGGACCCTGGAGGTGCCAAGTTTACAGGGACATGGACTGCCTATGCCACAGAAGTTATGGCCCTATCAGAATATTTTTTCAAGCTTCTTGTAGTTGGTGATCAGAAGGCCTCTTTAGCCAGTCTTTGTCCGAACCCAACTTTTTTAAAAAAAATTTTTTAATTGGAGGATAATTGCTTTCCAATGCTGTATTGATTTTTACCATGTGTGCATGCATCCTAAGTCTCTTCAGTCATGTCCGACTCTTTGTGACCCCATGGACTGTAAGCCACCAGGCTCTTCTGTCCGTGGGATTCCCCAGGCAAGAATACTGGAGTGGGTTGCCATACCCTCCTCCAGGGGATCTTCCCCACCCAGGGATCAAACCCAAGCTCTCTTAAGTCTCCTGCATTGGAAGGCAGGTTCTTTACCACTGTGTCATGTGGGAAGCCTCAGCCATAGTATACATGTTTCCTTTCCCTCTTAAACCTCCCTCCCATCCCCCACCCCATCCGACCCCTCTAGGTTGTCACAGAGCACTGTGTAGGACTCCCTGTGTTATGCAACAGCTTCCCACTAGCTATCTGTTTTACATATGGTAGTGTAATGTGTATGTTTCAATGCTACTCTCTCAATTCATCCACCCTCTCATTCCCCAACTGTGTCTACAACTCTCTTCTCTTTGTTTCTGTCTCTATTCCTGCCCTACAAATAGGTTCATCAGTGCCATTTTTCTAGATTTCATATATATGTGTTAATATACAATATTTATTATTCTCTTTCCGATTTAACTTCACTGTGTATAACAAGCTCTAGTTTAATCCACTTCACTAGAATTGACTCAAATGTATTCTTTTTTATGGCCGAGTAGTTTTCTATTGTATATATGTATTCCACAACTTTTTTATCCATTCATATGTTGATCAACATCTATGTTCTTTCCATGTCCTGGCTATTGTAAATAGTGATGCAATGAACCCTGGTGTACATTTGTCTTTTTGAATGATCATTTTCTCAGGATACATGCCCAGCAGCTAGGATTGCTGGGTCATATGCTAGTTTTGGGACTTCCCTGGTGGCTCAGACGGTAAAGCGTCTGGCTACAATGTGGGAGATCCAGGTTTGATCTCTGGGTCGGGAAGATCTTCTGGAGAAGGAAATGGCAACCCACTCCAGTACTCTTGCCTGGAAAATCCCATGGATGGAGGAGCCTGGTAAGCTACAGTCCATGGGGTTGCAAAAAGTCGGACATGACTGAGCAACTTCACTTTCTTTCTTTTCTATGGTAGTTTTATTCCTAGTTTTTTAAGGACTCTCCATATTGTTCTCCACAGTGGCTGTATCAATTTACATTCCCACCAACAGTGCAAGAAGGTTCCCTTTTCTCCACATTCTCTCCAGCATTTATTGTTTGTAGATTTTTTGATGATGGCCATTCTGACTGGTGTGAGGTGATAACCTCATTGTAGTTTTGATTTGCATTTTTCTAATAATGAGTGATGTTCAGCATTTTTTTCATGCATGTATTGGCCATTGGTTTCTCTTCTTTGGAGAAGTGTATGTTTAGGTCTTCTGTCCACTTTTTGATTGGGTTGGTTTTTTTTTTTTTTTTCCCCTGATACTGAGCTGTATGTGCTGCTTGTATATTTTGGAGATTAATCCTTTGTCAGTTGCTTTATTTGCAATTATTTTCTCCTGTTTTGAGGGTTGCCTTTTCATCTTGTTTATAGTTTCCTTTCTGTGCAAAAGCTTTTACGTTTAATTAGGTCCCATTTGTTTATTTTTGTTTTTATTTCCACTCTAGGAGGCGGGTTGAAGAGGATCTTGCTGAAATTTGTGTCAAAGAGTGTTATGTGTTTTCTTCTAAGAGTTGTATAGTTTCTGGCCTTACATTTAGGTCTTTAATCTCGTTTGAGGTTTTTCATATGTATGGTGTTAGAAAGTGTTCTAATTTCATTCTTTTACACATAGCTGTTTTGTTTTTCCAGCACCACTTATTGAAGAGGTTATCTTTCCTCCATTGTGTATTCTTGCCTCCTGTGTCAAAGATAAGATACCCATAGGTGCATGGGTTTATCTCTGGGCTTTCTATCTTGTTTTGTTGATCTATATTTCTGTTTTGTTCCAGTACTATACTGTTTTGATTAGTCTTACAATTTTATGAGATCACAGATGTTTTCAGAACATGATATAATTAGACTTGTGATCATGACATTTCTAACTGAAATTCCATGATTCTACATATGACTTTCTTTTGTTCTGCTCCTATTAGAACTCTTGACTCAAAATACATAAGCTTGTTTTGTTCATAAACTCAAATATGTCAGTTTCTTATCATTTTCTCCATAACCAGGGTTTACTCACTATTTTTCTCATAGGACCTCCTTGTTCTTAGGCTACAGATGATAGGAGTGATTATGGGGGTGACTACCCATAGAACAGGGTAATCGGTTTGTTCAAAATCATTGTTTGGACTTTAGCTTCATGTCCGTGAAGAGGATTGTTTCATAAAACACAATCACCACTTCTCAGTACAGCATATATGATGGAAATATAGGCAACAAATGAGCTGTAATTGAGTAAATGAAAATATTACATTGCCCAACATTATTATACTCATTAAAAATATTTATGCAGACTGCTTTATTAAAGGCACTATTTCACAAAAAATGATTAATTATATTTTTTCCACAAAAGAACACTCATAATATGAGTACATTTTGTGCCAATCCATTGAGAAAGTTTAATCCCCATATAGCTGCCATCTAAACACTAAGTGTCTTATTTACAATGATGAATTATCTCAGAAATTTGTTTATGGCCATGGAGAAATCTCATGCCATCACTGACAGGAACACACACTCTGTGGACTGCATTACATAAAGAGATAGGCATTTTTAAAGTTATGAATGAGATAGGTTTTTTTAATAATAGGAAGGGGGACGAGAGATGATGTGTGCCAGATATCCAGGAAGGAGAGATTACCAAAAAAGAAGTCCATGGTGTTCATGGCATGTGGAGGAAGACTTCTTAGAGGGTGAAGATGACTAAGGTACTGTTTTCAGGGTTTATCAGGCACATCACTAAAGACATGACAAAAATGAACTTTTGTTAGTTCCTTGGTACTCAGAAAGGTCTTTCAGAATGAATTCAATTTCAGTTGTCCGGATGATTCTTTGCATTTTCTTTTTCTTTCTTGAAATGATCCAGAAAAAGAAATAGCACATAAGTTAAACGAGTTGTCCTATGTTACATAAAGTAAGAGGTAATTGGGGTGGAAGATGTAAAAACTATGTGAGCACTATGTGAAGTATTGGTAATATCAGTGAGATCAGCTCATGGGACTTCTCTTCTAGAGCATAAAACAGCTGAGCAACATTGGTAGCTTATTAAAAATACAGGCTGCTATATTCCATTTCCTGGGACTGTGATACATAACATCTGAAGCAGGGAAGAATGACTTGCATTTTTAATAAATATCTGTTATTAGATAGGTTAAAAAATAGAAACTAAAATTTATCTGTCAAAGAATGTAAAAGAATAATTTCATTTGCTTGAAACATTGTCCTGATGTTACTTATTTGGGTGCTTCACTTAAGTAATGTTGGACATAGGATTTTGAGGACCCCTTGTGACTTGGGGTGAAGAAAGGAAGAAATAGTTGAAGAGCTCTGTTCTTGGAGAGAAGCTTAATCATATGGTGACAGACCAGGACCTAATATGACGTTCAGAAACCAATTCCTTGTAATCAGGTCAATAAACTTTAGAAACAATGATGTTGGATACCCAGTTTTAACTACTTCCCTGTTCAGTTGCTGTTTTCCCCCCATTATCTTCAGACTTTTAGTCAAAATTTGTTTTACCTATGTTAGTGGTTTGTGATAAACAAACTGTGTTCACTATTTGGATGAAGCAGTTCAAGGAAAGGTGAGTTCTACCTGCAGAAGTAAAAATAAATAAATAAATAAAAAACAGCTCAGAGCCCTTGGGATATATATGTATTCACCATTACCTCCTAATTGTGTAAATTAGATAGATAGTGACTATATGTCAGTTAATTTGGGTATATCTCTTTGGGTAAATTCTTTGGAGATGCTTATATAATGGGATGGGATTGAGTTAGAAGTTAGGTTGTGGAGTTATAATAGAAAACTGAATAGCGTGATGGCTTTAGGTTTCAATTACATGATTTCAAACTTCTGAATTTGTTGTGAATTTTAAAATGCCACTCATATTCACATAGCACATGTAAATTCTGAGTTTCAGAGTCAGATGAAATAGTTATTTTCTACAATAAAACCCTTTTCTCTTTACTCACTAATTGATTAACAAATTACAATTAAATAATATATATAAAATTCTGACAACAGTGTGTAGAAATTTGTCTTTTTATTATTATTTTTAATAACCAGGAGTTAATGTAGCTAAATGAGGTCTTTCTGCAATATTGTGACTAAGACAGTAGGATGAACAAAGGTGTGGATAAAAACATTAAAATATGTTTGGATTAAGGATTCCAGCCATATATCATAAGATTGAGAATGAGATAAGATATATTCTCAGTACTTCTGATTGGTTATTTAAAATACAGTAATGGATTTAATATAATTAAGTCTTTAGGGCATTATTCTTGAAGTTTTCAAAAGTTTTAAACATTTTCCCCCTGAGCAATTTAAACTTATAGCTTAGAAAATTTCATGAATCCCTGGAAGCAAGAAATATTTAAATTGCCTTCCTGAGTCTGGAGAAGATTCTTTAGAGAAATTCCTTGGTCTTCACAATGGGGCAGTGTTTCTACTTGGGTTTGAAGGGCAGATGAAATCTTCCATATTCTTAAATATTAGCTTCCCTCTTACATTTGTACTAGCAGAATCAAAATATACTCCCTTTGTAAACAATCTTATTTGGCTCTAATATATAGGAGCTTTTAAAACAATTTGGAATAATGCCTTTGCTATTAATGTTTTCCAGAGAAGTCCTGTGATATTATGGCTCCTCAGTGGTAATACCTTCAGAAATTTATCAACCTTGTGGAAAATTTTGTACAATATGCTACAAATAGAAGACCAGTGCAAAGCAATCTGCTATGTGTTGCAACCTAGGAGGCAAGCTGAACTTCCATTTAAGGTAATAACTGAGAACATACACTAGAAACATATTTCTAAGGGGATATTAAACTGAGTCAAAGTAAGCCATGTGTTTTGGGGATAGAATATATTTTTATCATGAATCGTCTATAAATAATAGGAATTAAAGAAATTCTAAGATGATATTTTCTTTGGTATACTGAAGAGAAAAATGAAAAATAGAACCAAAACAGTAATTTGAAATCTGAAGTAATTTGAATATCCTCAAAAGCTGTATATTTAGGTCAAGAATCCATTGTTTAATCAGAATATAGTTTCCTGGTCTTTGGTTTGGTGTAAGTGAGTACATGTCTACTGGTGTCATTTCTTACTGGTCCAGTGAGGTTGCTGTGAAATAGGCAGCAGATTTGCAGTCTTATCTAGAACATAAATTAGGCTGGTGTCACCAGAGTTCTGATTCTATAACAGTTTACCTCATGGCACCAATTCAGTTTTCTTTGGTTTGGTTTGCAAACATTTTTTACAGTGCTGATCATGAACAGACAGCCATTCCCTACCCTGCAGCCTCTCTATTTTGAAAACTTTGTTACTTGTTCTTGAATACATTTTCTGATTTGTGTGAAAATGAAATGGAACAAGTCCTTGGCTAACAAAATAATTTTGACTTTCATAGATATTATGTATGCATGAGTATTTCTGGAATTGTTTTGAGAAATTTTAATTTTTTTTGTTGTTGTTGCTGGTGATGTGTTCCTGTGAAAACTTTAGACCCTTGAGATCAAACCCATGAGACCATAATATTTGTGATACACACTCATTTAACATTTAACAGAATGAGTTGAAATAGCCTTTAAAAAAATCAACCTGTAAATTCCTTGTTTTCAATGGTGTTGGCTTTTGCTACAGTGGTATACACTCTTCACCACCAAGTGAGGAAAGTTTGATATAACATGCATCAATATTATATCATATGTGATGAAAATTATACATGGTTAGTTGGGGAAGAAGAAGAGAACATATACCTGAACGGATCTGATTGATAAAAATTTAGTGGTACCTTTGTAGGTATGTGAAACTGGGGACAGAAATGAAAGAATTTGAAAAAATGAACAATTGAAGATGAAGGAAACCAAAATAGTGTTTACCATATGCTAGATGCGTTTATGCATTTAAACTTTATCTCTCTAAAGAACACCACAATGAGGCTGTTAAAATCTCCATGGTAACATTCAGCAGGGCAATATAATACTCAAAATTGAATATTCCAAAATATATTTACAATTCATATTGTTCTTTATCTGTGTTAGCCACCTGGAAATAGTTGCTCTGAAAATCCTTCAGTCACAAATCATCTTAGTCAATTTTGCACAATAAAATTTAGGGGATTGAAGAAATCAATAAATTATGTGTTAAAGAAAAAAAAATCCCCATGTGTAGGTGAGAATATTGAGATATAAAAGTTGTTTGTTCAAAGTCACGTATCTAGTAACTGGTCCTGTTAACAGAAAGGATATGGATGAAGGATCCTAGTTGTGTGGTCACTGCTGGCCAGAGACAGGCTTAATCCATAGGGAAATCATGTATAGTGTGTGTTCATATGTTCTTTGCAAAGACAGAGGCCTATTATCCATCCAGTCCACATACAAGATCTTTTTCTTTTGAGTACTGTGCCAGATCAATAAGAAAGTCTGTGCTGAAGATCAACTTTAAATATTGAAGCACACATCAGCCAGAAAGGAAAGATGCTTGTTCCATGTGCTGAGGTAAATGGGAGCAAGATGTTAGCCATCTCTTTCTATAATCTCAGATTTACAAAATTTGTTAATGAGTCTCAGCTAGGCCAATAAAGCAGAATAAAGATATTTACTTTAAAAAGAAGTAACTAGTTGGTAGGGAAAATGAGTTGAAGACATGAGTCCTGAATACAGGATAAAACTTTTGGCTATATATTCCAGACATTTACCTCAGACAAATCCTAACCAAACATCTCTCAATTTTAAAAAGGGCAAGTTGGATTCTGGCTTCGACATTTAGAAAGAAAGAGAGGAGTTAGTTGGGAAATATTTAATTATTTTAGCATTGGAATCAGAAATCATTATAGAGAAAGATAAAATGTAAAATGTCTTGGAGTACTGAAAGTAAAGAAAGAAGAAAGGGAAGTCGCTCAGTCGTGTCCGACTCTTTGCGACCCCATGGACTGTAGCCTACCAGGGATTCTTCAGGCAAGTGTACTGGAGTGGATTGCCATTTCCTTCTCCAGGGGATCTTCCCAACTCAGGGATCGAACCGGGGTCTCCCGCATTCCAGGCAGACGCTTTAACCTCTGAGCCACTCTGACAAAGATCTAAGATAAGGATGAAGAAATAAGTGGGACTCAATCTGCATGAGAAAAGGAAAAGATTTCATTGGTTTGCTTCTGAAAGGGGACAGAAGAGTGGTGAAGTGAGACAGAGAGGAGAGATGGGACATGAAGGGCCAGAGCCAGAGCACTGAAAAGAAAAGAAAACTGAGTGCTGGGTGGGGAAAGCCCAACAGAGAAGCCCTCAGTGGAAGTGAAGTATATACTGACCAAAGTGGGTGTTAGAGACCAGGCATGCCTAACTTTTGCCTTTCTGGAAATAATAAGTAAAGTGTTTTATTTTCACACATGGATTGGAGGTTGAAATTTTAATAGGTTGTGAAAAATGTGATAAATTTTAAAAATTTGACTCGCTATGGGCCAGCACAGTAGCGCATTCAGGCAATTATGCTTCTGGAAAGTGGGGTGTCCTTGAAATCATAAATGCATTACTGTGATTCTCTGAAATATTGGAGAGACCATGAAATTGGGATTATGGAGGGAGAATTTCAAACAAGTTAATCTAGATCTTTCATATATGTACTAGATAGGAATTATCTTCTTTGTGTATATTAGGAAAGCAAGTTTCAAAAAGTTCAAGTGATGATTTGCCTAATTTTATGTACCAGTAAGAATCATGGTTTGATTTAGAGCCCAGATTTCACACTCTGAGGATAGCGTTCTAATGCTCTACAGAGGTTGACTGGAACCTCTTCTTTTAGTAAACGTGGTCTTCATCCTCTTTCCTTTCAGATTCTACATCAAATAAGGTTTAAAAGCTAATTCAACTACATTCTTTAATGTCACATGTAAGAAAGCAGATGTAAACGAATTGAGAAATCTTCAGGGTTTTATTTTGGCTTAGAGATATATGGTAAAATTTATGCAATTTACAGGTATCAGAAGTTAGCATAGTCAAGGAAGCATTGTGTTATTAAAAATCTTTAGTGCAAGTTATCATCTTGCTGGACTGTGGGGAACAAGCTCTTGAAGCTCACAGTGCAAGGTGGGAAGAATAGAAACATGCACATCTGAGTATAGTCCATTGTGATATACTTCAATAACATGTGCAAAGAATGAAACTGCAGTTAAGATTTCTGCACATGGTTTTGATGATTGAGCAATGTTATTAAGAGTAATATTATGAAAGACAAGATTGCACTTGGGAAACAAAGACAGTCCAAGGAGGTAAAATATATATTTAAGACATAGAAATGTTAAATTCATGATGAATATAGGAATGACAAGTCTATTGCTATTTCAGAGCAGAAAGTGTGCGTGGAAATAGAGTATTGGGAGATGAGGATAGAGATGTAGATAAAAGAGAACACGAGGCCTATGTATGTGAAGGCTCATCTGAGCCTGCTCTTTAGAAAGTGATTTTTAAACATATGTCTCAATATGTGATTGGTTGTTAGATATGTTGTAAGAAATTTTATTTGAATAATAAAATACTAAAACTTGGAAAGTGATTTTGTTTCTAAGAAAAGAAGGGGTTCAATATTATTTTCATATTCAAATTGCCTTCTTGAGGAGAGAAACTGGGTGACATTATAGTTGGACATGACTGAAGCGACTTAGCACGCACACACGCCTAGTCATTGGACTCCAGCCAATCTTCTCAGTCTAACTCCTAATGTTCCTTGTGTCAGTGTGTCTGTCTATTCATAAGATAATTTTCAGCTTTATGAAGGGCAAGCAAACTCTCTCTCATTATAACTTTGTAAAAAATTGCTCCTCACTTGGCACATCTCCCCTGGTCCTTGACCTGATTAAGTTCAGTGCTACTTTTGATTGATAATCTGCCCCCAACACAGAGATAGGGTTCTTATTCTGTTTGCCTGTTGCCCTGGGGCATGCATATTGTGGTTTTGACTGTGCCCTGTATTTGATTATGAACTGCCTGAAAGAAGGACTTGTGTTAGCTCTAGATTCTCAGTGTATTTAGTAAATGTGGCATGAATGAGTGAATAATTAATGTGATATTGCTACTAATATTGGAGGGCAACACTCTTTTTAAAGTTCTCCTAACAAAAGTCCCTTGAAAGTTGCTAGAATGTAAAATTTTTTTTTTTTTTTTTAGAATGTAAAATTTAAACATAGGCCATGTATACTTTTATTCACTACTACAGATGGACAAGGAGGATTAAAATGGGCAAGACAAACTCAACAGTCATTTCTAATTTTTTTCTTTCTGGGATTTACTCAGTATACCTAAGTTGAAATCACCATATTTGTACTGTGCTTGCTGATGTACTTGATCACCTTACTGGGTAATAGTATTCTGATTTCTTTTAGTGTTCTGGATTATCACCTACGCACATCCATGTACTTCCTCAGCAACCTGTCATGTCTGGATATCTGGTATACTTGTGTCCTGACTCCAATGCTGGCAAACTTTGTTTCAGGGAAAAACACCATCTCATTCTCAGGGTGTGCTGCCCAGATGTACTTCTCTTTGGCCATGGGCCCCACTGAGTGTGTGTTCTTATCCGTGATGGCTATGACCAATATGTGGCCATCTGCAACCCTCTGAGATAACTCATCATCATGAATAAGAAGGTTTATGTACAGATTGCAGCTGGCTACTGGGTGACAGGCTCCTTCACTGCCCTGTGTCTGTGTTGCAGCTGTCTTTGAGTGGAAGTGGATGTCATTTCACTTGTGAGATTCTGGCTGTCCCAAATTCAGAGTCCTGAAATTGGCTTGTGTAGACACTTCCAAGTTTCAGTTAATCATGTTGGTGATCAGTGTACTTCTTTCTCGTGCTGATTCTGCTCATTTTTATTTCTTGCATGTCCGTCCTCTCCAGCATCCTAAGAATCAGCAAAGTGAATGATCGAAGCAAAGCCTTTTCAAATGTGCAGCCCACCTAAGTGTAGTGGATTTGTTCTATGGGACAGCTCTCTCCATGTAGATTCACAGGAAATAGATAAATTTATGGCCCCACTCTGTGTGGTTTTAACCCCCGGGTTGAATCCAATCATCTATAGTGTAAGCAACAAAGAGATGAAAATAGCTGTGAAAAAGATGCGGATTAAAAACCCCTTTTGTACTTTCTTAGTCCCCAGTGGCAAATAACATTGATAAGCACATGTGAAAACACATAAATCTAAGGAATGTTTAGTGGTCAAGGTACATCAGAGCATTGGAATTGGGGAATACACTCATTTCAAATATGACTTGTGGTTTTCTAAATCTGTTTCTTGAACTATAATTGAAGTTGTTAGATAATATAAAAATATATATCTCAAACTCTTACATAAATCCTAATGATGAGAAATTTTATTTCAGGGAGTTAGAATATAAAATTAACTAATGTCAGTATAGCCAATTATTGAGCATTCAGTATTATAAATATGTAATATATAAGCATAGTAACTAGCAGATTTTTGAGCTAATTTATGATTAACATTTTTCTGAATAGTGACATTTGATGATAACAATCATATATTCTATAAATGTGTGTTTGTGTTTTACATATTTGGGTATGTTTTTGTATCCAGATAGATGTGTGGGAATGTCTGTGTACAAATATAAAAGGTCTGCCTAAAAATAATCCTAAATAAAATGGGGGTGGAGATGTGTCATTAGGAACAAAAAATCAGGGTTTAATGATATGTTGTTTAGCATAGAGTGCTGACTTTATATTATTAACTCAAAGAAACTACAGAGTACCTCAGTGAAACTATCAGCTCATTTATGTTGTGCTTTTTTCAGATGCCTGATTGTTTAAATCCAAGAATATAAATGAACTATTAACATTTAGAGAAGAAAGGCAAGACATGAACCCTATATTACAGAATTTACAATACCCCAGACTCATTAAATTGGCATAAAATATTGAAATGTATGAAGATATTTTATTCTATAAACCACAATGTATGAGTAATTACAAAGTGCACAGTCAGCAGCTTTTGTAACATTTATATTCTGCCTGTGGACCAGTTGCTTAAATGTGAGGTTGATATGCACATCTAATTTACCCTTTGTCATGGAGATGTCACAGAGCTAGTGGAATTATAGTGGTGGCTTTAATTCAAGCTGAAGATTACCACTCGGAGAAAGATAGAGAAGCTTTAGAGGGTAAATTTTAGGCAAGTGAGAAAATCATACTAAAGGTTGAACTAGTCTGTCCAAAGAGTAACAACCTCATCAAAACAGGTGGATAGGTAGTGGTTATTGTATTAATGCCTTGGGACAATGTTCTATGGTCATTGGAAAAGTAGAAGAATGAAAGAGTGGAGATAATGGTAGAGAAGAATGACTAGCATTCTATGCTCCAAGGAGGAAGGAGAGTATAACAACTACACAGTGATTGGATTTAAAGCAGTTATTAATTTCAGCCAATTGTGCTCACTCATTCTACCTTCATTCAGAGATTTAATCTACACTTCTGTGGAAGAACTATTATGCTTCTGATTTACAAAATCAATAATTGTCAACTTAATTATTGCTACCACAGGAATAGCAGTGTGGTATTATGGAAAATCATGGGCTTTAGAACCAAATAACTCAGGATTGCATTTGTACTCCTCCATGTCTTAGCTGTGTACCTTGGAAAAATCTAACTTGGCATATCTATAGTTTGGTTATTTAGTTTGGAATATGGACAGGGTATTGCCTACTGACTACTGACATAACAGTCATGAGAGATAATTATGAGGCCGACATGACAGTCAAATGAGAAAATACTGAATAAATCTGAAAGCCCCAGTCAGTTGATAGTGATTTTTATTGTCAAAGGATGCTCTTTCATGTGTGCTATTTGAAGGAGAAAAAATGATGCTATCGCCTATAAGGATTCTCATAAATGTATCTAGGTTCAGTTTGAGACATTAGAGAGGTGTTTTTGGGTGGTAACATCTAGTAATTATTTAGTGCCATTTTTTCCTCAAGCCAATCTTGATATTTTGATTCCTGAATAACACACTTTAAACAACAAGATGTGAACTGAGAACTTCCAGGTGTTCAAACTGGATTTAGAAAAGGCAGAGGAACCAGAGGTCAAATTGCCAACATCCGTTGGATCTTCAAAAAAAGCAAGAGAGTTCCAGAAAAATATCTACTTCTGCTTTTTGACTATGCCAAAGCCTTTGCCTCTGTAGGTCACAACAAACTGTGGAAAATTCTGAAAGAGTTGGGAATATCAGACCACCTGACCTGCCTCCTTAGAAATCTGTATGCAGGTCAAGAAGCAACAGTTAGAACCAGACATGGAACAAAAGACTGGTTCCAAATTGGGAAAGGAGTTTGTCAAGGCAATCTAATTTGTTTTCCTTATACTGGAAATAACTTAAGGTTACTCTCTAGAGATGGGACTGTGGAATGGAAAGATATGAAATTAGAGAATTCTTAGTAAATGTGAAAAATTATTTTTATGAAACATTTTATTACTCTGCTACTGCTGTATTTGCAGAGACCACTTTTTAATATATATATTTCAGAACCAAAGAATGTATTTATTCTTTTCTATTTATTTGTTATTTTACTTTTGACTGCACTGGGTTTTTGTTGCTGCACAGGCTTTTCAGTAGTTGTGGAGAGCAGGGGCTACTCTCTAGTTGTGGTGTGCAGGCTTCTCACTGTGGTTGCTTCTCTTTGTTGGGGACATGGGCTCTAGGGCGTGCAGGCCTCAGTAGTTGTGGCATGTGGGCTCAGTAGTTGCAGCTTCTTGGCTCTAGAGTCCAGCCTCAGTAGCTGTGGCGCACAGGCTTAGTCACTCCAGGGCATGTGCAATCCCAGGAGCAGGGATTGAACCAGTTTCTCCTGCAATGGCAGGCAGAGTCTTTACAGGGAGACACCAGGAAAATCCTATTTGCTATTTGTATAAAACATTACTTTGCTTAACTTTTTATTCCTAGTTGATTTACCATTTCCTCTATACTACTATTTATATTTACCTTTTTATTATTCGTTTGTACCCTTTGCTTAACTATCTTGGGTTTTGATAATTTTCCTCTTAATTTATATGCTGCTACTGTTGCTGCTAAGTCACTTCAGTCGTGTCCAACTCTGTGTGATCTCATAGATGGCAGCCCACCAGGCTCCCCCATCCCTGGGATTCTCCAGGCAAGAACACTGGAGTGGGTTGCCATTTCCTTCTCCAATGCATGAAAGTGAAAAGTGAAAGTGAAGTCACTGAGTCCTGTCTGACTCTTAGCAACCCTATGGACTGTAGCCTACCAGGCTCCTCCATCTATGCGATTTTCCAGGCAAGAGTACTGGAGTGGGGTGCCATTGCCTTCTCCATAATTTATATGAACACTTAATAAATTACCACTTTTTCTTCAAATTTTCTGCAAATGTTTTTCCAGTTTGTGGTTTTTCTTCTTATTTTTGACATGTTATATAAATTTTCTTTAAGATTTTCATATTATCCCTAAAAATATGAGCAAAATTTCTTCTATGGTTTTATTTGGCTTTGTTTTTTCCATATGATAGCTATGTTGTTTTGTGTCTAATGTGTAAAATAGACTGATATTTTAAAAATATTAACTAATTTTCCCAAAATATTTTATTAAAAACATGCCATGCTCTTTCCCCATTATTCATTTATCAAGTATTTTTTGAACACCTGTTAAGAGGCAGGCAATATGGTCAACATTGGGATGAACTTGGACATAATTAATTGAAAAATACAGTTTCAAAAACTTTAAAGACAAACATGGGAAACATTATATTATAGATCATAAAATTTCTATGTTTATTTATAATTTGCATCCTGTTAGGTTTAACAGTAATCATAAGCGTTTTTCACACATCATCAGGTACTCAGGGTATAGGTTTATAATGCCTATTTACTTTTCTATTAGGACTTCCCAGGTGGCACTGTGGAAAAAATCCACTTGGCAGTGCAGGAGATGCAAGAGACATGATTTTGATCCCAGGGTTCGGAAGGTCCCCTGAGGTAGGAAATTGCAACCTCCTCCAGTATTCCTGCCTTGAAAATTCCATGGACAGAGGAGCCTGGTGGGCTACAGCCTATGGGGTCACAAAGTTGGACATAACTGAGTGACTGAGCACACACATATATTAAAATATACGTTTCAAGATTTGTTTAATCTAGTTTCAAGTAATGGACATATACCTTGCTTTAATTAATTAATTAATTTCTACTATTATAAGCAATGTTGCCATGATAATTCTAATATATCCTTTAGGGGGAATGCATATATTTTATTTTGGAATAATTTCAATAATGGTAAAGTTAATTAAACACATACTCTTATACAGTCACACTCTTGTAAAGTCAGACTTTATTTTCTTGGGCTCCAAAATCACTGCAGATGGTGACTGCAGCCATGAAATTAAAAGATGCTTTCTCCTTGGGAGAAAAGCTATGAGAAACTGAGACAGCATATTAAAAAGTAGAGACATTACTTTACTGACAAAGGTCCGTCTAGTCAAGGTTATGGTTTTTCCAGTAGTCATGTATGGATGTGAGAGTTGGATTATAAAGAAAGCTGAGCACTGAAGAATTGATGCTTTTGAACTGTGGTGTTGGAGAAGACTCTTGAGAATCCCTTGAACAGCAAGAAGATCGAACCAGTCAACCCTAAAGGAAATCAGTCCTGAATATTCATTGGAAGGACTGATGCTGAAGCTGAAGTTCCAGTACTCTGGCCACCTGATGGGAAGAACTGACTCATTGGAAAAGACCCTGATGTTGGGAAAGATTGAAGGCAGGAAGAGAAAGAGATGACAGAGGATGATGGTTGGATGACATCACTGACTCAATGGATATGAATTTTGGCAAGCTCCAAGAGATGGTGAAGAACAGGGAGGCCTGGCATGCTGCAGTTCATGGGGTCACAAAGAGTCGGACATGACTGAGCCACTGAATTGAACTGAACTGATACAGTCACACCAGAGGAAGAGTCAAATTCTAAATGATTCCATCTCAGAACTGGAAATCATCTTAAAATTAATTTATTTCTAACCCTTATGAGATTACAGAAACACACTTGTAGTGTGGTTGATGTTCATTTTACTTCAGCCCCCAATCCAGTGGCAATTAGAGCACTTTATGTAGACTTTCAGGTTACTTCTGAATAATTCTCATTATTGGAAAGTTCTTTATATTTAGCTATATATTAACTCTCTGTATGCAACCTCCATCTTTCTTTGTGGAAAAACAAGAATAATTATATGCTCCTTTTTCATGACAACTTTTTAAGTACTTCCAGATTGCTGTTTCTGAGTCTTTCTTATACCAGGCTATAATTTTTTACTTCCTTCAGCCATTCCCCATGTGTTTTGTCAAAATATTCAAGCACATGTGTTAGTGAAGAGAATCTTTTAGGATTGTGAGATTCTCTGTGATAAAGGAGGATCTTTCCTCTGCATTATACTTGTGGCTTTATTGATTCTACAGGAGCAAAGCATTTTCTGTCATTTAGGAAGCAGAAGAGTGAGATGGTTGAGAACATTAGACTCTGGAGTTCAACAGCCCAGGTTTGTCAGGTACTACCTCTACGACCTCAGTGAGGTCACTTACACCTCTCTAAGACTCAGTTTCCGTGTCTGTAAAATTAGGAACTCGAAGATACCTGATATTGTTATTCTTAGAATTAATGAGGGAGTGCATATGAAAAGTTTAAGGTAGGTATGGGTACATACTAGGTATTCAGTAAGGGTTCTTGCTCTTCTAATTGTGTTGATGATTTAAAATATACATCTTGCAATTATAAAAAGAGAATGGCTTTGGAGTTCAGTATCCTGACTCTGAGGAGGCCTTACAAATAGCTGAGAAAAGAGAAGCAAAAGGCAAAGGAGTAAAGGAAAGATATACCCTTCTGAATGCAGAGTTCCAAAGAAGAGTAAGGAGAGATAAGAAAGCCTTCCTAAGTGAACAATGCAAAGAAATATAGGAAAACAACAGAATGGGAAAGACTGGAGATCTCTTTGAAGAAATTAAAGATACCAAGGGAATATTTCATGCAAAGATGGGCACAATAAAGGACAGAAACGGTATGGACTTAACAGAAGCAGAAGATATTAAGAGGCGGCAAGAATACACAGAAGAACTGCATACAAAAAATATCTTAATGACATAGATAACTACAATGGTGTGATCACTTACCTATTTCCAGACATCTTGGAGTGTGAAGTCAAGTGGGCCTAAGGAAGAATCACTACAAACAAAGCTAGTGGAGGTGATGAAGTTCCAGCTGAGCTATTTCAAATCCTAAAAGATAATGATGTAAAAGTACTGCACTCTGTATACCAGTAGTGGCCACAGTTCTGGGAAAGGTCAGTTTTCATTCCAATCCCAAGAAGGGCAATGCCAATGAATGTTCAAACTACTACACAATTGCACTCATTTCACAGGCTAGTAAAGTAATATAGAAAATTCTCCCAAGCTAGGCTTCAACAGTACATGAAACGAGAACTCCCACATGTTCAAGATGGATTTAGAAAAGGCAGAGAAACCAGAGATCAAATTGCCAGCATTCATTGGATCATAGAAAAAGCAAGATAATTCCATCCAGAAAAACATCTACTTCAGTTTCATCGACTATGCTAAAGCCTTTGACTGTGTGGATCACAACAAACTGGAAAATTCTTAAAGTGATGGGAATGCCAGACCACCTTACCTGTCTCTTTTGAAACCTGTATACAGGCCAAGAAGCAACAATTAGAACTGGTCATGAAACCATGGACCATTTTCAAATTGGGAAAGGAGTAACGTCAAGGCTATATGTTGTCACCCTGTTTATGTAACTTATATGCTGAGTACATCATGAGAAATACCAGGCTGGTTAAACCACAAGCCGGAATCAAGATTGCTGAGAGAAATATCAGTAACCTCAGATATGCAGATGATACCACTCTTATGGTAGAAAGCAAAGAGGAACTAAAGAACCTCTTGATGAAAGTGAAAGAGGAGAGTGAAAAATCTGCCTTAAAACTTAGCATTCAAAAAATGAAGATCATGGTATTGGTCCCATCATTTCATGGCAAATAGATGTACCTCATGGCAAATAGATGGGGAAACAATGGAAACAGTCACAGACTTTATTTATTTGGGCTCCAAAATAATTGTAGATGGTTACTGCCACCTTGAAATTAAAAGATGCTTGCTCTTTGGAAGAAAAGCTACAACAAACTGAGGCAGCATATTAAAAAGCAGAGACATTACTTTGCCAACAAAGGTCCATCTAGTCCAAGCTAATGTTTTTCCAGTAGTCATGTATGAATGTGAGAGTTGGACTGTAAAGAAAGCTGAGCACTGACGAATTGATGCTTTTGAACTGTGGTGTTGGAGAAGACTCTTGAGAATCTCTTGAACAGCAAAAAGATCGAACCAGTCAATCCTAAAGGAAATCAGTCCTGAATAGTCATTGGAAAGACTGATGATGAAGCTGAAACTCCAATAATTTGGCCACTTGATGTGAAGAACTGGCTCCTTGGAAAACACCCTGATGTTGGGAAAGATTGAAGGCAGGAGAAAAAGGGGATGACAGAGGATGAAATGGTTGGATGACATCACCAGCTCGATGGACATGAGTTTGAGCAAGCTCTGGGAGTTGGTGATGGACAGGGAAGCCTGGCATGCTATAGTCCATAGGGTCACAAAGAGTTTGACCCAACTGTGCAACTGAACTGAATTGAGAGTATAGCTTAGTAAGGTAGATATGTACATGACATTTCAATCTAAATTGTTTGGCCACACATACTATTTTGTAACCAGTAATGTTTTCTGCCTCCCTTGATAAGCTAAATATTCTTACACCCTAAAAAGTTCTTCCTTAAAGTGCATCACACCCATGACCTTACGTTTATTCAGCAGTTTTCTGATTGATAAACTTTGTTCATGGTGATTACTTTCTGTTACTTATTAAGTAGAAGTGTATTAATTATTTTCCCCTGGAGGATGATGCAATACTGGACTCACGACAAATTCATGTATTATCCACTCTTACTCATGGCATTTACCATAATCACCAAGGACTTGATCATCATTGTCTCCTTAATATGTCACAGGTATATCCAGTTAAGGGCTTTGGAGAAATTACGAGGTTAAATCCAGTTAGGATATTTTAACTTTCTTGGTCTCTAACATCTTTGGATCAATTCTCCTGATTTAGATACAACTGGACTTTGACTGTGTGGATCACAATAAACTGTGGAAAATTCTGAAAGAGATAGGAATACGAGACCACCTGACCTGCCTCTTGAGAAACCTATATGCAGGTCAGGAAGCAACAGTTAGAACTGGACATGGAAAAACAGACTGGTTCCCAATAGGAAAAGGAGTATGTCAAGGCTGTATATTGTCACCCTGCTTATTTAACTTATATGCAGAGTACATCATGAGAAACGCTGGGCTGGAAGAAGCACAAGCTGGAATCAAGATTGGCGGAAGAAATATCAATAACCTCAGATTTGCAGATGACACCACCCTTATGGCAGAAAGTGAAGAGAAACTAAAAAGCCTCTTGATGAAAGTGGAAGAGGAGAGGGAAAAGGTGGTTTAAAGCTCAACATTCAGAAAACTAAGATCATGGCATCTATCTGGTCCCATCACTTCATGGGAAGTAGATGGGGAAATAGTGGAAATAGTGTCAGACTTTATTTTTTTGGGCTCTAAAATCACTGCAGATGGTGATTGCAGGCATGAAATTAAAAGACACTTACTCCTTGGGAGGAAGTTATGACCAACCTAGAGAGCATATTAAAAAGCAGAGACATTACTTTGCCAACAAAGGTCCTATGGTTTTTCTAGTGGTCATTTATGGATGTGAGAGTTGGACTGTGAAGAAAGCTGAGCACCAAAGAATTGATGCTTTTGAACTGTGATGTTGGAGAAGACTCTTGAGAGTCCCTTGGACTGCAAGGAGATCCAACCAGTTCATCCTAAAAGAGATCAGTCCTGGGTGTTCATTGGAACACTTTCATTGGAAGGACTGTTGTTGAAGTTGAAACTCCAATACTTTGGCCACCTGATGTGAAGAGTTGACTCATTGGAAAAGACCCTGATGCTGGGAAGGATTGGGGGCAGGAGGAGAAGGGGACGACAGAGGATGAGATGGTTGGATGACATCACCGACTCAATGGACATGGGTTTGAGTAAACTCCGGGAGTTGGTGATGGATAGGGAGGCCGGGAGTGCTGCGATTCATGGGGTCGCAAAGAGTCGGACATGACTGAGCAACTGAACTGAACCCTAAACTGCTAATTTTATTAGCATTTAGCACTGATTATGGCAGGTACTCATTCTGATATTTTGGAATGAAAAGTTGCTTCACTTGCCATAGAAGTTATTAAATATTTTGAATATCACTGCTACTCATTTGTCATTTATGTTTGTTTATCTTAGGTTGTAGAGTTTTTATTTAGTTAATTCCCTTTAGTTTCATTGAGAGAACATGGACTGTTTATTATTTTTTCACTGATTTTGCAGATTCTTTCTCTCAGGCTAAAAAAATATCAATTTTTATACCTGTTCCACATGTAATTTAGGATAATGTGTATCCCATTATAGTTGTGTTGTTATGTTTGTTAATTATTTTATTCAAATAGAACACTTCCCACATCCTGGTTGTGACTTCAGGTATTTCTACATTTCTGGAATCAGGTTTCTGTTCTGTAATGTTGGGGAAACAGTAGGTCCTTGAAAAGTTATCATGAGGATTCAGTAATGTGATCTTGATAAATTATTTTGGAAAATATATGTGCCTTTCTGATATTATTTCTTTCATTCATTTATTTGTGCATTAATTTATCAAATTAGTAGACATGGCAGACTGTGTATCTGGCATGTAATTAATTAATAGGTGAGTGCTAGATACGCATTGAAAAAAAGAAAGGAGGTATTTTTTTTATTTATTTCTCTCAAGGTCCTAAATTTATTCTTTGTTACATGTATTTCAGGACTTGATGAACTACTTGATGTTTTCTTTTTGTATGATCATATGGTAATTATTATATTTCTTTTTGACTATAGAGGTTTTTATAATCTACATTTTAGACACAAGGAAGGAACTTTAGAGGAAATACAGATGTCTTTCCCAGTACTTGTTATTTAGTTACGTATGGAAATGAAAAGTGTTAGTCACTCAGTTGTGTCCGACTCTTTGTGACCCCGTGGACTGTAGTCCACCAAGCTCCTCTGTCCATGGAATTCTCCCGGCAAGAGTACTGGAGTGGGTTGCCATTTCCTTCTCCAGGGGATCTTTCCGACCCAGGGACTGAACCCGGATCTCCCACATTGCAGGCAGACTCTTTACTGACTAAATAACCAGGGAAGCCTGTGGAAATGAAAAAAACAAATAGATTTGGTCAGATGGAAATGACAATCTGACCAAATCTAAAATCTATTTTTTTGTTTTTTTAATCGGAGAATAATGGTTTTACAATGATGTAGTGTTCTCTGCCATACATCATCGTGAAGCAGTATTCGTTATATATATGTATCCCCTCCCTTATAACCCCCCACTCCCCCGCCTCAATTCCATGCATCTAGGTGGTCATAGAGCACCAAGCTGGGCTCCATGTGTTAGACAGCAGCTTCCTGCTAGTTATCTATTTATGCTCCAGCTGATTCACTATAATTCTCAAGCATAGAATTGGATATTTTATCATTTTAAAGATACTTCAAGACAAAGTAAAGACTTAGCATGGCTATTTATTTACCAGAAGTGAAATCTCAGTGACAGATTCAAAGCTCTGAGGAAATAGCACTGGTAGAAGTGCTATTTTCTTGAAGCCACTTTTCTTGGCTTATAGAAAAGAAGAAATAAAATCTGAAACCGATACTGGAAGCAGCTAAGAATTTGCCATTATATTGGTGAAGAACCATAAGCAGAGTGATACTAACATGAGCAGAAAGCTAATAGAGAGGGTCAAGTCCCTTATCCTCATCAAATCTTGAATTCTCTCTCTAGCAATTCTTTTGGAAGAATTTGATAGATGCTAGCTAGCAAAGAAGAAATGTGGTTTTCAGTGTCTCAGCTGAAACTCGTAAAGAAAAGTGGATTTGAAGCTGAGAGACAATAATATATCATCATCAAAATTACTCTGTAAAAATGTAAGAATGACAATTTTGTGCCTATTCAGAGTTTTATGACCTATTAAAATACACTGAGCATTAATAAAAAAAAATCACTGATGTTTATTGGATATTAGGGTGTTCTAGGCAATATTTAGTGCTAAACATGAATTGATTTATTTAGTCTTATGAAAAATAATAATTATGTGTTATCAAGAAAGGAAAATGTTAAGGCCCTGCTTTTATAATTTAGAAGTAGTTATAGTCTTTTACTTTTGATGTGTGTTCTATATTTCAGTTCTCATCGACTCTTCAACAGGTTGGAAGAAAAGAATGCTTTCTTCTATTGACCTATCTGACTCAATTCCTTCAAGAGAAATGGGGTTTCCATTGCTAACATTAGCACTGCTCCAATGGCTGCATACTTCAGGCAATAGAAATTGTCTCAACTGGAGCTTTCCTTACCCTCCAACACCAGAAACTTTGTAGCTCTTCAATATGTTGAATAGCTTGCCACTTCTTATCCTCTTAGCAAAATTGCTGTTGGTTACCAGTTATGTCTAGTTCTCCAGCCACTTAGAAACTGTGTGATCCAATGCAGAGATGAGATGTCTTCATTATGATCTGATCTCTATTCAAAGTCCAAAGGGAATTCCCTGCTACCATGTCGCTTCTGTTTTTATTGGGTTAATATTTAGGGTGCATTACTAGGGGACTCTTTTACCTTAATCTCATTATGTTCCAAAGCCGAAAAAGTTATGGTAGCTGATAAACAAAGCCTCTTCCTCTCCTTTATGATACACATCACATTAAAAAAAAGGTAATTTATTATATTAAGGGAGATCGTATGATAAAATGTTAATATTGTTGTTGTTGTTGTTGTTCAGTCGCTAAGTCATGTTCAACTCTTTGCAACTCTGTGGACTCCACCACACCAGACTTCCCTGTCCTTCACTATATCCTTGAATTTGCCCAAATTTATGTCTATTGAGTCGATGGTGCCATCCAACAATCTCATTCTCTGTCATCCCCTTCTCTTTCTTCCTTCAATATTTCCCAGCATCAGTGCTTTGCATCAGGTGGCCAAAGTATTGAGGCTTTAGCTTCAGCATCAGTGCTTCCAGTGAATGTTCAGGGTTGATTTCCTTTAGAAATGACTGGTTTGTCTTGCAGTCCAAGGAACTCTCAAGAGTATTCTCCAGCACCACAATTCAAAAGCATTAATTCTTGGTTGTGCAGCCTTCTTTATGGTCCAACCCTCACATCTCTACATGACCACTGGAAAAATAGTAGCTTTGACTATACAGACTGTGGCTGGCAAAGTGATATTTTTGCTTTTTAATGCACTGTCCAGGTTTGTCATAACTTTCCTTCCAAGGATTCTTTTAATTTCATGGCTGCAGTCACTGACCACAGTGATTTTGGAGCCCAAGAAAATAAAATCTGTCACTGCTTCCACTTTCCCCCATCTATTCGCCATGAAATGATTGGACCAGATGCCATGATCGTAGTTTTCTGAATGTTGAGTTTTAAGCCAGCTTTTCCACTCTCCTCTTTCACCCTCATCAAGAGGCTCTTTAGTTCCTCTTCACTTTCTGCCATTAGAGTGATATCTTCTGCATATCTGAAGTTGTTGATATTTTTCTCAGCAGTCTTGATTCCAGTTTGTGATTAATCCAGCCTGGCATTTCACATGATGCACTCTGAATGTAAATTAAATAAACAGGGTGACAAAATACAGCCTTGCCTTACAACTTTACCAATTTTGAGCCAGTTCATTGTTCCACGTCCTGTTCTTACTGTTGCTTCTTGACCTGCATACAGGTTTCCGAGGAGGCAGGTAAGGTGGTCTGGTATTCCCATCTCTTTAAGAATTTTCCACAGTTTGTTGTGATTCACACAGTTAAAGGCTTTAGCATAGTCAATGAAGCAGAAGTAGATGTTTTTATGGAATTCCCTTCCTTTCTATATGATCCAAAGTATGTTACCAATTTGATCTCTGGTTTTTCTGCTTTTCCTAAACCCAGCTTGTACATCTGGAAGTTCTCGGTTCACGTACTGTTGAAGCCTAGCTTGAAGGATTTTGAGCATGACCTTACTAGCATGTGAAATGAACACAATTGTCCAGTAGTTTGAAAATTCTTCGGCCCTGTCCTTCTTTGGGATTTGAATGAAAACACCCTTTCCAGTCCTATGGCCACTGCTCTTTTCCAAATTCGCGGGCATATTGACTGCAGCACTTTAACAGCATGATCTTTTAGGATTTGAAATAGCTCAGTTGGAATTGCATAACCTCCACAAGCTTTGGTCATAGTAATGGTTCCTAAGATCCACTTGACTTCACGCTCCAGGATGTCTGGTTCTAGGTGAGTAACCACACTATCATGGTTATCCCGGTCATTAAGAATTTTTTGTATAGTACTTCTGTGTATTCTTGCCAACTCTTCTTAATCTCTTCTTCTGTTAGGTCCTTAGCATTTTTGTCCTTTATCATGCCCATCCTTGCATGAAATGTTCCCTTGATACCTCCAGTTTTCTTGAAGAGATCTCTAATCTTTGCTATCCTATTGTTTCCTCTACTTCTTTTCATTTTTCATTGAAGAAGGCCTTCTTCTCTCCTTTCTATTTTCTGGAACTCTGCATTCAGTTGGGTGTATCTTTCCCTTTATCCCTTTCTTTTTGCTTCTTTTCTTTCTTCAGTTATGTGTAAAGCCTCCTCAGACAACCACTTTGCCTTCTTGCATTTCTTTTTTTGGGATGGTGTTCATTGCCTCCTTTAGTTACGAGCCTCCATCCACAGTTCTTATGGCACTCTGTCTACCAGATCTAATCTCTTGAATCTATTTGTCACCTCCACTGTATAATCATAAGGAATTTGATTTAGGTCTTATCTGAATGGCCTTGTGGTTTTCCCTACTCTCTTCAACTTAAGAAATTGAATTCAATTTTGCAATAAGGAGCTCAAGATCAAACTTCACTGTTATTCCAGATATCTCTTGACTTCCTACCTCTGCATTCCAATCCTCTATAATGAAAAGGATATCTTTTTTTTTTGGTGTTAGTTCTAGAAGGTCTTTGTGGGTCTTCATGGAGCTGGTCAACTTCAGCTTCTTTGGCATCGGTGGTTTGGGCATAGTCTTGGATTACTATTTTGGTGAAATGTTTGTCTTAAAAACAAACCGAGATCATTCTGTCATTTTTGAGATTGCACCCAAGTACTGAATTTCAACCTCTCTTGTTGACTCTGAGGGATACTCCATTTCTTCTAAGGGATTCTTCCACACAGTAAATATAATGGTATTCTGAATTAAATTCACCCATTCCTGCCCATTTTAGGTCACTGATTCCTAAGACGTTGATGTTCACTCTTACCATCTCCTGCTTGACTACCTCTAATTTAGCTTGATTCACGGACCTAACGTTACAGGTTCCTATGCAATATTGTTCTTTATATTGTTCAGAATTTACTTTCACCACTAGACACTTCCACAGCTGAGCATCATTTCCGGTTTGCCCTGTTTCATTCTTTCTGAAGCTATTAGTAATTGTCCTCTGCTCTTTGCCAGTAGCATATTGGACACCTTCTGACCTGGGAGGCTTATCTTCCTGTGTCATCTTTTTGCCTTTTCATATTGTTCACATTCATGGGGTTCTTGCAGCAAGAATACTGGAGTGATTTGTCATTCTCTCCTCCAGTGAACTATGTTTTGTTAGAACTCTCCACTCTTGCCTGTTCATCTTGGGTGGCCCTGCATGGCATGGCTCATAGCTTCATTGAGTTACACAAGCCCCTTCACCATGAGAAGATTGTGATCCATGACGGGAAAAATGTTAATATACTTAATTCATAAAATATTATATTGAATCAGATATTTTTTTGAAAAACCATTGTTAACTCAGATATGGCAGATACAAATTTCAGTATTTATACATGATGTGGTTCATTTATTTTTTTTAAAAATATTTATTGAGCATCCATTATATGTCATGTCTAGATCTTTATATGTCTACTAGATCTTTTTGATATTATAGGATAATGAAAAGTTCCTGCTCATCATGAAAAGCTTTATGTGTTGGAGAGAAATTATAAATAATAAACAATATAAGAATAAATATATGATATATGTACTAATTCATAGTGATTTTGAATAATTGGCTGTGTACTTATTTTAGGTTACAAAGTATCTTTTAAAACACCTTTTGTCTTTATTATTATTTTCTTTTTAATTACTTAATTTATTTTAATTGGAGGCTAATTACTTTACACTATTGTGGTGGTTTCTGCTATACATTGACATGAATCAGCCATGGTTGTACATGTGTCCCCATCCCAAACCCCCTCCCACCTCCTTCCCTATCCCATCCTTCTGGGTTGTCCCAGTGTACCAGATTTGTGTTCCCTGTTTCATGCATCGAACTTGGATTGGTCATCCATTTCACATATGGTAATATACATATGTCTTTATTATTTTCTAAATATTTAAGAGTGATTATGTTTTCCTGGGGCTTCCTAAGAGATTTTCAATATTTTGCATTTCCATACTAGTTTTCTGAAAAGCCACAAGCATGTTTAGTTTCTGCAATTAGAAATGAAAAAGTAACTTAACTAAAAGTAACAACAGTAACCAAGACATATTTTGGCAACCAAGATATATCATATATTTATATGTCATAAATATATATTTTGTCATATATTTTAAGTTTTTTATTTTATATTGGAGTATAGTTGATTAGCAATGTTATATTATTGTCAGGTGTTCAGCAAAGTGGTTCAGTCATACATATACATGTATCTATTCATCTTCAAATTCTTTTCCCGTTTAGTTTTTACATAATATTTAGCAGAGTTTCCTGTGATATGTTGGATGTATTTGTTGGTTAATTACTTTAAATACAGTAGTGTAATTCTTAAACTCCTTAAATATTCCTACACACCACCCTTCAGTAACCATATGTTTGTTCTGTAAGTCTGTGACTCTCCATTTTATAAAGGAGTTCAGTTGTATCACTTTTTTATTCCATATATAGGTGATATTATACAATATTTCACTTTTGCTGTCTGAATTACTTCACTCAGTATGATCATCTTTAGGTCTGTTTATGTTACTGCAAATGGCATTATTTCACTCTTTTTAATGGCTGGGTAATATTCCATTGAGAGCTGAAGAATTGATGCTTTTGAGCTGTGGTGTTGGAGAAGAATTTAAAAGTCCCTTGTATTGCAAGCAGATCAAACCAGTCAATCCTAAAGGAAATTAGTCTTGAATATTCATTGGAAAGACTGATGATGAAGCTGAAACTCCGATACTTTGGCTACCTGGTGGGAAGAACTGACTCATTGGAAAAGACCCTGATGTTGGGAAAGACTGAAGGCAGAAGGAGAAGGGGATGACAGGATGAGATGGATGGATGGCATCACTGACTCAATGGGCATCAGTTTGAGCAAGCTCTGGGAGTTGGTGATGGTCAGGGAAGCCGGGTGTGCTGCAGTCCATGGGATTGCAAAGAGTCAGTGACTGAACAGAAACTGAATGATCTTGCCATCACATTCCTCATCATATATCTGGAGAAAAACATGGCCTGAAGCAACAGTTGCAGTTCAGTGATCTTGTAGCACTGTTTACAATATCTTACAGTTTTGAATGACACTTTGTGAAATTGTTTTCACATGGTAATCTTCTCTATTTGAATTTTGTGTCTTCAGCAGCTTTGAATTCTGAGTTACATAGTATAAATCATTACTCATATTCCATCAGAGAAGTTTCTCCTACCCAGCATGTTCCTCGCAGCAATCTTTACATCCTTATTCCTCAGACTATAGATGAGAGGATTGAGCATGGGGGTCATCACTCCATAGAGGAGAGAGATGAGGGCCTCAATGATGTCTTGATTATCTGTACCAGCGGAGCTTTTAGATTTGGGCTTAGCATACATGAAGAAGATTGTTACAAAGAATACAGTCACCACTGTAAGATGGGCTGAGCAGGTGGAGAAGGCCTTACGTTTTCCTTCAGTGGAAGGAATTCTTAGAATAGTGGCAACAATGAAAATGTAAGAGATGGAAATTAGTAGCAATGGAATAACTAGAACAATCAGATTTGACCCTGCCATGCTGATCACATTAATTGAAATATCAGCACAGGCCAATTTTAGGATAGCCAGAATTTCACAAACGAAATGGTTAATTACATTGTCAGAACAGAATGGTAATTTCATTGCAAGAGATGTCTGCACCACTGAGTCAACAATACCTGCAGCCCAGGATCCAGCTGCCATGGGCACATAAGCACCTTTTCTCATGATGACAGGGTATCTCAGTGGGTAGCAGATGGCCACATAGCGGTCAAGTGCCATCATGCCTAGAAGTATACACTCTGTGGCTCCCATGGCAAAAGAGAGAAACATTTGTACCATGCATCCAGAGAAGGAAACCCTTTTCCTTACTGTAAGGAAACTGTCAAGAATTAATGGGACAGAGGAGCTTGTATAGCAAATGTCCAGGAAGGAAAGGTTACAGAGGAAGAAGTACATGGGGGTGTGCAAACGAGAATCACAGATGATTACAGAGATAAGGACTCCGTTTCCCAGCAGGATCATCAAGTACATACACAGAACTAGCACAAAGAAAACTGTCTGGAGCTCTGGGTGAGCAGAAAGCCCAGTCAGGACAAATTCTCTCAGCACGGAATCATTGGTTCTTCCCATATTGTGTATATCCTTTCTCCAACAGCGCTCTATGGATAATACAATGGATATTTGTTAATACAGTGTCTCCAAGAATCTGTTTTAAGAATCATATTCTTTGTTACGAAAGTGTTAGTTGCTCAGTTGTGTGCAGCTCCTTGTGACCCCATTGACTGTAGCTCACCAGGCTCCTCTATCCATGGGATTCTCCAGGCAAGAATACTGTAATGGGTTACCATTCTCTTCTCCAGGGGATCTTCCTGACCCAGGAAATGAATGTGGGTCTCCTGCACTGCAGGTGGTTTCTTTACTGACTGAGTCACCAGGAAAGCCCTTTGTTACTATAGTTTTGTATTTGAAAGCAGTAAGATAACTCTGGGATAATTTCTTACTCTAAACCTTGACCACTAGAGCAGGAATCCTAAGCTAATTTTCTCAGAGTTAAGAGGGAACGCTTTTTGATTGTAGGTTGCTTGAACCTTAAGCCAGTTTATTGCCCTTTCTAGTGGTTCTACTTTTTAACACATTGATTTAGTATCAGTGATCTGGATGCAGCAGGCAGATAAAACTTATTTGCAAGTGGTTCCTGTGCTGTGATTTTTGAATTTGTAAATTTGAATTACATTTTAAAAATGAATGTTTTAAAGGTAGGATATAAGCTGTAAAATTATTTTCAGCTTGTGCTCAAAAAATTGTAGTATTTGAAAACATTAAATTCATTTCCATTATGGAGCTCAGGTATAACTGACTCATTAGGTTTGCAGCATGTTCTCCATTTTACCAGAGTGTACCAGAGTACCCTCTTCTCTCTCTTCTTTGCTTGTCAATGGAGATGATTATTAGTTACCAATTGGTGGCTCAATGGTAATGAATTCACCTACCAAGGCAGGAGCCATGGCCTTGATCCCTGGGTTGGGTAGATTCCCTGGAGAAGGAAATGGCAACCTACTCCAGTATTCTTGCCTAGGAAATCCCATGGACAGAGAAACCTGGTAGGCTACAGTCCATGGGATCACAAAGAGTCAGATACAATTGAGTGATTAAACAATGCTTAGTATGTCTACATTAATAACAACATAGATGTAAGATGTAAGGTTTAATCTTATTTTATGGAAGAAAGGGCCCATGAAGGCAAACATGTCTAGGGCTCATCAAATTCCTAATGCAGTCCTGTGTGACTAAGCCTCTTTTTAGAGCTCAGTATCATCTGGTGGTATTTAGTCATTGCATACTCCCCCATGAGGACAGTGGCCTCACTGAAGAGTCATGTCTTTGTATCACTACAGTATCTAACTCCCTCAGTATAATGAGGAATTATGTGTTCAAGTAAATGTTTTTTCTTTTTTTAAATAGAAAATAAATGAATATATTTAGGAAGCCATTTTTATTCCAAATAGAGAATTGTAATATTGTGTATTGTAGGCCTCACATAATTTATTTTTACCTATGCAAGAACTGTCACTTAAGGAATCAACTCGAGTAACAATGCTTTTATTCAAAATATGTTTAAATACTAGTGATATACAACTATCATTTTTTCACAAATAATATTTATAAGAAGGATAATATACAAAGCAAATAAAAGAGAGTTTCTCTGATATAAGTTACACTGGTTTGGAGGGAAGAGAAAAGCAATATCTCTTCAGGGTCTTATTCACTGTTCCTCCTTTAATTTGATTTTTATAGGATTCCAAAGGACATAGTTTGAAAACCACCAATGCAATAAATAATATATAATTTTAATAACCTGCATTTTAAGTAATTTTATTAGCAACAATAATTATAAAATAATAATATATGTATTGATTGCCTTATGCCAGATACATTTCTAAAAGTTTGTATTCATAACAATCCAAGGAAGGACTGTTATTTTATGGCATATGGATCGTTCTTCCTTAGACTTTTGTTAAACATCACCAGTAAATCATAATATCAGTAGATGAAAGAAAATAAAAAGCAAAGAAAACCTAGGAAAAATGAAAACACGACCTAAGGAATGGGAGAAAATATTTGCAAATGATGCAACAGATAAGAACTTATTCTCCAAAGTGTATAAACAGCTCATACAACTCAACAACAAAAGGCAAACAAGACAACTGAAAAATGGTCACAAGACCTTAGTAAATATTTCTCCAAAGGACACAAATATGATCAGTAGGCACATGAAAGGATGCTCAACATCCTTAATTATTAGAGAGAAACACAAATCAAAACTACAATGAAGTACCCACCTCACACTGGTCAAATGGTCTTCTTTAAAAAGTATACAAATAACACATGCTGGAGAGGATGTGGAGAAAAGGGAACCCTCTTAAAGTTGGTGGGAATGTAAGTTGGTGCAGCTACTATGGAAAACTGTGTGGATGTTCCTCAGAAAACTAAAGATAGAATTTCCATATGATCCAGCAGTCCCACTCCCAGATGTATACCCAGGCAATACTATAATTAAAAAAGATACGTGCACCTGTATGTTCATAGCAGCACTATTCACAATAGCTAAAACATGGAAACAACCTAAATGTCCATCAATAGATGAGTAGATAAAGAAGATGTGATCCATGTGTACAATATAATACCACTCAGCCATATAAAGAACAAAGGAATGTTATTTGCAGCAACATGGATGCAACTAGAGATTATTGTACTAATCAAGGTAAGTCAGAAAGAGAAAGACGAAACACCACATGATATCACTTATACGTGAAATCTAAAATATAGCACAAATGAACCTATCTACAAAACAGAGAGAGACTCACTGACATAGAGAACAGACTATGGTTGCCAAGGGGAAGGAGCGATGGGGAGGGAAGGTGTCAGAGTTTGGGATTAGCAGTTGTAAACTATTGTACATAGGATGGAGAAACAAGGTCCTACTGTATAGTATAAGGAACTATATTCAATATCCTATGATAAACTATAATGAATAAGAATATAAAAAAGAATGTGTATGTGTGTATAATTGAGTTACTTTACCATGCAGCAGAGATTGGCACACATTTTAAATCAACTATACTTCAATTAAAAAAAATTAAACAAAAGAAAAATAAAAAGCAATTATCTCAAGAGAGGCACAAAATAAATTTGGTGAAGATCAATTGATAATTTTCATATAAACTAGTTGAAGTTCACAAACAGAAGGTTACTTCCTAATCTTGAAAGGAAACTATATTAAACATCTATAGGAAATTACTATTCACTAATAATTAATGGAGACAGGTTATACATTCTAATTGAGATCTGGATTAAGATAAGGATGCCTAGTTTTACAGCTGCAAGGGCTTTACAGAAATCATTAAAAGTTAAATAGCATAGCAAATCAGGAGTAATTCAAAAGTATGGTATGTAAAAGAAATGGGATAAAAATATAAGGCTTCCATTTTCCCCCAAATTAGTCTACACATTCAATTAAATGCATCCTAATTTCCGCTGGATTTTTTTTGAGGTATATGAATACCTGTTCTAAAAATGTATATGGAGGAATAAAATTGTACAACTTGCACACAATTTTATAAAAGAAAAGGAAGGGGGAAATCCATATTTAAAACACTCCAAGAAAGCCACAGTGACAAAAATCTTATGATAATGGTGCAGGAACATTTAAATAGTCTGGTAGAAAAGAAAAGAGATCTCAAATGTAGACACATTGTTTTACTGGAATGTGGAATATTGTGAAATTGTCATACTAAAACAGTGGGGAAGTGATAGTTCAGTTGGTCATGTCAAGAAAATGTCTTTATATATGGAAAAAAAATAAAATTTGATCCTTGGATTATCATATGTACAGCTGGAAATCAAATATATTTATAACTTACATGTGAAGAATTATTAAATTAATAGAGAGTATAGAAAATCTTGGGAACTTTTGGTGGAAGAAAAACTTTTAAAATGTAGAAACTTAAACTAATAGAAAATTGATCAAAGGATATCAATTAGTGATTCACAGAAGGGTTGACAAGTACATGGAAAGATTCTAAAACTTGGAAAACCTGAAAAATGATTACTAAATGTTCCATATCAGAAAAATTCTCATTGAAATATCCATGAAATATTAATTTTCTTTAAAAAAGTAGATGTATCAAATGTTGGCAAGTATGTGGGCAGGTAGAACTCTGATGGGAGTGTACACTGATATACTGGAAAATGCTATGGATGTATTAAAATTGGACAGGACCCAGTCATTCCAGTCCTGGGACTATGTCTCAGGTAAGTTCTTGCCCATGACTGTAAGGGGATAATCATGACAATGTTTTGTCCTTGTGTTTTTTCTGGCAAAAGCAGTTTGGCAGCATCTTTGATATTCATCATCTGAGGAATGAGTCTGTCATATGTGAGCATGCATTATGGAACAGTTTACATAAGTGAGGAGCAAATGAACTAGATGTCAATGTAGCAACATAAATAGATCCTTGTAAAGTGTTGAAAAAAATAAGCAAAGTTGTGATTAGTAGCATGGTAAAATTTATACATCAAATTTAAATATATATTTTACAAGGGTTCATTCATTTTTAGGGAAGAAAATGATAGTGGAATCAGTGGTTATAGGAGAATGTAGGTGACTTTTTAAAGACTGAGGAAAGTAATGTACACATAAAAGAAAAAATACAGAAGAGCATGATTAACTAAAACCTGTTTTAAAGCAGAACAAAAACACATGTAAAATCATAAAGAGCAACATAAGGCATACACATATGAAGGAGCTCTGATCAATAATATAGTTTAATAGAAGGAACTCTCATATATGTAAAAGTAAAGGAAAGTTGAGTTAAATATCAAAGAAAAGGAAAATTGAGTTTTGACACCATAAAAACAACATGTAATGGATTGGAAGAAAACATAAGGCATTTAAAAAACAGCTTAAAGCTTAGTTAGACAAGATATTGCAAATAATTTTTAATTTAGTTTAAAAAAAATCAGTCATAGATTGGTTGGTCAGCATTGAAGAATGAAAGGATGTTTCCAGGGTCAATGAGAGGCAGTGCTCATCCAGCAAATTTTAAATCAAGTATAACTTTGGAGGGACTTGGTGGTCCAGTGGTAAAGAATCTGCCTGCCAATGCAGGGGACTTCAAAGAAGGGGAGATCATGTGAGAGAGCTCTAGGGCAATATTTCATTGCATCAATTGAGTCTGACCTTGATGAGCTGAGGAAAAATAGTTTTAGGTAATGGGTTGAGATAAAAATGCATCAGTGGGGCTTCTGGAAAAGAAAACAATGTATAGGGGTGCAATAGTCAGAAAAATAAAGAAAAAGAGGAACAAAGATTTGCCAGTTTGTAAAGTACATTAAATATAGTATTCATCAAATATAATTTATTCTCCAGACAATTGGGAAGCTTTGGAATTTTGACCAAGGGAATATTAAGATGAAAGGACAGAAAAAGGTTAACATAGAGACATTGTTCAGGGTCATGTACTTTTCTCACCAATATTGAACTGTGCTTGGTGGGTCTGTAAACATTGTTTTTGAGGGCAGTCATTGGCTCCTCCTCCAGCTTTTAGAGAACCTGACTCATTTGGACTTACACACAGAATAGAAGTAATAACTTTATAGAGCTATTGCCAACTGGGTGAAGAAGAACATGTTCATTTTGTCTTCAGTTATTCTCCATATTCCCTAGGATGTGTTGAACATTATAAGCAATAGTAGCCAAGTGTACATGAGCTTAAAAAAATCTGGTTGTATCTCTTATGAGCTCTGTGACATTATACTCAAATTTTTAAGCTTCTCTCAGCAGCTGTGTGCTCACCTGTATAATGGAGCAGCTTGGTCTAAATTTATCTATTATCACACATGCTAAGTTTATGGAATAGAGTAGGAACTTAAGAAACATTTGACTTTTCCTACGGTCATAACTGTTGTTGTTCTGTTGCTAAGTCCTTTCTGACTCTTTGTGACCCCATGAACTGCAGCATGCCAGGTCTCCCTCACCTTCACTATCTCCCTGAGTTTGCTCAAACTGATGTCCATTGAGTCAGTGATGCCAGCTAACCATCTTATCCTCTGTCGTCCCCTTCTCCTTCTGCGCTCAATCTTTCCCAGCATCAGGGTCTTTTCTAATGACTCTTCACATCAGGTGGCCAAAGTATTGGAGTTTTAGCTTTAGCATCAATCCTTCAAATGAATACTCAGTTGACTTCCTTTAGAATTGACTGGTTTGATCTCCTTGCAGTCCGACTGCAAGGGACTCTCAAGAGTTCTCCAGCACCACATTTCGAAAGCATCAATTCTTCTGTGCTCGGCCTTCTTTATGGTCCAATTCTCAAATCCATACGTGACTACTGGAAAAATCATAGCTTTGATGAGATGGACCTTTGTTGACAAAATGATACACTGTCTAGGTTTAATACGCTGTCTAGGTTTGTCATAACTTTCCTTCCAAGGAGCAAGTGTCTTAATTTTGTGGCTACAGTCACCATCTGCAGTGATTTTGGAGCCCAAGAAAATGAAATCTACCACTGTTTCCACTTTCTCCCTATCTATTTGCCTTGATGGGACCGGATGCTGTGATCTTTGTTTTTTGAATGTTGAGTTTTAAGCCAGCTTCTTCACTCTCCTTTTCACCCTCATCAAGAAGCTCTTTAGTTACTCTTCACTTTCTGCCATTAGGGTGGTATCATTTGCATATCTGAGGTTGTTGATATTTTTCTCCCAGCATTCTTGATTCCAGCTTGAGCTTCATCCAGCCCTGCATTTCGCATAGTGTACTCTACATATAAGTTAAATAAACAAGGTGACCATAAACAGCCTTGACGTACTCCTTTCCCAATTTTGACCCAGTCCTTTGTTGCATGTCCAGTTCTAACTGCTGCATCTTGACCTGCATACAGGTTTCTCAGGAGGCAGGTAAGGTGGTCTGCTATTCCCATCTCTTTCAAAATTTTCTTCAGTTTATTGTGATTCACACAATCAAAGGCTTTAGTATAGTTAATGAAGCCGAAGTGGATTTTTTTAAAAATTCCCCTGCTTTTTCTATGATCCAGCGAGTGTTGGCAATTTGATCTCTGGTTCCTCTGTCTTTTCTAAATACAACTTGTACATCTGGAAGTTCTCGGTTCATGTACTGTTGAAGCCTAGTTTGAATGATTTTGAGTCTTATCTTGTTAGCATGTGAAATGAGTGCAATTGTACAGTAGTTTGAACATCTTTTGGCAGTGTCCTTCTTTGGGATTGGAGTGAAAACTGACCTTTTCCAGTGTGGGCCCTGCTGAGTTTTCCAAATTTGTTGGCATAATGAGTACAGCACTTTTACAGCATCATCTTTTAGGATTTAAAATAGCTCAGCTATAATTCCATCACCTACAGTAGCTTTGTTCATGGTGATGCTTCCTAAGGCCCACTGACTTCACATTCCAGGATGTCTGGCTCCAGGTGTGTGACCACCCTGTTGTGGTTACTCAGTTCATTAAGATGTTTTTGTAGTTTTTCTGTGTATTCTTGCCACCTCTTCTTAATCTCTTCTGCTTCTGTTAGGTCCTTGCCATTTCTGTCCTTTATTGTGCCCATCTTTCCATGAAATGTTCCCTTGGTATCTCTAATTTTCTTGAAGAGATATGTAGTCTTTCCCATTCTTATGTTTTCCTGTATATCTTTGCATTGCTCACTAAGAAGACTTAAGGTGTCATAATTAGTTGTAATTCAAAGAAAATGTGACCTTAAATTATATTCTTAGGAAACTGAATTCCAAATTCTGTATCTTTCACATGCTCTGGAGGAGAGGGCTGCACTACTTTTCAGAATCTAGGTTTACTCATCTGTTATCACAAGCTTATTGATAGATTCTGTGAGTGAATCCAGAGATATAATATAATGAAAGCACTTTGGAAGCTAAATGTAATATCCAACATTAATTCATTCAACATATGTGTAGCAATGGCTTTTTGTGCCACAGAATATAATAAGGATTGGTGGGGAGCAAATGAAGTCATTACAACCATCTATTTCTCTCAAGACTGAAGGAGAATTCTTCATACAAATATTTTAATATGTGTTAAACAACTTACTGTTTTCTTTCATATGACTTTACAATTTTGAACCTTACAAGGCATTTTCCTAAGCTCTTGACTTTTCATTTTAGAAACAAAGAAAGCAATTCTGAGTGAAGGTAAATTACTTACTCTGTTCTGTGCCTAATTAATTGTGTGTAGGAAGCAAGTGTTGACTGGTTTTAAAGGTCACTCTCTTTCCAAACAGTGTGTTATCTCAGACAGGGGAAGTGTGCTGTGTTAATTTTATTAGTTTTAAATGCAATTGGAGAGAGGCTAAATCAAGTAAAACTTGGAATATAAACAGAATAATGGGCATATGAATAATATGACAACCACAGATTTATTTGCTCCAATGAGCCAAATTTCTCCTATAAATTACATAGCACAGTGTAGGAATAGATGGAATAAATGCTTTTTTCCCTGTCACATTTGTGTTATACAAAGTTAGAGTAATCCAGGCCAGTAGTAATCAAAACAAGAGATAAAGGGCCTATGGTGGACTTTTGCTTCTACATAATTTACTCTCTGGAGTCAAAGTTAACTCTGGAGCTCAGGGGCATTTGATTAAGAGGTACTGATTTTCTTATTCTGTCCCAAGGAGCTTCCAGAAAGTGTTCATGGAAGAGGTGGTTTGTGTTTATTTATACATACAGGTTTAGATATAAGAATCATATTGTTTGTCATAATTTTTTTTTATGTGAATCTTCATATTTATTAGTTGGAGGCTAAGGTACATATACACCATGGAATATTACTCAGCCATTAAAAAGAATTCATTTGTTTGTTGTAATTTGAATCAGTACTTATTTTGAATATAATCATTTAGGTGATATGGTATGTCAGGTATTTTTAAAAGCTTTCAAAAACATATTTTTAAATATGGTGGTCATAGCAACAGCTAAAGATGGTAAAATGATTGCATTGCAGTTCCATACATTTAGGACAGATTACTATTTTTGGCAGATTATAGGTCTAATACTAGCATTCAGATTGCTTAGATGTTAAAGAAAATATCAGATAACACCTGTTTCTCAATAATGTCTCTAAAATCACTAATTAGAGGAATCTAATGTTCTCATTCTATTTGCTGTGGGGAGGGCAGGAGAGGAAGAAGAAGTGTGTTTGAAGAGGCAGATATAGCAAAGAACACTGTATTTTATTTTAGAATACCTAGATTTGAAAATGATTTGGAATATTTTTTCTCTTCTTTAAAGGCAGCCAAATCATACCTCAGATCTTTGATGTGAAAATTACCCATCAATGGTCTAAAATATAGCATGGAACATTATGACACTAAATGATGAAAACTTGAAAGATGAAAAATTAGATGTAAGTTAAGCATATAAAATTGATATCTTACCGAAATCTGAGAAACAGTATTTACAGCAGGTGAATATGGAACATTTTATCATTTATGTACCTCTGAGCCTGAGGAATGGTTTTCTTTCCTTGGTTTGAGATCAGTCTTCTTCCTTAATTGCAGATTTGCTTTACAGACTCAAAAAATGCTTTCAGTTTTATGTATAATATTCAGGATAAAGAGAGGAGATATTGGTAAGCATTAGATAATAATCAGGGTGCTATAATTACTTTCTTCAAGTTTTGACTTATCAATAGATTATTTCTCAGGTAAAACTGATAGATGAATCTATTAAAAATATTTTTCCTCTAAAGTCCAGAGTTTCTAGTTTAAGCTTAAGAAAAAATATGTAAAATAACTCAGAGATTCTTGGGGACTTTGTGGTTTAGTTTAACTGCTTTTCTACATTTTGAACTCCAGAAACATCCTCCAAAAGACCAACCATTAGCCTTCCAAGGCAATTTATAAGCTTTTTGTGGTAAGTCAGGGAAGGGTTCAATATCTGAAAGAAAATAAAATTAAGGATGTAAACATGGAGGATTAAAAACTTTCCCAAACTCCAGGGGGAATGGAGTTAGATCCAATTATATCATATAATTAGCATATTCTTGTTGTAATGCAACTCAAATACGAAACATGTATCACTGTCTACATTACCACAACATTTGAAGATTTTAAGACCCAAACAGAAAAAAAGTCTTTAAATAAGTATTAGTGATTTGGTGGGGGAAGGGTGGTATTATTTGAAAACTTACATTGTTTTCATTTGCATAGTGCTTTCAAATATCAAATGTGTTTCTTAGAATACTACAATGAGTTAGTCCAATTGTTCCTATTACACAAATGTAGAGGTGGTATTCATAGCATTAGCTAACACTTTTATCACATCCTATAATTATTTTTTGATGGTAAGAACTTTTAAGACCTAGTCTTTTAGAAACCTTTATGTGTATAAGACAGTTTTGTTAACTATAATAACAATGCTGTGCATTAGATTCCCAGAATGTATTCATCTTGTAAGTTTATACACTTAGACCAGCATCTCCCCAGTTCCCTTACTCCATAGCCTCTGTTAACCACCATTCTACTTTCTGTTTCTGTAAATTCAGCACTTTTAGATTCCACATGTAAATGATATCAGATACTTTGTCATTCTTTGTCTGACATCTCATTTACCATAATGCTCTCAGAGTCCTCCATCCATGTTGTTTCAAAAGGCAGGATTTTCTTCTTTTTCACATCTGATTATTGTTTCATTGTTTGCATATACCATATTTTCTTTATCATTCACCACTTTGACAGACACATAGATTGCTACCATACCTTGGCTATTGTGAATAATGCTATAATAAACAAGCAAGTACAGGTATCTTTTTGATATCCTGCTTTCATTTTCTTTGGATGTATACCCAGGAGTGGGCTTTATAGATCATATAGTAGTTTTATTTTTAATTTTTTGAAAGATTTTCATACTATTTTCTTGGTGGCTGAAGCAATTTATAGAAACATTAACATCCTTTCTTTTTCTCCAAATCCTTACCAGCACTTGCTTTCTCTTGTCTTTCTGATGACAGCCATTCTGGCTAATGTGAAGTGCTCTCTGATCATGGTTTTGATTTGCATTTCCTTGAAAATTAACAGTGTTGAGCATCTTTTCATGTACTTGTTGGTCAGTTGTATATCTTCTTTGGACAATGTCTGTTCCGTTCCTCTGCCCACTTTTTGATTGGACTGTTTATGTTATTGAGGTGTGTGATTTCTTTATCTATTTTGGATGCTAACCACTTTTCTGGTGCATTGCTGTGTCTGTCATACATAGGCTGTGTTGTATCCTGTTGCCCTTTGTCTGTGCAGAAGCTGTCCGGTTTGACGCGGTCCCACTGGTTCATCTTTGCTCTTGTTCCTTGTGCTCTTGGTGGCATATGCAAACCTGATCGCCAGGACCAATGTCAAGAAAATGTTTCCTTATGTTTTCTTCCAGGATTTTATAATTTCAGGTATTATATTTAAGTCTTTAATTTATTTTGAGTTAATTTTGTGAGTGGTGGAAGATGAGGGTACAATTTCCTTTTACTGCATATAGCTTTCCAGTTTCCTGAAGATTTTATTGAAGAGACTATACTTTTCTTATGAAATATTTTTGGCTCCCTTGTCAAATATGTTTTGACTGTGTAAGTGGGGTTCATTTCTGGGCACTTTCTTTTGTTCCATTGGTCTATGTGTCTATTTTTATGCCAGTACCATTCTCTTTTGATTATAGAGTTTTATAATATAGTTTGCCCCCAGGAATGCCTTCAGTTTTGTTCTTTTGTCTCAGGATTCTTCTATTTGGGATTTCTTATGATCCCATACAAATTTCAAGATTTTTTCTATTTCTGTGAAAAATGTCACTAGAATTTTGATAGACATTGCATCGAATGTATAGATGACTTGGGTAGTATGGATATATTAACAATATTAATTCTTATCATATAAAAATTGAACTATCTTTGGATTCGTGTCTTCTTCAGAGCTTTGATTTCCTCAAAGTCTTATAGTTTCACTTCCATGGCTAAATTAATTCCTAAGTATTTTATTATCTTTGATGACATTGTAAGTGGGATTGTTTCATTTATGCTTTCTCAGATATTTTATTGCTAGTGTATAGAAATGCACTGAATTGTGTTTCTTCAAAAAGCTTATGTTGAAAGTCTAACCCCCATTTCCCTCCTCCCCGCAATGCCTAGTACCTTAGAATGTGTCTGCATTTAGAGAAATGGCCTTTTAAAAGGTGGTTAAATTAAAATGAGGCCATTAGTGTAGGTTCTTATACAATCTGAGTTGTGTCATTATAAGAAAAGAACATTTAGATGCACATAGATACACCAGTGATGCTCACCCACAGAGGAAAAGACATAGTGAGAAGGTGACTATCTATAAGTTAAGGAAAGGCATTAGAAGAAATCAAACCCACCAACATGTTAGGCTTCAAGCTTCCAGAACTGTAAGCAAATAAATTTGTTCATTTAAGACTTTCAATCTGTAATGTTTTGTTATGGCAGCCTTATCAAACTAGTTTAACCTCTTTTTCAGCATTGTTAATAGAGGAAAACAATAGAATGAGAAAGGCTAGAGATCTTTTCAAAAAAATTGAAGATACCAAGGGAACATTTCATGGAAAGATGGGCACAATAAAGGAGGGAAGTGGCAAGGACCTAACAGAAGCAGAAGACATTAAGGAGATGTGGCAAGAATACACAGAACTGTACAAAAAATATGTTTATGACCTGGATAACCACAATGGTGTGCTCACTCATCTGGAGCCAGACATCCTGGAGTGTGAAGTCAAGTGGGCCTTAGGAAGCATTATGATGACCAAAGCTAGTGGAGGTGATGGAATTACCACTGAGCTATTTCAAATCCTAAAAGATAATGCTGTTAAAGAGCTACGCTTATTATGCCAACAAATTTGGAAAACTCAGCGATGTCCACAGGATTGGAAAAGGTCAGTTTTCATTCCAATCCCAAAGGGCAATGCCAAAGAGTGTTCAAACTACTGTACAATTGCACTCATTTCACATGCTATCAAGGCTGAAAGTCATTCAAGCTAGGTTACAACAGTACATTAACTGATAACTTCCAGATGTATAAGTTGACTTTAGAAAAGGCAGAAGAACCAGAGATCAAATTGCCAACATCCTTTGGATCACAGAGAAACCTTCATTGACAATGCTAAAGCCTTTGACTATGGATCACAGTAACCTGTGGAAAATTCTTTAAGAAATGGGAATACCAGACTACCTTACCTGCCTCCTGAGAAACCTGTATGCAGGTCAAGAAGCAACAATTAGAATGGGACATGGAATAATAGACTGATTCAAAATTGGGAAAGGAATATGTCAGGGCTGTATATTTTTATTCTGCTTATTTAACTTATATGCAGAGTACATTGTGAGAAATCCAGGGCTGGATGAATCACAAACTGGGGTCAAGATTATTGGGATAAATGTCAACAACCTCAAATATGTAGAAGATGTCACTCTAATGGCAGAAAGTGAAAAGAAACTAAAGAGCCTCTTGATGAAGGTGAAGGACGAGAGTGAAAAAACTGACTTAAAACTCAATATTCAGATAGCTAAGATCATGGCATCTGGTCTTATCACTTTGTGGCAAATAGATGGGAAAAAAGTGGAAACAATGATAGATTTTATTTTCTTGGCCTCTAAAATCACTGCAGACAGTCACTGTAGCCACAAAATTAAAAGATGGTTGCTCCTCAGAAGAAAAATTATGACCAACCTAGACAGCATATTAAAAAGCAGAGACATCACTTTGCTGACAAAGGTCTGTATAGTCAAAGCTATGTTTTTTCTAATTGCCATGTATGGATATAAGAGCTGGAACATAAAGAAGGCTGAGTGCCAAAGAATTGATGCTTTCATAATGTGCTGGAAAAGACTCTTGAGAGTGCCTTGGGCTGTGAAGAGATCTAACTAGTCAATCCTAAAAGATATCAACCTTGTGTTCCCTGAAAGGACTGATGCTGAAGCTGAAGTGAAGAGCCATTCTATGTGAAGAACTGATTTATTGGAAAAGACCCTGATGCTAGGAAAGATTGAGGGTAAGAGGAGAAGGGAGTGACAGGATGAGATGACTGGATGGCATTACTGACTCAATGGTCATAAGTTTGAGTAAACTCCAGGAGATGGCGAAGGACAGGGAAGCCTGGAATACTACAGTCCATGGCATCTGGTCCCATTACTTCATAGCAAATAGATGGGGAAAGAATGGAAGCAGTGGTAAACTTTGTTTTCTTGGTCTCCAAGATCACTGCAGATGGTGACTGCAGTCATAAAATTAAAAGAAGCTTACTCCTTGAAAGAAAAGCTATGGCAAACTTAGACAGCATATTAAGAAGCAGAGGCATTACTTTGCCAACAAAGTCCATGTACTCAAAGCTATTGTTTTTCCAGTAGTCATGTATGGATGTGAGAGTTGGACCATAAAGAAGGCTGAGTGCCAAAGAACTGATGCTTTGGAATTGTGATGTTGGAGAAGACTCTGAGAAGTCCCTTGGACTGCAAGGAGATCAAACCAGTCAATCCTAAAGGAAATCAACCCTGAATTTTCATTGGGAGGACTGATGCTGAGCTTGAAGCTCCAATACTTTGGCCACCTGATGCGAAGATCTGACTGATTAGAGAAGACCTTGATTCTGGGAAAGATTGAAGGCAAGAAGAGAAGGGAACAACAGAGGACAAGATGGTTGGATGACATCATTGACTCAAAGGACATGAGTTTGAGCAAGCTCTGGGAGACGGTGAAGGACAGGGAAGCCTGGTGTGCTGCAGTCCACAGTTTCGCAGAGTCAGACATGACTGGTGACTGAACAACAAACAATCATAAGTATATATAAGTAACAGCTATCACAGTGATGAAATTAGGGCAGTAATTAATTCCAACTAGTCATATTCATTTATCTGACTTCATTCAAAGATTAGGCTTTTACTGTCTTTGTAAGACTAGGGTGTATCTGATCTGTGGATGAAGAGGTAAAGATTATCCAATCTTCAAGCGCCCTATTTCTATATGGACTCTTCCAAATTAAAGTTTGTATTGCTTTTATTTTTTTTTTTCCAGTGGGTTTTGTCATACATTGATATGAATAAGTTTTCAGTTATCTGTCCTTGGGTCTATTATCTCCAAGTGGGTACATTTCTGCAACTGACTTCACCAAGATCTGTAAGCATATGATTATGCCTTAAGAGCTGTGGGTTCGATCCCTAGGTTGGGAGGATCCTCTGGAGAAGAAAATGGCAACCCGCTCCAGTTTCTTGCCTGGAGAATCCCATGGACAAAGGAACCTGGTGGGCTACAGTTCAGGAGGCTGCAAAGAGTCAGACCTGACTTAAGCGACTAACACCTTATTTTCTTTAGTTCGTGAAGATGTCTTAAGGCTTCTGAAAGTATTATCAGTATTAATATTGTGGTTTTATCTGCCCGATTTGAATAAACTTTAATAGTACAAATTGTAGATAATTGTGGTTTTCTCGTTCTTTTATTGTTTATGAGTAATACTTGGTTATTTGGTTATTTTAATACATTTAATATTAGGATGGGATAGCATTACTTTTTTCTTTTTAAATACAATGAAATGGAGGGATTGGAAGTCAATGTTAATGGTTTATCCTGTATAAGAAATAATCAATTCCTTTTAAAGTCAACACATAGAATGCCTCCGTATTAAACAGACATTGGAACAGATTACGATAAATAAAAGGGTTTGTGAACAAAGTGAGAAGCAGTGTTTAGTCATATTAGTAAAAAAGAAGACAGATTAGTAAAATCCAGGAGAGAAATCAGGACTAAAGCTATATATCTAAAAGTCCTTTGCACAGAGATGGAAGTTGAGCCCTAAGTGTAGATGATATGAGTTTTAGGACAAATATGTATAAGATATAATTGATCAGAGTTGTGGTGTAAGGAAAGAACAGTATACTTGGGATCTGGAGTAAAGAATTCAAATTTGGTTTTCATATAAATGCTGAGTGGCATTAGGTTATTTTTAAACATTCAAGTCTAATTTTCTCTTCTATGAAATAGGCATAGTTTATTTAATATACTTATAATAATTATTTTAATGTTTTTTTTTGCACATCCAAAAGACCACCTGTCTGTCATCTAATATGTTAGATTTATCACTTTGATGCAATCAGGGATTATTTGATACAGTAAGTTTTTGATGTTTATTCTGGCTAGATTCTGACTTCAGTCAGTCTAAATTTACTTGTGATTTCAACTATATTGAGCAACGCCCATTACTATATTGTAAGTCTAGTCCTATTTACTCTGGCTACTTAGGGACATAAGCATAAAAGCTCCCTCTTTCATGCTTAGGGACATAAGCATAAAAGCACATAAGCTCCCTCTCGTTTGCTGTCGCTCTGTCTCTTCTCTTTGTCCAACATTATCTACTTCTCTTTCTCAGCTTTACTCCATTGCCCCCACACTGGAATATACAAAAAATATTTCTTTTGCAGGGGACAGATATGTGGGGAGGAGTTACATTTCTGTTTCTAAACAAGAAGGAGTAACAGGGACCATATTTGCCCTTCTACCTGAAGCACTAAAAATAACCCCCCCTAAAATGTGAAATACCATTTTTTCAGATGTTGAACATCAAGCAAGAGAGGACAGTGATCCCTGGGAGATGAGAAATTAATGAAGTGAGCCCTATAGTTTTCCCACCTTACCTCCTTGAGTGAGTTTCCAGGTAATAAAATAGGGAGAGGGAACCCATTTGAAAAGGGTTTAGGGCATGGAGTTGAGAGGCCAGGGAGAACAAGGCAGCTAGTTTTCAGGTCGAAATCCAGAGAGGAGGAAGCAGCAGAAGAAAAGAACTCTGAAGATCTAAAGCGACAGCCCTGCACTTTCAAATGAGTACTTATCACTGCAGGTACATGAAGAAACTGACTGGGGCCTGGGAAGGCATCATCCAAGAAGATTGGAGGGAATGATTTTAAGAGGTCACATAAAACCAACAGATTATACACCTGAAAAAAGCCAGTTTGTACAACCTAAATATTTGTATTTTTAGTTGTTCAGTTCAGTTCAGTTCAGTTGTGTTTGACTCTTTGCAACCCCATGGACTGCAGCATGCCAGGCCTCCCTGTCCATCACCAACTCCCGGAGTTTACCCAAATACTTAATAAAGCTGAAAAAAGAAAGTAGATGTTTAAAAAAATGCAAACATAGCACTGATATAATTACTGGATACGGCATTTGAAAGTTATTCTGACTATATCTCATATAATTGTAGAGAAAAACTCCAGCATGTCATTTGAGATACAAAAGATGATATTTAAAGATATAGCACATGTCTTAAAAAGATAATTAATTAGATCTAGGAATGAAGGATATATCTAATACAAATATATCTACCATATTTTGGGCGGGATCAAAATAATTGGACACTGCTGAGGGAAAAATTAGTGAACTTGAAATCAGGGCAGTACTAACTCTTTATTTTTTAAAGTTCATTTATTTATTTTTAATTAATTAATTTTAATTGGGAGCTAATTACTTTACAATATTGTAGTGGTTTTTGCCTACATTGACATGAATCAGCCATGGATTTACATGTGTTCCCCATCCTGAACCCCCCTCCCACCTCCCTCCCTATCCCATCCCTCAGGGTCATCCCAGTGCACCGGTCATCCCAGTGCACCAGCCCTCCCAGTGCACCAGCCCTGAGCGCCCTATCTCATGCATCGAACCTGGACTGGTCATCTATTTCACATATGGAAATATACATGTTTCAATGCTATTCTCTCGAATCGTCCTACCCTCACCTTCTCCCACAGAGCCCAAAAGTCTGTTCTTTACATTTGTGTGTCTTTTCCTGTCTCGCATATAGGGTCATCATTACCATTTTTCTAAATTCCATATATATGTGTTAATATACTGTATTGGTGTTTTTCTTTCTGACTTACTTCACTCTGTGTAATAGGCTCCAGTTTCATCCACCTCATTAGAACTAATTCAAATGCATTCTTTTTAATGGCCGAGTAATATTCCATGGTGTATATGTACCACAGCTTTCTTATCCATTCATCTGCTGATGGGCATCTAGGTTGCTTCCATGTCCTAGCTGTTGTAAACAGTGCTGCAGTGAACACTGGAGTACACGTGTCTCTTTCAGATCTGCTTTCCTCAGTGTGTATGCCCAGAAGTGGGATTGCTGGGTCATATGGCAGTTCTTTCTATTTTTTTAAGGAATCTCCACACTTCTCCATAATGGCTGTAGTAGTTTGCATTCCCACCAATAGTGTAAGAGTGTTCCCGTTTTTCCACACCCTCTCCAGCATTTATTGTTTGTATACTTTTTGATAGCAGCCCTTCTGACTGGCGTGAAATGGTACCTCATTGTGGTTTTAATTTGCATGTCTCTGATAATGAGTGATGTTAAGCATATTTTCATAAATGCAGGATAATTATTTTACAATATTGTGATGGTTTTTGCCATACTTCAACATGAATTGGCCACAGGTATACAAGAGTAATTCTTTAAAATAAAGCAAATGGAATAAAGAGAAAATAAGACTGAAAAAGTGAACAGATTGGGTGAGAAGGTTTTAAGTAGTCTGATATACATGTAATTGGAGTACAAAAAAGAAAATGCATTAGCAAAAATGTGTTTAAAGAAATAGTGGATGGAAATTTTCTAAATTTGATAGAAAAAAATAAATAGTCACAAGAATATCAATAACCAGAGGAATGAGAAAAAGTAAGAAAACCACACCGAGGTTAAGATTTTTGCCAGCACCATTCTTGGCATTAGCCTTGGTTTCTCTTTAGTGGAAAAGTATTACACTTAGAAATCAAGATCTGGCAATAGATGTACAATTACTATTAACATATCTCTGATCCCAAGTCCTCTCAGTGGACATATTTGGGGAATAAATGTGCTTTTTTTATGTACATGTGTACATGTAAATATAGACATATTTACAAACATTTACATCCATTGTTGATTTCTAAATATATACCTATATCAATATCTCTCTCTTTCTATATGTATATTACTCTCTATATGTGTATACTGAAGGCAGTGAGCTCACACTGTCCCTAATTCTAATCCAGTACCACAGGGCTTATTCTAGTTTTTCCTCTTTTCGTGTGTTTTATGCCTCCACTAGTAGAAACCTGGCTCTCACTATACCTTATATGTTTACTTGTTGTTTTTTCCCCTGTATGTAATTTTGCTCCCATTTCGTTTCACATTACTTTCTGTCACTTCACTGTTCCTATGCTAGTATCCTTCCATTTTTTCTTACAAAGTGGTAATACTTTATTTGATCACGAGTAGAATTTTAATTTCAATATGTCCTTAGAGTCAATAAATTTTAATATATGAAACTACAAAAAGCAAAATGTATATGCTGATGTTTCTAAAAATGCATTTTGGAAAGAAGTTATAGCTCACAAGAAATTAATTGTGGAACCACTTTCGTTAATTACTCCCACCTCTCAGAATAATACATGTACATGCAAATCTTTCTAATACATGACTGAAGGATGAAAGTGTATATCTTTTGCAGGGGACCAATAGGAGGGGGAGGATTTAGATAGGAGTTTATGGGTGTATTCCTTATTTTTATTTTCCCTTTTTTATTGAAATATAGTTGATTTACAGTATTAGTTTCAGATATACAACATAGTAATTCAGTGTTTTAATAGAATATACTCAATTTTCGCTTGTCATGTCCAACTCTTTGCAACCCTATAGATTGTAGTATCTGTCTCAATTTAGAGTTATACAAAATAATGTATCCTGCTGCTTTTTTATTTTATACATAGTGATTTGTGTCTCTTAATCCCATACCCGTATCTAACTCCTTTCCCCTCCTATCTCCCCACTCTCCAGTGGGGAGCACTGGTTTATTCTCTATCTGTGAATCTCTTTCTGTTTTGTTACATACATTCATTTCATTTTTTAGATTCCACATGAAATTGATAACAGTATTTTTCTTTTTCTGACTCATTTCACCAAGCCTAATAAACTCTAAGTCCATCCATATTGCTTCAAATGGCAGAATTTCATCTTTTTGTAGCTAAATAGTATTATATATATATATATATATATATATATATATATATATATATATACACACACATGTGTGTGTGTGTGTTTGTAAATATATGTGAAACTGTAAGTCACTCAGTTTTGTCCCACTCTGTATACCCATGGACTGTAGCCCACCAGGCTCCTGTCTGGAATTTTCCAGGCCAGAATACTGGAGTAGGTAGCCATTCCATTCTCCAGGGAATCTTCCCATCCCAGGGATCAAACCTAGGCCTTTTGCATTGCAGGCAGATTCTTTACCAGCTAAGTCACCAGGGAAGCCCCAAATATGTGTGTGTGTGTGTGTGTGTGTGTGTGTGTGTGTGTGTGTGCGTGTGTGTGTGTATTCCACATCTTCTTTATCCCTTCATCTGTTGATGGACACATAAGTTGCCTTCATATCTTGGCTGTTGTAAATAGTGTTTTACTTTAGGTAAATTTTGGAAGGATTTTCAGAAGATATAACAATTAAAGTGTCATTAATTAGGTGACTATGATGTCATCTTAGGAGATCTATCATAATGGGGGTAAAGTGACATACAATGTTGTCCTCAGGGATGAAAGAACATGATCTATTTGGTTAGCTACATAGTGAATGCAGCATAATGCATGCAGAACAGATGGGAGAAAAACAGCGAGGGAAAGGAAAAGGAAAATATGTACCAGAAAAACTTGGCTGGGACCAGATAAAGTCTCTGGGTAAAACAGAAACCAAAAATAAATGAAAAACATGAAATCAAATAGTACTCTCAAAAAGGGGAGTGAAAAATATACGTCTTATGTGTTAAGTAGACATGTGCTCTGGATTTCTTTTGAAAAGCTGTATTTCAATTTTTGTTTCTAAAAGTTTACTCCCCCTTCTAACACTAGTTTTCACTACATTTTTATGTTATTTTCATAAGTGATAAAGTTAGATTATTACTGTGAAATTTCTTTTTAACACTTAAATTCTGTGATTTTACATATATCATTTATTTCCATTCTTCTATTTATATTGAAAAACTTATGTCCACTATATGAGCTTATTTTGTGCAAAAGCTCAAAGGTGTAATTTCCTCATCCTTTCTTCCAGAACTGCCTAGCTGTCAATTTTTTCATAGCGTCATGCACCTCTGTATTTCGCAGGCTATAGATGATAGGATTGAGCATCGGTGTGACTACTCCATAGCACAGAGCAATCAGTTTGTCAGAAGCAGTATCTTTGGACTTTGGCTTTATATACATAAAGAGGATTGACCCATAAAACATAGTCACCACTGTAATGTGGGCTGAGCAGGTGGAAAAAGCCTTTTTTCTTCCTCCAGCTGAATTGATTCTTAGTACAGTAGAAAGGATGAAAATGTAGGAGATGGAAATCAACAGTAATGGAACAAACAAAAATATTACATTGCCTAACATTAGAGTAATCTCATTCAAGGAAATATCTGTGCAAGCTAGCTTGAGAAAGGCCAATATTTCACAAACAAAATGATTGATGACATTTTCCCCACAGAACGGCAACCGTACTGCAAGAATTGTTTGTGTCAATGAGTTGAGAAAGCCCAATCCCCAGGAGAGAGCTGCCATCTGAATACAAAGTGCCTTGTTCATGATGACAGGGTATCTCAGAGGGATGCAGATGGCTACGTAACGGTCATATGCCATCACTGCTAGAAGTACACACTCTGTGGATGCCATGGTGAAGGAGACAGACATCTGAACAACACATCTAGTGAAGGAGATGTTTTTTTTCTCTGATAGAAAGTGTATCATTGTTGAGGGGATAAAGGAGGATGTGTACAAAATGTCAAGAAAGGAAAGGTTACTGAGAAAGAAGTACATAGGGGTGTGAAGGCGGGAATCCAGGGAAGTGAGGATGATCAAAGTGCTGTTCCCCAGGAGGATCACCACGTACATCACCAAGAACATCATAAATAGGAGTTTTTCAGTCCTTGGATACCCAGAAAGTCCCTGTAAAGTGAACTCAATGTCTGTCCAGTTGGTTCTTTCCATTTTATTTTCTGCCTGGAGTAATTCAGAAGAGATGTGGGTTTAAGGAATCTACACAGTATTATCATATGACGTAAGAGATCATTGCAGGAAGGCCAATAAGCATGTCAGTACTAGCTGCAGTGTGTTTATAGTTTTGAGTTTAGCTTTTCAAATTCCTCTTCTAGCTCATAATAATTACATTGGTGATTTATTAAGAATACAAATTCCTGAATCCTATTTCCTGAGATTATGATGTATAAGTTCTGAGTCAGGGAAGAACTATTTGCATCTTAATAAACATTTGTTATTTCAAACTCAGTTGACTCACATACATACTCTGAATATTGTTATTTTAGAGATAGCATGTTTAATCTCTTAAAAATACTGATTTATTTGATTTTATACCTGTCAGTCATTAAGAGTAACTTAGTTTAGTATTTTACAGTTTATTAATATGCTCACACATATTACTTATTTTATCATCACTGTAATTCTCTGAGGGAAATAAAGTTCATAGAGTGCCTATGTTTTAAAAGTATTTTGAAACAGAGTAAGTGAGCAAACTACTATTCAAATCTTCATTTTCTGACTTTACATTCCCCTTTTTTTAACTGCATGGTTGTTGCCCTCTCAAAATTATGCAAGTTGACTAAGGAGTGAGAATAAGGTATCTTTTGAAATAGAGCTCTCCAGATGATTCTATTGTGCAACTGAGGAAGAAAACCAGCCATTTAGTGGAATGTAAAACCAACCATCTAGTGGAATATTTAGAGATTTAATATATGGATAAGTCACATGGGAAATCTTTGTAAAAAATTCTCCATCAGTGGATCTGAAGTGAGATCTAAGATCTGAACTTATTAACATGTTTCCAGGTGCTGTTAATGCTGGTTGTCTAGAAGCACATGAATAGCAAGGCCTTTTAGACCATCTCTCCCTGATATCATTGGAATATGCCACTGGTGTTTCAATCCTATGTAGGATTGTAATTGAATAGCAGACAATGCAAAACTAAACATTTTTGTGGGACTTTGAGGTGAGACTTCTGTGTAAATATATTGCAATTAGATTTGGGTTCTTTAGATTTTAGAGAGATACAAACAACAAAATTACACTCAGGGGAGTTTGCCTTTTATTTCTGTCCATATGAAAGTTATTCCTCTTCTATTTGTTTAATTATCAGTTAGGCTTAATATTTTCCAAAACAGGAATTTGAGATTGGCTCAAGATCTGAGTTGTGCACCATAGAGTATGGATATAATAACTTTAATTTGAAAAAATTTAACTAGTAGATATTATTAGTAGATGACCTTCTTTAAAATAAATAAGTGAAAGACTGTTATTTTCAAAACACCTCTCCAACCTCAAGACAATCTACCTAGCTTAAAAAATATCACTAGAGGAAAAAAATGATCAAATGCAGAGGATGAGATTGTTAGATAGCATCATCAACTCAGTGGACATGAACTTGAGCACACGTCAGGAGATAGTGCTGGTTAGGGAAGCCTGGTGTGCTGCAGTTCCCGGGATCGCAGAGTTGGAGACAACTTAGCAACTGAACAACAATATGCTGCTTTCTATGAAAAGTCCAGTTTAGGATGTTGAGACAATTCAATCAGTATAATAGAATTTTTACATATCTGTTGGCTATGGAAAGTAGGAGTGTCAACGTATTGAAGTTGCAACCCACTTTGTATGTATACATTTCAAAGAGGATAGGAAGTGTTGGGTATGGCAGGATATACTTTTACTTGTTACTAAGACTGGAGTTTGATTTGCAGTAGGCACACATTATCAACTTACTCTTTCTTGGGGAATAAATATATGATATAGGCCTTGAAGGAACTTCAGTCATCTGGGGTCTGAATGTACTGCAGTTTCAGAAGGGAGATGTGAATCAAGTCAAATGCTCTCTCTATTCTTTTCTATGGAACATCTTCTAAAAGGTGATTTCTATTTGGAAATTACTTATAGAAAATAAACGTGGTATGCATTTGGTATCCCAACAACTCTTAGATAACTGATGCAAAATATTTCACTTGCAAACTTTTTAAAGAGATACCACTGATCTGTTTTAAGGCTTTCACATGGAGTTGGGGAGGAGAAGGGTAAAAAATGGTACAGAGGAAATAATTTTCATTACTATTGCAATGCTAGTATACCTTTTTTCTTTTCTTTTTTTTTTTTAGTATACCTTTTAAGAAGCAATCAACAAAAATACTCTGTTAAATTTCATTGTGCCTTAAATGTTTTCCCCATTTAACTTTACATCCCTAAAATGGAATCCCAGAATCTGGGAATAAGGGAATGAAGGTTTTTTTTTTAAGATTTTTGGTAGTTTCTAATAAAATTGGTTTTCTTGGCGTCTGTATATTGGCTAATTCCACTTTTACTAGATCTTTGGCATTATTGAAAATTATCTTTTAAAAGTTTTTCATTCTTGTCTAATTATAGGAGAATTTTTACATAATTATACTATAGTCATTCCCTGGGCTGCTATGTACCTGTTAATATAATATTTGTGAGAAATTTATACTAATAAAAAATGGTATTTCAATTATTTAAAAATGATCAAGTAAAAACAGAAACAAAATGGTTAAAAATATTGTTTGTAAAACCTAAATCACCTAGACAGAATAGAAAGAAAGACTGGAAATAAATATCCAAAATATTCATGGTTGTCTTAAGAGACATTTTTCTATTTTTATGAATTATTCAAGCTTTTAAAGTAAATATACATAAATGAAAAACATAATAAAAAAGAGAAAAACACTTAAGCAGGTGTCCAATTATGTTAGGAAGAATAACTCAGAGCAAAAAATGTTAAAACAGTATAATAGTACAGTGATTGCTTTAGGTGTCTAGAGACTACATGTTAAGGCTGAGTTGTATACTGTGCCTTGACCAGTTATCCATGGGAACCGCCTATTTCTGGTAGACCTAAAGCATTTATTATCCCTGCTCTTCAAATCTTCCAGGTTAATAGTGTTTATTGTCTTCAGGAAGTAAACCAAGATAAAGAACTTGAGTTCTTGACCTAGTTGTATATTCTCAGAAGAAATTACAGATCACTGGGGCCTAGAACAGAGCTGTCACTAGAAGATGAAATTCTTATTTGCTAAGGTCCTGAAGTGGCCTGAACCCTAGCTGTCCTCCCATCCCTTCCACCCAACTCCTGATCTGTTAGAAGAAACCACTCTGTGGCCCAGTGCTGTGGGGCTTCATCCAGGCCCCATTTTAGTGTTGTAACAAACCTATGACTTTTCTACCCAAGACGTAACTCAAGCTCTCTAATTTTCTTTAAAGACCTCTAACTTTCTAGATTTTTTTCCCATCTGTTCTATGGAATTTAAAGATCTAACAGCTAAAGTGATAAGATTTCAGTGAAAAACAGATACCATCTATAATCTAAATTTTCACTAGAGTAAATAATTCTGTTATCCTCTCCAGTTCCTATAAAAAGATCAGGTAAAACATTGATATTTTGCAAAGATAAATGGATTTCCCAACTCTCAGCTTATAGTTTTTATGAACTCTAATCAATTAATATACAAGGAAAAGAGTATTATTTTAGCTCACCAAGAGATTAGTAGTTGAAATGTGAAGTCCTAGTCTCTTAGGCACTTCATATAATTTTTATCATTTAACTTTCAGAATAGTCCCCATATTATTATGACTTTTTTAACAATGAAGAAATTATTTTGAGATTTCAAAAGTCAAGTACAATTTTCAGTATCTTATAGTTGGTACTTACCAGAACTGATTTAAACCCTTAAATTTATTTCCCAAGCTCCCCTTTTTTACCACTGTGTAACAGTGTTTGCATATTTATTAATTATTATATAAAATCACTATTTAATATGATGCACTTAACTATCATAAGGATCCATATAGTAAATATATGCATAAAATAAATATATGCTTCTTTTAAAAGCATTGAAGACATTCATTGTCTTCCACTTATGAAGACATTATCACAATAATGAATTCAAATAAAAAACATGCCCCCAATTTTTTTTCCTGTTTTAGTACAGAGAATTAAACTCTAGGTAGTGGAATTGATTAATTATATTAATGAGAACTCAAAAAAGTTTAGTATTTTCATTTGCTTTGGCCTTCCTGACTCACACTAAACCTCATATTTACTTCTGAATTCTATTACATATTTTTTGTTTCTAGTCCTATTTTTATCATAAACATCTTTAATTAATGTATCCTCAAATTCTTATTGAGCATAGTGTATGTATGAATAATGTATAAATCACCAGGGGGTCTTTCTCTAGATACTTTTTTCTTAAGATTTTAGTGAATTCCATATTTGTCAGTACTCAAATGAAGTATTCATTAGCCTATTATTTGCAAAGGTCTTTTGCATTGCAGGCAACTTTCTTTTCCTCACTTTTCCTTGGACTATTTTGGGATTTAAATGAAAATTAAGTGGTATCCTGTTCTTGGAGATGGTGCCTATTTTTTTAATGTTTTTTTACTTTACACATGTATAAACATATATACATATTTTCAAAATCCCAGGTGCAATGGTCCCCTCACTTAAAAGTTTTTATATTTATTGATAGACTTTTTCTTTTGAAATAATTTAAATAAGAACTTCTCAATTTTTCTTACCTTGTGGCTGAGTTTTAAAGTCATTCACACCATTCCATTCTATTAAGTAATAGAAAAAATTCCCAAGAATTTGAATTTTTTGTGCATAATTAAAATAAGCCCAGAAGAATCTAAATTTGAAAGACAATTTATTTCTTTTCAGAAAGAAACATGAGAAAGAACAGCCACAATCAATTAGTCTGTACATGAATATTCTTAAGAGGCACGAGGGAAATAAAACGTATAAAAAAAGATCAGTGATGCAACTCTAGTTTCCTATGATTTGCCTTAAAGTTGACACTTACTCAAGAGACTCAGACTTTTTTGGAAGATAATTTAGCACTTATTTTTACAAACTTCTTAAGTCCCTAAGGTTGTGAGTCAGAAATTAAGGATTCTCTAGAGATAAAGTTCCCCACTTCTGCCCCATATGAAACTCCAATTAATCTGACTGAACAAAAATCTTTCCCAGCCATACATTTCTTGGAATATTCCATGAATATATCTATTTAATGGCCTCAGCACATACTGGGACTTAAATCAGAATATGTCCAAAAGTTCTCAGAAATGTTAAATTTTCACCTAAGAATTTATCTTTACATTCCACAAATAATCCTAGGTCAATGTTGATAAAATCCTAAATAAGTCTCATTCTACCTCTCTAAACTATTTTTATCATCCATATTTTTATTAATTCTCAGCCACATAGAAATAATTTTTCTTTATACCAGTATGGATAAATTTTAATTAGCATTTTCCATTTTAAGTCAATAATTTTCTATGACTTTTCAGTCTTATAACTTTCCTTTTTAATATTTGAAGAATAATCTAGCCTTTACTTTTAATATAGTTGAATATTCTATTTTTTTTAATTTGTTTTTAATATTTTGAGATTTTGAAATAATGACCATTGATATCTGTGTATCAGGGCAGTCTAATCTGCTTTTCCTTGCACTGGGAATAATTTAAGTTTCAACTCTGAATATGGGATTATAGAATGGAGAGATATGAATTTAGAGAATCCTTAGTACATATGCAAAATTATTTTTCCAAAACTTAACTTTTTATTACCCTGCTACAGCTATATTTACAGAAACCATTTGTATATATTTTTCAGAACCAGAGAATGTATTTATTTTTTTCTATTTGTATAAAATATTACTTTTTCTTTTTATTCTTATGATTGCTAGTTAGATTTACCATTTCCTCTATATTTATTACTTATATTTACTCTTTTATTATGTATCAATACTCTTTGCTTAACTATCTCTTAGTATTTTGATAGTTTTCCTCTCAATCTGTGTGAACACTTAAGTTACCACTTTTCTCTTAAAATTTCTACAAATACTTTTTCAGTTTGTGTTTTCCCTTCTTATTTTTGACATGGTATTTAAATTGACATTGAGATTTTCATATTATCCCTGAAAAATACAAGTGAAATTTTCTTCTATGATTTTATTTGGTTTAGTTTAATCCACATGATAATTATGTTGTTTTATGACTAATGAATGGAATAGACTGATATTTTTAAAATATTAACTATTTTTTCCAAAATACTTTATTAAAACATATCATGCTCTTTTCCCATTATTCATTTATCAAGTATTTTTTGAACACTTGTTATGGATCAGGCAGTAGGGTCAATGTTGGGCTGGAATGGGACATAATTAATAGAAAAAGACAGCCCCAAAATTCTAAAGATAAATATGGGAAGCATTGGAAAAGACCCTGATGCTGGAAAAGATTGAGGGCAGGAGGAGAAGGGGATAACAGAGTTTGAGATGGTTAGATGGCATCACCAACTCAATGAACATGAATTTGACAGACTCTGGGGGATAGTGAAAGACAAGGAAGGCTGTCATGCTGCAGTCTGTGGGGTTGCAAAGAGTCACATAACTTAGTGACTGAACCACAAAAATGGGAAGCATTATATTGTAGGTCATGAAATTTCTATATTTATCTGTAATTTATATCCTGTTATGCTTAATAGTAAATCATAAGCATTTTCATATATTATCAGATACTCAGGAAATAATTCATGATGCCTATATATTACTCTATTATATACATGCTTCAAGATTTATTTAATCTGTTTTCAAATAATGAACATATACCATGCTTTGAAATTTTTTTATTAATTAGAATTGTGAGGTTTTTAGGATTGTGGGAGTATTTTAGGATTGTGAGGTTCTCTCTGAGAAAGAAAGACCTTTCAGTACACTAGAGAGAATCAATAGCAGAAGAACTGGGGCATAAGAATGGGTAAGTGACCTGGAAAACAGAATGGTAGAATTTACTGCTGCAAAACAGATTATAGAAAAAAGAATGAAGAAAATGAAGACAGTCTAAGATACCTCTGGGACAACATTAAACACCCGAACATTGACACTGTACTGGTCTCAGGAGGGGAAGAGAAAGAGAAAGGACCTGAGAAAATGTTTGAAGAGATAGTAGCTGAAAACTTCCCTAACATGGGAGAGGAAATAACCAGGTCCAGGTAGTGCAGAATCTGGGCAGAATAAACCCAAGGAGGAACGAACCGTGACATATAGTAATCACACTAACAATAATTAAAGATGAAGATAAAATATTAAAAGTAATAAGGGAACAAAGACAAATAGCACACAAGGGGACTCCCATAGAGTTATCAACTGATTTCTCAAGAGAAACTCTGCAAGCTGAAAGGGAATGGAAAGACCTATTTGAAGTGGTGAAAGGGAAGAATCTACAGCCAAGACTACACTTGCCAAGAATACCCAGCAAGACTGTCATTCAAATTTGACAGAGGAATCAAAAGTTTCACAGACAAGCGAAAATTAAGAGAATTCAGCACCACCAAACAAACTTTACAACAAATGCTAAAGGAACTTCTCTAAGCAGGAAACACAAGAAAAGGAAAAGACCTACAAGAAATAAACCCAAAACAATTAGGAAAATGGTAATAGGATCGATCATACATGTCAATAATTACCCTAAACGTAAATGGATTAAGTGTACCAACCAAAAGACATAGACTGGCTAGGCAGATTAAAACATGTGCATGTATGCCTTTCACTTACCACATCACTCTACTTAACCCCCAAATTGTATGTAATTATTTTGTATTGTTAGCTTAATCATGTTTCCATTGTGGCTTGCAGTTTAATTATCTTTTATTTTTTACCTGGCTATTGATTATGGAAACTTATAAACATCTTTTACTATTGTGATTATGTAAATGTTCCACTTGCTGGTGCTGTCTGAGAGTGACTGAGAGTTTCATTTTCTAAGAGGATGTACAACTTGGTGAGTAATAAGGGCTCATGGCCTCCAGAACCTACATATCAGCATGTCCGTTTGTTTGCATACAGGGCAGCCTGGCTCACCTAGCTCAGGAGGGGACTCTTGACCTCCTCTCAGATCCTGGGCTCCACACGGGTCAGGCTTTGCACCTGGAGGCAGGAGGCACGAGAAAGTGGGCATTGTGGGGCCGGGAACATTAGCCAGAGCTTCAGCTAAGGCTGCCTCGGACTCTAGCCTCAGCTTTTCCGCAGTCCGATGGAGACATGGTCAAGAACCTACCTTGGTTTGTTCTGCTTCCCTGATAGCTCATTTGGTAAAGAATCCACCTGCAATGCAGGAGACCCTGGTTTGATTCCTAGGTTGGGAAGATCCCCTGGAGAAGGGATAGGCTACCCACTCCAGTACTCTCGGGCTTCCCTTGTGGCTCAGCTGGTAAAGAATCTGCCTGCAGTGCGGAAGACCTGGGTTCAATCCCTGGGTTGGAAAGATCCCCTGGAGAAGGGAAAGATAACCCACTCCAGTTCTGGCCTGGAGAATTCCATGGACGGTATAGCCCATGGGGTTGCAAAGAGTCAGACACAACTGAGCAACTTTCACGATGTAACTATTATTTGTTTTAATACCAGTGTATCATGATTGATCAACAGAAAATAATAGAATTCTTTATCACTGCAACTACCATTTAATAGAAAATCATGTAATCCCTTTTTAAAATCCAAATGCACTTTAGAATTTTCTTGGAATTTGTTTAAAAAATACAAATGCCCTGGTATTGGTTTTTTCTCCAGAACTCCAGATGTGATTCTAACAAGTAGTTCTATTTTAAAAAACTGAACTATATGGTGATCTTTAACTTTTATATAGTTTCACTTTTCTATTTCATATTCAGTGCTCCTATTTCATTAAGTTTATGTTTTCCAATTTCTCCGTCTCTTTTTGTTGTTCTTTCTCAATTCAGTTCAGTCGCTCAGTCGGTGATGCCATCCAACCATCTCATCCTCTGTCATCCCCTTCTCCTCCTGCCCTCAATCTTTCCCAGCATCAGGGTCTTTTCAAATCAGTCAGCTCTTCACATCAGGTGGCAAACAAATTCAGACTTAAATTGAAGAAAGTGGAGAAAGCCAATAGACCATCCAGGTATGACCTAAATCAAATCCCTTTTGATTATACAGTGGAAGTGAGAAATAGAATTAAGGGACTAGATCTGATAGACAGAGTGCCTGATGAACTATGGACGAAGGTTCGTGACATTGTACAGGAGACAGGGATCAAGACCATCCACAAGAAAAAGAAATGCAAGAAAGCAAAATGGATGTCTGAGGAGGCCTTACAAATAGCTGTGAAAAGAAGAGAGGTGAAAGGCAAAGGAGAAAAGGAAAGATATACCCATTTGAATGCAGAGTTCCAAAGAATAGCAAGGAGAGATAAAAAGCCTTCCTCAGTGATCAGTGGAAAGAAATAGAGGAAAATAATAGAATGGGAAAGACTAGAGATCTCCAAGAAAATTAGAGTTATTTCTCAAGCCTTTATCAAATGTAGTAGAAAAGGTTTTATATACATATATATAATAGTAGTGTGTATAATATATACATATATATTAGAAAACTTATGAATTTTTGCTTAGCTAAAAAATTCATGCCAGTTTGGTCCCACTTGTTTGACTAAGTATGAATAGAATGCTAGATTTCTAATTTATATTCACTCAAAAACCTTGACATAGTTCCGTTTATTCTTGCATCTGGTATTACTGGTGAAAGTCTAGAAAACTTTTGGTGATTTTGTAAAAAATGAATGAGGCTTGAAACTTCTAATCCAATTCTGAGAATATAAAGAAATACTATGTTGTAAAAAGTAATACCAGGAAATTAACATGCGATAAAGTATTATTAACTAAAGATTTTGTTCAAATTTCACAAAATTTTGTGCTAGTGTCCATTATTTGTTTTCTTACCTTATTCAAGATTCTACATTGTACTTAGTTACCTTGAACAGCTTCAATGGCATACAACAAAATCTGATAAATTCTCTTTTCATTTTTACTGTTACAAATATTTTCTAATTTTCCTTGTTATGGCTTCTTAGATATACCCATCATTTAAAAGTGGACATTTAATTTCCAAATATGGGGTTTTAAAAGTATATTTGATATTAATTTCTCATTTAAATCCTTCATTCTCTGCAATTACCTTTGTTTTCTTTGAGTCTTTTAACTTTATTGAGGCTTTCAATAGCTAAGTCAAAGATCTCTCTTGGTAAATGTCACATTGCACTCGAAAATATGTGGGTTATTTTCAAATATCTTTTGATATGGATTTCTAAAATTAATTCCACAGTGATAAGAGAACAGACTTTGTATGATTTCAATACCTTTAGACCATGACACTTTTGCATCTTGTTTTATGTCCCTGATAAGTTCCAGTGTCTCCTGGTTTATAGTCTATGGGAATCTGAATAGAATTTGTACACTACTATTGTGGGAAAATTGTATCAATCTTAATTATGTTGAGTTGGTTCATAGTGCTTTTCAGAGCACTATCCTTCTACTTTTATGCCTGTTCATTCTATTAATTTTTGAGAGTTTGTTACTAAAACTCCAATTAACAATCTTAATTTATCTACTTAAAAAATAATTGTAATATGTTGTGGAACTACATGTAACTTTGTTCTGCATGTTCCAGTCAGTCAGTCAGTTCAGCCGCTCAGTTGTGTCTGATTATTTGCTACCCCATGGACTGCAGCACACAAGGCTTCCCTGTCCATCACCAACTCTCGGAGCTGGCTCAAACTCATGCCCATGAGTAGATGATACCATCCAACCATCTCCTCCTCTGTTGTCCCCTTCTCCTCCTACCTTCAGTCTTTCCCAGCATCAGGGTCTTTTCCAATGAGTCAGTTCTTTGCATCAGGTGGCCAAAGTATTGGAGTTTCAGCTTTATCATAAGTCTTTCCAATGAATATTCAGGACTGATTTCCTTTAGGATTGACTGGTTTGATCTCCTTGCTGTCCAAGGGCCTATCAAGTCTCCTCCAACATCTGTGTATCTGAGGTTACTGACACTTCTCAAACACCACAGTTCAAAAGCATCAATTCTTTAGCACTCAGCTTTCTTTATAGTCCAAATCTCACATCCATACATGACTACTGGAAAAACCATAGCTTTGACTAGATAGACCTTTGTTGGCAAAGTAATGTCTCTGCTTTTTAATATGCTGTCTACGCTGGTCATAATTTTTCTTCCAAGGAGCAAGTTTCGTGGCTGTTTAAATGTTTCATGGCAAGTTTAAATTTCATGGCTACAGTCACCATCTACAGTAATTTTGGAGTCCAAAAATATGAAGTCTCTCACTGTTTCTGTTGTTTCCCCATCTATTTGCCATGAAGTGATGGGATCAGATGCCATGATCATAGTTTTCTGAATGACAAGTTTTAAGCCAGCTTTTTCACTTTCCTCTTTTACTTTCATCAAGAGGCTCTTTAGTTCTTCTTTACTTTCTGCCGTAAGGGTGGTGTCATCTGCATATCTGAGGTTATTGATATTTCTCCCAGCATTCTTGATTCCAACTTGTGATTCATCCAGCCCAGCATTTCTCATAATGTACCCTGCATATAAGTTAAATAAGCAGGGTGACAATATACAGACTTGACGTACTCCTTTCCTGATTTGGAACCAGTCTGTTATTCCATGTCCAGTTCTAACTGTTGCTTCCTGACCTGCATACAGATTTCTCAGGAGGCAGGTCAGGTGGTCTGGTATTCCAATCTCTTGAAGAATTTTCCAGTTTATTGTGATCCACACAGTCAAAGGCTTTGGCATAGTCAATAAAGCAGAAATAGATGTTTTTCTGGAACTCTCACTTTTTCAATGATCATAATTATTAGTTGTAATAAAAAAAATATTAGACCATAAATCACATTCTTAGGATACCAAATTCCAAATTCTAAATCTTTCACTTGCTGTGAAGGAATGGGCTGCACTACTTTTCAGAATCTAGGTTTACTCATCTGTTACCAGTAGCTTCTTCATAGATTCCATGAGTGAATCAAGAGATGTGATACGATGAAAGCAATTTGCAAGCTAAATGTGCTATCCAAATGTTTGTTCATTGATTTTCAACATATCTATAGTAATGGCTTAGCTGTATGCCACACAATATAATTAGGGATGGTGGGAAGAAAACGAAATCTCTTTTTTTGGTTGTTGTTCAGTTGCTAAGTCATGTTGGACTGTTTGTGACATCATGGACAATAGCACCCCATACTTCTGTGCCCTCCAGTATCTCCCAGAGTTGCTCACATTCATGTCCGTTGAGTAGGTAATGCTATCTAACCATCTGATGCACTGCTGCCACCTTCTCCTTTTGCCTCCAGTCTTTCCCAGCATGGGGACCTTTCCAGTGAGTTGGCTCTTCAAATCAGGTGGGCAAAGTATTGGAGATTCAGTTTCAGCATCAATCCTTCTGATGAATATTCAGGGCTGATTTCCTCTAGGATTGACTGATTTGATCTTGCAGTCCAAGGGACTCTCAAGAGTCTTCCCCAGAACCACAATTCAAAATTATTGATTCTTTGCTCAGTCTTATTTATGGTCCAACTCTCACATCTGTACATGACTACTGGAAAAACCATAGCTGACCATATGGACCTTTGTTGCCAAAGTGATATCTCTGCATTTTAGTATATGTGCTGCCAAAGCGAGCACATATCTCTGCATTTTAATATGCTATCCAGGTTTGTCATTTCCAAGGAGCAAGTGTCTTTTATTTTTGTGACTACAGTCATTTTCTGAACTGATTTAGGAGCCCACAAATATAAAACCTGTCACTGTTTCCACTTTCCCCCCTTCTATTTTCTATGAACTGATGGGACCAGATGCCAAGATCTTAGCTTTTTGAATGTTGATTTTTAAGCCAGCCTTTTCATTCTCCTCCTTCACCTTCATCAAGAGGCTCTTTATTTCCTCTTCACTTTCTTCCATTAGAGTGTTATCTTCTGCGTATCTGAGATTTATTGATATTTCTCCCAACAATCCTGAGTCCTGCTTGTGATTCATCCAACATGGAATTTCGCACAATGTACCCTGCATATAAGTTAAATAAGCAGGGTGACAGTATGCAGTCTTGTTGTACTCCTTTTCCAATTTTGAACCATTCAGTTGTTCCATGTATAGTTCTAACTGTTGCTATTTGACCTGCATACAGGTAAGGTGGACTGGAATTCCCATCTTTTTAAGAATTTTCCACAGTTTGTTGTAATCCACACAGTCAAAGGCTTCAGCATAGTCAGTGAAGCAGAAGTAGATGCTTTTCTGGAACTCCTTTCCTTTCTCCATAATGCAAAAAAAAAAAAAAAAAAAAGTTGGCAATACGATCTCTGGTTCTGCTGCTTCTTTGAAACCCAGCTTGTATATCTGCAAGTTCTTGGTTCACACGTTGCTGAAGCCTAAAATGAAGAATTTTGAGCATAAACTTGCTAGCTTGTGAAATGAGTACAATTGTACTATAGTTTGAACATTATTTGGTATTTCCCTTCTTTAGGATTGGAATGAAAACTGACCTTTTCTAGTCCTGTGGCTACTGCTGAGATTTCCAAATTTGCTGACATATTGAGTGTAGCACTTTAACAGCATCATCTTTTAGGATTTTAAAGAACTCAGCTGGAATTCCATCACCTCCACTTACATTGTTCATCATAATGCTTCCTAAGGCCCACTTGACTTTATACTCCATGATGTCCAGCTCTAGGTGAGTGACCACAGAGTCATGGTTATCCGAGTCATTACAAACTCTTTGTGTCATTCTTCTGTGTATTCCTGCTACCTCTTTTTAATTTCTTCTGCTTCTGTCAGGTCCTTAATGTTGCTGTCCTTTATCATGCCTATCCTTGCATGAAATGTTCCTTTGCCATGTCTGATTCTTTTGAAGAGGTCTCTATTCTTACCCATTCTGTTGTTTCCTCTATTTCTTTGCACTGATCATTTAAAACAGCCTTCTTATCTTTCCTTGTTCTTCTCTGGAACTTTGCATCAGCTGGGTTCATCTTTCCCTTTCTCCCTGGCCTTTTGCTTCTCTTCTTTTGTCTGCTATTTGTAAAGCCTCCTCAGATAACTGTTTTGCCTTCTTGCATTTCCCCCCCCACTTTGGGATGGTTTTGGTTACTGCCCCCTTTACAGTGTTATGAACTATTGTCCATAGTTATTCAGTTACTCTGTCTACCAGATCTAATCTCTTAAATCTATTTATCACCTCCACTGTATAACTATAATGAATTTGATATAGATCATACCTGAATGCCCTAGTGGTTTTCCCTACTTTCTTCAATTTAAACTTGAATTTGCCAAAAGGAGCTCATGATCTGAGATACAGTCAACTCCAGGTCTTGTTTTTGCTGACTTGACAGAACTTCTCCAGAACTTCTCTTTGTTTGCAAAGATCATAATCAATCTGTTTTTGATATTGACCACCTGGTGATGTCCATGTGTAGAGTCATCTTTTGTGTTGTTGGAAAAGGATGTTTGCTATGACCAGCTTATTTTCTTGACAAAACTCTTGTTAGCCTTTGTCCTGCTTAATTTTGTACTCCAAGGCCAAACTTGCCTTTTATTCCTGGCGTCTCTTGACTTCCTGCTTTTGCATTACAATCCTCCATGATGAAAAGGACATCTTTTTTTGCTGTTAGTTCTAGAAGGTCTTATAGGTTTTCATAGAACCAGTCAACTTCAGCTTCATTGGCATCAGTAATTGGGGCATAGACTTCGATTACTGTGATGTTGAATGGTTTGCCTTGGAAATGAACTGAAGTCATTCTGTCATTTTTGAGATTGTTCCCAAGTACTACATTTCAGACTCTTTTGTTGACTATGAGGGCTACTCCATTTCTTCTAAGGGATTCTTGCCCACAGTAGCAGATACAATGGTCATCTGAATTAAATTTGCCTGTTCTCATCCATTTTAGTCACTGATGCCTAAGATGCTGATGTTCACTCTTGCCATCTCCTGCTTGACTGCATCAAATTTGTCTTGATTCATGGACCTAACATTCTGTATTTTTCTATACAACATTTGACTTTACTAGACACATCCACAACTGAGCATTGTTTCTGCTTTGACTTAACCACTTCATTCTTTCCATAGCTATTAGTAATTGCTCTCCAGTCTTCCCCAGTAGCCTATCTGACACCTTCCAACTTGGGGTGCTAATCATCTGATGTCATATCTTTTGCCTTTTCATGTTTATGAGGTTCTCCCAACAAGACTACTAGAGAGCTTTTCCATTTCTTCTTCCAGTGGACTACATTTTGTCAGAACTCTTCATTATGACCCATCTGTCTTGGGTGGCCTTGCATGGCATGGGTCATAGCTTCATTGAGTTACACAAGCCTCCATGCCACAACAAGGCTGTAATCCATGAAAGGGGAGTACCACTGACTTATTTCTGTTTCTTGATGAGAAGCTTTCCATGTTTAACCATGAAATATAATATCAGCTTTGATTCTGTTATATATGGCCTTTATTAAGTTGAGATGTGTTCCTTATGTACCCAACTTATTGATTTTTTTTATCATGAGAGAATATTGTAATTTTGTCAAATTCTCTTTTTTCCTTCTATTAAGATTATCATGTGATTTTAATCTTTTATTCTATTATTGTGAGGTATTGCATATATTGATTTGTGTATGTTGAGCCATCTTTGCATTCCAGTGATAAATCTCACTTCTTCATGGTGTATGATTCTTGTAATATGGTTTTAAATTCAGTTTGCTAATATTTGGCTGAGAATTTTTGCATCTATATTCTTCAGGGATATTGGTCTATAGTTTTTTGTTTTTTCTTGTAGTGCTCTTATCTGACTTTGGTGTGAGGGTAATGTTGACCTTTGAAAATAAGTTTGGGAGTTCTTCTTCCCCTTTCTTCTTCTTTTTTTTTTGGATGAATTTGAGAAGGATTGATATTAATTCATTAAATGTTTGGTGAAATTTACTAGTGAAGCATCTGGTCCTGAGTCTTTTATTGTTGGGGGATTTATAATTATTAGTCTCATCAGATTTTCTGTACCTACATGATTGATTCTGGGTAAATTGCTTGTTTTTAGGAATTTATCAATTTCTTTCAGGTTATCTAACTTGTTGGCATATAATTGTTCATAGTAGTCTCTTATGATCCTATGTATTTCCTTACTATCATTTGTAATGTGTCATCTTTTATTTCTGGTTTTATGTATTTGAGTCTTCTCTCTCTTTTTCTTAGCCTAGTTGAAAGCTTTGTTTATCAATTTCCTCTTTTTTAAAAAGCCACCTTTTATGTTTATCAATCTTTCATCTTGTTTTTTCTGGTCTAATTTCATTTATTTATACTCTGAGCTATGTATTTCCTCCTTATTACTAACTTGGGGCTTGATTTTTCTTCTCTTTCTAGTTCCTTGAAGTTAAAGTTAGGTTATTTGAGATCTTTCTTTTCCCTTTATATATGTATGTATCATTATAAACTTCTCTTTCTGAACTGCTTATGCAGTACTTTATGTGTTTTAGTGTGTATTTCCATTTTCATTTATTTCAACATATTTTTTGACTTCCCTTTGGATTTTTTTCTTTTACACTTTGGTTACTCATAGGTGTGTTGTTTTGTTTTCACATATTTGTAAATTATCCAGCTTTCCTTTTGTTGACTTCTAATTTCATACCATTGGGTATGAAAAAAAGATACTTGATATGACTTCAGTCCTCTTACATATGCCAAGGCTTGTTTTGTAGCCTATGATAGACATTTTTGTGATCTATCCTGGAGAATGTTCCATGTGTACTTGAGAGGAATAGATATTCTGCTGCTCTTGGATAGACTGTTCTGTATATGTCTTTTAGGTCCATTTAGCTGAAAGTATGACTTAATTCCATTTCCATGTTAATTTTCTGCCTGTATGATCTATCCATTGCTGAAAGTGGGGTATTGAATCCCCCCCTACTATTTTTGTGTTACTATTTCTACTTTCATATCAGTCAGTATTTAGGTGCTTTTTTTGTACAGTGTTTATATAATTGTTATGTTTCCTTGATGAATCCACTCTTTTATCATTATATAATGAACTTCTTTGTCTTCCATGAAAATTTCTGTCTTAAAGTCTATTTTATCTGATCTCAGTATATATACACCCATTGTCTTTTGCACTGTATTTGCATGGAATATATTTTGCCATCCCCTCACTTTCAGTTCATGTGTGTCTTTAAAACTGAAGTTTTAAGGCAAAATATTGTTGGGTCTTATTTTTTTGTTTGTTTTTATTTTTAATTTGAGGATTATTGCTTTACAATATTGTATTGATTTCTGTTATACAACATGAATCAGCTCTAAGTATGCATATAACAACTTCCTCTTGAGCTGAAATGAGGTGGATGACCCTAGATCCTGTTATACATAGTGAAATAAGCCAAAAAAGAGAAAAAATATATCATATATTAATACATATATATATAATCTAGAAAAATGTTACTAATGAACCTATTTGCAGGGCGGAAATAGAGTTGTAGATGTAGAGAATGGACTTGTGTACATAGTGGAGGAAGAAGAATGTGGGAAGAATTGAGAGAGTAGCATTGATATGTATACTACCATGGTTAAAAAAGATAGCTAAAAGGAAAAAGCTATATAGCATAGGATACTCTGCTCAGTGCTCGGTGATGACCTAGAGGGCTGGGATGGAGGCAGAGGCTCGAGGGTCCTTTTTTATTTTCTAAATTCATCTAGCCACTTGGATCTTTTGATTGAAGATTTCAATCCATTTACATTTAGAATAATTTTTGATATGTAGTGACTTACTAATACCATCTTATTAATTACATTATGCCTTTTACATATTTCCATTGTTCCTTTTTCCCTCTTGCTGCCTACTTTTATGGATGCTGATTTTCCCTGTGATATGCTGATTCTCTTCTCTTTATCTTTTGTGAATTTATGATGGTTTAAATTTATAGTTACCATATAGCTTACATAAAACATACAATAGTCTATTTTATGCTGATAGAAGCTTAACTTCAGTTTCAGACAAAAACTCTGCCCTTTAAATCCTCCATTTTATGTTTTTAACAGGACATTTTGCCTATTTTTGTAGTCTATATTTAAAACAGTAATTTTTAATGCCCCTTTCCTTTAGCCTTTATACTATATTTAAATGGCTAATATAACATACTATTATGGAATTAGAATTTTATTAAACTGACTGTATCAATGTGCTAAATATTTTTACATGTTTTCATGTTACTAATTCAATTCAGTTCAGTTGAGTTGCTCAGTCATGTCCGATTCTGCAGCCCCATGGACTGCAGCACACCATGCTTCCCTGTCCATCACCAACTCTGGGATCTTGCTCAAACTCATGTCCATCAAGTCGGTGATGCCATCCAACCATCTCACCCTCTATTGTCCCTCTCCTCCTACCTTCAGTCTTTTCTAGCATCGGGGTCTTTTCCAATGAGTTGGTTCTTTGCTTAAGTTCGCCAAAGTATTGGAGCTTCAGCTTCAGCCTCAGTCATTCCATGAATATTCAGGACTGATTTTCCTTAAGATGGACTGGCTGGGTCTCCTTGCTGTCCAAGGGATTCCTGAACCATAGTTCAAAAGCATCAGTTCTTTGGCACTCAGCTTTCTTTATGGTCCAACTCTCACATCCATACATGATTATTGGAAATACTGTAGCTTAGATTATATGGACCTTTGTCGGCAAAATAATGTCTCTGCTTTTTAATATGCTGTCTAGGTTTGTCATAGCTTTCCTTCCAAGGAGCAAGTGTCTTTTAATTTCATGGATTCAGTCACCATCTTTAGTGATTTTGGAGTTCAAGAAAATAAAGTCTCTCACTATTTCCAATGATTCCCCATCTGTTTGCCCAGAAATGATGGGACCAGATGCCATGATTTTAGTTTTTTGGATGTTGAGTTTTAAGCTAACTTTTTCACTATCCTCTTTCACTTTCATCAAGAGGCTCTTCAGTTCTTCACTTTTTGACATAAGTGTGGTGTCATCTGAATATCTGAGCTTATTGATATTTCTCCTGGCAGTCTTGATTCCAGCTTGTGCTTCATCCAATCCAGCATTTCTCATAATGTACTCTGCATATAAGTTAAATAATCAGGGTGACGATATACAGCCTTGATGTATTCCTTTCCCATTTTGGAATCAATCTGTTGTTCCATGTCCGGTTCTAACTGTTGCTTCTTGACCTGCATTCAGTAACTCAGGAGGCAGGTCGGGTGGTCTGGTATTCCCATCTCTTGAAGAATTTTCCAGCTTGTTGTGATCCATATAGTCAAAGACTTTATGCATAGTCAGTAAAGCAGAAGTATATGATTTTTCTGGAATTCTCTTACTTTTTCAATGATCCAATGGATGTTTGCAATTTGATCTCTGGTTCCTCTGCCTTTTCTAAATCCAACTTGAACATCTGGAAGTTCTGGGTTCACATACTGTTGAAGCCTCGCTTGGAGAATTTTGAGCGTTACTTTCCTAGCTTGTGAGATGAGTGCAATTGTGTGGTAGTTTGAACATTCTTTGACCTTTCTTTGGGCTTGGAATGAAAACTGACCTTTTCCAGTTCTGTGGCCAGTGCTGAGTTTTCCAAATTTTCCAGCATGTGAGTGCAACACTTTCACAGCATCATCTTTAAGGATTTTAAATAGCTCAGCTGAAATTCCATCACCTCCATAGTGATGCTCATAGTGTTTTGTTCATAGTGATGCTTCCTAATTAGTGTTCTGTCATTTCCTCTTGAAGAACTCCTTTTAGCATTTCTGGTAAAGTGAGTCATGGTGCTAAATTCCTTCAGCTTTGTTTGTGTGGGAAAGTCGTTATGTCTTCTTTATTTCTGAAGAGTAACTTTGCCAAAGGTTGGTATTATCTACAGTATAATTCAATAAACTTTCCTAAAACATTTAATTCAGTAATAAATTGTTTATCTACCTGAATTCATACCTTTAACTGCCCATTCTAACTTCTTCCCCTCTTCCTCCTCTCTCTCCTGCTTTTCCTCTTCCTCCTACTCTTTTTCTTCTTTACTTTTGTGACCTTAAACATATGGATTCCCTTTTGTGCTGGGAATTTATTTTATTGCTTTTCAGTATCTTTTTTCGTTAGCAAAATTGTGATTCCATCCTGCACAAAATCGAGCTATCTAAAACAATGAATATAAAAAAGCAAAAACATTAAATTTGTCATTGAATTCACAATGAATTGAATTGATCAATTGAATTGATTACTTTTAATTCAAGCATTTCATTTTGATAATTTTCATTTGAATTAATAAGTTCTTACTTTGAATTAACATTATTTTGGTAATAATTTGAACTAAAAAGCTCTCATATTTCATGAAATTACTTTGGTGAACATTTGCTCCTGTTTTCAAATGTTACATGGGTAGGAGAATGTCATTTCAGTTTGGAGTTTTAGTTCAGACACAGCTTGTTCCCAACACCACTCTTAATTGTGTCTGTGGGACAATGTCCCTAATGCACCAAAAGTTTCCCATTCCACTGATCTCTCATTCCAACTTTAAATTGCTTTGAGAACAGGGGAACAATTACAACTGTTGCATAACAAATATTTATTCTTCCACATCTGAGGAATCAAGCATTGTTTGTTGAACCTGATCTTAATTCAGAATGCTGACAGTAAATACTGACAAGAAAAGTAGCAAGTTCTTTTAGGAGGTAGAAATAATTTATCAATAATAATGGTAAATCTTGATTGTCATGGCACTGTATCTTTTCAGTCTATAGTTTAAGCTATCATTTAGTAGTAATTTGTAATGTGAATAGCCTGATGAAACACAGGTATCAGTTTATCACTAAAATACAGCTGTGAATCATTATGACTATCACTATTTCATTATTATTTATATACTCTGTTAATCCTTAATTTCCATATGCTATCACATTATTTCCTAAAAACATTCCTCTAAGGAAAGTAAGGCAAATATTTTTATCATTTTACAAATGAGAAGACAGCTATTAATTAGAGTCAGAGAACCTCAAACCAAAGACTTTGATTTGAGATGCTTTTTCACTGTAAAAACCCATGTCATATGTATTTTTTAAAATATTAAGTGATCCTCTGTACTTACAATGGGTAAATGGTAATAGTTTATATAAGATGGCTGTTTGTTAGTATTGACTGAAAAATAGTTTAAAAAGCTAAAACCTGATGTTGATGAACAAATGTGACATGTTAAAGTTTTCCTGATCATTAATTCACAAATACTGCACGGGAAAATTGCTTGAGTCTAGAAAATAAGCCTTTACCAATTCAGTCAGAACCCATCTATTATGTGCTGCCCCTGTATTAGACTTAGGTGTAGAAGGATGAACAAGACAAATAAGCTCCTTCCCCCATGTCTCTCGTTGCCTCACAATATAACAACATAAACAGTTTAAAGTGCTGGGAGCAGAAGTAAACCAAAGGTAGCAAAACAAGCCTAGTTCAAGGTGTATTTGACTTAGTGAGAGATTTCTGCCTAGGATGGAAAGGTTTGCAACAGTTGGCTGGAAGAAGCAGTTTAGATAGCCTCAGATGCATTGTCATCGCAATTGTCTGGAAGAGGAAGACAACAGTCGCTGCAGTCCTGGATTCAAAGAGCCTGGTTAAAACATCTTCATGTATCTTGGTAAATCTTGCTGTCATTTCTATAGTGATTGGTCTGATCAGGGTGCTCATGTCCCTTATCCAGTGCATCCTCTCACCAATTTCTGAGCCTCACTGGGGAGAATTTTGACTTGTCATGTGAAGTAGTATAGGATAAGTGTTGGATCTTTGCCTCCTTGTTCTTGGCACTATTGAATGAAGGTCAATTTGACTTTGTGACCTTGACTATTCTAAGGTTCTCACTAACAATAGCCTACTGTTGACACATGATTTTATACAAATTTTAATGCTACCAGTTAGGCAAAATTGTAGTGTAAAGATAATGAACTATGAATATTGCTTGTTCTTGATTTTAGTCATGTGACATTAGCCAAGTGAACTAATTTCAAGCCTAAAATATGACACACAAGATCCTGAAGTAAGAAATTGTTGCATAAATGAAATGAAGGTTTTTCCCTCCTCTTTCTCTTCTTTAAGGAAAATTCTTTCCTTAAGCTTCACAATGTCATTTGGGCTAAAGTTTTCATCTCCAAAATTGAGATTTTTATATTCCCTTATTGTCTTTCTCTTCAAAGTTGTGATATTTCTGTTGTGTATTCTTAATTAAATTGTTCCTTAGTATGACTCCCTCTGCTGAGTTGGATTTCTGATTCTAAGTAAGATCTGCTATTTAGTGATTTCCCCAGCTCCCCTCACATGGCAAACTGTGACAGAGTGGGTGACAGCGGCCACGCTGAAATCCACGCATCTGTCACCATGTGAGGACTAAGCTGGCAATTCTGACCAATGTCAAATATGGTGGTGGTTATGGAAAGATCAGTTTTCACATCCAGTCAGTAATGTGACAAACACACTAATCTAAGTGTCTTAATGCCTTTTACTATGTTTCTGCTAAAAGTCTCATAAAACCCTACCGTGTGATGACCCATGTGTATACTAAAAGTAGTGATGCTGTGAACTACACTCGATCTGAGCTTTGAGCTCCACTTTACTATTTACTATGCGGTCAACCTTGAAAAAATTCCATTTTTTAATATTTGAAAAATGGGGATAGTATAAACAATGATTATATTCTGTTAAACATAAAATAGTACATATGCCCATGTATACCTATTTATAAAAAATATTTAAACCTTTTTGCTGTGTTTTCTTAGGTTGACTTAAGTGAGTAAATTATGAAGATACAGTCTGAAGCCACAGAGTAAAAATAAGTGAAGAGACTACATAATGTTCTCCAAAGCTTGTCTGTAACATTCATGTGGAGTTGGTGTATGCAGTGGTCTTGTCATAGGAACAGTCATACAAGAAACTAAGAGGAGCTGGAATATGAAATCAACAGATATCTGTGTTTAAACAGATGTTAAATTTCAGTTTATGCTATTCAATTTATTATTACTAATTATCTATAAAACAATTAAGGTGACTAATATATACTATGCAGTGTCAGGCATAGAAAGATGTATGCCCCCCCCAAATCAGAATCTCTGTGAATTTTGACCATTGTGAATTGCAGTTTAAAATTTCCAGTCCTATTGAGTGCTTTTTTGCCATTTCCACTCTTTACTTTCTAGGACAGATGAAGTCAGGCTTATAATTATTAATTAGTCGGGAATTTTAGAAACCTCAACCCAGGAACATGTCCTCAACAGGAAAAGTTACTTCTATATGTTTCTTTGATCATAGGTAGATCTTCACATAGTGGCAATGGCATAGATACTTTAATCATTTCTAGTTTTATTGTATTTTGTTGATACACATTGTTGAAGATAACTGGATGTCAGGGCTTCAAGCAAACACTCCTTGTAATACAGTCTTTAAAAATTAATTGTTCAGGTAATGTGTAACATGTAACACTTGTTTCCTGGCAGTGAATATATCTTATATGAGATCTTCCTTTGACATCCTGAAAGCAGAGGACATGGAGAAAATTAACCAGACATTTGTGCTAGGATTTATTCTTCTGGGTCTTTCTGAATACCCAAAGATTGAGATTGTTTACTTTGTTGTAATTCTAAGTATGTACCTAGTCATTCTAATTGGCAATGGTGTTCTGATCACAGCAAGCATTTTTGATTCCCATCTTCACTCCCCCATGTACTTCTTCCTGGGAAACCTCTCTTTTCTGGATATCTGCTATACATCTTCCTCTGTTCCTTCAACTTTGGTGAGCTTAATCTCAAAGAAAAGGAGCATTTCCTTCTCTGGATGTGCAGTGCAGATGTTCTTAGGATTTGCAATGGGGTCAACAGAGTGTTTGCTCCTTGGCATGATGGCTTTTGACCGCTATGTGGCCATCTGTAACCCTCTGAGATACCCTGTCATCATGAGCAGGGTGGTGTCTGTCCTGATGGCTTCTGTGTCATGGCTCTCTGGTGGAATCAACTCAATTGTGCAAACATCTCTTGCCATGCGATTGCCTTTCTGTGAGAATAATGTAATCAATCATTTCACATGTGAAATATTAGCTGTTCTCAAGCTAGCTTGTACTGATATATCTCTCAATATTGTCACCATGATGGTATCAAATATAGCATTTCTAGTTCTTCCACTGCTGGTCATTTTTTTCTCCTACATGTTCATCCTCTATACCATCTTGAGAATAAACTCAGCGACAGGGAGACATAAGGCCTTTTCTACCTGCTCAGCACATCTGACTGTGGTAATTATATTTTATGGTACCATCTTCTTTATGTATGTCAAACCCAAGTCTCAAGAACTGCATGGAGAAAACAAGTTGCAAGCTTCTGACAAGCTCATTTCTCTGTTTTATGGTGTAGTGACTCCCATGCTAAATCCTATAATCTACAGCTTGAGGAATAAGGATGTAAAAGCTGCTGTAAAATATTTGTTAAACAAAAAACCTATCCAATAAGTATTTCAAAAAATGTAGATCTTTGTGTAATAGACACAAAGATGGACTTCTAGGTAAATAAATATGAACTTTTTGGGGGAAACCATGGTTTAAGAGATATTTTTGTTCTTCCTTTCACTGATCTTGCTGCTAAGTCTGCTAAGTCCCTTCAGTCATGTCCAACTCTGTGCTACCCCATAGATGGCAGCACACTAGGCTCCCCAGGCCCTGGGATACTCCAGGCAAGAACACTAGAATGGCTTGCCATTTCCTTCTTCAGCGCATGAAAGGGAAAAGTGAAAGTGAAGTACAGTTCTTCTGTGTATTCTTGCCACCTTTTCCTACTGTCTTCTGTTTCAGTTAGGTCCATACCATTTCTGTCCTTTATTGAGCCCATCTTTGCATGAAATGTTTCCATGGTATCTCTTATTTTCTTGAAAAAAATCTCTAGTCTTTGTCTTTCTATTGATTTCTTCTATTTCTTTGCATTGATTGCTGAGGAAGGCTTTCTTATCTCTCCTTGCTATTCTTTGAAACTCTGCATTCAGATGCTTACATCTTTCCTTTTCTCCTTTGCTCTTCACTTCTCTTCTTTTCACAGCTATTTGTAAGGCCTCCTCAGACAGCCATTTTGTCCTTTTGCATTTCTTTTTCTTGGGAGTGGTCTTGATCCCTGTGTCCTGTACAATGTCACGAACCTCCGTCCGTAGTTCATCGGGCACTCTGTCTATCAGATCTAGTTCCTTAAATCTATCTCTCACTTCCACTGTATAATCATAAGGGATTTGATTTAGGTTGTACCTGAATGCTCTAGTGGTTTTCCCCACTTTCTTCAATTTAAGTCTGAATTTGGCAAGAATACACAGAAGAACTGTATGAAAAAGATCTTCACGACCCGGATAATCATGATGGTGTGATCACTCACCTAGAGCCAGACATCCTGGAATGTGAAGTCAAGTGGGCCTTAGGAAGCATCACTATGAACAAAGCTAGTGGAGGTGATGGAATTCCAGTTGAGCTATTTCAAATCCTGAAAGATGATGCTGTGAAAGTGATGCACTCAATATGCCAGCAAATTTGGAAAACTCAGCAGTGGCCACAGGGCTGGAAAAGGTCAGTTTTCATTCCATTCCCAAAGAAATTCAATGCCAAGAAAGCTCAAACTACCACACAGTTGCACTCATCTCACACGCTAGTAAAGAAATGCTCAAAATTCTCCAAGCCAGGCTTCAGCAATATGTGAACTGCGTACTTCCAGATGTTCAAGCTGGTTTTAGAAAAGGCAGAGGAACCAGAGATTAAATTGCCAACATCCGCTGGATCATGGAAAAAGCAAGAGAGTTTCAGAAAAACATCTATTTCTGCTTTATTGACTATTCCCAAGCCTTTGACTATGTGGATCACAATAAACTGTGGAAAATTCTGAAAGAGATGGGCATACCAGACCACCTGACGTGCCTCTTGAGAAACCTGTATGCAGTTCAGGAAGCAACAGTGAGAACTGGACATGGACCAACAGACCGGTTCTAAATAGGAAAAGGAGTATGTCAAGGCTGTATATTGTCACCCTGCTTATTTAACTTCTATGCAGAGTACATCATGAGAAACGCTGGGCTGGAGGAAGCACAAGCTGGAGTCAAGATTGGCGGGAGAAATATCAATAACCTCAGATATGCAGATGACACCACCCTTATGGCAGAAAGTGAAGAGGAACTAAAGAGCCTCTTGATGAAAGTGAAAGAGGAGAGTGAAAAACTTGGCTTAAATTCCAGCATTCAGAAAACTTAAGATCATTACATCCGGTCCCATCATTTCTGGCAGATAGATGGGGAAACAGTGGAAACAGTGGCTGACTATTTTTCTGGGCTCTGAAATCACTGCAGATGGTGACTGCAGCCATGAATATAAAAGATGCTTACTCCTTGGAAAGAAAGTTATGACCAAGGTCGACAGCATATTAAAAAGCAGAGACATTACTTTGCCACCAAAGGTCCATCTAGTCAAGGCTATGGTTTTTCCAGTCATCATGTATGGATGTGAGAGTTGGATTGTGAAGAAAGCTGAGCACCGAAGAATTGATGCTTTTGAACTGTGGTGTTGGAGAAGACTGTTGAGAGTCCCTTGGACTGCAAGGAGATCCAACCAGTCCATCCTAAAGGAGATCAGTCCTGGATGTTCATTGAAAGAAGTACTGTTGATGCTGAAACTCCAATTATTTGGCCACCTGATTGGAAGAGTGACTCAATGGAAAAGACCCTGATGCTGGGAAGGATTGAGGGCAGGAGAAGGGGATGACAGAGAATGGGATGGTTGGATGGCATCATTGACTTGATGGACATGGGTTTGGGTGGACTCCGGGCATTGGTGATGGACAGGGAGTCCTGGCACGCTGCGGTTCATGGGGTCGCCAAGTTTGGACATGACTGAGCCACTGAAATGAACTGAACTGAGCAGATATATTTATAATTGTTACATTTTCCTGACATATTGACCCTTTTATCATTATACAATGACTTTCTTTGTCTTTTATGATAATTTTTGACTTTAAGTCTATTTTTCTATGGGAGAGGGGATTGGGATGGGGAATACATGTAAATCCATGGCTGATTCATGTCAATGTATGACAAAAACCACTACAATATTGTAAAGAAATTAGCCTCCAACTAATAAAAGTAAATGAAAAAAAAGTCTATTTTTCTAGTATAAATATGGCCACCTCTCTCTTTGGTTATCATTTACTTGGAATGCCTTTCTTCACCCCTTCACTTTCAGCCTTTGTGTGTCCTTAAATCTAAACTGAATCTCTTGTAGGTGACACATAGTTGAGTCTTATTTTTTTAATTCATTCAGCTACTCTGATTTTTGAATATGAAGTTTAGTCCATTTACCTTCAAAGTAATTATTGATAGCATGGTGAGGAGTTACCATTGTCATTTTTTTTTTTTTTTAATTATTTTCTGTCTGTTTTGTAGCTCTCTTATTTATCTCTTGGCTGTTTTTTTTTTGGTTTTATGAAATTTTTTTGGTGATATTCTTTGATTCTTTTATGGTTCTCTTTTGTGGATCTACTATATGTTTTATCTTTTCCATAGGATTTGTATCAACATTTAAAAATTATAACAGTTTCTTTTAAATTGTAAGAACTTAATACAATTGCGTGCAGAAATTTTACATGTTACTTTCCACTTATATAATTGATGTCAGATTTTACTTATATTTATATTGTGCTTTTATTTAAAAATATCAGTGGTTACAGTTATTCTGCTACTTTTGTCTTTTAATTTATATGCTAGTATTAAAAGTGACTTACATGCCACCACTACAGTATATAATAATCTATGATATATATATACTGTATACATACTATATATATATATATATACTGTATATATTTATTCTTAGCAGTAAGATTCTTGTAACCATTCTTCTTGAATGTTTTCTCTTTCTGTACTGAATTTCTCATTTTGTTCATGTGTCGTTTTCCTGATTTCGCTTGGTTGTCTACAGCTCACTGAGCTCTTTTAAGATATTTTTTGGACTTCATTGTCAAATAGTTCTTGGATCTCTGTTATTTTTTAGGGTTGGTTTCTGAAGCTTTATTGCTTCCCTTGGATGTATCATTTTTGCCTGATTCTTCATTATTCTTGTAGACTTGCATTTGTCTTTGTGCAGTTGAAGGAGCATGTCCCCTCTTCCAGTCTTTACAGATGGTTTTGGCAGGTGGTGACTCTCTCCTGTTGGATTCTTAGTCAACCAGTACTACCTCCAGGGTTGCAGTCAGGTGAGCCTGGAGCTGGGTCATAGGGCTGCATCTCTGTCTGTAGTAGGGTTTATGGTTGATATCAGGTCTGATACCCTTGTTAATAGGGGTATCAGTGGGTTCACCCTGGATAGATGTTACTGTTTCCAGGACCATGATCAAGTTGAGCTGGTGCTTGATCGTGGGACTGCTTCAAAGTTTTCAGTCAGGACTATGGCTTGGGAACCTATTACTGGGGTTGGTTTAAGTGTGGCTCCTGCTAAATTCATATAAGTTCAGAGCTGGTAGCAAAACCAAAGATAAGCAGGACTACAGCCAGTTCTGCAGGAGGATAGTGCAGCATCTGTGTCTGCAATTAGGTCCACAGTTGGTGGGCCTGCTACTGAGGTGTTGGCCTGCTTTCTCAAACTTTGTTCCTTAGTCTTTGTCTCCACTGGTGTGTAGTACCGTTACAATTAGATCCTGCAGCTCCCACACAGGCACTTTTATCTATAGATGATTGTCAAATCTGTGATTGTCTTGCAGAACTAGGGCTGGGTGCTTCTTATTATACCATCTTACTGGCATAATGTCACGTTCTCGTTTTAAGAATTTTGGAAATTATTTAAGTATCTAGGAAAAACTCCTAAAGAGGGAACATGGAAAAACAGGACGGAGACAGTATGATATAAATTAACATGATAAGTCAAAGACATGTGTTTTACTTATTTGATTTCAATAAGATACTGCTGTAAAACACACAGAAGAGAAATCTGGGATGTGACTATAGATTTGGATTCATCAGTTTATGGGTGATTTGTTGAAACAATGAGAAAGGATAAATTTGCCAAATGAGATAATACTGGAATTTCAGGTGGTGATGATTTAGTGGAGGGATATTCATGTCAGGTCAATATGTTTTCATTTTAGATGGAAGTCCAAAGTAATTTTTGAATTGTTCAGTTGTTCAGCTGTGTCTAACTCTTTTTGAAACCATGGACTGCAGCATGCCAACCTTTCCTGTCCTTCACGAATTCCCAGAGTTTGTTCCAACTCATGTCCACTGAGTCAGTGATGGCATCCAACCATCTCATTATATTACCCACTTCTCCTCCTGCCTTCAATCTTTCCAAGCATCAGATTCTTTCCCTGATGAAAGAAAGAGTCAGTCGACTCTTTACACAAAGTGGCCAAAGCATTGGAGCTTCAGCTTTGGCATCAGTCCTTCCAATGAATATTCAAGACTGATTTCCTGTAGGATTGACTGATTTCATCTACTTGCAGTCCGAGGGACTCTTAAGTGTCTTCTCAAACACCACAGCTCAAAAGCATCAGTTCTTCGGTACTCAGCTTTCTTTCCTTCCAACTCTCAAATCCATACATGACCACTGAAAAATGATAGCTTTGACTAGATGGACTTTTTCCAGCAAAGTGATGTCTCTGCTTTTTAATACTCTGTGTAGGTTTGTCATAGCTTTTCTTCCAAGGAGCAATAGTCTTTCAGTTTCATTGCTGCCGTTACCATCTACAGTGATTTTGGAACCCCCCCGCCAAGAGTATTTAATTGTTTCCATATTTTCCCCATCTATTTCCCATGAAGTAATGGGACCGAATGCCATTTTCTTCATTTTTTGAATGTTGAGTTTTAAGCCAGATTTTTCACTCTCCTCTTTCACTTTCATCAAGAGGCTCTTTAGAACCTTTTTATTTTCTGCCATTAGAGTGGTATCTTCTGCATATCTCAGTTTATTGATATTTCTCCCACCAATCTTGATTCCAGCTTATGATTCATCCAGCCTGGTATTTCACATGATTTACTCTGCGTGTAAGTTAAATAAGCAGGATGACAATATATAGTCTTGTTGTACTCCTTTCCCAATTTTGAACCAGTCAGTTGTTTCGTGTCTAAGTTCTAACTGTTGCTTCTTGACTCACATACAGGTTTCTCAGGAGACAGGTAAGGTGGTCTTTTACTCCCATATCTTTAAGAATTTTCCATGGTTTTGTGTGAACTATGCAATCAAAGGCTTCAGTGTAGTCAATGAAGTGGAGGTAGATGTTTTTCTGGAACTCCCTTTCTTAGTCTATGATGCAAAAAAAAAAAAAAAAAATGTTGGCGGTTTGATCTCTGGTTCCTCCGCTTTTTCTCAATTCAGCTTGTACATCTAGAAGTTCTCAGTCCATGTACTACTGTGAAGTCTAGCTTGAAGGATTTTGAGCGTTACCTTAACATATGAAATGAGGATGATTGTGCAGTAGTTTGAACGTTCTTTGGCATTGCCCTTATTTGGGATTGGGATGAAAACTGACCTTTTCCTGTCTTGTGACCACTGATGAGGTTTCCAAATTTGCTGGCATATTTGAAGACCCATTAATTAGAAAGTAGATACACTGTATAGAATTAGGAAAAATGCAGAGACTGTGAAACCACTTAGAATGTTTTTGTATCATCCAAGCTAAAAGGTTGTAAGAGCTACTAAGATCAGGACAGTAGCAGAGAACAAATGGTATTATATGGCCTTTAGGATAAAACACATCTGTGTTCAAACCCCATCTCAGACACTAATGTTCATGATTGCTATTATCTGGAAGGCACTCATACATATGTTGAAATAACTGAACTATTTCTATAAATTCTAAGAACTAATAACCTACTCTAAAATATAAACTCCAATTCTAATTCTAGTTCTAAAAATAAACTCAAGTTATACTATTCCAAGAAATACAATAAGAATGAAAAGTAGAAACTATAGAAGAACATTTTTTGACTTCAGATAAAAAAAAGTGTTTCTAACAGTTAACAACTAGATTCCCTGAGGAGCTGATGAACTCCCCATAACTAGAAGTGTGTAAGAAAGAATGGATAGAAGCCCATTATGTATCTTTGAGAGGATATTTAAGCATAAAATGTAGAGATAGATGCTTTTAATTCTGTGAGATCTGATTGTTGTGCTGACTGCCTTTGAACATTATTTGGTAGGTTAAAAACACCTTTCCTTTGAGGAAGATAGGATATATTGCATATGTTATTGGTATCAAGAAACTACATGTGAAATCATACAAATAATTTCAGCCAAGTTCTTTTTGTGATAACGGGAAAATAACATGATTTGGTTGATAATATGTCTTAGAGGTTTGCCTGAAGAGATCTTTTACCTTAAAATTCTTCATTTCTTTGGATAGGTGAAGATGATGTAGATATATTTTTATTATTTCATGCTTGTTATTCTTGAAGTTAATGATATATATGTGTGATAAGGTACTGCTCTCCAGTATTTCTAAATCTCTGGTGTGATATTGAGGTCTCATAATTTTGAAAAATTGCCTGAATTTCTTTTCTGTAGTGGTAAGAGTAGAAACTGTCATCTGCTTTGAGAGTAGACTCATTCTTTCTTTGGGGAAGGACCACAATAAGAAGTGGTCCTTATTGCGCTGAATGAAGCACAAGCTGGAATCAAGATTTCCGGGAGAAATATCAATAAGCTCAGATATACAGATGATACCACCCTTATAGCAGAAAGTGAAGAGAAACTAAAGAGCCTCTTGGTCAAAGTGAAAGAAGAGAGTGAAGAAGCTGGCTTAAAACTCAGCATTTAAGAAAGGAAGATCATGGCATCCAGACCCATCACTTCATGGCAAATAGATGGGGAAACAGTGGAAGCAGTGACAGACTTTATTTTGGGGGGCTCCAAAATCACTGTAGATGGTGACATGAAATTAAACGATGCTTGCTCCTTGGATGAAAAGGTATAACCAAACTAGACAGCATATTAAAAAGCAGAGACATTACTTTGCTGACAAAGGTCTGTCTTGTTAAAGCTATGATTTTTCCAGTAACCATGTATAGATGTGAGATTTGGACTATAAAGCAAGCTGAGTGCCGCAGAATTGATGCTTTTGATCTATGGTGTTGGAGAAGACTCTTTGAATCCTTTGGACTGCAAGGAGATGAAACAAGTCAATCCTAAAGGAAATCAGTCCTGAATATTCATTGGAAGGACTGGTGCTGAAGCTGAAACTCCAATACTTTGGCCACCTGATGGGAAGAACTGACTCACTGGAAAACACCCTGATGGTGGGAAAGATTGAAGGTGGGAGGAGAAGGGGCCGGCAGAAGGGGAAGATGGTTGGATGGCATCACCGACTCGATGGACATGAGTTTGAGCAAGCTCTGAAGTTCGTGATGGAATTGGAAGACTGGCGTGCTCCAGTCCATGGGGTCACAAAGAGTTGACACGACTGAGTGACTGAATTGAACTGAACAATAAGAAGTGCTTTTAGTCATACTACTACTGCTGCTAAGTGATATACCCCGATTTTTTTGAGTTAAGCCTAATGCTTGTAGAAAAAGGAAGTGAACAGATCTCAGAACAAGGAATTAAAGAGAAAAATGGTTTAAAGATTCTACTTTGAGGAAGAATGTCTAGTAGCATGTCTGTTACTTCCACTATAAGCTCTTTTGCCATAGATATCTCTGCTATAAGAATTTCAACCCAAATATATTTTGCTGCCTAACTGATTGGCCATAAGGCAGTGTTACTATGAAAGACAAAGTGACTTATTCCCACTTTTTTATTTGAAAGTTTGATTTCAATTAGTTGAAATGGATTAACATTTTTTTCCAGTTAGTGATATTATTGAGGGCTTTATTGAGCTGACAAATGATGATTATTTGCTTTTGCTTCAAGAATTGGTTCTTTAGTTTGAAAAATGTTACACTAGGTAGAAAGAGGCTGAGGGTCTCAATGACACAGGTTTGAACCCATATTTCCCATAGAACTTTGGAACATCTATCAACAGCTGTGAAAATGTTAAAAAAAACAAAAAAACCCAGAAGTGTAGAGGTTTTCACAAAACAATACCAAGTACAGTTACAAATATGCATACTAGTATTTGGAAACTGATACCTCTGTCAATGAAGTTAAAAGGCGGGGGGGGGGGGGGGGGAATGCAATGCTGAATAAGGAAATGTATCAGGCAAAAAAGTGCATAAAATACTATGAATGAATGATTCAGAAGACAAATACTCAGGTTCAAGTCACAAAATAAAATATTTTATTTCCATAGTATTGCCATGACTATGCACACATTTTAAATTTATTAAAATATTGCAAAATACTTGCAGTAAAGTCCTTTAAACTTGTCATTCATCTTTATGTGGTATGTTTGTGTACTTTTTTGATATTCCTCTTTTTTTGTTCTTTTACCTTTTATGGCAAAGCTGCCTTATGGCCAATTAACCTTGCAGCAAAAATGCTTGTGGCAAAAATGTCTATGACAAAGATGGTTATAACAAAAGTATCTAGAACCATCCAGAAGATTTGAGAAGCAGTTATATTCTATACTAAATTCTTTTTTTTAAATCTGAGTCACTTTCTTTTGTTCTCAAGTTCAGTTGTTTATTAAACATGACAGCTTCTTGAACATGTATGTTTTATTCACTCTTTGGGGGCAAAATGGATTGTGGAGAGCTTAAATACAGTGGAGAAAGATGATAAGGAAGAGAGAGACGAAAGAGAAGGGTAAGAAAAGGGAGAAGGAGGTGGGAAGGGGACAGAGAGAGAGAGTGTTAGAGAGAGTGAAATATAGAGTGAGATAAAAGAGAGATAGGTTTCCCAGGTGTCAAAGTGGTAAAGAATCCAGCTGCCAATGCAGGAGATGCATGAGATGTGGGTTTGATCCCTGGACCGGGAAGATCCCCTGGAGTAGGAAATGGCAACTCAATCCAGTATTCTTGCCTGTTAAATTCCATGGGCAGTGAAACCTGGTGGGCTACAGTTCATAGAGTTGGACACAACTGAATCCCTCCTCCAACACACAGAAAGAGAGAGACAAACAGAGAGAATGATATTCATCATTCTGTCATGGCCTGTGTGGAACCAAGAGCTATTGATGCCTATAACTAGAAAGACTGCTGAAAAGATATTATATGGAAAGGTTTACAGGGATATATCAGTCAGTTCAGTTGCTCAGTTGTGTCCCACTCTTTGTGACCCCTTGAAATGCTGCATGCTAGACTTCCCTGTCTGTCACCAATTCCCAGAATTTGGTCAAAGTTACGTCCAAACTTACAGTGATGTCATCCAACCATCTCATTCTCTGTCGTTCCCTTCTCCTCCTGCCTTCAATCTTTCCCAGCATCAGGGTGTTTTCCAAGGAGTCAGTTCTTCCCATCAGGTGGCCATAGTATTGGAGCTTCACCTTTGGCACCAGTCCTTCCAATGAACACTCAGGACCTATTTCCTTTAGGATGGACTGGTTTGATCTCCTTACAGTCCAGGGGACTCTCAAGAGCCTTCTCCAACACCACAGTTCCAAAGCATCAATTCTTCAGCGCTCAGCTTTCTTTATGGATCAACTCTCACATCCATACATGACTACTGGAAAAACCATAGCTTTGACTAGATGGACCTTTGTTGGCAAACTACTGTCTGTACATTTTAATGTCATGTCTAGGATGGTCATAGCTTTTCTTCCAAGGAGCAAGTGTCTTTTAATTTCATGGAGTCAGTCACCATCTGCAGTGATTTTGGAGCCCAAGAAAATAAAGTCTCTCACTGTTTCCATTGTTACCTCATCTATTTGCCATGAAGTGATGGGATTGGATGCCTGAAATGCAGTAGTTGGGTGCAGTGTCAAAAATGACAGAATGATTTCTGTTCATTTCTAAGGCACATCATTCAGTGTCACAGTAAACCACATCTATGCCCAAACCATTAATACCAAAGAAGGTGGAGTTGAAGGTCCTCTGAAGACAAGGAGGTATACTGTTATGAAAACGAGAACTCCACATTTAGCTTTATATTCACAGTACCCTTATTTTACTAAGTTCTGCAGGTTCATCTCTGAATACCAAAGTATACCTTTTCCCCAAACAATTCTTTAGCGCTTTCATATTTTCCATGAGTGCAAGTCAAGTGTCTACTCAAGATTTTATGCACAGCTTCTTTCACATCCTTATTTCCGGATGTGGATGATGGGGTTCAACATTGATCAATTGATCAACAATCAACAATTGATCAATTGATGGGGTTCAACACAGATTCAATTGGGGTTACCACTCCGTAAGACAGCCCAATGATCTCATCAGATGTCTTTGTGTCCTTGGACTTGGGTTTCATATACATAAAACAGCTGAAAAATATAATAAAATGACCACAGTTCAGTGGCCTGAACAGATAGAAAAGGTCTTTTATCTCCCTTCTGCAGATTTAATTATCAGGATGGAAGAGAGGAAGAAAACATAGGAGATAAAAATTAACACCAGAAACACGATGGTGGAGGAATAGGTGGACATGGAATACGTCTCTCTCCACGGATACATCAGGAATAGACCTTTAGACAGAGAAGTGAATGCAAAACACCAGCTAAGAGCAGACAAAGAGTACCTGACCAGCGGAAAATAATGTATAGGCCCACAGAAAACTCGGTAGAATGAAGGAACTAGGGGGGAAAATGGGAGTGTTATTAGGATCGGATCTGCCTTCAGTGGGTGGGGAAACTGAAGCAGGGGTCCGATCCCTACACCGGGGCAATTGTCTGAGTCAGAGGAGAAACATTTAAGGCTAAGAGAGAAACAGCTGATCTGTGGCAGCCTAAATGGAATGAGAATCAGACAGTCCTTGCTGCAGCCATACATACCCTGGATGGTGCAGTGGCTGGGAGCTGGAGTTTAGGGGTTGTGGAGCAGTCCCAGGGCGAGGGCTGCTGTTGACTGCAGAGAGGCAGATAGAGGGGATGTGAGGGAGAAGATTGTGGTGGGGAATGCCTGTGGAGGAAAGTCAAGCAGCGATTATGCTGAGTCATGCGTGGGGGTGGAGCCATCACCATAGCCTCTCTCTCCTGACACGCCAGCATTGGCAGCTGAAAAATAGAGAGGCTGGCCCATAGAATAGAGAGTCTGCACTGAACTACTGAGTAGGACCCCATCCAGGGTGCTCTTTTAAGTGACTGATGCACTGATCTACAGTGTAGGACCCCAGGCAGGGGGTCCCTCTATGTGCCTGACATGTCAAACAACAAAGAAGGACCCCAGGCAAGGAAGTCCTCTAAGTGCCTGAACAGGTGGAGCCACAAAGAAAGACTGGCCAAAGAGGCCTTCTGATCACCAGCTACAAGAGGCTTGAAAAAAGACCCTGATGCAATCTCAAAAATGGCAGAATGGTCTCTGATCGTTTCCAAGGAAAACCATTCACTATCACAGTAATCCAAGTCTATGCCCCAACCAGTAATGCTCAAGAAGTTGAAGTTGAATGGTTCTAAGACTGACAAGACCTTTTAGAATTCACTACCCAAAAGATGTCCTTTTCATTATAGGGGACTGGAATGCAAAAGTAGGAAGTCAAGAAATACCTGGAGTAACAGGCGAATTTGGCCTTGGAGTACAGAATGAAGCAGGGCAAAGGCTAATAGAGTTCTGCCAAGAGAATGCACTGGTCATAGAAAACACCCTCTTCCAACAACACAAGAGAAGACTCTGCACACATGGACATCACCAGATGGTCAATACCAAATTCAGATTGATTATATTCTTTGCAGCCAAAAATGGAAAAGCTCTATACAGTCAGCAAAAACAAGACCAGGAGCTGACTGTGGCTCAGATCACGAACCCTTTATTGCCAAATTCAAACTTAAATTGAAGAAAGTAGGGAAAACCACTAGACCATTCAGGTATGACCTAAATAAAATCCTTTATGATTAGACAGTAGAAGTGAGAAATAGATTCAGGGAATTAGATATGATAGAGAGAATGCCTGAAGAACTGTGGACCGAGCTTCCTGACACTGTATAGGAGGCAGGGATCAAGACCATCGCCAAGAAAAAGAAATGCAAAAAGGCAAAGTGGTTGTCTGAAGAGGCCTTACAAATAGATGTGAAAAGAAGGCAAGTGAAAAACAAAGGAGAAAGGAAAGTTATAAGGTACTGAATGCAGAGTTTCAAAGATTAGCAAGGAGAGATAAGAAAGCCTTCTTCAGCAATCAATGCAAAGAAATAGAGGAAAACAATAAAATGGGAAGGACTAGAGATCTCTTGAGGAAAATCAGAGATACCAAGGGAACATTTCATGCAAAGATGGGCTCAACAAAGGACAGAAATGGTAGGGACCTAACAGAAGCAGGACATTAAGAAAAAGTGGAAAGAATGCACAAAAGAACTATACAAAAAAGATCTTCATACCCAGATAATCACAATGGTGTGATCACTCACCTAGAGCCAGACATCCGGAATATGAAGTCAAGTGGACCTTAGGAAGCATCACTACGAACAAAGCTTGTGGAGGTGATGGAATCCCAGTTGAGCTATTTCACCTTAAAAGATGATGCTGTGAAAGTGCTGCACTCAATATGCTAGAAAATTTGGAAAACTCCGCAGTGGCTACAGGACTGGAAAAGGTCAGTTTTCATTCCAATCCCAAAGAAAGTCAATGCCAAAGAATGCTCAAACTATCGCACAGTTGCACCCATCTCACATGCTAATAAAGTAATCCTCAAAATTCTCTAAGTTAAGCTTCAGCAATACGTGAACTGTGAACTTCCAGATGTTCAAGCTTGTTTCAGAAAAGGCAGAGGAACCAGAGATGAAATTGCCAATATGCTCTGGATCATGGAAAAAGCAAGATGGTTCCAGAAGAACATCTATTTCTGCTTTATTGACTACACCAAAGCCTTTGACTGTGTGGATCACAATAAACTGTGGGAAATTCTGAAAGAGCTGGGCATGCCAGACCACCTGACCTGCCTCTTGAGAAATCTGTATGCAGGTCAGGAAACAAGAGTTAGAACTGGACATGGAACAACAGACTGGTTCTGCATAGGTAAAGGAATACATCAAGGCTATATATTGTCACCCTGCTTATTTAACTTCTATGCAGAGTACATCATGAGAAATGCTGGGCTGGAGGAAGCACAAGCTGGAATCAAGATTGGCGGTAGAAATAGCAATAACCTCAGATATGAGATGACACCACCCTATGGCAGAAAGTGAAGAAGAATTAAAGAGCCTCTTGATGAAAGTGGAAGAGGAGAGTGAAAAACTTAGCTTAAAGCTCAACATTCAGGAAAGTAAGATCATGGCATCCGGTCCCATCACTTCGTGGCAAATATGTGGGGAAACAGTGGAAACAGTGACAGACTTTATTTTTCTGGGCTCCATAATCACTGCATATGGTGACTGATTCCATGAAATTAAAAAACGCTTTTCCTTGGAAGGAAAGTTCTGACAAACCTAGACAGCATATTAAAAAGCAGAGACATTACTTTGTCAACAAAGGTCTGTCTAGTGAAGGCTATGGTTTTTCCAGTGGTCATGCATGGATGTGAGAGTTCTACTATAAAGAAAGCTTAAGCACCGAAGAATTCATGCTTTTGAATTGTAGTGTTGGAGGACTCTTGAGAATCCCTTGGACTGTTAGGAGATCCAACCAGTCCATCCTAAAGGAGATCAGTCCTGGGTGTTAATTGGAAGGACTTTGTTGTAGCTGAAACTCCAACTCTTTGGTCACCTGTTGTGAGAAGCTGACTCATTTGAAAAAACCCTGATGCTTAGAAAGATTGAGGGCAGGAGGAGAAGTGGACAACAGAGGATGAGATGGTTGGATGGCATCACTGACTCAGTGGACATGGGTTTGGACTCCGGAAGTTGGTGATGTACAGAGTAGCCTGGCGTGCTGTGGTTCATGGGGTTGCTGAGTTGGACACGACTGAGCGACTGATCTGAACTGAACTTTACAGACCAATATCATTGATGAACATAGATGCAAATATCCTCAACAAAATTCTAGCAAACATAATGCAGCAACATATTAAAAAAATCATGCATCCTGACCAAGTAACTTTATCCCAGAGATGCAAGGATTCTTAAATATTCGGAAATTAACCAATGTGATACACCACATTAACAAATTGAAAGATAAAAACCATGTGGTTATCACAATAGATGTAGAGAAAGCCTGTGACAGAATTCAGCAAGCATTTATGATGAAAACTTTTGTTAATGCAGGCATGGAAGGAACATACCTCAACATAATAAAAGGCATATACAATAGACCCACAGCAAACATTAACCTCAATGGCGAGAAATTGAAAGCAGTTCCCCTAAAGTTAGGAACAAGACAAGGGTGCCCACTGTCACCACTACTTTTCAACATAGTTTTGGAAGTTTTATCCACAGCAATCAGAGAAGAAAAAGAAATAAAAGGAATCCAGATTGGAAAAGAAGTAAAGCTCTCACTGTTTGCAAATGACATGATCCTCTACATAGAAAACCCTAAAGACACCACCAGAAAATTACTCGAGCTAATCAAAGAATAGAGCAAAGTTGTAGGATATAAAATTAATACACAGAAATCCCTTGCATTCCTATACACTAAGAATGAGAAGACAGAATAATTAAGGAAACAATCCCATTCATCACTGAGATGAAAAGAATAAAATATTTAGGAAACAATCTACCTAAAGAAACAAAAGACCTGTATACAGAAAACTATAAAACACTGATGAAAGAAATCAAGTTGACAGAAATACATGGAAGGAGAAATATAACATGTTAATGGATCAGAAAAATCAATACAAAGAAAATGAGTATTGTACTCAAAGCAATCTATAGATTTGATACAAGCCCTTCCAAGCTACCAACGGTATTCTTCACAGAACTAGAACAAATAATTTCACAGTTTCTATGGAAAAACAAAAAACCTCTTATAGCCAAAGCAATCTTGAGAAAGAAGAATGTAACTGGAGGAATCAACCTGCCTGACTTCAGACTATACTACAAAGCTACAGTCATCAAGACAGTATGGTACTGGCACAAAGACAGAAATATAAATCAGTGGAACAAAATAGGAAGCCCAGAGATAAATCCATGTATCTATGGACACCTTATCTTCAACAAAGGAGGCAAGGATATACAATGGAAAAAAGACAACCTCTTTAACAAGTGGTGCTGGAAAAACTAGTCAAGCACTTGTAAAAGAATGAAACTAGAACACTTTCTAACACCATACACAAAAATAAACTCAAAATGGATTAAAGATCTAAATGTAAGACCAGAAACTATAAAACTCCTAGAAAAGAACATAGGCAAAACACTCTCCGACATAAATCACAGCAGGATCCTCTATGACCCACCTCCCAGAATATTGGAAATAAAAGCAAAAATAAACAAATAGGACCTAATTAAACTTCAAAGCTTTTGCACAACAAAGGAAACTATAAGCAAGGTGAAAAGACAGCTCTCAGAATGGAAGAAAATAATAGCAAAGGAAGCAACAGACAAAGGATTAATCTCAAAAATATACAAGCAAATCCTGGAGCTCAATTCCAGAAAAATAAATGACCCAATCAAAAAATGGGCCAAGGAACTAAACAGACATTTCTCCAAAGAAGACATATAGATGGCTAACAAACACATGAAAAGATGCTCAACATCACTGATTATCAGAGAAATGTAAATCAAAACCGCAATGAGGTACCATTACATGCCAGCCAGGGTGGCTGCTATCCAAAAGTCTACAAGCAATAAATGCTGGAGAGGGTGTGGAGAAAAGGGAACCCTCTTACACTGTTGGTGGGAATGCAAACTAGTACAGCCACTATGGAGAACAGTGTGGAGATTCCTTGAAAAAATGGAAATAGAACTTCCATATGACCCAGCAATACCACTCCTGGGCATACACACTGAGGAAAACAGATCTGAAAGAGACACGTGCACCACAATATTCATTGCAGCACTGTTTCTAATTGCCAGAACATGGAAGCAACCTAGATGCCCATCAGTAGACAAATGGATAAGAAAGCTGTGGTACATATACACAATGGAATATTACTTAGCCTTTAAAAAGAATTCATTTGAATCAGTTCTATTGAGATGGATGAAACTGGAGCCCACTATACAGAGTGAAGTAAGCCAGAAAGATAAAGACCAATTCAGTATACTAATGCATATATATGGAATTTAGAAAGATGGTATTGATAACCTTATATGCAAAACAGAAAAAGAGACACAGATGTACAGAACAGACTTTTGGACTCTGTGGGAGAAGGCGAGTGTGCGATGTTCTGAGAGAATAGCATCGAAACAAGTATACTATCAAGGGTGAAACAGATCGCCAGTCCAGGTTGGATGCATGAGAGAAGTGCTCAGGCCTGTGCACTGGGAAGACCCAGAGGGATGGGATGGAGAGGGAGGTGGGAGGGGGGATAGGGATGGGGAACACATGTAAATCCATGGCTGATTCATGTCAATGTATGGCAAAAACCATTACAATATTGTAATTAGCCTCCAACTAATAAAAATAAGTGGAGAAAAAAAAAAAAAAAAAGAACCAGACATGGAACAATGGACTTGTTCAAAATTGGGAAAGGAGAACAACAAGGCTCTATATTGTAGCCTTGCTTATTTAAATGTTATACAGAGTACATCATGTGAAATGCTGTGCTGGGTGAATCACAAGCTGGAATTAAAATTGCCAGGATGAATCTCATCAACCTCAGATATGCAGATGATACCAATCCAATGGCAGAAAATGAAAAAGAACTAAAGAGCCTCTTTATGAGGGTCAAAGAGGAGAGTGAAAAAACTGGCTTGAAACTCAACATTCAAAAAATGAAGCTCATGGCATCTGGTCTCATCACTTCATGGCAAATAGAAGGGTAAAAAGTGGAAGCTGTTATAGATTTTATATTCTTGGGCTCCAAAACTGCAGTCATGAAATTTAAAAAATGCTTTCTCCTGGAAAGGAAAGCTATGACAAACTAGACAGTGTATTAAAGTCACTTGGTCAACAAAAATCCATATAGTCAAAGCTGTAATTTTTCCAGTAGTCATGTCCAGATGTCAGAGTTGGACGATAAAGAAGGCTGAATGTTGAAGAACTGATTCCTTCAAACTGTGGTGCTGGAGAAGACTCTTGAGAGCTCCTTAGACTGCAAGGAGATCAAACCCTAAAGGAAGTCAACCTTGAATATTCATTGAAAGGACTGATATTGACGCTGAAGCTCCAGTACTTTGACCACCTAATGCAAAGAGCCAACTCATTGGAAAAGATTCTGATGGTGGGAAATATTGAGGGCAGGAGGAGAAAAGGGGTCAGAAGATGGATGATTGCATGGCATCACCAACTAATTGGAAATGAATCTGACCAAACTTTTGAGATAGTAAATGACAGGCAGGCCTGGTGTGCTGCAGTTCATGGGGTTGGACAGAGTCAGGCACTGCTTAGCAACTGAACAACAGCAAGCACATACAAGTGATCAGTAGATGTTTGCATTTTTCCAAAAGTGTTACTTAAAGACTCGATGCACCAATTACTTGAGTAAGGAGAAATGGTCTGTATGTTAAGTGCCTGTGTGTTTGGTAAATGAATTAGAGCAGTTTCAGTGGATTCTGTGACCATGAGCAATATTATTGGAAATGTGTATGTGTGTGTCTGTGTGTGTTGAGGGAGAGAGGTGCTATTTCTGAGGAAACTTTAAAAGGAATGGCCTGAGGCTTTCATGAGGCCAGGTATTTGGATGCAGGGCCTGTTGTTTCTGCTCTCTGGGTGGTGGCAGTGGATCTCTCCCTGAGGAATCACTTCAAGTGAGATCTGTCAAAGAACAGACCTGTTGGAAGATGTGTCCTTTTGGTCACAGTCTTTCTGTGCGTCCCCTTCCACTGGACTTAAGCAGCAGCCAATTAAAATGGCAGTTAAATGTGTTTGCAATACAAGTCACAGACTTACAGACAGTATATTCAAGTCATATATCTGATAACGTTTCACACTCAGACTAGATTAAGAATTCTCAAACTGCAATGATAGTAAATAACCCAATTAAAAATGAGCATAACACATGAATGATGCTTTACTAAAGAGAACATAAGGGTGGCAAAACCCCAAAACAATAGTCATTAAGGAAATGACTATGATATTATATCACCACACTCCTAATAGAATGGGTAAAAAATATGTATAGTGACAATACCAATTGTTGATCAGGATGGGAAGCAACTAGAATTCTTATTTGTTGAAATTGAAAAATGATACAACCACTCTAGAAAGCTGTTTGACAGTGTCTTTATAAAATTAAATATTCATATCATACATCATCTAGAATGCTATCCCTTGATATTTACCCTAAAAAATGGCAACTTGTTTTCACAGACAAATCTGCGCATGAAGGTCTATAACAGCCTATTCATAATTACCCCAAACTGGAAAGAACCCAAATGTCTTTCAACAGGTACATACATAGCTGTGTCAATACAGTATCAATCAATATCAATACAGTGGAGTACTACTCACCTATAACAACTTCGATGAATCTCAAAGGATTTATAATAAGTGAAGGAAACTGGACAGCAATGACTCTTGTGATTCCTTTTATATGGCATTCTGCAAAAAGTTAAACTATAGGGATCAAAAACATATACATCTTTGCCAGGATTTATGAATGGATGTAATGAGTGATTATTAACCCCCTAAAACAAGGGGGTTTTAAGATGAGAGAAGAGTTTTATGTCTTGATTACTGTGATAGTTATATGAATATGTATATGTGTTAGAACTCACAGAACTATAAGGTGAAAGAGACAAAATTTTTCTGTATATTTTACTGCCTGATAATTTAAAATTTAAAAAATCAGTCTATATCTCACCAAGAAAGGTATTTGCACTGTAGGAAGACTTTAGATTCCTGGGCTCCACATGAATTGCAACTGTTTGTTTTTTTTTTTTTCCTTGCAATTAGGCAGTCAATAACCACTAGTTGGGTTTATTATTAACCATTCTGTCATCAGATTGACACACTTCTTTCAGTGTTTCAGTAAGCAGTGGGTTACTGTTGATCCTCCTGACCCGGGAACTAGGCTGCCTAACTCTCAGATAATTATGGGCTACAGGCAGGCTTGAATTTGAGCCCAGGTTTTGCTACACATCAGTTATATGACTTTAGACTTAAACTGTCTTAGTTTAACTTAGATAAGATCCTTATCTTTAATGTGATATATATTGTGAAGTTTAAATGAGATAATCCATGGAAGAAAAGCTCATACACAGTTGCTGGTTCACAAAGAGTGATCTGTACAATAGATTCCCCCTCATATTTCTCTTCTTGTATTATTCCTGTATTATTTACTTTTTTATTCCCTTATACCTTCTCTCTTCTTCCCTTCCTTATTTTCTTTCTTCCCTCTTTTCATTACGTTCAGAAGAATTTCTGTATTTGTTCATTGATGAACTTGGACTTACCATAGTAAACAAACTATTACTAAAAAAAATTGTTTGAATATCTCCAGGTAAAAGAGAGATGTAAAATGGTGTGGGAAAACAAAACCATTGTGGTGGAATTTTTTCTGAAGGGGCTTTCTGGTTACCCAAGGCTTGAGCTACTCTTTTTTGTGCTAATTTTAATAATGCATGTGGTCATCCTTCTGGGAAATGGCACCCTTATCCTTATCAGCATCTTAGACCCCCATCTTCACACCCCTATGTAATTTTTCCTGGGGAACCTCTCCTTTCTGGACATCTGCTCCACCACCACCTCCATTTTCCCCATGCTGGTGAGCCTCCTCTTAGAAGAAAAGACCATCTCCTCTTGCTGTGCTGTGCAGATGTTCCTTGGCTTGGCCATGGGGACAACAGAGTGTGTGCTCTTGGGCACGATGGCCTTTGACCAGTATATGGCCACCTGTAACCCTCTGAGATATTCTGTTATCATGAGCAAGGCTTCCTATGTGCCCATGACAGCTGGCTCCTGGTTTGCAGGGGTTATCAACTCTGCCTCATGAACTGCGTTTGTGGTGCAGTTGCCCTTTTGTAGGAATAATGTCATCAATCATTTCTCCTGTGAAATTTTGGGTGTCATGAAACTGGCTTGTGCTGACATCTCAGGCAATGCATTCATCATGTTTGTGGCTACGACATTGTTTACATTGATACCCCTTCTCTTGATTGTCATTTCTTACTCATTAATCATTTCCAGCATTTTGAAGATCCACACTTCTGAGGGGAGAAGCAAAGCCTTCTCTACCTGCTCTGCTCATCTGACTGTGGTTATAGTATTCTTCAGAACTATTCTCTTCATGTACATGAAGCCCAAGTCTAAAGAGACACTCAATTCAGATAACATGGATGCTACTGACAAACTTAAAACTGTGTTCTATGGAGCAATGACTCCCATGATAAGTCCTTTAATCTACAGTCTCAGAAACAAGGATATGAAGGAAGCAGTGACACATCTATTTAATAGAAGTTTCTTCAGCAAGTGAATGGAAGAAGTATAGGATTGGAAATATGTTGGACAGTGTTGAAACTTGAGAATTATGTAGTGTTTGGTTATTTTGACAGGTTTTTGTAATTTTTATATTTTATTTTATATTTTAACTTTTTTATATTTTAAAAATTCAATAATGGCATATAGCATTTCAAAGTTATTTCATGCTCTTTATAAGGAATTTACAAGATACAAGACAGTAAAATGAGAAGAAGAGAGAGATCACCTATTACTCTAACACTTTATGAAAAATATGCTCTATTCATTGTAGCATTGGCATTGTGTGTTACATGCCCTTTTATGTCCACATTTCATGCAATACTATTTTATAGGCATTACTTCATTAAATCTTTCAAAGTAAATAATTGTCTTTGTTGGGAAAAAACCTAAACAGAAATCTCCCAAAACATTGTACCTACTTTCCAGTTGTAGTTTCCCACTAATCTCCAAGTAGTTTAAACCTGTAAATGCTATTTTCTTGCTCAGTATTTCGAATATTTTATTTTCCTATGGAGTTTACTGATATTGAACATTTGCAACTCTGGAGGGAGTGGGTAAATGGGGCTTTTGGGTGAGCCCTATGCAATCAATCAGGATGTCTTTTGTGTTTCCTTAAATTCTTTTTTCAGCTTACATGATGATATTATCATAAAGAACACTTTGCAAAATTAATACATAGTTTGAAATTCAGTCTGCTCATCCAAGTAAAAACGTGGACAAATGTTGAGTTAGATGGGAGGTCATATCAGTGTGATTTAGAAGACCAGATTCTTTGATATCCTGAGGATCTTAATTACTTTTCTAAATCTTAGAATATCCAAGCTCTTGGTTTTAGTGTATATCTGACTTTATGTCTTATCTCTGTTACTAACTAGGGTAGTGATCTTTGGAAGCAGAGAATTGGGAGAAATTATCTTGATTTTCCTTGGCTTTCTCTTCAAATTTTCACTCTATTTAAAGAGAACACTTCTAATTTACAATCTAAGATGAATGATAGGTTTGTTTAAGAATGAGGCACATCCTAGGAAATTCATTTGGTTGGACACATTTTATATTGATAAATCTGTAAATTCATAGAATGTTGAGCATAAACATTTTTTACATAGACAAATAAGAAAAAATGTTTGTGGTATTTGTGATATATTTATTTTATTATTCCAAGGTTACTGTTTAATTTTAGTAGAAGGAGTATTAAATAGTCATGAACTATATTGAATTACTTCTAGCTTCCATCATCATCATTCACAGATTAAATCTGATGGCAAAAGTTGAGACCGTTGATGTATCAGATTCATACTGTGACAAAAGAAGTTATGAGAACCTATTACTTTCCATACACCAGCTCATAGAATTCCATCCACCTCAACTAAGAGTTCCAAGTAGGTGGAAAACTTCTGAAGTTAGGCATGTTATCTTTGATCCACAGGATATCCTGCATGCTAATTTTGTCTTTTCTAAGAACTTGAGTCCAGCTGCTTCCAGAAACTCTCTGAGATGACTGATCTAGGTCCGAGTCTTTTAACAATTTATAAATTTCCTCTAGAAAATGTATTAAAGCAAATAGAAATTTTAATGTGTGTATTTCTCCTCAGAGTAGAACACCAGAAGGGGGTCCCCTTCAAAGGATTGTGGAATCAAGATGTGGAGGAAAGAAAGGCAAGTCACCTGTTTTGATGTTGCCATGTATTCAAGTTTGCTTGGCAAATACATTCTCATTATGTTAAATACACTATCATTATAATACAGATATACTTGTTTAATACTTGAGCCTCTAAAGGATTCTTCATTCAGAAAATTTATTATGAAAGTCTTCTGTATTTTACTAATTTTTCTTAGGATTTGTGATTTGAAAAAAAAGGTTTTGAGAAGGAATGATAACACCCCCACACTATCATCTAATGATAAAATTAAATGAAATAATTTCATTCTGGTTAAATCATCCAGAGTGTATTCTGTCATTTGTAACTAAGCCATGATTGACACTTATGGCAAATGAGGCCCTCTTTGCTTTGGTTTGTTTAGTTTCCTCCATCTTCCCCTAACCCCCATCTGCCTCTTTATTTAGGTTTCTTTGATGCTGAGTTTTTCTTTCCCTGAATTCATGATGCCATGTCTTGTCTTTCACCCTTGTTGTTATTGGTTCTGTTTCTTGACATTTTCTTCCCATATTCCTTCTTTCTCAAGTTTTTACTCACAAATTAAGGATCAGTTCACCTATCACCTCTCTTGGAAATTACTTCTTGATTCTGAATTGCCTTCATTTTTACCTCCATAGCACACTAAGTCACCATTTTTATTGCAGCATTAGGTAAGTGTAAGCTTCCTAATGGGAGGGACTGGCAATGGGAAAAACTGGGTCTTGCCCTGATGAGCAGGGCCTTATTCAGTGCAACTTTAATCCAATTATTTGCTGATGAGTGTGGCATTGCATTCCCTTCCTGGTAGTTTTTTGGCCTAAGGCCAACCTCAAGGCCAGATTCCCTGGGGATTCCTGAGATGGGAATCTGAGTTCTTATTTCTGGAGCTGAACTTCCGAACAGAACATGCAAACACTCACAGTTGCATGCAAGTGAGTAGGATTTATATTAAAGAGAAAAAAGTACAAAGCTCTCAGCACAGATACTCAGTCAGTTCAGTTGAGTCAGTCAGTCATGTCCGACTCTTTGCAACCTCATAGAATGCAGTACACTTGGCTTCCCTGTCCATCACCACCTTTTGGAGCTTGATCAAACTCATATCCGTTGAGTCAGTGACACCATCCAACCATCTCATCCTCTGCCATCCCCTTCTCCTCCTACCCTCAATCTTTCCCAGCATTAGGGTCTTTTCCAAGGAATCAGTTCTTCACATCAGGTAGCCAAATTGTGGAGTTTCAGCTTCAGCATCCATCCTTCCAATGAATATTCATGACTGATTTGCTTTAGGATTGACAGGTTTGATCTCCTTACATAGACAGCATAAACACTGAGAGGGTGTAAATAGTCCCCCAGAAATACAGGACTTACAGCAGTTTATGTCCTTAGTATTGATCTGTGCATTTTTGGTTGGCTCCTGTCCTTAAAATATGTACTTTCTAACCAATAAGTTTAAAGTTTGCATTTTAACGTAACATCTTTATGGCCCTTGGATAGCAAGAGGATCAAACCAATCTATCTTACAGGAAATCAGTCCTGAATATTCATTGGAAGGATGGATGCTGAAGCTGAAGCTCCAATACTTTGGTCAACTAATGTGAAGAATTGACTCATTAGAAAATACCCTGATGCTGGGAAAGATTGAAGGCAATAGGAGAAGCGGATGACAGAGAATGAGATGGTTGGGTGGCATCACCAACTCAATGGAGTTTGAGCAAGGTCCAGGAATTGGTGATGGACAGGGACGCCTGGCATACTGCAGTCCATGGGGTTGCAAAGAGTCACTACTGAGCAACTGAACTGAATGGTTTGTATTGATCCTTAGATTAAGTTCCCACCCTTTATCGTGCCCCCTGGCCATTTAAAAGTGGACCAGATGTAAGGGCTAAAGATTAATGGATCACCAGTTGTTTTTCCCTCAGGCATATGGAAGAGATGTTAATTACTGACCTTTCCTGGATCTGAGTGCTGATAATTTATCAGACCAAGGACACATTTCAGGAATTCGGGACAAAAGGTATAGTTTTAGGTTAATGGAGTGAGATGTTTATTGAAAACTGGAATGAGGTCTCAGAGTCCTACACTGACTGCCTAGCAATTTCTACCTCATTCCCAGTCCCTTTGTTGGATCCTCAGGAGGGGAAGCCTGATGTGGGTTTCAGAACTTTCACAACAGTAGGAGAACTTAGTGGGTATTATTCTCCAGTTTGTGGGTCACCCACCTGGCAGGTATGGGATTTGATTTTTATCATGCTGCTACCATCTCCCTGCAGCTTTGTCTTTGTGCAGCTTCTTCTTTGTCCTAGGATATAGTATATCTTTTTTGGTGGGTTTCAGAGTCCCCTTTGATGGTTGTTGAACAACTAGTTTAATTTTGGTTCCTCTCAGGAGCTCATCTCAGGAGGAGATGAGTGCATGTCCTTCTATTCTGCCGTCTTGAACCAGAAGTCTCAATTTATTTTCATCATTGTTCTTTACACCTCTGTGTGTGTATTACTTAAGGATACACTTTCTTTCCTTGCCTTACTTTCTCTTCCTTTCTTTTTTCTTTCTTTATATATTTTTAAAATTTTTCTTTTATAGTATGTATCAGTTTTAGAAATTTATAATATGTTTATTCAAAAACTCAGCATTTGTATAAGCTAAATATATAAAGGGAATGTCTATAAAATCTATAGTTTCTAAAAAATCTATAAAGAAATTTTGTACTGTAAGTAACCATTTATACTTCAAAAATGGTGTAAGTGTGTTTGTGTGTTAGTATGAGTAGTGTAAGAGAGAGCCAGGGGGAGAGATAGACAGAGACAGAGAGAGAGAGACAGAGAGAGAATTCAACTGGGGAAACTTTGATAACATTGCACAGGGCTCCTCCTGATTCTGTGAAGCAGAGTAATAGTTTTCTTGTAATTAGGTCTTTAGGGCTTTATTTTTGGAGTCTCATAAGTTTTATACATATTTCATCTATGAAGCAATTTAAAATTTTACACAGAGGTTTAGAAACATCCTTTAGAACATTTAAATTGTGTCTCAAAGCCTGAAGCAGGTTCTTTAGGTATTTGTGGGTCTCCACAATGGGGTTGTATTTCAGCCTGGGCTTCAGGGGCAAGTTGTCCTATTCCTAAAATTTATTGCTAAATATTAATTTTCTTTATTTTGAACTAGAGGAATCTAACAATGCTTTACTTGAACTCGAGGAATTTATCCTAGTTATCATACCTGCAACCTGCATATTTCTATAGATGTCAACAAATCAATGAATTTCTATGGCAAAATGATTACTACTCCTCAGTAGCTACCTCTTTAGAGGTTCAGCTACTAATGAGGAGTCATGAAAATTGGCTACAGGTAAAAAAGAAAGATAAAAATATCTATTGTTGCTCCAACCTCGAAAGAGAGTTAGTACCTGGTTTGAAGGTAAGTTATTGTAAAGACAAGAACCAAATCTTATCAACTACAAGCAAGAGTTGGACCGATGGGTTAAATGTGTCAAGTTTGAAATTAAGATGTTTTTTCACTGAAGAGAGACTAAATATTGGAAATGGAATTTAAGGGTCTAGTCAGTGAGAGATAGTAGGGAGACATAAAGACTTTTGAGATCACAAGAGCAGTTTAACATGCAAAGGCATTGAGCAAGGAACAGAAAGGAATTTGCCCAGTAGTTATGAATTACTTTGTGTCAATGTGTAGCTTTTTAGAGTAGCACACAGTATTTGAACACTCTTATCATGTTTAGCTAATTAAGACTCACTGCATAGTAGCCAGGGAACTCTGTGTCCTGTAGCATGAATTCATAACAAACAGGTCTTTCCTTGTCCTCTGGCAGCAGCTCTGATTCATTTGGCTCGGTCAGCTGAGAACAAGGTGAACTCCATGCCAGATACTGTGCTAGGGACTCTTTGTGCAGAGAACACATGTGAGGAGAAAAACTATGACCAACTTGCCTTAAAGAAACCTCATATCTGAAATAGATGATTTACCAAAGCAGTGAATAGCCAGAAAGAGACCTGATTGAGCATTATCTTTGTGTGTTTGCATACACTATTGGTGACTATTTTGAATATTTGCTTTTCTATCATTAGGTTATAATTGTAGAAATGAGTGACTTTTTCATTTATTTTTTTATGTCATAGACTTTCTAAAAATGTTAACACAGTCTCAGTTAAAAAAAATTCAGCCATCTTTTTAAGACAAGGAACATACTACTGCCTCCCTAAAATCCTATTTTTTTTATGGAGTGAATTGAACCTTATGAGTGATTTTTCCTTTTTGCCACTCAGTTGCTGACATTCAAAGGGTCAGAGTGTGATAAAGGATTGGAGTGTTATATACTGTGATAAAGTATATTAGGATCTGATGGTAAGATGAGCATAATACCATCTGTCAGAACACTGTGTGTGACGTGAGTAAACTTTTCAGCTGTATCTTCCTGTCCATATGAAAAGACGATGACTGGTTCAAAGATGAAAAAGACTAACAGAAGGAAGAACCATGATAGAGAGGCATAAAGGAAACTACTAATAGTGGAAACCATTATTGTGGTAATTGTATAATATATACTATCTCATTTAATCTTATCAACAAATATATGGTACAGGTGCTATCTTTATCTTCATGCTATAGCTGGGGAAGGTGGTGATCAGAAATATGCCCACGCCACCCTGGTTAGTAAGGGGCAGAGTTACCATTTAAACTAAGCCTACCTCCAAGGCTTGTGTTCCTAACAGTTTTATGGAGTATGTTTGGTAGAATATCATGTAGCATGGAGGCAGCTCATGGAACAAGGATTTTTGTAGAGATGATTTTTACAGGTGTAGGTATAACCTCCATTATTCAGTGAACTTCACATGAATCTACTGCCCTTTGGGGTCTCAAGTCATTTACACAGTAACCCAGAAAATCTGAAAAATGCTAACAAAATGCAAATTTTATAAAAAGCTACAAAATGTTAAGAGCTGGGGATAGGAGATGAGTTTAGAATGGGGAAATGAAGTTGAGCTTGGAGTGATTCTGGGGTGACTAGTTATGCCCAGAAATTGGGAAGATAGACCTGAGATTCAGAGCAAAGTAACGTTTAAAGATAGGGAGACAAAGAATTCTGAAGAGGGAAGGGTTTTTGTACTTGTGAGTGAAGCAAGAATAACAACTAACATTTATTGAGCTGTAATTTTATTCCAGGAATTTTACTAGCTCCTAAAGGTAGTAAAACATTTAATGGAAAGGAAATGACTGGGGTAGAAGTACAGATTCTAAACCAGATCAGAGGATAGCTTACAGCTTGATGAAGGGACAGGAGATCCATATGGGCCTGCAAATCCTAATGATACTACTGAAAGTATGTTGAATATTAAACATGAATATTTAAAGGACTTGTTAGTCTTTAGCAGTTCCCATTTAAGGTATGATACCGAATAAGAACAATTTTTAACCATATGTAGTTGTGTCCCATGGCAGTGGATGGTTTGATGTAGTATGCTATCAAAAAAGTGAAAGGAGAAAGGTTATACATCTCAAAGACAAGAATTCTTTAGCTTAAATGTAATTTATTTTATGATAGGTATTATAGTCACAAGATTCAAAAATTTTAAAAGGTACTGAATAACATACAGTGAACAGCCTCCCTTCCATTTCTGTTAATAAACTATTCATTTCCTTTCCTAGAGATAACAAGCTATTCCTGTTTATTTTTCTATAAGTATCCTACATAGGAGCAAAAAAATGTTGGTATATATGTGTGCATGTGTGTGCCTCTGTGTGTGTGTGTGTGTACAGACACATATAGTGACTCAGACGGTAAAGAGTCTGACTGCAGTGCAGGAGACCTGGGTTCAATCCCTGGGTCAAGAAGATCCCCTGGATAAGGGAATGGCAACCCACTCCAGTATTCTGGACAGAGGAGTCTGGCAGGCCCCAATCCATGGGGTCGCATAGAGTCAGACACGACTGAGCTACTAACAGACACATATATGCAAAATATTTATACACAAATATTACTGTGCCTTATATACTGTTCTGAACATTTATATTGCTGTCTAGTCGTTAAACCACATCCTACTCTTCGGCAACTCCGTGGACCGTAGCCCACCAGGCTCCTCGGTCCTTGGGATTTCCCAAGCAAGAATACTGGAGTGGGTTGCCATTTCCTTCTCCAGTGGTTCTTGTCAACTACCACTGAGCCACCAGGGAAGTCAGTTCTGAATATTACTTTTCCACTTAATAGTTCTTGACGATCTTTCCCTATCAATGCACAAAAAGTCTCTTAATCTTTTTGACAGCACCAGTATTTCATTATTTCTATGTCCTCTTCTCATAGAAATTTAAATTGCTTCCACATCTGCTATTACAAATGGTAGTTTAATGAATCAGTTTTTAAATAAATTACTTTACACATGCACAGGCATAATTGTGTGGTAATTACCTAGCGGTAAATTCTGTAGTCAAAGTTGCATGCATGCCTTTATGATTCTGTTTAACACTGCCAATTTGTCCTCCACAGAGGATGCACCAATTTATGTGTTCACTGAGAATGTATAAGAGAGCCTGTCTCCTTACCTTTAGAAGGCAAGGTCATTAGAGATGAAACCATGGCTCATCCCTGTAAGACATCAGTGCAGTGATACCCAAGGATAAGTCACAGTGAGTGATATTAGGAAATTTTTCTGAGCAAAAGTTCTTTAGGAATTTGGTCACTACGTTTCTTAAACATTCCTTTCAACATATATATATATATATATATATATATATATATGTATGTGTGTGTATATTATATATGTATATAAACATATAAAGTCCCAAATAGAGTGACAAGGTGTCAATTAGCAATAATAGTCTCAATTCATGTATCAATTTGTGTGTTTCTAGCTAATATATATTTTTGATCTTCAAATTAATCTAAATTTGATTCTCCTAATTTATCTTGGTAGCCTCTTGGAATTGTGTGGTAGGGATAGAAATGGAGGAATATAACTATTCTTGTAGTTCTATCTTCATTTTGTGTTTGAGGGAGAATTTAGGAGATTAGAAGCAGTCTAGTTGAAAAAGTTCATTTGGATTTATCTGTAAGCTGGTGTAGAAACACCTGGATGAACTTTTTGGCCAACACAATAGTTATTTTTTACAAGCAAATGTTTGGTCTGTATGTCAGATTTTCAAAGTAGAGAAAGAAGCTAACTCACCACTCATGGAATGGAAAAAATGAACAAAGTGTTCAAGTCAAGGCAAACAATTGGTGTGTGACAATTTAATCAGCCAGCAGAAATAAGAAGGTGGGAAATATAAGTAATGCAAACAAGTATGTAATAAGAATAAAGTATATGGAAGGAAAGAAATGAAGTACATTTGTAATTGTATTCTAAAGTGATTGGAGTGAATATGCTCATAAAACAGCAATGACTGTAAAAAGAATTAACAACTTACGCCCATATATATGTTACACATAGTTAGTGATCAGATATTTTTATACAATTATTATATTTAATTCATTTTATTATAATAAAAAATGTGACCTGAAAGTCTAAAGTTATATATTTTTGGCAGCAAGTTACTTGATCCTTGTTGAAAATGCAACAAAAAATATGAATTATCTTTGGGCGAGACATTATGATTTATATATATATATACACACAATACATGTGTACACATAATCAGGGCATTTATTGAATGCCCTATTGAAATGTTTGAGAGAATTTTCTGTTATCTATATTTAATCAATTCTATATAAATATTTAAAATCAAGTTTTACTTGTGTATCTAGGATTATTTTTATATGCTTAGTTTCTGTGTTGCTTAGTGCACACCTGTTTATGACTGAAAACCTTCTTCATAAATTGTGAATGTTATAATTAATTGACCTATTTTTATCACATTCTGTACTTCCCTGGGTCAGGAAGATCTCCTGGAGTAGGAAATGGCAACCCACTCCAATATTCTTGCCTAGAAAATCCCACGGACAGTGGAGCCTGGTGTTCTGCAGTGCATAGGGTCACAAAGAACTGGACACGACTTGGTGCACACACAAAGAGCTGAAGTGGAGCCTCCCAGGCGGCGCTGGTGGTAAAGCTCCTGCCTGCCAACCAGGAGATGTGAGAGATGTGGGTCAGTCCCGGGGTCAGAAGGATCTCCTGGAGAGGGAAATAGCAACCCACTCCAGTATTCTTGCCTGGATGTCAATATCATAAAAGTGGAATTTAAATTTAAAGGACAAAATGTGATAAAAATTAATTGTAACATTCACAATGTATGAAGAAGTTTATCAGCCATAGACAAGTATACACCAAACAACCTAGAAACGAAGCATATAAAGATAATTGTAGATATACAAGTAAAACTTGATTCATTTCAGTTCAGTAACTCAGTTGTGTCTGACTCTTTGCAACTCAATGGATTGCAGCACGCCAGGATTCCCTGTCCACCACCAACTTCCGGAGCTTGCTCAAACTCATGTCCATCGAGTCAATGATATGATCCAACCATCATTAGATAGAGTTAATTGAATACAGATAAAAGAAAATAATCTCAAATATTTGAATAGGGCATTTAATAAACCTGATTATGTGTATACATGTATTATTATTATATATATATAAATAATATATTTCCCCCAAAGGGAATTCATATTTTTATTTTTTGTTGGCATTTACAACATGGATCAAGTAAATGGAACCAAAAATATGCAACTTTAGAATTACAGGTCACATTTTTTATCATAATGAAATGAATTAGATAGAATAAAATGGAATAAAAATATCTGATCACTAGGTATGCATATCTAGATAACACTTGGATTAAAGACAGAAGGAGAAAAAATTATCTGGAAACCAGTAACAAGAACATTTCATATCGAAACTTAGTCTATAGTAAAACAAAGTGTTTTAAATGACTCAGAACTAGAAAGAGGATAAAGATAAAATATTAAGAAATATTTTTTTCTTATTTCTTGAAATTAGAAAATGCCAAATAAGCCTAAAGAAATTTACAAACACAAAAGCCTACATTAATGAAACAAAGTGGAAAGGACAAATCTCTCCAATAGCATTAAAAAAAATTTTTTTTGGAGAAAACTTGTAATAGGGGAAAACCTCTTGTGAAACTATTGGAAAGATAAATCAATTAAGAATAGCAGTGAAAAAGTAGATAGAACTACTCATAAGGGGAGACTACAGAATTATGAAGAATTATACACTAATAGATACATTTTTGTCACAGAAATGAATAATTTCCTTCAAAATATAAAGAATTAAAGTGCGCTTAAATCACCATATTGAAATCTCTCTGACTAATCCCCTATTTTAGTCTGATATTTCTTTTGAAATATTAGTATTGTCTATTAGATTACAAGATATTCTAGACTGTGAGTCAAGTTCTCTGCAAAATGAACAATTAAGTTTGAACTCCATAGCCATAGGCTTGGATTCAAGTTCTGGCTCAACCACTTATTTAGCTATGACCATGACCTTGACCTTAAGCAAATTACTTATTTTCTTGCTTTTTTATTGGCGAAGTAATTGGCAACCCACTCCAGTATTCTTGCCTGGAGAATCCTGTGGACAGAGCAGCCTGGTGGGCTGATGTCCTTGGGATCGTATAGAATCGGACACGACTGAAGCGACTTAGCATGTGTTCCCTTTTTATAATGAATGACAATGCTAATAATAGCAATAATTGCCTAATAGGGGTGATTCTCAGACTAAATTAGGTAATGTACAAATAAAATAATTAGTTGAGTAAGAAATATTAGTCCTTTGGTCCTTGACTGTATTCATTTATTCAACAAATATTTCTGAACCTCTTATCTCTGTATCTGTTACATTGTAGAGACTGGTATTGTAGAAGTAAACAAGAAAAAGTCCCTGCCTTGATAAATTTTTCATGCTAATGGACAAGTCAGATAATAAGCATAACAGTATAACATGGAAAAGTGACAAAATCATTAATCTATTGTGTGGTGGTTTGTTGTTGTTGTTTAGTCACTAAGTTATGTCCAACTCTTTGTGACCCCATGGACTGTAGCCCCCCAGGCTCTTTTGTCCATGAGATTTCCCAGGCAAGAACACTGGAGTGAGTTGCCCTTTGCTTTTCCAGTGGTGGTTTGTAGCCAATAAAAATAGTTTATTTTTCAGTTACACATAATGCAATACTCATATTTATTTTAAACTCTAGTTAACTTGTGGTGACAAATATGAGCAAAAGCTCAGGCTTCAGCAAGGAAGACTTGGGTTTGAATCTTCCCTCTGCTCTAAATTTACCTTTAATTGAGTTTACTTAATATTTTGCTTTGATTTATTTATTGTAAAATGCGGATGATGATACCTCTCTCCCAGAACCTTGATGAAATTCAATAAATTACATGGCATATTGCTTGTAGCTTGAAATATGTTTGTTTCTCTTCCCTTCCCCCTCTCTATTCTATTTGGTCCACTTTCTTTCTTTTCTTCTTTCTTTGATCTATTCCTTTTTATATTTTGCTTTCTTCCTATGAGTATATGGTACTTCTACATTGGTACATAGTTGAATATAATCATAGTAGAGTACATATTTTATCTTAACATATTCTCATGTATTACAGGTGAAGAAGAAAGCATAGAATGGAATGGGAAAACCAAACCATTCGGGTGGAATTTTTTCTGAAGGGGCTTTCTGGTTACCCAAGGCTTGAACTACTCTTTTATATGCTAGTCTTAATAATGTATGTGGTCATCCTTCTCGGAAATGGCACCCTTATTCTCATCAGTATCTTAGACTCCCACCTTCACACCCCTATGTACTTCTTCCTGGGGAACCTCTCCTTCTTGGACATCTGCTTCACCACTGTCTCCATTCCCCCCATGCTGGTGAGCTTCCTCTCAGAAAAAAAGACCATCTCCTTCTCTGGCTGTGCCGTGCAGATGTTCCTTGGCTTGGCCATGGGTACAACAGAGTGTGTGCTCCTGGGCATGATGGCCTTTGACCGGTATGTGGCTATTTGCAACCCTCTGAGATATTCTGTCATCATGAGCAAGGGTTCCTATGTGTCCATGGCAGCTGGCTCCTGGATCATAGGAGTTGTCAACTCGACAGTACAAACTGGGTGTGTAGTACAATTGCCTTTCTGCAGGAATAATGTCATCAATCATTTCACCTGTGAAATTCTGGCTGTCATGAAATTGGCCTGTGCTGATATCTCACGTAATGAGTTCATCATGCTTGTGGCCACAACCTTATTCATAATGACACCATTATTGCTAATCATTATCTCTTACACATTAATTATTATCAGCATCCTCAGAATTCGCTCTTCTGAGGGGAGAAGCAAAGTCTTCTCTACCTGCTCAGCCCACTTGACTGTGGTGATAATATTCTATGGAACCATTCTCTTCATGTACATGAAGCCCAAATCTAAAGACACACTTAATTCAGATGACATGGATGCTACTGACAAACTAGTATCTGTGTTCTATGGAGTGATGACTCCTATGATTAATCCTTTAATCTATAGTCTTAGAAACAGGGATGTGAAGGAAGCAGTAAAACATTTAGTGAGAGGTAAAAATTTTAATAAGTAAATGGAAAAGAGACAGGTGACGTTTATAATCACAATGTAGGAATCAATTAAGGAAATCAAAGTGTCAAATAGGTTCTTAATGCTGCATCAAATTTATCTCTCTATGCCCTCAAGCTCTAAAATATTATTTTTGGTCCAGAGCATAAGGAAAGTAAGTTAAGAAATTTCAGTATTTTAAGAGTCAATGATTATAGTTTGTTGTTGCTGAAGAGCTTGATTATGAGGCTAGTAGAGGGATAGTGTAGTAGGAAGAGAGATTTTAAGACAGGAGAAAGATATACTAGTGTCAAAACCTTAAAAATCTTTTGGCCAATTTCATAGTTCCTTACTTTGCTTACAAGACAGAATGATACCTACTTTCAGATTTTTAACACTAAGTTAAAATTATTAATTTGCAATACTATAACTGCTAAAATAATTCAGTTTACTTGGAGTTTGTTCAGATATGTAATGCTGATTGTTCTCTGTCTAGGTCTCTGTATACTGTTATACTTTTAGGTTCTAGAGCAATATTCTAACTATTATTAAAAAATATTTATTTTTGGTCACTTCTGTCTTAGTTGCGGCACATGGGATCCTCCTAGCTGTGAGGCAGGCAGCAGGTAGGATCTTAATTCCCTGACCAGGGATCAGTCTGGCCTCCCCTGCACTGACAGGTGGATTCTTAACCATTGGACCACCAGGAAAATCCCTAGGGTAGTATTACTTTTGTTAAGTTTTGTTCATCTCCAACTGTCTTTTTTGTTGGTTAGTCACTGAGTCTTCTCCAACTCTTTTGAAGCCCAGTGGACTGTGCCCACAAAGCTCCTCCCTCTATGGGATTTCCTAGGCAAGAATATGAATGGGTTGCCATTTTCTTCTCCAGGGCATCTTCCTGATCCAGGGATCAAACCCTCATCTCCTGCATTGGCAGATGGATTCTTCACCACTGAGCCACCAGGGTAGCCCCTCATATCCAACTAGGAGGCATTAAATTATTCTTTTCTACTTTCAACATATCTACTTTGGCATTTTTTTTTTAAATATACCTTATGATACATGGGATCTAACTGCTTCAGTCTTACAACCAAATACCTGATATTTAAAGCTGTAAATATAAATAACTTCTGAGTCAAATTATCCACTGATAAAAGTAGAGCTATATCTTTTTCTCTGTTCCATTGGCTCTCTACCCATGAAGTATTTAATGTATTGCCAAACCAAGAGGAATCTGTTATTAAGAAATGTGAATCTGTCTTTTAGATGTGTCTACATTTGATTTTTATCTGGGATTTATATTTCTTTCCTCTGTTTGTAACCTTCAACCTTTAAAAAAATTAACTTTGTCATTTTATTTAAAATATTTCTTTCTTTGGCTCTGTTGGATCTTAGTTGCAGCGTGTGGGATATTGCAGCACATGAGCTTTCTAGTTATGGCACGTGGACTCCAGAGCTCACGGTCTCAGTAGCTGCAGCACTCAGGCTTACTGTGCTTGTTTGTCCCAGGTGTGTGGGATTTTAGTTCCCCAGACAGAGATCAAACCCATGTCCCTTTCATTGCAAGGCAGATTCCCAGCCATTGGACCACAAAAGAAGTCCCTATTTCTTCTTGATGTGAGTGCACACTTCAGATTTTCATCTTAGACTTTAATGTTTATTTTAATATTACATCTCTTTTCTCTGTAACTGCTATCATATTAGCCTCTGAATTTTAAATTTTATTTAGTTTTGATTATGTTTATTTTAGAATTAAAAAAAAAACTTTGAGGTACTAAGTTCCTTGGTTTTATTTCTCTTTGATTGCTTTAGCTTTTTAATGCTAACAAAAATCCCATAATACTTAATTGTTCATTTTTATTTAGATTTTATAATATTCTTGGTTTTCTATCTTAATTTTTTTTTAAATCTTGTATTTATTTTCACTATAAGGAAGGCATACATTTCTCCCCTTATATTTCACAAATGAGGCAGTGAGGAACATTATACAGACTACCATAACACAAAGAGAGAAATTGAGTCTATTTCTATTGAGTACTTTCTATTTCTATCTCTATCTCCTTGAAACGTTGTTTTAACTCTATTAGTAATTTTCTGAAAATGTTCTCTGAGAAATTTGAGATAACCATCAGTTAATCATTCCCAGATCCTACATATAATTAAAAAAAAGAAAAAAAAAAAAAGACCTAACTGACTTCCTCTTGGAATGTTATGCTTTCTGAAACTGTACAGGGAATAAAATGAGTTCTTGGGAGTTTCTTTCTGAAAAGTTTATATATATATATATTATTTTTTGTGTTATTCTTTTACATTTACTTCTTTCATCATGATGGTCAATGAGAAGATGCCCCTAATGATGTTTTTTTTTTTTTTTTTGAAAAATGAGATCAGTTTTTTCACTGGTTTTCAGGTTTTCTCAATAGTTGGATTCAATGTTGGTCATTATGCACCCTCCCAGAAAGTGGAAACACCATATGGAAGATTGGTCTTTCTTTGGGAACAGAGACTAGCAGTTTTTGAACTTTATCTGACTTTATTAGGACAGAAAAATGTGCCATTCAGAGGGAGATAGAATACAGAAGTGTGAGGGAATATTTATTTTTAGAAACTTCTGGTTGTGGCTAATCATTTCTTACTTCTGATCACTATTTAGGCTTCTTGTTAGTCATTTGTGCCTGTTCTTCAGTGTCATCAATATTGATGTGGTTCTTTTTCCAGTTTGTTTTATGTCATGTGTGGATTATTTTCCCTTTGTTCCCTGAGCTATAGCTGGCTCTGGACTTCTTTTTACTAACTGAAGATTTGACGAAGCTATACGGAAATTACAATGCAGAAAAGGAAAAAAGAAAACCTTAATTAGACATCACTTCTCTTTCTTCCTAACCTCCACCATAAGGAAGATTCTTTATCATATGACTCTCTTCTTATCTCTCGTCTCCTATTATATTAATAGGGTTCACTGTGCCTCAGATTAGAATGATATCTTAAATGTATTATCGCCCTGAATTCCAAGGATGTATGATATTGTCAGAGATTGTTTGTTTTCCTAGCTTGACTCCACGGACTTAGATCTGGTCCTTGGAAGTGATCAGGTGTAGACCAAAGTTTAAGTAGTTTCCATCAGCCATGGCACAAACAGTACTGTTTTAGGTGCTGGTAACAAAATATGATGCCAATATTTTATGTGTGAAACATCCTGTGGTCTTGGAGTGTGATGACCCTAATGGAAACAAGCTTGGAATGGTGAGCATATGTTTCCATTTGCTCAGAACTGGTTTAATTAATACCAGCTGCTACAGTGTAGTTAGTAATTACTCATTTCATGTTAAAAGTGTCCTAGTTTGGATCATCTAATTTGTGGTCACACTAAACAGTAGGGCCTATTTGAGACAATGTGAGAATCAGATTCCAGGAGAGTGATAGGAATAGCAGATCATAACTGTGTGATAGCAGTATCCTGATGGGGAAAAGGCGGACATATATTCAGCACATGTAAGATACTCCCAGGGATTCTTCAAGTTAATTGGGAAGGTCGTTCATCAAATTTGGAGATAGTCCACTAGGAAAACATGCTACAAATTAGGTTTTGAATTGTCACTGAAAATTATGTAATGCCTATCCATAATAATAACTTTGTATGGCTCTATGAACATTCAGGCAGTAATTCACTAGAATGGTCATTATTTCTGGCAGCTCCTCATTAGGATACTAATACTGTATTATCTGTTTATTTAAAAAGTGTTATTTTCTTATAGAGGGACTGATAATTTGTTTTCCCACTGAAAATGTTAGTTTTTCCTCAGAAAATCACTTTAAAAATAATTAAACTATTTAAAAATGCAATTTAAAAGGTTATATAATGTTTAGTTATTACTAAATAGTGGCTATATTTTCCATGTTGTAAATACCTATTTCTAGCCTATGTTATATTCACTAGTTTCTATCTCCCACTTGCCTGCCCACATATCCTGCCCAACCCTGTACCGCTGGTAAGCCCTCATTTGTTCTGTTTGTTATTGTTCCATTGAGAAGTCACATCCAACTCATTGTGACCCGTTGAGCTGCAGCATGTTGGGCTTCCCTGTCCCTCACTCTCTCCTGGAGTTTGATCAAACTCAAGTCCACTGAGCTGGTGATTTCTTCCAACCGTCTCATCATCTGTCACCCCATTTTTCTTCTGTCCTCAACCTTCCCCAGCATCAGGGTAGAGGGGAGATCTAGATCTGTGTGTCTGCTTCCTTTCTGTCACATTCACTAGTTTGTTGTATTTTTTAGGTTCCATGTATAAGTGATTCATATAATTTTTTTTTCTTTGTCTGACTTGTTTCACTTAGCATAATGCCCTCTGAGTCCATTTGTATTGCTGCAAAAGGCAAATCTTTTACCTAAGTGTAAGGCCAGATACTACACAAATCCTGGAGGAAAACGTAGGCAGAACACTCTTTGACATAAATTGCAGCAATGATTTTTTTGGATATGTATCTTAAAGCAAAGGAAATAAAAGTAGAAATAAAAAAAATGGGGCCTACTTAAAGGCTTTTCCATAGTAAAGGAAACCATCAACAAAATGAAAAGATCACTTAGTGAATAGGTGAAGATATTTGTAAATCATATGACTGATAAAGGATTAATATTCAATATATATAAATGAATCATACAGCTCAAAGTCAAAAAAGCAAACAGCCTGATTTAAAAATGAGCAGAAGAACTGAATAGATATTCTTCAAGAGAGGAAATGCAGATGGCCAACAGGTACATGAAGAGATGCTCAGCATAGCTAATTATCAGGGAAATTCAAATCAAAATCATAATGAGATATCACCTCATACATGTCAGAATGGCTACCATCAAAAAGAACACAAATAACAATTGTCGGTGAGAATGTAGAGAAAAGGGAGCCCTTGTACACTGTTGGTGGGAATGTAAATTTGTGCAGCCACTATGGAAGACAATATGGAAATTTCTTAAAAAACTAAAAATAGAACTACCACATGACCGAGCAATTCCACTCCTGGATATATATCCATAAAACACAAAAACACTAATTCAAAAAGATATGTGCACCCGAATGTACGTAGTGGCACTATTTGCTATGGCCAAGACTGTAGATTGTCATCATGTGAAATGCTGGGCTGGATGAATCAAACACTGGAACCAAGATTGCTGGTAGAAATATCAACAACTTTAGATATGCAGATGTTACCACTTTAATGGCAGAAAGCAGAGAGAAACTGAAGAGCATCATGATGAAGGTTAACGAGGAGAGTGAAAAACCTGTCTTAAAACTCAGTATTCAAAAAATGAAGATCATGGCATCTGGTCCCATCACTTCATGGCAAATAGATGGGAAAAAAGTAGAAACAGTGATAGATTTTATTTTCTTGGGCTCCAAAATCATTGCAGATGGTGACTGTAGCCATGAAATAAAAAAGATGCTTTCACCTTGGAAGACAAGTTATGACAAACCTAGACAAGTATGTTTTTTTATAAACAGATTCCTTCTGAATGAGTCAGGATATGAGGAGCTAAGGTTCTAGAGAGAGTTAAACCTACCAAGACATTCTATTCTGAAGTGAAGGGAGGCCAAGTATCTGAATTAAGGAAGTTAAATGATCTCAAACGGTATAATTCATTTACCGCAGGAAGCACTAGCTAATTTTTAGGCTTCCTAGAGAAAGAGTGCTGAAAATTGAGCGAAAGGGGGTTAAATATGTTAGGTTAGGTTTTATCAGTCCCACAGTGGATATGAGATAAAAATTGAAGTCTGTTGACTCTTGAAAGGGAAATCTCCCTTATACAAACTTCAGGATCTCAGTTTGGAACCTATAGGGATAAATCTAAAATAGGAGATGAAACAGATTTTGGCCAAGTTCTACAAAACCTGAAATCCATCTCTAACTTGTCTCAATGACTCTTTGGATTAAAGCAATCTTTCCCAATCTAGGCTTGTATCAAAGCATAAAGGAAATTCTCTTTGTATAAATAAAACATCATCCAGAGATTATATGTTTTTTATGTATGATAACTGGTAAGATATAAGACCAAAAGATGAAGACAGATGATTGAAAGTCTCTCAGGATGATCCAAATATAGAAGTTATCAGACCTATTTGACAAGAACCAGTATTAACATGTACCTCAACATACAGTACAAGATGACGAGTTCACTAGAGCATTTGATGTTATATTAAAACGTCAAGTAGATGTTATGGAGCTGAAAAATGCAGCGAGAATGAAGAACTAAAGAGATGGATTTTCCACAACTTAGACAAAGTTGAAGAAAGGCTTAGCAAATTGAAAGGTTAATCAGTAGAAAATATCCAGACTGATGCATGGAGAAAAAAAGAATGGAAAATACAGAAAGGACTGTAAGAGCTACATGGGTCATGTTGGAAAAGTCTAGTATGTATAACTGAACACTCAGAGGGAGAGGAAAAAGAGGAAATGGGCTAGAAGAGAAACTGGCTAATACTGAATGATTTTCTCAAGCTTGTGAAAGACATCAAGCCTTAAACTCAAGGAGATCTATAATGTCAAGAAGGGTAAATAAAAAGAAAAAGATTTAAGAATCTCTTTGTAAAATTTTAGAAAACCAATAATAAAAATAAATATAAAATCTTATTAAGTGAATGTAAATAACAGACAGTTTTCCTCAAAGAAGTAGCAAGAAAACATCTTAGAGCCCAAATCTCACTTTGTGGCCATTTAAAAGCTGAATAAGAATGTTTTATCTTCTATTACTTTGATAACTGAGATAACTGTAGAGATTGCTGAAAGGAAATGGGTCACATTACAAGCTCAGAGGCTATTTGGGATGGCATCTCTACAGTTCTATTAATTGGAATGTTTGCTATATAGTTCAAGGGCCATCTGCAAAGGAATGGAATAGGCAAATAGTCTCCTCTAGTTCTGCTTCCACAGAAGTTTTTCAAGAATCAGGCCTTTTGCTTAGCCAAGTGGCTTGAAATAATTACAAAAATTTTACTGTTGTTTTTTTGCCCTGAATTTCTTAATTGAACTTGGAGAATTACACCCAGGAGAAACTGAAACTTTTTAAACTTCTTTAGGTTTCAGAATAACAATGTTAAATTGTTAAGGGAGTTGGAAGGTCCCTAAAAGCAGTAGGAGACTAGAGTAGTGAAGTTCCAGGGATTGCCCTTTGGAAGATTTTTGGAGAAAATCATAGTGGTGATTTGGGCAGAACAAATCTTTATATCATTATTTCTCTTAAATTATTAAACAGTTTTTAATTAACGTGAGCTATGTATGTTGACACTGTGAGTCAGGCAAGATTTGGGTTGATATTTTGCAAACTAGGAGTATCCATGTCCTTTTTCATTACCATCTTCTGAGTAAAAATATGTGCACAACCCACTTTAACACAGTTTTCAGAGAGTACCATAGAAATTGCAAAATTTAGAATCTTTTACTCTTTTGAGCACTACAGTAGACTCTCAAGAAAGACTTTGCTGAAGATCACCTTTAAATATTGAAGCACACTTTAACCAAAAGTGAAGATGCACATTCCGTGTGCTGAGGTAAATGGGAACAGACATTAACCATCACTTTCTGTAATCTCAGATTTACAAAATTTATTAATAGGTCTCAGCTAGGCCAGGAAACCAGAATAAAGATATTTACTTAAAAAAGAAGTGCTAGTTGGTATGGAAAATATTGAGATGAAGAAATGAGTTTTGATTGTCGGATAAAACTTTTGACTATGTGTTCCAGGTGAGACCCTGACAAAGATCTAAGATAAGAATGAAGGAATGAGTCGGACTCAATCTGGATGAGAAAAGGAGAATACTTCATTGTTGTGTTTCTAAAAGTAGACAAAAGAGCAGGTGATGGGAGGGAGGACATGAGGGCCCAGAGCCAGGAACGGAAAACTGAGTGCTGGGTGGGGAAAACCCCATAGAGAAACCCTCAGTGGAGGGGACGTATATGCTGACCAAAGTGGATTTTAGAGACCAGACATGTCTCACTTTTGCACTTCTGGAAATAACTGGTAAAGTGTTTCATTTTCATACATGGATTGGAGGTTGAAATTTAAATAGATTATGAAAAAGTTGCTATGTTTTAAAAATCTGAGTCAGTGTGGGCCAGCACTGTAGCAGCGTAGAGGCAATTATGCTTCAGGAAAGCGGGGAGAACATGAAATCATAAACCACTATTGTGATTCTGTGAAACATGAACGCGATCATGGAATTGGGGCTATTGAGGGAGAATTTAAATCAAGTTAATCTAGATCTTGCAAATCTGCACAAGATAGAAATTATTACCCTTCAGTTGGGTCCAACTCCTTGTTAACCAATGGATCGTAGCCAGTGCGGATCCTCTGTCCAAGGAATATTCTTGACAAGCATACTGGATGGGGTTGCCATGCACTCCTCCAGGCTTTCTTCTTGACCCACAAATCAAACTTGTGTCTCTTGCATTGCTTGCGGTTTCTTTACTGCTGAACCACCAGAGAGCCCTTACAATCAAGTTTCAAAGAGGTCAAGTGATTTGCTAAATTTTGCATGCCAGTAAATAGCATGGTTGGGTTCAGAGCCTAAAGTCTCACACTCTGAGGACAGTGCTCTAATTCCTTACAGAAGATGACCTTTTGGAAAGTATTTCTTCCTCTTCTAAGAGCACAAGTGATCATTGTCTTTTTCACGTATGACTGTATATCAGATACTTAAATCTAAGAGCTAATCATTTTGTTTCTTAATTCAACTAGTTTCTTTAAGATCAGAGAAATGATCAGAGAAATTTGCAGATGTGTATAACAAGTTCAGAGGTCTTCAGGCTTTTCTGTTGACACAGAGAACCACAGTGAAAATGCACTTATCTTAACACGTATTAAAAACTTGCCATGTTCAAAGCAGCCATATGTAATTAAAAATCTTAAATATGACTTATTACTTTGCTAGTGTTGTCAGGAACAATCTCTTCACAAGCTCAGCATCCACTGCAACGGCAATAGCGATGTGCATATCTGGGTATAGTCAGTGTGATATACTTGAACAACGTAACTGTGTACAAAGAATGCAGCTGTACTTATGATTTATGACATATAGTTTTGATAACTAATTGAAGTATTCAAGAAAATTAAGATTGGGGCCGGGAAGGAAAAGTACTTCAGATAGATAATTGTAGATTAAAATATATAAAATGTAAATTGGCATGCTAAGAATGTGGAACCACAGAGTGGTTGTTGTTTTAGACCAGAAGGTAGAAGTAGAGTACTGGAAGATGCGATCAGAGAAGTTCTGATGTTGAGAATGTTCAATGATGAGAATGTGAGGCTTGTGTAATTTGTGACTGAATTTGTTTGAACTCTATCTTGAAAGACAGTGGTTTCAAACTTTCTTCCATATGTGATCAGTTGTGAGATATATTGTAAATAATTTGATTTACATTATGAATTACTTAACCTTCTAATAAAGGATGGGTTCAAGATTACTCCATAGTCAAAAATGCATTCTTGAAGATAGATATCACATAGCGTTAGAGTGAGTGGACACTTGGCTGATCTCCTGTTTATATTCCTTAGTGTGTGGCATTTCCATCTGTGTGTTTTTTTTTTCCCACAAAATTTGAAACTTTTTGGAATGCAACCAATACCTTTCCTGTTGCAACTTTTACAGCAACAAAAAAATGTTTCTTTGCCCAGAAACGTCTTCTGATCTTTACCTTGACTGAGGCCAGTTCATATTTTGATTAAAACAAATCTCAAAATATCTTACTAAGCAATACCCCTGACGTAGGTTAGCATTTGTCTCTGTGTTCGCCTAGTTTCTTGGGGCATATGTATATCATGTTCTTGTAACTTTTAATTTATTTGAGTGAGTCTTTTATTTGATTTTGATTTACTTGAGAGAAGAACTTGTATAACTTCACTGTAGATTCTCAGTGCCTTAGAGTGCATTCAGTAAATGTTGGATGAATGAATGAATATTGCTAGTCATATTGGAAGGCAATGCTCCCTTTAAAGTTCCTCTACCAAAAACTCCTTGAAAGTTGGTAGAGTGTAAATTTTAAACATAGGCCATGTATACTTTTATTCACTATTACAGTTGAACAAAGAAGAATAAAATGGACAAGACAAATGCAACAGTCATTTCTAATTTTATTTTTCTGGGATTTACTCACTATCCCCAAATTGAAGTCATCATATTTGTGCTGTGCTTGCTGATGTACTTGATCACCTTACTGGGTAATATTATTCTGATGTCAGTTAGTGTCCTGGATTCTCACCTACACACACCCATGTACTTCTTCCTCAGCAACCTGTCATGTCTGGACATCTGGTATACTTCTTCTGCCCTGACTCCAATGCTGGCAAACTTTATTTCAGGGAAAAACACCATCTCATTCTCAGGGTGTGCTGCTCAAATGTACTTCTCTCTGGCCATGGGCTCCACTGAGTGTGTGCTCCTGTCTGTGATGGCGTATGACCGATATGTAGCCATCTGCAACCCCCTGAGATACCCCATCATCATGAACAAGAAGATTTGTGTTCAGATTGCAGCTGGCTCGTGGGTGACAGGCTCCTTCACTGCCCTGGTGGAAACTGTGTCTGTGTTGCAGCTGTCACTGTGTGGAAGGAGTGTCATCAATCATTTCACTTGTGAGATTCTGGCCGTCCTGAAACTGGTTTGTGTAGACACTTCCAAGGTGCAGTTAATCATGCTGGTGATCAGTGTACTTCTTCTTCCTATGCCAGTGCTCTTCATTTGTATTTCTTATGCATTCATCCTCTCTAGCATCCTAAGAATCAGCTCACTGGATGGTCGGAGCAAAGCTTTTTCAACATGTGCAGCCCACCTGAGTGTAGTGGTTTTATTCTATGGGACAGCTCTCTCCATGTACCTGAAGCCATCAACTATAGATTCACAGGAAGTAGATAAATTTATAGCTTTGGTATATGCTGGCTTAACTCCCATGTTGAATCCTATCATTTATAGTTTACGGAACAGAGAAGTGAAAGTGGCTGTGAAAAAACTGCTGGTTAGGAACTCTGTTTGTGCTCTTTCAGTCTCTAGTAGCAAATGATATCTATAAATATTAAGGGATATTTCGTGCTCTCTCTATATATCAGGAGATAATTGGGGTAGACACTCATTTTTAAATGTGATGTGCAATATTCTAAGTCTCTTCTTTGACTAATCACTGAGAGTCTAAGTAATATCAATGTATCATACATAAGTTTATCTGATCTTAAACAAATAGTCTCATGATGACAAGTTTTAATTTTTATTTGGTGTTATAGGGTTAAATATAACTATTTTTGTTGGTTTAGTGTTATTTTGATTTCTTTCTAAAATTTTTTCCCCATTTATTTTTATTAGTTGGAGGCTAATTACTTTACAATATTGTAGTGGTTTTTGTCATACATTGAAATGAATCAGCCAAGGAATTGGGTGGAGAGGGAGGTGGTGGCGGGGATCGGGATGGGGAATACATGTAAAATTTTAAAAAATTGAAGTATAGTTGATTAATATTGTTTCAAGTATATAACAAAATAATTCAGTTATGTGTGTGTATTTTTTTAAGATTCTTTTCCAGATTCTTTTCCAAAGTAGGTTGTGATAAGATATTGAATATATTTCCCCATGTGTATAGTAGATCCTAGTTATTTATCTGTTTTGTGTGTAGTATTAAGTAATTGGGTATCTATTAACATCAGGCTTCTCTGGTGGCTCATTTGTGAAGAATTTGCCTGACAATGCAGGAGGCACAGATTCTATCACTGGGTTGAGAAGATCCCCTAGAAAAGGAAATGGCAGCTTACTCCAGTATTATTGCCAGGGAAATCCTATAGACAGAGGAGCCTGGTGGGCTGTATAGTCTATGGGGTTGCAAAAGAGTCAGACACAACATAGTAACTAAACAACAACAGCAATCAATTAATCTCAAATTCTCAATTTATCCATCATCCTCCTTTCTTTTCTTGGTCATGATAAGCTTGTTTTCTGTGTCTGTGAGTTTATTTTGTAAATAAATTCATTTTTATCATTTTTTTGTAGACTCCACAAATTGGTGGTATCATCTATTTGTCTTTCTCTAGTTTACTTCACTTAGTATAATTATTTCTAGGTCCAGCCATATTGCTGCAAATGACATTGCATTATCCTTTGTAGAGTTGAGTCACATTACACTGTATATGTATTCCACATCTTCCTTATTCATTCATCTGTCAGTGGGAACTTAGGTTGCTTCCATGTCTTGGCTATTGCAAATATTGCTGTTATGAACATTGGGGTACATGTATCTTTTTGAATTAGCATTTTCTCTGTATATATACCCAGGAGTAGATTGCAATGTTCTATGGCAACTCTATTTTTAGTTTTTTGTAGAACTTCCATACTGGTCTCCATTGTGGCTGTACCAATCTGCATCCTCACAAACAGTGCAGGAGGGTTCACTTTTCTCCACACCTTCTCCAGTATTTATTATTTGTAGACACACTGATGATGGCCATTCTCATCAGTGTGAGATGGTACTTCATTGGAAATATAACTTTGTAATATATATGTACAATGTAAATTTACAATGTAATTATAACATTGTAAATATAACATTAAGTTCGTATGTTGGTGAGTATTCAAATTGTGTACATGTAATTTACAAATGGATGTGAAGAGTTGGATCATAAAGAAGGCTGAGCACTGAAGACTTGATGCTTTTGAACTGTGGTGTTAGAGAAGACTCTTGAGAGTCCCTTGAACTGCAAGGAGATCAAACCAGTCAATCCTAAAGGAAATTAATCCTGAATATTCATTGAAAGGACTGATGCTGAAGCTGAAGCTCCAAACCTTGGGCCACCTAATGCGAAGAGCCGACTTATTAGGAAAGACGCTGATGCTGGGAAAGATTGAAGGCAAAAGGAGAAGGGGATGACAGTGGATGAGATGGTTGGATGGCAACACCGATTCAATGGATAGCATCACTCAGTGGTGTGCTGCAGTCCATGGGGTCGCAAAGAGGTGAACATGACTGAGCAACTGAAGAACAACTGATACAACAACAACAACATGTAAATGTAATTACTTTACTAGACTTTTGGCTAATTTATTATTAGCCTCTGTTTAATGCTGAATTATGTCCCTTCAAAACTCTAATGTTGAAGGCCTAGCCCCCCATCCGCCACCCCCACACGTACCCAGTACCTCAGAATGCATCTATATTTGAAGATACGACATTTAAAAAGGTGGTTAAATTGAAATGAGGCTGTTATTGTAGGCCCTTATACAATCTGATTTGTGTCATTATAAGAAAAGAAAATTTGAATGCACATAGTGAGAAGGTGACTCTCTAGAAGCCAAGCAGAGGCCTCAGAAGACTTTAAACCTGCTAACATCCTAATCTTGGACTTTTAGCTTCCAAATCTATGACCTGATAAATTTCTCTTGTTTAAGCCACCCAGTCTCTGATGTTTTGTTATGACAGAATTAGCAAACTAGTATGAACTCGTTTTTAACGTAACTAAATGGAATAGAAATAATTACATATTCTCTAAATGTGTGGCTGTGTTTTAAATGTGTGGATATGTTTCTGTCTGCATATATGTGTGTGTGTGATGTGAGCATCTATATACAGATATAAAATATCTGCAGAAATATATCCTGAATAGAAGTAGAGTGGATGAGTGCCAGTCAAGGAAAAAAAAAATATCAGAAAATTTAATGTCATGTTGTTAGTCTTCAGATGCTGACCTTTTCTATTTTTATTTTTTTTTTTTGGTAAATTCACAAGAAGATAAAAGGTGTTTCAGTGAAACTACTGGTAGTTGCTGCTGTTCAGTTGCTCAGTAGTGTCTGACTCTTGTGACCCCATGGACTGCTGCACACCAGGCTCCCCTGTCCTTCACTATCTCCTGGAGCTTGCTCAAACTCATGTCCACTGAGTCAGTGATGCCATCCAACCATCTCATCCTCTGTTGTCCCCTTCTCCTCCTGCCTTCAATCTTTCCCAGCATCAGGGTCTTTTCTAATGAGTCTACTCTTCTCATTAGGTGGCCAAACTATTGGAGCTTCAGCTTCAGCATCAGTCCTTCCAATGAATATTCAGAAACTATTAGTACTCTGTTTAATCCTGTTATTCCAGACACCTGGTTCCTTAAATCCAATGGTATCGATGAACTCATTAACACTTAGGGAAAAAAAAAAAGACATGAAATCTGTGTTATAGATGCTACAATAATGAAAGCCTATTAAATGGGTATAAAATATTGAAATATGTGAAATATCTTATTATATAAACCACAATATACAAAGAATTAAAATGTATACATAGAAAATTTCATAGCATATTTAATCCCTGTCTGGGCCAGATGGCTAAATGTACAAAACTTATTTGTTTTTTATCATGGAATCATTAATAATATCTGTAGAATTGTTTTAAGGACTTGTACTCAAGTTGAGGACCTCCCACTGGTATAGAAGAAAGAGATAGAAGATGTACTGAGATTGATTTTAGGTTGTGTTAGCAAATTATGACAAGATTAATCTAGTTTGTCCAAAGAGCAACAACCTGAGGTAGTTAGATTGGAGTCAATGAACTGATCAATAATTATCTGGTAATAATTCTTGAAAGCAATGATTTATGGCCAATGGAGCAATAATAGAAAGCTGAAAGAATGGAGGTATCATAAGTATATATAAATAAAAGCTAACACAGTAGTGAGGCTTAAGATAATTATTAATTCCAACTTGTCATATTGACTCATCAGCCTTCCTTCAAAGATTAGACTTTCACTGTCTTCATAAGGTCAGAGAGAATCTGATGTATGAATGAGGAAGTAGAACTTAACCAAGCCCCCAAAACTCTATTTCTATATGCAGCCTTCCTAAGGTAAAATTTGCATTCCTTTTAAAATTTTCTGTTATCTGGCCTTGGGTTTATTATCTCCAAGTAGGTACTTTTCTGAAACTGACTTCACCAAGTATCTATAAGCCTATGATTATAACTTCACTTTCTGAAGAACTCTTAAGTCTTCTGATACCATTATAGGTGTTAGTATTGTGGTTTGGTCTGCCTGATTTTAATAAACTTCCATAGTACACATAATAGATAATGGTGGATTGCTCATTATTTTTATTGCCTATGACTTGTTCAGTTGCTAAGTCATATCTGACTCTTTGAGACCCCCTGGGCTGCAGCACACCATGCTTCCCTGTCCTTCACTATATCCTGAAATTTGCTCAAACTCATCCATTGAGTCAGTGACGCCGTCCAACCATCTCATCCTCTGATGTCCCCTTCTCCTTCTGCCCTCAATGTTTCCCAGCATTAGAGTTTTTCCAATGAGCTGGCTTTTCCCATCAGGGGTGAAAGTATTAGAGCTTCAGCTTCAGCATCCGTCCTTCCAATGAATATTCAGGATTAATTTCCTTTAGGATTGACTGGTTTGATCTCCTTGCTGTCCAAGGGACTCTCGAGAATCTGCTCCAGCATCACAATTTGAAAGCATCAATTTTTTGATGTGTACCCTTCTTTATGGTCCAACTCTTACATCTGTACATGATTACTGGGGAAAAAAACACAAGTTTGACCATATGGACCACTGTTGGCAAAGTAATGTCTCTGTTTTTTAATATACTGTCTAGGTTTCTCATAACTTTTCTTCCAAGAAGTAAGCATCTTTTAATTTCGTGGCTGCAGTCACCATCCATTGTGATTTTGGAGCCCAAGAAAGTAAAATCTGTCACAGTTTCCAGTTTTTCCCCCATCTACTTGCCATGAATTGATGGGACCAAATGCCGTGATTTTAGTTTTTTGAATGTTGAGTTTTAAGTCAGCTTTTTCCTATGACTAGTATCTTGTAATTTGTTATTTTTACATTTAATATATTATTTTAACACATTTAATACATGTTTAATACATTTTAATACATTTAGTATTAGGGTGGTGTTACCATTATTTATTTCTTTTTACATACGATAAAAAGAGGAAATTGAAGTCAAGGCTAGTGGCTTCTTCCGTATGAGAACTTGGCCTGTGCTTTGGAAGATGGACGCTGCAATGTCTACATTGTGAAGCTGTGACAATCAGACGAGAAAACAAATTAAAAACTAGCAACCTATTGCTAGTACTTTTTATTATCAAAGGCGAGGGAAGGGAGAGATCCCCTCAGGACTTTGATGAGCATTCGTTTAAGAGATGCAGGTGATAATATACTTGTTTTAATGCTATTCTCTCAGAACATCCCACCCTCACCTTCTCCCACAGAGTCCAAAAGTCTGTTCTGTACATCTGTGTATCTTTTTCTGTTTTGCATATTGGGTTATCATTGCCATTTTTTAAATTCCATATGTGTGTGTTAGTATACTGTATTGGTCTTTGTCTTTCCGGCTTACTTCACTCTGTATAATGGTCTCCAGTTTCATCCATCTCATTAGAACTGAATCAATTGAATTCTTTTTAATGGCTGAGTAATATTCCATTGTGTATATGTACCATAGCCTCCTTATCCATTCGTCTGCTGATGGGCATCTAGGTTGCTTCCATGTCTTGGCAATTATAAACAGCATTGAAACAAGTATACTATCAAGGGTGAAACAGACCACCAGCCCAGGTTGGATGCATGAGACAAGTGCTCAGGGCTGGTACACTGGGAAGACCCAGAGGATGGGATGGGGAGAGAGGCGGGAGAGGGGATCGGGATGGGGAACACATGTAAATCCATGGCTGATTCATGTCAATGTATGGCAAAAACCACTACAATATTGTAAAGCAATTAGCCTCCAACTAATAAAAAAAAAAAAAAAAAAGAGAGAGAAATGCAGGTGAAATGGTTTGATGAAGCCTATTTGTCAAAAATCCTGTCATACTGGGCTTTTTTCTGTGGAAAGAGCAGGTCAGTGAATATTTTCTCATACTCCTGTGATGTGATCAGGCTAAGATGTTAGGTTTAGAAAGACTGGCCTTTCGACAGTATAGAGGTACAATTGAGAATGGGATAAATGAATTAGAGGACCGTGGAGACAATGTACATAGAGGCAGTGAAGATTTAGAAAGCAATGAGATGAAAAGATAGGATGAATATGGGAACTTCATGGTTACGGTACTGAATTTGAGGATCACTCACATATGGATAGTCATCAACAATGATTCTACTAGTATAAGTAAAGAACTCTGATGCAACCATTGATTGAAATAGAGGAGAAGCTTAAGGATGATGACTTCATAAAGGCAATGATGTAAGTTGGATGACTGGTTGAGTGTATGGATGGTTAGACTTTCAGGTGAAGACAGATTAGTGAAGTCCAGGAGAGAAATCAGGACTCAAGCTGTATATTAAAAAGTCCTTTGCTCAGTGATAGAAATTGAGCCCTAGGCGTGGGTGATACTGTCTATGCAGAAGTTTGGGACAAATATCTATAAAATGTTTGGCTTCATTTTCCTATAATTGGTCAGAGTTGAAGTGAAGGGGAAAATAAAAAGAACAGAACACCTGTGATTTGGAATATAGAATTCCAATTTTATTTTTGTCTGCACAACCTGAGTGATCTTAGGCTATTTTTTAAGCATGCTAGCTTGATTTTCTTTTCTATGAAATACAGATAACTTATCTGTTATACTTATAATAAAATTCTTTCTTGCTACTTCTGAAAGATCACCTGTCAGTCAACTTATTTTAGAGTGTAATTGATAAAAATGTGTTAGTCTTAAGTTTACAGCAAAGTGATTCAGTAATATGTTTATGTATCTATTAATCTTCAAATTCTTCTCCCATTTAAGTTGTTAGTAATACTGAGCAGAGTTCCCTTTGCTATACAGTATATCCTTGGTAGTTATTCATTTCATATACAGCAGTGTGTACATGTCAGTCACAAACTCCTATCTATTCCTCCCCCTCTGTCCTTCTCCCCTGGTAATAGTAAGTTCATTCTCTAAGCCTATAAGTCTGTTTTTGTTTTATAAGTTCATGTCTATCTTCTTTTAGATTCCGCATAAAAGTGATATCATACAGTATCTGTCTTTCTCTGTCTGACTTACTTCACTTAGTATGACAATCTATATGTCCATCCATGTTGCTGCACATGACCTTATTCCATTCTTTTTAATAGTTGAGTAATATTCCTTTCTGTATATATATCACCTCTTTATCCACTCACCTGTCAATGACCACTTAGGTTGCTTCCATGTCTTGGCTACACAGTCAGTTTTTGATCTTTATTCTGGCTAGATTGTGAGTTTAGTTTGTTTGAAATTACTTGTGATTTCAATTATATTGAGTAGCAACTGTTACTTTATTTCATGTCTAGTCCTATCACTGTGGCAGCTCTTAGGAATATTAGCATAAAATACCCCCAAATCTCTCCTCCTCTGTTAGCTGTCTGTCTCTCTGTCTCTCTCTCTTGACTTTCTTTCTCAGCTTTACTCTATTGCCACCCATTCTGGAATATATGGAAATATTTGTTTAATATGGTTGGATGGCATCACTGACTTGATCGACATGAGTTTGAGCAAGCTCTGGGAGTTAGTGCTGGAGAGGGAAGTGCGGTGTGCTGCAGTCCATGGGGTTGCAAAGAGTCGGACACAACTGAGTGACTGAACTGAACTGATTTGTTTTCTGATGGGGAAAGCAGAAAGGTGGGGAGTATTAGATTTCTGCTTCTGACTAAGAAGGAGAAACAGGGACAGTGTTTTGCCCTTCTACCTGAAGCAATAAAAATAAAACAGAAATAAGTGTGAAAAATCAATTTTAAGATATTGAACATCAAACAGCATAGGACAGTGATCCCTGAGAGATGAGAAACAAATGAAGTGAATTCTTTAATTTTCCTAACTTACTTCTCTGAGTGATGAATTTCCAGGTAATAAGACAGGGAGAGGGAACTGTTCGGGAAAGGATTTGAAGATGGAACTGAGAGGACAGGGAGAACAAGGCAGCTAGTTTTCCAGTCCAAATCCAGAGAGGAGGAAGCTACAGAAAAAAGAGCTAGAGCTCTAAAGGGACACCCCTCTGCTTTCAGCTGAGTACTGATCAGTGCGGGGTATGAAGAAATTAAGCGAGGTCTGGGAAAGGATTATCCAGGAGAACTGAAGGGAATGATTTTCAGAGCTCACACAAGGCTGAGAATAAAATCAACGCATTGCACACCTATAAAATTCACCTTGTATAACCTAAATAGATACACCTTTTAGTTGTTAATAATGTTTTAATAAAATATTAAAAATAAAATAAAAGTAAGTAGATTTTTAAAGCAGCAAACAAGACACTGATAGAATTACTGGACATGACATTAACAAGTTATTTTGACTGTATTTAATATAGTCAAGAAGGTTGAGAAAAAATCATGTCATTTGAGATATAGAAAATTATATTTAGAGATATATATTTATAAATAAATACATTTATTTATATTTATAAATATAAAATTATATTTAGCAATGTTTGAAAAAGACATATTCTAAGATCTAGTAATGAAGTGTATCTAATATGAATCTATCCAGTATACTTTGGATGGAATTAAAGTAATTGGACCTTGCAGAAGGAAAGATTAGTGAACAAGGAATCAGAGAAATAGTAACACTTTAAAATAAAACAAAGAGAAAAAAGAATGAAGAAAAGTGAACAGACCATTAATTTTGTGAGACATCTTTAAGTGATATGGTATACAACATAATTGGAGTCCAAAAAAGAAAAAGCATTAGCAAAATAATATTTAAATAAATACAAAATGCAAAACAAAGATAATGTTTAAATAATGGATAGAAACTTTCTAAACTTGATGAGAACAATAAACACATAGACAAAAGAATCTGAGTAGCCAAAAGGTTCATCATAATCAAACTGCTTAAAAATCAGAAAAGAGGTACATTATGTTCTTAAGAGAGAGGTTGTTGTTCTTACTGCAAGCCTGACATAATAAAGTAACCACAACATTAAAGTACTGAAAGAAAAAGAGTCACTATAGTATTCTATAATCCCGTAGAAAGAAAAGCAATGCCAAAGAATGTTCAAATACCATAGAATTGCACTCATTTCATATGCTAGCAAAGCAATACTCAAAATTCTCCAAGCTAGGCTTCAACAGTCCATGAACTGAGAACTTCCAGATGATCAAGTTGGATTTAGAAAAGGCAGAGGAACCAGAGATCATATTGCCAACAGTCCTTTGGATCATAGAAAAAGCAAGAGAATTCCAGAAAAAAAAAAGAAAACAACCATCTACTTCTGCTTTTGACTATGCCAAAGCCTTTGACTGTGTGGATCACAACAAACTGTGGAAAATTCTTAATGAGTTGGGAATATCAGACCACCTTACCTGCCTCCTTAGAAATCTGTATGCAGGTCAAGAAGGAACAGTTTGAACCGGACATGGAACTACAGACTGGTTCCAAATTGGGAAACGAGTACATCAAGGCTGTATATTGTCACCCTGCTTATTAAACTTATATGCAGAATACATCATGAGAAATGCTGGGCTGGATGAAGCAAAAGCTGGAATCAAGATTGCTGGGAGAAATATGAATATGAAATATGAATAACCTCAGATGCGCAGATGACACCACCCTTATGGCATAAAATGAAGAGGAACTAAAGAACATCTTAATGAAAGTGAAAGAGGAGAGTGAAAGCCTGGCTTAAAACTCAACATTCAAAAAACTAAGATCGTGGCAATTAATCCCTTCACTTCATGCAAATAGATTGGGAAACAATGGAAACAGTGACAGACTTTACATTCTTGGGCTCCAAAATCACTGCAGTTGGTGACTATAGCCATGAAATTAAATATACTTGCTCCTTGGAAGAAAAGCAATGACAAACCTAGAGAGCATATTAAAAAGCAGAGACATAACCAACAATGGTCTGTCTAGTCAAAGCTTATGGGTTTTCCGATAGTCATGTATGGATGTGAGAGTTGGACCATAAAGAAAGATGAGTGCCGAAGAATTGATGCTTTTCAACTGTACTGCAAGAATTCTTTGTGTCAATGAGTTGAGAAAGCCCAATCCCCAGGAGAGAGCTGCCGTCTGAATACAGAGTGCCTTGTTCATGGTGATAGGGTATCTCAGAGGGATGCAGATGGCTACGTAATGGTCATATGCCATCACTGCTAGAAGTATACACTCTGTCGACCCCATAGTGTAAGAGACAGACATCTGAACAACACATCTAGTGAAGGAGATAGTTTTTTTCTCTGATAGAAAGTGTATCAGCATTGAGGGGATAAAGGAGGATGTGTACCAAATGTCAAGGAAGGAAAGATTGCCGAGGAAGAAGTACATAGGGGTGTGAAGGTGGGAATCCAGGAGAGTGAGGATGATCAGAGTGCTGTTCCCCAGGAGAATCACCAGGTACATCAACAAACACATCACAAAAAGGAGTTTTTCTGCTCTTGGATACTCAGAAAGTCCCTGTAGAATGAACTCAATGTCTGTCCAGTTGGTCCTTTCCATTTCACATTTTCATACCTGGAGTAATCCAGAAGAGATGTGGGTTTAAGGAGTCTATACACTATTACAATATGAAGTAAGAGAACATTGGAGGAAGGGCAACAAGTCAGTATTAGCTGGCTGGGTTTACAGTTGTGAGTTTAGATTTTCAAATTTTTCTTTTAGCTCATGTGTCAGGGAATAGAAGAGAGACAATAATTATGTTGGTACTTTATTAAAAATACAAACTTAATATTCCATTTCTGACATTCTGATGCACAAATTCTGAGTCAACAGAGAACTATTTAATAAATAATTGCTATTCCAGATTCAGACTTACTTTGAATATCATCATTTTGGAGATAACATGCTTAACTTCTTAAAAATATTGACTTATGATTTTATATCATGCCAGTCATTAATAATAACATTGGTTTAGGGTTTTACAATTTATGAAAATGTTCATCATACTTATTTTATCATCACTATAATTCTGTGAGGAATAAAGTTCATAATGGTAAGAAGTATTTTAAAACACAGTAGGTAAACAAATTACTATTCAATTCTACATGTTCTGACTTTACATCACCCTTTTTATTTTATTTTTTTCCATTTATTTTTATTAGTTGGAGGCTAATTACTTTACAATATTGTAGTGGTTTTTGCCATACATTGACATGAATCAGCCATGGATTTACATGTGTTCCCCATTCCGATCCCCCCTCCCACGTCCCTCCCCATCTCATCCCTCTGGGTCTTCCCAGTGCACCAGCCCCGAGCACTTGTCTCCTACATCCATCCTGGGCTGGTGATCTGTTTCACCCTTGATAATATACATGTTTTGATGCTGTTCTCTTGAAACATCCCACCCTCGCATTCTCCCACAGAGTCCCAAAGTCTGTTCTGTACATCTGTGTCTCTTTTTCTGTTTTGCATATAGGGTTATCGTTACCATCTTTCTAAATTCCATATATATGCATTAGTATACTGTATCAGTCTTCATCTTTCTGGCTCACTTCACTCTGTATAATGGGCCCCAGTTTTATTCATCTCATTAGAGCTGATTCAAATGAATTCTTTTTAATGGCTGAGGAATATTCCATGGTGTATATGTACCACAGCTTCCTTATCCATTCGTCTGCTGATGGGCATCTAGGTTGCTTCCATGTCCTGGCAATTATAAACAGTGCTGCGATGAACATTGGCGTGCACATGTCTCTTTCAGATCTAGTTTCCTCGGTGTGTATGCCCAGGAGTGGGATTGCTGGGTCATATGGCAGTTCTACTGCCAGTTTTTCAAGGAATCTCCACACTGTTCTCCATAGAGGCTGTACTAGTTTGCATTCCCACCAACAGTGTAAGAGGGTTCCCTTTTCTCCACACCCTCTCCAGCATTTATTGCTTGTAGACTTTTGGATAGCAGCCACCCTGACTGGCGTGTAATGGTACCTCATTGTGGTTTTGATTTGCATTTCTCTGAGAATGAGTGATGTTGAGCATCTTTTCATGTGTTTGTTAGCCATCTGTATGTCTTCTTTGGAGAAATGTCTGTTGAGTTCTTTGGCCCATTTTTTGATTGGGTCATTTATTTTTCTGGAATTGAGCTTCAGGTGTTGCTTGTATATTTTTGAGAGTAATCCTTTTTCTGTTGCTTCATTTACTATTATTTTCTCCCAATCTGAGGGCTGTCTTTTCACCTTGCTTATAGTTTCCTTTCTTGTGCAAAAGCTTTTAAGTTTAATTAGGTCCCATTTGTTTATTTGTGCTTTTATTTCCAATATTCTGAGAGGTGGGTCATAGAGGATCCTGCTGTGATTTATGTTGGAGAGTGTTTTGCCTATCTTCTCCACTAGAAGTTTTATAGTTTCTGGTCTTACATTTAGATCTTTAATCTATTTTGAGTTTATTTTTGTGTATGGTGTTAGAAAGTGTTCTAGTTTCATTCTTTTACAAGTGGTTGACCAGTTTCCCCAGCACCACTTGTTAAAGAGGTTGTCTTTTTTCCATTGTGTATTCTTGCCTTCTTTGTTGAAGATAAGATGTCCACAGGTTCGTGGATTTATCTCTGGGCTTTCTATTCTGTTCCATTGATCTATGTTTCTGTCTTTGTGCCAGCATCATACTCTCTTGATGACTGTGGGTTTGTAGTAGAGTCTGAAGTCAGGCAGGTTGATTCCTCCAGTTCCATTCTTCTTTCTCAAGATTGCTTTGGTTATTCGAGGTTTTTTGTATTTCCATACAAGTTGTGAAATTATTTGTTCTAGTTCTGTGAAAAATACCATTAGTAGCTTGATAGGGATTGCATTGAATCTATAGATTGCTTTGGGTAGAATAGCCATTTTGACAATATTGATTCTTCCAATCCATGAACACGGTATGTTTCTCCATCTGTTTGTGTCCTCTTTGATTTCTTTCATCAGTGTTTTATAGTTTTCTATGTATAGGTCTTTTGTTTCTTTAGGTAGATATACTCCTAAGTATTTTATTCTTTTTGTTGCAATGGTGAATGGTATTGTTTCCTTAATTTCTCTTTCTGTTTTCTCATTGTTAGTGTGTAGGAATGCAAGGGATTTCTGTGTGTTAATTTTATATCCTGCAACTTTACTATATTCATTGATTAGCTCTAGTAATTTTCTCGTAGAGTCTTTAGGGTTTTCTATGTAGAGGATCATGTGATCTGCAAACAGTGAGAGTTTCACTTCTTCTTTTCCTATCTGGATTCCTTTTACTTCTTTTTCTGCTCTGAATGCTGTGGCCAGAACTTCCAACACTATGTTGAATAGTAGTGGTGAGAGTGGGCACCCTTGTCTTGTTCCTGATTTCAGGGGAAATGCTTTCAATTTTTCACCATTGAGGGTAATGTTTGCTGTGGGTTTGTCATATATAGCTTTTCTTATGTTGAGGTATGTTCCTTCTATTCCTGTTTTCTGGAGAGTTTTAATCATAAATGGATGTTGAATTTTGTCAAAGGCTTTTCCTGCATCTATTGAGATAATCATATGATTTTCATCCTTAAATTTGTTAATGTCGTGTATTACATTGATTGATTTGTGGATATTAAAGAATCCTTGCATTCCTGGGATAAAGCCCATTTGGTCATGGTGTATGATTTTTTAAATATCATGTTGGATTCTGTTTGCTAGAATTTTGTTAAGGATTTTTGCATCTATGTTCATCAGTGATATTGGCCTGTAGTTTTCTTTTTCTGTGGCATCTTTTTCTGGTTTTGGAATTAGGGTGATGGTGGCCTCATAGAATGAGTTTGGAAGTTTACCTTCTGCAATTTTCTGGGAGAGTTTGAGTAAGATAGGTGTTAGCTCTTCTCTAAATTTTTGATAGAATTCAGCGGTGAAGGCTTCTGGTCCTGGGCTTTTGTTTGCTGGAAGATTTCTGATTACAGTTTCGATTTCCTTGCTTGTGATGGGTCTGTTAAGATCTTCTATTTCTTTCTGGTTCAGTTTTGGAAAGTTATACTTTTCTAAGAATTTGTCCATTTCTTCCAAGTTGTCCATTTTATTGGCATAGAACTGCTGGTGTAGTCTCTTATGATCCTTTGTATTTCAGTGTTGTCTGTGTGATCCCTCCATTTTCATTTCTGATTTTGTTAATTTGGTTCTTCTCCCTTATTTCTTAATGAGTCTTGCTAATGGTTTGTTAATTTTGTTTATTTTTTCAGAAAACCAGCTTTTAGCTTTGCTGATTTTTGCTATGGTCTCTTTAGTTTCTTTTGCATTTATTTCTGCCCTAATTTTTAAGATTACTTTCCTTCTACTAACCCTCGGGTTCTTCATTTCTTCCTTCTATAATTATTTCAGGTGTTGAGTTAGGTCATTTATTTGACTTTTTTCTTGTTTCTTGAGGTAAGCCTGTAATGCTATGAACCTTCCCCTTAACACTGCTTTTACAGTGTTCCATAGGTTTTGGGTTGTTGTGTTTTCATTTTTATTCTTTTCTATGCATATTTTGATTTCTTTTTTGATTTCTTCTATGATTTGTTGGTTATTCAGAAGTGTGTTCTTTAGCCTCCGTATGTTTGAATTTTTAATAATTTTTTTTCCTGTAATTGAGATCTAATCTTACAGCACTGTGGTCAGAAAAGATGACTGGAATGATTTCAATTTTTTTGAATTTACCAAGGCTAGATTTACGGCCCAGGCTGTGATCTGTTCTGGAGAAGGTTCCGTGTGCACTTGAGAACAAGGTGAAGTTGATTGTTTTGGGGTGAAATGTCCTATAGATATCAATTAGGTCCAGCTGGTCCATTGTGTCATTTAAAGTTGTGTTTCCTTGTTAATTTTCTGTTTTGTTGATCTATCCATAGTTGTGAGTGGGGTATTAAAGTCTCCCACTATTATTGTGTTACTATTAATTTCCTCTTTCATACTCGTTAGCATTTGCCTTACATATTGTGGTGCTCCTATGTTGGGTGCATATATATTTATAATTGTTACATCTTCTTCTTGGATTGATCCTTTGATCATTATGTAGTGTCCTTCTTTGTCTCTTTTCACAGCCTTTATTTGAAAGTCTATTTTATCTGATATGAGCATTGCGACTCCTGCTTTCTTTTGGTCTCCCTTTGCATGAAATATTTTTTCCCAGCCCTTCACTTTTAGCCTGTATGTGTCCCTTGTTTTGAGGTGGGTCTCTTGTAGACAATATATATAGGGGTCTTGTTTTTGTATTCATTCAGCCAGTCTTTGTCTTTTGGTTGGGGCATTCAAACCATTTACATTTAAGGTAATTATTGATAGGTATGGTCCCGTTGCCATTTACTTTGTTGTTTTGGGTTCACGGTTATACAACCTTTCTGTGTTTCCTGTCTAGAGAAGATCCTTTAACATTTGTTGAAGAGCTGGTTTGGTGGTGCTGAAATCTTTCAGCTTTTGCTTGACTGTAAAGCTTTTGAATTCTCCTTCATATCTGAATGAGATCCTTGCTGGGTACAGTAATCTAGGTTGTAGTTTATTCTCTTTCATTACTTGAAGTATGTCCTGCCATTCCCTTCTGGCCTGGAGGGTTTCTATTGATAGATCAGCTGTTATCCTTATGGGAATCCCTTTGTGTGTTATTTGTTGTTTCTCCCTTGCTGCTTTTAATATTTGTTCTTTGTGTTTGATCTTTGTTAATTTGATTAATATGTGTCTTGGGGTGTTTCGCCTTGGGTTTATCCTGTTTGGGACTCTCTGGGTTTCTTGGACCTGTGTAGCTATTTCCTTTCCCATTTTAGGGAAGTTTTCAGCTATTATCTCCTCGAGTATTTTCTCATGGCCTTTCTTTTTGTCTTCTTCTTCTGGGACTCCTATGATTCGAATGTTTGGGCGTTTCACAGTGTCCCAGAGGTCCCTGAGGTTGTCCTCATTTCTTTTGATTCTTTTTTCTTTTTTCCCCTCTGCTTCATTTATTTCCTCCACTTTATCTTCTACCTCTCTTATGCTATCTTCTTTCTCCATTATTCTACTGTTGGTTCCCTCCAGAGTGTTTTTGATCTCATTTATTGCATTATTCATTTTTTAAAAATTTATTTATTTTTATTAGTTGGAGGCTAATTACTTCACAACATTTGAGTGGGTTTTGTCATACATTGATATGAATCAGCCATAGAGTTACACGTATTCCCCATCCCGATCCCCCCTCCCACCTCCCTCTCCACCCGATTCCTCTGGGTCCTCCCAGTGCACCAGGCCCGAGCACTTGTCTCATGCATCCCACCTGGGCTGGTGATCTGTTTCACCACAGATAATATACATGCTGTTCTTTCAAAACATCCTACCCTCACCTTCTCCCACAGAGTTCAAAAGTCTGTTCTGTACTTTTGTGTCTCTTTTTCTGTTTTGCATATAGGGTTGTCGTTACCATCTTTCTAAATTCCATATATATATTTTAGTATGCTGTAATGTTCTTTATCTTTCTGGCTTACTTCACTCTGTATAATGAGCTCCAGTTTCATCCATCTCATTAGAACTGATTCAAATGAATTCTTTTTAACAGCTGAGTAATATTCCACGGTGTATATGTACCACAGCTTCCTTATCCATTCATCTGCTGATGGGCATCTAGGTTGCTTCCATGTCCTGGCTATTATAAATGCATTATTCATTTTTAATTGACTCTTTTTTTTATTTCTTCTAGGTCCTTATTAAACATTTCTTAGATCTTCTCAATCTTTGTCTTCAGGCTATTTATCTGTAACTCCATTTTGTTTTGAAGACTTTGTATCATTTTTATTATCATTATTCTAAATTCTTTTTCAGGTAGATTCCCTATTTCCTCCTCTTTTGTTTGACTTGGTGGGAATTTTTCATGTTCCTTTACCTGTTGGGTATTTCTCTGCCTTTTCATCTTGTTTAGATTTCTGTGTCTGGAGTGGGCTTTGTGTATTCTGGTGGTCTGTGGTTCCTTTTTATTGTGGAGGTTTCACCCAGGGGGTGGGGTTGAACAATTGGCTTATCAAGATTTCCTGGTTAGGGAAGCTTGCGTCGGTGTTCTGGTGCATGGAGCTGAATTTCTTTTCTCTGGAGTGCAATGGAGTGTCCAGTAATGAGTTTTGAAATGGGTCTATGTGTTAGGTGTGACTTTGGGCAGCCTGTATGTTGACGCTCAGGGCTATGTTCCTGCATTGCTGGAGAATTTGCGTGGTATGTCTTGCTCTGGAACTTATTGGCTCTTGGTGGTGGTTGGCTCTTGTAGTGTAGGTATGGAGGCTTTTGGATGGTCTCTTATTGCTTAATGTTCCCTGTAGTCAGGAGTTCCCTGGTGTTCTCAGGTTTGGGGCTTAAGTCTCCTGCCTCTGGATTTCAGTCTTATTCTTCCAGTAGTCTCAAGACTTCTCCAACTATACAGCACTGATAATAAAACTTCTAGGTTAATGGTGAAAAGATTATCCACTGTGAGGGCCACCCAGAGATGTTCACAGAGTTACATGAAGAAGAGGAGAGGGAGGAGGGAGATAGAGATGATAGGAGGAGAAAAAGGGGAACTCAAGAGGAGAGTGACAGACCTATGCAGTTCTCTGTTCCCAAAATGTTCTCCGTAGCCCAGAGACCCACAGAGATTCACAGAATTGGATTGGAAAGAGAAGGGGGAGGGTGGAAATAGAGCTGTTCTGAGGTAGAAAACGGAGAGTCAAAAGTGGGAGAGAGTAATCAACACACTCCTGAGTAAAAATGGGTACTGAATATTGGATTCTTAAATGTCCAAAATTGATATCAAATACTGAAAAACAAAGATTAAAAATCTAGAGTAGAGGTTAGACTTTTAAAAATACAATATTAAAAACAAAAAACACAAAAAATTTTAGAAATATATATGAAGTTCAGTTTAAAAATTGGGCTTCTCCTTTTTTTGCAAGGTTATAGTGAAATGAAAATGAAAATTAAGGAGTAGTAGAGGAGTAATAGAGGACTTTAAAAGAAAATAAGAGAAAAAATAAAACAAGAAAAAGAAATTTTTTTCCTAATTAAAAAAAAATAGTAAAAATATATGAAAATGAAAATGAAAGCTAAGGAGTGATGGAGGAGTAATAGGGAATTTTAAAAGAAAATAAAAGGGAAAAAATAAAAAAAGAAAGGAAAAGAAAAAAAAATTTTTTTCTTCATTAAAAAAAAAAGTAAAAATATATCTAGGAATTTCTCTGGAGCTTCTGCAGTCAGTGTGGGTTTGGTTCAGTTTCAGATAGCTCCTCGCTCCAGCTTACACTTCTCAATAACTATAGGCCTCTTCCTGTGTAGTTGGTGTTTCCTACAGGGATTTTAATCTGTTGCACTGGTCACTTCTGAAGTGGTTCCCTTTGTTTATTTGGCTTCTGTTTGCCAGTCTCTTAAGTGTCTAATTTCCACCCTGACACAGGCAGGTGGAGGTGGTCTCTTGTTTAGGTTCTCTAGTTCAGTCCCGCTGCGGGGAGGGAGGGGCTCTGCAGACAGATATCACTGTGTGTGGGGAGCTCTCACAGTGTTCTGGCCACACTGGGTTTGCCCCCGCTCAAGGGTGTGTGCTCTCCCCGACTACACTGCTCAGGCTCCCGGCTACTCTATATGAAGCGGGCCCTGCGTTGCGTGTGGTTCCAGTTTTCGGTTACTACACAAAAGCGCAGACTCGGTAGGGCCTGCGTTTTGTGCCTTCCCCGCCCGAGCAGCTCAGGCAGCCAGGCGCTTGACGGGCACACTCTCCCCGGATGCGGTGCGCCTTCTCCCCTCCGCGGTCCCAGCCTCAGTTTCTGCCCACCAGTCGGGTGACTGCACCTTGTGTCTATTTTCAGGAGGTGGCCTCTAGCTTCGACCCTCCCGGCGGATGTCAACCATCCAGTATCTCAGGAAGTCTTTGGTTAGAAACTGAAGGCCTATTTGCAGTTTGGTAGGGGGTGCTGTTTCTGGGGCCGAGTTTGCCTCTCTCCCTTCCCCTCTGCCTCCTGCCTCTGGTGGGGGATGGGCCAGTCCACAGGCGGCTAGCTCTTCTCTGGAATTGCTCAGTCCCTTTGTTCTGCGAACGGCCGGAAGTGTGTTCGAGCTGGTTAATTTTCTCTCTTTCTCTTGCTATCCCACAGTTTAAGTTGCTATCTCGCATTAGCTCCCTCTGATTGCCCTCAAGGCATTCGGGCCCAGTCCATGCCCTAAGCAATGCTGCCCGCTCCTCTCCGTTCCGCCCCCACTTGCTGGTGGCGGATGCGGGCATCTGGGGTACTTTTCTGCTGGGAGTTGCTTTTAGGCATGTAATCTGTGGGTTTTATTTATTTTTCCTCCCAGTTAGGTTGCCCTCCGAGATTCAAAAACTTCCCCCAGGCCCGCCAGTGAGAGGGTTTCCTGGTGTTTGGAAACTTCCTCTATTATGACTCCCTTCCTGGGATGGGTCTCCGTCCCTAGCTCTTTTGCCTCTCTTTTTATCTTTTATATTTTGTCCTACCTCCTTTCGAAGATGATGGGCTGCTTTTCTGGGCGTCTGATGTCTTCTGCTAGCGGTCAGAAGTTGTTTTGTGAAGTTTGCTCAGCGTTCAAATGTTCTTTCGATGAATTTGTAGGGGAGAAAGTGGTCTCCCCATCCTATTCCTCCACCATCTTAGCTCCTCTCTTCTGTGTATTCTTGCCACCTTTTCCTACTGTCTTCTGTTTCAGTTAGGTCCATACCATTTGTGTCCTTTATTGAGCCCATCTTTGCATGAAATATTTCCATGGTATCTCTTATTTTCTTGAAAAAATCTCTAGTCTTTGTCTTTCTGTTGATTTCTTCTATTTCTTTGCATTGATTGCTGAGGAAGGCTTTCTTATCTCTCCTTGCTATTCTTTGAAACTCTGCATTCAGATGCTTACATCTTTCCTTTTCTCCTTTGCTCTTCACTTCTCTTCTTTTCACAGCTATTTGTAAGGCCTCCTCAGACAGCCATTTTGTCCTTTTGCATTTCTTTTTCTTGGGAGTGGTCTTGATCCCTGTGTCCTGTACAATGTCATGAACCTCCGTCCGTAGTTCATCGGGCACTCTGTCTATCAGATCTAGTTCCTTAAATCTATCTCTCACTTCCACTGTATAATCATAAGGGATTTGATTTAGGTTGTACCTGAATGCTCTAGTGGTTTTCCCCACTTTCTTCAATTTAAGTCTGAATTTGGCAAGAATACACAGAAGAACTGTATGAAAAAGATCTTCACGACCCGGATAATCATGATGGTGTGATCACTCACCTAGAGCCAGACATCCTGGAATGTGAAGTCAAGTGGGCCTTAGGAAGCATCACTATGAACAAAGCTAGTGGAGGTGATGGAATTCCAGTTGAGCTATTTCAAATCCTGAAAGATGATGCTGTGAAAGTGATGCACTCAATATGCCAGCAAATTTGGAAAACTCAGCAGTGGCCACAGGGCTGGAAAAGGTCAGTTTTCATTCCATTCCCAAAGAAATTCAATGCCAAGAAAGCTCAAACTACCACACAGTTGCACTCATCTCACACGCTAGTAAAGAAATGCTCAAAATTCTCCAAGCCAGGCTTCAGCAATATGTGAACTGCGTACTTCCAGATGTTCAAGCTGGTTTTAGAAAAGGCAGAGGAACCAGAGATTAAATTGCCAACATCCGCTGGATCATGGAAAAAGCAAGAGAGTTTCAGAAAAACATCTATTTCTGCTTTATTGACTATTCCCAAGCCTTTGACTATGTGGATCACAATAAACTGTGGAAAATTCTGAAAGAGATGGGCATACCAGACCACCTGACGTGCCTCTTGAGAAACCTGTATGCAGTTCAGGAAGCAACAGTGAGAACTGGACATGGACCAACAGACCGGTTCTAAATAGGAAAAGGAGTATGTCAAGGCTGTATATTGTCACCCTGCTTATTTAACTTCTATGCAGAGTACATCATGAGAAACGCTGGGCTGGAGGAAGCACAAGCTGGAGTCAAGATTGGCGGGAGAAATATCAATAACCTCAGATATGCAGATGACACCACCCTTATGGCAGAAAGTGAAGAGGAACTAAAGAGCCTCTTGATGAAAGTGAAAGAGGAGAGTGAAAAACTTGGCTTAAATTCCAGCATTCAGAAAACTTAAGATCATTACATCCGGTCCCATCATTTCTGGCAGATAGATGGGGAAACAGTGGAAACAATGGCTGACTTTATTTTTCTGGGCTCCAAAATCACTGCCGATGGTGATTGCAGCCATGAAATTAAAAGATGCTTACTCCTTGGAAGGAAAGTTATGACCAAACTCAACAGCATATTAAAAAGCAGAGACATTACTTTGCCAACAAAGGTCCATCTAGTCAAGGCTATGGTTTTTCCAGTCATCATATATGGGTGTGAGAGTTGGACTGTGAAGAAAGCTGAGCGCCAAAGAATTGATGCTTTTGAACTGTGGTGTTGGAGAAGACTGTTGAGAATCCCTTGGACTGCAAGGAGATCCAACCAGTCCATCCTAAAGGAGATCAGTCCTGGGTGTTCATTGGAAGGACTGATGTTGAAGCTGAAACTCCAATACTTTGGCCACCTGATGTGAATAGCTGACTTAATGGATGCTGGGAAGCATATTGAGGGCAGGAGGAGAAGGGGATGACAGAGAATGGGATGGTTGGATGACACCATTGACTTGATGGACATGGTTTTGGGTGGACTCCGGGACTTGGTGATGGACAGGGCGGCCTGGTGTGCTGCAGTTCATGGGGCCGCAAAGGGTCGGACACGACTGACACACTGGAATGAACTGAACTGGGCATATATATTTATAATTGTTATATTTTCCTGACAGATTGACCCTTTTATCACTATACAATGACTTTCTTTGTCTTTTATGATAATTTTTGACTATAAGTCTGTTTTTCTAGTATAAATACAGCCACCTCTCTCTTTGGTTTTCATTTACTTGGAATGCCTTTCTTCATCCCTTCACTTTCAGCCTTTGTGTGTCCTTAAATCTAAAGTGTATCTCTTGTAGGTGACACATAGTTGAGTCTTATTTTTTTAATTCATTCAGCTACTCTGTTTTTTGATTATGAAGTTTAGTCCATTTATATTCAAAGTAATTATTGATAGCATGGTGAGGAGTTACCATTTTCATTTTTTAAAAAATCACTTTCTGTCTGTTTTGTAGCTCTCTTATTTATCTCTTGTCTTTTTGTTTTTGTTTTTTTTTTTTGGATTTATGAAAATTTTTTGGTGGTATACTTTGATTCTTTTATGGTTCTCTTTTGTGTATCTACTATATGTTTTATCTTTTCCATAGGATTTGTATCAACATTTAAAAATTATAGCAGTCCCTTTTAAGTTCATAAGAACTTTATGCAGTTGTGTGCAGAAATTTTACATGTTACTTCCCACTTATATAATTGATGTCAGATTTTACTTATATTTATATTGTGTTTTTATTTAAAAATATCAGTGGTTACAGTTATTCTGCTACTTTTGCCTTTTAATTTATATACTAGTATTAAAAGTGACTTCCATGCCACCATCACAGTATATAATAATCTATGATATATATATATTGTATATATACTATATATATATGTACTGTATATATTTATTCTTAGTAGTAAGATTCTTGTAACCATTCTTCTTGAATGTTTTCTCTTTCTGTACTGAATTTCTCATTTTGTTCATGTGTCGTTTTCCTGATTTCGCTTGGTTGTCTACAGCTCACTGAGCTCTTTTAAGATATTTTTTTGGAATTCTTTGTCAAATAGTTCTTGGATCTCTGTTATTTTTTAGGGTTGGTTTCTGAAGCTTTATTGCTTCCCTTGGATGTATCATTTTTGCCTGATTCTTCATTATTCTTGTAGACTTGCATTTGTCTTTGTGCAGTTGAAGGAGCATGTCCCCTCTTCCAGTCTTTACAGATGGTTTTGGCAGGTGGTGACTCTCTCCTGTTGGATTCTTAGTCAACCAGTACTACCTCCAGGGTTGCAGTCAGGTGAGCCTGGAGCTGGGTCATAGGGCTGCATCTCTGTCTGTAGTAGGGTTTATGGTTGATATCAGGTCTGATACCCTTGTTAATAGGGGTATCAGTGGGTTCACCCTGGATAGATGTTACTGTTTCCAGGACCATGATCAAGTTGAGCTGGTGCTTGATCGTGGGACTGCTTCAAAGTTTTCAGTCAGGACTATGGCTTGGGAACCTATTACTGGGGTTGGTTTAAGTGTGGCTCCTGCTAAATTCATATAAGTTCAGAGCTGGTAGCAAAACCAAGGATAAGCAGGACTACAGCCAGTTCTGCAGGAGGATAGTGCAGCATCTGTGTCTGCAATTAGGTCCACAGTTGGTGGGCCTGCTACTGAGGTGTTGGCCTGCTTTCTCAAACTTTGTTCCTTAGTCTTTGTCTCCACTGGTGTGTAGTACCGTTACAATTAGATCCTGCAGCTCCCGCACAGGCACTTTTATCTATAGATGATTGTCAAATCTGTGATTGTCTTGCAGAACTAGGGCTGGGTGCTTCTTATTATGCCATCTTACTGGCATAATGTCACATTCTCGTTTTAAGAATTTTGGAAATTATTTAAGTATCTAGGAAAAACTCCTAAAGAGGGAACATGGAAAAACAGGACGGAGACAGTATGATATAAATTAACATGATAAGTCAAAGACATGTGTTTTACTTATTTGATTTCAATAAGATACTGCTGTAAAACACACAGAAGAGAAATCTGGGATGTGACTATAGATTTGGATTCATCAGTTTATGGGTGATTCGTTGAAACAATGAGAATGGATAATACGAGATAATACTGGAATTTCAGGTGGTGATGATTTAGTGGAGGGATATTCATGTCAGGTCAATATGTTTTCATTTTAGATGGAAGTCCAAAGTAATTTTTGAATTGTTCAGTTGTTCAGCTGTGTCTAACTCTTTTTGAAACCATGGTCTGCAGCATGCCAGCCTTTCGTGTCCTTCACCATCTCCCAGAGTTTGTTCCAACTCATGTCCACTGAGTCAGTGATGGCATCCAACCATCTCATCATATTACCCACTTTCCCAATCAGTTGACTCTTTACACAAAGTGGCCAAAGCATTGGAGCTTCAGCTTTGGCATCAGTCCTTCCAATGAATATTCAAGACTGATTTCCTTTAGGATTGACTGATTTCATCTACTTGCAGTCCGAGGGACCCTTAAGTGTCTTCTCAAACACCACAGCTCAAAAGCATCAGTTCTTTGGGACTCAGCTTTCTTTTCTTCCAACTCTCAAATCCATACATGACCACTGGAAAAATGATAGCTCTGAGTAGATGGACCTTTGTCAGCAAAGTGATGTCTCTGCTTTTTAATACTCTGTGTAGGTTTGTCATAGCTTTTCTTCCAAGGAGCAATAGTCTTTCAGTTTCATTGCTGCCGTTACCATCTACAGTGATTTTGGAACCCCCCACCCCACCCCCACCAAGAGTATTTAATTGTTTCCATATTTTCCCCATCTATTTGCCATGAAGTAATGGGACCGGATGCCATTTTCTTCATTTTTTGAATGTTGAGTTTTAAGCCAGATTTTTCACTCTCCTCTTTCACTTTCATCAAGAGGCTCTTTAGAACCTTTTTATTTTCTGCCATTAGAGTGGTATCTTCTGCATATTTCAGTTTATTGATATTTCTCCCACCAATCTTGATTCCAGCTTATGATTCATCCAGCCTGGCATTTCACATGATTTACTCTGTGTGTAAGTTAAATAAGCAGGATGACAATATATAGTCTTGTTGTACTTGTTTCCCAATTTTGAACCAGTCAGTTGTTTCATGTCTAAGTTCTAACTGTTGCTTCTTGACTCACATACAGGTTTCTCAGGAGACAGGTAAGGTGGTCTTTTACTCCCATATCTTTAAGAATTTTCCATGGTTTTGTGTGAACTATGCAATCAAAGGCTTCAGTGTAGTCAATGAAGTGGAGGTAGATGTTTTTCTGGAACTCCCTTTCTTAGTCTATGATGCAAAAAAAAAAAAAAAATGTTGGCAGTTTGATCTCTGGTTCCTCTGCTTTTTCTCAATTCAGCTTGTACATCTAGAAGTTCTCAGTCCATGTACTACTGTGAAGTCTAGCTTGAAGGATTTTGAGCATTACCTTAACATATGAAATGAGGATGATTGTGCAGTAGTTTGAACGTTCTTTGGCATTGCCCTTATTTGGGATTGGGATGAAAACTGACCTTTTCCTGTCTTGTGACCACTGATGAGATTTCCAAATTTGCTGGCATATTTGAAGACCCATTAATTAGAAAGTAGATACACTGTATAGAATTAGGAAAAATGCAGAGACTGTGAAACCACTTAGAATGTTTTTGTACCACCCAAGCTAAAAGGTTGTAAGAGCTAAGATCAGGACAGTAGCAGAGAACAAATGGTATTATATGGCCTTTAGGATAAAACACATCTGTGTTCAAACCCCATCTCAGACACTAACGTTCATAATTACTATTATTTGGAAGGCACTCATAGATCTGTTGAAATTATTGAACTATTTCTGTAAATTCTAAGAACTAATAACCTACTCTAAAATATAAACTCCAATTCTAATTCTAGTTCTAAAAATAAACTCAAGTTATACTGTCCCAAAGAATACAATAAAAATGAAAATTAGAGACTACAGAAGACATATTTTGGCTTCAGATAAAAAAGTGTTTCTCATGGTTAACAACTAGATTCCCTGTGGAGCTGATGAACTCCCCATAACTAGAGGTATGTAAAAAGGATGGATAAAAGCCCATTATGTGTCTTTGAGGGGATATTTAAGCATAAAATGTAGAGATAGATGCTTTTAATTTTGTGAGATCTGATTGTTGTGCTGACTGCCTTTAAACATTATTTGGTAGGTTAAAACACCTTTCCTTTGAGGTAGATAGGCTAAATTGCATATGATATTGGTATCCAGGAACTACATGTGAAATCATACAAATAATTTGAGCCAAGGTCTTTTGGTGATAATGGGAAAATAACATGATTTGGTTGATAATATGTCTTAGAGGTTTGCCTGAAGAGATCTTTTACCTTAAAATTCTTCATTTCTTTGGATAGGTCAGATGATGTAGATATATTTTTATTATTTCATGCTTGTTATTCTTGAAGTTAATGATGTGTATGTGTGATAAGGTTCTGCTCTCCAGTATTTCTAAATATCTGGTGTGATATTGAGGTCTCATAATTTTGAAAAATTGCCTGAATTTCTTTTCTGTAGTGATAAGAGTAGAAACTGTCATCTGTTTTGAGAGTAGACTCATTCTTTCTTTGGGGAAGGACCACAATAAGAAGTGGTCCTTATTGCGCTGAATGAAGCACAAGCTGGAATCAAGATTTCTGGGAGAAATATCAATAAGCTCAGATACGCAGATGACACCACCCTTAAGGCAGAAAGTGAAGAGAAACTAAAGAGCCTCTTGATCAAATTGAAAGAGGAAAGTGAAGAAGGTGGCTTAAAACTCAACATTCAAAAAACAAAAATCATGGCATCCAGTCCTATCACTTCATGGCAAATTGATGGGGAAACAATAGAAACAGTGACAGACTTTATTTTGGGGAGCTCCAAAATCACTGTAGATGGTGACATGAAATTAAAAGATGCTTGCTCCTTGGACAAAAATGTATAACCAACCTAGACAGCATATTAAAAAGCAAAGACATTACTTTGGTGAGAAAGGTCTGTCTAGTCAAAGCTATGGTTTTTCCAGTAGCCATGTATAGATGTGAGATTTGGACTATAAAGCAAGCTGAGTGCCACAGAATTGATGCTTTTGATCTATGGTGTTGGAGAAGACTCTTTGAATCCCTTGGACTGCAAGGAGATGAAACAAGTCAATCCTAAAGGAAATCAGTTCTGAATATTCATTGGAAGGACTGGTGCTGAAGCTGAAACTCCAATACTTTGGCCACCTGATGGGAAGAACTGACTCATTGGAAAAGACCCTGATGCTGGCAAAGATTGAAGGCGAGAGGAGATGGGGACGACAGAGGATGAGATGGTTGGATGGCATCACCGACTCGATGGACATGAGTTTGAGCAAGCTCTGAAGTTCGTGATGGACTTGTAAGACTGGCCTGCAGCAGTCCATGGGGTCGCAAAGTGTTGGACACGACTGAGTGACTGAATTGAACTGAACACTAAGAAGTGCTTTTAGTCGTATACCCCAATTTTTTGAGTTAAGCCTAATGCTTGTAGAAAAAGGAAGTGAACAGATCTCAGAACAAGGAGTTAAAGAGAAAAATGGTTTAAAGATTCTACTTTGAGGAGGAATGTCTAGTAGCTTGTCTGTTACTTCCACTATAAGCACTTTTGCCATAGATATCTCTGCTAAAAGAATTTCAACCCAAATATATTTTGCTGCCTAACTGATTGGCCATAAGTCAGTGTTACTATGAAAGACAATTTGACTTATTCCCACTTTTTTATTTGAAAGTTTGATTTCAATTATTTGAAATGGATTAATATTTCTTCCAGTTAGTGATATTATTGAGGGCTTTATTGAGCTGACAAATGATGATAATTTGCTTTTGTGTCAAGAATTGGTTTCTTAGTTTGAAAAATGGTACACTAGGTAGAAAGAGGCTGAGGGTCTCAATGACACAGGTTTGAACCCATATTTCCCATAGAACTTTGGAACATCTGTCAACAGCTGTGAAAATGTTAAAAAAGAAACAACCCAGCAGTGTAGAGGTTTTCACAAAACAATACAAAGTACAGTTACAAATATGCATACTAGTATTTAGAAACTGATACCTCTGTCAATGAAGTTAAAAAACATGGGGAAAAAATGCAATGCCGAACGAGGAAATACATCAGGGAAAAAAGTGCATAAAATATTATGAATGAATGATTCAGAAGACAAATACTCAGGTACAAGTCACAAAATAAAATATTTTATTTCTAGTATTGCCGTGACTATGAACACATTTTAAATGTATTAAAATATTGCAAAATACTTGCAGTAAAGTCCTTTAAACTTGTCATTCATCTTTATGTGGTATGTTTGTGTACTTTTTTGATGTTCCTCTTTTTTTGTTCTTTTACCTTTTATGGCAAAGCTGCCTTATGGCCAATTAGCCTCGCAGCAAAAATGCTTGTGGCAAAAATGTCTATGACAAAGATGATTGTAAGAAAAGTATCTAGAACCATCTAGAAGATATGAGAAGCAGTTATATTCTATATTAAATTCTTTTTTTAAAACTGCATCACTTTCTTTTGTTCTCAAGTTCAGTTGTTTATTAAACATGACAGCTTCTTGAACATGTATGTTTTATTCACTCTTTGGGGGCAAAATGGATTGTGGAGAGCTTAAATACAGTGGAGAAATAGTTATAAGATTATCACAGAAAATGTTAGAGAAGTACAATAGAACATTCTGGGGAAAAATAATCAAGAAGTAGCCAAATGTGTGCATTTATGCAATATAAAGATTATATTATTGAAATTTGGTAACTGAAAACAGAGGTGACTTCTGAGCTAGAGAAACTGGGACTCCCAGTGAGTCCTAAAAATGAAAAATTTCTGTGGCAAAGAAGGAATGAGAGAGCAAGACTGAGAAAGAGATGGAAACAGAGAATCAAAAATAACAAAAGGAGGGAGGAGCTCATGCAGATCATATTAGAAAAAAATTAGGGACACTTAGAGCTGGGGACTAGTGAGGGAGAGAGAGTGGATGAGTTAAGGTAAAAGAATGTATTAATCAGAGTACACATGTTTTTAAGCAATTACAAAATCTATTGAAACTATTTATTAAAGGAAGTATATTAGATCAAGCAACTGAGTAGTCTACATGTGTAATTTTTTAGACCCAACTTTCCAGGAGTTAATGATGCCATCAAGCACAGTCTATTTCCTTCCCTCAGCTTACTTTCCTCTTGGGTGATTTGATTCTCAGTCTGAATCTCACATACTGACAAAAATGCATAGGAGAAAATCCAGGCTTACCTTGAGAAAAGAGTGATTCTTTTATGATACTCAGACAACATTCAGCAATGAAGACTGATGAGCATGGCTTTGGTCACATGTTACCCTGGATAAATCACGGTGGCTAAGGAGGATGTTCATTTTTCATTGACCCAAACTGTGTTTCATGATTATCATTCAATCCAGGTAGTGTGATCTGGCCTACCCAGCAAAATATGCGCTGAGATTGGGAGACAGTTGATTCCTTAACATGAAAAGAAGCATTCTTTGACAAGATGATGGGATGCTGGACAGACAAAAAGAGCAACTACTTCCAGGAACTAAGAAAGATGATAAGGAAGAGAGAGATGAAAGAGAACGGTAAGAAAAGGGAGAAGGAGGTGGGAAGGGGACAGAGAGAGAGAGTGTTAGAGAGAGTGAAATATAGAGTGAGATAAGAGAGAGATAGGTTTCCCAGGTGTCAAAGTGGTAAAGAATCCAGCTGCCAATGCAGGAGATGCAAGAGATGTGGGTTTGATCCCTGGGCCAAGAAGATCCCCTGGAGTAGGAAATGGCAACTCAATCCAGTATTCTTGCCTGTTAAATTCCATGGGCAGTGAAACCTGGTGGGCTACAGTTCATAGAGTTGGACACAACTGAGTCCCTCCTCCAACACACAGAAAGAGAGAGAATGATATTCATCATTCTGTCATGGCCTGTGTGGAACCAAGAGCTATTGATGCCTATAACTAGAAAGACTGCTGAAAAGATATTTTATGGAAAGGTTTACAGGGATATATCAGTCAGTTCAGTTGCTCAGTTGTGTCCCACTCTTTGTGACTCCTTGAAATGCGGCATGCTAGACTTCCCTGTCCGTCAACAATTCCCAGAATTTGGTCAAACTTAGATCCATCGATTCGGTGATGCCATCCAACCATCTCATTCTCTGTCGTTCCCTTCTCCTCCTGCCTTCAATCTTTCCCAGCATCAGGGTGTTTTCCAAGGAGTCAGTTCTTCCCATCAGGTGGCCATAGTATTGGAGCTTCACCTTCGGCACCAGTCCTTCCAATGAACACTCAGGACCTATTTCCTTTAGGATGGACTGGTTTGATCTCCTTACAGTCCAGGGGACTCTCAAGAGCCTTTTCCAACACCACAGTTCAAAAGCATCAATTCTTCAGTGCTCAGCTTTCTTTTTGAATCAACTCTCACATCCATACATGACTACTGAAAAAACCATAGCTTTGACTAGATGGACGTTTGTTGGCAAAGTACTGTCTCTACATTTTAATGTGATGTCTAGGATGGTCATAGCTTTTCTTCCAAGGAGCAAGCGTCTTTTAATTTCATGGAGTCAGTCACCATCTGCAGTGATTTTGGAGCCCAAGAAAATAAAGTCTCTCACTGTTTCCATTGTTACCTCATCTATTTGCCATGAAGTGATGGGATTGGATGCCTGAAATGCAGTAGCTGGGTGCAGTGTCAAAAATGACAGAATGATTTCTGTTCATTTCTAAAGCAAATCTTTGAGTATCACAGTAATCCAAATCTATGCTCCAACCACTAATACCAAAGATTGTGGAGTTGAATGGTCCTCTGAAGGCAAGGATGTATACTGTTATGAAAACGAGAACTCCACATTTAGCTTTATATTAACAGTACTCTTATTTTACTAAGTTCTGTAGGTTCATCTCTGAATACCAAAGTATATCTTTTCCGCAAGCAATTCTTAAGCTCTTTCATATTTTCCATGAGTGCAAGTCAAGTGTCTACTCAAGATTTTATGCACAGCTTCTTTCACATCCTTATTTCTGGATGTGGATGATGGGGTTCAACATTGGGGTTACCACTCCGTAAGACAGCCCAATGATCTCATCAGATGTCTTTGTGTCCTTGGACTTGGGTTTCATATACATAAAACAGCTGAAAAATATAATAAAATGACCACAGTTCGGTGGCCTGAACAGATAGAAAAGGTCTTTTATCTCCCTTCTGCAGATTTAATTATCAGGATGGAAGAGAGGAAGAAAACATAGGAGATAAAAATTAACACCAGAAACACGATGGTGGAGGAATAGGTGGACATGGAATACGTCTCTCTCCACGGATACATCAGGAATAGACCTTTAGACAGAGAAGTGAATGCAAAACACCAGCTAAGAGCAGACAAAGAGTACCTGACCAGCGGAAAATAATGTATAGGCCCACAGAAAACTCGGTAGGATGAAGGAACTAGGGGAGAAAATGGGAGTGTTATTAGGATCGGACCTGCCTTCAGTGGGTGGGGAAACTGAAGCAGGGGTCTGATCCCCACACTGGGGCAATTGTCTGAGTCAGAGGAGAAACATTTAAGGCTAAGAGAGAAACAGCTGATCTGTGGCAGCCTAAATGGAATGAGAATCAGACAGTCCTTGCTGCAGCCATACATACCCTGGATGGTGCAGTGGCTGGGAGCTGGAGTTTAGGGGTTGTGGAGCAGTCCCAGGGCGAGGGCTGCTGTTGACTGCAGAGAGGCAGATAGAGGGGATGTGAGGGAGAAGATTGTGGTGGGGAATGCCTGTGGAGGAAAGTCAAGCAGCGATTATGCTGAGTCATGCGTGGGGGTGGAGCCATCACCATAGCCTCTCTCTCCTGACACGCCAGCATTGGCAGCTGAAAAATAGAGAGGCTGGCCCATAGAATAGAGAGTCTGCACTGAACTACTGAGTAGGACCCCATCCAGGGTGCTCTTTTAAGTGACTGATGCACTGATCTACAGTGTAGGACCCCAGGCAGGGGGTCCCTCTATGTGCCTGACATGTCAAACAACAAAGAAGGACCCCAGGCAAGGAAGTCCTCTAAGTGCCTGAACAGGTGGAGCCACAAAGAAAGACTGGCCAAAGAGGCCTTCTGATCACCAGCTACAAGAGGCTTGAAAAAAGACCCTGATGCAATCTCAAAAATGGCAGAATGGTCTCTGATCGTTTCCAAGGAAAACCATTCACTATCACAGTAATCCAAGTCTATGCCCCAACCAGTAATGCTCAAGAAGTTGAAGTTGAATGGTTCTAAGACTGACAAGACCTTTTAGAATTCACTACCCAAAAGATGTCCTTTTCATTATAGGGGACTGGAATGCAAAAGTAGGAAGTCAAGAAATACCTGGAGTAACAGGCGAATTTGGCCTTGGAGTACAGAATGAAGCAGGGCAAAGGCTAATAGAGTTCTGCCAAGAGAATGCACTGGTCATAGAAAACACCCTCTTCCAACAACACAAGAGAAGACTCTGCACACATGGACATCACCAGATGGTCAATACCAAATTCAGATTGATTATATTCTTTGCAGCCAAAAATGGAAAAGCTCTATACAGTCAGCAAAAACAAGACCAGGAGCTGACTGTGGCTCAGATCACGAACCCTTTATTGCCAAATTCAAACTTAAATTGAAGAAAGTAGGGGAAACCACTAGACCATTTTGGTATGACCTAAATAAAATTCCTTACGATTAGACAGTAGAAGTGAGAAATAGATTCAGGGAATTAGATATGATAGAGAGAATGCCTGAAGAACTGTGGACTGAGGTTCCTGACACTGTATAAGAGGCAAGGATCAAGACCATCGCCAAGAAAAAGAAATGCAAAAGGCAAAGTGGTTGTCTGAAGAGGCCTTACAAATAGCTGTGAAAAGAAGGCAAGTGAAAAACAAAGGAGAAAGGAAAGTTATAAGGTACTGAATGCAGAGTTTCAAAGAATAGCAAGGAGAGATAAGAAAGCCTTCCTCAGCAATCAATGCAAAGAAATAGAGGAAAACAATAAAATGGGAAGGACTAGAGATCTCTTGAGGAAAATCAGAGATACCAAGGGAACATTTCATGCAAAGATGGGCTCAACAAAGGACAGAAATGGTAGGGACCTAACAGAAGCAGGACATTAAGAAGAAGTGGAAAGAATACACAAAAGAACTATACAAAAAAGATCTTCACAACCCAGATAATCACAATGGTGTGATCACTCACCTAGAGCCAGACATCTGGAATGTGAAGTCAAGTGAACCTTAGGAAGCATCACTACGAACAAAGCTTGTGGAGGTGATGGAATCCCAGTTGAGCTATTTCACCTTAAAAGATGATGCTGTGAAAGTGCTGCACTCAATATGCTAGAAAATTTGGAAAACTCCGCAGTGGCTACAGGACTGGAAAAGGTCAGTTTTCATTCCATTCCCAAAGAAAGTCAATGCCAAAGAATGCTCAAACTACCGCACAGTTGCACCCATCTCACATTCTAGTAAAGTAATGCTCAAAATTCTCTAAGTCAAGCTTCAGCAATACGTGAACTGTGAACTTCCAGATGTTCAAGCTTGTTTCAGAAAAGGCAGAGGAACCAGAGATGAAATTGCCAATATGCTCTGGATCATGGAAAAAGCAAGAGAGTTCCAGAAGAATGTTTATTTCTACTTTATTGACTACACCAAAGCTATTTACTGTGTGGATCACAATAAACTGTGGGAAATTCTGAAAGAGTTGGGCATACCAGACCACCTGACCTGCCTCTTGAGAAATCTGTATGCAGGTCAGGAAGTAAAAGTTAGAACTGGACATGGAACAACTGACTGGTTGCAAATAGGGAAAGGAGTACATCAAGACTATATAGTGTCACCCTGCTTATTTAATTTCTATGCAGAGTACATCATGAGAAATGCTGGGCTGGAGGAAGCCCAAGCTGGAATCAAGATTGGTGAGAGAAATATCAATAACCTGAGATATGCCGATCACACAACCTTTATGGAAGAAAGTGAAGAAGAGCTAAACAGCCTCTTGATGAAAGTGAAGGAGGAGAGTAAGAAATTTGGCTTATAGCTCAACATTCAGGAAACTAAGGTCATGGCATCACTTCATGGCAAATATGTGGGGAAACAATGGAAACAGTGACAGACTTTATTTTTCTCGGCTCCAAAATCACTGCTGTAGGTCACTGTAGCCATGAAATTACAATACGCTTACTCCTTGGAAGGAAAATTATGACAAACCTAGACAGAATATTAAAAAGCAGCGACATTACTTTGTCAACAAAGGTCCGTCTCGTCAAGGCTATGGTTTTTCCAGTGGTCATGTATGGATGTGAGAGTTGTACTATAAAGAAAGCTAAGCACTGAAGAATTGATGCTTTTGAACTGTGGTGTTGGAGAGGACTCTTGAGAATCCCTTCGACTGCAAGGAGATCCAACCAGTCCATCTTAAAGGAGATCAGTCCTGGGTGTTAATTCAAAGGACTGATATTGTAGCTGAAACTCCAACACTTTGGTCACCTGATGTGAAAAGCTGACTCATTTGAAAAAACCCTGATGCTTAGAATGATTGAGGCAGGAGGTGATGGGGACAACAGAGGTTGAGATGGTTGGATGGCATCACCGACTCAGTGGACATGGGTTTGGGTAGACTCCGGCAGTTGGTGATGTACAGGGAAGCCTGGCATGCTATGGTTCATAGGATTGCAAGTTGGACACGACTGAGCGACTGAACTGAACTGAACTGAATAGACCAATATCACTGATGAACATAGATGCAAATATCCTCAACAAAATTCTAGCAAACATAATCCAGTAACATATTTAAAAAATCATACATCCTGACCAAATGAACTTTATCCCACAGATTCAAGGACTCATCAATATTTGGAAATCAATCAATGTGATACACCACATTAACAAATTGAAAGATAAAAACCATGTGGTTATCACAATAGATGTAGAGAAAGCCTGTGACAGAATTCAGAAGGCATTTATGATAAAAAACTTTCGTTAATGCAGGCATAGAAGGAACGTATACGATAGACCCACAGCAAACATTATCCTCAATGGTGAGAAAATGAAAGTGGTTCCCCTAAAGTTAGGAACAAGACAAGGGTGCCCACTGTCACCACTACTTTTCAACATAGTTTTGGAAGCTTTAGCCACAGCAATTAGAGAAGAAAAAGAAATAAAAGGAATCCAGATTGGAAAAGAAGTAAAGCTGTCACTGTTTGCAAATGACATGATTCTCTACATAGAAAACCCTAAAGACACCACCAGAAAATTACTCGAGCTAATCAAAGAATAGAGCAAAGTTGTAGGATATAAAATTAATACACAGAAATCCCTTGCATTCCTATACACTAAGAATGAGAAGACAGAATAATTAAGGAAACAATCCCATTCATCACTGAGATGAAAAGAATAAAATATTTAGGAAACAATCTACCTAAAGAAACAAAAGACCTATATACAGAAAACTATAAAACACTGATGAAAGAAATCAAAGTTGACAGAAATACATGGAAGGAGAAATATAACATGTTAATGGATCAGAAAAATCAATACAAAGAAAATGAGTATTGTACTCAAAGCAATCTATAGATTTGATACAAGCCCTTCCAAGCTACCAACGGTATTCTTCACAGAACTAGAACAAATAATTTCACAGTTTCTATGGAAAAATAAAAAACCTCTTATAGCCAAAGCAATCTTGAGAAAGAAGAATGTAACTGGAGGAATCAACCTGCCTGACTTCAGACTATACTACAAAGCTACAGTCATCAAGACAGTATGGTATTGGCATAGACAGAAATATAAATCACTGGAACAAAATAGGAAGCCCAGAGATAAATCCACACAGCTCTGGACACCTTATCTTTGACAAAGGAGGTAAGGATATACAATGGAGAAAAGATAACCTCTTTAACAAGTGGTGCTGGAAAAACTAGTCAAGCACTTGTAAAAGAATGAAACTAGAACACTTTCTAACACCATACACAAAAATAAACTCAAAATGGATTAAAGATCTAAATGTAAGACCAAAATCTATACACTCCTAGAGAAAAACATAGGCAAAACACTCTCTGACATAAATCACAGCAGGATCCTCTATGACCCACCTCCCAGAGTAATGGAAATAAAAGCAAAAATAAACAAATGAGACCTAATTAAACTTAAAAATTTTTGCACAACGATGGAAACTATAAGTAAGGTGAAAAGACAGCCTTCAGAATGGGAGAACATAATAGCAAACAAAGCAACAGACAAAGGATTACTATCAAAAATATACAAGCAACTCCCGCAGCTCAATTCCAGAAAAATAAATAACCCAATCAAAAAATGGGCCAAAGAACTAAACAGACATTTCTCCAAAGAAGACATACAGATGGCTAACAAACACATGAAAAGATGCTCAACATCACTCATTCGCAGAGAAATGCAAATCAAAACCACAATGAGGTACCATTACATGCCAGTAAGGATGGCTGCTATCCAAAAGTCTACAAGCAATAAATGCTGGAGAGGGTGTGGGAAAAGGGAACCCTCTTACACTGTTAGTGGGAATGCAAACTAGTACATCCGCTATGGAGAACAGTGTGGCGATTCCTTGAAAAACTGGCAATAGAACTGCCATATGACCCAGCAATCACACTGCTGGGCATACACCCCGGGGAAACCAGATCTGAAAGAGACACGTGCACCCCAATGTTCATCGCAGCACTGTTTATAATTACCAGGACATGGAAGCAACCTAGATGCCCATCAGGAGATGAATGGATAAAGAAGCTATGGTACATATACACTATGAAATATTACTCAGCCATTAATAAGAATTCATTTGAATCAGTTCTGATGAGTTGGATGAAACTGGAGCCCATTATACAGAGTGAAGTAAGCCAGAAAGATAAAGACCAATACAGTATACTAACACATATATTTGGAATTTAGGAAGGTGGTAACAATAACCTTGTGTGCAAAACAGAAAAAGAGACATAGATGTACAGAACAGACTTTTGGACTCTGTGGGAGAAGGCGAGGGTGGGATGGTCTGAGAGAATAGCATTGAAATAAGTATACTATCAAGCGTGAAACAGATCACCAGTCCAGGTTGGATGCATGAGACAAGTGGTCAGGCCTGTGCACTGGGAAGACCCAGAGGGATGGGATGGAGAGGGAGGCGAGATAGGGGATCGAGATGGGCAACACATGTAAATCCATGGCTGATTCATGTCAATGTATAGCAAAAACCACTACAATATTGTAAAGTAATTAGCCTCCAACTAGTGAAAATAAATGAAAAAGAAGAAGAAGAAGAACCAGAACCAGATGTGGAACAGTGGACTTGTTCAAAATTGAGAAAGGAGAACAACAAGGCTCTATATTGTAACTTGCTTATTTAAATGTTATACAGCATACATCATGTGAAATGCTGGGCTGGGTGAATCACAAGCTGGAATTAAAATTGCCAGGAGGAATCTGATCAACCTCAGATATGCAGATGATACCAATCCAATGGCAGAAAATGAAGAACTAAAGAGCGTCTTTATGAGGGTCAAAGAGGAGAGTGAAAAAACTGGCTTGAAACTCAACATTCAAAAAATGAAGCTCATGGCATCTGGTCTCACCACTTCATGGCAAATAGAAGGGTAAAAAGTGGAAGCTGTTATAGATTTTATATTCTTGGGCTCCAAAACTGCAGCCATGAAATTTAAAAAATGCTTTCTCCTGGAAAGGAAAGCTATGACAAACTAGACAGTGTATTAAAGTCACTTGGTCAACAAAAATCCATATAGTCAAGCTGTGATTTTTCCAGTAGTCATGTCCAGATGTCAGAGTTGGACGATAAAGAAGGCTGAGTGTTGAAGAACTGATTCCTTCAAATTGTGGTGCTGGAGAAGACTCTTGAGAGCTCCTTAGACTGCAAGGAGATCAAACCCTAAAGGAAGTCAACCCTGAATATTCTTTGGAAGGACTGATATTGACGCTGAAGCTCCAGTACTTTGGCCACCTAATGCAAAGAGCCAACTCATTGGAAAAGATTCTGATGGTGGGAAATATTGAGGGCAGGAGGAGAAAAGGGGTCAGAAGATGGATGATTGCATGGCATCACCAACTAATTGGAAATGAATCTGACCAAACTTTTGAGATAGTAAATGACAGGCGGGCTTGGTGTGCTGCAGTTCATGGGGTCGGAAAGAGACAGGCACTGCTTAGCAACTGAACAACAGCAAGCACATACAAGTGATCAGTAGCTGTTTTCATAGTTCCAGAAGTGTTACTTAAAGACTCGATGCACCAATTACTTGAGTAAGGAGAAATGGTCTGTATGTTAAGTGCCTGTGTGTTTGGTAAATGAATTAGAGCAGTTTCAGTGGATTCTGTGACCATGAACAATATTATTGGAAATGTGTATGTGTGTGTCTGTGTGTGTTGAGGGAGAGAGGTGCTATTTCTGAGGAAACTTTAAAAGGAATGGCCTGAAGCTTTCATGAGGCCAGGTATTTGGATGCAGGGCCTGTTGTTTCTGCTCTCTGGGTGGTGGCAGTGGATCTCTCCCTGAGGAATCACTTCAAGTGAGATCTGTCAAAGAACAGACCTGTTGGAAGATGTGTCCTTTTGGTCACAGTCTTTCTGTGCGTCCCCTTCCACTGGACTTAAGCAGCAGCCAATTAAAATGGCAGTTAAATGTGTTTGCAATACAAGTCACAGACTTACAGACAGTATATTCAAGTCATATATCTGATAACGTTTCACACTCAGACTAGATTAAGAATTCTCAAACTGCAGTGATAGTAAATAACCCAATTAAAAATGAGCATAACACATGAATGATGCTTTACTAAAGAGAACATAAGGGTGGCAAAACCCCAAAACAATAGTCATTAAGGAAATGACTATGATATTATATCACCACACTCCTAATAGAATGGGTAAAAAATATGTATAGTGACAATACCAATTGTTGATCAGGATGGGAAGCAACTAGAATTCTTATTTGTTGAAATTGAAAAATGATACAACCACTCTAGAAAGCTGTTTGACAGTGTCTTTATAAAATTAAATATTTATGTCATATATCATCCAGTATGCTATCCCTTGATTTTCACCCTAAAAAATGCAACTTGTTTTCACACAAAAATCTGAGCATAAAAGTCTATAACAGCATATTCGTAATTACCCCAGACTGGAAAGAACCCAAATGTCTTTCAACAGGTAAATAGATAAGCTTTATCAATAGAATATCAATCAATATCAATACAGTGGAGTACTACTCACCTATAACAACTTTGATGAACCTCGAAGGATTTAAAATAAGTGAAAGAGGCCAGACAGCAATGGCTTATGTGATTCCTTTTATATGGCATTCTGCAAAAGGTTAAACTCTAAGGATCAAAAACATATACATCTTTGCCAGGATTTATGAATTGATGAAATGAGTGATTTTTAACCCCCTAAAACAAGGGGGTTTTAAGATGAGAGAAGAGTTTTATGTCTTGATTACTGTGATAGTTATATGAATCTGTATATGTGTTAGAACTCACAGAACTATAAGCTGAAAGAGACAAAATTTTTCTGTATATTTTACTGCCTGATAATTTAAAGTAAAATTTAAAAAGTCACTCTGTATCTCACCAAGAAAGGTATTTGCATTGTAAGAAGACTTTAGATTACTGGGCTCCACATGGTTTGCAACTGTTTTTTTTTTTTTTGCAATAGGCAGTCAATAACCACTAGTTGAGTTTATCACTAACCATTCTGTCATCAGATTGACACACTTCTTTCAGTGTTTCAGTAAGCAGTGGGTTACTGTTGATCCTCCTGACCCGGGAACTAGGCTGCCTAACTCTCAGATAATTATCGGCTACAAGCAGGCTTGAATTTGAGCCCAGGTTTTGCTACACATCAGTTATATGACTTTAGACTTAAACTGTCACAGTTTAACTTAGATAAGATCCTTATCTTTAAAGTGATATATATTGTGAAGTTTAAATGAGGTAATGTGTGGAAGAAAACCTCACACAGTTGCTGGTTCACAAAGAGTAATCTGTACAATAACTTCTCCCTCACAATTCTCTTCTTGTATTATTCCTGTATTATTTACTTTTTTATTCCCTTATACCTTCTCTCTTCTTCCCCTTCCTTATTTTCTTTCTTCCCTCTTTTCATTAGGTTCAGGAAAATTTCTGTATTTGTTCATTGATTAACTTGGACTTATCATAGTAGACAAACTGTTGGTAAAAAAAATTATTTGAATTCTTCCAGGTAAAAGAAAGATGTAAAATGGTGTGGGAAAATAAAACCATTCTGGTGGAATTTTTTCTAAAGGGGCTTTCTGGTTACCCAAGGCATGAGCTACTCTTTTTTGTGCTGCTCTTAATAATGCATGTGGTCATCCTTCTGGGAAATGGCACCCTTATTCTCATCAGCATCTTAGACCCCCATCTTCACACCCCTATGTACTTCTTCCTGGGGAACCTCTTCTTTCTGGACATCTGCTACTCCACTGTCTCCATTTCCCCCATGCTGGTGAGCTTTGTCTCGGAAAAAAGTCCATCTCCTCTGGCTGTGCTGTGCAGATGTTCCTTGGCTTGGCCATGGGGACAACAGAGTGTGTGCTCTTGGGTTTGATAGCCTTTGACCAGTATATGGCTACCTGTAACCCTCTGAGATATTCTGTTATCATGAGCAAGGCTTCCTATTTGCCCATGACAGCTGTCTCCTGGTTTGCAAGGGTTATCAACTCTGCCACATGAACTGCATGCAGTTGCCCTTTTGCAGGAATAATGTCATCAATCATTTCTCCTGTGAAATTTTGGGTGTCAGGAAACTGGCTTGTGCTGACATCTCAGGCAATGCATTCATCATGTTTGTGGCTATGACATTGTCCACATTGATACCCCTTCTCTTGATTGTCATTTCTTACTCATTAATCATTTCCAGCATTTTGACGATCCACACTTCTGAGGGGAGAAGCAAAGCCTTCTCTACCTGCTCTGCTCATCTGACTGTGGTTATAGTATTCTTCAGAACTATTCTCTTCATGTACATGAAGCCCAAGTCTAAAGAGATGCTCAATTCAGATAACATGGATGCTACTGACGAACTTAAAACTGTGTTCTATGGAGCAATGACTCCCATGATGAGTCCTTTAATCTACAGTCTCAGAAACAAGGATGTGAAGGAAGCAGTAACACATCTATTTAATGGAAGTTTCTTCAGCAAGTGAATGGAAGAAGCATAGGATTGGAAACATGTTGGACAGTGTTGAAACTTGAGAATTATGTAGTGTTTTGGTTATCTTGACATCTTTTTGTAATTTTTATATTTTATTTTATATTTTAACTTTTTTATATTTTAAAAATTCAATAATGGCATATAGCATTTCAAAGTTATTTCATCCTCTTTATAAGGAATTTGCAAGATACAGGACAGTAAAATGAGAAGAGAGAGATCACCTATTACTCTAACACTTTATGAAAAATATGCTCTATTCATTGTAGTATTGGCATTGTGTGTTACATGCCCTTTTATGTCTACATTTCATGCAATATTATTTTATAGGCATTACTTCATTAAATCTTTCAAAGTAAATAATTGTCTTTGTTGGGAAAAAACCTAAACAGAAATCTCCCAAAACACTGTACCCACTTTCCAGTTGTAGTTTCCCACTAATCTCCAAGTAGTCCTAAATGCTATTTTCTTGCTCAGTATTTCGAATATTTTATTTTCCTGTGGAGTTTACTGATATTGAACATTTGCAACTCTGGAGGGAGTGGGTAAATGGGGCTTTTGGGTGAGCCCTATGCAATCAATCAGGATGTCTTTTGTATTTCCTTAAATCTTTTTTCAGCTTATGTGATAATATTATCATAAAGAACATTTTGCAAAATTAAAAAGTAGTTTGAAATTCAGTCTGCTGATTCAAGTCAAAATGTGGACAAATATTGAGTTAGATGGGAGGTCATATCAGTGTGATTTAGAAGACCAGATTCTTTGATATCCTGAGGATCTTAATTACTTTTCTAAATCTTCGAATATCCAAGCTCTTGGTTTTAGTGTATATCTGACTTTATGTCTTATCTCTGTTACTAACTAGGGTAGTGATCTTTGGAAGCAGAGAATTGGGAGATGTCAGAAGAAGATAACATTATCTTGATTTTCCTTGGCTTTCTCTTCAAATTTTCACTCTATTTAAAGAGAATACTTCTAATTTACAGTCTAAAATGAATGATAGGTTTGTTCAAGAATGAGGCACATCCTAGGAAATTCATTTGGTTGGACACATTTTATATTGATAAATCTGTAAATTCTTAGAATGTTGAGCATAAACATTTTTTACATAGACAAATAAGAAAAAATGTTTGTGGAATTTGAGGTATATTTATTTTATTATTCCAAGATTACTCTTTAATTTTAGTAGAAGGAGTATTAAATAGTCATGAACTATATTGAATTACCTCTAGCTTCCATCATCATCATTCACAGATTAAATCTGATGGCAAAAGTTGAGACCGTTGATGTATCAGATTCATACTGTGACAAAAGAAGTTATGAGAACCTATTACTTTCCATACACCAGCTCATAGAATTCCATCCACCTCAACTAAGAGTTCCAAGTAGGTGGAAAACTTCTGAAGTTAGGCATGTTATCTTTGACCCACAGGATATCCTGCATGCTAATTTTGTCTTTTCTAAGAACTTGAGTCCAGCTGCTTCCAGAAACTCTCTGAGATGACTGATCTAGGTCCGAGTCTTTTAACAATTTATAAATTTCCTCTAGAAAATGTATTAAAGCAAATAGAAATTTTAATGTGTGCATTTCTCCTCAGAGTAGAACACCAGAAGGGGGTCCCCTTCAAAGGATTGTGGAATCAAGATGTGGAGGAAAGAAAGGCAAGTCACCTGTTTTGATGTTGCCATGTATTCAAGTTTGCTTGGCAAATACATTCTCATTATGTTAAATACACTATCATTATAATACAGATATACTTGTTTAATACTTGAGCCTCTAAAGGATTCTTCATTCAGAAAATTTATTATGAAAGTCTTCTATATTTTAAAAGTTTTCTCAGGATTTGTGATTTGGAAAAAAAAGTTTTTGAAAAGGAATGATAACACCCCCACACTATCATCTAATGATAAAATTAAATGAAATAATTTCATTCTGGTTAAATCATCCAGAGTGTATTCTGTCATTTGTAACTAAGCCATGATTGACACTTATGGCAAATGAGGCCCTCTTTGCTTTGGTTTGTTTAGTTTCCTCCATCTTCCCCTAACCCCCATCTGCCTCTTTATTTAGGTTTCTTTGATGCTGAGTTTTTCTTTCCCTGAATTCATGATGCCATGTCTTGTCTTTCACCCTTGTTGTTATTGGTTCTGTTTCTTGACATTTTCTTCCCATATTCCTTCTTTCTCAAGTTTTTACTCACAAATTAAGGATCAGTTCACCTATCACCTCTCTTGGAAATTACTTCTTGATTCTGAATTGCCTTCATTTTTACCTCCATAGCACACTAAGTCACCATTTTTATTGCAGCATTAGGTAAGTGTAAGCTTCCTAATGGGAGGGACTGGCAATGGGAAAAACTGGGTCTTGCCCTGATGAGCAGGGCCTTATTCAGTGCAACTTTAATCCAGTTATTTGCTGATGAGTGTGGCATTGCATTCCCTTCCTGGTAGTTTTTTGGCCTAAGGCCAACTTCAAGGCCAGATTCCCTGGGGATTCCTGAGATGGGAATCTGAGTTCTTATTTCTGGAGCTGAACTTCCGAACAGAACATGCAAACACTCACAGTTGCATGCAAGTGAGTAGGATTTATATTAAAGAGAAAAAAGTACAAAGCTCTCAGCACAGATACTCAGTCAGTTCAGTTGAGTCAGTCAGTCATGTCCGACTCTTTGCAACCTCATAGAATGCAATACACTTGGCTTCCCTGTCCATCACCACCTTTTGGAGCTTGCTCAAACTCATATCCATTGAGTCAGTGACACCATCCAACCATCTCATCCTCTGCCATCCCTTTCTCCTCCTACCCTCAATCTTTCCCAGCATTAGGGTCTTTTCCAAGGAATCAGTTCTTCACATCAGGTGCCAAAGTGTTGGAGTTTCAGCTTCAACATCCGTCCTTACAATGAATATTCATGACTGATTTGCTTTAGGTTTGACAGGTTTGATCTCCTTACACAGACAGCATAAACACTGAGAGGGTGTAAATAGTCCCCCAGAAATACAGGCGTTACAGCAGTTTATGTCCTTCCTAGTATTGATCTGTACATTTTTGGTTGGCTCCTGTCCTTAAAATATGTACTTTCTAACCAATCAGTTTAAAGTTCACATTTTAACATAACATCTTTATGGCCCTTGGATAGCAAGAGGATCAAACCAATCTATCTTACAGGAAATCAGTCCTGAATATTCATTGGTAGGATGGATGCTGAAGCTGAAGCTCCATCTTGGTGCAGCTTTGTCTTTGTGCAGCTTCTTCTTTGTCTTAGGATGTGGTATACCTTTTTTTGTGGTATATCTTTTTTGGAGAAGGAAATGGCAACCCACTCCAGTACTCTTGCCTGGAAAATCCCATGGATGGAGGAGCCTGGTAGGCTGAAGTCCATGGGTTCGCTAAGAGTCGGACACACTTGAGGGACTTCTGTTTCACTTTTCACTTTCATGCATTGGAGAAGGAAATGGCAATCCTTTCAGTGTTCTTGCCTGGAGAATCCCAGGGGCGGGGGAGCCTGATGGGTTTCCGTCTATGGGGTCACACAGAGTTGGACACGACTGAAGCGACTTAGCAGCAGTAGCAGGAGCTTATCTTTTTTGGTGGGTTCCAGAGTCCCCTTTGATGGTTGTTGAACAACTAGTTTAATTTTGGTTCCTCGTGCATGTCCTTCTATTCTGCCGTCTTGAACCAGAAGTCTCAATTTATTTTCATCTTTGTTCTTTACACCTGTGTGTGTGTGTGTATTGCTTAAGGATACACTTTCTTTGCTTGCCTTACTTTCTTTTCCTTCCTTTTTTCTTTCTTTAAATTAAAAAAAAAAAATTTCTTTTACAGTATGTATCAGTTTTAGAAATTTGTAATATGTTTATTCAAAAAGTCAGCATTTATGTAAGCTAAATATATAAAGTGAATATTTATAAAATCTATAGTTTCTAAAAAAATCTATAAAGAAATTTTGTACTGTAAATACTATTTATTTAGTAAAGCAAAATACATTTATACTTTGAATATGGTACAAGTGTGTTTGTGTGTTAGTGTGAGTAGTGTAAGAGAGAGCCAGGGGTAGAGATAGACAGAGATAGAGAAAGAGAGAGAGAAAGTGAGAGAATTCAACTGGGAAAATTTTGATAACATTGTACACGGTTCCTCCTGATTTTGTGAAGCAGAGTAATAGGCTTCCTGTAATTAGGTCTTTAGGGCCTTATTGCTGGAGTCCCATAAGTTTTATACATATTTCATCTATGAAGCAATTTAAAATTTTACACAGAGGTTTAGAAACATCCTTTAGAACATTTAAATTGTGTCTCAAAGCCTGAAGCAGGTTCTTTAGGTATTTGTGGGTCTCCACAATGGGGTTGTATTTCAGCCTGGGCTTCAGGGGCAAGTTGTCCTATTCCTAAAATTTATTGCTAAATATTAATTTTCTTTCTATTTTGAACTAGAGGAATCTAACAATGCTTTACTTGAACTCGAGGAATTTATCCTAGTTATCATACCTGCAACCTGCATATTTCTATAGATGTCAACAAATCAATGAATTTCTATGGCAAAATGATTACTCTTCAGTAGCTGCCTTTTTAGAAGTTCAGCTACTAATGAGGAGTCATGAAAATTGGCTACAGGTAAAAAAGAAAGATAAAAATATCTATTGTTGCTCCAACCTCGAAAGAGAGTTAGTACCTGGTTTGAAGGTAAGTTATTGTAAAGACAAGAACCAAATCTTATCAACTACAAGCAAGAGTTGGACCGATGGGTTAAATGTGTCAAGTTTGAAATTAAGATGTTTTTTCACTGAAGAGAGACTAAATATTGGAAATGGAATTTAAGGGTCTAGTCAGTGAGAGATAGTAGGGAGACATAAAGACTTTTGAGATCACAAGAGCAGTTTAACATGCAAAGGCATTGAGCAAGGAACAGAAAGGAATTTGCCCAGTAGTTATGAATTACTTTGTGTCAATGTGTAGCTTTTTAGAGTAGCACACAGTATTTGAACACTCTTATCATGTTTAGCTAATTAAGACTCACTGCATAGTAGCCAGGGAACTCTGTGTCCTGTAGCATGAATTCATAACAAACAGGTCTTTCCTGGTCCTCTGGCAGCAGCTCTGATTCATTTGGCTCGGTCAACTGAGAACAAGGTGAACTCCATGCCAGATACTGTGCTAGGGACTCTGTGCAGAGAACACATGTGAGGAGGTAAACCATGACCAATTTGCCTTAAAGAAACCTCATATCTGAAATAGATGATTTACCAAAGCAGTGAATAGCCAGAAAGAGACCCGATTGAGCATTATCTTCGTGTGTTTGCATACACTGTTGGTGACTATTTTGAATATTTGCTTTTCTATCATTAGGTTATAATTGTAGAAATGAGTGACTTTTCCATTTTTTGTGTGTGTGTGTCATAGGCTTGCTAAAAATGTTAACACAGTCTCAGTTAAAAAAAAATTCAGCCATCTTTTTAAGACAAGGAACATACTAATGCCTTCCTGAAGTGCTATTTTTTTTATGGAGTGAATTGAACCTTATGAGTGATTTTTCCTTTTTGCCACTCAGTTGCTGACATTCAAAGGGTCAGAGTGTGATAAAGGATTGGAGTGTTATATACTGTGATAAAGTATATTAGGATCTGATGGTAAGATGAGCATAATACTATCTGTCAGAACACTGTGTGTGATGTGAGTAAACTTTTCAGCTGTATCTTCCTGTCCATATGAAAAGACGATGACTGGTTCAAAGATGAAAAAGACTAACAGAAGGAAGAACCATGATAGAGAGGCATAAAGGAAACTACTAATAGTGGAAACCATTATTGTGGTAATTGTATAATATATACTATCTCATTTAATCTTGTCAACAAATATATGGTACAGGTGCTATTTTTATCTTCATGCTATAGCTGGGGAAGGTGGTGATCAGAAATATGCCCACGCCACCCTGGTTAGTAAGGGGCAGAGTTACCATTTAAACTAAGCCTACCTCCAAGGCTTGTGTTCCTAACAGTTTTATGGAGTATGTTTGGTAGAATATCATGTAGCATGGAGGCAGCTCATGGAACAAGGATTTTTGTAGAGATGATTTTTACAGGTGTAGGTATAACCTCCATTATTCAGTGAACTTCACATGAATCTACTGCCCTTTGGGGTCTCAAGTCATTTACACAGTAACCCAGAAAATCTGAAAAATGCTAACAAAATGCAAATTTTATGAAAAGCTACAAAATATTAAGAGCTGGGGATAGGAGATGAGTTTAGAATGGGGAAATGAAGTTGAGCTTGGAGTGATTCTGGGGTGACTAGTTATGCCCAGAAATTGGGAAGATAGACCTGAGATTCAGAACAAAGTAACTTTTGAAGATAGGCAGACAAAGAATTCTGAAGAGGGAAGGATTTTTGTACTTGTGAGTGAAACAAGAATCATAACCAACATTTATTGAGCTGTCATTTTGATGAAGGGACAGGAGATCCATATGGGCCTGCAAATCCTAATGATACTACTGAAAGTATCTTGAATATTAAACATGGCTATATTTAAAGGACTTGTTAGTCTTTAGCAGTTCCCATTTAAGGTGTGATACCGAATAAGAACAATTTTTAACCGTATGTAGTTGTGTCCCATGGCAGTGGATGGTTTGATGTAGTATGCTATCAAAAAAGTGAAAGGAGAAAGGTTATACATCTCAAAGACAAGAATTCTTTAGCTTAAATGTAATTTATTTTATGATAGGTATTACAGTCACAAGATTCAAAAATTTTAAAAGGTACTGAATAACATACAGTGAACAACCTCCCTTCCATTTCTGTTAATAAACTATTCATTTCCTTTCCTAGAGATAACAAGCTATTCCTGTTTATTTTTCTATAGGTATCCTACATAGGAGCAAAAAAATGTTTGTATATGTGTGTGCATGTGTGTGTGTGTGTGTGTGTACAGACACATATAGTGACTCAGATGGTAAAGAGTCTGACTGCAGTGCAGGAGACCTGGGTTCAATCCCTGGGTCAAGAAGATCCCCTGGATAAGGGAGTGGCAACCCACTCCAGTATTCTGGACAGAGGAGTCTGGCAGGCCCCAATCCATGGGGTCGCATAGAGTCAGACATGACTGAGCTACTAACACACACATATATGCAAAATATTTATACACAAATGTTACTGTGCCTTATATACTGTTCTGAACATTTATATTGCTGTCTAGTCATTAAACCACATCCTACTCTTCGGCAACTCCATGGACCGTAGCCCACCAGGCTCCTCGGTCCTTGGGATTTCCCAAGCAAGAATACTGGAGTGGGTTGCCATTTCCTTCTCCAGTGGTTCTTGTCAACTACCACTGAGCCACCAGGGAAGTCAGTTCTGAATATTACTTTTCCACTTAATAGTTCTTGACGATCTTTCCCTATCAATGCACAAAAAGTCTCTCTTAATCTTTTTGACAGCACCAGTATTTCATTATTTCTATGTCCCCTTCTCATAGAAATTTAAATTGCTTCCACATCTGCTATTACAAATGGTAGTTTAATGAATCAGTTTTTAAATAAATTACTTTACACATGCACAGGCATAATTGTATGGTAATTACCTAGGGGTAAACTCCGTAGTCAAAGGTTATACGCATGCCTTTATGATTCTGTTTAACACTGCCAATTTGTCCTCCACAGAGGATGCACCAATTTATGTGTTCACTGAGAATGTGTAAGAGTGCCTATCTCCTTACCTTTAGAAGGCAAGGTCATTAGAGATGAAACCATGGCTCATCCCTGTAAGACATCAGTGCAGTGATACCCAGGGATAAGTCACAGGGAGTGATATTAGGAAATTTTTCTGAGCAGAAGTTCTTTAGGAATTTGGTCACTAAGTTTCTTAAACATTCCTTTCAATATATATGTATATATATATATATGTATGTGTGTGTATATTTTATATATATATATATATATATAAACATATAAAGTCCCAAATAGAGTGACAAGGTGTCAATTAGCAATAATAGTCTCAATTCATGTATCCATTTGTGTGTTTCTAGCTAATATATATTTTTGATCTTCAAATTAATCTAAATTTGATTCTCCTAATTTATCTTGGTAGCCTCTTGGAATTGTGTGGTAGGGATAGAAATGGAGGAATATAACTATTCTTGTAGTTCTATCTTCATTTTGTGTTTGAGGGAGAATTTAGGAGATTAGGAGCAGTCTAGTTGAAAAAGTTCATTTGGATTTATCTGTAAGCTGGTGTAGAAACACCTGGATGAACTTTTTGGCCAACACAATAGTTATTTTCTACAAGCAAATGTTTGGTCTGTATGTCGGATTGTCAAAGTAGCGAAAGAAAGTAACTCACCACTCATGGAATGGAAAAAATGAACAAAGTGTTCAAGTTAAGGCAAACAATTGGTGAATGACAATTTAATCAGCCAGCTGAAATAAGAAGGTGGGAAATATAAGTAATGCAAATAAGTATGTAATAAAAATAAAGTATATGGAAGGAAAGAAATGAAGTACATTTGTAATTGTATTCTAAAGTGACTGTAGTGAATATGCTCATAAAACAGCAATGACTGTAAAAAGAATTAACAACTTACACCCACATGTATGTTACACATAGTTAGTGATCAGATATTTTTATACAATTATTATTATATTTAATTTATTTTATTATAATTAAAAAATGTGACCTGAAAGTCTAAAGTTATATATTTTTGGCAGCAAGTTACTTGATCCATGTTGAAAATGCAACAAAAAATATGAATTCTCTTTGGGTGAGACATTATGATTTATATATATATACATACAATACATGTGTACATATAATCAGGGCATTTATTGAATGCCCTATTGAAATGTTTGAGAGAATTTTCTGTTATCTATATTTAATCAATTCTATATATATATTTAAAATCAAGTTTTACTTGTGTATCTAGGATTATTTTTATATGCTTTGGAGAAAACTTGTAATAGGGGGCAACCTCTTATGAAACTCATGAAAAAAGAAATCAAGAATAGCAGTGAAAAAGTAGATAGAACTACTCATAAGGGGAGACTACAGAATTATGAAGAATTATACACTAATAGGTATATTTTTGTACAGAAATGAATAATTTCCTTCAAAATATAAAGAATTAAAGTGTGCTTAAATCACCATATTGAAATCTCTCTGACTAATCCCCTATTTTAGTCTGATATTTCTTTTGAAATATTAGTATTGTCTATTAGATTACAAGATATTCTAGACTGTGAGTCAAGTTCTCTGCAAAATGAACAATTAAGTTTGAACTCCATAGCCATAGGCTTGGATTCAAGTTCTGGCTCAACCACTTATTTAGCTATGACCATGACCTTGACCTTAAGCAAATTACTTATTTTCTTGCTTTTTTATTGGCGAAGTAATTGGCAACCCACTCCAGTATTCTTGCCTGGAGAATCCTGTGGACAGAGCAGCCTGGTGGGCTGATGTCCTTGGGATCGTATAGAATCGGACACGACTGAAGCGACTTAGCATGCATTCCCTTTTTATAATGAAAATGACAATGCTAATAATAGCAATAATTGCCTAATAGGGGTGATTCTCAGACTAAATTAGGTAATGTACAAATAAAATAATTAATTGAGTAAGAAATATTAGTCCTTTGGTCCTTGACTGTATTCATTTATTCAACAAATATTTCTGAACCTCTTATCTCTGTATCTGTTACATTGTAGAGACTGGTATTGTAGGAGTAAACAAGAAAAAGTCCCTGCCTTGATAAATTTTTCATGCTAATGGACAAGTCAGATAATAAGCATAACAGTATAACATGGAAAAGTGACAAAATCATTAATCTATTGTGTGGTGGTTTGTTGGTATTGTTTAGTCACTAAGTTATGTCCAACTCTTTGTGACCCCATGGACTGTAGCCCCCCAGGCTCTTTTGTCCATGAGATTTCCCAGGCAAGAACACTGGAGTGAGTTGTCTTTTCCTTCTCCAGTGGTGGTTTGTAGCCAATAAAAATAGTTTATTTTTCAGTTACACATAATGCAATACTCATATTTATTTTAAACTCTAGTTAACTTGTGGTGACAAATATGAGCATAAGCTCAGGCTTCAGCAAGGAAGACTTGGGTTTGAATCTTCCCTCTGCTCTAAATTTACCTTTAATTAAAGTTAAATTAAAGTTAAATTTTGCTTTGATTTATTTACTGTAAAATGTGGATGATGATACCTCTCTCCCAGAATCTTGATGAGATTCAATAAATTACATGGCATATTGCTGGCAGCTTGAAATACGTTCGTTTCTCTTCCCTTCCCCCTCTCTATTCTATTTGGTCCACTTTCTTTCTTTTCTTCTTTCTTTGATCTATTCCTTTTTATATTTTGCTTTCTTCCTATGAGTATATGGTACTTCTACATTGGTACAAAGTTGAATATAATCATAGTAGAATATATATTTTATCTTAACATATTCTCATGTATTACAGGTAAAGAAGAAAGCATAAAATGGAATGGGAAAACCAAACCATTCGGGTGGAATTTTTTCTGAAGGGGCTTTCTGGTTACCCAAGGCTTGAACTACTGTTTTGTGTGCTAGTCTTAATAATGTATGTGGTCATCCTTCTCGGAAATGGCACCCTTATTCTCATCAGTATCTTAGACTCCCACCTTCACACCCCTATGTACTTCTTCCTGGGGAACCTCTCCTTCCTGGACATCTGCTACACCACTGTCTCCATTCCCCCCATGCTGGTGAGCTTCCTCTCAGAAAAAAAGACCATCTCCTTCTCTGGCTGTGCCGTGCAGATGTTCCTTGGCTTGGCCATGGGTACAACAGAGTGTGTGCTCCTGGGCATGATGGCCTTTGACCGGTATGTGGCTATTTGCAACCCTCTGAGATATTCTGTCATCATGAGCAAGGGTTCCTATGTGTCCATGGCAGCTGGCTCCTGGATCATAGGAGTTGTCAACTCGACAGTACAAACTGGGTGTGTAGTACAATTGCCTTTCTGCAGGAATAATGTCATCAATCATTTCACCTGTGAAATTCTGGCTGTCATGAAATTGGCCTGTGCTGATATCTCACGTAATGAGTTCATCATGCTTGTGGCCACAACCTTATTCATAATGACACCATTATTGCTAATCATTATCTCTTACACATTAATTATTATCAGCATCCTCAGAATTCGCTCTTCTGAGGGGAGAAGCAAAGTCTTCTCTACCTGCTCAGCCCACTTGACTGTGGTGATAATATTCTATGGAACCATTCTCTTCATGTACATGAAGCCCAAATCTAAAGACACACTTAATTCAGATGACATGGATGCTACTGACAAACTTGTTTCTGGGTTCTATGGAGTGATAGCTCCTATGATTAATCCTTTAATCTATAGTCTCAGAAACAGGGATGTGAAGGAAGCAGTAAAACATTTACTGAGAAGAAAAAATTTTAATAAGTAAATGGAAAAGGGACAGGTGATGTTTATAATCACAATGTAGGAATCAGTTAAGGAAATCAAAGTGTCAAATAGGTTCTTAATGCTGCATCAAATTTATCTCTCTATGCCCTCAAGCTCTAAAATATTATTTTTGGTCCAGAGCATAAGGAAAGTAAGTTAAGAAATTTCAGTATTTTAAGAGTCAATGATTATAGTTTGTTGTTGCTGAAGAGCTTGATTATGAGGCTAGTAGAGGGATAGTGTAGTAGGAAGAGAGATTTTAAGACAGGAAAAAGATATACTAGTATCAAAACCTTAAAAATCTTTTTGATAAAATATTTCCAAAACCAATTTCATACTTCCTTACTTTGCTTACAAGACAGAATGATACCTACTTTCAGATTTTTAACACTAAGTTAAAATTATTAATTTGCAATACTATAACTGCTAAAATAATTCAATTTACTTGGAGTTTTTTCAGATATGTAATGCTGATTGTTCTCTGTCTAGGTCTCTGTATACTGTTATACTTTTAGATTCTAGAACAATATTATTACTATTAGTTAAACAATATTTATTTTTGGTCACTTCTGTCTTAGTTGCGGCACATGGGATCCTCCTAGTTGTGAGGCAGGCAGCATGTAGGATCTTAATACCCTGACCAGGGATCAGTCTGGCCTCCCCTGCACTGACAGGTGGATTCTTAACCACTGGACCACCAGGAAAATCCCTAGGGTAGTATTATTTTTGTTAAGTTTTGTTCATCTCCAACTGTTGTTTTTGTTGGTTAGTCGCTGATTCTTCTCCAACTCTTTTGAAACCCAGTGGACTGTAGCCCACAAGGCTCCTCTGTCTATGGGATTTTTTTGTTGTTGTTGTTCATCCAAAGTTGAATTTTATTTTATTTTTTTTCCATTTATTTTTATTAGTTGGAGGCTAATTACTTTACAATATTGTAGTGGTTTTCTGCCATACATTGACACGAATCAGCCATGGATTTACATGTGTTGCCCATCCTGATCCCCCCTCCTGCCTTGATCTCCACCCCATCCCTCTGGGTCTTCCCAGTGCACCAGCCCTGAGCACTTGTCTCATGCATCCAACCTGGGCTGGTGATCTGTTTCATCCTTGATGGTATACTTGTTTCAATGCTGTTCTCTCAGAAAATCCACCCTTTACTTCTCCCACAGAGTCTAAAAGTCTGTTCTGTACATCTGTGTCTCTTTTTCTGTTCTGCAAATAGGGTTATTGTTACCATCTTTTTAAATTCCATATATATGCGTTAGTATCATGATGGTCAATGAGAAGATGCCCCCAAAGATGGTTTTTTTTTTTTTTTAAATTAGATCAGAGTTTTTTCACTGGTTTTCAGGCTTTCTCAATAGTTGGATTCAATGTTGGTCATTATGCACCCTCCCAGAAAGTGGATACACCATATGGAAGATTGGTCTTTCTTTGGGAACAGAGACTAGCAGTTTTTGAACTTTATCTGACTTTATTAGGATAGAAAAATGTGCCATTCAGAGGGAGATAGAATACAGAAGTGTGAGGAAATAGTTAGTTTTAGAAACTTCTGGTTGTGGCTAATCATTTCTTACTTCTGATCACTATTTAGGTTTCATTGTTAGTCATTTGTGCCTGTTCTTCAGTGTCATCAATATTGATGTGGTTCTTTTTCCAGTTTGTTTTATGCCATGTGTGGATTATTTTCCCTTTGTTCCCTGAGCTATAGCTGGCTCTGGACTTCTTTTTACTAACTGAAGATTTGACGAAGCTATACGGAAATTACAATGCAGAAAAGGAAAAAAGAAAACCTTAATTAGACATCACTTCTCTTTCTTCCTAACCTCCACCATAAGGAAGATTCTTTATCATATGACTCTCTTCTTATCTCTCGTCTCCTATTATATTAGTAGGGTTCACTGTGCCTCAGATTAGAATGATATCTTAAATGTATTATCACCCTGAATTCCAAGAATGTATAATATTGTCAGAGATTGTTTGTTTTCCTAGCTTGACTCCACGGACTTAGATCTGGTCCTTGGAAGTGATCAGGTGTAGACCAAAGTTTAAGTAGTTTCCATCAGCCATGGCACAAACGGTACTGTTTTAGGTGCTGGTAACAAAATATGATGCCAATATTTTATGTGTGAAACATCCTGTGGTCTTGGAGTGTGATGACCCTAATGGAAACAAGCTTGGAATGGTGAGCATATGTTTCCATTTGCTCAGAACTGGTTTAATTAATACCAGCTGCTACAGTGTAGTTAGTAATTACTCATTTCATGTCAAAAGTGTCCTAGTTTGGATCATCTAATTTGTGGTCACACTAAACAGTAGGGCCTATTTGAGACAATGTGAGAATCAGATTCCAGGAGAGTGATAGGAATAGCAGATCATAACTGTGTGATAGCAGTATCCTGATGGGGAAAAGGCGGACATATATTCAGCACATGTAAGATACTCCCAGGGATTCTTCAAGTTAATTGGGAAGGTCGTTCATCAAATTTGGAGATAGTCCACTAGGAAAACATGCTACAAATTAGGTTTTGAATTGTCACTGAAAATTATGTAATGCCTATCCATAATAATAACTTTGTATGGCTCTATGAACATTCAGGCAGTAATTCACTAGAATGGTCATTATTTCTGGCAGCTCCTCATTAGGATACTAATACTGTATTATCTGTTTATTTAAAAAGTGTTATTTTCTTTGTTATAGAGGGACTGATAACCAACTGATTTAAATGATATGTAAGCATTAAGTAACAAATAAAAAATATGAGTGCAAAACAAAGAAACTTTGTTTTCCCATTGCATATGTTAATTTTACATCAGAAAATCACTTTAAAAATAATTAAACTATTTAAAAATGTAATTTAAAAGGTTATATAATGTTTAGTTATTACTAAATAGTGGCTATATTTTCCATGTTGTAAATACCTATTTCTAGCCTATGTTATACTCACTAGTTTCTATCTCCCACTTGCCTGCCCACATATCCTGCCCAACCCTGTACCGCTGGTAAGCCCTCATTTGTTCTGTTTGTTATGTTCCACTGAGAAGTCACATCCAACTCATTGTGACCCGTTGAGCTGCAGCATGTCGGGCTTCCCTGTCCCTCACTCTCTCCTGGAGTTTGATCAAACTCAAGTCCACTGAGCTGGTGATTTCATCCAACTGTCTCATCATCTGTCGCCCCATTTTCCTTCTGTCCTCAACCTACCCCAGCATCAGGGTAGAGGGGAGATCTAGATCTGTGAGTCTGCTTCCTTTCTGTCACATTCACTAGTTTGTTGTATTTTTTAGGTTCCATACATATCCATGTATAAGTGATATCACATCATTTTTCTTTTTTGTCTGACTTGTTTCACTTAGCATAATGCCCTTTGAGTCCATCTGTATTGCTACAAAAGGCAAATCTTTTACCTAAGTGTAAGGCCAGATACTACACAAATCCTAGAGGAAAACATAGGCAGAACACTCTTTGACATAAATTGCAGCAATGATTTTTTTGGATATGTATCTTAAAGTAAAGGAAATAAAAGTAGAAATTTAAAAAAATGGGGCCTACTTAAAGGCTTTTCCATAGTAAAGGAAACCATCAACAAAATGAAAAGACCACATAGTGTATAGGAGAAGATATTTGTAAATCATATGACTGATAAAGGATTAATATTCAATATATATAAATGAATCATACAGCTCAAATCAAAAAAGCAAACAACCTGATTTAAAAATGAGCAGAAGAACTGAATAGATATTCTTCAAGAGAGGAAATGCAGATGGCCAACAGGTGCATGAAGAGATGCTAAGCATAGCTAATTATCAGGGAAATTCAAATCAAAATCATAATGAGATATCACCTCACCCATGTCAGAATAGCTACCATCAAAAAGAACACAAATAACAATTGTTGGTGAGAATGTAGAGAAAAGGGAGCCCTTGTACACTGTTGGTGGGAATGTAAATTTGTGCAGCCACTATGGAAGACAATATGGAAATTTCTCAAAAAACTAAAAATAGAACTACCACATGACCGAGCAATTCCAGTCCTGTCTATACATCCAGAAAACACAAAAACACTAATTCAAAAACATATGTGTACCCCAATGTACGTAGTGGCACTATTTGCAATGGCCAAGACTGTAGATTGTCATTCTGCTTACTTATATGCAGAATACATCATATGAAATGCTGGGCTGGATGAATCAAACACTGGAACCAAGATTGCTGGTAGAAATATCAACAACCTTAAATATGCACATGTAACCACTTTAATGGCAGAAAGTAAAGAGAAACTAAAGAGCTTCCTGATGAAGGTAAAAGAGAAGAGTGAAAAAGCTGGCTTAAAACTCAGTATTCAAAAAATGAAGATCATGGCATCTGGTCCCATCACTTCATGGCAAATAGATGGGAAAAAGTAGAAAAAGTAATAGACTTTATTTTCTTGGGGTCCAAAATCATTGCAGATAGTGACTAGATCCATGAAATGAAAAAGATGCTCTCACCTTGGAAGACAAGTTATGACAAACCTAGACAAGTATGATTTTTTTTTTTATAAACAAATTAGATTGCTTCTGAATGAGTCAGGATATGAGGAGCTAAGGTTCTAGAGAGAGTTAAACCTACCAAGACATTCTATTCTGAAGTGAAGGGAGGCCAAGTATCTGAATTAAGGAAGTTAAATGACCTCAAACGGTATAATTCATTTACCGCATGAAGCACTAGCGAATTTTTAGGCTGCCCAGAGTAAGAGTGCTGGAAATTGAGCAAAAGGGGGTTAAATACGTTAGGTTAGGTTTTATCAGTCCCACAGTGGATATGAGATAAAAATTGAAGTCTGTTGACTCTTGAAAGGGAAATCTCCCTTATACAAACTTCAGGTTCTCAGTTTGGAACCTATAGGGATAAATCTAAAATAGGAGATGAAACAGATTTTTGGCCAAGTTCTTCAAAACCTGAAATCCATCTCTAACTTGTCTCAATGATTCTTTGGATTAAAGCAATCTTTCCCAATCTAGGCTTGTATCAAAGCATAAAGGAAATTCTCTTTGTATAAATAAAACATCATCCAGAGATTATATGTTTTTTATGTATGATAACTGGTAAGATATAAGACCAAAAGATGAAGACAGATGATTGAAAGTCTCTCAGGATGATCCAAATATAGAAGTTACCAGACCTATTTGACAAGAACCAGTATTAACATGTACCTCAACATACAGTACAAGATGACGAGTTCACTAGAGCATTTGATGTTATATTAAAACGTCAAGTAGATGTTATGGAGCTGAAAAATGCAGCGAGAATGAAGAACTAAAGAGATGGATTTTCCACAACTTAGACAAAGTTGAAGAAAGGCTTAGCAAATTGAAAGGTTAATCAGTAGAAAATATCCAGACTGATGCATGGGAAAAAAAAGAATGGAAAATACAGAAAGGACTGTAAGAGCTACATGGGTCATGTTGGAAAAGTCTAGTATGTATAACTGAACACTCAGAGGGAGAGGAAAAAGAGGAAATGGGCTAGAAGAGAAACTGGCTAATACTGAATGATTTTCTCAAGCTTGTGAAAGACATCAAGCCTTAAACTCAAGGAGATCTATAATGTCAAGAAGGGTAAATAAAAAGAAAGCCACATTTAAGAATCTCTTTGTAAAATTTTAGAAAACCAATAATAAAAATAAATATAAAATCTTATTAAGTGAATGTAAATAACAGACAGTTTTCCTCAAAGAAGTAGCAAGAAAACATCTTAGAGCCCAAATCTCACTTTGTGGCCATTTAAAAGCTGAATAAGAATGTTTTATCTTCTATTACTCTGATAACTGAGATAATTGTAGAGATTGCTGAAAAGAAATGGGTCACATTACAAGCTCAGAGGCTATTTGGGATGGCATCTCTACAGTTCTATTAATTGGAATGTTTGCTATATAGTTCAAGGGCCATCTGCAGAGGAATGGAATAGGCAAATAGTCTCCTCTAGTTCTGCTTCCACAGAAGTTTTTCAAGAATCAGGCCTTTTGCTTAGCCAAGTGGCTTGAAATAATTACAAAAATTTTACTGTTGTTTTTTTGCCCTGAATTTCTTAATTGAACTTGGAGAATTACACCCAGGAGAAACTGAAACTTTTTAAACTTCTTTAGGTTTCAGAATAACAATGTTAAATTGTTAAGGGAGTTGGAAGGTCCCTAAAAGCAGTAGGAGACTAGAGTAGTGAAGTTCCAGGGATTGCCCTTTGGAAGATTTTTGGAGAAAATCATAGTGGTGATTTGGGCAGAACAAATCTTTATATCATTATTTCTCTTAAATTATTAAACAGTTTTTAATTAACGTGAGCTATGCATGTTGACACTGTGAGTCAGGCAAGATTTGGGTTGATATTTTGCAAACTAGGAGTATCCATGTCCTTTTTCATTACCATCTTCTGAGTAAAAATATGTGCACAACCCACTTTAACACAGTTTTCAGAGAGTACTATAGAAATTGCAAAATTTAGAATCTTTTACTCTTTTGAGCACTACAGTAGACTCTCAAGAAAGACTTTGCTGAAGATCACCTTTAAATATTGAAGCACACTTTAACCAAAAGTGAAGATGCACATTCCGTGTGCTGAGGTAAATGGGAATAGACATTAACCATCACTTTCTGTAATCTCAGATTTACAAAATTTATTAATAGGTCTCAGCTAGGCCAGGAAACCAGAATAAAGATATTTACTTAAAAAAGAAGTGCTAGTTGGTATGGAAAATATTGAGATGAAGAAATGAGTTTTGATTGTCGGATAAAACTTTTGACTATGTGTTCCAGGTGAGACCCTGACAAAGATCTAAGATAAGAATGAAGGAATGAGTCGGACTCAATCTGGATGAGAAAAGGAGAATACTTCATTGTTGTGTTTCTAAAAGTAGACAAAAGAGCAGGTGATGGGAGGGAGGACATGAGGGCCCAGAGCCAGGAACGGAAAACTGAGTGCTGGGTGGGGAAAACCCCATAGAGAAACCCTCAGTGGAGGGGACATATATGCTGACGGAAATAACTGGTAAAGTGTTTCATTTTCATACATGGATTGGAGGTTGAAATTTAAATAGATTATGAAAAAGTTGCTATGTTTTAAAAATCTGAGTCAGTGTGGGCCAGCACTGTAGCAGCGTAGAGGCAAGTATGCTTCAGGAAAGCGGGGAGAACATGAAATCATAAACCACTATTGTGATTCTGTGAAACATGAACGCGATCATGGAATTGGGGCTATTGAGGGAGAATTTGAAGCAAGTTAATCTAGATCTTGCAAATCTGCACAAGATAGAAATTATTACCCTTCAGTTGGGTCCAACTCCTTGTTAACCAATGGATCGTAGCCAGTGAGGATCCTCTGTCCATGGAATTTTCTTGACAAGCATACTGGACGGGGTTGCCATGCACTCCTCCAGGCTTTCTTCTTGACCCACAAATCAAGCCTGTGTCTCTTGCATCACTTGCAGATTCTTTACTGCTGAACCACCAGAGAGCCCTTACAATCAAGTTTCAAAGAGGTCAAGTGATTTGCTAAATTTTGCATGCCAGTAAATAGCATGGTTGGGTTCAGAGCCTAAAGTCTCACACTCTGAGGACAGTGCTCTAATTCCTTACAGAAGATGACCTTTTGGAAAGTATTTCTTCCTCTTCTAAGAGCACAAGTGATCATTGTCTTTTTCACGTATGACTGTATATCAGATACTTAAAACTAAGAGCTAATCATTTTGTTTCTTAATTCAACTAGTTTCTTTAAGGTCAGAGAAATGATCAGAGAAATTTGCAGATGTGTATAACAAGTTCAGAGGTCTTCAGGCTTTTCTGTTGACACAGAGAACCACAGTGAAAATGCACTTATCTTAACACGTATTAAAAACTTGCCATGTTCAAAGCAGCCATATGTAATTAAAAATCTTAAATATGACTTATTACTTTGCTAGTATTGTCAGGAACAATCTCTTCACAAGCTCAGCGTCCACTGCAACGGCAATAGGGATGTGCATATATGGGTATAGTCAGTGTGATATACTTGAACAACGTAACTGTGTACAAAGAATGCAGCTGTACTTATGATTTATGACATATAGTTTTGATAACTAATTGAAGTATTCAAGAAAATTAAGATTGGGGCCGGGAAGGAAAAGTACTTCAGATAGATAATTGTAGATTAAAATATATAAAATGTAAATTGGCATGCTAAGAATGTGGAACCACAGAGTGGTTGTTGTTTTAGACCAGAAGGTAGAAGTAGAGTACTGGAAGATGCGATCAGAGAAGTTCTGATGTTGAGAATGTTCAATGATGAGAATGTGAGGCTTGTGTAATTTGTTACTGAATTTGTTTGAACTTTATCTTGAAAGACAGTGGTTTTCAAATTTACTTCCATATGTGATCAGTTGTGAGATATATTGTAAATAATTTGCTTTACATTATGAATTACTTAACCTTCTAATAAAGGATGGGTTCAAGATTGTTCCATAGTCAAAAATGCGTTCTTGAAGATAGATATCACATAGCGTTAGAGTGAGTGGATTCTTGCTGATCTCCTGTTTATATTCTTGAGTGTGGCATTTCAATCTGTTTTTTTTTTTTTTACCACATAATTTGAAACTTTTTGGAATGCAACCAAAACCTTTCCTGTTGCAAATTTTACAGCAACAAAAAAATGTTTCTTTGCCCAGAAACGTTTTCTGATCTTTACCTTGACTGAGGCCAGTTCATATTTTGATTAAAATAAATCTCAAAATATCTTACTAAGCAATACCCCTGACGTAGGTTAGCATTTGTCTCTGTGTTCGCCTAGTTTCTTGGGGCATATGTATATCATGTTCTTGTAAGTTTTAATTTATTTGAGTGTGTCTTTTATTTGATTTTGATTTACTTGAGAGAAGAACTTGTATAACTTCACTGTAGATTCTCAGTGCCTTAGAGTGCATTCAGTAAATGTTGGATGAATGAATGAATATTGCTAGTCATATTGGAAGGCAATGCTCCCTTTAATGTTCCTCTACCAAAAACTCCTTGAAAGTTGGTAGAGTGTAAATTTTAAACATAGGCCATGCATACTTTTATTCACTATTACAGTTGAACAAAGAAGAATAAAATGGACAAGACAAATGCAACAGTCGTTTCTAATTTTATTTTTCTGGGATTTACTCACTATCCCCAAATTGAAGTCATCATATTTGTGCTGTGCTTGCTGATGTACTTGATCACCTTACTGGGTAATATTATTCTGATGTCAGTTAGTGTCCTGGATTCTCACCTACATATACCCATGTACTTCTTCCTCAGCAACCTGTCATGTCTGGACATCTGGTATACTTCTTCTGCCCTGACTCCAATGCTGGCAAACTTTATTTCAGGGAAAAACACCATCTCATTCTCAGGGTGTGCTGCTCAAATGTACTTCTCTCTGGCCATGGGCTCCACTGAGTGTGTGCTCCTGTCTGTGATGGCGTATGACCGATATGTAGCCATCTGCAACCCCCTGAGATACCCCATCATCATGAACAAGAAGATTTGTGTTCAGATTGCAGCTGGCTCGTGGGTGACAGGCTCCTTCACTGCCCTGGTGGAAACTGTGTCTGTGTTGCAGCTGTCACTGTGTGGAAGGAGTGTCATCAATCATTTCACTTGTGAGATTCTGGCCGTCCTGAAACTGGTTTGTGTAGACACTTCCAAGGTGCAGTTAATCATGCTGGTGATCAGTGTACTTCTTCTTCCTATGCCAGTGCTCTTCATTTGTATTTCTTATGCATTCATCCTCTCTAGCATCCTAAGAATCAGCTCACTGGATGGTCGGAGCAAAGCTTTTTCAACATGTGCAGCCCACCTGAGTGTAGTGGTTTTATTCTATGGGACAGCTCTCTCCATGTACCTGAAGCCATCAACTATAGATTCACAGGAAGTAGATAAATTTATAGCTTTGGTATATGCTGGCTTAACTCCCATGTTGAATCCTATCATTTATAGTTTACGGAACAGAGAAGTGAAAGTGGCTGTGAAAAAACTGCTGGTTAGGAACTCTGTTTGTGCTCTTTCAGTCTCTAGTAGCAAATGATATCTATAAATATTAAGGGATATTTCGTGCTCTCTCTATATATCAGGAGATAATTGGGGTAGACACTCGTTTTTAAATGTGATGTGCAATATTCTAAGTCTCTTCTTTGACTAATCACTGAGAGTCTAAGTAATATCAATGTATCATACATAAGTTTATCTGATCTTAAACAAATAGTCTCATGATGACAAGTTTTAATTTTTATTTGGTGTTATAGGGTTAAATATAACTATTTTTGTTGGTTTAGTGTTATTTTGATTTCTTTCTAAAATTTTTTCCCCATTTATTTTTATTAGTTGGAGGCTAATTACTTTACAATATTGTAGTGGTTTTTGTCATACATTGAAATGAATCAGCCAAGGAATTGGGTGGAGAGGGAGGTGGTGGCGGGGATCGGGATGGGGAATACATGTAAAATTTTAAAAAATTGAAGTATAGTTGATTAATATTGTTTCAAGTATATAACAAAATAATTCAGTTATGTGTGTGTATTTTTTTAAGATTCTTTTCCAGATTCTTTTCCAAAGTAGGTTGTGATAAGATATTGAATATATTTCCCCATGTGTATAGTAGATCCTAGTTATTTATCTGTTTTGTGTGTAGTATTAAGTAATTGGGTATCTATTAACATCAGGCTTCTCTGGTGGCTCATTTGTGAAGAATTTGCCTGACAATGCAGGAGGCACAGATTCTATCACTGGGTTGAGAAGATCCCCTAGAAAAGGAAATGGCAGCTTACTCCAGTATTATTGCCAGGGAAATCCTATAGACAGAGGAGCCTGGTGGGCTGTATAGTCTATGGGGTTGCAAAAGAGTCAGACACAACATAGTAACTAAACAACAACAGCAATCAATTAATCTCAAATTCTCAATTTATCCATCATCCTCCTTTCTTTTCTTGGTCATGATAAGCTTGTTTTCTGTGTCTGTGAGTTTATTTTGTAAATAAATTCATTTTTATCATTTTTTTGTAGACTCCACAAATTGGTGGTATCATCTATTTGTCTTTCTCTAGTTTACTTCACTTAGTATAATTATTTCTAGGTCCAGCCATATTGCTGCAAATGACATTGCATTATCCTTTGTAGAGTTGAGTCACATTACACTGTATATGTATTCCACATCTTCCTTATTCATTCATCTGTCAGTGGGAACTTAGGTTGCTTCCATGTCTTGGCTATTGCAAATATTGCTGTTATGAACATTGGGGTACATGTATCTTTTTGAATTAGCATTTTCTCTGTATATATACCCAGGAGTAGATTGCAATGTTCTATGGCAACTCTATTTTTAGTTTTTTGTAGAACTTCCATACTGGTCTCCATTGTGGCTGTACCAATCTGCATCCTCACAAACAATGTAGGATGGTTCACTTTTCTACACAGCTTCTCCAGCATTTATTATTTGTAGACATATTGATGATGGCCATTCTCATCAGTGTGAGGGATACTTCATTGTAAATATAACTTTGTAATATATATGTACAATGTAAATTTACAATGTAATTATAACATTGTAAATATAACATTAAGTTTGTATGTTGGTGAGTGTTCAAAATTGTGTACATGTAATATACAAGTGGATGTGAAGAGTTGGATCATAAAGAAGGCTGAGCACTGAAGACTTGATGCTTTTGAACTGTGGTGTTAGAGAAGACTCTTGAGAGTCCCTTGAACTGCAAGGAGATCAAACCAGTCAATCCTAAAGGAAATTAATCCTGAATATTCATTGGAAGGACTGATGCTGAAGCTGAAGCTCCAAAACTTGGGCCACCTAATGCGAAGAGCCGACTCATTAGGAAAGACGCTGGTGCTGGGAAAGATTGAAGGCAAAAGGAGAAGGGGATGACAGTGGATGAGATGGTTGGATGGCATCACCGATTCAATGGATAGCATCACTCAGTGGTGTGCTGCAGTCCATGGGGTCGCAAAGAGTTGAACATGACTGAGCAACTGAAGAACAACTGATACAACAACAACAACATGTAAATGTAATTACTTTACTAGACTTTTGGCTAATTTATTATTAGCCTCTGTTTAATGCTGAATTATGTCCCTTCAAAACTCTAATGTTGAAGGCCTAGCCCCCCATCCGCCACCCCCACACGTACCCAGTACCTCAGAATGCATCTATATTTGAAGATACGACCTTTAAAAAGGTGGTTAAATTGAAATGAGGCTGTTATTGTAGGCCCTTATACAATCTGATTTGTGTCATTATAAGAAAAGAAAATTTGAATGCACATAGTGAGAAGGTGACTCTCTAGAAGCCAAGCAGAGGCCTCAGAAGACTTTAAACCTGCTAACATCCTAATCTTGGACTTTTAGCTTTCAAATCTATTACCTGATAAATTTCTGTTGTTTAAGCTACCCAGTCTCTGATGTTTTGTTATGACAGAATTAGCAAACTAGTATGAACTTGTTTTTAACACAACTAAATGGAATAGAAATAATTACATATTCTCTAAATGTGTGGCTGTGTTTTAAATGTGTGGGTATGTTTCTGTCTGCATATATGTGTGTGTGTGATGTGAGCATCTATATACAGATATAAAATATCTGCAGAAATATATCCTGAATAAAAGTAGAGTGGATAAGTGACAGTCAAGGAAAAAAAATTATCGGATAATTTAGTGGCATGTTGTTAGTCTTCAGATGCTGACCTTTTTTTTTTTTTGGTAAATTCACAAGAAGATAAAAGGTGTTTCAGTGAAACTACTGGTAGTTGCTGCTGTTCAGTTGCTCAGTAGTGTCTGACTCTTGTGACCCCACGGACTGCTGCACACCAGGCTCCCCTGTCCTTCACTATCTCCTGGAGCTTGCTCAAACTCATGTCCACTGAGTCAGTGATGCCATCCAACCATCTCATCCTCTGTTGTCCCCTTCTCCTCCTGCCTTCAATCTTTCCCAGCATCAGGGTCTTTTCTAATGAGTCTACTCTTCTCATTAGGTGGCCAAACTATTGGAGCTTCAGCTTCAGCATCAGTCCTTCCAATGAATATTCAGAAACTATTAGTACTCTGTTTAATCCTGTTATTCCAGACACCTGGTTCCTTAAATCCAATGGTATCGATGAACTCATTAACACTTAGGGAAAAAAAAAAGACATGAAATCTGTGTTATAGATGTTACGATAATGAAAGCCTATTAAATGGGTATAAAATATTGAAATATGTGAAATATCTTATTATATAAACCACAATATACAAAGGATTAAAATGTATACTTAGAAACTTTCACAGCATTTATAATCCCTGTCTGGGCCAGATGGCTAAATGTACAAAACTTATTTGTTTTTTTATCATGGAGTCATTAATAATATCTGTAGAATTATTTTAATGACTTGGACTCAAGTTGAGGACTGCCCATTTGTATGGAAGAAAGAGATAGAAGACGTACTGGGATTAATTTTAGAACATGTTAGCAAATCATAACAAAGATTTATCTAGTTTGTTCAAAGAGCAACAACCTCAGGTAATTAAATTGGAGTCAATGAACTGATCAATAATTATCTGATAATAATACTTGAAAGCAATGATTTATGGCCAATGGAGCAGTAATGGAAAGGTGAAAGAATGGAGGTATCATAAGTATATATAAATAAAAGCTAATACAGTGATGAGGCTTAAGATAATTATTAATTCCAACTTGTCATATTCACTCATCTGCCTTCCTTCAAAGATTAGACTTTCACTGTCTTCATAAGGTCAGAGAGAATCTGATGTATGAATGAGGAAGTAGAACTTAACCAAGCCCCCAAAACTCTATTTCTATATGCAGCCTTCCTAAGGTAAAATTTGCATTCCTTTTAAAATTTTCTGTTATCTGGCCTTGGGTTTATTATCTCCAAGTAGGTACTTTTCTGAAACTGACTTCACCAAGTATCTATAAGCCTATGATTATAACTTCACTTTCTGAAGAACTCTTAAGTCTTCTGATACCATTATAGGTGTTAGTATTGTGGTTTGGTCTGCCTGATTTTAATAAACTTCCATAGTACACATAATAGATAATGGTGGATTGCTCATTATTTTTATTGCCTATGACTTGTTCAGTTGCTAAGTCATATCTGACTCTTTGAGACCCCGTGGGCTGCAGCACACCATGCTTCCCTGTCCTTCACTATATCCTGAAATTTGCTCAAACTCATCCATTGAGTCAGTGACGCCGTCCAACCATCTCATCCTCTGATGTCCCCTTCTCCTTCTGCCCTCAATGTTTCCCAGCATTAGAGTTTTTCCAATGAGCTGGCTTTTCCCATCAGGGGTGAAAGTATTAGAGCTTCAGCTTCAGCATCCATCCTTCCAATGAATATTCAGGATTAATTTCCTTTAGGATTGACTGGTTTGATCTCCTTGCTGTCCAAGGGACTCTCAAGAATCTGCTCCAGCATCACAATTTGAAAGCATCAATTTTTTTGATGCGTACCCTTCTTTATGGTCCAACTCTTACATCTGTACATGATTACTGGGAAAAAAAAAAAACACAAGTTTGACCATATGGACCACTGTTGGCAAAGTAATGTCTCTGTTTTTTAATATACTGTCTAGGTTTCTCATAACTTTTCTTCCAAGAAGTAAGCATCTTTTAATTTCGTGGCTGCAGTCACCATCCATTGTGATTTTGGAGCCCAAGAAAGTAAAATCTGTCACAGTTTCCAGTTTTTCCCCCATCTACTTGCCATGAATTGATGGGACCAAATGCTGTGATCTTAGTTTTTTGAATGTTGAGTTTTAAGTTAACTTTTTCCTATGACTAGTATTTCATAATTGGTTATTTTATTACATTTAATATATTATTTTAACATATTTAATACATGTTTAATACATTTTATTACATTTAGTATTAGGGTGGTGTTACCATTATTTATTTCTTTTTACATACGATAAAGAGAGGAAATTGGAAGTCAAGGCTAGTGGCTTCTTCCGTATGAGAACTTGGCCTGTGCTTTGGAAGATGGACGCTGCAATGTCTACATTGTGAAGCTGTGACAATCAGATGAGAAAACAAATTAAAAACTAGCAACCAATTGCTAGTACTTTTTATTATCAAAGGCGAGGGAAGGGAGAGATCCCCTCAGGACTTTGATGAGCATTCGTTTAAGAGATGCAGTTGAAATGGTTTGATGAAGCCTGTTTGTCAAAAATCCTATCATACTGGGCTTTTTTCTGTAGAAAGAGCAGGTCAGTGAATATTTTCTCATACTCTTATGATGTGATCAGGCTAAGATGTTAGGTTTAGAAAGACTGGTCTTTCGACAGTATAGAGGTACAATTGAGAATGGGAGAAATGAATTAGAGGACCGTAGAGACAATGTACATAGAGGCAGTGAAGACTTAGAAAGCAATGAGATGAAAAGATAGGATGAGTATGGGAACTTCATGGTTATAGTATTGGATTTGAGGATCTTTCACATATGGATAGTCATCAACAATGATTCTACTAGTATAAGTAAAGAACTCTGATGCAACCATTGATTGAAATAGAGGAGAAGCTTAAGGATGATGACTTCATAAAGGCAATGATGTAAGTTGGATGACTGGTTGAGTGTGCGGATGGTTAGACTTTCAGGTGAAGACAGATTAGTGAAGTCCAGGAGAGAAATCAGGACTCAAGCTGTATATTAAAAAGTCCTTTGCTCAGTGATGGAAATTGAGCCCTAGGTGTGGATGATATTGTCTATGCAGACGTTTGGGACAAATATCTATGAAATGATTGGCTTCATTTTCCTATAATTGGTTACAGTTGAAGTGAAGGGGGAAAAAAAAGAACAGAACACTTGTGATTTGGAATAAAGAATTCCAATTTGATTTTTGTCTGCACAAGCTGAGTGATCTTAGGCTATTTTTTAAGCATGCTAGCTTGATTTTCTTTTCTATGAAATATGGATAACTTATTTATTATACTTATAATAAACTTCTTTCTTGCTACTTCTGAAAGATCACCTGTCAGTCAACTTATTTTATTTTAGAGTGTAATTGATAAAAATGTTGTGTTAGTCTTAAGTTTACAGCAAAGTGATTCAGTAATATGTTTATGTATCTGTTAATCTTCAAATTCTTCTCCCATTTAAGTTGTTAGTAATACTGAGCAGAGTTCCTTTTGCTATACAGTATATCCTTGCTAGTTATTTCATATACAGCAGTGTGTACATGTCAGTCACTAACTCCCTATCTATTCCTCCCCTTCCCTCCTCCTCCCCTGGTAATAGTAAGTTCATTCTCTAAGCCTGTAAGTCTGTTTCTGTTTTATAAGTTCATGTCTATCTTCTTTTAGATTCTGCATAAAAGTGATATCATACAGTATCTGTCTTTCTCTGTCTGACTTACTTCACTTAGTATGACAATCTATATGTCCATCCATGTTGCTGCACATGACCTTATTCCATTCTTTTTAATAGTTGAGTAATATTCCTTTCTGTATATATATCACCTCTTTATCCACTCACCTGTCAATGACCACTTAGGTTGCTTCCATGTCTTGGCTACACAGTCAGTTTTTGATCTTTATTCTGGCTAGATTGTGAGTTTAGTTTGTTTGAATTTACTTGTGATTTCAATTATATTGAGCAGCATCTGTTACTTTGTTTCGTGTCTAGTCCTATCACTGTGGCAGCTCTTAGGAATATTAGCATAAAATACCCCCAAATCTCTCCTCCTCTCTTTGCTGTCTGTCTCTCTGTCTCTCTCTATTTACTTTCTTTCTCAGCTTTACTCCATTGCCACTCATTCTGGAATATACTGAAATATTTGTTTAATATGGTTGGATGGCATCACTGACTTGGTCGACATGAGTTTGAGCAAGCTCTGGGAGTTGGTGCTGGAGAGGGAAGCGTGGTGTGCTGCAGTCCATGGGGTTGCAAAGAGTCGGACACAACTGAGTGACTGAACTGAACTGATTTTTTTTCTGATGGGGAAAACAGAAAAGTAGGGAGTATTAGATTTCTGCTTCTGACTAAGAAGGAGAAACAGGGACGGTGTTTGCCCTTCTACCTGAAGCAATAAAAATAAAACAGAAATAAGTGTGAAAAATCAATTTTAAGATATTGAACATCAAACAGCATAGGACAGTGATCCCTGAGAGATGAGGATCAAGTGAAGTGAACCCTTTAATTTTCCTAACTTACTTCTCTGAGTGATGAATTTCCAGGTAATAAGATAGGGAGAGCAAACCAATCAGGAAAGGATTTGAAGATGGAATTGAGAGGACAGGGAGAACAAGGCAGTAGTTTTCCAGTCCAAATCCAGAGAGGAGGAAGCTACAGAAAAAAGAGCTAGAGCTCTAAAGGGACACCCCTCTGCTTTCAGCTGAGTACTGATCAGTGCAGGTGTATGAGGAATTAAGCAAGGTCTGGGAAAGGATTATCCAGGAGAACTGAAGGGAATGATTTTCAGAGCTCACACAAGGCTGAGAATAAAATCAACACATTGCACACCTATATAATTCCCCTTGTATATCCTAAATAGATACACCTTTTAGTTGTTACTAATATTTTAATAAAATATTAAAAATAAAATTTAAAAAAAGAAAGTAGATTTTTGAAGCAGCAAACAAGACACTGATAGAATTACTGGACATGACATTAAGAAGTTATTTTGACTGTATTTAATATAGTCAAGAAGGTTGAGAAAAAATGTCATTTGTGATATAGAAAATTATATTTAGAGATATATATTTATAAATATTTATTTATATTTATAAATATAAAATTATATTTAACGATGTTTGAAAAAGACAAATTCTAAGATCTAGTAATGAAGTTTATCTAATATGAATCTATCCAGTATACCTTGGATGGAATTAAAGTAATTGGACCTTGCAGAAGGAAAGATTAGTGAACAAGGAATCAGAGAAATAATAACACTTTAAAATAAAACAAAGAGAAAAGAGAATTAAGAAAAGTGAACAGACCATTAATTGTGTGAGACATCTTTAAGTGATATGGTATACATATAATTGGAGTCCAAAAAAGAAAAAGCATTAGCAAAATAATATTTAAATAAATACAAAATGCAAAACAAGAATAATTTTTAAATAATGGATAGAAACTTTCTAAACTTGATGAAAACAATAAACACATAGACAAAAGAATCTGAGTGGCCAAAATAATGAGAAATAGAAAGAAAACCACATCAAGATTCATCATAAACAAACTGCTTAAAAATCAGATGAGGTACATTATGCTCTTAAGAGAAAGGTTTATTCTCACTGCAAGCCTGAGATAATGAAGAAACCACAACATTAAAGTGCTGAAAGAAAAGAGTCACTATAGTATTCTATAATCCCGTAGAAAGAAAAGCAAAGCCAAAGAATGTTCAAATACCATAGAATTGCACTCATTTCACATGCTAGCAATGTAATACTCAAAATTCTCCAAGCTAGGCTTCAACAGTCCGTGAACTGAGAACTTCCAGATGATCAAATTCGATTTAGAAAAGACAGAGGAACCAGAGATCAAATTGCCAACAATCCGTTGGATCATAGAAAAAGCAAGAGAATTCCATAAAAAAAAAAAAAAAAAAACAAACAGCTACTTCTGCTTTATTGACTATGCCAAAGCCTTTGACTGTGTGGATCACAACAAACTGTGAAAATTCATAATGAGTTGGGAATACCAGACCACCTTACCTGCCTCCTTGGAAATCTGTATGCAGGTCAAGAAGGAACAGTTTGAACCGGACATGGAACTACAGACTGGTTCCAAATTGGGAAACGAGTACATCAAGGCTGTATATTGTCACCCTGCTTATTAAACTTATATGCAGAGTACATCATGAGAAATACTGGGCTGGATGAAGCAAAGGCTGGAATCAAGATTGCTGGGAGAAATATGAATAACCTCAGATATGCAGATGACACCACCCTTATGGCATAAAATGAAGAGGAACTAAAGAACATCTTGATGAAAGTGAAAGAGGAGAGTGAAAGCCTGGCTTAAAACTCAACATTCAAAAAACTAAGATCATGACAAGTAATCCCTTCACTTCATGGCAAATAGATGGGGAAACAATGGAAACAGTGACAGACTTTACATTCTTGGGCTCCAAAATCACTGCAGTTGGTGACTATAGCCATGAAATTAAATATACTTGCTCCTTGGAAGAAAAGCAATGACCAACCTAGACAGCATATTAAAAAGCAGAGACATTACCAACAATGGTCTGTCTAGTCAAAGCTTATGGGTTTTCCGATAGTCATGTATGGATGTGAGAGTTGGACCATAAAAAAAGATGAGTGCAGAAGAATTGATGCTTTTAAACTGCAGTGTTGGAGAAGACTCTTGAGAGTTCCTTGGACAGCAGGGAGACCCAACCAATCAATCCTAAAGGAAATCAGTCCTGAATTTTCATTGGATGGACTGATGCTGAAGCTGAAGCTCCAATACATCGGGCACCTGATTTGGCACCTTTTTCTTTGGAGAAGACCATGATGCTGGGAAAGATTGAAGGCAGGAGGAGAAGGGGATAACAGAGGATGAAATAGTTGGATGGCATCACTGACTCAATGGACATGAGTTTGAGCAAGCTCTGGGAGTTGGTGATGGACAGAGAAACCTGGTGTGCTGCAGCCCATGGGGTTGCAAAGAGTCGGACATGAACTGACTGAACTGAACTGATAGTATTCTATACCCAATGTACATATATTTCAAAGTTAACATTTTTTCATTTATCATTCTTAGAATTAGCACTGGTTCCATTTTAGTGGAAAACTGAACTTAGTAATCAAGGTCTGGCAATGGATTTACAATTACTATTACCATATCACTCCTCCCAGGTGCTCTCATTAGTCACAAGTGGGGAATAAGTGTGCTTTTATGTGCACCTATGTACTGTAAATATACATACTTTTACAAATACTTGCATCCATATTTTGTTGTTGTTCAGTCGCTCAGTCACGTCTGACTCTTTGTGACCACACGGACTGTGGCCCACCAGGCTTCCCTGTGTTTCACTATCTCCTGGACTTTGCTCAAACTCATGTCCTTTGAGTTGATGATGCCATCCAATCATCTCATCCTCTGCCACCCTCTTCTTCTCCTGCTCCGAATATTTCGCAGCATCAGGGTCTTTTCCAGTGAGTCAGTTCTTTGCATCAGGTGTCCATAGTATTGGAGCTTCGGCTTCAGTATCAGTCCTTCCAATTAATAGTCAGGGTTGGTTTCCTTTAGGATTGACTGATTTGATCACCTTGCTGTCTAAGGAACTCTCAAGAGTCTTCTTCAGCACCACAATTTGAAATCATGAATTCTCTGGTACTCAGCCTTTTTTATGCTCCAACTTTCACATCTGTATGTGACTACTGGAAAAACCATAGTTTGACTATATCGCCTTTCTTGACAAAGTGATGTCTCTGCTTTTTAATACACTGTCTATGTTTGTCATAGCTTTTCTTCCAAGGAACAATTGTCATTTAATTTCATGGCTGCAGTCATCATCCACAGTGATTTTGGAGCCCAAGAAAATAAAGTTTCTCACTGTTTCCATTTTTCCCCCATCTATTTGCCATGAAGTGATGGGGCTGAATGCCATGATCTTAGTTTTTCGAATGTTGTGTTTTCAGCTAGTTTTTTCACTCTCCTGTTTCATCCTCATCAAGGGGATCTTTAGCTCCTCTTTGCTTTCTGTCATTAGGCTGGTGTCATTTGCTTATCTGTGGCTATTGATATTTTCCCCGGCAATCTTGATTCCAGCTTGTGCTTCATCCAGCTCAGCATTTCTCATGATGTACTCTGCATAGTAATTCAACAAGCAGGGTGAAAGTATACAACCTCATGTACATCTTTCCCAATTTGGAACCAGTTCATTGTTCCATGTCCAGTTCTAACTGTTCCTTCTTGATCTGCATAAAGGTTCTCAAGAGGCAGGTAAGGTAGTCTGGTATTCCCACCTCTTTTAAGAATTTTCTACAATTTTCTGTTATCCACAAAGTCAAAGGCTTTAGCATAGTCAATAAAGCAGAAGTAGATGTTTTTCTGAAATTTCCTTGCTTTTTCTATGATCCAATAGATGTTGGCAATTTGATCTCTGGTTCCTCTGATTTTTCTAAATCAAGCTTTTACATCTAGAAGGTCTTGGTTCATGTACTGTTGAAGCCTAGCTTGAAGGATTTTGAGCATTATCTTTCTAGTTAATATTATCTTATTGACATATGAAATGAGTGCAATTGTGTGGTAGTTTGAACATTTTGTGGTAGTTTGAACATTTTGTGGTAGTTTGAACATTTGTGTAATCCATATTAATTTCTATATGTATGCATAGCCATATCTATATCTCTATTTTTCTGTATGCATATTGTTCTATGTATATACTGAAAGCAGTGATTTCACACTATCTTCTTACCCAGTATCTCATGGTTTATTCTAGTTTTTCCTCTTTCTGTGTGTGTAACTCTTCTGTCAGTGGTAAGCAGGCTCTCACTACACCTCATCTGTTTACTTATCTCTTGTGTCATCTCCTGTGTATAGTTGAGCTCCCATTCCTTTTGATTCACTTTATCTTCTATCTCTCCACAGTTCCCACACTAACATCCTTCTCTCCTTATAATGTGATAATGATCACAAGTGGAATTTTAATTTTAATATTTGTCCTCACAGTCAGTAGATTTTAACATATAGAACTGCAAACAAAATGTATGTGGTAAGTTTTCTGAAAATACATTTTAAAAAAGTTATAGGTCATAAAAAAGAGATTAATTGTAGAAACATTGTCTTTAATTACTCCCACCTCTCAGAATACATGTGCCTGAAAATCCTTGTGTTACATGGATTAAGGATGCATCCTTATTTCCTTATTTTTAATTTTTACTTCTTTTTTATTGAACTATAGTTGATTTGCAGTATTGTATTTGTTTCAGTTATACAGCATGGCGATTCACTGTTTTTATAGATTGTACTCCATTTAAAGTATTAATAGACAATACTGGATATATTTCCTCATGTAGAAAGGAAATCTTGTTGCTTATTTATACGTTTGTGTCTCTTCATTCCATACCCTTGGCTCATTCCTCCCCATTTCCCTCTCCTCACTGATGACCACTAGCTTGTTCTCTATATCTGTGAGTCTGCTACTGTTTGTTAACATAAATTCATTTGTTCTATTTTTTAGATTTCACATAAAAGTAATAGAGTATTTGTCATTCTCTGACTCATTTCACTAAGTATAATATATTCTAAATATATCTATGTTGTTTTAGGTGGCAGAATTTCATTCTTTCTTCATGGCTGAGTAATATTCTATTGGGACTTCCCTGGTGGTTCCATGCTAAAGGATCCCCCTGCCAATGCAGGGCACACAGATTTGATCTCTGGGTCAGGACGATTCCCAGGAGAAGAAAATGACAACCCAGTCCAGTATTCTTGTCTGAGAAATCTCTTAGACAGAGAAGCCAGCAGGGGATCGTCTAAGGGCTCCCAAAAGTTTTGGACATAGCAAGTAAACAACGACGATATTCACACTCATATATATACATGCACACATTACATCTTATTTATCCATTCATTGGCTGATGGACACTTAGGTTGCTTCTGTATCTTGGCAATTGTAAACAGTGCTTTCATTGTGGGTAAATTTGGAAGGATTTTTTAGAAGATAAAACATTTAAATTTTCTTTAATTAGATGCCTGTATTGTCACCATAGGAGAGATATGATAATGGAGATGAAGTGACGTATACTATTGTCCTTAAGTGTGAAAGAACATGATATATTTGGATAACCACATAGTGCATGCAGCATAGTTTAGCAGACTGGGTAGAAGAAACACAGCAAGGGAAAGAAGAAGGAACATATATATATATATATATATATATATATATATATTAGAAAAATGAGGTGGGGGCCAATGAAGTCCCTGAGTAAAACAAAAATGAGTAATAAACAGAAAAAACATGAACTCAAGTAGTTCCCTCAAAAAGGGGAATGAAAAAATACATATTTTAATTGTTAAGTAGACCCGCACCCTGGATATTTCTGGAAAAGTTTAATTTCAATTTTTTTCTTGTTTCTAAAACTTTGCTCTCACTTCGTGGGCTAGTTAGTTGTCCCTACATCTTTTGCAATTTTCATAAATGATGAAGTTAGATTATTACCCTGAAATTTCTTCCCAACTCTTAAATTCTATGATTTTACATATAGTCTTTATTTCCTTTGTTCTGCTTCTGCTGAAAACCTTGCATCCAATATATGAGCTTATTTTGTGCATAAACTCAAAAATGCAAATTTCTCATTCTTTCCTCCAGAACCAGTCTAGCTGTGAATTTTCTCATAGCACCATGCACTTCTGTATTCCTCAGGCCATAGATGATAGGATTGAGCATCGGTGTGACTACTCCATAGAACAGGGCAATCAATTTGTCAAAAGCAGCGTCTTTGGACTTTGGCTTCATATACATGAAGAGGATTGTCCCATAAAACACAGTCACCACCATTATGTGGGCTGAGCAGGTGGAAAAAGCCTTTTTTCTTCCTTCAGCTGAATTGATTCTTAGTACAGTAGAAAGGATGAAAATGTATGAGATACAAATCAACAGTAATGGAACGAACAAAAATATTACATTGCCCAACATGATAGTAATCTCATTCAAGGATATATCTGTGCAAGCTAGCTTGACAAAGGCCAATATTTCACAAACAAAATGATTGATGACATTTTTCCTACAGAACGGCAACCGTACTGCAAGAATTGTTTCTGTCAATGAGTTGAGAAAGCCCAGTCCCCAGGAGAGAGCTGCTGTCTGAATACAAAGTGCCTTGTTCATGATGATAGGGTATCTCAGAGGGATGCAGATGGCTACGTAACGGTCATATGCCATCACTGCTAGAAGTACACACTCTGTCGACCCCATAGTGTAAGAGACAGACATCTGAGCAACACATCTAGTGAAGGAGATAGTTTTTTTCTCTGATAGAAAGTGTATCAGCATTGAGGGGATAAAGGAGGATGTGTACCAAATGTCAAGGAAGGAAAGATTGCCGAGGAAGAAGTACATAGGGGTGTGAAGGTGGGAATCCAGGAGAGTGAGGATGATCAGAGTGCTGTTCCCCAGGAGAATCACCAGGTACATCAACAAACACATCACAAAAAGGAGTTTTTCTGCTCTTGGATACTCAGAAAGTCCCTGTAGAATGAACTCAATGTCTGTCCAGTTGGTCCTTTCCATTTCACATTTTCATACCTGGAGTAATCCAGAAGAGATGTGGGTTTAAGGAGTCTATACACTATTGCAATATGAAGTAAGAGAACATTGGAGGAAGGGCAACAAGTCAGTATTAGCTGGCTGGGTTTACAGTTGTGAGTTTAGATTTTCAAATTTTTCTTTTAACTCATGTGTCAGGGAATAGAAGAGAGACAATAATTATGTTGGTACTTTATTAAAACTACAAACTTAATATTCCATTTCTGACATTCTGATGCACAAATTCTGAGTCAAGGAAGAACTATTTAATAAATTGTTGTTATTCCTGATTTAGACTTACTTTGAATATCATCATTTTGGAGATAACATGCTTAACTTCTTAAAAATATTGATTTATGATTTTATATCATGCCAGTCATTAACAATAACATTGGTTTAGGGTTTTACAATTTATGAAAATGTTCATCATACTTATTTTATCATCACTATAATTATCTGAGGAAGATAAAGTTCATAATGGTAAGAAGTATTTTAAGACACAGTAGGTAAACAAACTACTATTCAATTCTACATGTTCTGACTTTACATCCCCCTTTTTAAATTACTTGGTTATTGCCCTCAAAATTATACAAGTCGTCTGAGTGGCAGTGTCTAAGGCATCTTTTAGAATAATGCTCTCCAGATGATTCTATTGTGTAGCTGAGGAAGAAAACACCCATCCAAATTTTAGTATACAGATGAATCACATGGGAAATTTTTGTAAAGGACTCTAAATCAGTGAATCTGATGTGGGTTTTAAGATCTGTATTCATTAACATGCTTTCAGATATTGTTGATGTTGCTTGTGTATAAACACATGACTAGCAAGGCCTTTTAAATGATCTCTCTTTGATACCTTTGGAATTTGCCATTGGAGTTTCAGTTCTATGTAGGATTGAAATTGAACAGCAGACAATACAAAACTAAGCATTTTAGTGAGACTTCTGTATAAGTATATTGCAATTTATTTTGGACTCCTTAGTTTTTAGAAATACAAACAACAAAATCACACACAGAAGAGTTTGCCCTTTATTTCTGTCCATATGAAAGTTGTTACTTTTCCATTTGCTGAATTTGCAATTAAGCTCAATATTTTCCAAGAAAGGAAGTTGAGATTATACCAGACCACCTTACCTGCTTCCTGAGAAATCTGTATGCAGGTCAAGAAGCAACAGTTAGAACCAGACATGGAACAACAGACTGGTTTCAAATTGGGAAAGGAGTACGTGAAGGCTGTATATTGTCACCCTGCTTATTTAACTTATATGCAGAGTACATGATGCGAAATGCCAGACTGGATGAAGCACAAGCTGGAACCAAGATTGCCGGGAGAAATATCAATAACCTCAGATACACAGATGACACCACCCTTATGGCAGAATGAGAAGAAGAACTAAAGAGCCTCTTGATGAAATTGAAAGAGGAGAGTGAAAAAGTTGTTTTAAAACTCAACATTCAGAAAAGTAAGATCGTAGCATCCGGACCCATCACCTCATGGCAAATAGGTGGGGAAACAATGGAAACAGTGACAGACTTTATTTTCTTGGGCTCCAAAATCACTGCAGATGGTGACTGTAGCCATGAAATTAAAAGATGCTTGCTTCTTGGAAGAAAAGCTATTACCAACCTAGACAGTATATTAAAGAGCAGAGATAGTACTTTGCCAACAAAGGTCTGTCTAGTCAAAGCTATGGTTTTTCCAGTAGTCATGTATAGATGTGAAAGTTGGACTATAAAGAAAGCTGAGCACTGAAGAATTGATGCTTTTGAACTGTGGTGTTGGAGAAGACTCTTCAGAGTCCCTTGGACAGCAAGGAGATCCTACCAGTCCATCCTAAAGGAAATCAGTTCTGAATATTCATTGGAAGGACTGATGCTGAAGCTGAAACTCCAATAGTTTGGTCACCTGATGGGAAGAACTGACTCATTTGAAAAGACCCTGATTCTGGGAAAGATTGAAGGCAGGAGGAGAATGGGACATTAGAGGATGAGATAGTTGGATGGCATCATGAACTTAATAGGCATGAGTTTGAGCAAACTCTGGGAGATGGTGAAGGACAGGGAAGCCTGGAGTGTTACCGTCCATGGTGCTCCAAAGAGTTGGACATGACTGAGAGACTGAACTGAACAAGATCAGAGTTGTGTGCTATAGAGTATAGAGGAAATGATTTTAACTTGAAGAAATCTAAAGAGCAGATATTAGTATATGATATTCTTCCCTATAACAACTAAGTATAAGAGTATAATTTTGAAAACACTTCTTCATTCTCAAGATATTCTACCTAGATTAAAAAATATTCCCAGAGAAGAAAAGTTGATTGAATAGATGGGTTTTTACTTAGGGTTTTCAAAAAGTAGTTATGTTTCCGGTATAGGACTAGCTATTTCTGAGATAGTCATTTGCCAATGAGTTATACCACTTTCTATGAAAACTCCAGTTTACCGTGGTGAGACAATTCATTCAAAATAATAGAATATTTATGTATCTATTGACTATAGAAAGGAGAGTGTTGTTGTTTAGTCTCCAAGTCTGACTCTTCTGTTACCTCATGGACTATGGCCCAGTCAGCTCCTCTGTCCATAGAAAGGAGTACACTCATTTAATTCAGGCTGAACCCTACTTTGGAGGCATACATTTCAAAAAGGGTAGCAAGTGTTGGGTAGGCCAGGATATACCTTTACTTGGTATTAAGATTGGAGCTTGATTGACTGTAGGTACACATACCAAATGACTTTCTTTGAGAATAAAATTCTGATAGCAGAACTTCAGTCATCTGAGATCTCAATGTACTGCAGTTTCAGGAGGACAGATGTGAATCAGGTCAAAAACCTTCTCTTTTTAGGAACATCTTATAAAAACTGATTCCTATTTGGAAATTACTTATAGTAAATAAATGTAGTGTACATGAGGTATCCTAACAGCCCTTTGATAATTTCTGCAAAAAAAATTTTACTTGAAGATTTTTTAAAGAGATACCACCAATCTGCTTTAAGGTTTTCAAATGGAGGTGGTGAGGAAGGGTAACAGATAATATGGAGGAGATGATTTTCATTACTCTTGCAATACTAGTGTACCTTTTAAGAAACAGTTAACAAATACTCCATTGAATTGCATTGTGCCTGAAATGCTTTCCCCATTTAACTTTACTTCTCTAAAATGAATTTATAGAATCTGGGAACAAGGAAATGAAGATTTTAAAAAATTCTTGGTAATTTATAATACAATCACTTTCCTTGGTATCTGTATATTGGAAGTGATCTTTCAAAACAGTTTTTCATTCTTGTCTAATGCTAGGAGAATTGTTAAATAATCATTGTGCACTCATTTTGTCTAATGCTAGGAGAATTGTTAAATAATCATTGTGCACTCATCTTTTAATATGACATTTGTGATAAATTTCCACTAACCCCCAAATTACATTTATTTTAGAATGACTAAGTGATAACAAAACAGTTATAGCATTATTTGAAAGATCAAAATCTAAACCAAGATAACCCAGACAGAATTGAAAGACTAAAAAGAAATATCAAAACATTAATGGATATCTTAGATACTTTTTGCCTACTTTTCTGAATTACTGAAATTCTAAAATAAATATGCAAAAGGAAAAGTATAATGAAAAAGAGAAAGACACTGAAGGTAGGTGTCAAATTATATTAGGAAGATTAACTCAGAGTGAAATATGCTAAAACAATTTAAACATTACAGTGATTGTCTCGTGTGTCTAGATACTAAACATTAAGACTGAGTTGTATTGGTGCGTCTTGTCCAGTTATCCATAGGAAGCTACTATTTATTTCTGGTAGACCTGGAGCTCCTGGTCTTTCAGAGTAATCAGTCTGTGGTTCCATGCTGGGAGGTTTCATTCAGGCACTCTTTTACTGTTGTAACAGACCTAAAGAAAATTCTGTGACTTTTTTATTAAAGACAGAAGTTAAGCTCTCTAATTTTCTAGAAAGATCCCTAACTTTCTAGAATTTTTTCCACTTTTATTGACTTGCTTACTTGAAGATCTAATATTTAAAGTTCTAAGATTTTCATTGAAAAGCAGATACCATCTATACTCTAAATTCTCACTAGAGAATATAATTCTGTTATCCTTTCCAGTTCTCCTAAATAGATCAATTAAGACAATTGAAATTGTGAAAAAATAAGTAGAGTTACCAACTTTTATTTTGTAGGTTTTATAAACTCTGATCTTCAATTAACATACCACATGGAAAGGTGTATTATTTTAGCTCACAAAGAGAAGAGTAATTGACAACATGTGAGGTCCTAATCTGTATTTGGCATTTCAAATAATTTTTACCATTTATCTTTCAGAATAATTCAAAATTATTATCCATATTTTAACAGTGAAGAAATTAATTTGATATTTCAAAATTCAAGTACAATTTCAATGTCTTATAGTTGATAAATACCAGAATTATGATTTTAACCCTTATCTTTATTTTTTAAATAGGTATTTAATTTACTTTATATGAAAAAATTTTCAGACTACTATTTTTGTGCTGTTTTTCAATGTAGAAAGTGTTCCAAAGAAAAAGAAAAGAAAAGAAGAAAAAAAAAAAAAAGTGTTCCAGTTATGCAGTTTTTTCCATACAAAATGAACTAGGAACCCAACATCAAAATTCAGTTTGAATTAATTTTAAACCTGTATCTTTATGGTCCCCAAACCCCTATTTTTATTGCTATGTCAAAATGCTTACATAAGTATGAATTTTTAAATAAAAGCACAATCTAAAATGATGCACTCAAGTTTTTTCTAGGACCCGTATGATAAATACACACATAATTTGCCTCTGAAAACATTGAAGATATTCATCATCTTCCACTTAGGAAGACATTATTCTAATAATGAATTCATATGAAAAGATGCTGAAAATTTCTCTCAGGTTTAGTGTAGGGAATTAAGGTCTCAGTAGTGCAATTTGATTATATAAATGAAAATTCAAAAACTTTTAATACTTTTTTTTTTTTTTTGCTTTGGCCTTCTGGGGATCAGACTAAACCTCATGATTATTTCTTCCCTTTGTTACTTTTTTTTTTGGTTTCTAATCCTATTTTTATTACAAACATCTTTAATTACATGTATCCTCAAGCTCTTATTGAACATAGTCTATGTGTGAATAATATATAAGTCACCAGGCGTTCTTTCTCCAGATACTTTTTACTTAAAATTTTAGTGAACTCAATAGTTCTCAATACTCAAATGCATAGCCACTGAAAGCGAAAGTGTTAGTTGCTCAGTCCTATCTGACTTTGCAGCCCCATGAACTATAGCCCACCAAGCTGCTCTGTCCACGGGGTTCTCTAAGCAAAAATACTGCAGTGACCATTTCCTTCTCTAAGAGAGCTTCCCAACCTAGGGGTCGAACCTGGGTCTCCTGAATTGCAGGCAGATTCTTTACCACCTGAACCATCAGGGAAGCCTAAGCCTATTATTTATGAGGGTCTTTTGCATTGCAAACTACTTTCTTTTCCTCACAGTCTCTCCCATGGAAAAATTTGAGATAAAAAAAATTTAGCTGTATCCTGGTCTTGGAGATGATGCCTGGGTTTTAATATTTTTTTTCCTTTCACACAAATAAGTATATATGTATTTTCAAAACCTCCCAGCAATGGTCACCTCAGCTCAATATTTCTATATTTGTTGATGGGATGTTTTTCTTTTGAAAAATTTAAATAAAATTTCTCTCTTTATCTTACCTTCTGACTGAGTTTTAAACATTCATACCATTCCATTCTATTAACTGAAAGAATTCTCATTTTTGAATTTCATTTGCATTTTACTGATAAGGCCAGAAGATGCTAAACTTCAGTTGGTCATTCCTAAAAAGAAACAGGAGAAAGAGCAGCCATGATTAGGCAATCTGTCTGTGCATGAATATTCTTAAGAGGCATGAAGGAAATAAAACGTTAAAAAAAAGATCAGTGATGCAACTCTAGTTTCCCATGAGTTGTCTTAAAGTTGACACTTACTCAAGAGACTCAGCTTCTTTTGGAAGCTAATTTAGCACTCATTTTTATAAACTTCTTTAGTCCCTAAGGTTGTGAGTCAGAAACTTAGAATTCTCTAGAGAAGTCCCCTCTTCTGTTCATTCCAAAAACCCAAATAATCTGACTTAACAAAAACCTTCCCTAGCCATACATTTCTTAGAATATTCCTGAACACATACATTTGATGACCTCAGCAAAGTTCTCAAAACACTTAAACTTTCCCTAAGAAATTGCTTTTCTTTTGCTTCCACAAATAATGCTAGATCAATGCTAATAAAATCCTAGTAAAAGAGGAAGTCATTCTACTTCTTTAAATTATTTTTTATCATCCATATCCTTGTTAACTCAAAACTACATAGAAATACTTTTTCTTTATACCAGTTTGGATAAAATTTAATTAGCATATTGCATTTTAAATCAATAATTTTCTGTGACTTTGCAGTCTTTATAACCTTTCTGTCTAATATTTGAAGAATAACCTAGACTTAATTTTAATACTGTTGGATAGTTTAATTTTATTTTAATATTTTGAGATTTTGATATAATGATCACTGATATCTTTGTAATCTGCTTTCATTCTACTAGAAATAACATAAGGTTAACTTCTAGTGATGTGATTATAGAATGGAAAGATATGAATTGAGAGATTTCTTGATACATTTGCAAAATTATTTTTCCAAAGCTTAACATTTTAGCCTGCTACTGCAGTATTTGCACAGACTATTTTTTGTATATTTTCTAGAACCAGAAGTGGTATCTATTCTTTTCTATTTATATAAAACATTACTTTGTTTTACTTTTTATTCCTGTGATTGCTCATTAATTTGAATATTACCTCTATGTTTATTTATTACTTATATTTACCTTTTTATTATTCTTGTCTCTTGGTATTTTGATAGTTTTCCTCTTAAATTGTATGAACTCTTAATTAACACTTTTGTCTCTGTAAATACCTTTCCAATTTGTAGTTTTCCTTCTTATTTTTGACATGCAGTTTAAATTTTCATTAAGATTTTCATTTTATCCCTGAAAAATATGAATGAAATTTCGCCTATGGTTTTATTTAGTTTTGTTTCATCCATATGAGAACTATGTTGTTTTCTCTAAAGTTGGGTCGATGTTCATTTTACTTTTGTTCCCAACCCAGTGATGGTTAGCACTGTATGAGGCCACTCAGGTTATTTTGGGAGAATTCTTATTATTAGAAAGCTCTTTACACTTAACTTTATATGTATGCAACCCTCATTTTTCCTTGTTCAACAAGAATAAGTATATATGCTCCTTTTTTCATGACAGCTTTTCAGGTACTTCCAGATTGCTGTTTCTGAGTCTTTCTTGGACCAAGCTACACTTTTGTTGTTCCTTCAGCCGTTCTCCATGTGTTTTGTTAAGATATTTAAGAATATATATATTGTCAAAGAGAATATTGTAGGATTGTGAGATTCTCTGTGATACAGAAGGACCTTGGCTCCACAATATATTTCTGGTATTGACTTTGCTAATTCTACAGGAACAAAGTGTTTTCTGTCATTTTGGAGGCAGAAGAGTGAGATGGTTGAGAACATTAGATTCTGAAATTAGACAGCCCAGTTTTGTCAAGCACTACCTCCATGACCTCAGTGAGGTCGCTGAAACTCTCTAAGCCTTGGTTTCCATGTCTGTAAAATGAGGAACTTAAAAATGCCTGATATTGTTCTGAGAATTAATGAGGCAATACATATGAAGAATTTAATGTAGTTATGAATAGTTATCAATATTGGTGCTTGCTAATCTAATTACATTGATGATTTAAGATACACACCTTACCTTGCAGTTATAAAAAGAGATGGCTTTAGAATTGAATACTCTGAGTTCCAATTTCCTGACTTGTCGGTTGGTGATCTTGGGGAAGAAATTTAAGTTGCAAATGAGTATTATATGTACATTATAGTGTCGGTATATGATATAGTACTTATGTTTCTTGGTATTTAATAGGCACTCCATAAAAGACAGTTAACCTTATTATATTTGATTACTGGTCAGTTAGTTTGAGTATAGTTTGCCTACTGTTAGTGCTATAAATGATCATTTTTGGTTCATTTGGATAAATAAAAGACATATAATAATCCTGCTTCAATAAGATGCTATAAAAATCAGTAGAAAAAAGTATCAAAATAAATCACTGCTGCCAAAAAATAGAATCTATTCCTTGATGAATTGGGGAAAATACGAGTTCCTTGTATGAGGCAAAATTGTATAACTTACAGAATTTGATTACACAAAGCCTTGACAACTCATTTAAGATAATTCCATAAAAATCAGAGGAGGCTCATTTTTCTTGATAAGCGTGTTTAAGTCAATATACTTCAGCAGTTACACTGCCAGGCTGATAAGTTGTGGGGGAAACAAAAATGCATGGGGTAATGTGGGGGTAATGCATGGCTCTGATAAGTCATGAGCTCCTGAGTGAAGTGACATTTCTGCAGGAACTTCCCTACTGGTCTCTCAGCTTTCACTCTTGCCTTCCATCAGAATATTCTGCAGACAGTGACACTGTGGATCTTCTTAAAATGTGATATAAATAAAATCACTGCTCTGCAAACCGCCTAATATAATGTGTTATTCCAGCTGTGTTTCTATTCTGGTTCATTGTCATCTACCGCTTACTTGTCAGATATTTTCTTGAATATCATCATTTGTCAGGGTCCAGTTTCACATTCAAACTAAACTGTGAAATAACCACTACTTGATATTTTATGAGGACTGTGTTGTAGAGAGTGAAATTTATGTCCAGATGAGAGAAGACACTGCTGCAGTCTGACTGCATGTTCTCTGCTTTCACATTCAGCACAGGTTCCTATGAAAGCTATTTGGAAGAAGCAGTGCTCATATTTTCAAGGGTCAGAGCTGTCACTCCCATCCTTATATTTGGATTTTTCATTTTAACCAGGGCTGAGATAGCACTTTCTGCTTCTCCTGAAGTTTGCGTGGGGCGGGGGTGGGGGTTGGTGGGTAAAGTGCAAGGTATGGAAGGAATACGCAATGTACTAGGTCAGCATGGCCTCGTTCTCTTCTCACTGCAGATGCATATGTTGAATGCTACCAGATACTAAAGGGACAGTATTGATAAACTGTTAGTTGTGATGAGTTCTAGGTAATGTTTAAAATGATGTGATGTATTTATTTGAGACTTTGAAATTTGAAAAATCACTTGCAAATTAGCACAACCATGAACAATTTCTAATCAAAGATAAACAGGTTTTGTTCAACCCTAGAGCCCTTGTTCACATCTGTGTTATTTTCAATATAAAATTTTTCTCAACAGATCAGCTCATGTTATCTACTGTTAGAAGCTATCTACCATGTAGCTACTATTAGAAACCTTGGACATCTACATATTCCAATTTCTGTAATAGAGGCTCACACATCTAGGTAGTTTGCTCATCTGTATTCCCAGAAAGAGAATGCTGATTAGCATGTACACCTTTATTATTTAAATTGTTATTTATTGTTTTATTATTTACTTACCATTCTTTGTTTATTTGCCATTTTCTCTCTTACTGCTCCTGATCTAAGAACTTAATTTGTGCCTTTTAAAAATATAATTGTATATTTTGTAAATTCAGAAAGAGGAAAAAAAAATCCCAATATTTGTTGTATCCTACTGTAGGTGTTTCAGGATTCTCCTTTATTGTGACTCAGTCAGTCCATCATTATCCTGGACTTATTGAACGCTATAGATGAAAGAACTCTCCACTTCAAAAGGTAAATTGTTCTATTTTCAAGAAATCTAATGATTTAAAAAAAATCACTTTATTTATATGGATTCTTAAGTTCCCAGGGTGAAAATGAACTATCTGCATGATTTTATGTCTTCTGGGAGTCGCAAACTCAAACATCTTCATGGCTATGTAAGGAACATACTTGAGTAAAACAAGCTGAGTGTAAAGCAGTATGGATGAGTGAGGACTGTAGCAAATTTCTTTAATTCTATGTGACTAAAAAAATGCATGTGATATAATATTCCCTTTCCTACCAGTTTATCATCTCTGACTCTCTCTCTACTCAGTGTTTTTTATTAGAATGTCTTCTTTACCCTGCCAAATTAAGTTTTACGTATAACTTGGTGACGGCAGTATATATAGGACTGCTTTCCCCTCACAGAATAAATTGGTTTCACTTTTAAAGTTAGAGGGTGTGGAGAAAAGGGAACCCTCTTACACTGTTGGTGGGAATGCAAACTAGTACAGCCGCTATGGAGAACAGTGTGGAGTTTTCTTAAAAAACTGGAAATAGAATTGCCATATGACCCAGCAATACCACTTCTGGGCATACACACCGAGGAAACCAGATCTGAAAGAGACACGTGCACCCCAATGTTCATCACAGCACTGTTTGTAATAGCCAGGACATGGAAGCAACCTAGATGCCCATCAGCAGATGAATGGATAAGGAAGTTGTGGTACATATACACCATGGAATATTACTCAGCCATTAAAAAGAATTCATTTGAATCAGTTCTAATGAGATGGATGAAACTGGAGCCCATTATACAGAGTGAAGTAAGCCAGAAAGATAAAGACCAATACAGTATACTAACGCATATATATGGAATTTAGAAAGATGGTAACGATAACCCTATATGCAAAACAGAAAAAGAGACACAGATGTACAGAACAGACTTTTGGACTCTGTGGGAGACGGCGAGGGTGGGATGTTCTGAGAGAATAGCATTGAAACAAGTATACTATCAAGGGTGAAACAGATCACCAGCCCAGGTTGGATGCATGAGACAAGTGCTCGGGCCTGGTGCACTGGGAAGACCCAGAGGGATCGGGTAGAGAGGGAGGTGGGAGCGGGGATCGGGATGGGGAATACATGTAACTCCATGGCTGATTCATGTCAATGTATGACAAAAACCACTACAATGTTGTAAGGTAATTGGCCTCCAACTAATAAAAATAAATAGAAAAAAAAAAATAAAGTTGTCCACATGATGATCTCATATATTATTTTCTTTACTGTTTAGTTGTGACCAAGGAGAAGAAATGAATCTCTTAGAAATAGTCCCAGATTCCCTCCAGAAAACATGAGGAGGGGAAAAGTATTGTTGTTAAAAAGTTACAAGTTTACTTTAACAAGCTTGAATGTGGATTGTTGCAAGCACATGGGATCCCATCCCTGTGTAACCTATTTGTACCTTGCTATCAGAAAGAAGGTCAGCCAACTTTTAATGATGTCCTCTGAGATGTAGTTCCTGCTCAGGTGTAAATATCAAACTGTGTTTTCTATTCCAGAGGGAGATCACCAGGCTATGAAAATACAAGTAGAAAAAAAGTGATGTCTTCCCAGGTCTATTGTCCTTTGGAATTACTGTGTAATACAGACTTAGAGGTCATATAGAGTTGGAAACTGTTCTTTGTCCATTTTCTACAGAGATGGGTAGGAAGTTCTTTCAACAGTCAAAAACTTGGTCTATATGATAGGGTGATGAGAAGTGTATGGATTTTGGAGTCTGTTTAATTGTGCTCTAGTACCCACCCAGTGACACTTCCTGGCTGTGTGACTGAGGGCAATTTATATAACTTTTTTGGATTCTATGTTTTCTGTTGTATAAAATCATGTATAAAATCAGGTTTTGATGAAGATTAAATGTATTTACAAGATCAATTCATTACAGTTCAGTCTCTCAGTCATGTCCGACTCTTTACAGCCCCATGGACTGTAGCATGCCAGGCATCCCTGTCCATCACCAGCTCCTAAAGCTTGCTCAAACATGTATCCATCAAGTTGGTGACGCCATTCAACTATCTCATCCTCTGTCTTTCCTAGCATCAGGGTCTTTTCCAATGAGTCAGTTCTTTGCATCAAGTTTCCAAAGTGTTAGAGTTTCAGGTTCAGCATCAATCCTTGCAATAACTGAGTCCCTTTAGGATTTACTTGTTGGATCTCCTTGCAGTCCAAGGGACTCTCAAGAGTCTTCTCCAATACCACAGTTCAAAAGCATTAATTCTTTGGCACTCAGCTTGCTTTATAGTCCAAATCTCACATCCATACATGACTACTGGAAAAGCCATTGCTTTGACTATGCGGACCTTTGTTGGTAAAGTAATGTCTCTACTTTTTAATATGCTGCCTAGATTGGTCATAGCTTTTCTTCCAAGGAGCAAGCATCTTTTAATTTCATGGCTGCAGCCATCAGCTTCATTGATTTTGGAGCCCCCCCAAAATAAAGTCTGTCAGTGTTTCCATTGTTTCCCCATCTATTTGCCATGAAGATATGGGACCGGATACCATAATCTTAGTATTGTGACTGTTGAGTATTAAGCTAACTTTTTCACTCTCCTCTTTCACTTTCATCAAGAGGCTGTTTAGTTCTTCTTTGCTTTCTGCCATAAAGGTGGTGTCATCTGCATATCTGAGGTTATTGATATTTCTCCCAGCAAACTTGATTCCAGCTTGTGCTTTATTAAACCCAGCATTTAACATGATATACTCTACATATAAATTAAATAAGCAAGGTGAGAATATACAGCCTTGACATACTGCTTTCCCAATTTGGAACCAGTCTGTTATTCCATGTCTGGTTCTAACTGTTGCTTCTTGACGGGCATACAGATTTCTCCGGAGGCAGATGAGGTGGTCTGGTATTCCCATCTCTTGAAGAATTTTCACAGTTTGTTGTGATACCACAGTCAAAGGCTTTGGTGTAGTCAAAAAAGCAGAAGTAGGTGTTTTTCTGGAATTCTCTTGCTTTTTCAATGATCCAAAGGATGTTGTCAATTTGATCTCTGGCTCCTCTGTCTCTTCTGAATCCAACTTGAACATCTGGAAGTTCTCGGTTCATGTACTGTTGAAGCTTAGCTTAGAGAATTTTAGCATTACTTTGCTATTGTGTGAGATGAACTCATTTGTGTGATAGTTTGAACATTTTTTGGCATTGCCTTTCTTTGAGATTGAAATGAAAACTGACCTTTTCCATTGCTGTGGCCACTGCTGTTTTCCAAATTTGCTGGCATATTGAGTGCAGCACTTTAACAGCATCATCTTTCAGGATTTGAAATAGCTCAGCTGGAATTCCATCACTTCTAGCTATTGGCCTGTAGTTTTCTCTTTTTGTGTTGTCTTTGTCGGGTTTTGGTATAAGGGTGATGGTGGCCTTCTAGAATGAGTTTGGAAGTGTTCCTGCCTCTGCAATTTTTTGAAAGTTTTAGAAGGATAGCCATTAGCTCTTCTCTAAATGTTGGTTAGAATTCTCCTGTGAAGCTGTCTGGTTCTGGGATTTTGTTTTCTGGGAGATTTTTGATCACAGCTTCAATTTCAGTGCTTGTAATTGAGTTGTTCATAATTTCTATTTCTTCCTGGTTCAGTCTGGAAGATTGAACTTTTCTAAGTATCTGTCCATTTCTTCCAGGTTATCCATCTTATTGCCATATAGTTGCTCATAATAGTCTTTTATAATCCTTTGTATTTCTGCATTGTCTGTTGCAGCCTCTCCTTTTTCATTTCTAATTTTGTTGATTTGATTCTTCTCTCTTTTTATTTCTTGATAAGTCTGGCTAAATCTTTGTCAATTCTGTTTATCTTCTCAAAGGAACAGGTTTTAGTTTTATTAATCTTGACTATTGTTTCTTTCATTTGTTTTTCATTTATTTCCACTTGGATCTTTATGATTTCTTTCTTTGCAGTAATTTCAGGGTTTTTTATTCTTTTTCCAGTTGTTTTAGGTGTAAAGTTAGGCTGTCTATTCGATGTTTTTCTTGTTTCTTGAAGTAGGATTATATTGCTATGAACTTCCCTCTTGGGACTGCTTTTGCTGCATCCCATAGGTTTTGAGTTGTTGTGTTTTCATTGTCATTTGCTTCTAGAAATTTTTTGATTTCCCTTTCGATTTCTTCAGTAACCTGTTGTTTACTTGGAAACATATTACTTAATCTCCATGTGTTTGTGTTTCTTTTTTTTTTTCTTGTTATTGATATCTAGTCTCATAGTACTGTGGTCAGAGAAGATGCTTGATATGATTTCAGTTTTCTTAAATTTATTGAGATTTGATTTGTGACCCAAGATGTGCTCTATCCTGGAGAATGTTCCATGTGCACTTGAGAAAAAGGTTTATTCTTCTGCATTTGGATGGAATGTCCTGAAGATATCAATGAGATCCATATCATCTAATGTATCATTTAAGACTTGTGTTTCCTTATTAATTTTCTGTTTTGATGATCTGTCCATTGGTTTGAGTGGGGTGTTAAAGTCTCCTATTATTATTGTGTTACTTCCAATTTCTCCTTTTATGTCTTTTAGTGTTTGTCTTGTGTATTGAGGTGCTTCTATGTTGGGTGCTTAGATATTTACAATTGTTATGTCTTCCTCTTGTATTGATCCCTTATCATTAATTTTGTTTCTTTCTCTCAAAGTCCTAAGTTTATCCCTTCTCACATATGTTTTAGTATTTGGTGAACTACTCGATGTTTTCCTCTCATATGGACATATGATAATTACTATATGTCATTTTAGAGCATACTGAAGAGGTTTTTTATAATCTACATTTTAGACACAAGGAACGAACTATAGAGGAAATACAAATATCTTTCCCCATACCTGTTATTTAGTTATGTATGGAAGTGACAGTCTAACCAAATCTATTGCTTATGCTCCATCTGACTTACTATATTTCTCAAGCACAGAATTGCATATATTATTGTTTTTAAAGATACTTAGCAGGACTGCTTATCTACCAAAAGTGAAAGAGCATTATAGAGCATTAACAATACAAAATCATCAATATTTATTGGACATTTAGGACATCCTCCTGCTGCTGCTGCTAAGTCGCTTCAGTTGTGTCCAACTCTATGCGACCCCGTAGATGGCAGCCCACCAGACTCCTCCGTCCACAGGATTCTCCAGGCAAGAATACTGGAGTGGCTTGCCATTTCCTTCTCCTTAGGACATCCTAAATACTGTTTAACACTGAATAAATGAACTTATTTAATCATATGAAGAAATAATAATTACTTGTTAGGAAGAAAGTAAGATATTAAGGGCTTACTTTTACAATTTAGATGTGAAAGTCTTTTGGCCTTCACTGGTGGCTCAGTGGTAAAGAATCACCTGCCAAAGCAGGATACTAGACGCGAGTTTGATTCCTGGGTTAGGAAGATCCTGTCGAGAAGGAAATGGCAACCCACTCCAGTATTCTGGCCTGGGAAATCCCATGGACGGAGGAGCCTTGCAGGCTACAGCTCCTGGGGTCACAAAAGAGTTGGACATGACTTAGTGACTAAATGACAATAGTGTTTTACTTTAGACATGTCTTCTATATTTCAACTCTCATCGACTTCTCAGAGGGCTAGAAGAAAAAAAGCTTTCCTCTATTGATATATCTGACTCAGTTCCTTCAAGGGCAATGAGGCTTCCATTTCTCCCGCTGGCACTCCTCCAGTGGCTGCACTCCTCAGACGGTAGAGATTATCTCAATCTGGGGCTCTTCTTGTCTTATCCTCCAGTGCCCCAAACCCTGCAGCTGGTCAGTTCACTGAACAGTTTGATCCTCTTTTGCCACTTTTTATCCTCTTATTGACATTATTGTCAGTTCCCAGTTCTGCTTAGTTCTCCTTCCACTTAAGAGCTGTTGGTCCAATGCTGGGTAAGAAAGAAATCCTCATTTTGACCTAGTCTCTTCTCAAAGTCCAAGAGGAATTCTCTGCCACCATATCACTTCTATCTAATTGGGTTAAAAATTAGGGTCCATTACTAGGGGACTCTTTCAACTAACCCCGTTATGTAACAAATCCAAACAAGTTATGGTAACTAATAATAAAATCACTTTTCTACATTATGATATACATTACATCAAAGAAAAAGTAGTGATTTATGAAGGGAGTTCAAATGAAAAAATGCCAATATAGTTCACTTATAAAATGTTATATTGAGTCAGATATCTTCTTGAAGAGCTATTGCTACTTCATATATGACAGATATACATTTCTATGTTTATATGTGATGTGGTTTATTTATTTACTAAAAGTATTTATTGAGCATCTATGACATTTCATATTCTAGTCTAGGTGTTTGAGATATTGTAGGGTAATAAACAATTTCTTACCATGTAAGAGAGCATTATGGGTTAGTGGACACAAATAGTAAATAAATGAACAATTTAAAGGTAAATATATTATTATGTATACATGTATAATAATATATTATTCAAAATCCATACATTTAACTAAACTAGTGACATGTAACTCATTTTTTCAGAAATAAAATTTATAAGAAGCAAAACATACAGAACAAACAAAAACGAGTTTCTGTGGTTGAAATTACACTGGTCTGAAAGGAAGAAGCAGTGTCCCTTTAGTATCTTATTCACTCTTGCTGCTTCAATTTGGTTTTTATAGAATTCCAAGGGGCATAGTTTGAAAACTACCAGTGCAGTAAATAACAATTAATGTTAATAAATCTGCAGTTTAAATAATTTTCATAACAACAATTATAAAATAGTAATTTATATATTGATTACTTCAGGCCAGACACATTTGTAATTACTTGTATTCATAGCAATCCAAGGAAGTAAGGACTATTATCACATAACATATGTGTTATCCTTCCTTAAATATTTGGTAAATGTCACCAGTAATCATGATATCAGTAAAGAAAATCAAAAGCAACTATTTCAATATATGCAGGGAGTAAATTTGGTGAAGATCATTAATAATAATTTTTATGTAAAATATTTGAAGTTCACAAAGAGGAGATAATTTCCTAATCTTGAAAGGAAACTGTATTCCACAGTCTGTAGGAAAGTACTATTCACTAATAATTAATTCATACAGTTTCTATATTCTCATTAAGATTGGTATTAACATAAGGATGCCTACTCTCACAGCTAATATTTGATATCAGCTTGGTAGTCCTGGTCAAAATCTTAAGACCAAAAAAAGGCAGAAGTAAAAAAAAAAGAGATTAAAAAAATTTTAAGACCTGATTTTAAAAATTAGTAAGAAGTTTGGATATGATAAATGGAAAAATAGTTCTCTTTACATTAGCAATAAATAATTAGCATATGTAATAGAAATAAATATAATAAAAGTAACAAATTATAAAACATCTGAGTTTTATCCTAACAAAGCATGTACAGGACCTTTATAGAAACCATTTAAATTTAAAATAAACACCATAACAAAATATGAGTAATTCAAAAAGTAAAATATGTTAATAGATAGATGGGATAAAAACATAAGGTTGCCATTTTCCCCAAAATTATACATTCAATTAAATGCATTCAAAATTTTAAATGAATTATTTTGGGGAATATTATTACCTCTTCTAAAATTTATAGTATGGAATAATTTTATACAAATTTCACATAGTTTCATAAAAGGAAAGTAAGGGGAAATCCATATTTGAAGAATACAACAAAGCCACAGTAATTAAAATATTCTGATAATGTTTCAGGGACATTTAAATAGTCCAGTAGAAAAGAAAAGAGATCTCAGATGTAGACACATGTTTATATTTGGCATATAATAAAATTGTTACCCTGAAGTAATGGGGATAGCTTAGTAGGCCATGTTAGGAAAATGTTTTCATATATGAAAAAAAATTTGATCCTTGGATTATCATTTATACAATTGGAGACCAGATATATTAACAATTTGCATGTAAAAAATATTATTTAATGAAACAATATAGAAAATCTTGGAAACTTATAATAGAAGAAAAAAGTTTTAATACATAAAGTCTTAAACTAATAGAAAATTGGTCAAAGGATACGAATCAGAGACTTACTGAAGGGTTTTCCTAAATGGTTGACTTTGAGAGATTCTAACATTGAGAAAATCTGAAAAATGCTCAGTAATGCTCCAAATCAGAAAAATTATCATTAAAATAGTCATAAAATATTTATTTTCTTTGGAAAGGAAATATCAAATGTTGGCAAACATGTGGGGAGGTAGAATTCTGATGGGAGTGTACATTATATGGGCTTCCCTAGTGGCTCAGATGGTAAAGAATCTGCCCACAATGTAGGAGACCCGGGTTTGATCCCTGGTCAGAAAGATCCCCTGGAGAAGGAAATGGCAAGCCACTCCAATATTCTTGCCTGGAAAATCCCATGAACAGAGGAGCCTGGCAAGCCGTGGTCCTTGGGGTCACACAGTGTCAGACAAGACTGAAGTGACTTAGCACCCATGCAGGTACATTGATATACTGGAAAACTCTCTGGCTAAATTAAAATTGGACAGGACCCAATGATCCAGTCCTGGGGAGATGTCTCAGATAAGTTCTTGACCAGAACTATAAGGGGATAAGCGTGAGGGTGTTCACCCTTGTGTTGATTGTGGCAAAAGCAGTTTGACAGCAACTTTGACATACATCATCAGAGGAACGGTTCTGTTAATATCACATGTGAGTATTCATTATGGAACAGTTATTAATAACATAAGTGAGGGGCAAATAAGCTAGAGGTCCATATAGAAATATAAATAGATCCCTGAAATTGTTGAAAAACTAAGCAGTGTTGTGATTTATAGCACAATGAAGTTTATGTACAAATTTAAATACATATTTTACAAGAGCATGTGCATTTTTGGGGACAAATCAAAAATATAGTTTTGAGTTGGGAAGGAAATATTAGTAGAATCAATTATTATAGGAGAAGATAGGTGACTTTATTTAAAGATTGAGGAAATTAATGTGCTGAGGAGTAGAAATTAAAATACAGAGGAGCATGATTAACTTATACTGAAAGAAGTAGACAAAAATTTAAAAAGAAATGTATAAATAAAAGCACATATAAAATCATAGAGAGCAATATAAGGTGTATGTTGATGAAAAAGCTCTGATCTATTATATAATGTAGCTTAATAGACTTTCTGAGTCACTCTAATTCAACAATGTGCTATCTGTCTGAATTCATGACTCAAACTATCCATTCTGGTCTTTTAAAATTTCTTTCTGGCCTTGAACATATTACTTCACTTTTATCCTATAAATTTACTGATTTTATTCCTTATGTATATTTATTTTCATTTCAAAATAGGTTGGTATTGATATCCTGCATGAAATTAACTTATCTAAAAAATGAAAGTAAGTTAAAAAAGGTGACGATGCAATTAATTCACAGAAAATGTCTATTTTATTTCATTCCTAATATCTAGGTCATTTTCAAGTCTATCATTTTGGCTGTTTCAATTAGGAACTTAATTTAAATTGACTTTGCTTTGTAAATAAATTTTTAACTAAAAAGCTCCCACATTTCATTAAGTTAGTTTGGTGAACATTTGCCCCTATTTCAAAAAGTTGCACAGGTGGGAGAATGTTATTTCATTTTTGAGCTTTAGTTCAGCCACATTATATTCCTGACATCATTCTTAATTGTGTCTGTGGGACAATGTCCCTAACGCACCAGAAGTTTCTCCATTCAACAGATCTCTCATTCCAACTTTAAATTGCTTTGGGAATGGGGAATAATTACAGCAACTGTTGCATGACAAATGTTTACTCTTTCAGATCTGTGGAACCTGACATTGTTTGTTGAACCTGACCTTAGTTCAGAATGCTGACATAAAAACTAAAAAGAAATTAACAGGTTCTTCTAGGAGGTGGAAATAATTTATCAGTGTACGGGTAAGTCTTGAATATCATAAAAATATACCCTTTCATTCTGTAATTAAAATTTGTATTAAATATGGACTTAAAATATGAACAGCATGAAGCAGTGCAGCCTTTAATTAATTATTAGGACCAAATACAGCTGTGATTTATTATTTGGCACACTTTGGGAGTGTATTAGAAATGCAGAGTCACAGGCCATGCATCAGCCTTGGCAAAAGAAAATCTACATTTTAACAAAATATCCAGGAAGTTTATATACATATGAAGAATTTAGCAAAGACTGAAATAATTGATTCCTCATTAATCTACCAAGGCCAACAATTCTGGGTAGTACTTGGTGGGAAAACTTGATATAATAACTTTTGGTGTTGTAGCCCACAGAATTCTAGACTTCACAGGTAAATATCTGTGCTTCAAGCTCCGCTCTTTACGTATAGGCTGGATTACTTTGGCCACATTCTGTCTTTCACATTTGAAAGAAAATAGAGATAATGAGAAGACTGATTTTTTAAATAAAGTGCTACACACATACATACAGTTACATATTTAGGCATTATTACTGTTTTCTCAGGTTCACTTAAATACATAAATTATCAAGAATAATTCTGATGTCATTGAATGAAGCAAATGAAGAGACTATTTTTCTTCAGAGATCTCCATTGTATTCTTGCATAACTAGTTTACACACTAGTCTTGTAATGGGAAGTAATAAAATAGTAAGAGCAGCCTGAGACTACGAGATCAACAACAAACGTGATGTTGGAACAAATGTTAAATTGCTGTGTGTGTGACTCAGTTTACTACAATCAAATGTCTGCCCTATAGAAAGACATAATTTAGCAGACTGAATAGAGAACTAAGGTGTCAGGCAGACAAACAAGTATGCATAAAATCACACTTGCTTTAAGATTTTCAACACTTCTGTTAAATACTGGATCAAAATTCCAGTCTTTGTGGTCTTTTGCCTTCCCCACCAGTCTCTTACTGAGACTGATTTAATGAAGTCAGATTTATCATCTGAAATATTTTAGGGCTTTTGTAAAACTCAATTTAGAGTGTCTCCAACGGTGGGGAAGGTTGCTTCTGAATTTGCTTCTGATCCTAGGTAGATACTGGAGTGGGTTGCCATGGCTTCCTCCAGGGGATCTTTACAACCCAAGTTTCCAACCCGGGCTTTCTGCATTGCAGGTGGATTCTTTACCAGCTGAGCTACTAAGGAAGCCACTTCAAACTTTAGACACAGGGCACTGAAATTCTCAATTTCTCAGTATCACTGTGTTCTTGGCAAAGACATTCTTGAAGATAACTGAATGACAGGGTTTTGAAGAAAACACACTAGAATAATGTCTATTCAAGAAATTTGTTATATTTGTTACTTGGCAGTGAAAATATTTTATGTTGGTACTTTTCTGACATCTTGAAAGCTAGGACATGGATAGAATAAATAAGACATTTGTGAATGAATTCATTCTTCTGGGACTCTCTGGTTACCCAAAACTTGAGATTATTTTCTTTGCTGTAATTCTAGTTATGTATCTAGTGATTCTAATTGGCAACAGTGTTCTGATCATAGCAGGCATATTTGATTCTCGTCTTCACACCCCCATGTACTTCTTCCTGGGAAACCTCTCTTTTCTGGATATCTGCTATACGGCCTCCTCTGTTCCCTCAACTTTGGTGAGCTTAATTTCAAAAAAAAGGAACATTTCCTTCTCTGGATGTGCAGTGCAGATGTTCTTAGGATTTGCAATGGGGTCAACAGAGTGTTTCCTTCTTGGCATGATGGCTTTTGACCGCTATGTGGCCATCTGTAACCCTCTGAGATACCCTGTCATCATGAGCAGGGTGGTGTGTGTCCTGATGGCTTCTGTGTCATGGCTCTCTGGTGGAATCAACTCAATTGTGCAAACATATCTTGCCATGCGATTGCCTTTCTGTGGTAATAATATTATCAATCATTTCTTGTGTGAAATACTGGCTGTTCTCAAGCTAGCTTGTGCTGATATATCCCTCAATATTGTTACTTTAGCAGTGTCAAATATGGCTTTCTTGGTTCTACCCCTTCTGGTCATTTTTTTCTCCTATATGCTTATCCTCTATACCATCTTGAGAATGAACTCAGCCACAGGGAGACGCAAGGCCTTTTCTACCTGCTCAGCACATCTGACTGTGGTGATCATATTTTATGGTACCATTTTCTTCATGTATGCCAAACCCAAGTCTCAGGACCTCCTTGGACAAGATAATTTGCAAGCTAGAGAAGGGCTTGTTTCCATGTTTTATGGGGTGGTGACCCCAATGCTAAATCCTATAATCTATAGCTTGAGAAACAAGGATGTAAAAGCTGCTGTGAAATATTTACTGAATCAGAAATCTGTTAACCAATTAAGACCAAAGTGAAAAGTGGTTTTAGTGTATCAAGACAAGACATAGCATTAGTAGGCAATCATTGATGACCTTCTTTGGGGAAACCAAAGTTATGCATAGAGATTTTCCTTCTTTGTCAGCTTAGCTACCATCCCTGAGTTCAGTAGTCTTCTATAAACTCAGATTCCAATAGGTTCTGATCCACATTTCACAAAGACAGTTAATTACTTTAGAAACTTATCCCTGGTGATATCTGAAATGAATTTTGTGTGTGTGTGTGTGTACTGTGTAGTTGTTGTTGTTCAGTCACTAAGTCATGTCTGACTCTTTGTAACCCCATGGACTGCAGCACACCAGGCTTCCTGCTGTCCTTCACTATCTCCCAGAGTTTGCTCAAACTCATGTCCATTGAATTGGTGATGCCATCCAACCGTCTCATCCTCTGTTGCCCCCTTCTCCTCCTGCCCTCAATCTCTCCCAGCATCAGGGTATTTTCCAATGAGTCAGCTCTTCACATCAGTTTGCCAAAGTATTGGAAGTACAGTGAAAAATATCAAACATACTCTTTGAAAATAGCAAGTCTGGAATATAAATTCTTCTCCATCACAAATCACTTAATGTTGGGAAAGTTACTCATTTTTCTAAAATGCAGCTCCCTTATTTGAAAGAAAGGGAGTAATTAAACATTGCTCTCAGTTTTATTATAAAGATTCAGTAAGTTGTACAAAGCACCCGGCATAGTGTCAATGCATAGTAATTTCCTTTGTAGAGGACATTGAGCTTGACTTTTTCTGTTGACTCAGAATTTAAGAATTGAAGTAGAGACTCCAAATTTAAGATGAATGGCACCAACTTGCACTTTTTTTTAAGCTGTCAGTTATTAGAGGCAGACATCTTCCCCTTGTCTTCTTATTAGTATCAACCACCACTCTTCTTATCTACATTACACAATGTGAACTTCAAGAAAAGAGAAGATAGAATCAAAGAAGACTTTTATAACATGAGAAGTGCTCAATGAATGGTGAGAGGTGTTTTACTACTGTTCCTATGAAAGAATGGGAAGACTGTTCTTACCCAAGCCAAGTAAGGTGATTCTGCTAAACCTGTTGAGGTTTTGGGTGCCTGCAAAGAAGAACTGACATCTTGGAGGATTGCTGAGCCTTTTTTCTCTAGGGTATAGACTAAGAGGGGAGCTACCCTAGCAGAGGGCTGTAGGATGGGTATCTTAGGGCTGAAAATAACCAGAAACTTTTTTGTTTGCCTGAAATACTTTGTTCAGCTGTGAAAGACTGAAATTTGTGACTGAGAAGAGAAATTCATTTCATTTTATACACCAATGGATTGACATTTCTCAATAAACCTATTACAGGCTTTTGAGTTAGTTGTTTTTTTTTTTAACTTTCTGTAGATTCTTTTGCAATAGCTGAGCACAGTATGTCATTGGTCCACACCACCAGCCTTTTGTAACAGTTGGTTTCAGCCTTATGGTACTACCTAAATTTTCTCTTTCTTATTGGTATTAGAACCATAGTATGAATCAAAACCTCAATGAGGTACCATTACACGCCGGTCAGAATGGCTGCTATCCAAAAGTCTACAAGCAATAAATGCTGGAGAGGGTGTGGAGAAAAGGGAACCCTCTTACATTGTTGGTGGGAATGCAAACTAGTACAGCCGCTATGGAGAACAGTGTGGAGATTCCTTAAAAAACTGGAAATAGAACTGTCATATGACCCAGCAATCCCACTCCTGGGCATACACACCAAGGAAACCAGATCTGAAAGAGACACTTGCACCCCAATGTTCATCACAGCACTGTTTATAATTGCCAGGACATGGAAGCAACCTAGATGCCCATCAGCAGACAAATGGATAAGAAAGCTGTGGTACATATACACCATGGAATATTCCTCAGCTATTAAAAAGAATACATTTGAATCAGTTCTAATGAGATGGATGAAACTGGAGCCCATTATACAGAGTGAAGTAAGCCAGAAAGATAAAGACCAGTACAGTATACTAACACATATATATGGAATTTAGAAAGATGGTAACGATAACCCTGTATGTGAGACAGCAAAAAGAGACACAGATGTACAGAACAGACTTTGGACTCTATGGGAGAAGGTGAGGGTGGGATGATCTGAGAGAACAGCATTGAAACATGTATATTATCAAGGGTGAAACAGATCACCAGCCCAGACTGGATGCATGAGACAAGTGCTCGGGGCTGGTACACTGGGAAGACCCCGAGGGATGGGAGGAGGAGGGAGGTGGGAGGGGGGTTCAGGATGGGGAACACATGTAAATCCATGGCTGATTCATGTCAATGTAGGCAAAAACCACTACAATATTGTAAAGTAATTAGCCTCCAACTAATAAAAGTAAATGGAAAAAAAAAAGAACCATAGTATGACCCCAGACATCCTAACTGAGAGCTGTACTCCCGGCCAATCTATGTCCTTGGGTAAATCCATATTTTTGACATGTGTGATCTTGTCACTGAAATCCTGCTGCCTGTCTTCTGTCCCCTCTGGGTTGGAGGGTTGTCACTGTAGCAAACCTCTAACTGTGGGTTCTTCTCCTCTGGCTTGTATCACAATGGGTGCCGCTTTTGGTTCTATTTAGACAGGTATGTAGCAAGCCTTGTAGGTGAAGTGAAATCCACTGGGATGAGCCCTACATTTCAGTCTGTTGCAGTTTGATTCTTTGCAAACTTTGACCTATGCTACCAAGGTTTTAACACATGTCTGTATGTACACGGTCCTGCTTCTGTTGTTCTAGCCGATTCCTTAGCATCTTATTTTTTTCCCCAACAAAGCAAAGGGTGCTAGCATATCAAACACATTTTTATGTCAAACTGAATGCTTTATTTATAAAAATTGATTAAAATTATTCTTTCCATTGCTGTATCAAAAGTTGGTGCTATGTTGCTTCAATTTTGACAAGTTCTGCTCATAAATTAACAGTTTTAAAACTAATCTGCCCTCCCAAGAAAGTCTCAAAAAAATTGTATGTGTATTATCTTGTGATATCCCTGGAGGAAGGCATGGCAACTCACTCCTGTATTCTTGCCTGGAGAATCCCAGCAAAGATTCCGGCAGGCTACAGTCCATAGGGTCGCGAAGAGTCGGACATGACTGAAGTGACATAACATGCACGCACACCTCTTGTGATAAAATAATAGATATTTTATAAATTTTTTAAAAATGAAAGAGAATAAGGAAAATGTTGTTAGCAATGTTGATACTTCCTACAGGTGACCACCACTAACATTTTTATTATTTGTGTTATTAACTTGGAGGCATAAAATTAATCATTTTAATGTTGATTTATTTTGATGCACCATATGCACTTGAAGTTGCTATTGTGAAAAAAAATTTTAATGTGTATACAACTCATTAGGTTTCATAGAATAAATTCTAGACAAATTACCATAGCAGGTGATATGATTTTTTAGTTTCTCTTTTTAAATTATAGCCCTCCCCCAGAAATCATATTACCTGCTGTCAATGTCACTGTAAATGTTTCCTCAAATGTTTGCGGCTCTGGCTTGTGTGTGCATGTGTGTGTATACATAGATCATAAACTTTGAATTTTGGAAATTTTCAAATAATAAAAATAAAGCTATATATAATGAAACTTCATGCACTAATCACTCAGTTAAAAAATTGTTAGTTCATTGTTACTTTGATGTCTAAACCCACTCAGTTCCTTTCTCTAGGCTTTTAAGTTAATATTGGATACTTATGTGAGTGTAATAATTTTGTATTTTGAAATAATTCAGACTTATAGAAAAGTTGCAAAAATCACAGAGAGAATTTTCTTTAAGCTTTCACTGAGAATCTACAGATATTATTTCTTACCACATTTGCCTTATTATTTCTTCATATATTTATATATATATATATGTATATATGTAAGAGTATAAATACATATATAGAGAACTGTTTGAGAGTGAGGTACATATATTATGTCTCTTAACCCCTAAATAATTTTTTTCTGTTTTTACCATAAACAGAATATAATTGTTGACGTGAAGAAAAAATACTGTTTAATTTGGCAGTCAGCAAAACAATGACTCTGGGCCTTGACTTACCACCTATATTTGGGTGATCTATGATATAGGAATGATTTTTAAATTGTTGAAAAATTTAAAAAAGTATAATACTTCATGGACCCTGACAATTATATGAATTTCAAATTTTTACTTGGTGATAATTGTAGACTCATAGAAAATTGTAAAAATAGTATATATCATGTATACTTCACTCCACTTCCCCTAATTGTGATACCTTATATTATAGTATTATGATATCACAATCACAAAATTGACATTATTTCAATACTCTTATCTACACTACAAAACATATTAAGTTTTTACCATTTTCCCATATATTCATATGTGTGTGTGTAGTTCTATACAATTTTATCTTATGTATAGATTCTTGTAACCACCACCACAATTGAAATATATACCTGTTCTCTAACTATCAGGAAACTCCCTGTTGCTACCCAGAGATGGTTAATTTTATGTGTCAGTTTGGTGTTGTGGTATGCTCTTATTTGGTCAAGCATTGGTCTAGATGTTGCTGTGAAGGTAGTTTTTAGATGTGATTGACATTTAAATCAGTAGACTTTGAGTAGAACAGATTTAGATGCATTTTCAATCCCTGGGTTGGGAAAATCCCCTAGTGTAGGAAATGGCAACTCATTCCAGTATTCTTGCCTGTAAAGTTCCATGAACAGAGGAACCTGATGGGCAACAGTTCTTGGGGTCACAAAAGAGTTGGACATAGCTGAGTGACTGAGCATACACACACACAGAACAGATTATCTTTGTAATGGGGGTAGACCTCATCCTGTCAGTTGACAGCCATTTTATTTCCTTTCAGTCAGAGTAGAGAGACCATGTCTTTGAATACCGCATATTCATCGGAGCGCCAGAAGGGTCATAACTTGTTGTATCTGATGTATCTGTTGTAATTGAAGTATCCTTATAATAAAAATTATTTTATATTTGCCTTTATAGTAGTTTTTAAAAGTCTAGAAAAGATGAAGTTAATCTACAAGTGACTAAACTGCCTACCAGAACAAAGTGAAACATTCTAACATTCTTTGAAAGACTATGACAAAACCCAGCACTCAACAAGGTAAATTTCACAGTATCTGGCATCCAGTAAAAAATTCACATTATACAAAGGAGCTCACTAATATAGCCTAGAGAAATTCAGTCACTAGAAGGAGACTGAGAAATTGTAGATAGTAGAATTAAAGAACAAGGAATTTAAGTGAGCTATCATAAATATAATAAATGTACTAAAGATTGAAATGAAAACAGAAATATAATATAGAGGAAAAGGATAAAAATGCCCCATAATTTTTTGTTATCACTTTTTGTTCTGACTTTGTCAAATTAACACTTGTTAAATGGAACACAGTGACAAATGATGAACCATGATTCAGCAAAAGACCACAAGATAAATGGAAATAGAGAATTTTCCTACTCACAGGTCCTGGAGGTCATGCCCAAGATGCCTTGAGGAGCCACATAGGGAGGTCAAGACAGAGTGTAGACAAAGAAATAGTGTTATCAAAAATGGGGTTAGGCTGCTCAAGGCTCAAAAGCCACTAAAGAGGCCAGGTTGGTGGAAAGGAAAGGTTGCTTTATTTTGGACGTCAGCAATGGAGGGTTAGGGCCAGGGGTGGGTTAGAGGAAGGCGAAAGTCTGTCCAAAGCCCACTTAGAGACAGTGGACAAGAGCTTTTATAGACAGAGGGAGGGGACCTTATGCAGAAACAATACAGTCAGCCATGAAAGTCATATTGAAATTGGTTTTTGGTTTTCTGACCATTGTCATCTTGATTGTTTTAGGTTCAGTTAATCTTCAGTTCCAGAGTCAGTTTGTTTCCATTTCTTTCAGGCCAATTATTGGAATTGTGGCAGCTTATGTCGTGGGTACAGTCTGGTCACCATGTAGTTAACTTCTTCCACCTGGTGGGGCTTTCAGTATCTATAAGACAGCTCATAGGACATGGCTAAGAATATTATCTATAGCCCTTGAGAAGGAAATAAAGGTCCTTGACTATGCTTAATGACTACATTATAATATTTGATCTCCTTTGAATGTTTTCTTTTGTTTCTACATGTTCTCACTTCTATGATTAAGCTTATTCTTTGGCTAAAGTTTTTCCACAGACTAGACAGGCTGAGGACATGGCAGGGCAATGACCATAGGATCCTGATCTGTTTCAGTGGGACCCAGGTACATGTGTTTTTAGGGTCCATGGGTGTAGTCCTTTCAGGTTTTCATGCAAAGGCTGGATTGATCAATTTAAACCAAGAGATGGATTTTGGTAAGGCCCAGGAAGGTCTTATTCAAGGGTCATTCAAAGGGGAAGTGCTGGGAGAGAGGGAAAATTACTAATCACAAGGGCTGTTAGGGAAATCATACCAGAAACTTTAATTTGTTTGTAATGTTATATGCAATTATTTGGGCTTCCCAGGTGGCACTAGCAGTAAAGAACCTGCCTGTCAATGCAGGAGACCTGAGTTCAGTTCAGTTCAGTCGCTCAGTCTGGTCTGACTCTTTGCGACTCCGTGGACAGCAGCATGCCAGGCCTCCCTGTCCATCACCAACTCCCAGAGTTTACTGAAACTCATGTCCATTGAGTCGGTGATGCCATCCAACCACCTCATCCTCTGTCTTCCCCTTCTCCTCCTGCCCTCAATCTTTCCCAGAATCAGGATCTTTTCAAATGAGTCAGTTCTTCACATCAGGTAGCCAAAGTATTAGAGTTTCAGCATCATCATCAGTCCTTCCAATGAATATTCATGACTGATTTCCTTTAAGATGGACTGGCTGGATCTCCTTGCTGTCCAAGGGACACTCAAGAGTCCTCTCCAGCACTGTAGTTCAAAAGCATCAAATTCTTTGGTGCTCAGTTTTATTTGTAGTCCAACTCTCACATCCATACATGCCTACTGGAAAAAACAAAGCTTTGACTAGAGGGACCTTTATTGGCAAAGTAATGTCTCTGGTTGGTGATAACTTTCCTTCTAAGGAGTAAGAGTCTTTTAATTTAATGGCTGAAGTTACCATCTGCAGTGATTTTGGAGCACAAAAAAATAAAGTCTGTCACTATTTCCACTGTTTCCCCATCTATTTGCCATAAAGTGTTGGAACCAGATGCCATGATCTTAGTTTTCTGAATTTTGAGATTTAAACTAACTTTTTCACTCTCCTCTTACACTTTCATCAGGAGGTTCTTTAGTTCTTCACTTTCTGCCATAGGATGGTGTCATCTGCATATCTGAGGTTATCGATATTTCTCCTGGCAATCTTGATTCCAGCTTGTTCTTCATCCAGTCCAGCATTTTTCATGATATACTGTGCATATCAGTTAAATAAGCAGGGTGAGAATATATAGCCTTGATATACTCTTTTTCCAATTTGGAACCAGTCTGTTGTTCCATGTCTAGTTCTAACTGTTGCTTCTTGAGCCACATACAGATTTCTCAGGATACAGGTGAGGTGGTCTGGTATTCCCATCTCTTGAAGAATTTTCCACAGTTTATTGTGATCCACATAGTCAAGGCTTTGGCACATAGTCAATAAAACAGAAATGGATGTTTTTCTGGAACTCTCTTGCTTTTTCAATGATCAAACGGATGTTGGCAATTTGATCTCTGGTTCCTCTGTATTTTCTAAATCCAGCTTGAACTGGATTTGATCTGGAAGTTTCTCAGTTCACATATTGCTGAAGCCTGGCTTGGAGAATTTTGAGCATTACTTTGCTAGTGTGTGAGATGAGTGCAATTGTGCAGTAATTTGAGCATTCTTTGGCATTGCCTTTCTTTGGGATTGGAATGAAAACTGACCTTTTCCAGTCCTGTGGCTTTTGATGAGTTTTCCAAATTTGCTGGCATATTGAGTACAGCACTTTCACAGCATTATCTTTTAGGATTTGAAATAGCTCAACAGGAACTCCAGCACCTCCACAAACTCCGTTTGTAGTGATTCTTCCTAAGGCCCACTTGACTTCGCATTCCAGGATGTCTGGCTCTAGGTGAGTGATCACACCATCGTGATTATCTGGGTCGTGAAGATCTTTTTTTGCATAGTTCTGTGTATTCTTGCCACCTCTTCTTAATATCTTCTGCTTCTGTTAGGTCCATACCATTTCTGTCCTTTATTGAGGCCAATCTTTGCATGAAATGTTCCCTTGGTATCTCTAATTTTCTTGAAGAGATCTCTAGTCTTTCCCATTCTATTGTTTTCTTCTGTTTCATTGCATTGATCACTTAGGAAGGCTTTCTTATCTCTCCTTGCTATTCTTTGGAACTCTGCATTCAAATGGGTATATCTTTCCTTTTCTCCTTTGCCTTTCACTTCTCTTCTTTTCACAGCTACTTGTAAGGCCTCCTCAGCCATTTTGCCTTTTGCATTTTCTTTTCTTGGGGATGGTCTTGATCACTGCCTCTAGGTTCAGTTCCTAGGTCAGGAAGATCCCTTGGAGAAGGGCATGGCAACCCACTCTAGTATTCTTGCCTGAAGAATCCCTTTGGCAGAGAAGCCTGGTGGGCTATGGTCCATAGGTTTGCAAAGAGTCAGACACAACTGAACGACCTGGCACACACGCACGTGCTGTTATTTAGGGCATGTACTTGCATGAAGGTGGGCTAGTGTCAGCTTAAGGTCCCTACAGGCTACTTGACAAAATGGAACCCAAATCATCAGTACAATAGTGTGGCTTAGATAAACCCTCAACACTTTGGCTTTAAAAAGTTGACATTAAATAAATAAAAAATCATGAGAAAAAAATATTTTTTTTACTTACATATTCACCACTTTCAACACTCTTCATTCTTTTGTGCTGTCATATGATGCTATTTTCTATCCACTGGAAAAAATATTTTGTTTAGTTTGCTTATGGAAATTCCTTTCAGCTTTTGTCCAAAAACTTCCTTATTTCACTTTAATTTTTTAAAGAGTAATTTTGCTGTACACAGAAGTGGATTAAGAGATTTAGTTTTCCTTCAACACATTAAGGACAACTGCATTTCTCTGGGTTGCATTACTTCTACTGTGATGTATGCCATCTTTATTTTATCCTCTAGCTGTAACATTTCTCTTATTTAGCTATTTTAAAGATGTTTTTTGTGCTAATTTTCACCAATTTAACTGTGATGTGGTATAGCTATTTATATGTTTGTATTTGTGTGTGTGTGCATGTGTGTGTGTGGTGTTTATACTGTTTGTGGTATGGTGAGCTTCTTGCATCTGTGGGTTTCTTCAAATTTGGAAAAATTTTGGCCATTATTTCTTGGCACTATTTGAGTTCTCCTACTCTCCTCTCAGCCACTGAGATGTCAGTTATATGTATGTTGAACTGCTTGAAATTTTCCATGTGTCACTGAAACTCTGTTCATTATTTTTTCAGTCTCTTTTTCTTTATGCTTCATTTTGAATAGTTCTGTTGCTGTGTTTTCTATAGTACACCTTTCCAGAAGTTATTTTCTGGGAGGGAGGGCCTTCTTTTAATGAAAGATCGTGAAAATGGCTGTTTTATTTTCCAAGCTTTTCTCTATCACTTCATCCTCAGATTCAGCCCAGGGAAAGGTAAAGGAATAACTTAGATGATATGCACAATACCAGCTCATAGTCCCAGGTTCAACTTTATTACCTAGTAGAAGTCCAGTCCGTGGAACATTAAAATTAATTGCTCCAAAGTTTAATTAAAAACAATTTACAAGTATTTAATATCATCTGGAAAGCATTTCAAAGTGATAAATGAAAAAATATATACATAATGTATAATTAAATACCAGTATTAGCTTCAAAACCCATCAGGTGCACACTCAGTAACATCAGTCTTTTTAGGTTCTTCAAAATCTTGTGTTAAATCTACAAAGTTGTTTCAATGACCAAGGAGGGGACGGAAATCCCCATTGCTTTTTGGACTCCATATACGCTTACCATGTCACCTGGAGTTACTTGCTGTGCAAGATCTTTAAAGTTATTGGTCACTTGTTCAGCGAGATGTATTTCTCTGCACAAGGGACCCAAGAGAGACCATTTTGGGACAGAGTCTGGGCTCAGACTCTGATTCTGGGCTTCCTGGAGCTCTCTGAGCAGTTTGGTGGTCTCACCAAGTTTTCACTGGAACACTTCACCTTCTTCAGAGTAAAAAATCTTCAACTGGAGCTCTAAAGTTTGTTCCTGCTTTCAGTGCTGTAAGCCTGTCTTGATTATTGAAGTCTACACACCCTGTTGGTTCAACTTCTGTAACCTTCTTTTCTTTTACTATATCAAGTGTCCTAGTCTGGTGTTCATCCTCAGGAGATGATGTGTCCAACTCTTGCAAGTTTCTAGAATGTCTTCCTGTTGTTAAAATAGCCAATAAACTATCTGCCATAAGATATGGATAATCTTGTCATGTGACCAAAAAACTCATGGATGCTGAAATCACTCTAGAGATAGAGTCTTGCCCATAGGTTGAATAGATTAAATCAGAATCATCCTTGCTGATATTTGCAAATGTAGAGTCATAATGTGGCACATAAGGCTGTAGGGTCCATAATTCAAGTATAACACTGGACTTACTTTGTTAATTTTATCTTCTTTGAATCCCTGAAAAGTATTCATTCCAGGCTGAAGTCTTGCAGTTGTCATCCCCAGTCTGACACGGCCATAGCCTGGTTCTCCTACAACAGGATCCACAGGATAGAGAAGTCCCAGTGTTGTTGCTTCCATCTGATTTCATCCTTTCAAATTCACACTGACTATTAACAAGCCACCTAGTCAGCTTTCCTCCAAATTCTGTAACAATGTGGTCAATCTGTCTTTCTAATATTATTGCTTTTAAATTTATCTTCAAGTACATCTTTGTTTTTATTTTTCTTACTGGGACTCTTTTTAAAAAATTAATTTATTTTAATTGGAGGATAATTACCTTAAAATATTGTGGTGGTTTTTGCCAACCATTGACATGAATCAGCCACAGGTATATATGTGTCCCCCTGTCTTGAGCCCTCCCCCACCTCCCTCCCACCCATCCCTCAGGGTTGTCCCAGAGCATGGGCTTTGAGTGCCCTGCTTCATGCATTGAACTTTCACTGTTCATCTGTTTTACATATGGTAATATACATGTTTCAAGGCTCTTCTCTCAAATCATCCCACCCTTGCCTTCTCCCATATAGTCCAAAAGTCTGTTCTTTACATCTGTGTCTCTTTTGCTGTCTTGCATATAGGGCTGTCATTACCATCTTTCTAAATTCCAAATATATATGTTAATATACTGTATTGGGGTTTCTCTTTCTGACCTGCTTCACTCTGTATAATAGGTTCCAGTTTTATCTACCTCATTAGAACTGACTCAAATGCCTTCTTTTATGCATTCTGAGTAATATTCCATTGTGTATATGTATCACAACTTCCTTATCCATTCATCTGCGTAGACATCTAGGTTGCTTCCATTGCTAGCTGTTGTAGACAGTGCTGCAGTGAGCACTGGGGTACATGTGTCTCTTTCAGTTCTCTTGAAGCCTGTACCTCAGTGTCTCCAGAGTCTTACCTCTCTCTCAGCCAGGAGCTGCTGTCCTCCACACTCTGCCAAGTTTCTATCTTTCTGCTTTTGACTTTTTTGGAAGTCTGAAATGAAGTCTGTGCCCTGCTTCAGGCCCTGAGGTCTTTCCTGGCTAAGAACTTTCATCCCTGAGTGCAATGGCTTCTTTGCAGCTTTATAATAAATGGTCTCTGGTTTGTTGTAAATCATAGCATTAGTACACGTTGTTTTGAAGTTAGCCTTTAGTTTTTCTATGGACTGGTAATCTCTGTTCTTGATCTTTCTTTCATGGTACTAAAATAATTTGATGTTTAATGATCATGATGTACCCAGGGGCAATAAAAGCAGTCACAGGAAATGAAAAGAAAGCACTTGGGTCTTTTCTCTGCAGTTGTCTCATCAGTTGATTCAGAGCCTCAGAAGGGGCATCTGCTCTACTTCTTCTTGTTTGGCTAAAGAGACATCTCCAGAACTCCGCCCTGCGAAGCAGCTGCTTCAGCCCCTTGAACTCTTTTCTCATTTTGCTCAATTTAGTGAGACCACTGTGATCTGTTTGGGGTCCTCCTCCATAAATTGGAGTCTGGAAAGTAATCACTAATTGCCTTTAATCCTAGTCTCTTCTTCCAGAGTCATTGTCCTGCCTTGCTTGTTCAATATCTAAACAATATTTTTTTAGCTACTTTATCTGGTTTTGTAAAAGTTCATGGTGGGGTTGCATGCACAGCTCTAGTTAATCTACTGTCAAAAGCAGATGTTCCCTCTTAGCTTTTCTGATTGTATAATTTTTCACTTTAAAAAAAAATATGATGCTGTTCTCTCGAAACATCCCACCCTCACCTTCTCCTACAGAGTCCAAAATTCTGTTCTGTACATCTGTGTCTCTTTTTTTGTTTTGCATATAGGGTTATTGTTACCATCTTTCTGAATTCCATATATATGCATTAGTATACTGTATTGGTCTTTATCTTTCTGGCTTACTTCACTCTATATAATGGGCTCCAGTTTCATCCATCTTATTAGAATGCTCGGGCCTGGTGCACTGGGAAGAGCCAGAGGAATCGGGTGGAGAGGGAGGTGGGAGGGGGGATCGGGATGGGGAATACATGTAACTCCATGGCTGATTCATGTCAATGTATGACAAAAACCACTACAATATTGTAAAGTAATTGGCCTCCAACTAATAAAAATAAATAAAAAAATGATATTCATATATTATTCTGCATTATCACTGTATTTTATTCTTAAATCTATAACTAAATATTTAAATGCTCATTGCTTATCATTTTGCTCAACTTTCCCCATTCATCTTTTGTTTGAATGAAGATTATCCTACCATCGATTCCAAAAGGGGATTATGAGTATAGCATTCCTTGGGTCTTATATGTTTAAAACTATTTTTCAATAGTATTGATATTTGAAGGACAGCATGACTAGATATAAATTTCTTGGTATGCATTTTCTTTCTTAAGCGTTTTGAAAATGCATCTCCACTGTCTGATCTTTTTCAGACAGTCTAATGTTGGACTAATTCTTTGCCCCTATAAGATGTTAACTATTGTGTTTTAAAGATTTGAAGATTTTTGTATTTATCTTTAAACTCCAGTACAGTAGCTTTACTGAGACACATGTCAGAGTAGATTACGCTGAGCTTATTTTTCTCAATACCTAGTAAACACTTTCAGTATGTTATTTACAAAAAAAGCTTTTCTAGACTTAATTTTTAAATATTAATTTTATTTTCTTGTTTTATTTCCATTTTAGAGACTCAAATTTTATTTATAAAAGACACAGTATTTCTTCTTTGCCTGTGGTTCATTGGATATATTTTCTTGATCTTATTTTCATTCTGTTGATCGCTTCCCTTTCTTCAATGCCCTATTTAAATCTCATTCTAATCTATTTTACCTTGGCCACCTTTATTTTAGTCTTCATTTCTAAGGTGGCTTTGTCTTTTACTTATTACTTCCTGAGTTCAATCAATTTTCATTTCTTCCTGATACATTCCTTAATAAATTTCTTTTTAAGTTTTGAATTTCTGATTTTAAGTATTTTTCTCTAATGCTTATTTGAGGATATTGGTATCAACTTGTAGTATTGTTTTACAATTTAATTTGCCTCTTTTTTTTCTTTCTTTGAGGATAAGGGGCAGAAGTTTCCATCAGGTGAGATATTTTATTTCTTGTATTCTAATTCATTTTCTAATAGCTTTGACTACAGTCTGCTCTCACTATTTATTTCATAATTTGGATTCAGTTCAGTTTACTTCAGTCCCTCAGTCATGTCCGACTCTTTGCGACCGCATGACCTGCGACACGCCAGGCCTCCCTGTCCATCACCAACTCCCGGAGTCCACCCAAACCCATGTCCATTGAGTTGGTGATGCCATCCAACCATCTCATCCTCTGTCGTCCCCTTCTCCTCCTGCCCTCAATCTTTCCCAGCATCAGGGTCTTTTCCAATGAGTCAGCTCTTCGCATCAGGTGGCCAAAATATTGGAGTTTCAGCTTCACCATCAGTCCTTCCAATGAACACCCAGGGCTGATCTCCTTTGGGATGGACTGGTTGGATCTCCTTGCAGTCCAAGGTACTCTCAAGAGTCTTTTCCAACACCACAGTTCAAAAGCATCAATTCTTCGGCGCTCAGCTTTCTTTATAGTCCAACTCTCACATCCATATATGACCACTGGAAAAACCATAGCCTTGACTAGATGGACCTTTGTTGGCAAAGTAATGTCTCTGTTTTTTGATATGCTATCTGTGTTGGTCATAACTTTCCTTCCAAGGAGTAAGTGTCTTTTAATTTCATGGCTGCAATCACCGTCTGCAGTGATTTTGGAGCCCAGAAAAATAGTCAGCCACTGTTTCCATTGTTTCCCCATCTATTTGCCATGAAGTGATGGGACCAGATGCCATGATCTTAGTTTTCTGAATGTTGAGCTTTAAGCCAACTTTTTCACTCTCCTCTTTCACTTTCATCAAGAGGCTCTTTAGTTCATCGCTTTCTGCCATAAGGGTGGTGTCATCTGCATATCTGAGGTTACTGATATTTCTCCTGGCAATCTTGATTCCAGCTTGTGCTTCATCCAGCCCAGCATTTCTCATGATGTACTCTGCATATAAGTTAAATAAGCAGGGTAACAATATATAGCCTAGACGTACTCCTTTTCCTGTTTGGAACCAGTCTGTTGTTTCATGTTGAGTTCTAACTGTTGCTTCCTGACCTGCTTACAGGTTTCTCAAGATGCAGGTCAGGTGGTCTGGTATTCCCATCTCTTTCAGAATTTTCCACAGTTTATTGTGATCCACACAGTCAAAGGCTTTGGCATAGTCAGTAAAACAGAAGTAGATGTTTTTTTGGAACTCTCTTGCTTTTTTGATGATCCAACAGATGTTGGCAATTTGATCTCTGGTTCCTCTGGCTTTTCTAAATGCACCTTGAACATCTGGAAGTTCATGGTTCCTGTACTGTTGAAGCCTGGCTTGGAGAATTTTGAGTATTACTTTACTAGTGTGTGAGATGAGTGTAATCGTGCAGTAGTTGAACATTCTTTGGCATTGCCCTTCTTTAACATTAGAATGAAAACTGACTTATTCCAGTCCTGTGGCCATTGCTGAGTTTTCCAAATTTGCTGGTATATTGAGTGCAGCACTTTAACAACATCATCTTTTAGGATTTTAAATAGTTCAACTGGAATTCCATCACCTCCACTAGCTCTACTTGTAGTGATGCTTCTTAAGTCCCACCTGACTTCGCATTCCAGGATGTCTGGCTCTGGGTGAGTGATCAGAGCATCATGGTGATCTGACTGATGAAGATCCTTTTTTAATAGTTCTTCTGTGTATGGTTGCCATCTCTTCTTAAACTTTAGGCATTTTCTGTATTCTGGTTGTGTGTGTTTGAATAGTTTTATCTGTTATCCTGTATTGTTTTTAGAGGATATGGAGGGAGAGTGGATTTAACCAACTCCTGTTATCATCAGTTACCCATGAGTATACATGCATTTTTAATTGATTAAAAATTTCATTTCTGAATGTATTAGTGTTTAATTGCCTAAGGTTGAAATTAAACATATTTTATGTATGGATTTTCTATTCTTCTTCCCAGTTTGTGATTTTTCTTTATTATTTGATTATCCATTTTCTACTTGGATTTCAATTAGAAATTGTTGAAAACTAAGTGAACTGGAAATTCCTTTTATTTTCCAAAGAATTTTTTATATATTAGGTTATAATCATTATCTCATACAAATTGCAAGTTTTTGCTAATTTCAATATCTTTATTATGCTTTTAACACTTTATGTTTATTATGTTGATTATATTTCCATGATGATTTCTAAGCAATTTTTAATAGAGAAGCTATTAATCTTATATATTGTTGTGTAACCAGGTGGTTCTGATGGTAAAGAATCTGCCCACAATGTGGAAGACCTGGGTTCCATCCTCAGGTTGGGAAGATCCCTTGGAGGAGGGCATAGCAACCCACTCCAGTGCCTGGAGAATCCCCATGGACAGAGAAGCCTGGCGAGTGACAGTCTGTGGGGTCGCAAAGGGTCGGACGCGACTGAGCTAAGCGCAGCACTGCTCGTAAAGGCATAAAGGCATTGTCTTCAGTTCAGCTCAGTCGCTCAGTCATGTCCCACACTTTGCAAACCCACGGACTGCAGCAAACCGATTGATTGCCGTAGATTTTTTTTTTAAAAGTCTATTAGTACTGATATTTTTTCTTCTCTTCATTTATACTCCTAAGCTTGTGTTACACGCATTTGCATAAGTTGCAGTATTCATAATAATTAATGCTTATTAATAATGGCTGTAAAAGTTACCTTTATCTTGGCTCTAACTTTCCTAGAAATGATTCATATGTTTAAACATGAAGTATGATATGACTGTTGGCTCAAAATTAGTCTTTTATTATTAGAAATGTATTGCAACAGATTTGCAAATTAGCTAATGTATTCATAACATTAATAATATTTTCATACCATTTTATCCTCTTTTTTTAAATTTTATTTTTTATTGAATTATAGTTGATTTATAATGTGTTAGTTTCCGGTGTACAGCAAGGTGATTCTGTTTTTTATATACATATACACACACACACACACACACACACACACACACACACTTCTACAGTGTACAGGTCACACCTCCACAACAAAGAATTGTTCAGCCTGATTCTTCTCTTCTCTCATTCCCCCACTACATCCAAATGCCCAGTAATACCATACTCAAGATACTATAAAATTTTTCTGTCATGAGCCATAAAGTTGTTCATTGCTTTGATAAAGTAAACATATTCCTGGGAATTGCTTTTAACTTATAATAAAAGAAAAGTGAAAAATCAAAGATGGAAAGGTTTTTATTTAAGCACTAGTGATAAAAGGCACTGATTAGAAACAATCTCGAATAGCAGAATGATAGGGTATATATTTCAAATCCATATGAATGAATGCATAGCTAATATAATGGTAATTAGGTGCAGAATGGCACCTGAATGGAAAGCGTCAAAGAGCGTGTGCCCAGATATGTAATCAGACACAGAATATGAGAAGGCCACACTATCATCTGTCACTCTGCATGATGACAAATGGAGATCTGTAATACTGAATATTGCTGATATGATGACCTAGGGATTGACCTCTTCTTTTTTATTGTCTCTACTTACTACCTTAGTGATCTTATTGATTTTAAATATCATTCATATAGTAATGGCTCCCAGATTTCTATCTCTAGCCTAGACTTCTCTAAACACATGACTTGTATATGCTTCCATGTAGTTGTCATGGTTAATCGATAATTTGAACCTAACATGTCTAAAATGAATGCCTGATATTCTCCCACAGATCCACTTCAATTATAGACTTTCTTGAATCAGTGAGTCACAGTTCTGTCCTTCCCACTTTTCCTTCTGAAAACCCTGAAACCATTCTTGATGCCTTTCTTTCTCTATCACCTATATCCAATCCTTCTGGAAATCCTATTTGCTCTACCTTTTCAGTTTATCCAGAATTTTACCATTTCTCATCATCTCCACAATTATCACGTTGGCCTGGAATGACATCTTTTTTTTATAGTAGGTTTCTTAAATCTTCCTGACTCTAAAGTTGTTCCCCACAAAATGATCTTAGCACAATATGTGATGATTTTTTAAGAATTTATAGTGATACTATGATATGTGAACATGATTCATATCTTAAAGAAGAGAGCTATGGATACCAAGTTGAGGTCCCAAACTCTTCTTTTCTCACTGTAGCTTCTAGGATCACTCTGTTGTGATTGTCTTTTACTGAAAGGAGGTCTTACTAAAGTAATTTATTAAGAAATAAACTAAGTATATTTATTTACTTAAACTTTTAATTTTGTATGGTGATATAGGAGCCCTGGTGGCTCAGATGGTAAAGAATCTACCTGCAATGCAGGAAAACCCAGGTTCGATACCTGGGTCAGGAAGATCCCCTGGAGAAGGGAGTGGCTACCTACTCCAGTGTTCTTGCCTGGAGAATTCCATGGACAGAGGAGCCTGATGGGCTACAGTCCATGGGAATGTAGAGTCAGACACAGCTAAGCAAGTAACACACACACACACACACACACACACACACACACACACGGTGGTATATAGCCTGTTAACAGACAGTGTTGTGATAGTTTCAGGTGAACACAGAAGGGACTCAAACTAAGCATATTTAAATGACCTTTAAATATTTCTTCCTCCTAGTGTATATAGAGTGTAGTTTTTAAATTAAATTTTGAGCTTAGTTTTTACTTTTTTTCTGTACACAAATGGGAACTGCGATAAACAAGACAGAATGAAACTTTGTATTTATCCAGTTCTTTGATCAGAGTCCCAAGTGTTTTGTGCTCAAACTTTTCACATTTTTAAGTGGATTCTCCCTTTCCCTAACACTTTAAACAAAGCTCTGCACTTATTTTCCCTAGATTCTGATCACTTCTGAATTTCTCATCTCCTTGACAGTTAACATACCTCCCCCTATTCTAAAAGTGGTAAGTAATAAGATTCAGTCTCTTTCGTTTAGCACTCCAAGTCAGAGTTCCCATAATTCTCACATAAGAATTACCAGGTGTTATAAAACATACGGATCAACAGATATCTCCTTTGGAAATTCTGGTTTGGATCTAAGTTGAACATTTGCATGATATTTTTAGCAAGCATTCCAGGTGTCCGTGTATTCAGGATGATTTGGGAAAGGTTCAGGATAGCTTAAAACAAGTAAAATAGCACAGATATTAGTATGTTCTCAGACCGTGGGAAATTAGTGACATGAAAAATAAAAGACCATATCAGAAATCATTTAAAATCTTATTCACCTGAAGAAAAGAAAAGCAGAGATATTTAGAACAAGACATTAATTAGACTTTCAGGTATCTAATGGCATGGTTAAGTTCCCATTTATTTTGTGATTGCAAAGTAAGCATTTATTTCCTCTGAGTTCACAAAAATATATTTGAAAACCATACATGGGAGTGGGCCACAGTGAGATTAAGACTGTGGAATCAAACTTGCTTTCTTAGAGGTAAAATAGTAAGTTTTCCACAAGGGGTTGAAGTTACTCATCTGTTGAAACTAATCGCCTGCATGAGTGACCCCTCCAAGGATGCTAAATATAAATATTGCAAAGTATGAACTGAATGCTATTGCAGAGAGGCAAGACTGGATGTGATACTGTTTGGTAAGCTGCTTTCTAATGAATTTGTCTCCTCTTTCGATAAAGAATGTTAAACAATGGAGGGTGCTCATAATGGAACACAGAATGATAAAGAAGTAATCGAGATGCAATTCTGGTTTACATATACAATTCTATCCTTGGAAGACAGAAAACAAAACATGTTTGAATCATGCGGAAATTTACTCCATCCTGGATCTACTTGTGTAGATAAAAAAACTCTTGCTGAAGCGCCTGAAATCTGAGAACCCTCTCTAGGCCTATGATGATTTAACCAGATGGGTTACAAGCCGGTTTATTGAGTTTTGCCTCTGGACATCTGGTTGGCCCATCTCTTAGGCATTAATTAGCTCATCCATATCCCTTTAAAATACAGACAAAGTTGTTGAAAAAGATAGCACATGCCGACAGTAGCTGATGAGGCATGAAACTATAGATTTTATTTTCACCCACATAAACAAATAAGATGAATATGTATAGGCTCAATGATTGTGATTACCTGGAATCAGTCTTTGTAATAAAATGATCGTAGAGTTTGGGTGGTAATAGGCTTAATACTTCTTCCTCCTTTTCAACCAAATAACATCAGATACCATGGTCATTGTTGTCTGGTAGTGAAATGAAAATAAGGATGAAGGTCCTAATATATTATTCTGCTTTTATTCAATAGTACAAATCCCCTTTGGAAGTTTCTGAATTAATAGAACTGTGCATCTAATATCTGAGAAAGAAAAAAAAAATTCTCATGTATAGTAATGGTCCTTGAATTAAGAACACCAGCACAGTTCCTACTTGTTGAATTCTTTTCTCCTACATGGTTCTTTTATGAATCAGTTCACCCTCAACTGAATTGTTTCTCACAAGCTCTATTCAGGATAGAACCTTCTGTTATAATTATCTATGACTGTCTTACCATCTCTAAGTCTAAAATTCAAAGATATTCTCTCAATGCTAGCAAGAGTCACCTTCTCCATAGAATAAAGCCATCACCCACATATACTTAAGGGCATCTCTCTGATAAAGAGGAATTAATGTACATGTATTGGTCTCATAATTTCCCAGCACCAATGAGGATGGCAAAGACAAAGAAAAACTGATTAATATGAAATATTGGTGAAAATATAATTTACATAATTTTGCTCACATTTGTCAAATATATCCATGAATCTTTTCCCACAATATATGTGTACATTAGTAATTTCTTTTGCAGTGTAATCTCTACAGGGTAGGAATATGTTCTTTCTCAGCCTTAACAGGTCAGTTCAGCATGCACTAAGAAAAATCTGCAACATGGTGTGTGTGTGTGTGTGTGTGTGTGTGTGTGTGTGTGTGTGTGTATTAATGAATTGACTTCCACATTCAGAGTACAATATGAGAATACTTTGACCTCATGACCACAGATGCTTTAAGGAGCATTTATAGATCCCCTGAATGCTTTTCCTTTACTCCACTTCAAAGGCAAGATTACTGTGTGTAAGTCCTTGTCATGATGTCTTCGCACATACACAGATATTTATTTATCTCCTACATTCACATCCTAAATAAACAAAATCACTCATATGGTAGTTTATTAAATCTAACATATTTTACATTTTAACATTTAGAGTAGGAAAAGTTCTAAAATGAATGGTATCTTGGTTTTATGAATTATGATGTATTTATACTTTGAACTATATACACATTTATGTAAAATATTACTTCTTCATAATTTCAGACATAATTACTAACCATATGATGATAAATTATTTCAAGATATCCTAGGCTTAATATCTTACACTTTTGGCATACTAGTTATTGTCATAGTGATGCTAGATTTGAACATTTAGATGATATAGTGAATCAAATGTGAAAAAATAAGCAATCATCTAATTTTAACATTATATTAATATTCAACAAATGCTAAATACATCTCTAGAAATGTAATCCATTCTTCCTAAATTACTTATGAATATCAAAGATTTTATTTACCAGGTAAATCAAGATATTGGAGTTAATATTGAACTCCTTTCAAAAATAGGTATTTTCCAGGATTTAGTTTATTCCACCTATTTTGCAGTTTTCTGGATAATGTTGGAGATTATACAGATGAATGTGCTTGCTCCCATATTACTTGAAGACAGAAATTAGGACAATACCAAAGAATTTCCTATCAGCAGTTTTTTCACAGCTGCTTTCACCTCTTTGTTTCGTAGACTGTAGATGATAGGATTCAACATTGGGGTTAATGCACCATATACCAAAGCTATAAATTTATCTATTTCCTTTGAATCTATAGCTGAGGGCTTCAGGTACATGGAAAGAGCTGTCCCATAGAACAAAACAACCACAGACAGGTGGGCTGAACATGTTGAAAAGGCTTTGCTTCGACCATCCACTGAGCTGATTCTCAGGATGTTGGAGAGGATGAATGCATAAGAGATACAAATTAGGAGCATTGGCATGGGAACAAGAAGTATGGTGAATACCAGTATGATTAACTGCACTTTGGAAGTGTCCACACAAACCAGTTTTAAGACAGCAAGAATCTCACAAGCAAAATGATTGATGACACTATTACCACATAGAGACAACTGCAACACAGACACTGTTTCCACCAGGGCAGTGAAGCAGCCTGTCGCCCAGGAGCCTGCCGCAATCCTCAGACAAACCCTCTTGTTTATGATAATGGGGTACCTTAGAGGGTTGCAGATGGCCACATATCGGTCATATGCCATCATAGACAGGAGCACACACTCAGTGGAGCCCATGGCCAGAGAGAAGTACATCTGAGCAGCACATCCTAAGAATGAGATGGTGTTTTCCCCTGACACAAAGTTTATCAGCATTGGAGGGAAAGCAGAAGAGGTGTACCAGATGTCTAAACAGGAGAGATTGCTGAGGAAGAAGTACATAGGTGTGTGTAGGTGGGAATCGAAGATAGTGATGGAGATCAGAATCATATTTCCCAGCAAGGTGATCAGGTACATCAGCAAACACAGTACAAATATGATGATCTCAACTTTGGGGTAGTGGGAAAATCCCAGGAAGAAAAACATTGTTACAGATGTCAGATTTGCCTGGAACATTTTATTATGTCAAGGTCATTAGTATATACACATAGAAAGATTATCATCACATATCATATATAAAACACAAAATCTTCTCCATTTTTATTTTCTGGTATTTTTTCTTCACATCAACTTGTGGTATGTGCTTAACTGCTTCTCTTGCTTGGTAATAGTATTATTAATATGTATTCGAAGGAATTTATCATCAGTAAGGAAAATTTCAAGTAGGGAGCCACAGATAAAGTATCTTGAAGATTTTCTTTTTGCTGTAATATTTTTTAAAGGTAAAGTTGGGGAAGGGCAAGGTTTATTACATAAATATCATGAGATCTTGAGGAAAGAAAATCTTATAGAGTCTTTCTTTGTCCAAGACCACATCTGTAACTGATAGATGGTGAAGACATCAATTTACCTCTGAACCACTGGGATGATTTTATTCTCATAGCTGGCTAACAGTCTTCTTACTTGGGAGTTTTTCTGCTTTCCAAGTTCAGTATCTTCTGCCAAAATAATTTTGGGAGATTCATTTAGTAAAAATGATTACTGCAACCAAAGATTAATTAACTGAAAAGCTTGAAAGTTAAACAAGTCCAGGCTTTCCATTTTAAGCCCAGGAAAATGGTGATAGATATTCTCATGGTGGGACATATAGCAAACATTTCCTTCATATAGCCAGAATTGCCTTGACATTTGTGCTCCAGAAACATCCTCCAAAGGACCATCCTTTCACTTTGTAAGGCAATTTAAGTTTTTTGTTGCTTGTGAAAAGTTTATAATTCATGCAGCAAATTAAAGTTATACATCTCTTTGCACAGGATGACAAATTCTGAAACTCCAGGGACAATGTCCCATAGATCCAATTATAGGTAGTAGCTGGATCTGCTCTAATTGTTGTGTTATTCAAATAAGAAATAAACTTTTTCCTATCTATGCTGACTTTGGGAAGGGGAACTCTGCTCTGCTCCTAATTGTGTTATTAAATCAGTCAGTCAGGTTTTCAGTTTTCACTGTTTCTGTCTTTGTTTGACTATGGCAGTGTTGATGGTCTTTCTCATTTAGGCAAGATTCACTGCAACCATAATATAAACGGTTGACCCAAAGGGAGAAAACAGATTGACTGACATCTGGCACAGAGTCCCATTTCTGACTCACTTGTTCAGTTCCTGTAGACCAAGGCTTGTATGGCTTCAGGTAAATCACTTAGGTTGACCTGACTGTGTCTAGGAGTGAATGTCAGGAGAGAACTGAACTTTAGGAATACATTCAGAGAAGTTAAATGGAGGCAGTGACCAAGACTGAGGAAGGTTGACAAACGGACTCCCCGTTATATATAAAGCACCAAACCACACTTCTGCTTTGGAATTACATTAACATACACTGAAATGAAAAGAAATTTAGAACCTCCATGATAATTTCTGTCTGAAAAAGAAATTGCCAAAATTTGGACAAGTTTTCTCATGCTTACGAGTCTGTATTTTTCCCTATCTCCAATAATAGCAATAGCATTTGCTCACATACTTAAGCCAAAAATCTAGAAATAATCTTTGAGTTCTTTCCCCCACTCTTATTACATGCTCAGCTCAGAAGGAAGTCTGTCAGATCTTCCTGAAAAGTACATCTTAGACTTCCAACTTCTACTGATGATGAAGTTCTTGTGGCAGAGTAGCTTAGATGAGACTAACCCTCATGCTACTAACAATTATAAACTCCAAATCAAGTATAAAATAGCAGCTATTTCATGGCATTTAAAAGTGATCAAAATCAGGCAGAACAGAAGGGAATTCAATTCATAAAAGATATGAATCAGACTGGGTGATATCAACAGGGTTCTCCCCGGTCCATGTAGAAGATGGTACTCAAGCAAAAAAGTAGCAGCCCTTATCTGGGAAATCAGATCAGCATTTGTGAAATCATTTACCACAGATGGGGACTCGAACCCATGTGCTGGGACTCAAACCCAGCCAAAACCCTGCTTGGCACTTGAACCCACATGGCTTGGACTCAAACCCAGTCAAAACCCACAGTACCTGGTTTCAGGAGCTAACGAAACTCAGGTTCTTAATGTCTCACTGCAGAAAGAATTCAGTGAGAGACAGAGTGATAGGTAGGAAGTGGATTTATTCAGATACAGAGAAGCACACTCCACAGACACAGTGTTGGCCATCACAGAGGGCGAATGCAGCCCTGAAATTTGGCATGGTTAGTTTTTACAGGCTGTGTCATTTCCTATGCTAATGAGTGGGTGGATTATTCCAACTGTTTTTGGGAAGGGGTGGAGATTTCCAAGATTTGGGCCACCGCCCACCCCCTTGGTCTTTTAACAGTGCCTTGGAACTCTCATGGCACCTCTGGATGTGTCATTTCACTTGCTGATTGAGGTCTAGTCTTATCTGCAATCTTGGTCCCATTTCATTCTAATTGATTTTATGTTGTGTCCTTGGACTACGTCATTCTTTCAAAAGTTGTGCCCTGCCCCTTTCCCTCCTGTTACATTTGGGGCTGCCAGAGTAACTGGAAATTTAGGGATAAATCTTGGGAAAGAGGGAACCATAAATTGGGAACCTAAACTTTGTGTAAAATCTCTCATCTGACTGAGAATTGAATTGGGCATGAAGAGAGTGAGACTTCTTAGAACCCAAGTGCACGCTAAGTCGCTTCAGTTGTGTCTGACTCTGAAACCCTATGGACTGTAACCCGCCAGGCTCTTCTGTCCCTGAGATTCTCCAGACAAGAATACTGGAATGGGTTGCCATGCCCTCTTCCAGGTGATCTTCCTGACTCAGGGAACAAACCCACAGCTCTTATGTCTCCTGCATTGGCAGGCAAATTTTTACCACTGGTGCTGCTTGGGAAACCCATTAGAATCCAAGGGAAAATGACAATTAGAAGGATAAAGAGTTGAACAGAGATTTAATGAGAAGCTGGTAGCTGGGGAGACAGAGTTTGGCATTCAAATCCCATCAAAAAGAAAGACTTGGTAAATACTTTTAGATTTCCGTAGAAACCCTAGGTGTCTTTTCATGCATCAAACAGGCATATTGGCCCAAATAATGGGTGTGGTCCTACGTGATATCTGCAGCTATGTCACAGAGAACATTTAAGAAGCATCATGTATTATACCCCAGTGCATTGTGTAGCATATGAAAAGTTCTTCAGAGAGTCATGTATTATAGATGAATGTATAACCACAGAAGGGTTTATTTACAATAAATGATTTTTTATCTAGTAACACTCTGAAAAGGGCAGTGAATAGATAAGTTCAGTTCATTCCAACAAACATCATTAATCTCTGCTCAGAAATCCAGTTGATGAGGGGCCTATTCCAGATAGCCTGTCTTTTTTTCCCCTCTCTCCAAAGAGATTCCCCTGGTAAAGGAACTGAGTAGATCACTGGCAAGTTGCTTTAATTCCTTCATCCTTAAGCAACTGAAAATTTCTGTCATAAAGTTTTTACAATTTACATTGAGGCTTGCTACCTGGAAGAAAAGTTATTAAAACCTAGACAGCATATTAAAAAGCAGAGACATTACCTTGCCAACAAAGATCCATCTAGCCAAAGCTATGGTTTTTCCAGTAGTCATGTATGGATATGAGAGTTGGACTAATGATAACCCTATATGCAAAACAGAAAAAGAGACACAGATGTACAGAACAGAATTTTGGACTCTGTGGGAGAAGGCAAGGGTGGGATGTTTTGAGAGAACAGCATCAAAACATGTATATTATCTAGGGTGAAACAGATCACCAGCCCAGGCTGGATGCATGAGACAAGTGCTCGGGCCTGGTGCACTGGGAAGACCCAGAGGAATGGGGTGGAGAGGGAGGTGGGAGGGGGGATTGGGATGAGGAATACATGTAAATCCATGGCTGATTCATGTCAATGTATGACAAAAACCACTACAATATTGTAAAGTAATTAGCCTCCAACTAATAAAAATAAATGGAAAAAAAAAAAAAAAAGGAAAGCTGAGCACTGAAGAACTGGTGCTTTTGAACTGTGGTGTTGTAGAAGACTCTTGAGAGCCCCTTGGACTGCAAGGAAATCCAACCAGTCCATCCTAAAGGAAATCAGTCCTGAATATTCATTGGAAGGACTGATGCTGAAGCTGAAACTCCAGTTCTCTGGCCTGATGTGAAGACCTGACTCATTTGAAAAGACGTTGATGCTGGGAAAGATTGAAGGCAGGAGGAGAAGGGGATGGCAGAGGATGAGATGGTTGGAAAGCATCACCGACTCAATGGACATGAGTTTGAGTAATTCCAGGAGTTGGTGATGGACAGGGAGGCCTGGCATGCTGCAGTCCATGGGATCGCAAAGAGTCAGACATGACTGAGTGACTGAACTGAACTGAACAACATAGAGTGAAAGAAATTAAAGAACCATACTATAACCCAAAAACCCCACTATAAGTTCTAAAATTAAATTTAGCTTAAAAGCTAATAGATGGAATGCAATGGAATAAAATAATAATTTAAAACTTCACTCAAAAATGCAGAAATAGGAGAAAACAGGTAAGAAAAATGGAAGGGAAATCAAATAGTAAGACAATGGATTTAAACTAAAACATATTAATCATTACATTGACTATAAATACTAAAAACTCCAGTTGAAAGACAGATGTGACTGGATATAAAAAAGAAAGATACAACTTTGTTGTTTTTAAAACTACACTTTGTATAAAGATGCAGAGAGGTTGAAAGGAAAAAGATAAAGTTATAACAATCAAAGACTAAATAAAAACTGGAATGGCAGGCAAATTCACTTCAAGAAATAGAGTATTGCCAGAAATAAATGATAAAGTGGTCAAAGCATTAAGAAAACATCAAAATAAAAGCTAAATATATATATGTGGATAATAGCATAGCTTCAAATCTATGAAGCAAGAATCAACACAGCTAAAGGGAAAATAGGCAAATCTATGGTTATATCAGGAAAATTTTAATACTTCCCTTCAATAATTGGTAGAGTATGTAAATAAGAATTTAGTGTGGATTTAGAAAATTGAAGAAAATCATCTTCCCTGGTGGCTCAGATGGTAAAGCATCTGCCTACAATGTGGGAGATCTGGGTTCAATCCCTGGGTTGTGAAGATCTCCTGGAGAAGGAAATGGCAACCCACTCCAGTATTCTTGCCTGGAAAATCCCATGGACGGAGAAGCCTAGTAGGCTACATACAGTCCATGGGGTCGTACAGAGTCGGACACGACTGAGCGACTTCACTTTCACTTTTAGAAAATTGAAAAATATTGTCAAACAAATTGATTGGTTAAAATTTATAAAACACTATTCCACAGTTGCAGGATATATAAATTTTTCAAGTGAATATGGAAAGTTCACCAAGATACATATATGCTGGTTCAAAAAAACTCAATAAATTTCAAAACACTGAAAATATATAGAAGATGTTTTCTGACCACTACAGAAAGAAATTTTAAGCGAATATAAAAATAATACCTAGAAAACTCTAAAATACTTGTACCTTAAGCAGTGCACTTCTAAATATGTTTCAAGCAAGAAATCACAAGGGAAACTCAAACATATCTTGAGTTAAATGATCATGGAAATAGAATATGTCAAAATTTGTGGGATGCAGCTAGATCAGTGTTTAGACAGAAAGGAATAGTGTTAAATGACTATACTAAGAAAGAATAAATGTTTTAGGTCAGTTACCTGAAATTTCAACTAAGGCTGAAAAAATAAGACCAAAGTAACTCAAAGTGAGTAGAAGGAAATAATGAAGAGCAGAAACAAATGATTAGAAAGCAACACCCCCCAAAATAGAGAAATGAACAAAGCCAGAAGTCGGCTAGTTGAAAAGATTAATGAAGAGGATAAACCTCTAGCTAACTCATTAAGAAAAAAATGTGAAAGCACAAATTAAACACTTTAGGAATGAAAAGGAGATCGTACCACAACCTGGATAGCTTTGGTAGTGAATTTTGTCAATGTTAACAGTAAACAATATTAATCTTTCAGAACCATTTATATGAACTCAGAAAAGATAAACTTCCAACTATCAGGAGAGAACACCTATAAGTCTTTTTTATGAGGTCATCAAACTCTGGTACTAGCAAAACCTGATGAGAATATTATGATCAAAGCAAATTATAATCAAAGTAATTCTAGTGGCTATAGACTCAATAACTATCAATAAAATATTAGTAAGTAGTACCCACCATATCAAAAGGGTTTCAAAAGAGTATATCATGAACAAGAGTGTGTTATACAAAAAAGGAAAGGTTTAATATCTGAATATAGCCAACTAATTTTATCATTTTAATAGAATAGAGGAAAAAATTCTTATCACTATGTCTATGAATACAAATAAAACATTTTTACAAAAATTCAAACTTTACTTATGAAAGTAAAATCTTATAAAATCTCTCTGCAAACTAACAGTAAAAGAATACTTTTATAAGGACCTCAGCAATATAGTAAAATAAGAGTTTTCAGAGCTTGTCCCCTCACAGAAACATCAGTTTGAGTAACTATCTACAGATGAAAATACCTTCACAAGAGTTAAGGATTCCAAGTGAGAGATTAAAGATTGGAAAACCTTCTGGATTTCCATTGAAACTCAGCACAGAAATGAGAAAAGATCTATTAAAGAGAGTAAAACAACTGTTTCTCATTATCTATGTCATCCTCTTCTAAGACCTAGCAGTGCAGTTTGTAGAGAGACTCCCAGTTAGTTGAAGAGAAGTGAAATGTGAACCTGACTTTGCCATGGAACCCAAGACCAGGCTTACCCCCAGTGAACTCTGGCACCGGGCTAGCACCTATTGTCCAAGGCTCCAGGCTTCCCCTTCCAGATCTAGGCTCCTGGTCATCACAATGCCAGTCCAGGCTCCAAGGTTCCAGGGTCCAGTTCAGCCCCTGTGGACCCAAGCTCAATACCTGCCCCTGGTGACCCAGCTTCCAGGTGTACACTAGGTTCAGTTGTCACCTGCAGCCCCAGGATCTGGACCAGCCACTGCTGATAATTTTGATAGATGCAGAAAAATGTATTTGACAAAATTCAACACAAAAGTTTTATGATAAAAACTTTTGACAAATTCCCTTGTGGGGCTTCCCTTGTGGTTCAGCTGGTAAAGAATCTGCCTGCAATGTGGGAGACCTGGCTTCGATCCCTGGGTTGGGAAGATCCCCTGGAGAAGAGAAAGACTACCCACTCCAATATTCTGGCCAGGAAAATTCAATGGACTGTATAGTCCATGGGGTTGCAAAGAGTTGGACGTGACTGAGCAACTTTCACTTATTGCTTCACTCTGACAAATTATAAGAAATGTACCTAAGCATTATAAAGGCCATATATGACAAGTCCACAACTAACTTCATAACCAAAGGTGAAAAGTTAAAAGCTTTTCCTTCAAGATAAGAAGCAAGACAAATGTTCCCACTCTTGCTACTTCAATTCAATATAGTGCTAGAAGTTTTAGCCAGTATAATTAGGAAAGAAGAAGAAATAAAAGGTATCCAAATTGAAAAGGAAGGAGTAAGATTGCCTGTGTTTGACACTTATACATATAAAACCCTAAAATCTCTAGCAAAAAAAGAAAAAGCAGAACTAATAAACAATCTCAGTAAGTTGCAAGATACAAAAATCAGCACACAAAAATCAGTTGTATTTCTATACACTAAGAATTAGCATGAAAAGATACTAAGAAAACAATTTATAATAGTATCAAAAGTAATAAAATATTAATGAATAAATTTAATTAAGGTGAAAGATACAGTAAAAATTACAAGACACTGATGAAAGAAATTGAAAAAGACAAATAAATGGAAAGATATTATGCTCATAGATTAGAAGAATTAATATTTTTAAAATGTCATACCACCCAAAGCAATCTACAGATTCAGTGCATCTCTACTAAAATTGTGATGACATTTTCCACAGAAATAGAAAAAGCAATCCTAAAATTTATACAGAATCACAAAAGACCCCAAATAGCCAAAAAAATATTGAGAAAGACCAAATCTGGAAGCATCACACTTCCTAAATTCAAAATATACTATAAAGCTGTAGCAATTAAAACAGTATGACACTGGTGAAAGTGAAAGTTGCTCAGTGGTGTCTGAGTCGTATAGACCCCATGGACTATACAGTCCGTGGGATTCTCTAGGCCAGAATACTGGAGTGAGTTGCCATGGCCTTCTCCAGGGGATCTTCCCAACCCAGGGATTGAACCCCGGTCTCCTGCATTGCAGGCAGATTCTTTACCAGCTGAGCCACAAGGGAGTAAATAGACAAATCAACCAATGGAAGAGAATAGAGAGACCAGAAATAAATCCATACATTTATAATCAGTTAATCTTTGACAAAAGTGCCTAGATTATAGCAATAGTCTCTTCAGTAAATGGTGTTTGTAAAACTGGATATCCACATGTAGAAGAATGAAATCAGATCCTTATCTCATACCATCTATTAAAATCACCTCAAAATGGATTAAAGACTTAAATATGAGTTGAAACTGTAGAATTCCTAGTAGAAAACAGGAGAAAAGCTTTATGACACTGGTTTTGACAATGACTTTTGGCTATAACTCCCAAAGCACAGGCAACAAAAGCAAAAATGGACAATTCAGCTTGCGCCAAACTAAAAAGTTTCATCCAGCAAAGAGAATAGTAGAGTGAAGGGTAAGACTATGGAATGGGGGAAAATATTTGTAAACCATATATATGGTAAGGGGTTAATATACAAAGTCTAAAGGAACTCAAACAACTCAATGGCAAAAAAATAAATCTCCAACTAATAAAAATAAATGGAAAAAAAAAATTGGCGAAAGACCTGACTAGACATTTTGAAAACAAGATGTACAAATAGTCAATAGGTACTTGAGAAAGAAAATGCTCAACATAACTAATCATCAGGAACATGTATATCAAAACTACATTGAGATATCACCTAACATCTGTTAGAATGGCTATTATAAAAAAGAAAAAAGAAAATATTGGTGAGGATGTGGAGAAAAGGGAAACCTGTACACTATTGGTGAGGGTATAAATTAATACTACTATTATGGAAAGCAGTATGGAGGTTCCTCAAAGAGTTACAAGTAGTACTCCCATTTGCTTCTGGATATATATTTAAAGGAAATGAAATCAGTATCTCATAGAGGTATCTCTGTTCCCATGTTCACTGTAGCATTATTGACAATAGCCAAGAAAATGGCATCAACCTGTGTCTATTGATATACGAATGGAAAGAAAATGTGGTATATTCATAAAGTACTATTCAGCTTTAAAACAGAAGAACATCCTGTCACATGCTACAGTAAGGATGAATCTCAATGATATTATACTAAGTGAAATAAGCCAGGCACAGAAAGACAAATGGTACAAGATCTCATTTATATGTGTATTCTAAAACAGTTGAATTCATAGGATGATAGAATAGAATGATGTTAGGAGTTCAAGATTAGAGAAATATGAAAGAGATTTTGATAAAATGGTACAAAGTTTTAGTTATGCAGGATGAATAACTTCTGGAGATCTAATGTACAGCATGGTGAACATAGTTAATAATACTATATTTTACACTTGAAATTTTTTAGAGAGTAGATCTTAAATGTTCTCTCCATATACCCTCAAAAATCACTACGAAAGGTGATGGATATGTTAATTAATTTTATTTTGATAATCATTTCACAATGTATACACATTTTAAAACATCACATTGTGCATCATAAATATATATACTTTTTGTCTGTCAATTGTACCTATATAAAGCTGGAGAAAAAAAATAGTACATAACAACAGCAACAACAAAGGATACTTCCAAAACATAAAAAGGACATCTGTGGAAACTTCAGCTAACACAAAATATAAAGAAAGAAGAGCTGAAGTTTTTAATTTTGAATATCATGACATTTGAAATTTTCTTTTATTGCTGTTGATGTTTTTCAGCTCAATTCAGTTTAGTTCAGTTGCTCAGTCATGTCCGACCCTTTGCGAACCCATGGACTGCAGCACACCAGGCCTCCCTGTCCATCGCCAGTTCCTGGAGTTTACTCAAACTCATGTCCATTGAGTTGGTGATGCCATCCAACCATCTCATCCTCTGTCATCCCCTTCTCCTGCCTTCAATCTTTCCCAGCATCAGGGTCTTTTCAGATGAGTCAGTTCTTCACATCAGGTGGCCAAAGTATCGGAGTTTCAGCTTCAACATCAGTCCTTCCAACGAATATTTAGGACTGATTTCCTTTAGGATGGACTGGTTGGATCTCCTATCTGTCCAAGGGACTCTCAAGAGTCTTCTCCAACACCACAGTTCAAAAGTTGATGTTTTTGGATCCTATCTAAAAAATCTTTGTATTCCTTAGGATAAAAATGATATTCTGTGTGCCCCACAAGAAATTTTATTGATTGAATGTTTATGTTTAGGTCTGTTAAAAGTGAAAGTGAAGTGAAGTCGCTCAGTCGTGTCCGACTCTTTGCGACCCCGTGGACTGTAGCCTACCAGGCTCCTCCGTCCATGGGATTCTCCAGGCAAGAATACTGGAGTGGGTTACCATTTCCTTCTCCAGGGAATCTTCCCAACCCAGGGATAGAACCCGGATCTCCCACATTGGAGGCAGACGCTTTAACCTCTGAGCCACCAGGGAAGCCCAAACCTCTAGTTGATTATTTGATATAGTTTGAGATCTGGATATATAACTGTTCCAGCATTATTTGTTGAAAAATTATCCTTTCCCCATTGAATTACCTTGACATCTTTGTTAAAAATAAACTGATCAGCTATGTGTGGGTTCCTTTCTGTACATCTTCATTCTGTTCATTGATTTATTTGTCTTTCTTTGTATCAGTACTGCAAAGACTTGATATTATAGGTTTATAATAAGTTTAATAATGAGTTAGTGTAAATTCTCTAACTTGATTCATATTTTTCAAGACTGTTTTGGCTCTTCTAGTTCCTTTACATTTCCATATCAGCTTAGAATCCTCTTGTCAACTTCTCCAAAATTTTTGCCTGGATTTTGTATGGAATAACGTTAATCTGTAAACTGACTGGGAAGAATTGATATCTAAATAACACTGAGTCTTCTAATCCACGATATCTCTGTAGTAGGTCTTCCTCAATTTCTCTCTGCAGTGCTTTGCAGCTTTCAGTATGAAAGTATTGCACATCTTGTTAATTTTCTTTCAGTTATTTTATATTTTTAATATATTACAAATGACGTTTTAAAGTATGTTTTCCAATTATTTCTTTGTTAGTGAATAGAAATGCAATTGGTTTGTGGGACTTCCCTGGTGGTCTAGTGACTAAGGTTCCATGCTCCCAATGCAGGAGACCTGGGTTTGATTCTTAGTCAGGGTACTAGATCCCACATGCTACAACTAAGAGTTTGCGTGCTGCAACTAAAGATCCCCACATGCCACAACTAAAAAACCTGCATGTCACAACTTAAAATTCCGCATGTTACAACTAAGACCCAGCGCAGCCAAATAAATATACAAATATTTTTTAAAAAATGAAACACAATTGGTTTGTGTGATCTGACACAACGTGATAACTTGGTAAGTTCTCTTGTTAATTTTATTAGTTATTTTCTGGATTTCTTAGGATTTTTATCATTATTTACCATACACAATCTGTTTATGAAAAAGACAGTTTTCTTCTTTCCAACTGTAATGCCTTTTATTTATTTTTCTTGCCTTATTGTACTGCCTGGGACACCCATAACAATAACATACAGAGTGATTATAGTGAACATTCTTGCTTTGCTCTTTTTTTTTAATTTAAAAAAGTTTATTTTATTTATGTATAATTGATTTACAATGTTGTGTTAATGTTTCTGTGCAGCATAGTGATTCAGATATATACAAACACTTTCTTTTTCATATTCTTTTCCATTATGGTTTATAGCAGGACATTACATATAGTTCTCTGTGCTATACAGTAGGATCTTATTATTTATCCATTCAATATATAACAGTTTAACCTTCTAATCCTAAATTTCCAATCCATTCCTCTCCCACTCCCCCACCCCCTTGGAAACCACAAGTCTGTTCTCTGTGTCAGTGAACCTGTTTCTGTTTCATAGATAAATTCATTAGTGTCATATTTTAGGTTCAACATGTAAGTGATATAATTAGGTATTTATCTTTCTCTTCATGATTTACTTCACTTAGTATGATAATCTCTAGGTTTGTCCATGTTGCTGCAAATGGCTTTTACTTCCTTCTTTTTAATGGCTGACTAGTATTCCATTGTATATATGTACTGCATCTTCTTTACCCATTTATCTGTTGATGGACATTCAGATTGTTTCCTTGTCTTGGCTATTGTGAATAATACTGCTGTGAGCACTGGGGTACATGTAACTTTTCTAATTATAGTTTTGTCTGGATATATGCCCAGAAGTGGGATTGCTGGATCATATGGCAACTTTTATTTGTAGTTTTTTGAGGAACTTCCATACTGCATTCCATAATGGCTGTACCAATTGGCATTCCCACCAACAGTGTAGGAATGTTCCTTTTCTCCACACCCTCTCCACCATTTGTAGATTTTTTCAATGATGGCTATTCTGACTGGTGTGAGGTGATACCTCATTGTAGTTTTGATTTGTATTTCTCTGATAATTAATAGTGTTGAGCATCTTTTCATATGCCTGTTGTTCATCTGTATGTATAATTTGGAGAAATGACTATTTAGGCCATCTGCCTATTTTCGATTGGGTTGTTTGTGTTTTGATGTTGTTGAATTGTGTGAGCTGTTATATATTTTGGTAATTAAGCCCTTCTTGGTAACATCATTTGCAAATATTTTCTCCCAGTCCACAGGTTGTTTTTTCATTTTGTTTCCTTAGCTGTACAAAAGTTTGTAAGCTTGATTGGGTACCATTTCCCTATTTTTGCTTTTATTTCTGTTGCTTTTGGAAATTGACCTAAGAAAACATTGGTATGATTTATGTCAGAGACTATTTAGCCTGTGTTTTCTTTTAGGAGTATTATGGTATCATGTCTTATGTTTAAGTTTTTAAAACTATTTTTAGCTTATTTTTGTGTATGGTGTAAGACTGTGTTTTAACTTTATTGATTTACATGTAGCTATCCAACTTTCCTAGCACTGCTTAATGAAGAAATTGTCTTTTTTCCATTATATGTTCTTGCCTACCTTGTCGAAGATTAACTGACCATAGGCGTACGGGTTTATTTCTGGGCTCTCTATTCTGCTCTATTGATCTATATGTCTTTTTTTTGTGCCAATACCATACTGCTTAAATTACTGCAACTTTGTAGTATTGTCTGATATCTGGGAGGGTTCTAGTGCCTGCTTTGTTCTTTTTCATAAGGTTTGCTTTGGTATTTCTGAGTCTTTTATGGAAAGCCTTTGACTGTGTGGATCACAATAAACTGTGGAAAATTCTGAAAGAGATGGGAATACCAGACCATCTGACCTGCATCTTGAGAAATTTTTATGCAGGTCAGGAAGCAACAGTTAGAACTGGACATGGAACAACAGACTGGTTTCAAACAGGAAAAGGAGTACATCAAGGCTGTGTATTGTCACACTGCTTATTTAACTTATATGCAGAGTACATCATGAGAAACGCTGGGCTGGAGGAAGCACAAGCTGGAATAAGATTGCCGGGAGAAATATCAATAACTGTAGATATGCAGATGACACCACCCTTATGAAATAAAGTGAAGAAGAACAAAAGCCTTTTGATGAAGGTGAAAGAGGAGAGTGAAAAAGTTGGCTTAAAGCTCAACATTCAGAAAACTAAGATCATGGCATCTGGTCCCATCATTTCATGGCAAATAGATGGGGACACAGTGGAAACAGTGGCTGACTTGATTTTGGGGGGCTCCAAAGTCACTGCAGATGGTGACTGCAGCCATGAAATTAAAAGACACTTACTCCTTGGAAGGAAAGTTATGACCATCTTAGAGAGCATATTAAAAAGCAGAAACATTACTTTGCCAATAAAGGTCCATCTAGTCAAGGCTATAGTTTTTTCAGTGGTCATGTATGGATGTGAGTTGAACTATAAAGAAAGTTGAGCACTGAAGAATTGATGCTTTTGAACTGTGGTGTTGGAGAAGACTCTTGAGAATCCCTTGGGCTGCAAGGAGATCCAACCAGTCCATCCTAAAGGAGATCAGTCCTGGGTGTTGATTGGAAGGACTGATGGTGAAGCTGAAACTCCAGCACTTTGGCCACCTGATGCGATGGGCTGACTCATTTGAAAAGACCCTGATGCTGGGAGGGATTGGGGGCGGGAGGAGAAGGGGACGACAGAGGATGAGATGGTTGGATGGCATCACCAACTCAATGAACATGAGTTTGAGTAAACTCTGGGAGTTGGTGATGGACTGGGAAGCCTGGCGTGCTGCAGTTCATGGGTTTGAATTGTCACAGAAGATTGTTTATGCCAATTTAAGAGGTTTTTTAGGGTTTCCCTCCAAGCTTAGGGGCTTCCCTTGTGACTCAGCTGGTAAAGATTCTGCCTGCAATGCAGGAGACCTGGGTTTAATCCCTGGGTTGGGAAGATCCCCTGGAGAAGGGAAAGGCTACCCACTCCAGTACTCTGGCCTGGAGAATTCCATGCACACTCCATGGGGTCAAAAAGAGTTAGACAGGGAGTGGATCTGGTAAGATCTTTCTGTTGTTAGAAAGATTGGGCTTCCCTGGTGGTTCAGAGGTTAAAGCGTCTGCCTGGAATGAGGGAGACCCGGGTTCGATCCCTGAGTTGGGTAGATGCTCTGGAAAAGGAAATAGCAACCCACCCCAGTACTCTTGCCTGGAGAATCCCATAGAGGGAGGAACCTGGCAGGCTGCAGTCCATGGGTCGCAAAGAGTCGGACACGACTGAGCGGCTTCAGTTTCTTTCTTTCACTTTCTCATAGCTCAGTCGGTAAATCACCTGCCAGCAATTCAGGAGACCCTGGTTCGATTCCTGAGTCAGGAAGATCCTCTGGAGAAGGAAATGGCAACCCACTCCAGTATTCTTGCCTAAAAAGTCACATGGACAGAGGAGCCTAAAGGCTACAGTCCGTGGGGTCGCAAAGTTGGACACGGCTTGGTGACTAAACCACCACCACCAGCTCACATTTTAGATGCTAAAGAAGGAGTTTCTTTACCAGGAGAAAAGCAATATGAATATGATTTGAATTTTTTAAATATCACTTTGGTGAGAGTGGGGAGAAATGATCAACAATAAGACTCAAAATTAAAGCTCTGGCGATGAAACTGAATGGGATGGGGAAACACATGTACACCCATGGCTGATTCATGTGAATGTATAGCAAAACCACTACAATATTGTAGAGTAATTAGCCTCCAATTAAAATAAATGAATTTAAAAAAAAAAGAAAAGAAAAACTGAATGGGTAGAGTCGGAGTGCTGAGGGATTAGGAGAAATTGATGTGTATAATTTGGGTTATAGCGCCACCTGGTGTTTACTGTCCTGTATAACTTGATTCTGGGAATTAACATTTTAAAGTGTCCGACTCTGCGACCCTAAGAACTGAAGCCCTCCAGGCTCCTCTGTCCATGGAAATCTCCAGGCAAAAATTCTGAAGTGGGTTGCCATTCCTTCTCCACGGGGTCTTCCCGACCCAGGGATCAAACCCAGGTCTCCTGCCTTGCAGGTATGTTCTTTACCACCTGAGCCACCAGGGAAGCCCCAAATTGTTGAATGTAATTTGAGAAAATTGGGAAAAGAGGAAAATGAGCTCTCAGCAGAGATCGGAATGTTACTTTGCAGGTGCTTAATTAATGTCTTATTTTGACGCATTCTAGACGTTCCTGGGAGCGACATGAAAGAAGTATCACTTTAAGTCATTTCAGGAGGCTCTATGTGTATAGATAAATCATGAGGGAAGTGACCTGATGAATATGCGGGGCAAAGAGAATGTCTATGATCCTCTACTGATCTCCCCTAAAGAAAACAGTCATTCATCCTGAGTGGACATAAGTCTGGCAGAGAAATCATTAACTTTCCCAAAGAAGAGTCAAGAGTATCGAAAAGACAACCTTATCTTCTAAGAAGTAGGTTTGCTACTTAAGCTGAAGACTCCATGGAGTCAACTTATCTAGAGAGGAAAGATAGCTGAACCAAATCAGTGTTATTGCACAGGGGGATGTGTTAGTTTGGTAGGCCTCCTGAACCCATTATCAAGGCTAAGACAACAGAAGTTTATTTTCTACAAGTGGGCATCAAGGGGTTGGCAGGGTTGGTTTCTCTTCTGAGGAGACCTCTGAGGCCTCTCTCCTTGGTTTGTAGGTGGTTGACGTTTACATAGGTGTGTATTTGCATGGCAGTCTCTCTGAATGCACCACTCTGGTATGTCTCTGTGTATCCAAATATCCTCTTATTACAAGGACAGCATAGTATTAGATTGGGGCCTGCCCTAACAAACTCGTTTTAACTTGATTATCTCTTTAAAAAAAGAACAAAATAATGCCATTTGCAGCAACATGGGTAGACTCAGAAATTGTCATACTGAGTGAAATAAGTCAGACACAGAAAGACAAATATTATATGATATAGTTTATATGTGGTATCTAAAAAAAAAAAAAAAAAAACTGGTATGAATGAATTTATTTACAAAGCAGAAGTAGAGTTGTAGAAAACAAACATAGTTACCAGGGGAGAAAGATGAGGGAGGGAGGGATAAATTGGGAGATTTGGACTGACTTATATACTTGACTATATATAAAATAGATAATTAAATAAGAACATGCTATAGCACAGAGGAATCTACTCAACAATACTCTGTACTGAGTACTCAATACTCTCAATACTCAATTCTCTGTATTCAGAGGACACTCTGGATCTACTCAATACTCTGAATCTACTCAATTACTCTGTAATATGTAAAAAGAGTCTTAAAAAAAGAGTGGGTATATGTATATGTATTACTGATTCACTTCATTGTACACATGAAACACAACAGTGTAAATCAATTATACTCTGATAAAATTTGAAATAAAATCCTGTCTTCATATGTGGTCCCATTCTGAGGTACTGGAGTTTATGATTTCATCTTATGAACTGAACTGGGAGACATAGTCCAACCCAGAGTAGTGGGTATGGTCACTCAGCTGGCTATTTCATACTTTCTCAGAAACATTCTCAGGGCCTATTATTAAGACCTGGGGAAAAAATTGTAAAGTAATCTGCCTGCCAAAATCCATACTGATCGGCTCTCCAAGTAGTAGTGAGTTTTCTTTTGTGGTGTCAGGGAGCACACCCACCTGATAAGCATTCTGGCAACTTTCTTGAACCCAGATACCAGCAAAGCAGATGCTTTAGGCAAGTATGATGGAATTGTTGACTCCTGGGTGCACAGAATTGTGTTTGTACTTCATTTCCTGAACAGAGAGTAAAGAAGACATTGTCTCATTCCCAGTAGAGAGGGACATCATGGCCTGAAGATCTAATGTAGTGTCATTTTTGCTTCCCAGTATAATTGCTGGCCTTTTGGGTTCTCTAAGGCAGGTATAGAGTTTTTAAAAATCATATTTAAGAAAAATTTCTGGGAGCAAAGTCAAAAAAGTGTGGTTAAAAGAATCATCACAACAAAAGGTGGTTTCAGCTAAACCAGGACCCTGGGGGCAAAGCCAAGGGCTTAGAAAGTACAGGGAGATGAAAGCAAGCAAGAACGGATCCAAATGGGCAGAGGGAGGGCTGTAGTGGAAAGAGTAACTGAAATGGGTAAGATTTTTAATATTTCTGGTAGTGTAGGAAATGCAGAATAAATTTATTGAAGATCATTTAGATATGACTCCCTTATATCACATGATTGCCTATTTTGTGGATAAAGTGTCTTATAACACTTTTGATTATCATTAGAGTGCCTGGGAAATAGAAGTGGCTGAATAGAAATTAGATAATTGAATAAATGGCTCATCACAGAGGTCATGCTCCTGTAAGCCAGCAGAAGCCAAAAGCAAAGAAAGGCTACCCTGGTCTACCTGGTGTTGAAATAGGAAGCAGCTCTATATGTGAACTCTACATCGTGCGTTTTTCTAAGTAGTTTTAACTGTTCTTGAAAGGATTGAATTTCAATTTAGCTCTCTACTGTTATAACCCGCTATGTCCATTAGATGGCAGCAGAGACTAATTTTTCTTTCTTTGAGACCACCTTCTTGACTAGCTTTGTCAGAAAAAAGAAAACAAATTCACTGGTTTGTTTTCTACCTATTGTTATTGATAGTTACAAGCAGTGAAAAAGTTACTTTACTTATATTTTTATTAAAAATATTTTAAAACAAAAATGAACTATCGAAGAGACTTGTAGTGTCTTGTGTGTGTGTGTGTGTGTGTGTGTGTGTGTTAGTTGCTCAGTCGTGTCCGACTCGTTGCAACCCCAGGGACTGTAGCCCACCAGGCTCCTCTGTCCATGGGATTTTCCAGGCAAGAATACTGGAGTGGGTCACCATTTCCTTCTCCAGATCTTCCCGACCCAGGGATTGAACCCCGGTCTCCTGATTGTAGGCAGACGCTTTACCGTCTGAGCCACCAGGGAAGTTCTTATAGTGTCTTATATCAAAGATTAAATAATAAATAATAGTGCTGTTCTCAGCACTGAGCTGAAATCTACGGGGAATAGCAATAAAGAGAAGGCTTTATCCCTGACCTTGAACTTATTCATATCTCTTACATTATGTAATGCATCAGTCCGCGGCTCCTTGGCCTCACCATTGCTCAGGATAAACAATGGGAAAGCTCTGTGAAGAGCACCAGCGCTCTAATGCTGATCTGCTTAGTGTAGGCCCCAGATAAGACAGTGTTTGTTTCAGTATTAAGTGATTTTTGACCCTTCAGCCAAGGCAGAATTCAGTTGTCCCATTGTGTGGTTTTAGTGGGAGTGGGAGTGTGATAGTAGCCTGTCTTGACAAGACAGAAACTATTGTCTCTAGTCAATGACCTCAAAGAAAGTGTATTCATTTGCTAGGGCTGCTACAACAGAAGATCACAATCTGGCAGCTTAAATAACAAATATATTATCTAGCAGTCCTCAAAGCCACAGGATGAAAGTCAAGTCTTGGCAGGGTTGGTTCTTTCTGAAGGACTGTGAGAATCTGTTCTGTATCTTGCCTAGCTTCTGATGATCTGCTAGAAATCTTTGGCATTACTTGGCTTAGAGAAGCGTCACCCCAATCTTTGCCTTCATCTTTGCATGGTCCTGTGATCATTTCTGCATCTAAATTTCCCTTTCTCCCACCTATTTTATCCTCTGAGAGAAAATACATAGGATGTAGAAGACAAGGTACTTAAGGATATTATAATTTTGGAAGGGCTATTAACTCACTTATAATCATAAAGAAATAAATACACATAGGATACAATGGGACATATAAATGCTGACTGAAGGGGACAAAGTAGGGACTGATTGGAAGACATGTTTAGCCACTGAATTTATAAACCCTTGCCTGAAAAAAGATTTGGAAAAATCAAAATGATCTGTTAATTGTAATTTATGTAATGGTTTTTCAAATTACACATGGAAATGATCTTTGATAAAAGGCATGGGCAAATTAAGCAGGGTTGCACATTCTTGGCCTGCACACTCTAGAGCAGGGCATGGGTCTGTGTCCCCTCCCCCGAGCTGTGAGCAAACCCTGTGCTTGCTCTAATAAAATATTGCAGACGATGTTTACCAGTTTTTCAGCCCAGGCCTTAAGAAAGTGGCAACTTTCACTTCTTAGCTCTTGGGACACTTAGTCTTGGAACCCTGAGCTACCATGGAAGCAAGTCTCGCTGCTCTGCTGGAGCCACCATGTGGAAAGACCAGCATTTGGGTGAAGCCACTCTGGATACCCCAGACCAGTTCTGCTGCAGCCCAATTCCACCAAATTTCCCTTTTTATAAGAAAGGGCTTATCCTACCCCAGGGTGACCTCATGTTAACTAATTATATCTGCAGTGACCTTGTTTCCAAGTAAGGTCACATTCTGAGTTGGTGAGTTAGGACTTCACCATGTTATTCAAGGATAACAATTCAACTCATAACACAAGTCTTTAAAACTATTTTCTTGGAGGGTATTTATTATAAGTATCTTCTGGTTGATTTCCTTTTCTAGGGGTGGTAACTTTTAAAATTCATGACAGAGCCCCTGTTTAAAATGTATCATAGAATCTTACTCTAAGAAACAATGATAAGTGATTTCTCCTTTTTTTTCTTTCTCCCTCTCTCCCTCCCTCTCTTTTTTTCATTTTTTTTTTCTCACACGGTGGTGTTGCACTTACATCTGGTACATGACTAGCAAATGCTGAAGCAGTTGAAAACAGGAAGAGCACAAAGGTAGGAAAGGAGAGGTTTTTAAAGTATTGAAATATTAGCAGTCATACATCATGTTTTAAACAAAACAAAAAAAATTAACAATATAGAGCTTATTAAGTTGTGAATAACTAAGTTTCCTACAACAGGTATTCTAAGGCCACCTAGCCAAGTGAATCCCATTTTTCTTTAAGTCTCAAAGGACACTAGCTGCTTACCTCATAGGCAAGGCAAGCTGCCTGAAACATCTTTCTATATCCTCTTTGTTATCCAAGATGAAGCACGCTGGAAAAAGGTGTGGCCCTTAGCAGCCAAACTGGCCGTAAGGAGGAACACTCAAAAGCAGGATGTTAGTGAACTTAGTGAGTGCATGAGTCAACCTTGTTGAACTGTAACTGATCTCTTGGTGTTGAATTAAATTTGTCTTCACAAGATGCATTATTTACATCATTCCCTGGTGGCTCAGATGGTAAAGAATCTGCCTGCAATGCAGGAGACCTGGGTTTGATCCCTGGGTTGGAAAGATCCCCTGTAGGAGGGCATGGCAACCCACTCCAGTATTTTTGCCTGGAAAATCCCTGTGGACAGAGAAGCCTGGTGGGCTATAGTCCATGGGGTCGCAAAGAGACATGACTCAGCGACTAAGCGCAGCACTGCACCCCATATATGATTAGAAAAATGCTGCTTTCTTCATTTATATATACAACAAACTTCTGAACAATTCTTTCTGTGTGAAGGCTCAGTCTTCAGTACAGAGATCTCAGAGCTGGATAAGGCATGATCTTCTTTTTCAGGAGAATCACTCCACACAGTTGAGTCATTCAACAACCTAGATACACACTTGTGCATAACGGCAGCATGAAGAACACCTGAGTATCTGCTGAGCCCAGCGCCAGAATCGCAGACAAGGGTCAGAAACTGCGTGTGCATGTTGTCGATGGTGATCCCCTGCCGGCCTGTGGGAAATTCTTGTGCTCTTGCCATTGTGACTTTGCTCAAACTTCTTTGACTGTTCTGCTGGCCACGTTTATGGGTCAGGCAAGCAAGGGTAGGCAAGACATCTGGAGAACATCGCCTGGATATACTCTGAGCACATTTGCTGAGTATGATTGTCATCGTGATTAGTGTCCTTTTCCCCAATGAAGGACGACTCTTGAATATCCTCTACTAACTTTAATGTGCTCATTGATTCTTTAATCCATCAACATTCTCAAATAATGTTATTTAAATACTTAACTCTTCTTTCACTGGCTCAAATTTATTTTCAAAGCTTTCAACTTTGTTTTATTCAACAGCTTTTTAATATGTGAAACAATGTATTCCTGATTGTAATTATATAATTTATTCATGCAGTTGAGCCTTATTTTTGCAGAAAAAAAGTCTTCCTCATTTGCATGCCAGATCAGCAATATGTTTTCAGAGACACTGTGTTTTTCAGCTGCCCTGCCAAGTGAATAAGTGTGGGTCCTTCTGTCACATGAGAATACAATCAGAGAATGGGGTGGAAAACTGCCAGGCAAAATGTATATTCCTAAAAATTGCAAAAGGAGCCCTTGTGGTAGGACCTAGCCAAAAATGGAAGTCCACATGTTAATATAAGATGAAGTTCAAGTCTTCAAGGAGTCACACAGATGAGAGATGGCATCTTATTTGTTTTCATTCACACTGTGTTCCCAGCGCTGAGCACAACATAAATGCATGTTCACTGACTGTATAACAGGTTGAAACAGTTAACTCAGTAGTCTTATTGGAAGTTCTATTAAAAATTGCTTAAAGGACCAACAATTTAGTTGACAAATGATTTTCAAGCAAGTCATAGGAAACAATAAGCCCAGATGTTATTATTATTGATTTTATTATTTTTAAGAATAAATAATTTAGAAATTGACAAACATAATTGAAGTATGGCCTATAAAATCAAATCAAAGTAAAGAAAATTTGCACATTTATAAATCAATAAACCAGAAAAATTATATATCATGAAATAAGTATAAATTCTTTGCAATCCTGGTTTCTTATGAATATACCATGACCCCTAACCTAGTGCTCCTGACTAGTGCATGGTGTTTGCTTGACTAACTAGCACTCAGTAACCATTTATTTATTTAAAATTGAAGGAGAAATGTCTAAAAACTAATTTCAGTGAGTTTGGAGGAGGATGGATACAATGTATACATATGGCTGAGTTCCCTCACTGTCCACCTGAAATTATCACAACATTGTTAATCAGCTGTATTCTAATATAAAGTAAAAAGTTAAAAAATACAAAGTAATCTCAAGTCAAAAGCAATGTAAATTCTTTTGTAATAAAAACTTTCCACCATGATGACAAGCTTAAAGATCCCATTTAAAATTACTGGAGTCCCTACTATGTATCAAATATTCAGACTTATGCAACTTCCTTTTCTGGATTTTATTCATTATTTCATAATAATAGTTTTTCTTAATGTGGATATAAATTAAATTGGATATCATACTTTATTAATAGAGACAAAATTTCCTTTATTAAGCTGTTATTAGAGACAAAAGTCTTCCCGCTCTGAGAAAGATCAAATAATTTCTAGCCTTTAAAATTCTTTAATTCCATAAAAGTTAATGCTAGGAATATTTCAGTTAGGGAATATGTAAAGTAGTCAACTTGTTTAAGAGCATGGTAAAAGTCATTTCAAAGAGATTCAATTCATGGAGGACATTAATTATAGCAAGAGGTCTTTTGATATTGACATCATGTTTGTGCTAAGGTCATGGACTTTCATTATAATTTAAGTGTTTTGACATGTGCTGACATGTTTAACTTTCTGAAATACATTAAAATATATCTGTAAATCATCTACTAAAAATGAAGAGAATACTACTGTTAACACCAAGTAACCTTGAGAAATGACCACGGCATTCACTATGAAAACACATTACCGAGTCAAAATTACTAATCTTTCTGCAGTGCAAAATGGAAATGTTTTATGAGTCTAAGTGGGACCAGTGAGTATTGGTGCTGCCATTTCTAAAGGAGCTGTGGCAAGGTCACTTCAATGCTTGTAGGTATATAAAACCATCCTCTTTATCTAAGAGTTTAATTTTCTGCAGACATAACCATACAGTTTAAAAATAACTGACTGTATTGCATGCAGGGTCCTCACCTTACTAAAGTGACCAGGCTAAAACAAAGAAAAGTATCACTGAGTCATCTGCAGTGTGCATATTCCTGTAAACAAAAGAGAAGTCTTACCTACTAAAGTGAAGAAAAGAAGCAGTTTCGGCCAATACAGAACAACTATCCGAAAGACACCGTCTAGCCACGAGAAAAGTGATCAGGATTGGGAGACCAGGAGAGATTGCTTTGTTAAAATTTTCCTAAAGAGCATTCAGTTCCTTTGCTCTGATTCTTTGTTACTGAGCAAGCTTCTGATGACATATTCATTTCCAATGATTGAAGTCTCTTGTATCTAATACCAGGTAGAGTGCCCTGAATTTGTTGGAGGTATTTGTTCTTCCATGCTAAATTAACAAACCTACCAGTGTCTGCTTTACTACCTGTCTCTTGAGAATGTGGTTGTTGTAAACCAGTCCCTAAGAAATCAGTTAACTCTTGGCACACTGACAAATTCAAATTGGGGAGATTAAAAAGGAAGACGCTTTTGGAGATGATGGGTACAGTTATTACCTGGATAGGGGTGATAGTTTCATGGATGTGTATATATGTCAGAACTCATGAAGTTGTATATTTTAAATATGCTCAGTGGGTCTTCCCTGGTGGTCCAGTAGCCAAGACTCTCTGCTCTCAATGCAGGGGGCCCAGGTCAATCCTTGGTCAGAGAACAAGATCCCACATGCTGTAACCAAGAGTTTGCACGCTGCAGCTGAGTTTGCATGCCCAAACTAGAAGATCTCACATGCCAAAACTAAGACCCAACACAAATAAATATTAAAATGAACAAATATGTTCATTTTTAGCTTTAAACAAAAAAAAAAAAAGAAAACAAAACAAAATCAAGCTGCATTCTCTGGGCCCTGTAAGCTCAGCAGTTGCTGAGGCTCATTCTGTTCTCTCATATCTGTGCTCTTTCTTTCTTTTTTTTTTTTTTTAATATGATCCTTGTTTTATTTGCCTCAATTTGGAAGGAAATTTACCAAGTGATTACCATTTTTTTATTTTTATTTTTTTCATTTATTTTTATTAGTTGGAGGCTAATTACCTTACCATATTGTTGTGGGTTTTGTCATACATTGACATGAATCAGCCATGGATTTACATGTATTCCCCATCCCGATCCCCCCTCCCACCTTCCTCTCCACCTGAACCCTCTGGGTCTTCCCAGTGCATCAGGCCCGAGCACTTGTCTCATGCATCCAGCCTGGGCTGGTGATCTGTTTCACCCTAGATAATATACATGTTTCAATGCTGTTCTCTCGAAACCTCCCACCCTGGCCTTCTCCCACAGAATCCAAAAGTCTGTTCTGTACATCTGTGTCTCTTTTTCTGTTTTGCATATAGGGTTATCATCAACATGTTCTAATCATGACTTGTCCCTAGTACAACTGTTTGATACAACAACAGCACCAGTAAGAAATTTGTGAGTGATTACCACGAGTTAGCCAATATGCTGGGTACTTTATCATATATTTAGTTATCTAATTATCTCTTTGCCCTGTGAGACAATTTCCATTTTACAGGTGAAGTAATAGAGGCTCAAGGTAATAAAATAAGTTAGTCACACATTGGTACATTTATGGCTTGAACCTAGGCTTATTTGACTCCAAGATCTTTATGCCATTGCCTGCTGTCTCTCTAATTTATTAAGTGCATTTTAATAGAGATCCTGTCCTTTACTAGTACAACAAGTTTCTGGTGAAGAAAACTCCTCCATTTCAAACAATCTACATTTAACAGTAGAATAGATCTCACCAATTAAGACAGTGGCATATCTAATAATTGAACTGATTTAGAATTTTTTAATAGGCCTCTGTTTGACTAAAAGATTTTAAACTACTGATATACTCTGCCATGGTTGGACTGAGTTGATTGCCTGTGGCTTAATTGCTCAAGTGCCCTCCACACTGGCAGTCTTTTCACAAATTCCTTTAAACTTGAGTCCACTAGTTGGTGTTGTGAAGGGCTATCAAATTTACTCTTTAGGCTGTAAGTTCTAGTAAAATAAATAGTTAAATAAATATAATTGTAGTGAAATGTGTTGTTACAACTAAATTGTGGTGGGCACCAGAGGTAAGACCAGTAAATTACTTAAGTTTATAGGAGAGCTTTTTTGGTGAGGAAGTATCAGTTGGTTCAAGTCTTCAAGGACAGGTGAGTGCCAGGTGAAGAATTGAACAGGTGAAATTACTTTGCAGGCAGTGAACCCAGGCTCTGCAAAACATTAATGTGGGAAAAAGTTCTATAAGACCATGGAATGATAAGGAATGCAGTGTGGTAGCTTTGTTTGATTTTGTAATTATGAGCATATTGGCTAGGGGTTAAGACAGGTAGCATGTAAGGCAGAGCCAGAGTATGTGGGAGGATTTGACTGTTGCTTACAGGTTTTCTCTCGGTGAGGGACTACAGGTCTAAAGGAGGAGACACATGAGGTAGATGTCAGTCCTCCATCATCAGGTAGGTTCTAATTTTTAAGTCTGATTATCTCAGCTTTCTGGATTTTGCTTAGCCTCTGCTTCAGGTCATGTTCAGTGTAGGCAGTGAAGAATGGATGGATCTTTTCATACACATTGAGTATTCTTTAGATAAGAGATTGTCAATATGTGATTAAGAGACCATTGTATCTTACAATCTTTACAAAATCTTACAATCTTAACAAAAATCTGTAAAGTTTGCTGAAAGGGCAGATTCCTGGGTCCTGGTGTTTTGATATTGTTGGTTTGAGTTAATATCAGGAATCTAAACTTTTAACATTCTGATTCTGTTACATGTGTAAATGTGGGTACCCTTGTTCTATAGATAAAATATGAAAAGATACAGTTACATTGATTAATTGCTGCTCTCATATAATTCAAATATTTTCTTCACTTTAAGAGAAAAGAAACTTCAAGACAATATATTGATAACAGAATTACAAGTTTAGCTTCGAGATTTAGAAAAATATGTATATCACGGATTAGGAGTAATTCAATGTGTGTATTATTCTTAATTACATTATAGCAGAGGCTACACAGTTAAAGGCTATTCAACCTGAATTTGCTCTTGGAAATGTTTGTTTTGGACTGTAAATTTCTTAAAGCTTAAATTAACTTTCTCATTTAGACACAGCAATATTTTATACAAAATATCACATTCACACAATGCATTAATAAACAGCTGGAGCTGGTTAGGGGATGCCTCCTTTGGGAAAGAATCCAGACTATGTAGTTCAACATAGACCCCACTAAGTCTATTCTGCCCTGAGTTCTTGCTGGGCCCATAGGACTTGCCTTGTCTCCCTGCAATGAGGCTGTTCTGCACCTAGCCAATGCATGCCTTCTAGTTCCATCCTTGCCCTTTCTCCAGTTCTCCTCATGCTCAACCATTGCCAAGTTGGGAGGTGGTTGGTCAGAGACCTTCACACTTCTGTGTCTTTGTACATGCTCTCCTTAAGTCTAAAATATCCTTATAAACTTTATATTTTTGGTCATCTTTTAAGAGTCACTGCAAGTATCATACCAATTTTGCAGTCTTCCCTGACTCCTCCTAGATTAGGTTAGGGATTCCACCTCTGTTCTCTAACAACTTTGCAAAACTCTCTTGCATCTCTTAGCATATTGTATAATAATTATTCTTTTGAACATCTCCACCAGTAGATCATCAATTTATTCAGTATTTGACATTTAAAATAAAATTTCACCTGGGCTTGATATAGAAAAGATACTTTCAGACCTATAAGCAACCAGAAGATCTAAAATAATCCAAGTGACCCAACTGCTTATCTTAGTTACAGACATTGTGGCATTATTTTACAGGAATGCATAATGATTTTGACATTATCAGAAATGTTTGGGCAGAGTTCTTCAAGTAGGTACAGTGTATTCTTTCTTATTTCATTACTGTTATTACACTTATGAAACAAGCTGAATATATCACAGGAGACCTAAAAGCCTACTTATTAAAACTCTTCCTATTATATACACTACAGCTATATCTTAGTTGGATGCAATTTGTGAGAATTCCTTAGAAGAAAATCCTATTCTGCTTTTAACTGTAGGCTTATCTAATATTGAAGTCACATTTAACTGAATTTTGTTTATTCTCTTTTTGATAGGATAATCTATTGTCCCCTTCATAATAATTCTGGTTTCAACTATTCTCTGTCACTTTCAACATTCTATTTCCTCCAAATATCAAAGGAAGTAATTTTTCCTTTTCTTGAACATACTTATTAATTTCTCCTTTTCTTTTTCTGGTCAAATGCCATCAGGTTTTAATTAATTCCCTCTATAATATTTGCATGCTATGACTTTCTTTAATTTATTCTGTCTACACTCTTGCCTTATTTAATTCAAGGAAACATTTGGGGAATGGATATAGTTTGCATAAAAAGTGCTTCACAAATAAATTATTCTGCTTCCAACTGCCAAAACGGGTAAACAAAAACTTGCAAAGCCATTTCTGTAAAGTTAATCTGCAAACAATGAGAACATTTCTGATTAATGTGGGTTAAAGCTACACTGAAAGTCATTAGTACACTTCAGTCGCAGTTGCCCACTTCAAGTTTTAAAAAGTGATACTGAGTTTAAGTGTTTGAAATTACGCTTTCAGGACCAGTTTTAAAAAGAATGCATAAATCTGGCCTTGTTTGACTAATAGTCCTCTATCCAGATGGAACTGTGCATATGAGTTTTTAGAGCATTACAAGCGTGGAGGTCCAGTGATTGTGCCATGATGTTTCACAAATCAAATTTCTGTCCTGTGTGAATTGTTGCCAGTGTAATAGTATTTAATTTCTTGAATAACTTCAATTCCATTAAAATGAACTGGTTGAACTAATATAAAGCATATTTTTGGAAGCTGTTAGGAGACAGAGAGAAACCTAAGAAGATGGAAAGACAGAGTTGGGGGAAAAGGTACTGATATAAAGTAACAGAGAGAGGGGAAAGTGTCTGATTAGAGGTCTCTGAGAGAGAGGGAGAGCAGACACAACGGGGGCTACCAGGCTGTGATGATTTTTTTTCATTTTTCTTACTCTCTATTATCTCTATATAGTCATCAAACTTTAAGCCTTGATATTTTATAAACACTCATGTAATTGCCTATTATCTCTTTCATGCAGTAGAATGTAAGTTCTAGGAGTGCAGAGACAGTTTTATTTTCAAATATATACCAAGGTCTGGTAAATCATAGATTCTCAATAAATATTTGCTCAATAAAGTAAGAAAGGCTGAGAAGTTAATACATTTCCTAGTTTTGGAAGTATATGATTCAAGAAGATCTGAGCAACCTAAGCAGGAAAGGAATTGTGATGGCAACTTAAAGGTAAGTAAAAGGAAAAATGAGACAGCAGGAAGACTACAGGTGGAACAACGGAAAATTCGGGTTTTTTCTTACAAAATTAATATGATGACATTTAAAATTCCTTAAAAGATAAAATAATCTGTTTGCAGTAGATTAAAGTAGATAAAGATGTAATTGCTGTTATTATGTGTATATATGAGTTTTATGGTGAAAAAGTAAAGAAGTAGAGGAGGTAGGAGAGGCATATTTTAATGGTGTTACAGCAGGTATAGTTATTGTCATCATGTTTCTGAACAAATGGGAGACTCTTCTTTTGCTTGTCATTAATTTAGTGTTTCTCTCTTCTACCAAAATAAATTTAAAACATCTCCATTCAAGGTTGAAAGGCAGTATGCTGCTGAGTGGCCTTCTTTAAGTCCTGTCAGGCAAAGGACGGGGGTGAATTCCACATCAGTTTATACAGTAAGGGGTAAGAAGTAGGTTTTATTGGGTAAAAAGAAATAAGACAAGATCAGTGACACAACGCACATGTCTGCCGGTCTCGCACTATTGCGCAGAGTGGTGCTCCAGAGCCAAGGCTTCCACTGATGAAGCTGAGGATGTCCCTTTTAAGGGCACAACTGAGAAGGTGGCTTTATCAAGGAGGGAATAAACTGACTGGTTTGATAGTGGCCATCTGGAATGCTCATGGGCTTCCCGGGTGGCACTTGTGGAAAAGAACCTAACCTACAAATACAGGATATGTAAGAGATGCAAGTTCAATCCCTGGGTCAGAAAGATCCCCTGGAGGAGAGCATGGCAGTTCACCCTGGTATTCTTGTCTGGAGAATCTCATGGACAGAGGAGTCTGGCAGGCTGTGGTCCACAGGGTCACAAAGAGTTGGACACGACTGAAGTGACTGAGAATGCATGCACACATGGGATGCTCATGCCCACTGTCTGAAGACCCTGGAATCTACACAACATTGCAATTCTCAGGTGAAGGAAGCCTGACACCTGGGATGCTGAGCCTGAATAAGCTCCTTTCACTGGGAGCCTACATCAGTTCCTCAGCCTGTTTGTTGCCTGGGAAACCCAGGCAGAGAAGCACAAGTCATTAGTAGCCCTTTCTTTGTGCCCTTTGACAAATTAACTTCTCAAGGTCTCAACTTTTTTATCTTAAAATAGGAATTGTGTGTAACTCATGGAATTCCTTGGAAAATTTTTTTTTTTAATGGTTTCTCTCTTTATTGTTTCTCCTTTTATCAAAACCTGTCACAGCTGGGGGCCAAAAGGCAGTAAAAAAAATTCCCACAAATATCCCCACCCCTTGTCCCCAGTGAGTTCTCCCCCACCCGCCACCCAGGGCCTTGGGTCAGCCCTGGGCACACATGATCATGTCCCCCACCCTCGGCCTCCTCCCAGCAATAAATACAGGTGACCGTGATTCCATGAAACCACAAGTGATTTCTCCATCTTGATTGCCCCTCAAGGGGACAAAATTTTAGGAGGCAAAAGAAGTCTTGCCCACCCCCATCTTGAGGAGTGTAAACTTCTTTCCCCCAAGGGACAGGGGAGGTAGAACGCCCCTGTCAGAACCGCAGCAGCTCTAGATAGAAGCGGGGAGAGGAAAGGTTGGGATGCCAGGGAAGAGAATGATTTCCAGCAACCTCAGTCCTTTGATCCATTCATCCCTTCTCAGGGTAAGGGGTGGTCCCAGTGTATCAGGGGAGGGCTGATAACAGAGAAGAACCAGAAGGAAGAAATAAAAGGAGGGAGGAGCAGTCTGGTGGGGAAGGAAGAAGAGGAGGCCGAAAGCTCACTGCCATCATCTTCTTCCAAGAAATGGCATCGACACACAAGGGAAACAAACGGAGAGGGTGTGGAGGAGACTGAGGGCTCCCAAAAGAAGGTGGAGGGCAGCAAGAGCCCTGTGATCCCCAGGTCTTCACAGGTGAATGTGCTCCAGTTAGAGCAACAGGGTATTTGGAGATGATGGGAGATTTAGTGTCAATGGGGTGGGAGAGGTCGGGAGGCAAAAGGATCTCCTGAAAGCCGCCTGTCCTTCCAACATGACCCTGAGACCTCGGTGTTGATCCTGCGCAAGCCTGGCGTCAATGTGGCATCTGACTGGACTATTCACCTGCGATAACTGAAGGGATGTTGGGGTGGGGTGTGATGGTCATGATAGTTACTCTTCCTTCTGCCCTGGAGTTTGACCTTCCCCAGACTTCACCTTTCTGATCTCAAGATCCAGGTTTCTGCCAGCATCTGGGCAGGATGAGAGGGCTGTCCCTGGGTCTGAATTTCTTTTGTGGAAATTTTATTTTAAATGAACTACTAGATGTATTTTTTTTTCAAAAATGTACTATAGAATCATTTATTAGTGACCACTGAAAACCATGAAATTGCATTTTCCTAATCTTCATGACTTTTTGAAATTTACACACAAACAATAACTTCATTCCAGGTATGAGGTAGTACTGGGATTTAAGTGCAGAGTGCTTAAATCTAGAAAACTAGAATTCTGCCTGAACTTAAACATTATTTAACGTTTGTTTTAACATTGTTACATGGACCTCAATATTAGATAGCAAAATGCCCAGTGGTCAACACTTTGAGACCTTATTACTTATACTGTTACTGCAAAATAATTCTGGCAGGGAAAACAAAAGAGTGGCATGATTGTTTATGTAATGTCGAAAGGACAATTCCTGAGTTTTCTGGTACATATTAAGAGCATATATCTTTCTTTCTTTTTTTTTTTTAATAAAACTGGCATGGAGAATCTCAATGTCTATGTTCTTACTGCTCAGAAATAACTCAAGCAAGACAGTCCATATAGTTGGAGAGACTAAGGATGTTCTAGACCAATCTATGAGGAAGGAGGTCTTAGTGTGGTGGGCAGTAGAACTAACAGGATGCCTTCCTTGTACTAGGCACCACAATTTACCTTTTACACATATGATTGCATTGCACTACATTTTCACAACAGTTCCTATTGTCTTCCTTTAGTGGGTCATCTAAGGAAAAACAGATTACTGAAGAATACTGGGTAGCAATCTGAAGAGAAAAAGTACCCACCTTTCTTTATTGAAGGAATGGATGATTCAAAAAACTTTCTGTAGACTTAAGGTCTTAAGAAGTTTCAGAGCTGAGCCCAAAAATATTATTTTAAAATAACAAAATTAGTTATAGGATAACAGACAAAAGTCTAGATAGAAAGGTACTTTAAATAAGAACAATGCCAAAGATAGTGGCCACACTCACACTGTAGTAGAAGACAGGGTCAGGGTCTGCAAGGAGGGCACTGGGCAAAGTTATCCCAGAACAAGGCCATCATTGTGCATGGAGGAATTAGAAGCTAGAGAGACACAGATCAAGATTCAAGCCCGATGTTGCTATTCTCCCACTATGTGACTTTAGGTAAGTCATTTAGGTTCTGAGCTTTTGTTTTCTATTTATAAAATGAGAATAATCAAATGCTTCTGTTGTACAGAACAGATTAATTGAGTTTATACAAATTGCACCTAACACAGTGCTAGGTAAGTGAACAGTAAGTGGGCTTATCAATATTAAAAATTTTATTGCCTGGGCAACTTTTAAAGGGTTTCTGGTGCATAGGTTTAGAGTCAATCTAAAGTGCCCAAGATTTCTCAATCTCCAGTTGAGAAATCACTATCTTGGAGTGCCGTGCCTGGGTTCATATCTTAAGGGAGTAACATTAAGGGAATGACATTTATCTTTTTTCATTTATAACATAGTCACTCATCAGAAAGGAGACACTCTAAAAAAGAAAGGAGATGCTCTTCTTAATCCTGATTTTACCAAGTGCCATGTTTCCCATCTCTTATAAAGTAACACATGGACTTCAAGCTGAAGTCCTTGTTAAAGAAAATTTGATATGAACTATGGTGGTGGTGGTTTAACTGCTAAGTCATGTCCAACTCTCAACACCCCATGGACTATAGCCTGCCAGGCTCCTCTGTCCATGGGATTCTCCAGGCAAGAGTACTGGAGTGGTTTGCCATTTTCTTCTTCAGGGGATCTTCCCAACCCGGGAATTGTACTCCAATCTCCTGCATTGCAGGCAGATTCTTTACTGACTGAGCTATAAGGGACTATATGAACTATAGGCTTTAATAAATCATATGTACTATTTTAAATAATTGGTACTGATTCTTGGCATTTGTATATTAACGGGTACACAGTGCATGAATTTATAGCAAAACACAGATCTTATTTGAATGTCCTTTGACAATAAGAAGTTAACTCTTCATTTCTTACTGTCTTTTCTCCTGTGTAAAGGAAAGGCTTTTTCCATGTTTGAGTGGAACATGAAAACTACTTTTCTACAAAATAGGTGTATGAGTACTCTAAAGTACTATAATAAGAGTGATGGTAAAATTCTAATCATTCACTGCTACAAAATAAGAGACGCGGGTTTGATCCCTGGGTTGGGAAGATCCCCTAGAGGAAGGCATGAAAGCCACTCCTGTATTCTTGCCTGGAGAATCCCGGGGGCAGAGGAGCCTTGGTGGGCTACAGTCCATAGGATCGCAAAGAATTGGGCATGGCTGAAGTGACTTAGCACACACACATGCATGCTACAAAAATTAAAATATAAAAAACTTACTGGAATTTCTTTTAATCATCTTGTAAGTCTAAAAGTATAGCCAAAGTAGAACATTGCTATTGTTAGTTGCTAAGTCAAGTCTAACTCTGCAACCCCATGGATTGCAGCATGACTTCATTTCCAAAAAGTACTTTCCCATAGGACATTATGCTGTTACATCATTCCAAGAACTCCCTTATATCACTTGGTGTGCATTTTATAAATTAATGAAGATCTTGCTTTTGGGAGAAACATGCTATTTAAGATACTATATGTTAGAGCTCCAAAATTTGTAAGTCCCCTTCCATTTAGGCACTTGAAACACTCAGGTTATGCTAGAATGCCATATGCAATTGCATCTGCAAATGAGCAGCAGAATCCCAGAGGGTTGTCTGAAAGATTCTTTGATCCATGGCTGATGTCACTGGAGGAATATTTCAGTCTAAAACCTGAGATGTCTTCAAAGACCCAGGATCTACAGTTTAATTAAAATGGAAGGATGGAGGTGTGTTAAGGGGAAATTTTTTAAAGAGCATCAAGACAAGAATTTACAGACTTCAAAGACAAAGAAAGTAGACAAGATAGTAGTCCCGGAGGATAGAATAAAATATGCTAGTAAAAATGGAGCAACACTTTCTTTCTTTTTAAGGTCTCTTGAAAATGACAAAACAGAAAATATTCGAAACACCCTCCATAGCTTTGGTTCTCAGATTTCTAGGTTCATCAGGATCTTTTGTCAAAATACAGTTGCCCAAGCCAGACGCTGACTTTAATGATAAAAATTTTCAGTGGGAGAAGCTAGGTGATTGTAATTCAATCAAGGTGTAAGAATAGCTACTCCATAGTTTTTGTTACCTAATGTACCAGGCAATAAGGACAGAGATCTGATGCACACGCTGGCTTTGAAGAGAGTAAGGCACCATTTTTTTTTTTTTTTTTTTACTGAGATATAGTTGCTGTCCATGGAGTTCTCCAGGCAAGAATACTAGAGTGGGTAGCTATTACCTTCTCCAGGGGATATTCCCAACGCAGGGATTGAACCTGTGTCTCCTGCATTGCAGGTAGATTCTTTACCATCTGAGCGACTAGGGAAGCCCTCATAGGTGATGTATAATATTATATAATTTTTAGGCTTATAGCATAGCAATTCACAACTTTTAATGGCTATATTCCATTTATAGTTGTTATAAAATATTGACTATATTCCCTATGTTATACAATATATCATTGTAGCTTATTTCTTTTATAAAAATATTTTGTGCCAATTAATCCCTTACCACTGTCTTGACCCTCCCTGCTTCCTTCTCTACTTGGTAACCATTACTTTGTTCTCTAGATTTGTGAGTCTATATTGTTTTTTGTTATATTCAGTAGTTTGTTTTATTTTTTAGATTCCACATATACGTGATATCATACAGTATTTATCTTTCTATTTATGACTTATTTAACTTAGTATTATACCCTCCAAATCCATCCATGTTGTTGCAAATGGCAAAATTTCATTCGTTTATATGGCTGAATAGTATTTCATTGTATAGACACATGGTACCTTCTTAATCCATTCAGTTGTTGATGGATACTTAGGTTGCTTCTATGCATGCTAAGTTGCTTCAGTTGTGTCCAACTCTTTGTGGCCCCCTGGACTGCAGTCCACCAGGCCCCTCTGTTCATGGGATTCTCTAGGCAAGAACACTGGAGTGGGTTGCCACCTCTTTCTCCAGGGCATTTTCCTAACCCAGGGATTGAACCCACATCTCTTATATCTCTTGGATTGGCAGGAGGGTTCCCTACAATCAGCGTTGCCTGGGTGCACAGAATCAAAATCTAGTCAGGGGCCTGAATTTATCTGGGTTTGCTGTCTATACCATTAATGCCCAGTTATCCTCTGGCAGTGTAGACCTGAATCAAGAAGAATAGAAAGTCAGGATCTTGGAGGGAAAATCCCCATGACGGTGTGTGTTTTGATTTCATCATTAATTCTCAAAGGCTAAATTTTAGAGATCATCTCACATTTGGTCCTGCTCATTCCCAATACTTGGAATGTTCCTCTTGCTTGTCTGTGCTCCTAATCCTAGCCAATATCTAATTGTAAATAATACTATTATGAACATTGTGGGAGCACGTATCTTTTTAAATTAGCATTTTGTTTTTTTCAGATATATACACAGGAGTAGAATTGCTGGGTCATATGATAGTTCTAGGGGCTTCCCTGGTGGCTCAGTAGTAAAGAATCTGCCTGCAATATAGGAGACTTGGGCTCAATCCCTGGGTTGGGAAGATCCCCTAGAGGAGGGCATGGCAACCCACTCTGGCACTCTTGCCTGGAGAATCCCATGCACAGAGGAGCCTGGTGGGCCACAGTCCATAGGGTCGAAAAAAGTCGGACACAACTGAATGACTAAGCAGCAGCTGCAGCAGCATGATAGTTCTATTTTCAGTTTTTCTGAGAAGCCTCCATAACGTTTTCTACAGTGGCTGTAGAAATTTACATTCCCATCAATAATGTGTGGGGCCTCCCTTTTCTCCACATCCTTTCCAAAATTTGTCATTTGGGTTCTTTTTGATGGTAGCCATGCCGACAAGTATGAGGTGATATCTCATTGTGGTATTAATTTCTATTTCTCTGGTCATTAACAATGTTGAGCATCTTTTCATGTGTCTGTTGACCACCAGTATATCTTCTTTGGAAAAATGTCTACTCAGGCATCCTGCCATTTTTTAATTGGGTTCTTTGTTTTTTTGATGTTGAGTTATACGAGATGCTTGTATATGTTGGATATTAACCTCTTATCAGTCCTATCATTTGCAAATATTTCTCCCATTCAGTGGATTGTCTTTTCATTTGCCATTGGTTTCCTCTGGGTTTTCTTCTCCTATCATATGAACTCATGGAAAGTGGAAATTTTATTAGAACATTAATCAGTATTGTTGTTCAGTCACTAAGTTGTGTCTGACTCTTTGCGACCCCATAGACTGCAGCATGCCAGGCTTTCCTATCCTTCACAATCTCCTGCAGTTTGCTCAGACTCATGTCCATGGAATTGGTGGTGCCATCCAACCATCTCATCCTCTGTCACCCTCTTTTCCTCTTGCCTTCCATCTTTCCCAGCATCAGGGTCTTTTCTAGTGAGCCAGCTCTTCGTATCAGGTGGCCAAAAAGTATTAGAGCTTTAGCTTCAGCATCAGGCCTTCCAATGAATATTCAGGGTTGATTTCCTTTAGGATTGATTGGTTTGATCTCCTTGCTGTCCAAGGGACTCTCAAGAGTCTTCTCCAGCACCACAATTTAGCAGTGATGTTTATTCAAAGATTTGATGTTGGTTATGTGTGTGTTCATTCAATAAGTGCTTTTTGAACATCCCACTAAGTTTAATTCAATGTAATTCCTATTGGCAATAAAAAGATGAAGCAAACAATTGAAATTATCTTTAATTTACTCACATTTTAATCGTAGAGACACACGAGCAGCCAAGAAAATACAACAGAGGACATGAAGGTAGATAAACACAGATAGAGGATGGCAGTGGGGAGTGAGAGCCTGAACCCAACAGAAGAGAAGTTCTCAGAGAAAATTAAGCCAAATCTTGAAAAATGACCATAGAGCTAAGTTAATTTGGGGTTGTCTGTTGACCATATTGCAGTCAGAATTGATCTGGTTAAAAAAAAATTCATGAAGCATCTGGGGTAGCCACAAGTATTTAAATAGGTGTCTTTTTGGTATACTTCTGGATGTGCATAATTCATACCAGTTAATTAGAGTAATTAAGTATATCCAGGGTAAACAGTTGTGGAAGAAGTGCAAATGAAGGAAAGGAGCAGATCATGAGAGTCTTGTTCAATAAAATTAGAAATTTAAATTTTATCCTGCAAACAAAGAACTTCAGAAGGATTTTTAAAAAGCAAAGGAAAAAAAATCAGGTTTGCATATTTGAAAGCCCCTTCTGCCATTGTGATCAAATTATGAAAGATAATTAAAGGTGTGGTAATGCACTTGATGTCAGAAGATATTATGGTCACCTGGGACAATGGCAATGATATAGATGGAAGTGGATATGAAAGATATTAAGAAGACAATAAGCAGGACTTGCAGACTAAATATGAGTTGATTGTGAGTAAATAAATGCATGCAAAATTGACATTTGATCTGTAGAAATACTTCACTGCCAAACATTCTAATAAAATGCGCCTTCCCCATAAACGTATGGGATTTGGAAAGAAAATTAAAATGAACTTGACTCTCTTGAAATACATAAACACTGCCCTGTCCTCTGAGGTATGGGGGTGGCCAGAACTATGGATTTTGACAGACAGCCAGTCTTGTTTATTGTCTTCTTAATATTTTCTTAATTGGGAAATAGCCTGGTGTTTTAAAAATACTACATTTGGATCAATAGGGGAAAGACATATAGCTTTCCTCTTAATATTTTAAATGCTCTGATGTTAAGGTGGTTAATCTAGGATCAACAGTATCTGTTGAGCATTCAACAATATTAATTGGCCAATTAATACTAGGCAGCTTGTATGTTCTACTGAGGAGATTGACTGAAGGACCCTGTTCATAGAGCTAATATTGTAGTGTCAGTGTAGGACACAGCATATCATGCTCTATGTCAGATCTTTCAGGAGTGCTTGGTGAGGTAGAGGGAAGATTAGTTAACCTGGGACACTTCATGGTATGGATGAGACGCAAATTTGCTTTAAAAAAAATATGGAATTTTTGCTTTCCACAATGGCACAAAAAGACAACTGGCAGAAATATATTCATGTAGTAAAAGTGTAGATTCATTTAAAGGGATTAATAATATCTACTTTTCTGATTAATTGTAAGAAGAAGAGGGAAGAAGGTAGAAGAGAAGAAAGAGGAGAATGAGAAAGGAGAAAAAGGGAGGAAGAAAAAATGAGAAGCAAACTATTTTTAAAAAAATTACCTGTAATACTTCCATCCAGAGATCAGCTTCATTAACAGTTTTCTGAATAATATTCAAGTCTGTTAAAAGTACATACTGTAGAATGATTGCAGCTGTTTTTGCTTTAACTTTATATTATTTTTCATTAAGTATTTTAGTATGATTATGTTTATTGTTTTAGAATGATAACAAACACAATGGCAAATAACATAATTCTTTGATAAAATAGGAGCATTAATATTTTGTTTTTTTAATATCTCTACTTATATATTTCTGTAATATATATTTAGACCTGGTGACTCAATAGTAAAGAATCCATCTGCCAAGCAGGGGACATGGGTTCAATCCCTGTGTTGGGAAGATCCCCTGGAGAAGGAAATGGCAACCCATTCCAGTGTTCTTGCCTGGGAAATCCCATGGAAAGAGGAGCCTGGTGGGCTGCAGTTCATGTGGTTGCAAAAGATTTGGACACAATTTAGCGATCAAACAACAACAGAATATAGACAATTTAATAGTCTTCTTTCCCTACTTACAGTATAACTTTATCCCAAGCTTTTTAAATATTTATTTGAAAACTTATTCAAAATGACTGCATGTTATTTTATCACATGAGCCATATTTTTAAAAACATTGTTAAACATTCTGGTTACACATAAATACATACATTTGTGTATATGTTGTTGTTCAGTCATTCAGTCGTGTCTGACTTTTTGTGACCCTATGGATTGCTGCACACCAGGCTTCCCTGTTCTTCACAATCTCCCGGAGTTTGCTCAAACTCATGTTCAGTCATGGAATTTGCTCAAAATCATGTGAGTGATGCCATCCAGCCATCTCATCCTTTGTTGCCCTTCCTGCCATCAATCTTTCCCAGCATCAGGGTTTTTTTTTTTTTCCCAATGAGCAGCTCTTTGCATCAGGTGGCCAAATTATTGGAGCTTTAGCATCAGCATCCGTCCTTCCAATGAATATTCAGGTTAACTTCCTTTAGGACTGACTGGTTTGATCTCCTTGCAGTTCAAGGGGCTTTCAACAGTCTTCTTTAGTACCACTTTGATAGCATCAATTCTTTGGCACTCAGCCTTCTTTATGTTTCAACTCTCACATCCATACATGACTACTGGGAAAACCATCGCTTTGACTATATGGACCTTTGTTGGCAAAGTGATGTCTCTGCTTTTTAATATGCTATGTTTGTCACAGCTTTCCTTCCAAGGAGCAAGCATCTTTTAATTTTGTGGCTGCAGTCACTGTCTGCAGTGATTTTGGAGCCCAAGAATATGAAATCTTCCACTGTTTGCATTTTTTCCCTATCTTTTTCCATGAAGTGATGGGACCAGATGCCATGGTCTTAGTTTTTTGAATGCTAAGTTGTAAGCCAGCTTTTTCACTCTCCTGTCTCTCTCTCTCTCTCTCATCAAGAGACTCTTCAGTTCCTCTTCACTTTTTGTGTATATATGTATGTGTATTTCCTTAGTACACCCTGGCAGTATGGTAATAAGGAATAGGTTTTATTTTACTGGTTCATACTTTGCCTGCTAGTACAGAATCCAACCTTCCCTTTGTTCCATCATCATGTCTGTATCCTCCTGGTTATCTATTTCAGGTGTGCTTATTGCTGAGGCTGGGCTTCCCTGATAGCTCAGTTAGTAAAGAATCCACCTGCAATGCAGGAGACCCCAGTTTGATTCCTGGGCTGGGAAGATCTGCTGGAGAAGGGATAGGCTACCCACTCCTGTATTCTTGGGCTTCCCTTGTGGCTCAGCTGGTAAAGAACCCACCTGCAATGTGAGAGACCTGGGTTTGATCCCTGGGTTGGGAAGGTCCCCTGGAGAAGGGAAAGGCTACCCACTGCAGTATTCTGGCCTGGAGAATTCCATGGACTGTATAGTCCATGGGGTCGCAAAGAGTTGAACATGACTGAGCAACTTTCACTTATCGCTGAGGCTAGCCTGCTGTCACATGGCATCTTTTTGTTCCTTGTTTCCTTGCCTGCCTGGACTCAAGCAGTCCTGCCTCTGTCCCCTAAGCTAGGCTAGTTTGTGATTTCTTGCCCTCCAGTACTGACAGGTGAACCATCTCCCCTCTGGTGCCATATGAATGCTGGGTACCACCTCACATTTTGTCTATTTCTTCTGACTATGAGCTCACTTCCACAATGTGCCACCTCTCCTGGAGGGACACTATCATCACTGTCTCAAGTCTCCTGCACTGTTGGTCTTTTCCTGGGGTTTCTACCGCTATGGTGGGGTCAGGGTGACAGAACGGCTTTGGGTACTCTGAAGCAAAAAAAAAAAAAAAGCAATCCTGAACAAGCAAACAAAAAGTAAGAGAGGTAGCAGTGCTCTCCTTTCAGAAGCAAAAGCTTTTATAAAAGTATTTATACATTTTCAGATCCATAAAGAAGTGTAACATGTGCCCTAATCATTCATAGCAATTTTCATAAACTAGCTTTTTCAGCTTTTATCTATTGCCCTCTCATGAAATTTAGATTTACTTACAAGAGGAACTGGGCTAGAAAAATATTTAGAATGGGAAACATGTTATGTTTTAAATCTTTCTGCCTATTCAATGACTGTGGTTTTATTAAGTCAACCTCCTTGTCCCTTTTATAAAAAAATCTTTATAATTGCTTCTTGGGGCATATTCTTTCAAGAAAGGATGATGTTTAGGTTTAAACTGGTACTTCTGCTTACTTTTTTCTCTACTACATTCTCAAAATTATTTTAAAAGATCCTTACTAACATCTATTAATCTGTTCTGGATGTGACTTGGGATGAAAATATTTTTGATAGAGTCACCCTGTCTCTTCCCCTTGGGCAGGCTGTTAGAGATGAAGATTTGCCAACCATTTGAAAAAATGTGAATGAGATTCCCAGTCTAGACTTATGTAAGTGACTTTTGGCAATAGTAATTATTTTCTGGCTTTGTCTTGGGAATCTCAACCTCTACCTAGGCCTTTTCCATCCTTGGGTTTCCTCTTAGGATTGCTTGCCATTTTCTCAGGCAGGATGACCCATTTGTGGAAGGCTATTTCATGCCTAGTGTGGTGCAGGAAGTGATGCAGAATCTGGTCTCAAAGACAAGAGAGCTAGATTTGGCAAGCCTCATAACCCTTCTCTCTTTCCTTGCAGACTTCCTCTAGATTCTGCTTCACACTCTGCTGTTAATCAACCAATTATCAGAAATCTGAAAGATCTACCTCTGTGAACCATGAAATACTCTTCACGCTTCTGTATAGGTTGTCATGGTTCCTGCTATTGGCCCCTTTCTCTGCCCTCATTATTTCTCTAGCATGCTTTTCTAATACATCAGCAAAGGAAAAGAAGCAGTGCTCGTAAGCATCTGATTTCCGAATCCATGTGGGTCAAACATAAAAGTCAGAAAAGTGTGTAGTCAACAAGAACAGAAGACAATGAATAAACATATGAAAAGATATTTGACATTTGCATATAAAAGTAAATGTAATACATTAAAACAATTATAGAATCTTATTTTTTATGTATCATGTTGAAAAAATTACAAGGTTGATAATATCTTGAGCTGATGAGGACCAACTTACCCAGAAGCATGTACTGATGCTGAGAGAACAGATGTGGACCTCATTAGCATCAACCTGGCAATACACATACAAATTAAAACTGCCCGTTACTTTTGTCCCAGGAATGATACAGCTAAAATTTACCTCCCAGATAGCCTCAATTAATTGTGCCAAGATATACACATATATATGAATATTCATTTAATGTTGTGATATAGAAAAATAATCAATAACCAAAAACAAAGAAATAAAAAGACATCAAAAAGATCTGGATACAACCAGAACTTCAATCAACAGAGAAATGAAAAAACATGTTATTGAAAAGAATAAGGTATATACTGAAAAGGAAGGATTTCTAATATACATTAGAGGGGAAAAGCAATATAAAGAACACAATGTATATGTAATTCTGGTCTGTGGAAATAAAAATGAACCTATCCATGTGGTATTAAATTTTTTTTCTAGAAGATAAAAGTTAATACTAATGGTCATTACCTTTGAGAAGATAAATCAGTTGAAGAAGAGCAGCTTAGGTTGATGCTGAGATAGATAAACTCATGCTAAAAGCCAATTCAAAACCTCATATACCTACTATATATCCACTTATGATATGCTTGCAGTGACTGCCATTAGATTGTTCTCAGCAATTACCCCAGACTCTGTCTTTCTCTCTGTTGTACAATGTCACACTCAAGTTTCTACTCCCTTTCTCCTCCTGGCTTTTGAAATCGTGGTGTGATAAGGACTTGATAGTCCTTGCAACTAATTTTCAGCTTTGGGAAGATGCTCCTCTCTGATATGATCTCTCAAAATTTGTTCTCTGGCATCAGGTTTTAGTTGGCCTTATAATGTCCTCCTTTGCTTCACAAGCAAAAGAGGTCAGGTAAATGTACTGTAATTACAGTTATGTTGAAGATATTCCCAACATACCTGATATTGAACTGCAAAGAGCTATTAAGTGGTAAAATATCAAGGCCAATATTTTCATCACTACTATCCAGAAATACATACTGACAATGTGATCCAAGGGAAACAACAACAAAAGGAAGCCTATTCCAGTTCACTTGTAAATTTTGCTTTACAAGTAAACTTAATCAATTTTTATTATTGTTAAGTAATGAGTTATTGCTTCCCTGGTGGCTCAGATGGTAAAGCGTCTGCCTGCAATGTGGGAGACCTGGGTTTGATCCCTGGGTTTGATCCCTGGAGAAGGAAATGACAACCCACGCCAGTACGCTTGCCTGGAAAATCCCATGGACGGAGGAGCCTGGTAGGCTACAGTCCACGGGGTCTCAAAGAGTCTGACACAACTGAGCGCCTTCACTTTCCTTTCCTTTTTCCTTTTTCAAGGAGTTATTGCTGAGGATGTGAAAAACCAAATGGGAAGGACTCTGCCAAGAAAGATTCAAATCAAACATATGATTCCCCCCACTATTTAATTCTCTTATTTCTGTACTAGTTTCAAACTCAGGCATTTCATGAAACTGGAAAATGCCAGGGATAAAATTCAATATGTTGTGCCTGACTTGAAAAACTAAATTACAGAAAAAGTTCTTCTCAGAACTTAAGTTCCTTAAGTGTGAGTGATGCAAAAAGCATACTAAAATAAAGTCTGCATGTATTATTATTTCAATTACTACTTTTATCATTTAGATATGAATTTCAATTTTTTATTAATTTAAGGGACAATTCTACTTTACATATGTGTTCATATATAAATAAATGTATATATGTAACTAACATAGGAATGATGGCCTCTTCTATATCTTCTTATGGAGTAAATTTTAATAAAGCCATTAAAATGTATATTCTTTTTCTTAAAAACTGAAGGTGAACCCTTATCACATTCAGATATTTTACACCTCTTGATAGTGCTCCACAATTCTTGACAGTTTCATTGTTTTCCTTTTCCGGTATTTTCCTCTTTGAGTTTCAGGTTGGAAAATCTCTGTTGACCTAACTTCAAATTCACTAGTTCTTTCCTCATCTATGTTGAGTCTAATGATGAGCCTATAGGAGGCATTCTTCATTTCTGGTACTGTTTTTAATTTTTTTCTTGTAATATCCTTTTCTTTGTTGGCATTACCCATTTTCATCTTCATATGTGACTTCAAAAACTTTTACACAGTAGAAAAAATTTAACAAACATTTGTCCCTTTTTGCTCCACATTGCACACTATAGGTGCATCAAATTACTTCATGTATCAATAATTTTATAAAAACACATTTCAATGTTTTAATTCCATGTTTAGTGAAATTCTTTCCTTTCAATACCATGCTCAAATATTACTATGTGAAGCCTTCCTAATCTGACTCCACTACTCTTGGCACAATTAATTATAGCCCTTTCCTATGTTTGTCAGAATATTTTTTTCTGTATAACTTTATATACATATTATACATATTGCTAGTATATTACATTATATTATACCTATTATATTATTATTACATCTATTGCTGGATATCTATGTACTTTATAAAACTATAACATTCTCAACAACAAGGAAGACTTTTTACTTATATTTATAATTCCTGACACACAGTAAATATTCAGTATTCAACTACTTGTACTCTGTCTTATTCTAAAAAGCACGGGAGAAGTTTGAAACAAAGCAGAAGCAAAAAAGTGATAAATTATTAATGGAGATATAGAATCCAAATAAGTGTAAATGCGTATAAAATGTTAAACCCTTTCCAATAAACGTCCAAATATTCAGACTACTTAATGATACAACTGAGTTTTAATCTGGCTCTGAGCTTCCTAGAAGGTAAATAAGTAAAATGAGATACGTGGTATATTAGGAAGCAAATTGCTACAACAATGAGAGGTAACCACCCACAACTTTTCAGTGATCCATATCATTTATTTATCATGCATCTCCAGGTCAACTTGAATAATTCTGTAGACGTCAACTAGGTTGAGGTCTGTGGGTTAGCTGGGTATCGGCTGATCTAGATGGCAGTGATAAGGATTCTGTTTCAAGCTACCGGTATGAGAGTCTGCTCTGGTGTCTCTCAACTTTCTTGGATCAATGGGCTAGCCAGATCATGTTCTCAGGGAGACGTGGGGATCAAAATGACAGGACCAATATTGCAGGTACTTTCCAAGCCTTTGGCTCTGTCATGTTCACTAATATTCCATTGCCCAAACTAAGTCAGATCCAATGTCAAGCAGCATGAAAAGTACCCTGTTTCCAAGGAGGCACTGAAGATTTATGGATCATAATCTAATCATACATCAAAACTACTGAATATATTTTCAAAGAATATTGTTCCATAAGGGGAAGCAAAGCTCGACATACTAGTCTAGTACACCAATAAATATTTCTCAAATGCTATTTTATGTAGGAAGTCCTTAGTGATACATTGGCCATATCATTGATAATATTTTCTAAGACTATCTGGTTTTAAATTTGCATCACTGTTTCCTTAGCTTCATCTAATACAAATAGGTGTTTATGTTATGGTTATTGTTTCACATGCATTATTTAATAATACCTCTATAACCATGTCAGAAAGGGAAGGCAATATCTTTATTTCCATTTTATAGGTGAGAGACATTAAGGGATATTAAGTAATATTTCCAGTACCAAAGATTTAATAAGTGACATAATTTAGATATCACGAAGCCCTCGTTCATTCTATTATGTCATGTCATTTTTTCAAGGACTGGAGCTGCTTTAACTCTGAAAGTGATGGAATAAACAGGAACTATATTCATACAAAAGGCTAATACTTGTGTCGTGCTTAGTTGCTCAGTCGTGTCTGGCTCTTTGCAACTTCATGGACTGTAGGTCGTCAGACTCCTCTGTCCATGGAATTTTCCAAGAATACTAGAGTGGGTTGCTGTATCCTACTCTAGGGGATCTTTGTGACCCAGGGATCAAACCCACATCTCCTTTATCTCCTGATTCTCCTGCATTGGCAGGCATATTCTTACCACTGAGCCACTTGAGAAGCCCAAATATTTGTGTGCTGCATTAAAAGAGCTTGCCACTGCCTACTATTTTTTCTAACCTCACCAGAATTCACAATGGTATTTGCATTTATTTATTTTTACATATGGATATCCATTTGGTCCAGCATAAGTTGTTAAGAGTATCCTTTTTCCATTGGATTATCTTTTATTCTTTGTCAAAAAATTCAGTTGGCTATGTTTGTATGGGTCTACTTCTGGCTGTTCTGTTCTAATGATCTGTTTGTCTATTCTTTTACCAAAATCATATTATTTTGATTATTGTAGCTTTATAGGAAGTCTTGAAGTCATGTAATGTCAGTCTTTCCATTTTGTTCTTCTTCAGAATCACTTTCTAGTGGTCTTTCACATACAGATCCTCAATATGTTTTATTAGATTTGCTCTAAATACTTCCTTTTCATGTCATTATAAATGGTAGTATATAATAGATTTAATTTTTCAGAGCATTTCGAGGTTCAGAGCAAAATTGAGTGGAGGATACAGAGATTTCCCATATGCCTCCTGCCCTCGAATATATACCTCCTCCCTCATTGTCAACATGTCCCACCAGAGTACATTTGTTACACTGAAGAAGCTACACTATCACATCATTATCACCCAGAGTCTATAGTTTATATTGGGATTCACTCTTGGTTTGGTACATTCTGTAGGTTTAGACACACATATAATGATATGTATACCCCATTATGTTTTCCCAGGTGGCTCAGTGTTAAAGAGTTGGCCTGCCAAGCAGGTGACATGGGTTCAACCTCTGGGTCAGGAAGATCCCCTGGAGAAGGAAATGGCAATACACTGCAGTATTCTGGCCTGGGAAATCCCATGGACAGAGGAGCCTGGCGTACTTGGGGTCGCAAAGAGTTAGACACAATTTAGCAACTAAAAAGCAGCAACAGCAGCATACCCCATTATACTATTAATATCATATAGAGTAGTTCCACCGCACTAGAAGTTCTCTGTGCTCCGCCTATTTGTCTCCTAGCAACCACTGGTCTTTCACTGTCTCCAGTTCTGCCTTTCCCATGATGTCATACAGTAGGAATCGTACTGTATGTAGCCTTTCCAGCTTGGCCTCTTTCACTTAGTAATATGCATTTAAGTTTCCTCCATGTTTTTTCATGGTTCATTTCTTTTTAGTGCTGAATAATATTTTATTGTCTGAATGTACCACCATTTATTTACCTACTGAAGGACATCTGGTTGCTTCCAAGTTTTAGCAATTATGAATAAGCTTATATAAACATCTATGTGCAGGAGGTTTTTGTTTAGACATAGGTGTTCAACTTCTCTTAAATATCAGGGCACATGATTATGGGATCAAATGTAAAAGTAATGTTCAGCTTTGTAAGAAACTGCTGATCTGTCTTCTAAAGTGACTATTTTTCATTTCCACTAATGATGAGTAAGAGCTCCTATTGCTCTATATCCTCTCTACCATTTGGTATAACCAGTGTTCTGGATTTTGGCCATTGTGTTGTGCTTTTAATTTCAAATTCCAGTTTTCTATGATTGGCATATAGGAGAGCAATGGACTTCAGTGTATTAACTTTGTATTTTTAACCTGGCTATAAATGCTTATAGGATTTTTGTTGTTACTGATTCTTTGAGATTTTCTACATAGACATGCTGTTTGCCAAAATCAACACCAGCTCCAGAATAACCAGTTTTATTCCTAAAACCCAAATCGTATACTTTGAATTTCCTATTTTTTATTTCTCCTAGGACTTTCTGTTACAGTTTTGAAAAGGAAAAGTGAAAGAAACATTACTCTGTCTTCACATGGGCTTTCCTCTGTGCAGACATACCCCTGATAGCTCTTTTGTGTGTCCTCGTTTTCCCTTCTTATAAGGACACAAGTCAGATTGAATTAGGGCCAATCACTTTGACTTAATTTAACCATTATTACCTTTTAAATCATCCTATTTTCAAATATAGTCACATTATGAGATACTGAGGGGTTAGGGCTTTAACATATCAATTTTGAGGGACATAATTCAGCTCATAAAAAAACTGTATAAACAAAGCAGCTTCAAGTAAACCAAGTTTCTACTAAGAAGGACATAGCTGCTATTGCCTTTCTTCTTCTCCCCCCCTTTTTTTTGATTGAATGCAGATGTGACAGATGGAGTTAGAGCAGCCATCATGTGATCCTGAAATCAAGACTAAGTCACGTCTATGTCAAAATGTACATTGTGGACTCTAAAATTAACACTAGCAACCATGTAGCTCCAGACTCCTTGTTATGTAAAAGTTAAAAACCAAATTAAAACCCTGAATAATTTAAGGCTTTTAAACCAAGTGTTTATTATTTCCTGTCATATATAATTATACCTAAATATACTTTCTATGTTAGAGATTTCATAAATTTTGATGAGGAAGTTTTGATTATTAGCACAAATTAAGATAATGTGTCAGTTTCAATCAGGGTCCTAGCAGGAAAACTGAATTCATCCCAAGTATTCCCAATGAAGAGACTTTAATGAAAAAGTTATATATACTGTATAAGACTAAGAAAAGGAGCAGTGAAGAAATATGGCAGTCTCTATCTTCTTGCCTTCAGAATGCCTGCCTCTGCTGCTAGTGTCCAAACTCAACTGGATGACCTTCGGCAGGGGACTCTGTTAGATAGAGTTCATGTTTGTCAGCATCCTAGGGAAAGTGAAGTGCAGAGAAAGGCAGAAAACAAATCTTGGAGAGGTATAAGGGAAATGAAAAATCATCATCACAGATTTTTAGAAAACTTTAGCCTGACTTTAACTGTTTTTCATTTTAGTTACTCTTTGACATAATACCATCAGTAGCTCTTCTCTGATATCAGATAACCACACTTTAACTAGAATGCACAAACCTATGAATTAAATTCAACCACTCTCTGGAAAACGAGATTTGACTAAAAGTATATGAGTGAAATGTCTGTGATAATGCAAATTGAGAAACTGAAGCTTATAATCAGTTGTAATTCATCAGAAAAATTTTTAAAACTAATCCATATCTGTAGCCTAAGTATACCTTGGTTTTAATCCAATGAAGATGAAAAAATGCTACTTAAAAACAATTGGAAGATCTGGGAAGAAGTCTTAGTTTCTTTATCTGTAAAATGAAAGGAAGCAATCCCATAAATTATATTATGGGTGCCTAAGAATAAGACACAATATCAGTTATCAAATACATAGACTAAAGTTTGATAAATATTTTTTTATAATTCACATGGTGAATTAAGTTATAGGAAAGCCTATATGTTAATGCTAACCCAAATTTATTAAACACCTCTGATATATAAGATGAGTTAATCTTTTCTTCCTTCTTTGATTTCTTCTTGCCTACCTGCCTGTTCTCCTGCCTTCCTCCCTTCTTTGCTGCTTTTAACAAACACTTCTTGTTTTGTTTTGTTTTTATAGTTATTGAGAATACAAAGAGCTATGGTATTACTAGGAGAAGTAGATAACCTAACCTGGGGTCAGGATACAGAACCCATTCTGAAATTTGAAGATCATACAGAAGCTGGCTGTGGGAAGAAGTGGGGGAGGTATAGAGACCATGTGCAAAGATGCTGAAGGCAGAGCACATAATGAATTTTCTACTGCATTTTCTAAACATGCCAGGAGAATATAGGGTGAAGAGTGGAAGCAATCAGGGTGGAAGAATGTTGGTTTCAGAGGGATACATATGACTTGCTGAAGAGTGTGATTTTAAAAGTATTAGAGTTGCTCACTGAAACTGAGAAAAACTTGAAAGTGAGATTTGGTGCTATTAATAATTACCTTGGGGTAAAAGTTATAAACTGAAAATGGGCAACCCGGATTTATGGTTATTCTAAATATTAGAGATACATTCAAGGGTTTTAAGGAGAGACGTGGTATGATAAAAATTCCCCTTGAGGTAAAACAAGTTTGGACACTATTTAAAAAGTTAATAAGACAGATTCTGAGACCTTGGGCCAAACCAGCAGTAGAGGGGTTTAATAAGAGTTATTTGAAAAATATAAAACAAGTAGTACTAACAGGAATAGACATGAAAGATTAAGGAGTATAAATATTTCCTATGTCACTTCAGCAAGATAGCTGTCTCATATTCCTCATCGACAGTAATAATTGTTTTATATCCATATCTGCTGCAAATAGATTTTTAAATGATAAGTCAGATATTTTTCTTGCTTAAAATTCCTACAGGACTTCCCATTGCATTTAGAATAAAACCCAAACTCTGTATGGCCCAAAGTCCCTGTGGGATCTGATGATTTCCTGTCTCAGCTAAGCTCAGTATCTGCTCCATTGAGGCAGGAAAGTTGTCTGTTTATTGTCCATTACCTGTGCTTAGTGCATGGCACATGGTAGGTGATTAATGAATATTTATTGAACATATAGACTGACACATGGATTCCCCACACAGAGTCTCCTTTGGCTTGGTTTTGATTGGAGGAAGATTAAAATTTATATAATAGGTTTTATAGCTAGATGAGACCAACAGAAGTCATTAAATCAGTAGTCTTCCTTCAGACAGGTAATTTAGTAATTAGTCTTGGTTAATGAAAGGAAAGTGAGATTCAGTTTACTTATTTGTCTAAAGTCATACATCTTTACCTTTCATTTGGATCATAGAACTCTGTTTCTTTATTTTGCTTGATTTTCTGTATTGATTTCTGTATAATGGACTTCCCTGGTGGCTCAGATGGTAAAGAATCCCCTTGTAATGTAAGAGACCTGGGCTCATGCTCTGGGTTGGGAAGATCCCCTGGAGGAGGACATCGCAGCCCACTCCAGTATTCTTGCCTGGAGAATCTCCAAGGACAGAGAAGCCTGGCAGGCATAGCCACCCTGTCTTGAAGGAGAGGTCTTCTCTGAAGACCTCTGTCTGAAGGAGAGAGAAAACTTTTCGTTCAGCCTTGCCTCACTTCTTGGTTGTCTCTCAAATATCTATGCTAATTCAAGAAGCCTATTATACCCTCAGGCATATTATTCAGAAACCTATTTTATCCCTCAGGCTCAGTGGTAAAGAAACTGCCTGCCAATACAGGAAACGCAAGAGATGCGAGTTTGATCCCAAGTGGGAAAGAACCCCTGGAGGAGGAAATGGCAACCGACTCCAGTATTCTTGCTTGGGGAATCCCATGGACAGAGGAGCCTGGCAGGATATAGTCCATAGAGTCGCAAAGAGTCAGACACAACTGAAGCAACTTAGCTTTATATTGTCAATAGCTCTCAGTAGATTAGAATGTCCTAAGACCTATCAATGTCCCAAAGGAAAAGAATTCAGCATCTAGATTCAGGCTGACTGGAAGCTGGGTCCTGAGGCAGCAGCCTTTAAAAGTATGCAAAAATGCACAGTCTTGAAGAACTGTGAGCAAAAGCCCTGCTGACCACTAGAGTCAGGTGACCTAGAAGTGTGGCCTGGGTGGCCGTCCTAAACATCAAAGATTCAGACAAGTGTATAAGCTGCTTTCTGGGAGATACTGGTAAGCTGGAACAAGGCAGACAGAAAGTGTCAATATATTTAAATACTCATTTGTGATAAAAAAGTGAGACTTCCAAGAATACATATGGTTACTTCATTTAAATGAATTTTCATTTTTCCTCACACTAAATATGATTTAAGGCTCATATTTATTGCATTCTTTAGCTTGTATTTTAGGTGGCCACACTCATGGGACAATTACTAAACAAAAAGAAAGTGAGGAAAATAAAAGTTGAATAATTCATGAACCAGTTTCTCTTTTTCCCACTTGTTCAAGCTGTTCCAGGGACCAAACTGGGTGCTGAGGATACCACAGATACTGTCCTTGACCTGAAGGATTGAGAGTCTAATCGGGGATAGAGTCATAAACTGTAGTGCTTCAAGACTCTTCTATGTGTTGTGATAAAAAGCAGTAAGGGTTATGGAGTGGCAGTAATGCTTGTGAATGTTTTGGGTTCAGACTGCCAGAATTCATATCTGAGCGCTATCACTTACTACCCATGTGATGTTGAGCACAATTCTTAATCTCCCTGAATTTCAGTTTTCTCATCTGAAAAATGAAAATAATAATAAACCCACCTTCCTAGGGTTATTGTAATTATTAATTTATTAATATGTCTGAAGTTCCTGGCAATAATAAAATATATTCTCAATAGCTATTCTGTCTGCTGACATCTAGACAGTTTTTCCTACAAGAATGTGTCTCTGTCTGAGATGACTCAAGGAAGGGTGATTAAGAATATTTCCATATTTGTGAGAACATTTTGAATAGATAGAACATCATGAAAGAAAAGTCACCATGAAAGAGATACTCAGGGAAATTTAAGTCTTTTGATTGACTTAGACCTCTGGTCTGGTTTAAAGTGGGTTTTCATTTGAGAGGGAGATGAAGTTGGAAGACAGAGGCCAGATAATGTACAGCCCTGTATGACATGTAAAGAGGTTTGGGTTTGATCCAGATCACAGTAGAGATAAAAGAGAATTTTAATCAGAGAAGTCACATAAGCAAATTAGACTTAGAGAGAAGTGCAGAAATACACTGGAGCATGAGAAACTGGCAGCCAAGAAAAGTAGTTAAAAGACAGTTGCAATAGTTCAGCTAATAGACAGTAATGGCCTGAAGGTTACAACTGTGGATGTGGAGAAAGATGCATAGTTCTGAGACATTATAGAAGGTAAAATAAATAGGACTTAGTGATTTATTTAGCTTGTGGGTGATTAAGGAGAAAAAGTCTAGGCTATCTTACAAAAATGTCTATAAAATGAAAAAAAGAATACATTCTTCCAGATAAGTTAAATAACGACTATTCCAATTAGTGCTGCAGTTTGTCTCTATTGTACTTACCCCTGGGAGCATAACAGCTTTCTTCACTGATCAAGTATTCACCTGATTGAAGATAGGCAGGCACATTATTGATTCTTAAAGGCCTATAGTTAATTCTGTGCTTAACCATTCATGAAAACTAGTGCTTTTTCTACAAAAATAGAATAAATTTCAATTATCAATTATAATACAGAAAGTTGGAGCTAGTTAAAGAGATCTGTGACTCAAGAATAAACTTTGAATTTATTTCTAATTCCAGCATCTCAAAACTTTAAACACTATGCACTAATGGATTTCATTTCCAAAGCAACTAGTATTCTGAAATCTAATTAGCAATGTCATTAATTCCATAGTAGAAAGTTTTCTAGACTGTAGTTTACAGTTGCTGTATGCATTCTGATACAGACTACAAAAAATATTATTTTTCAGCTTTTTATTGCTTTGAAAACCTTAACTTCTTCCTTGAACAGTCTAAAATAGTCAAAGAGGAGTAGTTTGAGATTATGAATTGGAGAATTTTAAAGCTATCTAGGTTAGTTGTTTTCCACTCTAATTTGTCCTGGTAATTAGAAGACTTCTCACAATGCATGTACTTATGGAGGAGTCATCTAGCCCAGTGGGCATTCTGTTCTGGTTTAAGGAATGAAAAGGTAAGCTGTAGCTTCTCTTTGAACTAGACATCATGATATAGGATGAGATGTTATTCCTTTTCAAAGTGCATTTTATTTTTTGCTCTATTTGTAAAATATAATTTACATGGCTTAACCATTTTTATTTGTACATGTGATTATTAGATGTGATTGGATGTGTATATGTGATTATTAAGTAAAGGCATTAAGTAAAGGGCTTCCCTGGTGGCTCAGCTGGTAAAGAATCCGCCTGCAATGCGGGAGACCTGGGTTTGATGTCTGGGTTGGGAAGATCCCCTGGAGAAGGGAAAGGCTACCCACTCCAGTACTCTGGCCTGGAGAATTCCATTGACTGCATAGTCCATGGGGTTGCAAAGAGCTGGACACAACTGACTGACTCTCACTTTCAAGTAAAGGCATGTGTTATTTAAGCAGTATATTGTATGCCAGGATGCCAGCACTGACCAGATGCATCTAGAATTTACTGATTCTAGTTAATAACTATCAAAAGTTAAAAATTACCAAAAGAAACATAAATGTTGACTATATGATAGTATTGTAGAAAAAAATGCCACAACTTTTTTGTTTCAATTTCTCTTTAAAGCAGCCTATGTATTTATTATGAGATGTGATATGTTATATTGTGGGCAGACTGAATCAGGAAGTGACTAAAGAAATTATGATATATTTAAAAGCTTATTGTACACAAGTTTTTTATTTACTTCTTTGGATTGAGCTTAAGACCTCACAATTTCTACTCCAGTTCCATTTTTACCTCCAAAGAAATGATTGAAGGAAAATACTCCAAAATGTTAATCCTAAAGCTTTATGTATTTAAGAAGATTTAAGATGATAGAGTTTTTATTTGAATCAGTTTTTCAGCCTAAATTTCAATCTCTTATAATAAGAATAAGTCATTAGGATATGTGATTGTCGCTTTGCCTCCCATAGCTACTCAGATTGTTTCTTTTAAAAAAAGGTGACAAAAAATCCATCAAGGTCAACCAGTCATATTTTTTGTGCTATTTACTTTCTTCAGCAGATCATTAAATTCTTTTAATCATAAGCGAATTTTGGAATGTTTCTGATCTGTTTTCTGATCCCCTTGCTTTGGGATTCTGTTGTTGTTTAGTTGCTAAGCTGTGTCCACCTCTTTGCGACCCCATGGACTGTAGACCACCAGGCTCCTCTGTCCATGAGATTTCCCAGGCAGGAATTCTGGAGTGGATTGCCATTTCCTCCTCCAGGGGATCTTCGCAGCCCAGGGGTTGAAACTGCGTCTCCTGCATGGCAGGCAGAATCTTCACCACTGATCCACCAGGGAGAGAAGTCCATTTAGTATATAGTTGGTGGGCTGCCGTCTCTGGGGTCGCACAGAGTCAGACACGACCGAAGTGACTTAGCAGCAGCAGCAGTGTGTATATGTCAATTCTAATGTCCCAATATAGCTTTCCCTACCTCCCTGCCATTTCCCCCCTGGTAACCATAGGTTTGTTTTCTACATTCTCTATTTCTGTTTTGTAAGTATGTTCATTTGTACCATTTGTAGATTCCACATGTAAGCAATACCATATGATATTTGACTCTCTCTGTCTGACTGACTTCACTCAGTACGGGCCATCCATGTCGCTACAAATGGCATTGGTTTGTTCTTTTTTTGTGACTGAGCAACATTCTGTTGAACATATGTACCACATCTTTATCCACTTATTTGTTGATGGGTGTTTAGGTTGCTTCCATGTTTCAGCAATTGTAAATAATGCTGCAGTGAACACTGGGGGTACATGTATCTTTTCAAATTAGTTTTCTAGGGCTATATACCCAGGAATGGGATTGCTGGGTCATATGGTAATTCTATATTTAGTTTTTTTAAGAAATTTCAGCTGTGTTCTCTATAATGATTGTATCAATTTACATTCCCATCAACAGTGTAGGAGAATTCCCTTTTCTGCACACCCTCTCCAGCATTTATTGTTTCTGAGTTTTTAGACAATAACCAATGGCTGGTGTGAGGTGATACCTCATTGTAGTTTTGATTTTCATTTTTCTAATAATTAGTGATGTTGAGCATCTTTTCATGTGCTTTTTGGCTCTCCATGGCTCAGATGGTAAAGTGTCTGCCTGCAATGCAGGAGACCTGGGTTCAATCCCTGGGTTGGGAAGATCCCCTGGAGAAGGAAATGGCAACCCACTCCAGTACTCTTGCCTGGAAAATCCCATGGATGGAGGAGCCTGGTAGGCTACAGTCCATGGGGTCTCAAAGAGTCAGACATGACTGAGCGACTTCACTTTCTTTCTTTCTTTATGTCTTCTTTGTAGAAATGCCTATTTTAGATCTTCTGCCCATTTTTTTATTTTTATTTTTTTTCATTGAGCTGCAAAAGCAGTTTTTATGTTTTGGGGATTAATTTCTTGCCAGTTGCTTTGTTTGAAAATATTTTCTCCCATTCTGTGGGTTGTCTTTTCATTTTGCTATGGTTTTCCACTCCCTTTATTTATTTTTTCCTTGGAAATAGATTTAATCATATTTAAATTAGAAATGTTCTATGTTATTCTCCCAAATCCCCTCCAAACAAAAGTCTGCTTTTTTTATCCAGGTGTGTTGTTTAATTTTTTAATAAGAATTTTATATATATGTATACATATACATATATATATACACACACACACATATATATATAAAATTTGCAGAGTGATGTTTTAATATACAATGTTTACTTTAGAAAGTTTGTAATTAAGTTCTTTCTCTGTCTTTCTGAGATACATGTAAATCTTTTAAAATTAAATAAACATTTTTCCAGTTTTATGGTCCAGGAACATCTTTTTCAAGGACTTGAAAACTCTCTTTTTGAAACATAATCATCAAGATGATTATGTTTATTTGTCATCTTCTATCTTCCAGTTTCTGAGAAAGAGTAAGACCCTAACTTGAGCCATCCAATGCCTTGCTCCAAGTTGCAAAACCACCTTTTCTCATAAAGATATTAGAAATTTACATTCCTTTGGATTAAGTCAGCTAGTTAACACAGATAGTCACCCCAATTATTAAATAAAATTAGGATGGATTATATGACACATGGTGTTGTCAAGTCCACTTACTTGAGAACCAATTATTGTTTATTTTGAGAATATGTATGTAAATGGGTTGTATCTGCTTGGCTATATAAAAAGATGAGATTTCTGTTTTTTTAATCTCTTAGCAGATTGCTTGGTTTAAAGGTTATTTAATAATAAAGTTGTTTCCTTTCTCTTCTGCCTTTAGGAGAAGTTTTATGGATTAGAAAGAAATTTTGTTTTTATTATATTTGTCCAACATATGCAAGACTTAAATTTAGGTTGTAAAGAGTTAAATAATGACTTAATCAATAACAATGCTCACATCAGCCTGTGCTTATTATATACATGAGTTTCTGCTTCCAAAAATTGTCTAACATTACTCCCTTCCCTTGTACCTGAACATTTAATGACCAGCCAGCTGCAGCTTTGCCAAAAACGTGGCAAGTTGATCCATGGAGCATATAGTTGTTATTGATGTGTGCTAATCTAATATTGCAGGTATAGTAGCTGCCATGTCATTGCCAAGATTCTAAATTTGAAACTAAGAATTCTGCAGTGAGGTTCTTGAAGAGCTTAGTGTCATGACAGATGCTTATAAAAGGTTGAGCTCCATCTTCAACCAACTCATGTTATGAGAACTCATCTTAACTTTATCCCAATAGACTGGAACTTTTGCCCTGGACTGGAGCATAGCACCTGGGATCTTGAAATCTGTAGACTGACTAACGTTAGGTTGCCTGCTTGCTGACCCAGACTTCGGAATATTACCCATCCATTCATCCTCCTTTACCTCTGGCTACCACTGGTCAGACTGCAGTACATTTCATCCTGAGAAGAGGTGAGAGAGTGATCCCTGCCTGTGTCAGACAGTAGCCAAGATTCCGGAAGCAGTTGAGAAGGGTGGTAGCCAAAAAGAGATGCCACGTAGGAGACAAGAAGGAAGGAACCATAAAGAAATTATTGTAACCATGCTGCTAATTCAGTGTTACGTTAGGCAGGTAATTCTGAAGTATGTCTGTGTGAGCATGTGAGTGTGTACTTACATATTTCAATTTGTTTACCTATAATTATATTATTTCAAGCCAACAAAGTTCAGTTATTTATTATAACTATTGTTTGTATATGACCTTATGAAACAATATCTATTATCTTTTTGTTTTCAAAGCAAACTTGTACCTTTTACATGTCTAAGCTGTCCAGATGTCAGTTAGCACATAAAAGAACAGAGCTCTGGACAGGGCAGCATTTATAATTGCCTTGTTTATATAAGCCCTATTTATAATTGAAGGCTTTCTCCTTTGCTTCCTGTTAGAGTACTTATTTGGAGAAGGAAATGACAACCCACTCCAGTATTCTTGTCTGGAGAATCCCAGGGACTGGGGAGCCTGGTGGGCGGCCATCTATGGGGTCGCACAGAGTTGGACACGTCTAAAGCGACTTAGCAGCAGCAGCAGCAGAGTACTTATTCTTGCTTGGCTCTTCTGTTCATCAAGCTCTTGAACTTTTGAATAGTTAGGATCTTACTTTCTCTTCAGAAATAACTGATGACAAATATGCATTAGTTTGTCTCTTGAACCCAGGCTATCCTTCTTAGATACAGCTTTGTTTCTGGTCCCTCAGAGTAGGCATCTTTCCCTACCCAGACTCCACTAAAAGATAATTTGTAATGTTTTGTATGAATTGAATTATTCTAAATTGTCCACAGTTTGGTTCTTAGGTATTCTAACAATTATTCCACCACAGACTCCAAATTTATTTATAATATCTGTAGATTGCATTTGGAAATATTGATTATGCAGAGCAAACAAGAGTGTATTCTGGGACTGCATAAAATTAATGAGGTTTTTTTGATGTTCATTTAGTCTCTTAATCTGTTAAGGTATGTATTAATCATTAACAAAAAAGAGCCACATAACCAATATAGGTCTTAGAAAATCTAGAATAAAATATTAGTCCTAAAGTACAAATTAAAGGTCAGAAGCAGGAAAGGTCAACATCTAAGAAGTGTGTGTTATTAAAGAGTCATATTCCAATTTTCACACTGCAAACGTAGCAAAAAGGTAAAATCAAACGGGTTGGTGCAGCCTGTTGGATCACTTGCCTAGAGAATTAATGGTTAGAAAAGGAGGATTAGAACAGTTCAAGGGGTATTGAGGGGACAGAGAATGAATAAGAAATATTTCCATTTCTTTTCAAGGCAAAGGCACCATTAACTTGACAAATGGCTAGTTCATTGTTGTGCTGTTGATCACATACATTTATAGTGTCAGAAAGATGTGGTGTGACAATGAGAAATAGGGTAGTTTGAAACTATGGTTAGCAAAGCAAAGATGAAAATAAATGAAAAATTGTCTTAAAAGTTTCCAAGATAATGGGGGAAAAAACCCATGAACATTTGCCATCTCCTGAAACACCCTACCCTATGAATATCAAAATCAAAATAATTACGTTTATCTAAAAATCCCATCAGTACCCAAAGTCATTCATTTCTGTGGGAAAGTTCTAGGAATTTATATCCTTTGAAAAGATTATCCCAAGTGCTTTTGATAAATACTTTCCCAGACATAAAATATATTCTAAAATATATTTCCTTACACTAGAGATTGGGAAGAATAATATAGGAGACAGAGAAGATTGGAGGATCTCAGAAGAAAATTGAAAGAATGTTAGGGAATGTGGCAAGATCTGAGATAGAAATAATGTTTTGGCATAAGCAGATGGACCATGCATAATCCTGTAGCAAGTTTCCATGTCATTAGCATGAATCTAAAGTAGCAAAAAGAGAACAAAATTCTCCTATGTGAAACATTGGGTACCTTACAGCTGGGTGGAAACTGAATCATCCACAACTGACTACTCAGTCTTTGCGGAATAGACCCAAGGTCTATGATGTTGGTTGTGTCCATTTTTGATGTGGACTTATAATCACCAGAAGCTAGAGTCTAGCCTAGAGACCTCCTAGCAATGATTTAATGCTTGACTATACCCTGAGACGTTGTCTAGTCTCCATCTAACTTAAGCTATGTGCATACCCAGTAGCCATACATACAATGTCCAGTGATACCCACAAGCTCAGAAAGCGATGTACACCCTCCTTCCTGGAGGAGAATAAAGATGAAGGAGTACTTGCTTTTGGGGAAAGACAGAAACAACATCTCACTTATATTTTTTTTATTGAATCAAGTATGTGGTAGGCACTCCATACGTTTCATTCAATGTATGTTATTTATCGTTTGGGAAAAGCAATTTAAAAATAACTCCTTAAGGTATTGTAATAGAGAAATACATAAACTAGTTGCATTCATAATCAACACTCTGGTGCTCAAAATACATTGGTGCTCAAAATATATTTCTTAAAATGTCATTTTGAAACAGGACTTGTTTCTGGCTTGCTGTTTAGCATATTGTGTATCTAATATGTAAAAATTCATTTATCTGGGCTTGGTTAATATTTACATTATAATTCTGGAAAACACTTTCTATATCAATTATTTCTTTTTATATGCTTTAGTCTCTTTTCATCTTTATGAATGTAATAGTGATCTAATTGTCGTATCTGTCACCCCATTTCTACCCCAGGATTGATTCAAATGATCCATCTGGCTATCAGGAGCCCCCTTTATTTATCCAACATTTATCCAAATGTTTCTTCTTAAAGTTTCATTCTTAACTGAAGAGACGACCTTTTTCTTTCACTCAACTCTAATATTTATTATATCTCTGGTCTCAGGGAATGAACTAATAGAATGTACAGGAGGGGAGAGAGAGATAAGTGAGTTTATTTTTATGCAGTTAAAAATATATAATCTAATGTAATTTTTAAACTCTGATATACTATACAAAGGAAGATTCTCAGGATTTTAAGAGGACATAATGCTGGACTTTGCATCTAGTGGTGATGGTCTTCATTAAAGGCTTCTCTGAGAAATGATATCTGTGATGATACTGAAAGGGTGAATAAGAGTCTATAGACCAGAGAAGGAGAGGGGAATCACAGGACAGAAAAGACCATTTCGGGACAAAGACTTTGTTAGACTCTAGTGTGATTTTCTACTAATAAAGGGGAGAATTTCTGTACTGCTAATTCATTTATCATATGCAAGACACTTTATAAGGTGCTGGAAATACAGTGGTGGATAAATAGTTATTTACTTGACTGTTTTCCCATGCAATCATTTATTTATTTAACTTGTAGTCTAATGGGGTAGAAAATAATTAACAAGATTATTACAAAATAAGTATAAAATTTTGTGCTGTAACAAGATGCTTTATAATATAGAATATGAGAAAATCTTCCCTGAAAATAATATTCTTAAGCTGAGAGTTAGAAGGTCAGTAGATATCAAATAGGAAAAGATAGGAGAGAATTAATTTTCAACATGAAACAACAGAAGGCCAGTGTTGTCAGAGAAGACAGTATCAGAGGAAATGCCTTAAAAGATGAAGATGGAGAAATAGGCAGAGGCTAAGCTGAACAGGGCCCGTTGAAGGACAGAAGGAAAAAAAGTACCCTCTAAACTAAGAAGGCATCTTTTTTTTTTTAATATCTTGCATTTATTTAGTATTTTATAGTTTACAATGCATTTTCACATTCACCATCTAACGTAAATGAGAAGACAAATTCTGTGGAACAGCTAATGGCTTATTCCATCACAGCCATCATTTCAAGTGGAAAGAAAGTTGTAGCTTTTATTTTTACATTGTTTATTTACTTTGGTGAGGTATAGTTGATTTACAATATTATATGTTTCAGATGATTCATAATTTTTAAAGGTTATACTTCATTTATGGTTATTATAAAATAATGGCTATACAATTGTATACAATTATATACAACACAATTCCCTGTATTGTACAATATATCCTTGTAGCCTATTTATTTTATGAACAGTAGTTTGTCCTGATCCTCTACCTCTCTCTTGCCCCTCCCCCTTATATCTCCCCACTGGTAACTACTAATTTGTTTTTCTTTACCTCTGTGAATCTATTTCTATTTTTTTATATACTCAGTAGTTTTTTTCTAGATTCCACACATAAATGATACCATACAGTATTTGTCTTCCTCTGTCTGATTTATTTCACCTAGCAAAATACCCTCTAAGGCATCTTGAGACTGAAAAATAAGGCAGAGAACTCTATATAATCAATGGATCAGTTTTTAATAGAGAAACTTACTCAAAGGGTAGGATTGGAATAGGGAAGACAACCATCCAGAAGTGTTGACACTTGCACTCTGTACTACAGAGGGCCATAGGGACAGTTTTATAGTTAACCAAGGGTATGAGAGTGGGTGCTTGAAAACAGACACACATTCCTAAGTTAACTGGGTAACTGGTCTTGTGGGCCCTGGGAATACATAAGGAAAGGTTTTCATCACTGGGGGATAACAGAACACAGAGGCTACTTTGTCCTAATGATTATTAAACAATATCTGTTACAAACCTATGGCAAATACACCTAGACAGTGTATTAAAAAGCAGAGACAAAGGTCCATATAGTCAAAGCTATGGTTTTTCCAGTAGTCATGTATGCATGTGAGAGTTGGACCAGAAAGAAGGCTGAACACCGAAGAACTCATGCTTTTGAACTGTGGTGCTAGGGAAGACTCCTGAGAATTCTTTGGCCAGCAAGGAGATCAAGCCAGCAAGTCAGTCCTAAAGGAAATCAACCCTGAATATTCATTGGAAGAACTGATGCTGAAGCTGAAACTCCAATACTTTGGCCACCTGATGTAAAGAGCCAACTCATTGGAAAACACATTGATGCTGGGAAAGATTGAGGGCAGGAGAAGAAGGGGATGACAGAGGAGGAGATGTTTGGATAGCATCACCTACACAATGGACATGGGTTTGAGCAAATTCCAGGAGGGACAGGGAATCCTGGTGTACTGCAGTCCATGGTGTCCAACTGAACAACAGCAACAGTTAATTACAAAGCCTTTGATAATAGGGAAGTAATTCACTGAACAGTACAGTCCTGGTTAAGGCCAGCAAAAGGACAGGACAAGCTGTAAGGAACCAAGATGGTGTCAGTTTTACCAACAGCCATATAGGGCCTTTCAAGTGAAATGTGTTAGTTGGGACCCTCCAAGAAGCAAATGCCAAGACAGGATTTTATTACGGGAAATAACGTGTAAAAGGAAATAGGAAATAATCAGGGAAAACTGGTATGACATTCAGACCATGATGTTAATTGGGTGCTAGCATCGAAAGATTGATATACAGTCTAAGGGAGTTTCAGTAAAGCTTTCAGTGATACCTCGCAGCAAAGTCTGTGTCTCCTAGGAAGGAATCTGCCATAGTGACTGTTAAAGAGCAGCCCGTGGGCATCATGGCCTTGCAATAAAACCAAAAATGGATTTCAAAATCCTATGGCTTTGTATTTTGCTGATTGCATCTTGGAGTCCACTTAACACATTCTTCTGAGTTTACAATATCTGTAAACTGGTAGTTATATCTAATGACCAGATTAGACTCAAGTATAATTTCTTTGTCAGGATAGTTTTGCTTTTAATTTTCCTTATGATGTTTTTTTTTGATATAAGGACATTTAATGTTTTGCTGTATTCAAATCTGTCATCACTTTCCTTTCCATTCCCTTTCTTGTTTGCAATGTTTAATCTGTGTCTATGCCACTCAGTGTAGTAGTATATGGACTTTAGGCTGCCTGAATTAAACTCCTGTCTGTGTCATTATATGACTTTAGACAAGTTTCTCAATAAATTTATTGAGTTCTTACAGTGTATTAGGCACTCGTGTAAGCTTTATTTATTTTGTTTTTTGTCTCATTGCTTTTGTTTTATCTTGTTTTGTTTTAGTTTTGGTATTTCTTTTCCATTTTTGTATCACAGTCTCTGAGATGTAGGAGATACTCATTTGTTTAACAAACATTTACTTAACACTGACTATAGACCAAGTATGGGAATACAAAGATGAATAAGATTTGATTCTTCCATATGAACTCCTCTTTGACTAGGTGGGAAGATGGATTGCAGCACATTAGGGATTTGATTTTTCTTCCTATAATAACATAGCCTACTAGGTAGGAAGCAAAGATTTATTATTAAAAAAGCATATGTGCATTGTTTCAATTACCTTAATATTTTAAAACTAAAGTAATATCCGTTTTGCTTCTCTAATAGTTGAATACAAATAGCTGAATGCATGATATTCCATAACAAAAACTATATAAATTCACTACAAATTCAGTACCTGCCTCAGATCTCTCCGTAATAATTGACAGGTGCAAGATTATTATTAGTGTAAAGTGCTCTGGGTGCAGTAGACCTGGGTATGGCATAAGCCCTCTTGGAGGAGGTCACCATTAACCTCACCATAGAGTGGCCAGAACTTACACAGGACTGGGAAAACAGACACTTTGAGGGCACAAACAAAACCTTGTGTGCACCAGGACCCAGGAGAAAGGAGCAGTGACCCCACAAGAGACTGACGCGGACTTCCCCATGAGGGTCCAGGAGGCTCCAGTGGAGGCCCCCTGAGTGCAGCAGTGCCTGCAAGGGGCCTTTTGAAGGAGGTCGCCATTATCTTCATTACCTCCACCGTAGTTCGGACTCAGGTCAAATAACAGGGAGAGAATACAGCCCTGCCCATCAGCAGAAAATTAGATTAAAGATTTACTGAGCATGGCTCCACCCATCAGAACAAGACCCAGATTCCCCCAGAGTCAGTCTCTCCCATCAGGAAGCTTCCATAAGCTGCTGATCCCTCTCCATCAGAGGGCAGAGAGAGTGAAAACCACAATCACAGAAAACTAACCAAATGATCACATGGACCACAGGCTTGTCTAACTCAATGAAACTATGAACCATGCCAGGTAGGGCCACCCAAGACGGACGGGTCATGGTGGAGAGTTCTGACAAAATGTGGTCCACTGGAGGACAGAATAGCAAACCACTTCAGTATTCTTGCCTTGAGAACCCCATGAACAGTATGAAAAGGCAAAAAGACAGGACACTGAAAGAGGAACTCCCAGGTCAGTAGGTGCCCAACATGTTACTGGAGATCAGTGGAGAACTAACTCCAGAAAGAATGAAGAGAAGGAGTCAAAGCAAAAGCAACACCCAGTCATGGATGTGACTATTGATGGAAGTAAAGTCTGATGCTGTAAAGAGCTATATTGCATAGGAACGTGGAATGTTAGGTCCATGAATCAACACAAATTGGAAGTGGTCAAACAGGAGATGGCAAGAGTGAACATTGACATTTTAGGAATCAGCAAACTAAAATGGACTGGAATGGGTGAATTTAGCTCGATGACCATTATATCTACTCCTGTGGGCAAGAATCCCTTAGAAGAAATGAAGTAGCCATCATAGTCAAAAGAGTCTGAAATGCAGTACTTGGACGCAATTTCAAAAATGACAGAATGATCTCTGTTTGTTTCCAAGGCAAACCATTTAATATCACAGTAATCCAAGTTTATGCCCTAACCAGTAATGCTGAAGAAGCTGAAGTTGAATGGTTCTATGAAGAACATAAGACCTTCTAGAACTAAAAAGATGTCCTTTTCATTATAGGGGACTGGAATGCAAAAGTAGGAAGTCAAGAAATACCTGGAGTAACAGGCAAATTTTGCCTTGAAGTACAGAATGAAGCAGGGCAAAGGCTAATAGATTTGGCCAAGAGAACACACTCATCATAGCAAACACCCTCTTCTAACAACACATGAGAAGACTCTACACATGGACATCACCAGATGGTCAACATCAAAATCAGGTTGATTATATTCTTTGCAGCCAAAGATGGAGAAACTCTATACAGTCAGCAAAATGAAGACTGAGAGCTGACTGTGACTCAGATCATGAACTCTTTATTGCCAAATTCAGATTTACATTGAAGAAAGTAGGGAAAAACCACAAGACTATTCAGGTATGACCTAAATAAAATCCCTTACGATTATACAGTGGAAGTGACAAATAGATTCAAGGAATTAGATCTGATAGACAGGGTCCCTGGAGTACTATGGACAGAGGTTCATGATATTGTATGGAGGCAGTGATGAAGACCACCAAGAAAAAGACAGGCAAAATGGTTTTCTGAGGAGGCCTTACAAATAGCTGAGAAAAGAGAAGTGAAAGGCAAAGGAGAAAAGGAAAGATATACCCATTTGAATGCAGAGTTTTAAAGAATAGCAAGGAGAGATAAGAGAGCTTTCCTTAGTGATCAATGCAAAGAAATAGAGGAAAACAATAGAATGGGAAAAACTAGAGATGTCTTCAAGAAAATCAGAGATACCAAGGGAATATTTCATGCAAAGATGGACATAATAAGGGACAGAAATGATATGGGCCTAACAGAAGCAGAAGATATTAAGAAGAGGTGGCAAGAATATACAAAGAACTATTTAAATAAAGATCTTCATGACTGAGATAATCATGATGGTGTGATCACTCACCTAGAGCCAGACATCCTGGAAATCTAGGTCAAGTGGGCTTTAGGAAGCATCACTTCGAACAAAGCTAGTGGAGGTGATGGAATTCCAGCTGAGCTATTTGAAGTCCTGAAAGATGATGCTGTGAAAGTGCTGCATTAATATGCCAGCAAATTTGGAAAACTCAGCAGTGGCCACAAAACTGAAAAAGGTCAGTTTTCATTCCCATCCCAAAGAAAGTCAATGCCATAGAATGCTCAAACTACCGCACAATTGCACTTAACTCACATGCTAGCAAAGTAATGCTCAAAATTCTCCAAGCCAGGTTTCAACAGTACGTGAACCATGAACTTCCAGATATTCAATCTGGATTTAGGAAAGGCAGAGGAACCAGAGATCAAATTGCCCACATCCATTGGATCATTGAAAAAGCGAGAGAGTTCCAGAAAAACACCAACTTCGGCTTTATTGACTATGCCAAATCCTTTGATTGTGTAGTTCACAACAAACTGTGGAAAATTCTTAAAGAGATGGGAAAAGCAGACCACATGACCTGCCTTCTGAGAAATATGTATGCAGATCAAGATGTAACAGTTAGAACTGGACATGGAACAACAGATTCGTTCCACATTGGGAAAGGAGTACATCAAGGCTGTGTATTGTCATCCTGCTTATTTAACTTATATGCAGAGTACATCATGAGAAATGCTGGGCTGGATGAAGCACAGGCTGGAATCAAGATTGCCGGGAGAAATTCGATAACCTCAGATACACAGATGACACCACCCTTATGGCAGAAAGCGAAGAAGAACTAAAAATCCTCTTGATGAAAGTGAAAGAGGAGAGTGAAAACATTGACTTAAAACTCAAGATTCAGACAACTAAGTTCTTGGCATCTGGTACCATCACTTCATGGCAAATTGATGGGGAAACAATGGAAACAGTGTGAGACTATTTTTTTGTGCTCCAAAATCACTGCATATGGTGACTGCAGCCATGAAATTAAAAGATGCTTGCTCCTTTGAAGAAAAGTTATGACCAACCTAGACAGCATATTAAAAAGCAGAGACATTACTTTGCCAACAAAGTCCATCTAGTCAAAGCTATAGTTTTTCCAGTAGTCATGTATGGATGTGAGAGTCAGACTATACAGAAAGCTGAGCACCAAAGAATTGATGCTTTTGAAATGTGGTGTTGGAGAAGACTCTTGAGAATCCCTTGGACTGCAAGGAGATCCAACCAGTCCATCCTAAAGGAAATCAGTCCTGAATATTCATTGGAAGGACTGATGCTGAAGCTGAAACTCTAATACTTTGGCCACCTGATGGGAAGAACTGACTCATTTGAAAAGACCCTGATGCTGGCAAAGATTGAAGGCAGGAGGAGAAGGGGACAACAGAGAATGAGATGGTTGCATGGCATCACCAACTCTATGGACATGAGTTTGAGTAAAGTCCGGGAGTTGGTGATGGACAGGGATGCCTAGAGTGCTGCAGTTCATGTGGTTGCAAACAGTCAGACACGACTAAGCAACTGAACTGAACTGATATAGATCTATATCTATATATATGTATATCTATCTATATATCTATATCTATATCGATACACACACACACACACACACACACACACACACACACACATAGCCATTAAAATAATTTGCATTCTGTGTCTACACAAAATAAAAAAAGTGATCTATATATAGATGTTTGATTATTTATATTTGGTCTGCAGGAAATGTATCAAATATCTTCACAGGTGGCACAGTGGTAAAGAACCCTCCTGTTGATGCAGGAGAAACAGGAGATGTGGGTTCAATCCCTAGGTTAGGAAGAATTCTTGGAGAAAGAAATAGCAACCCATTCCAGTAATCTTGCCTGGAAAATTGCACGGACACAGGAGCCTGGTGGGCTACAGTCCATGGAGCCACAAAGAGTCGGACATGACTGAGCACGCACGCCTTACCTAAATGTATCAAAGATCTGACCAGCACACTTTCAGTTGTCCTTTCTGTACCTGTGACAGAAGTTGCCATTCAAGAGTTACTTTCTTTCTCTCTATTCTTTTTGTTTTTGTATACAAAATACTTTCCAGCACATTCTTCCAGGTACTTTATCAATCAATTCACATTGGTACATGAAACCTATTTGCTTCCCACAATCTCCATAGTATAAAATAACTTTTAAAAATACAATGTAAATGGCATAATCAATTATTTTAAGCAAAGTCTCTTAAATATGTACCTGCCTAGTAAGTATATTAAACTTTAATATATAACTTTATTGACAATTTACTGTATATTAGATACTGTATAAGTACTTTCCATATATTAACTCATTTAAATTTTATAATACTGTATAGTATCATTGTCATATTGATTTTACAGAAAGGAAGCTGAAGCACAGATGATTAAGTAACATGTATAGGGTCCCACATCTAGTAAATGGGAGACCTGGGATTCACCTCTGGCTCCTGAGCCTGTAGAGTTAACCACCATGAACTGAAACTGAATCTGTGTCAAGATATGCCTGAAAGTTGAAAATTAATAATCAAATTCTAATTGTGCTAAGGCATTAGAAAATACTAACATTTTCAGGACTTCATATTTATTGCCAAGTTCAGTTCAGTCACTCAGTCATGTCCAACTCTTTGTGACCCCATGGACTGCAGCACGCCAGGCCTCCCTGTCCATCACCAACTCCTGGAGTTTACCCAAACTCATGTCCATTGAGTTGGTGATGCCACCCAACCATCTCATCCTCTCTCTTCCCCTTCTCCTCCCACCTTCAATTTTTCCCAGCATCAGGGTCTTTTCAAATGAGTCAGTTCTTCCTATCAGGTATCTGAAGTATGGGAGTTTCAGCTTTAGCATCAGTCCTTCCTATGGATATTTATTTCCTTTAGGATGAACTGAATCGATCTCCTTGAGAGTCCAAGGGACTCTCAAGAGTCTTCTCCAATACCACAGTTCAAAAGCATCAATTTATTGCCAAATCAGTTATGAAATATGTTACTTTAATTGACAGTGATATGTGTATGCATATATATATGGTGTGCTTAGTCAGCCCTGTCCAACTCTGCAACCCCATGGACTGTAGCCCACCAGGCTCCTATGTCCATGGAGATTCTCTAGACAAGAATATTGGAGTGGGGATCTTCCCTCCTCCAGGGGATCTTCCGAACCCAGGGATCGAACATGGATCTCCTGCATTGCAAGTGATTCTTTACCATCTGAGCCACCAGGGAAGCCCCTGTGTGTATGTGTGAGTGTGTGTCTGTGTGTGTGTGTGTGTGTTTAAGGAAGCATTATGGTAAGTTAGACCACAAGGTAACATGCAGATGTACTTATTATATTAATACATACTTTTTGGAGTACACTATGCTGTACTGAAGCTATTACATGACAAAATTAGGAAACATGGGTGCCAATGTTTGTGTTATTCCTTACCTCTTCATGCCTCAGTGAAGAACATCATTGGCATTCAGGGAAATAAATACATGTATTCATTGCTGTTAGCACTGTCAATTAAAATAATATATTTGGAAACTGGTTTGGCAATAGATATTTAGTCTCAAAAATGTTAGTGTTTTTGACCCACTCATCCCAATCTGGGAAAACTTCCAAAGAAATAATTAAAAAAAAAAAAAGAACAGATACTTACACATCAAGATTACCTTGTAAGTTAAAGTAATAAACAACTAATATGTCCCAAATTGAGATGATGTGGAATGAACTATTTTAAATTTATTACCATGTTCATTATCACAGAATTAAGTATTAGTGATAGTATAGAATAATAGGTATCAGGAATGAGAAATAATTGCCAAAGTAACTTTAATGCCTTTAATTTAAAGAATTAATTGTAGTTGAAATGAAAATTATCATAATGAACTGATATGGCATTATGTCAATAAATCAGTTAGAAAGGAGAGTCTACCATGTATGTGTAAGTGGGTACATAGGTCAGAGATTTCCAGGGAATAGAGTTGGCTCAAGTAGGATTTCAATAGAACTGCTTAACTAAAGAAATTTTTCCAGAGAAAATTTTAAATGGTTGTTCTAATGCCAGAAATCCTAATAATGTAAAGATACTGACTTGTGGTCAAAGAATCCACTTAGAATGAACATTCCAGGACTTTATGTCACAACCTACTATGGTAGTTATTTTACACATCAGAATGAACAGTTGACTTTGCAGAGTGACAAAGAGGGAAAGTTGAGTCATTTCATGTAGAGGGGTAATGTGCATGTCGCAGTCCTATTATCGTGCATAAAATATCCAGGAAAAAAAGAAAGTCTCTAAGATACTCTATCAACACTGAAGACAAGAGTTGTCTTAACTCTTGCAAACCAAAAATAGGGCAATTTGTAACTTTATTGTATCTACTGAACATATGCTATATGCTAAACACTCAGACTCTTCCCAAGTATTATCTCAATTAATCTTTACAACAGCCTTAGTCCTTTTTTTATGAATAACCACAAGAAAATTAGCATTATTTTTGTATTATGTGCTGTGCTGTGCTTAGTCACTCAGTCATGTCCCTCTCCTTGTGACCCCACGGACTGTAGTCCACCAGGCTACAGTGGTCAGGGACTTGGAATTTCTGACCAGCGTTTGACCCCTCCAATGGGCATTCTTTGTTCCATAGCTGCCCATTGGGTTATGCTACCTATTGCCTATTCAGAAACAAATCATTTCCCCTCTCCCCCTAAAACTTAGTCCAGGAATTAGAAAAGGCACTACTCTAAAGGATGTCTTATATTCTTATGTTTACTAAACTAATTTTATTACATTTCATAGTATTAGGACTCTTTCTGCACCTGTAGTCCTTTTACTATCTTTAATTCAAAGTGTTTTGATAATAAAACCACTTCATATGCTTGGGAAAAAATAATAAGCATCACTAGAGAACTTCCCTCATGGCTCAGATGGTAAAGAATCCACCTGCATTGCAGCAGAACCAGGTTCAATCCCTGATTCCAGAAGATCCCCTAGAGAAGGAAATGGCAACCCACTCCAATATTCCTGCGTGGGAAATGCCCTGGACAGAGGAGCCTGGCAGGTTACAGTCCAGGGGGTCACAGAGTCAGACACAACGGAAAGACTTTCACTTGCCTACTACTCAAAGAACATAAAGGCATCCTCATCTACACCATACTCTATTCCTAGTCCGTCTTCCTGGAAGTGCCCACTTTTCAATATTTAAGACAATATCTAGCGATTCTCTGCTGTTTGAAACAATTTCATGTACTTGCACAACCTCTTATATTCCTTCCCAATTCTTCTCCAATTAAAAATAATAAATTTTTTGTGTGAGTGTCTGTCCTATCAGAAATTTAACTTGAAATTATATACTTAAGCTTAAATGATTGACTATACAAGTTGAGGGACTTATAGGATGAGAAGTGCATTTTCATTTTCACTTCTTTTTACTTCTAGTGACCCTTTCCTTTGTCAATTTTCTGTCAGACAATTGTCATTATCTCTAACATTTTCATAATGCCTATTATGAACATGAAAAATATAAATCATTGTAGAACCAAATAATATTACTTACAGAAAAAGAAATGTAATTATAATTTACATATCTTGTCAGCTGAAGAATAATCAAAATGAATAAATTCTATATTTACATATTTCATCAATTATTCACAATGGTACCACATTTTAGTTTCCATTCTGTATAGATTTCTGTCTTCCCTGTACTTTCTACTTATTTTTCTTTTTGCCATTATTGATAGGTGATATATATACATATATTATCTGTACAATATCATTAAGATTTTCCAAGTTCTTAATTATATATTATAAATTTTGTGTGTCTACTTTCTTATTAAACTTTTTAACTTCCTGTTCTAATTTAAACTATTTGTTTTATTTGCCTATGTACATATATAACTATATACAACTGACTGTTTATTGCATTCCTGGTTTAGTTTTATTGTTGGTGGATTTCCATGTCTTTTTTCTTTTAGATCATTTTTCTATTCTGCTGAAGTTTGTCCTAAATGAATTTTAGGGGCAGAGAAGACAAATTTCTAAACCTTTGCATGTCTGAAATGATCTCTTTAATTTGTCTTCACATTTATTTGACAGTTTGGTGAGGTATAGAATTAAGGGGCAAATTCATTTGATTTTGAAAATTTGAAGACATTTTCCCCAACTACTTCATCTTCTTGTATCCAAAGTTGTTGATGAGAAGTCAGGTGCCTTCCATAATGAATGTTCATTTTTATCAGTTTTCTGTTAGATGAAACTTTTTATTTATTTTCTTGCATATATCTTTAAAATTTTTTAACTAAAAATATTTCATTGGAATACAGTTGATTTACAGTGCTATGTTAGTTTCAGGTATACAACAAAATGATTCAGTTATACACATGTGTGCGTGCGTGCTAAGTTGCTTCAGTCAAGTCAGACTCTGAGCGACCCAATGGACTATAACCCATCAGGGTCCTCTGTCCATAGGATTCTCCAGGCAAGAATACTGGAGTGTGTTGCCATACCCTCCTCCAGGGGATCTTCCTGACCTGGGGATCGAACTCACATCTCTTCAGTCTCATGCAGTGACAGGTGGGTTCTTTACTACTAGCGCCACCTGGGAAGCCCCGTTATACATATGCATATATACATTCTTTTTCAGATTCTTTTCCTAAATCGGTTATTACATAATATTGAGAGAATTCCCTGTACTATATAGTAGGTCCTTTTTGTTATCTCTTTTGTATACAGTACTGAGTATATGTTAACCCCAAGCTCCTAATTTATCCCTCCCCTGCCACATTTCTCCTCTGGTAACCATAAATTTGTTTTCTAAATCTATTAAGTCTGTTTCTGTTTGGTGAATAAATTCATTTATATCATTTTTAATTAGATTCCACACATGCGTGATTTTATATGACATTTGTCTTTGTCTGACTTACTTCATTTAGTACATAATCAATGAGTTTTTAGATTGTCATGATGGACTAGCCTGATCATTGCCCCAGTCAACTGTGCACTTTAAGCCTCTCCACTGCTTATCCTGAAATAGCATGTTTGTCTCCATCACTGCCTCTCCCAACGTGTATTCAGAGTTAGAATCTTCTTCATACATATGTATATGTTGTGGCCCAATCTCCATTTTCTAGAAATCCAAAAAAATGTATTTTATACATAGAAATTCGTCTTAAGTTGCATATATATATTAAAACCTCTTTTACAGTCATTCCAATAGGAAGGACTTGGGAGGTGGGAAAAAATGTGTGTTCTGTTACTGGAACAGGAAATACCTCATCGCCAATGTCCACAGATCCACAATAAATGAGCCTGTTTTCTTGAACCAAATGGACACAGTTATGGTTAACAGAATGAGTAGACTAAATAAGGAATATAAAACTATCATGGGCGGTCCTCTCATTTAACAGACAGCAATGCAAAGGTAAACCATGTCTGTAAAATCTGATTTGATATAAAGTATCAAGGCTTTTGGAGAAGGGCATGGCAACCCACTCCAGTATTCTTGCCTGGAGAATTCCATGGACAGAGAAGCCTGATGGGGTACAGTCTGTGGAATTGCAAAGAGCTGGACACAACTGAGCAACGAGTGTGCACACACACATCCCCCCCAAGGATTTTATTCAGCCGAAGAGAAAGCAAACTCACCTTTACAATCACCATTCCTTTACTGTAATTTGTTATACTTGTATTAATTAAAGTACTTTTTTTTGACTGAAAGGAACAGAATTCAATCTTGATTTGCCTACTCAAAGAAAATGGAATTTTAAATGAGATTTTGGAATGTCAGTAAATCTAAAGGAAGATGGAATAGACAACAAGGAAATGGCAGAAGTCAGGGAAGCTGTAGGAAATGAAGCAGTCAGTATTCATGAACCCTTTTTTTAGGGCAGGAAATCAGCAGCATAATTGACTCCCATTCATTATATCCATCCCAAATTCTTGATAGAGACCTACTGATAGGTTAAATATTTGTTAGGAATCTGCCCCTAAGTCAGTTAGGGGTAGAGTTACATAATATTCAGTTCAGTTCAGTTTAGTCGCTCAGTCGTGTCCATAATACAAACAGAGTCAAAAAGAAAAGCAGCCCTTACAGAATGTTACTCATCTGAAGCATTAGCAAAATGTCTATGCTTTGTGTGGTGATTACGCCTCTCACTTCGCTCAAACAGCATTTAGGGTGTAGTATCACAGTGAAGCTCATTAACCACTGAACTCAAAGTTGAAAACATCCTTAGAATAAACTTCCTGGCTGCTATCATTACATAGGAAATTCAGGATCTCGTGTTGGAACCAAAATCCTTTTTTCTCTATATTTTTCATAGTTTCATATGCAAAAAATACTAGGGCCTCAAAAAGCAGAAGGTATTTTTATATTGTAATATTTACATACATTTATACCTCTTCCAGTCCTCTTGCCTGGAAAATGCCATGGACGGAGGAGCCTGGTGGGCTGCAGTCCATGGGGTCTCTAAGAGTCGCACACGACTGAGCGACTTCACTTTCACTTTTCACTTTCATGCACTGGAGAAGGAAATGGCAACCCACTCCAGTGTTCTTGCCTGGAGAATCCCAGGGACGGGGGAGCCTGGTGGGCTGCCGTCTATGGGGTCGCACAGAGTCGGACACAACTGAAGCGACTTAGTAGCAGCAGCAGCATACTTCTTCCAAACAAGTAAGCAAACAAAACCCAACAAAAATGAGAGGGGAAGATACAGTGAGTCAAGAATGAAAGCAGACAGAATAAATGATCAAACCTAAGGAGGCATCTTGTGACTATGTCAGTTGGCTCTAAGAAGCACCCTATTGTAGCTTTACTCTTGTTAAGTTAATATGCAATCCTAAATTGAGACTGTAACATCCATGTTTAAAATCATAGAAATATGTAAGCCATAAAGATGACATAGAAAATTGTCTCATTTTATAGATAAGAAAACAGTCTCAGAAAAAAGAATTGTATGCTAAGACTAAAGAGTTGCAACTGTAAGAGGAAGACTCCAGTTCAGACCTCCCACCCTAAATTCAGGGCTCTTTGAACTAGTTTCTAGTATGGTATTACAGTATTACAAGAGGATTCTATTCTGTCTGCTGTTGGAATCTTTTGGTAATAACTGGGGTTATTATACTGGGAAAAAATCCTGCTGCATTCTATAAAAGAGTAAGTTTTCTCCAAATAGATTCTCTATTTTATTTTTAGGATGAGTCTTTGCCTAGGAAGGTTGAAATTGTCAGTAATATCATTTTGATTAGTTTCATACTTGTAGTTGAGGACATTTTATATAGTTAAGTGTTATGACTAAGCTTATTGCCCTGAGATTTCAATTAGTAATTAATTTAAACATTATTTTTTCTGATGCCATCTGATCAAGTTTCAATTGATCCAAGTGCCTTTATTAATTTCTTTATTAAGTTTCTAATCCAAATACTTATTTAAGCAAAAATAGGAGCTGGCTATTTTTGAGTATCAGTCAGTTCAGTCAGTCAGTTCAGTCCCTCAGTCGTGTCCGACTCTTTGTGACCCCATGAATCGCAGCATTCCAGGCCTCCCTGTCCATCACAAACTCCCAGAGTTTACTCAAACTCATGCCCATCCAGTCAGTGATGACATCCAGCCATCTCATCCTCTGTCGTCCCCTTCTCCTCCTGCCCTCAATCCCTCCCAGCATCAGGGTCTTTTCCAATGAGTCAACTCTTCACATGAGGTGGCCAAAGTATTAGAGTTTCAGCTTCAGCGTCAGTCCTTCCAATGAACACCCAGGACTTATCTCCTTTAGGATGGACTGGTTGGATCTCCTTGCAGTCCAAGGGACTCTCAAGAGTCTTCTCCAACACCACAGTTCAAAAGCATCAAATTTTTGGTGCTCAGCTTTCTTCACAGTCCAATTCTCACATCCATACATGACCACTGCAAAAACCACAGCCTTGACTAGATGGACCTTTGTTGGCAAAGTAATGTCTCTGCTTTTTAATATGCTATCTAGGTTGGTCATAACTTTACTTTCAAGGAGTAAGCGTCTTTTAATTTCATAGCTGCAATCACCATCTGCAGTGATTTTGGAACCCCCCCAAAAAAAGTCTGACACTGTTTCCACTATTTCCCCATCTATTTCCCATGAAGTGATGGGACCAGATGCCATGATCTTAGTTTTCTGGATATTGAGCTTTAAGCCAACTTTTTCACTCTCCTCTTTCACTTTCATCAAGAGGCTTTTTAGTTCCTCTTCACTTTCTGCCATAAGGGTGGTGTCATCTGCATACCTGAGGTTATTGATATTTCTCCCAGCAATCTTGATTCCAGCTTGTGCTTCTTCCAGCCTAGCATTTCTCATGATGTACTCTGCATATAAGTTAAATAAGCAGGGTGACAGTATACAGCCTTGATGTACTTCTTTTCCTATTTGGAACCAGTCTGTTGTTCCATGTCCATTTCTAACTGTTGCTTCCTGATCTGCATACAGGTTTCTCAAGATGCAGGTCAGGTGGTCTGGTATTCCCATCTCTTGAAGAATTTTCCACAGTTTATTGTGATCCACACAGTCGAAGGCTTTGGCATAGTCAATAAAGCAGAAATAGATGTTTTTCTGGAACTCTCTTGCTTTTTTGATGATCCAGTGGATGTTGGCAGTTTGATCTCTGGTTCCTCTGCCTTTTCTAACACCGGCTTGAACATCTGGAAGTTCACAGTTCATGTATTGCTGAAGCCTGGCTTGGAGAATTTTGAGCAATACTTTACTATCGTGTGAGATGAGTACAATTGTGCGGTAGTTTGAGCATTCTTTGGCATTGCCTTTCTTAGGTATTGGAATGAAAACTGACCTTTTCCAGTCCTGTGGCCACTGCTGCATTTCCAAATTTGCTGGCATATTGAGTGCAGCACTTTCATAGGATCATCTTTCAGGATTTGAAATAGCTCAACTGGAATTCTAGCACCTCCAGTAGCTTTATTCGTAGTGATGCTTCCTAAGGCCCACCTGACTTCACATTCCAGGATGTCTGGCTCTGGCTCTATGTGAGTAATCACACCATCGTGATTATCTGGGTCATGAAGATCTTTTTTGTACAGTTCTTCTGTGTATTCTTGCCACCTCTTCTTAATATCTTCTGCTTCTGTTAGGTCCATACAATTTCTGTCCTTAATTATACTCATCTTTGCATGAAATATTCCCTTGGTATCTCTAATTTTCTTGACGAGATCTTTAATCTTTCCCATTCTGTTGTTTTCCTCTATTTCTTTGCATTGATTGCTGAGGAAGGCTTTCTTATCTCTCCTTGCTATTCTTTGGAACTCTGCATTCAAATGGGAATATCTTTCCTTTTCTCCTTTACTTTTCACTTCTCTTCCTTTCACAGCTATTTGTTAGGCCTCCTCAGACAACTATTTTGCCTTTTTGCATTTGTTTTCCATGGGGATGATCTTGATCCCTGTCTCCTGTACAATGTCACGAACCTCTGTCCATAGTTCATCAGGCACTCTGTCTATCAGATCTAGTCCCTTAAATCTATTTCTCACTTACACTGTATAGTAATAAGGGATTTGATTTAGGTCACACCTGAATGGTCTAACGGTTTTCCCTACTTTCTTCAATTTAAGTCTCAATTTGGCAATAAGGAGTTCATGATCTGAGTCACAGTCAGCTCCTGGTTTTGTTCTTGCTGACTGTATAGAGCTTCTCCATCTTTGGCTGCAAAGAATATAATCAATTTTATTTCGGTGTTGACCATCTGGTGATGTACATGAGTAGAGTCTTCTCTTGTGTTGTTGGAAGAGGGTGTTTGCTATGACCATTTCATTCTCTGGGCAAAACTCTATTAGCATTTGCCCTGCTTCATTCCATACTCCACAGTCAAATTTGCCTGTTAGTCCAGGTGTTTCTTGACTTCCTACTTTGCATTCCAGTCCCCTATAATGAAAAGGACATCTTTTGGGGGTGTTAGTTTTAAAAGGTCTTTTAGGTCTTCATAGAACTGTTCAACTTCAGCTTCTTCAGCGTTACTGGTTGGGGCATAGGCTTGGATTACCGTGATATTGAATGGTTTGCCTTAGAAATGAACAGAGATTATTCTGTCATTTTTGAGATTGCATCTAAGTACTGCATTTCAGACTCTTTTGTTGACCATGATGGCTACTCCATTTTCTAAGGGACTCCTGCCCACAGTAGTAGATACAATGGTCATCTGAGTTAAATTCACCCATTCCAGTTCATTTTAGTTTGCTGATTCATAGAATGTCGACATTCATTCTTGCCATCTCCTGTTTGACCACTTCCAGTTTGCCTTGATTCATGGACCTAACATTCCAGGTTCCTATGCAATATTGCTCTTTATAACATTGGACCTTGTTGCTTCTATCACCAGTCACACCCACAACAGGGTATTGTTTTTGCTTTGGCTCCATCCCTTCATTCTTTCTGGAGTTATTTCTCCACTGATCTCCAGTAGCATATTGGGCACCTACCGACCTGGGGAGTTCCTCTTTCAGTATCCTATCATTTTGCCTTTTCATACTGTTTATGGGGTTCTCAAGGCAAGAATACTGAAGAGGTTTGCCATTCCCTTCTCCAGTGGACCACATTCTGTCAGACCTCTCCACCATGACCTTGGGTGGCCCCACACGGCATGGCTTAGTTTCATTGAGTTAGACACAAATGTGGTCCTGTGATCAGATTGGCTAGTTTTCTGTGATTATGGTTTCAGTGTATCTGCCCTCTGATGCCCTCTCACAACACCTACCGTCTTACTTGGGTTTCTCTTACTTTGGACGTGGGGTATCTCTTCACGGCTGCTCCAGCAAAGCGCAGCCGCTGCTCCTTACCTGGGAGGCGGGGTATCTCCTCACGGCCGCCCCTTCTGACCTTGAACGTGGAGTGGCTCCTCTCGGCCCTCCTGTGCCCACGCAGCCGCCACTCCTTGGACGTGGGGTTGCTGGATGGTATCAGTTAAAATAAGTGAAAGGGAAAATAACATGTGTCCCCAACAGAACATTGCCAGACTCCTGACACACAGGAACTGTTTATAAAACATTTTCCTAAATGGAATTAAAAATTTGGATTTCATACTGACCAATATTAGTATTATTTGGACAACTTTTTAAGGCCTAATTGACTCCAGTTAAGTTCAACAGCAGAAATAATAGCACCATGAATCTTCAAACTGGCGATTGAATCAATATGTATTTATATCTATACTAGGAAGCCATAATTCATTCTCATTGGATGCCAGTTAATGAGATGTTTTGTCTTGGTGAGCTTCTCCATATAAACTGTGTTTTTAATCTAACTTAAATGAGAAAGCCAATTTCCCATGCTTCCCTGGGATTTTGCCTAGAGACAAATTCCTTTAAAACCTCAAGTTCCTTTGCTGCATTGCTTTAATGATGTTCTTTTATTAAAATGCTCATGAAAATTTTAAAAACTAAGACAGTCATATTTATACTTATAAAAACATGTAAAAAAAGATAAACATATGTAACTCCAATGTGCAGCATATTTGTCTGTCTCTCCCTCTGTCACCACAATTTGCTGAGCAGTTTGAAGAAAATTTGTGATCTGCACTGCACCCTGCAGAGACCTAACATCATCCTGCTGTTTCTTCAATAGTAAACAGTAAACTCTGCTTGGGTTTCCCAAACAATTATAAGATAATTAAGCTTAGCGCTTTAGGGATGAGTTCAGAACTAGAACTGACCTCTTCTTGGCTAAATAGTGCTCTGAGGGCAAAACAATTATAGAAGATCATTTTAACACTCCTCCTCCCGCCACCCCCCACCCCCCCCCCCAGTACACACACACACAAACAGAGTAATCTGCGTCCTTTGTAATAGTATCTATAAAAAAAGTACTGCCATTTTTTTTTTCATGGATTAAATGTTTTGTAGATCAAAAGCCTTTCTAATTACAAATGAGAAGAAATAGAAATACATTTCTTAAGACATGGTGGCATACATGAAACCTTTCACTGAGTAAAATCAGAACACTAGAAGCCAGCAGAAACTTATCAAAATGCACTCACCTGGAGAACATACAAGAAACAAGCAGTAGGGGAAAGAAAAAAAGTCTCTAGAGACCCTCCAGTCATTCCATCTCTTAGTTTCTTCTGCTTCTTCGGCTCTGTGTTTTGGTGAACAGGAAGTAGATGGAAGAACTTGCCCTCATACGCCTCTTCTAAAAGAGGCAAAATCACATACTCTGGATAGATGCACATTCAGGACATACGGGACTTCTAGAAGGGAGACTGTTGGGAATTCCCTGGCTGTCCACTGGTTAGGACGCTGAGCTTTCATTGCTTTTCATGGAGGTTTAGTTCTGATCAGGGAGCTAAGATCCCTGAAGCCATGTGGTACAGCCCAGAAAAAAATAAAAGGGTAACTATTTTTAATCTCTCCTTACTTGCCTACCCTTGAATTAGCAGGACTTTATACAATATAAACTCAAAACTGAATTTTATCTCAACATGTTTATATATCTGTAAAATGAGGCCGGTATCCTTCTCATAGGAATTTGTAAGAATTAAACAATATATGTATGTAAAAGTGTTTATTGAGTTTCTGAGGATAAAGTATTTGAAATGTGTTGAATGAATTAGTTCTATCATTAAATTTTTAAAAATATCTGTGGAAGTTAGGATTAAGACAAGGCACACATGGTCCTTGTATATCCTGGTACTGAATTTAGATTTTGATTCCAAGATAAATTTGAAGTCATTGAAGGGTTTTAAGTGAGGAAGAGAGGTAAGATGATTTGACTTACATTTTCAAAAGATCACCTTGATGGATCTGTGGTAAACTCCTTGAATAATAGCAAGAAATTGACAGGAAACAATTGATGAGGCTCTTGGAACTGTCAGATGAGAAATGATGATGATTTAGGCCAACTGGTATTGGAGTAGATCAAGTGATGTTTAAATAAGAATACTTAGTTACAGATTGGGTGGAAGTTTTTGGAAAGATGCTGGGTAACAGGAAACAATTTAGAATGAAATTCAAACTTTGCTGTTAGCAACTGGGAGGACATAGAAATGTCATTTTAAAGTATGAAGAAAAATTAGATTGTGTAAGAAATGTGCTGGCACATTTCATTAAAATTTTGGAGACACAATTTAGATCACCTTCTCATATCATGCAGTCAAAGAAGTTCCAGAGAGATTATTGCACTGACCAAGGAAAGCCTTAGAACCAAATTTAATAGAATAAAGTGCAGATAAAAATGTATCTTATTTTTGTGTGAGGAATTTCTAATCTCAGAAAAAGTTAAAGAATAAATAAATTGGGAAAATGGAAACATTTGAACACAAATATCTGAAAACTTTTCAGTACCAAAATAAATGGTGAATAATATAGAATGGGGTTTCCTGGTGACTGAGATGGTGAAGAGTCAGCCTTCAGTGCAGGAGACCTGGGTTCAATACCTGGGTCAGGAAGATCCCCTAGAGAAGGGAATGGCAACCCACTCCAGTATTCTTGCCTGGAGAATTCCATGGACAGAGGAGCCTGGTGGGCTACAGTCCATGGGGGTCACAACGTGTCGGACATGACTGAGCGACTAACAAACACAAACACACAAATATATAATAATAATATAATTAGCTTAAAAATGCAAATGACAGGAAGGAAAAATTAGCAATATAATTCTTGAAAGAGGATTGCTATTTCATATTTATCAAGGATAAATTGGAAGGGTAAAGCAGACAATTTTAATAAAGCTAAAGACTAAGTATACAGGAGGGAAGAGCTAACACAAAGCTTTTTATATAATAGTTACAAATGAATATTGGAAGCCTGAAACTGGAGTGATCTGAGCAAGAAGAGACACATTAAAATGTATAAATTTTATCAAAAGGTCAGCAGAATAATAATCAAAGATGCTTATATGACTAAGAAAAATCTTGGCTACAAAGCAGAGGGTGGTTTTATGTGGTCAAGACCAGAAACAAAAAATTTGGTTAGAATCATACAGGAACCAAATTCTTTTAAAAAGTTATAAAAATAACAGGCTATAATCACTTGGTGGAATAAGGGATGCTATTACAAATGACTCCTAGGAAGTTGTGCCATTCCTGAGAGTTCTTTTATAACCTTCATTTATATCTAGAAAGTAGTTTTGTTCTCTGCTTACAAAAAACGTCTTTCATGATACAGTTTTTTGTGTTGTGTTCTCCGCTTGCTCCCACCCTCTCTATTTTTAGCTAAATGTCTTTTTAGCTAAAGTGCTTTAGACTTTATGCCTCATTTTATGATTGTGAAATTAAAATTGCTGACTTTTAGGGATAAGTGCCTATATTTGATTCTGGTTGTTAAAAATGTGAGTCAAATCTTTGACCTAGTAAACTCTTTCGTGGGACTTTATCACACTTAAATAATCCAAAAGCAAATAAAGAAGACTACCTGAAACAAAAGAATAATAAATGATGAATTGAGTAACATAATATGTTCTGTATCACAATAAAATAAAATAGCCATTAGAATGACTATCATAAAGAATATAGCAACAAGAATATTCTGATGAGTCATTTTAAGCAAGAGTATAACTGTGTATCTAAACTATGGCTTAAGCATTGTAAAAATAATATGTATTTGGGGACCAGGTCTGGATAGGTGCAATACAAATGAAAACAGTTTGATTCACAGAGGTGATCAATTAGTGGTTCTCAAACTATAGTGTGCAAATGAATCAGCTAAAATTCTTCTTCAAAATTCCCATTTCTAGGCCCACCCTGCGATTTATATTCAGTTACTCCTAAGAGAGACTTCAGATAAAGCATTCTCAAATAATTCTGAGGCAGGCCATAAGTAGTTCTCCGTTGGGGACACTGTGACAGGATCAGGGGTGATTTAAAGGATTTATAATCACAGTATTAAAATTCACCTGTGTGCTTATATTGTTTGCCCCACAAATGAAATACATTGCACTGGTATTTCCTAGTCAAAATATGATAGACTAAATTATACACATGCATGTGCTAAGTCACTTCAGTTGTGTCCAACTCTTCATGACTCCATGGACTGTAGCCTGCCAGGCTCCTCTGTCCATGGGATTCTGCAGGCAAGGATACTAGAGTGGGTTGCCATGCCCTCCTCCAGGGATCTTCCTGATGCAGAGATCAAAAGCGAGTCTCTTAGAGCTCCTGCATTGCAGCCTGATTCTTTACCAGTGAGTAACTAGGGTAGCTCAGATTATACACAGTTGATGTGTGATATTATGATATGAAGTGAAGTGAAGTGAAAGTCGCTCAGTCATGTCTGACTCTTTGTGACCCCATGGACTATATAGTCCATGGAATTCTCCAGCTGGAGTGGGTAGCCTTTCTCTTCTCCAGGGGATCTTCCCAACCCAGCAGTTAAACCCAGGTCTCCCGCATTGCAGGTGGATTCTTTACCAGCTGAGCCACAAGGGAAGCCCGAGAAAACTGGAGTGGGTAGCCTATCCCTTCTCCAGTGGATCTTAACTGGGGTGGCCCAATTTATACACAGTTGATGTATAATATTGTGATATATACATGCATATTTCTGATCCACATTAACCATTTTTTATTACCGTGTCTGTGGGACTCTATTTTTCCCTATCTACTCCCTGGAATAGACTGACTCAATTTGCTAACTTTCTGCTATTCAGTTCTCAGTATTGATCAGGGTAAATGATAGATTTACATAAATTTGTTGTTTGACAAAGACCTTTAATGATAATTCTCTAATGGAGGAGGATCAGAGTTAAGCCCGCTGCCATGGATTCAGTATTCACATTTCTAGGTGAGCCTATACTTAGCTGCATCTCAGCTGTCCTCCTGCCTCCTCAAACCTGATTTCATTTACCCTATTGAAGCAGATCCCATCTATGAACCAACACACATATTCTTGCACTACTGTATTCTTGCTGGCACTCTCCCTAGTGAGCTGAATTGCCTCTCTTGGAAATTCTAGTTAGCTTCCTGCTTTAAAGGGACTTATCAGTAGGAAGCATAGCTGTAGCTTGCTATGATTAATTAATGATTGCTACCTAAATGACTTCTGTACTTAAAACTGTGGCTGGCATATACTTAGAAAGTATACAACAAAGATTAGGGTTATCCACTGCATATGCTGGTCTGTGTTGATACTAACCCCAACCATCTCCATATCTACATTGGATACTTGAAGTGTTAGTCACTCAGTCGTGTCCAACTCTTTGTGACCCCCCATGGACTGCAGCCCACCGGGTCGCTTTGTCATGGCATTCTCCAGACAAGAATACTGGAGTGGGTTGCCATTTCCTTCTCCAGGGGATCTTCCCCACCCAGGGATCAAACTTGGGTCTCCCACGTTGCAGGCAGACTCTTTACTAACTGAGCCATCAGGAAAGCTTTGGATACTTGAACTGGACTTTAAGTAAGTTAACCGCTATGGCTTCATGAATGGCCTACACTTCCAACTTCTTCTGGTCCCTGTTTCATCTTTCTCACTATCTACTCATAGGAATGAAATTTCAGCAAGTGTTTATACCCAGTGTTATCATATTTATAATGATTATACTAGAAAATATATGCAATTTCTAAGTAGACTTAGTCACATTAATAATTTTCCCCACGTGTAGTATACAAATTAGCTCTGTATTGAAAAGAAGGAAGAAGGCGCAATACTATGTCAGGAGCTTGGCATACATAATTAGGTTTACCTCATAACAATTCCATAATACATGAAGAAAGTGAACCTTGTAGATAATAGAAGTTTTAATGAAGTGACAGAGACATGATTTCAAATCATATCTGGCTAGAATGCTTTTTTTTTTGCAACTATACTACATTGCTAGTCAATCCGTCTGATTTGTTGAATTTAGTAAGTAAAAACAAATCACTTAGAAGGAAAAGTTTATTGCTAACAGCATGATGTCAGAGAAGCCAAGCTGTTGAATTAAGGTTTTTAGCTTGTGTATTAAAAATTTTTTCTAGGAATGCTTATCTTAACTATCAGGCTATTATATAACTTTAGATTTTTATCAAGTCCAAAAATAATGAAAGAGAAAAGAAAAATGAGATTTTATATGCTATGGACAAATTCTTGACATAAAATTAATGTGCAGGGCAAATGAGGAGCTGAGCAAAAATGATTAACTGCTCATTAAAATTTACCTTGGTATTAAAGTATGTCAAGGGCATATAGTTCTGAAGCCTATCGGACAAAACTAAGAGTGTGAGAAAAATAAGAAATGGCCATGAGGTCATTTTTTTGTTCTGTTCTGTGAACTTAATAGCCATGAGAACCATTACATAATGACTGACACAATGATACAGATCAAAAATGAACAATGCAGCAATGCAAATTAAGAGACTAGTATTGGTTTGACTTGGATAGGAATAATGAATAAGCAAGGTCAGATCATGTGAGAATTCTTATTGTATTTAAGAGCTCTAATAAGAGTTTTAAACAGAAATTATAGCTTGTATTTTAAAGATGTCAGTACATTTTTAATTAAAATGCTCACAGAGACAAAGATAACACATACAAATAATTCTGAGAATTAAGGATGTGTGTCAATCATTGGAAAGGGACCCGGAGGAGTTTACATGAACCACTAGAACTAGATAAAACTGGATTGGCAAATACAATTATAACCTATGTATTAATTCCTGGTGGAAGGAAGTGGATATTGAGGAGAATAGGAAATCAGTGTAAAATATGGTTTTATTCCTTCCAACATAAGTTGGAGACTTTAGATTAAAACAACCCAAACAACTAAAGATTTACCTATGGGTATGCTTTCTTTACAGCTAGAATCAGGGCCACAGGCCACCCACCACTGTCCCTCATCAATATCTCTCTTTTTGCCACATTGATGTATGTGCAGAGAGAGAGAAGTATAGTATTGATATAAATAATGCTAAAGATTGTAGGCTTTTATGTATTCTGATGGGAATAGAGCCACAGATACATTTTTACCTCATCTTCATTTGTTGATGTACTGAAACTGAGACAATCTTCATTTATATCAATTCAGTTTTCTCAATTTAATGTACTTTTAACTCTTATCTTTTATTTTGACATTTCTTACATAGAAGTACTATACATTTCATGCTTATTTATTTTTAATTATATGTTAAACATTTTATTCATAATTATCAAGCTGATATTGTTACTATGGAGGAAACGTATTACTATTTAAATCAGAAAACCATGGTGAGAATTTGGACTAGAACAGAGAATTGATTAATAGACTCAATGATTCAATCAAATAATGCCTTTACCTAAGTAGGAGTTAAAATGCTAATGGCTTGAACATTAGGTAATGATATAGCTAAAATCTAGGAACAAAGACCTTGTGATCACTTCCTTCTACAAGTTACAAGATTCCCATTGCTGATTTTAATTTAAATTAAGTATACCCCATTATTGTCACAGACAAGAATCTGGTCCTGTCACAGCCAGTATTCCTATTCATTAGGAAACCTCAGCAAAATCTAAAAAGTCAAACCCCAAAACTTGCAAACTTCATTTAGAAATTTGAATGACACAAGTATTTCCTGTTAGTAAATTTCTTTTTTTTTTTCCATTTATTTTTATTAGTTGGAGGCTAATTACTTTACAATATTTTAGTGGTTTTTGCCATACATTGACATGAATCAGCCACGGATTTACATGTATTGCCCATCCCAATCCCCCCTCCCACCTCCCTCTCCACCCGATCCCTCTGGGTCTTCCCAGTGCACCAGGCCTGAGCACTTGTCTCATGCATCCAACCTGGGCTAGTGATCTGTTTCACCCTTGATAATATACATGTTTCGATGCTGTTCTCTCGAAACATCCCACCCTCGCCTTCTCCCACAGAGTCTAAAAGTCTGTTCTGTACATCTGTGTCTCTTTTTCTCTTTTGCATATAGGGTTATCATTACCATCTTTCTAAATTCCATATATATGTGTTAGTATACTGTATTGGTCTTTATCTTTCTGGCTTACCTCACTCTGTATAATGGGCTCCAGTTTCACCCATCTCATTAGAACTGATTCAAATGAATTCTTTTTAATGGCTGAGTAATATTCCATGGTGTATATGTACCACAGCTTCCTTATCCATTTGTCTGCTGATGGGCATCTAGGTTGCTTCCATGTCCTGGCTATTATAAACAGTGCTGTGATGAACGCTGGGGTGCAAGTGTCTCTTTCAGATCTGGTTTCCTCGGTGTGTATGCCCAGAAGTGGGATTGCTGGGTCATATGGTAGTTCTATTTCCAGTTTTTTAAGAAATCTCCACACTGTTTTCCATAGCGGCTGTACTAGTTTGCATTCCCACCAACAGTGTAAGAGGGTTCCCTTTTCTCCACACCCTCTCCAGCATTTATTGCTTGTAGACTTTTCGATAGCAGCCATTCTGACCGGCGTGTAATGGTACATCATTGAGGTTTTGATTTGCATTTCTCTGATAATGAGTGATGTTGAGCATCTTTTCATGTGTTTGTTAGCCATCTGTATGTCTTCTTTGGAGAAATGTCTGTTTAGTTCTTTGGCCCATTTTTTGATTGGGTCATTTGTTTTTCTGGAATTGAGCTGCAGGAGTTGCTTGTATATTTTTGAGATTAATCCTTTGTCTGTTGCTTCATTTGCTATTTTTTTCTCCCAATCTGAGGGCTGTCTTTTCACCTTGCTTATAATTTCCTTTGTTGTGCAAAACCTTTTAAGTTTCATTAGGTCCCATTTGTTTATTTTTGCTTTTATTTCCAATATTCTGGGAGGTGGGTCATAGAGGATCCTGCTGTGATTTATGTCAGAGAGTGTTTTGCCTATGTTCTCCTCTAGGAGTTTTATAGTTTCTGGTCTTACATTTAGATCTTTAACCCATTTTGAGTTTATTTTTGTGTATGGTGTTAGAAAGTGTTCTCGTTTCATTCTTTTACAAGTGGTTGACCAGTTTTCCCAGCACCACTTGTTAAAGAGGTTGTCTTTTTTCCATTGTATATTCTTGCCTCCTTTGTCAAAGATGAGGTGTCCATAGGTTCGTGGATTTATCTCTGGGCTTTCTATTCTGTTCCATTGATCTATATTTCTGTCTTTGTGCCAGTACCATACTGTCTTGATGACTGTGGCTTTGTAGTAGAGTCTGAAGTCAGGCAGGTTGATTCCTCCAGTTCCATTCTTCTTTCTCAAGATTACTTTGGCTATTCAAGGTTTTTTGTATTTCCATACAAATTGTGAAATTCTTTGTTCTAGTTCAGTGAAAAATACCGTTGGTAGCTTGATAGGGAATGCATTGAATCTATAGATTGCTTTGGCTTCACAGCTGAATTCTACCAAAAATTTAGAGAAGAGCTTACACCTATCTTACTCAAACTCTTCCAGAAAATTGCAGAAGATGGTAAACTTCCAAACTCATTCTATGAGGCAACCATCACCCTAATTCCAAAACCAGACAAAGATGCCACAAAAAAAGAAAACTACAGGCCAATATCACTGATGAACATAAATGCAAAAATCCTTAACAAAATTCTAGCAAACAGAATCCAACAACATATTAAAAAATTCATACATCATGACCAAGTGGGCTTTATCCCAGGAATGCAAGGATTCTTTAATATCCACAAATCAATCAATGTAATACACCACATTAACAAATTGAGAGATAAAAACCATATGATTATCTCAATCAATGCAGAAAAAGCCTTTGACAAAATTCAACATCCATTTATGATTAAAACTCTCCAGAAAGCAGGAATAGAAGGAACATACCTCAACATAAGAAAAGCTATATATGACAAGCCCACAGCAAGCATTACCCTCAATGGTGAAAAATTGAAAGCATTTCCCCTGAAATCAGGAACAAGACAAGGGTGCCCACTCTCACCACTACTATTCAACATAGTGTTGGAAGTTCTGGCCACAGCAATCAGAGCAGAAAAAGAAGTAAAAGGACTCCAGATAGGAAAAGAAGAAGTGAAACTCTCACTGTTTGCAGATGACATGATCCTCTACATAGAAAACCCTAAAGACTCTACCAGAAAATTATTAGAGCTAATCAACGAATATAGTATAGTTGCAGGATATAAAATTAACACACAGAAATCCCTTGCATTCTTATACACTGACAATGAGAAAACAGAAAGAGAAATTAAGGAAACAATACCATTAACCATTGCAACAAAAAGAATAAAATACTTAGGAGTATATCTACCTAAAGAAACAAAAGACTTATACATAGAAAACTATAAAACACTGATGAAAGAAATCAAAGAGGACACAAACAGATGGAGAAATATACCGTGTTCATGGATTGGAAGAATCAATATTGTCTAAGTAAGTAAATTTCTATTCATCCAGGAAACCTAGAAGTGAGACTATAGCAGTTTGAGGAAATCAGAATTATATAGTTTTTAGTTAAAAAATAAACTAGTATTCAAGGTATCTACAGACAATGAAGTCAGTGTATTAAATGTTCCAAGATTTTTGACCCAAAATATTCAAAGTAGCTTCACATTACACAAGGTCATTCCCTGAGTAACACTTGGAGTAACACTTAAAGTCAGAGGAAGCTGAAATTTCTAAATAACTGTGAGGAAATGAGAAAAATCAACAGATACTAATCCCTTGAGTTCATTGGTGTCTGCCTCACCCCTGCCTATGATAGGACTTTAAGGAAAGCAAATATAGACCAAGAAAAATGATAGGTACTGAGAGTGAGTTGGAGCTATCACTAGAAAAATTAAACCCATCCTAATCTAAAAATACTAAAAATGGAAGCAAGGCAAAAATAAGCAATTATGAGCATGATTAAAACAAATAAAATAATAGAAAGTATCAGAAATGAAATAGAAAATCTCTGCAAAGCAATAAAATATATAAAGAGGACCAAATGGAGATTTTAAAACTGAAAATTTTAACATTGAAATATAAAAACTCAGTGGATGAGTTTACAGTACTATGGAAGAGAAAGAGGGGAAAAAAATCAATGAATTGTGTCCAAATAACCCAGAAATTACCCAGTCTGAATAGCAGAGAGAAAAATAAACCAGAGATAGAAAAAAGAAGAGATGCCAAGGCCAAGGGACCTGTGGGTCTTTAACCAAAAGTCTAACAGTTGTACCATCAGAGTCCCAAAATGAGATGAGAAAGAGAGCAGGGTAGGAAGAATACACAAAAGAATAATGGCTTTAAACTTTCCAGTTTGGCAGAACAGATGACCCACAGATTCAAGAGCTGAATGAACTCCAAACACAGAATAAACTCAAACAATTTGTACTAAATTCATCATACTCAACCATCTGAAAACTAAGGAAGAAAAAGCTTAAAAGCAATGAAAAAGGAAAGACACCAAGTTCTGAAAGAATGTCAACCTATATATTATATCCAATGAATATATCTTTTAGAAATGAAGAGGAAATCAAGACATTCTCAGATAAAGGAAAACTAAAAGACTGGTATGCTGGGAAAGATTGAAGGCAGGAAGAGAAGGGGATAACAGAGGATGAGATGGTTGGATGGCATCACCGACTCAATGGACATGAGTTTGAACAAGCTCCAGGAGATGGTGAAGAACAGGGAAGCCTGGTGTGCTGCAACCCATGGGGTCACAAAGAGTTAGACACAACCAAGTGACTAAAGAATGAAAGGAACTTACCACCAGTAGACTTAAAGAATGACTAAAGTCCTGTGAACAGAAAGAAATGATGAAAGGGAACTTGGGGACATCAGGAAGAGGAAGAAGAGCAGAGAAAGTCAAGGCATTGGTGAATACAATAGACTTTCCTTCTCTTCTTGAGTTTTCTAAGTTATGTTAAACTGTAGAGGTAAATACTATCATCTGTCTTATGTGATTTTAAATGTATGTAGAGGAAATATTTAAGACAATTATATCATAAGCAGAAGATAAAAAGATGTAAAAGAAAATAAGGTTTTTATATATTACTTGAGAGATAAAATTATATTATCAGTAGACTGTGATAAATTATATGTATATAATATAATATCTAGAACAATAATCAAAATAACTACAAGAGATTACAAGAGATACACTAAAAAACACTACAGAGAAATAGAGATACACTATGCACTAAATAAAAATGTAAAATTATTCAGTTTATATTAAAAAATTATTCAATTATCCTACAGAAAGGCAGGACAAAAGCCACACAGAAACTTAAACAAAATTAAAGTGGCCAACTTCTGCCTCAACGTGTCAGTTATTACGTTAAATGCAAATGGTCTAAATACACCAATAAAAGACTGAGATTGGCAGAGTGAATTTAGTAATGTGTCCCAACAATGTGCTCTCTACAAGACATTAAATATAACAACATAGGTAGGTTGAAAATGAAAGGATGGAAAAAGCTACATCATACAAACATCAGACAGAGGAAAGCAGGAGTGGCTGTGTTAATTGACTTCAGAGCAAAGAAAATTACCAGACATAGAGAGATACTGTATAATAAAAGAATTAATCCACTAAGAAGATTTCACAACCCTAGGTGCATCAAACAGCAGAGCTGCCAAATATGTCCAGAAATAATTGCTAGAACTTAAAGGAAATATCTGCAAACCTGCAATTATAGTTGGAGATTTCAACATCCTATATTGACAATTGATAGAACATATAAACAGAAAATCAAGCAGGATATAGAAGAACCAAATAACAAAATTAACTGACAGTATGTAATTGACACTGATGGGATATTCCATTCAACAAAGCTGAATATAACTTCTTTTCAAATGTCCGCTGGACTTTTACCAAATAGATTATAACCTGGCTATAAAACAAATCTCAGCAAATTTTTAAAAAAATTAAAAATATAGAGTATGTTCAGTGACTACATAGAAGCCAGCTGAAATCCATTATAGAAAATAACAGGAAAATCTCCAAACACAGTGCATTTCTAAATAATTCATGGGCCAAAAAAGGAATCTCAAGGTAAATTTTAAAGTTAAATGGATTTAAAATAAAAATATAAAAGCCTAAAATTTGTGTAGCAAACTCAACAGCAGAAAAAGAAAAACAAACAAACAACAAAACAAAAAATTCAATTTAAAAACTGGCAAAGGGCTTGGCTAGCCATTTCTCAAAGAAGATATACAAATAGCCAACAACCATATAAAAAGATGCTTAGTATCAGTAATCACTGTGCTCAGTCATTAAGTTGTGTCCAACTCTGTTATAGCCTGTGAGGCTCCTCTGTCCATGAGATTTCCCAGGCAAGAATACTATAGTGGGTTGCCATTTCCTTCTCCAGATCTTCCCAACCTAGGGATCAAACCTACGTCTCCAGCTTGGCAGCCAGATTCTTTACCACTGTACTAACTAGAAAGCTTCACATTAAAACACAAGAAGATACTGCTTCATACCCCTTAAGATGGCTATTATCAAACAAATAGAAAATAACAGTTCCTGGCAAGGTTGTAAAGAAATTGGAATGCCTGTGCATTGCTGGTGGGAATGTAAATGGCGCAGCTGCTATGGAAAGTGGTATGGTTGTTCCTCAAGAAACTGAACATAGATTCGCCATATAATCCAGTAATTCTACTTTTGGGTATATACCCAAAATAAGTAGAAGTATGAACTCCAAGTGATGGGGCCAGATGCCATGATCTTAGTTTTTTGAAAGTTGAGTTTTAAGCCAGCTTTTTCACTCTCCTCTTTCACCTTCAAGAGGCTCTTTAGTTCCTCTTTGCTTTCTGCCATTAGGGTAGTGTCATCTGCATATCTGAGGTTATTGATATTTCTCAACACAATCTTGATTCCAGCTTGAGCTTCATCCAGCCCGGCATTCCACATGATGTACTCTGCATATAAGTTAAATAAGCAGGGGGACAATGCTAATGGCAGAAAGGGAAGAGGAACTAATGAGCTTCTTGATGAAGGTGAAAGAGTAGAGTGAAAAAACTGGCTTAAAACTCAATATTCAAAAAGTGAAGATCATGGCATCCAGTCCCATCACTTCATGGCAAATAAATGGGGGGGAAATGGAAACAGTAACCAACTTTATTTTCTTGGGCTCCAAAATCACTGCAGACAGTGACTGTAGCCATGAAATTAAAAGACTCTTGCTCCTTGGAAGATAAACTATGACAAACCTAGATAGCGCATTAAAAAAGCAGAGACATCACTTTGCCAACAAAGGTCTATGTAGACAAAGCTATGGTTTTCCCAGTAGTCATCTACAGTTGTGAGAATTGGACCATAAAGAAGGCTGAGCACTGAAGAATTGATGCTTTTGAACTGTGGTGCTGGAGAGGACTCTTGAGAGTCCCTTGAACAGCAAGGAGATCATCAAACCAGTCAATCCTAAAGGAAATCAGTTGTGAATGTTCATTGGAAGGACTGGTGCTGAAGCTAAAGCTCTAATACATTGGCCACCTGATGCTAAGAGCCTTCTCATTGGAAAAGTCTGATGCTGGCAAAGATTGAGGCCAGCAGGACGAGGGGATGACAGAAGATGAGATGGTTGGATGGTATCACCAATTCAATGGACTTGAGTTTGAGCAAACTCCGGGAGATTGTGATGGACAAGGAAGCCTGGTGTGCTGCAGCACTCACAAAGACTCATACACAACTGAGCAACTTAACAATAATGGACTCCAGAAGATATTTGTATACTATGTTCATACCTGCATTATTTATAATAGCCAAAATATGGGAGCAATTTATGTGTTCATCTCCAGATGAATGGGTTAGTAAATCGTGGTATGTAGATACAATGGAATATTATTCAACTTTTAAAGGGAAGAACATTCTGGCACTTGCTACAACATGGATGAACCTTGAAAACATTATGCTAAGTGAAATAAGCCAGTCAAAAAATGACAAATATCGTACAATTCTACTTATATGAAGTATTCTGAATAGTTAAATTCATGGAGACAGAAGGTAGAATGGTGATTTTCAGGGACTGTGGGGAATGAGCAATTAAGAGTTATTATTTTTTGGGTACAGAGTTTCAGTTTGGGAAAAAGAAAAAGTTCTAAAGGTAGATGGTGGTGGTGGTTGCAGAACATTATGAATAATGCCATGGAATTTTAGTCCTAGAAATGGGTAAAATGGTAAATTTTATGAAATGTATATTTTATCACAACTACAAAAATGTGGGACATAGCTAAAGTAGTGATGAGAGGAAATTTTATAGCACCAATTGCGCACATTAGAAAAGACGAATATCTCAAATCATTAATGTGAGAATCCATCTCAGCAGTATAGAAAAAGAGCAAAATAATCCCAGAGCATGCAGAAAGGGACAAGTAATAAAGATAAAAGCAGGAATCAATGAAATTGAAGAAGAAAAAAAATGAGATATTTAACAAAGCAAAGAGCTAGTTCTTTGAAGAGTTCAATATTATTGACAGTTAAGGCTGACAAAGGAAAAAGAAAGACTCAAATCACCAATATGAAGAATGAAACATAGTATATCACTACCAACTTGCCCAAATATATATCAAGTACTCTATTTGAGACATATTAAATTTCACACAAATCTTGGAACTCCCAAGTTATCAAGTAGGCACTGGGATTTAGGTATCTTGGTGTACAGGAACTCTCGTTGAAACCTGCCTTAGTGGCTCAAAAAAGGGTTTTGGAAATTTACCATGTGACAATGCCTCTTTCATCTGAGAACAGACAGACCTGATTAAACTATTATGTGGAATACATTGGACATCCAGGCTTAGTGTATTTCATCCCATGAACGTATTTAAGTCATAACAAGAAATACAATGAGAGCATATCAGTTTCCTTACATATTTTTTATTATGTCATGAACATTGCTGCATGATTGCCACTTTATAATAGCTCCATTAGAGAATCAGCCACCTCTACATCCCAAGTGATGTCATTGTTGTCATTGGATATAAATGAAGGAAGGTCACCCATAGAAGAAACGACTTATAAGGTTGTGTCTATTAGCTTAATTGCTAGTGAACTTCATTTATCCACCTCCTTGCAAGATAGCTAGGGGCTGGGTGATTGATCGGGTAGCATGTTCTCCGGTGCTGCTCAGACTTTTGAAACCTGAAGCAGAAAATCTTCATCATTGAAATTCAGAGAAATTAGAGTGGGTGACAGCTGGTTGCTGCATACTGTCTAGTGGAAAATGGAGATTTTGTTGAAAAAAAATCTCTCAAGCTGATATCTAAGTTCTGAACATTTCACTCCCTGAATATAAAAAGAACCTACTATATAATTATAGACCCAAGAGGGAGAAAGTAGTTTCTACTAATTTTTGGCCACAATTCTCACTAAAACAACAGGGAGACACCACCATGTATGTCACCTAAAGTCACAGGAATATCTGCAATTACACAGAACAGTGTTTCTATTAATAAAAAATTTGGCAATTTTAGGTCTCCACTGGAAAGTACGTTTTTAAAAGATTTATCAAAGTTTACCAGTCCTAATGAGATGGATGAAGCTGGAGCCCATTATACAGAGTGAAGTAAGCCAGAAAGATAAAGAACATTACAGCATACTGACACATGTATATGGAATTTAGAAAGGTGATAACGATAACCCTATATGCAGAAAAGAAAAAGAGACACAGAAATACAGAACAGACTTTTGAACTTTGTGGGAGAATGTGAGGGTGGGATATTTCAAAAGAACAGCATGTATACTATCTATGGGGAAACAGATCACCAGCCCAGGTGGGATGCACGAGACAAGTGCTCCGGCCTGGTGCACTGGGAAGACCCAGAGGAATCGGGTGGAGAGGGAGGTGGGAGGGGGGATCGGGATTGGGAATACATGTAAATCCATGGCTGATTCATATCAATGTATGACAAAACCCACTGGAAAAAAAAAAAAGATTTATCAAAGTTTAAAACAATAATACAAATAAAACAGAATATTTAAAAGTTGACAATTATGATCATTATTTCAGATCAGTGAGAGAGATGAAATTATCTGAAATCTCAGCAAGCTTTCTATATCTGGTTTAATGATGAATGGCTATAGTTGACAACTTGAGCCATATTCAGTTGATATATTCTTTTTAATCCCTTTTTCTGTTAGACAGTTCTAACTTAAATTTTAGTCATCAGGAATGGACAGCAGTGTCCAGTGTATGTTCAGTGGTTCTACAGATTCAGATTTAAAATGGACCTAAAGTTTATAGACATATTTTTCAGTGACTACATACATTGTAATAATGCTTCAAAAGCTGAAAAGTTAAATGTCTCAGCATTTAATGGTAAGATAATGGTAAACAAAAGATAATGGTAAACAGGTCTTTATCTACTCTTTCATTCATCTCTGGAAGGCATTCTTTCAGGTTTTGATTACATATGCCCACATTATACACCTACAGTTTTACTCTCCAGCAGGTAAAAAAATCCATCAGGTGTTATGAAAGAGTGAAACTTTGCAGTCAAGCAATCTGCAATATGTTTTAGTTTTCTTTTGAAACTTTACTGTTTTATCTTTAACTTGAAAAATTGTAGTATATTAACCTGGTGTCATAGAGTCAGACTTTAAGTTTCTGCCCATTTCAGTGAGAAATACAATTTAAGTAAATAACTTAAAATCTTGGGAATGATCCGACATTATCAGAAATGTTTCACCTAATGGCTCATTTCACCCATTTGCATGTCTCTATAACAATGTGCATTCTTATGCACATTTATTTTCATAGCATATTAAGAATACTACTCGATTTGATCATATTCACAATTATCCTCTTTTCTTTTTGACCCTGAATTCAGATCAAGAGTGGACTCTGGAGCTGGAATGCCTGAATTTGAATCACAACTCAGTTAGTTACGAGCTGTCTGACCGTGAACAACTTACTTAACCTCTCCGTTCCTTCATTGATAAACTGAAGATCACACCAGATAATGACAATTTCATAGGTCATAAGTGAAGTGAGTGAAAGTTGCTCAGTCGTGTCCGACTCTTTGTGACCCCATGGACTATACATACAGTCCATGGAGTTCTCCAGTCCAGGATACTGGAGTGGATAGTCTATGCCTTCTCCAGGAAATCCTCCCAACCCAGGGATTGAATCCAGGTCTCCCACATTGTAGGCAGTTTCTTTACCAGCTGAGCCACAAGGGAAGCCCAAGAATACTGGAGTGGGTAGCCTATATCTTCTCCAGTGGATCTTCCCAGCCCAGGAATCGAACCAGGGTCTTCTGCATTGCAGGCAGATTCTTTACCAACTGAGCTCTCAGAGAAGCCCATTCATAGGTCATAGTGGTCATTAAGTGAGCTAATTCATCTAAAGGTTTTACAGCAATGCTTGATATATAATAAGTATTGAGTCCATGTTATTTGTTATTATATATGAATAACAGGAAACCTAAGAACTTATAGAAATATCAGAGATTTTATCTAGTTGCAGTATGTGCAGTACATGTGGTTTTAATTACTTTTCTGAGTGATTATTCTTTATTAGTCAGAACTTTCTGCCATGAATTGAAAGAAGAAAACATTGAACATGGCTTGAATTGATAAAAGGAATACATTGATTCACATAAACTGGGAAATCCTAGAGGAAATTTCTCAGCTTGGCTGAATTAAGAATTTAGACAATGTTATCAATAATAAATCAACCTATTTTTCTCTCTCTCTTCAATCTCTTGGTTCTACTTCTTGCAATTTAGCTTTACTCTCAAGAAAGAAGTGGCTTTCAGCTACCCTGTGCTTTTGGTTCTCAAATATTACAATCTCAAAGAAGACTTTCGCTCTCACAGCATCCTTATGGATCCCCATGTAAAATAAACACATAAAATGGTTTATGGGAAAATCAATCTCTAGTTAATTGCCACTTTCACCTTCTCTCTAAAAGCATTTCTCCTGATCCCTGAACAAAACCTCAGGCTTGTTTCATATCTTTCAGTTAATAACAAATAGTTTTCTTTCTTAATGTTAAAAAACCCAGGCTAATATTAAAACTTCAATGTTTCATCCACTTCGTTTCATCCCCCAGACTCTCCCTTCTTCAGACTGGAAATTCTACAATGGGAACACACAGGTGGTATTGGTTTCCTCGCCTTTTTCTGTTCTTGCTTCTTTACTTCTGTCCCACTCACTATGCTTCTTTTAAATCCTCTAGTGTTGGAATAGGGAATTAGGAGAAGAAAGGACAGAAAAGGTTTGCTCATATGATGTGGTCATTATCTGTCATCGGTGCCCTCTGGGACTGGCAGGTATCCAAAGGCTTACTTTTCTATTGGGATGACCAAAACATTAGTTCAGTTTTTTCCATAAGTTTCCTCTGTTGTAGTGCTTCATTGTCTTTAACTTCATTCAAAATAATTTTGTTAGATTGTATTGTGACCATTCAAGATGGAAGAAAACAGCAACGTTTTTGGTATATTATGCTTTATTATTTTAAGAAAGGTAAAAATGGAACTAAAATGCAAAAAAAATAATAAAACAGAAAATGGTGGTGCTTTTGACTGGGAGTCCTTTAAAACATGCAAGTCTGTCTGTCTTCCACAGGGGCCATAAAGCTTCTTTTGCGCCTCACATCTTGCCCCCAGACTGGAAATCCAGGACACTTGTGTTGTGGCTCTTTTGGCTGGGCTTGGGAATAAGCCTCACTACAGGCAGAATGAGTTATCCGTTTACAATGAGTTTGTCTTGCCAGGCTTGCCTGATGCCCTGGTGCTGTCTTGAGTAGAGAAACTTTTCTAATTTGTGATTTGTCTTGGTAGATGTGTGTGGCTCTTCCATAAAGTACATTTTTCAACTTAGCTTCATCAATAATATAGGCGATATTTTGGGTTTTGATTTTATTATTTGTTTTATTTCTCACATTGTTCCGAATCTAGGTAGGAAAAGTATTTTCTCTATTAGAGGGAAGGAAAACTCTCCAGTGATCTATAGACCACCTTACTGAGAAACACTAATCTATTGGGGAAAATATAAATTAAAATGGAGAAGTCCTAGGACATGGCATCTGCTTTCAAATTTTTAGTTTAATTAGAAAGCTAGATAAGTAAAACAAAATATACAGTTCAGAGAACTTGTCCCAAGTTAGAAAGAGTCAGAGCTTGAATTTGAACCCAGTTCTCTCTGATTCCAACATCTTGATCCTTCATAAGACCTTACTCTGACTTTTAGAAGCTTAGAGCTTAACAGAGAACCCGGTACTCAATCTTCATTTCAAGATAATAAGAAAAACCTTACTTCTATCAAGTGTTTTTATGTAATAAATATTATGATAGAAGGTCTTTCTTCGAATGCCAGTGTCATTACTTGGCAATGACAGAGTGACTGTCTTGGTCAGTTCAGGCTGCTGTAACAAAGGACCGTACACCTAGTGACTTATTAATGACAAGCATTTGTTTCTCACAGTTTTGGAGGCTGGAAGTCTGAAATCAGGATGCCAGCATGGTCAGGTTCTGGTGTGGAATCATGGTCAGGGTTGCAAATGGCTGATTACCTCTTGTATTCTCACATGAAGAAAAGAGTGAGCTAGTTCTCTGGCCTCTTCTTTTAAGGGCACTAGTCTCATTCATGATGCCTCTACCCTCATGACCTCACCAAGACCCCACCCCCAAACAGCATCACATTTAAGATATCTCAACTTGAGAATTTGGGGGAACACAAGCATTTAGTCTATAATAACATCCTGAGTATAAGTGCATGAATCGGCATGATTATTAAAGCTTATCTCTGGCACGCAACCAGTTTAGTCACTCTCTACTTGTATATACTGACCATGTGTGTGTGCTCACCAAAAACCAATGCATTTTTTCATATATTCTGAAACATCAGAAAACAATTCAAAATCCTAAAACCCCAGTTTCTGAGATTTCAAAAGGTTTATTTTTTACTATACTTTGTTATGTATTTAAAGAAGTATAACATTCAATTTCACAAAACTGACATTTGTATTCTGACTTTATTTTGAAAGTGATTTTTTAAATATATCCACTCATTTGATACTTATAATGATGTTATGGAATAGATTATCGTCATCATTATTATTATCAACATTGTAATTGTCATTATAAGGAACCTAAGGCTCAGAGTTATAAAATAGCTTGCCAGGTTAGCAGCTGGCTGGGCTGTCTTCTGATTGTAAATCTTTCTCTTCTACTTCAATGCCTCGGATACTGCCAGCAGTCACTCTAGCTTTTCTTTGGCTAGTTCTTCCAGAATGATGGATATCTTCAACAAGTTGCCAGCATGACTGCAAGGGCTGATTATTAGCTAGCTAGAAATAAAACATGTATCAGACACTGTGGTAAAGCACATTTATACAGGCATTGTTTTTAATTATGAAAAGCTGGTATGATAGGTGCTTTTTTGAAATATTAAATCGTGTTTTGCTTCTCTAGTTATAAAAGAAAATAAAAAAGAATGAGCACTATTTATGTTTTAGACTTTGTGTTTTCCTCTCCTCATTCCAAGAAGGCAACCAGGACCTTGTAATCCCTTCCCTTGAATATAATTTCTAAGCAAAACATAATTACTGATAGAAAAATCACTTTTTATAGCCTTTTTAGAAGCTTAAATTCCTGGCAGGTATTGTGAGAAAGACAAAAGAGAAGCCAGTCTTTTCCAGGGTGAGAAGTAGATAAAAGCAGAAAGGGTATGGCAATCTGCTAATCTGTGGAATATTTGGAATGTGAAGTCTGATCCATTGAAAATGCCCAAGGAAAAAAGGCTATTTCAAGGGAATGATTACTTGATAAAGGTCAGAAGGCTGGACCTTAAACATTATGGCTGAAACACAGGCAAACATTCTGGTGCCTGACAGTACCACAAAAGCTCCAGAGCCACAGGGCTTTGAAGTTTAGCATAGGATGAATGTTAGGTGTATCAACTCTTCAGGAATGTCTCAAAGACAGGCAAAGCCTCTGTGGACATATGGGTTTACAGAAGCCTCCATTTGTATGAAGGCAGAGAGAGAAAGGATTCACCAAAAATTGCTTCTCTAGACAGGTTCTAACTGGGAACTGGGAGTCAGATTTAATTTTACTTAAAAATAATAAAGCTTGTACATGCATATGTGTGAAATGGAATTGGGTAGTTGAAATGAGCTTGGCAAATGTGGATCATTTCTGACATTGAATGATGGGTATATTGGGGCCCATGATGCTATCCTCTTTTTGTTAAAAAAAATTATAATAAAGCATTTTTAAGAAGTCAACAAGCTACAATTCTTGCACTCCTGTTTATAGAAAAAGATTCATCCTGGTGATGCTGTAAAGAGTCTAAGTACAAAATAAAGGGAGTAGTTCAGTAGCAACGCCTGCCATGGGCTTAGAATGGAGAGTGGACGGTATACATGACCTGCATTTTCCACTCTTGATTAATATTCTCCAATGATTATGTTAGGGGAAGCACACTGATTGAAACCACCCACCCTGGCCAGGCACCATAGTAACCATCTGCATGAGTTGTTTTATGACAGGAGATCCTGATAAGGAATACAGAACTAATAAGCCACCACCAACTGGAAGAGTTCAGGAAAGGTCAGGAGGAGACCCTGCCTGTCCATCCACTTCCCAGAATCCCTCTTGCTAGCATCCATCTTGGCTGAGCGATGCGTGCACCACCAGGAAAGACTCTGAATTAGAATGATTGGCCAAAGACCACCCGGAAACTAATCCCATCACCATAAAACCCAAGACTGAGGGCAGAGCAGTTCTCCTGGGTTCCCTTACCTACTGCTCTCCACCTGGGTGCCCTTTCCCAATAAAATCTCTTGCTTTGTCAGCATGTGTCTCCTCGGACAATTCATTTCCGAGTGTTAGACAAGAGCCCAGTTTTGGGCCCTGGAAGGGGTCCCCCTTCCTGCAACAATTGTGTTTGATACAGATTCATAAAAAAATCACAATATTCTATTTTAGTCATCTTCACACAGAAATACAACAAATATGTCATGCTTTTGTGGAGATGGGTTAATAATTTGAATCGACAGCCATGTCTTTTATTATAAGTGAGGTTATTGTCCAATATTTATTTCTATAGCCTTTTAAACCAAAACCTGAAAGAAATGTTTCTGCTTGCTTTAGTTCCTGGGGAAGTTCTACTAGGAACAGATATGGAATTTAACTAGAGTCCACTAAAGCTGCTAGATCCAGATAATCTTGCTGGCTTTGGTCCACCAGACTAGAAGATGATGAAATAAAACCCAGCCTGTATCCTCACCAGAGTCTGGGGGCTGGATTTCATTTCCAAGCTCAGAAAGGAAAAAAAAACAAACAAAAAAGCTAGTATCCAACTCCTCTCCCATCATCAGCCATGTTGCCCAGCATCAGAGTTCAGATTCCTACCCTTCCTAGAGCCCTGGAGCTGTCAGGCTCTCTGAGGCTCCCCAGTCCAGTCGCCAGCTTCTTTCGAGTTATGCCATAAGACCTGCAGCTCAGCTGGCCTGTAAGCCTGAGCTGGCAAAGCTCCTTCTTCCAGACTGTGTTGCTAACACCAAGATACCTGAGATGAGCAAAGTCCAACAGCGAGAAGTCAGAGCACCACCGGAGAGGCCTGGAGCACATCTCTACGGACGGCTGGCTCTCCTGCTGCCCCCGGGAGGGGCTGTGCTCCTGGGAAGCAATCATGACTGGGAGTTTCTGGTAGCTCAAGTAGGTTTGAAACTAGATCCCGAGGAGCATGTACTACTGAGCAACTCTCCACAGACCTCTCTAGGTCTCTGACGAATGTCCAACCACACTCAGGACTAATGCACGCGTGGCCATTTCCCCATTTCCAAAACGGCTGCTTTGGAGCTGCTCTCCCACATTCAGGCCCCTGAGGGTTTCCTGTCTCTCAGAGCTGAGGGTGGAGTATCAAAACCTGTAGCATAGAGAGCAAGCGTGCAGTGCTCAATTGCCTCTGACTCTTTGCGACCCCTCCAGGCTCCTCTGTTCATGGGATTCTCCAGGCTAGAATACTGCATTAGGTTGCCATTTACTTATCTAGGAGATCTTCCCAGCCCAGGATTTGAACCGAAATCTCCTGTGTCTCCTGCATTGCAGGCCAATTATTTTACTGCTGAGCCACCCGGGAAGGTTTCAAAGACCTCCCCCAAAATTTCAAAATGATGTACAGGAAGAAAATGTTACAACTTTTATTTATATTCGTCTTTATTTAATGGGCTGAAAAGAAAGTACACTTACAAATGTATATGATTGACTGTGGAATCTCCACTTGGTGCGTGTGTCACTTAGGTATAAACTGTACCCTGAGGGGAGAATATAAATTTCACACATCAAAGGCGTTGACAACCGCACCCCCACACTTCCATTCAAGTACATTGCACCCTGGTGTGGTTTACATAAGCGTGGCTATGTGTATTTATGAATTTGGTATCATGAAGAGTAGACTTCATATAATGCTTAAATTGTAATGACATAAGGTGTGACTGTATAGATCTATTTTATGCAGGTTTTATTTTCATTTTGGGCAACATAGTCCCCTTATTATCTTTTGGCAAAGAACCTAAAAGAGTAACAGTTTTCTTTCACTAAATGACAAGTGTTCCAAATGCACTGACCTTTTCTGTGATGACAAGTAGCTGTCGATAGAATGCCATGTAACAGAGATCCTTAAAAAAGATAAAGACACATTGTCTTCTTTCAAGGTAGAGGTGACATTCTAACAATGAGTGACAAAATGATTGTTTTTGCTTTGTTTTCTTTTGTTTTTAATCCTTCTCTGGGAAAAGAACATTGAAAAATGAATGTTTGGAAGTGTTTATATTATTGTCAAAAATGATGTGTCTCAGGTATAGGCTTATCATGTCTTACATTTAATAATAATTGAAGCAGAATTCTCTAACATGTTTTAAGAGCTTTGAAATAAAGAGTTTCAGTGGTTTCTTAAACCACTTGATAAAAATATTAAAATCCCTTCTGACTCATTCCAAAAAGAAAATCTGATTTTGACATCAGGAAAAGGGAGAATTTATTGACTGTTTACAATGCAAACGAACAAGAAATTTTTTAAAAGAAGCTAAGAAATTAATACTGTGATTTAGAAAGTGCAGCCAATGATGCACTCCTCCTCTGTTGGATGCACAGATCTTTTGAGAAATATCTTGCATCAATATTTTTATGGTCATCAAAACCAAATATGAAAATAAAATAAATACAACTAGACCTTAAATTTCTGCAATATAAAGCATTAAACCCCAATTTTTATTTAATTAATGAGGCATATTCCCTTCATATCACAATACTCAAAGTGTTATTAATAATTTAGTGAGCATGTAAATACAGATTCTTATTTAATTAAAACATATATTTTAAATATTTCTAGTTAACTTGATTGCATTCTTTGTATAATGTCCATTTTTGTAAATTGTTTGCAGTGTGCATAATACCTAGCACTTCCATGCGTGCATGCTAAGTCACTTCAGTCGTGTCCAACTCTTTGCAACGCTATGGACTGTAGCCCACCAGGCTCCTCTGTCCATGGGATTTTCCAGGCAAGAATTCTGGAGTAGGTTGCTATACCCTCCTCTGGGGATTTTCCCAACCTAGGGAATGAACCTGTGTTTCTCTTACAACTCCTGCATTGGCAGGTGGGTTCTGTACCACTAGAGCCACCTGGGAAGCCCTGCATAATACCTAGTACTATATTACAAATATGTTTACACACATACATGGGCTTCCCAGGTGGCGTTAGTGGTAAAGAACCCACCTGCCAATGCAGGAGACATAAGAGACTGGGGTTCAATCCCTGGGTCAGGAAGATCCCCTGGAGGAGGGCATGGCAGTCCACTCCAGTATTCTTGCCAGGAGATTTCCATGGACACAGGAGTATGGTAGGCTAGAGTTTCATAGTGTCGGAAAGAGCTGGACATGACTGAAGCAACTTAGTATGAATACACACACACACACGTGTGTGTGTGTGTGTGTGTGTGTGTGTGTGTATAGAGAGAGAGGGAGCCAAGGTCACACGCATGAGATCCAAAATATCTGGCCATAGCTTTTGAACCACAGCTTAAAACAGAGACCCTAGGATGGTTCATCTCCATAACCCTAGGGTTAAATTCAAAACTTGGCTTCTAACAGTAAGTGATGAATGAAAAATTTAGTATGACTAAAGGTTTGAATTGTTCTCAGATAATAATAAGCATCCATGAGTTCTTTCAAAAATGTTTTAATCCAACCAGGTACATACAGAGCAGTGAAATAAAATTGCAATATGTTTACCTTTGTAAAATATTTTCTATTTCTGTTATACCTGAGAAAATGTGCCCGGTGTTTCTCCTATTAACCACTAGATGGCAATAGCTCTGCATCTACTCTCCATCTCACTTCCTAGGCATCCTAGAGGTCTTGAAGTTGGCACTTGGAATAAATGTTATCTCTGCAGATATTTGCCAAGAAAGGGCATATCTGCTTTAGGAACTCTGAGATTGATATTATTAATGCAATTGCATTTCTGTGCTTATTTTTTGTTGCATATGTCTATGGCTCCTGCAATAGTTATCCACCAATTTGATTATCTTGGGGCAGTAAATTATTATAGCAAAATCAATAAAGAATTTATTTTAAGACATATGAGTCCATAAAGGTCTACACATGGAAAGTTTAAGATAACTGCAGTGCTTTTTTACAGCATTCTGATACTCTCCGCTCTCCCCTTCTTCCTCCTAACCTCTTGGCTTTGGAATTGCTGAATGACATCTCATGTTTTTGCACAGCTATAAACATAAAGGCAGCAGAAGTGGGAGTTCTGCTCTTGCTTCTCTTTCTGGCTCTTGTTGTGTATTCACAAATAAGTCACCTAACTGTGACTGAGAGCTGTCCGGTTCCTCTTCCATGGAACAGATCTACAAAGAGCACCTGCAAAATGCATGAGGTTTTGGACCGAAAAATGACAGAACTGGAGACAGGATAATGACTGGGCAGCGTGAAACACTCTTTGGCTCAATATCTTGAGGAGAGTGATGCTGTGCCATTTTATTTTGAAATAGAAACAAAATGCAAATAAATACTTTCATGGGCATTTTGTTTGAGTTTACTTCTGTAGCCATAGCAGAGTAGTGAAAAAAAAAAAAAAAATGCCCAGAGTTCTGGAGTTGGTGTGATCACTAACTTGTTGTTGCTTTGTTGTTCAGTCACCCAGTCGTGTCTGACTCTTTGCGACCCCATGAACTGCAGCACACCAGGCCTTCCTGTTCCTCACCACCTCCCAGAGTTTGCCCACATTCATGTTCATTGCATCAGTGATGCCGTCCAGCCATCTCATCCTCTGATGCCCTCTTCTCCTTTTGCCCTCAATCACTGATCACTAACTAGTTTGATCTAAAGCCCTTAGACATGAGACATAATGACATCCCTTAAGATATCTTTGTTTTCTATGACTTTAAAAACTATTAGCTCTAAATGACTCAAAAATTGGAGAAAAGGATCAAATTAGATTTTTAAAAAACCTCTTGACCTTTGAATTTGTGTCTTTTTGTTTCTCAAATAGTTTTAGCTTTGACAGGTTCAAAGATGCAATTTGATTTTAGAATCTTTCTATGTCCTGAAAACTGCATCCTGTCCTCCTCCAATTTTTAAAGCTTTCTGAGGGCAATATTTAAAAAGAGAGTGAGAGCGTGCTGAAATGCACACACCCTGAATGTTTATTTTATTAAATTAAGTAAATATGAGCGAAGAAAAAACAAAAGGCCACAGTTTTCTGTAATTTATTTAAGGCATATTTGGCTGTTTTATATGGAATAGGCTCTGGGAGTTGGTGATGGACAGGGAAGCCTGGCATTATGCAGTCCATGGGGTTGCAAAGGGCTGGACACGACTGAGTGACTGAACTGACTGAACTGACATGGAATAGAGTATAAGTGACTAATCTCCCTCAAGCTTTCTGCACTTACTTAACTTAAATTCCATCTCAATATAATTCTAATGGGTTTCTTTCAGAGAGAATACTGAAGGATTATTTTGGGTTTTAATCTTCTCTTGGCTACCTACAAGCAATTGATAAATGTGCTATCTCAAAAAAAAGAAAAAAAAATCCAAACATTTATTCATTCAACAAACTCACACAGAGCAATCCAGCTATTGTGTTGCCACAGAACTGTCTAGAGCTGGAAGGAAGCAAAGGGCAAAGGGGTCTTTTTCTTGGGTGCCTTTGTTTTCAGGGAGGATATTTTTTCTGGTTATCTCCCTCACTTTCCTCACATCTCTTTGGCCAGAATTGGGCCCCATACCTCCTTTAGACTCACCCATGGGAAAAGTGTATGGGGAAAACATTTTATAAGAGAAAACATTTGAACTTGGTCTTGAGAAAAACTATGGTCTTGATATAGTATTATACGGAAAATAGAAATGCATATCTATCATTTTCTTTCCAGTGAGTAATTTATGATCCTCAAAATACATTGGAAAATTCCCTTTCATGCTACTGCCTAGGTTTCTCTGATGCTTTTAGAATCAGAGAAAGAAAGCAAGTTATTTCAACTGAGAAATCACCCACTGGGCCAAAGCAACGTTTCTGATGTTATAAAGGAATATAGGAGCGCAAGAAAACAGGGAATCAAGTAGAAGCTGAAATTTTTGAAAAATCAATTGCTGTTAAAGGAAGATCAGTCAAGAAAGGAAACAGTGGCAGTAGCTCTAAAGGTTAGCCATTGATAGCTCAATCCACGCTGTCCCTAATAGATCCTTAAACTCAACACCAAGACAGGGGGTAAATGGTGGTGATAGAGAGTGCTTAAACTTTATTGAAGAACTGATTTCATCTTACCACTAAGGAATTTAATTTCCACTTCAAAGAGAACTAGAAAGCTCGTTATTCCATAAATAAGTATCTAGGCTATTATGTAGTGCTAACTAGGAAAGTAAAGCTAAAGAATATTTCATGTGAATTTTGGAAAATTCCTAACTGTATGGGCCCCATGGGCTTTAACCTAAATACGTGAGTTTAATTCTTAAACTCTGCCATCTAATAGCTAGAGTACCTTGATAAGTCACTTATTTTTAAGAGACTTCTTGTCCTGAGTTGTAAAACGGTGCTGCGAGCCGCCGTGCAGTGCAGGGCAAGGTGTTAGAGGAGTTGTCTGGGCTTGCAGAATCCTGTCGCTGGAGAAACCACAGCGCTGCAGGAACCGGGACTGAAGTTGCACGCAGTGAAGGGGCCACGCATTGAAGAAGCTGCAAACAGGGCGGGAGCCCAAGAGTGGAGCGCTCTGAAACCTGAAAAAAGATCCCCTTCCTCTGCCACTGACCATCTCCCCAGAACTCTCTGTTGACAAACCTTACCATTGTCCTTTATATAAAAGAAGAAAGAATTTAAACCACAACTTCATTTCACAGATCAGGTGATGAAGTGTAGATTTGTAGTTGATAGGCCACAAAATGATCGAGGCACACTGGCTAACTTAGCTTCCTCTCTGGGGGTGCATCAGTGCAGACTCATTCCCTGATTTTATCCAGAGGACTCAGTAAGTAGGAATGGCCAATCAGAGATAGGCTGGCTAGCTTCCAGGGAAGGGCCATCTAAGGATGCTGACTGCATTAGGCAAAGCAGTCATATATCCTAGCTCCCTCACCTTCTCATGAAGAAGAAATTGTTAATCTTGTCAAAGTCTGGGCCACAGATTCAACCACAGTTGCTAATGGGCAGGAACACTGTGGCAAAAATATTAGGAATCAGCATTATACTTTTTTCCCTTCACTTTTTCTCTTCTACGGTGCTCTTGGTAGGAACTCTCTTATTTCTAATTTTTTCCATAAAACCACATCCTGGTCAATATATTAGGCCCCTTATACCATGTGGTTGGTCATTGGGTGGTAATACTCCAAAATTTGAATTTAGGCTGATTGGACACAAAGGGCTGCATACCTCTAACTCAGTTTTGCCAGTGTTTTTCATTGAGTTATTAGTTGCATACCCCAAAATAACAAACTAATATTTGTTTCCCATTGGCTTTGTTCTCTGTGTCCCTCTCCCTGTAGAATTTTCAGGGATGAGTTTTTATTTGCAGAACAGGATTCAGGCATTCCTACGTTTTCATCGTCGCAAGTCGCTTAGTTGTGTCCAATGCTTTGCTACCCCATGGACTGTCCGTGGAATTCTCCAGGCCAGAATACTGGAGTGGGTAGCCTTTCCCTTCTCCAGGGGATCTTCCCAACCTAGAGATCAAACCCAGGTGTCCTGCATTGCAGGCGGATTCTTTACCAGCTGATCCACCAGGGAAGCCCTATGTTTTCACAATCACCTTCAAAATTCCAGCTTAATTTCTAACAACTGTCATCTTGTTTTTGCAACCAAATGCCTAAAGTAGTTGACATTTTTAAAATACTTCTTATTCTTACAATCATAAACACAGAAGCATTTAAGTAGCAATTTATAGTCTTCAACAGAAATATTTGTATAACAACTTCATAAACAACTTAACATGTTTCCCTAGATCATCTTTACAACTTTTTAATGACATTGTTTTTACTTTTTTTCATACCTAGGAAAACTGAAGTTAAGAGGCTAAATACATTTCTCAGAATCATTTTAAAAAGGCAGAGTTGGTTTCTAGGCACAGGTGTCCTGATTCTTTTTTTTTTTTAATCTTTATTTATTTATTTTTCCATTTATTTTTATTAGTTGGAGGCTAATTACTTTACAATATTGTAGTGGTTTTTGCGATACATTGACATGAATCAGCCATGGATTTACATGTATTCCCCATCCCGATCCCCCCTCCCACCTCCCCCTCCACCCGATTTCAAATCAATCAAAATTAATTTTAAAATTCCTGGCACTCTTATTTACAGAATAATAGATATCTACAAATGTTGACTTTACTAGTCCTTGGGCTTCCCTCGTGACTCAGACGGTAAAGAATCTGCCTGCAATGCAGGTAGACCTGCGTTTGATCCCTGGTTCAGAAGATCCCCTGGAGAAGGAAATGGCAACCTACTCCAGTATTCTTGCCTGGAGAACTCTGTGGACAAAGGAACCTGGTGGGCTACAGTCCATGGGGTCACAGAGAGCTGGACACGACCGAGGGCCTAAGCACAGCACAGCCCTCTATTCGGTGCTGGCTGCTTCCCTTGTGCAGGAAGTAGGTCCTGTTAAGGCAGCTTACTTTCAGCTCCCATTGCTATGGTAATACTAATTATTTAACATCTTGTTCTAAAGGCCAAGCTCCCAGTGGAGATTATACACAGGGCTCCTGCTATAATGAGCATGGCTTCTGGTGATGGAAAGAAATACATTTTGATCTGTTCCTACAGTATTACAAAGTTGTTTTGCCATTTGTAATTTTTGTTTATTGGGAAACAAGATAAATTCACCCCAGTATGTGCTCATGCTGTTTAAACCTCCGCACTTGTTTTTAAAGTTCTCAGGAAATGTAACTCTAAAAAATAGCATTTAGGACAGCAGGGTCGATTGTTATAGATAGACTCAGATAGTAAAAAGCATAGGATATCTGATGCTTTTAAAAGGTTTTTTTTCAAAATACTGTGGGGATTAAGAGCTTTTGAACAAGCAGTGTTTAACCATTGTTATTGCCAGACCACACAAACAGTCCCTGTTCATTCAGGATATTTGGCCCACAAAAATGCACTTCCCTGGTAATGTAGGAAACTTGATTAGTGGTTCTATAGAGAAATAGAAAATAAGGAGGCAAGATGCTCATTTCTTCCTCTCTGTTATCTCTGTCAGTGGTGGAGCATCCTCAGAAGTAAATGTGCTCTTGGATTCTGGTAACACTTCTTCCCTTTTGTTCTCTAACATTTGAGGAGATACGTGGTTTCTACTAATTCCTGGGAAACATTCCTTCTTCTTCTTTATTCTTCCAGGACCCCTCCTCGTTTTTCCTCTTGTAACTTTCCATTGCTAGGGTAATCAATCTGAGTGCACGTTAGTTGCTCAGTTGTGTCTGACTCTTCGCGATCCCATGGTTCCCTCCAGGTTCCTCTGTCCATGGGATTCTCCAGGCAAGAATACTGGAGTGGGTTGCCATTTCCTTCTCCAGGGGATTTTCCTGACCCAGGCATTGAACCCAGGTCTACCTGCATTGCAGGCAGATTCTTTACCATCTGGGCCACCAGGAAAGCCCAGGATAATCAATTCCTTCTTTCAGAGCCCCCGAAAAGATTTGTTTTTCTGATTGAACCTAAATGATAAAGGAAATAAATCAGTATGTTGATCTTAAACTGTGTCAAGATCTTTAAAGGAGATAAAAGGTAAAATGGGGTTCTTCAGATATTGTTATGAAAGCCTTCTTAAAAGTGATATGAGCTACAGTCTAAAGTATGAGAAAAAGGTAGCAGTAAGGACACCTGAAGGAAGTGTGTTTCTTGTGATGATAACTAGTGATAGTTTGGTTTAGAGAAATGGCAGTGGAGATGAAGTGGGTGGATTCAAGATGTATTTTCAAATACAATACAAAAAGAATCGTTCATGAAAAAATAAAAATTGGAGTAAGAGCAATAAAAGATGATGGGGTAGGCTGAATATGCATGCATGCTAAGTCGCTTCATTCACGTCCCACTCTTTGAGACCCTATGGACTATAGCTCACCAGGTCCCTCTCTCTGTCCATGGGATTCTCCAGGCAAGAATACTGGAGTGGGTTGCCATGCCGTCCTCCAAGAGATCTTCCTGACCCAGGGGGCTGAACCCATTTCTCTTATATCTCCTGCATTGCAGGTGGATTCTTTATCACTATCACCACCTGGGAAGCCTGGTAGGCTGAATAATAGCCCCCAAACACAATCAGTTTCTAATCCTTAGAACCTGTCAAGGTTACTTTACTTGACAGAAGAGACTGCAAATGTTATTAATTTTAGCATCTTGAGGTGGAGAAGATTAGGCTGAATTGCCTGGGTGGGGCCTAAATGGAATCATATGTGTCCTTGTCAGAGGGAGATTTGATAGGGTAGAGAAGGAAGCCACGTGACAGAAGCCAGGGGTGGCAGAGTCAGGCAGAAGGTGCCAAACACTGGCATTCAAGATGGAGGACGGGTCCCAAGCCAGAGAATGGAGGCAGGTACTAGTAGCTGGAAAAGGAAAGGAAATGAATTTCTCCCTTAGAGACCCTGGAAGAAATGCGGCCCTGCCAACACCTTGATTGTGGCTCAGCAAAATCCATCTTGGACTTCTGGCTTTTAGAACGATAAGACAATTAATTTGTGTTGTTTTAAGCCACCACATTTGTGGCAATTTGTCAGAGCAGCCCTAGGAAGCCAACACAGATGACTCCCAGAATTTCATTTTGAGCAACAAGGTAAGTGTGATATCATTTAATAAAACAGAAATATTGGGAAACGAGCAAGCAGTTCTGAAGAATGGAAAGTATCAGGAAATATCAAGAGATCATTTTGAACTTGCAAGTCTTTTGATCTATGAGTCACCCAAATTATAAATGATTAGTTGGCTGTTCAATATTTTCTACTTGGAATTGACCGAATTTCCTGGGTTGACTGTGGGTTTTCTGCACATTTGGGAAATATTCAACCTTATTTCTTCAAATATTTATTCTGCTCTATTATCTCTCTTCTCCTTTGCTGGGACTCCCATTCCAATATGTGAGACTTCTTGATATTATTTGACAAACCACTGAAGCCCTGTTATTTTTTTCCATTAAAAAAATCTGTGTCTGAGTTTAGAAATTTATATTTACCTGTCTTCAATTTCACGGATACTTTTCTTCTGAAAATACTTAATTTCAGATATTTTAGTTTTCAGTTCTTGGTTGGCATTTGGTTCAATTTTAGTTTCCATATATTTTCTGAAATATCATATGTTCACTAATATCCATTTTTCCTATTAACCATTTAATATAATATTCACTTTAATTATTAGCTAATTCCAATATCTGTCTGTGTATGTTCTCATTGGCTAATTTTTATTTTGGATATAGGTATCAGTTTCCTGCCTCTTTTCATTTCTAATACTTTTATTGTACACCAAATAATATTTTGTAGAGTTTGGATTCTGTAACATTCCTCTGAAAAATGTTAGTTTTATTTTAGAAGGCAATTAAGTTGCTGGTGAACCAACTTGATTCTAATTTGGTTGATTTTGTTTTTAGTTTTGTTAGAGTGACTGTAGTTGCATTTTCACCCTCAATTCAGGGCATAGATTTTAGCCCTGGGAATGATCTCTCCTACTGTTAGATGTGGTCCTTCTGAAGCACCAGTTACAAACCCTAGATTTAATTCCCCTAATTAGGTGGGATTTGAATTCCAAACTGTGTCTCCTCAACATTAGGCAGCTACTAACATTCCTGTTCAGTGTTTTAGCCTTCCAACTGTTGTTTTCTGCTAAGTTCACTAGAATCTCACTGTACACAGCTGCAGTTAAATTTTGGAAGAGTTCACACAGATTGGGGGCCACACCTTCTGTGGTTTCATCCTTTCCTGCACTTATCCATCCTCATCAGTGGCTAGCAGCCCTGATCTTTGACCTCAGAATTCTCCTTTTGGCTTGAACTCTAACTCTTGTGCACAGCAAACTGAGGAGTGTTATCGTGTGAAAAGCCAGTTAACTGTGGGTCTCACCCAGTGTGTCTCAGTTTTGGAAAGTATAATATCAGCTCCAGTTTCAACTGTTTTCAGTTGATATGAAGAGACATAGAAATAGACATAGACATATTTGTCCAAAGTTTATAATTGTTACTGGCAGGAGACTTAGTCCAATATAAACTGCCATACTATCAGAATCCTGACAGTTGAATTGTTGAATCTTGATTTCAGAAAGGAATTCTGGAGCTAATATAAAAATTCATATTTATCAATAGAAACATAATCTAGTAAAGTGCTTCTAATTATTGGTTTCACATTCGAGGAACCTATTTACCCATACTACCCCCAGACTATCTGATTCAAATCAACTTCTGAAGGTGTTCTTAGTTGTTAAAGCTCCTCAGGTGATTAAAATGTGCACTTAGAGTTGAGAATCTCTGATCTTGAAGATCAAAGTGGTCAGAGAAGAACTAGATTCAGATTTGAGCTTTAGTATCATTCAGTGAAGGACCAACCAGAGGAAAGTAGTATCATGAAAGCCAAGAGAGAAGAGTTTTTCTAATCAGGGAGAGATCATCAGATGTGTTAAATGCTGCTCAGAGTTTAAGTTGACAGAAAAGCATTAATATTTTGCAACATGGCATTTGTTGGTGATTAACATGTCAAATCAAATGCAAGAGTTTTAATATTGTGATCGGAGTAGATGAGCAGGGTTGGGATATACATACCAATAATATGTCTCAGATGTGGATACAAAGAAAACCTTTCTGTAACTGCTCTCATCCAGGTGTCTTCTATTGTTGCATAGTCATGAAAGAAAAACTTAAACTGCCCACCATAGCTCTATCTCTTCCAGTTTGGAAGTCTCTTTCAAGTCAAGTCAGCCTCTTTGAGATCCTTAGTCATGACCATAAATTGAATCAACTCTGTCCTTTTTCTTCTGTCTTTTTATGTATGTATAGTAGGGGCTGGAGAGACATTAAGTTTCTGGGTTGCATATGTGCTACCTGGGATATTAGGGTTACAGAATGATGGATTTCCTATGTCTTTACTGGATTCCTTATATGCATCCAGCACCAACCAAGTCGCTGGATAAGATATTATGCTTGTCAGGTTCCCGTTCTTGTATCTGCTTCTGAAGTCTGGGGTCACAACTGAAATCTCTGACCTTAAAGTCTCCTAAATTTATATTCCCTCCTCCAGGCTTCAATACAATTTTTTCATTATTCCCCATTGTACATCTGAAACAAGGCTAAAGTTTTAAAATAAGGACTTATTAAAGATCAAACTTACGGTAATGATAAAGGGAATATAGCAAGTAATATGTAAGTTGTTGGCCCATAGAAAAATATTAAAGCATGTTTATGTTAGAAGCCCCAATTCAAGAGATCAACTTAGATATCCATTAGAAGTTATTCCTCTTTTCTTTGTTCTGCCTTGTTAATTCATCATTTCCTGGTGTTTTCCTGGAAACTGCTTGTTCCAAAGATGACTGATTCTGATAATATCTTGGCCTTTTAGGGAGATCACCTCTTCATACAGTCTATCAGAATGTAATAGTTATAATAGAATATAGTAATTCCAACACCCACAAAAGATGAACACTAAGCAAGTGGCTCATTTCCTTAAATTTCAAATACAAAAATATTAAAGCATTAAATTAAATAATGAGAACAAAGTGATTTACATATGAAGAACTTGAATATATGTTTAAAGGCAAAAGATAATTTTTTGTTGGAAACACAAATGAGATGAGAGAATATGCAAAATAATTTGAATAATTCATTAGTTTGAGAACATAATGCACATTTTTTCCCCAAGGATTCAGAGAATGTAAAAATTGTATCTTGCTTAAAGGAAACACATAGAGAATCTGGGACTCAAACTAAGTGACCTGACTCAGTACTCACTGTTACTGGATGTGTACTTCTTGTTCCTATTTGTGAGGGCTCTATTTGCAGGCAAACTTTTATAAGGCTGATAGATGTGGGTGCTCCAGGTGCTAACTATGGAGCTTAGGGAAACAATACAAGCTGTAGTTAACCACATGGCCCGAGGTCTACACATGAGAAAACTTCTAAAGTGCGCATCCAGGGGTTCAGTGAATGACTGAAACAAAGAAGCAAGAAGAGAAACAAGTTCAGATAATTATAAGGAATTGATATTATCTAGGAAGTTACTACCAAAAATGTAGTAGCATCATCATTATCTAGGAGCATGTTAGAAATTCAAACTCTCAGACCTTATCACAGACTGAATCAGAATTTGCCTTTAAGTAAGACCTCTAGATGATTTGAAGGCACAGTTTCACAACTGGTCTAGGATATAGCTGAAAACAAAGAAAAGCTAATTTATGTAGAGTCTAGGGTTATAATTTTCAATTCTTCATTATAAATCTAACTTGAATAAGATTATGATATCAAGGAGTGGGAAATAGAGCCAGAGAGGGAAATTTTGTTTATTTTGAATATGAAAAAAAATGCAATAATTTGGCCTCAGTGTGGCATGTAATGGTACAAGGTCAGAGGAAGTTATGGTAAATGTCTATTGAGGGAATGCAAGTCACATAGGAATGAATTTACATTGATTCCCGTTATGGAAGGTTTGATCTGAAATACTTTTCCTCTGATGAGAGTTAATTCTTCTTCTTTGTTAAGCTGGAAGGAAATGAAACTCACTGATTTGCCAAGGTCCAGGAATAGCAGTGATAGATCAAAATAAACATTAAATGCTAGTTCAAATATTTGTGGGTAGCAGGGATTGGAATTGAAAGCACACTTGGTTGATTAGCTAGTGATAAAAACTCTTAAATCTTGAGTTTTATCACACCTAATAAATGAGACCAGAATGAATTGAGTCTAATATGACAGCTCCTAAAATCTTACCTTCAAAACAAAAGTCAGTGTTAAACATCAAAGTTAAATTGAAACCTGAAGTTGCTTCTGCCTACATAGCTTTGCATAGTCTGACAATTTTCTTCCTCTGAATTGGCCTTGGTAAAAATATATTTGGTTATAATTATGGTTGCTTGATTTCATATATTCTTTCAGTTCAGTTCAGTCACTCAGTCCTGTCTGACTGTTTGAGACCCCAGGGACTGCAGCATGCCGGTCTTTCCTATCCATCACCAACTCCCAGAACCTACTCAACTCATGTCCATTGCATTGGTGATGCCATCCAGCCATCTCATCCTCTGTCATCCACTTCTCCTCCCATCTTCAATCTTTCCAAGCATCAGAGTCTTTTCAAATGAGTCAGTTCTTGGCATCAGGTGGACAAAATATTGGAGTTTCAGCTTCAGCATCAGTCCTTCCAATGAATATTCAGGACTGATTTCCTTTAGGACTGACTGGTTGGATCTCCTTGCAGTCCAAGGGACTCTCAAGAATCTTCTCCAGCACCACTATTCAAAAGCATCAGTTCTTCGAGGCTCAGGTTTCATTATAGTCCAACTCTCACATCCATACAAGACTACTGGAAAAATCATAGCTTTGACGAGGTGGACCTTTGTTGGTAAAGTAATGTCTCTGCTTTTTAATATGCTGTCTAGGTTACTCATGACTTTTCTTCAAAGGAGCAAGTGTCTTTTAATTTCATGGCTGCAGTCACCATCTGCAGTGATTTTGGAGCCCAAGAAAATAAAGTCTGAAACTGTTTCCCCATCTATTTGCCATGAAGTGATGGGACCAGATGCCATGATCTTAGTTTTCTGGATGTTGAGTTTTAAGCCAACTTTTTCATTCTCTTTTTTCACTTTCATCAAGAGGATCTTTAGTTCTTCACTTTCTGCCATAAGGGTGGTGTCATCTGTCTATCTGAGGTTGTTGATATTTCTCCTGGCAATGTTGATTTCAGCTTGAGCTTCAACCAGTCTGGCATTTTGCATGATGCACTCTGCATATAAGTTTAATAAGCAGGGTGACAATATACCACCTTGATGTACTCCTTTCCCAATTTGGAACCAGTCTGTTGTTCCATGTCCAGTTCTAACTGTTGCTTCTTGACCTGCATAGAGATTTCTTAGGAAGCAGGTCAGGTGGTCTGGTATTCCCATCTCTTGAAGAATTTTCCAGTTTGTTTTGATCCATACAGTCAAAGGCTTTGGCGTAGTTAATAAAGCAAAAGTAGAGGTTTTTCTGGAACTCTCTTGCTTTTTCAATGATCCAGCAAATGTCAATTTGTTCTCTGGTTTCTCTGTCTTTTCTAAATCCAAATGAACATCTGGAAGTTCACAGTTCATGTACTGTTGAAACCTGGCTTGGAGAATTTTGAGCATGACTTTGCTAGCGTGTGAGATGAGTACCTTTGTGTGGTAGTTTGACTATTATTTGACATTGCCTTTCTTTGGAATTGGAATGAAAACTGACCTTTTCCAGTCCTGGGGCCACTACTGAGTTTTCCAAATTTGCTGCCATATTGAGTGCAGCACTTTCACAGCATCATCTTTTAGGATTTTAAATAGCTCAACTGGAGTTCCATCACCTCTGCTAGCTTTGTTCCTAGTGATGCTTCCTAAGGCCCACTTGACTTCGCATTCCAGGATGTCTGGCTCTAGATGAATGATCACACCATCATGGCTATCTAGGTCATGAAGATCTATTCTGTGTAGTTCTTCTGCATATTATTGCCACCTCTTCTTAATATCTTCTGCTTCTCTTAGGTTCATACCATTTCTGTCCTTAATTGTACTCATCTTTGCATGAAATATTCCCTTGGTATCTCTGATTTTCTTGAAGCGATCTCTAATCTTTCCCATTCTATTTTCCTCTATTTCTGTGCAGTGATCACTGAGGAAGGCTTTCTTATCTCTCCTTGCTATTCTTTGGAACTCTGCATTCAAATGGGTTTATCTTTCCTTTTCTCCTTTGGCTTTAACTTCTTTTCTTTTCTCAGCTATTTGTAAGGCCTCCTCAGATAACCATTTTGCCTTGTTGCATTTCTTTTTCTTGGGGATGTTCTTGATCACTGCCTCCTGTACAGTGTCATGAACCTCTGTTCATAGCTCTTCAGGAACTCTTTTTTTTTTTTTTTTTTTTATTATTATTATTTTTTTCCAGTGGGTTTTGTCATACATTGATATGAATCAGCCATGGATTTACATGTATTCCCAAAGGAACTCTTTATTAGATCTAATCCCTTGAATCTATTTTTCACTTCCACTGTATACTCATTAGGGATTTGATTTAGGTCACACCTGAATGGTCTAATGGTTTTCCCTATTTTCTTCAATTTAAGTCTCAATTTGGCAATAAGGAGTTCATGATCTGAGCCACAGTCAGCTCCTGGTCTTGTTTTTGCTGACTGTATAGAACTTCTCCATCTTTGGCTGCAAAGAATATAATCAATCTGATTTTGGTATTGACCATCTGGTGATGTCCATGTGTAGTCTTCTCTTGTGTTGTTGGAAGAGGGTGTTTGCTATGAGCAGTGCATTCTCTTGGCAAAACTCTGTTTAGCCTTTGACCTGCTTTGTTTTGTACTCCAAGGCTAAATTTATCTGTTACTCCAGGTGTTTCTTGACTTCCTACTTTTGCATCCCAGTCCCCCATAATGAAGAGAACATCTTTTTTGGATATAGTTCTAGAAGGTATTGTAGGTCTTAATAGAACTGTTCAACTTCAGCTTCTTCAGCATTACTGGTCGAGGCATAGGCTTGGATTACTATGATATTGAATGGTTTGCCTTGGAAACAAACAGATCATTCTGTAATTTTTGAGACTGCATCCAAGTACTGCATTTCTGACTCTTGTTAACTATGACAGGAACTCCATTTCGTCTAAGGGATTCTTGTCCAGAGGAGTAGATATAATGGTCATCTGAGTTAAATTAACCCATTCCAATTCATTTTAGTTTGCTTATTCCTAAAATGGAAGAAATCACTCTTGCCATCTCCTGTTTGACCACTTCCAATTTGCCTTGATTCATGGACCTAACATTCCAGGTTCCTATGCCATATTGCTCTTTACAGCATCAGACTTGACTTCCATCACCCACCACATACGTTCTTTCATCAAACATTTATTAAGCATATTTCATGTACCAGATAATGAGCTAGATTCCTGGCATTATGAAGAAAAGGGGAGACTGTTGGAAGGCTAGAGAGCCAGAGAATATAACTATACTGAAAAAATTATTTACTGTGTATAACCTTTATAAAGGAAAAAATGATTAATGCTGTCTCATTTAATAATTTCAGGAACCGTGCTAAATAGGTATTAGTCTGCTTTTGCAAATGAAGAATCTGAGCCTGAAGGAAGATTAGCAACTTAAGATTTTAAAAGCAATGGTGGTACTCAGATGAGATCCTGGGTTTTGTAACAGAATTCCAGGCCTTCTGCCTAACTAGCCCATGACTCATGACTATTCTAAGTAATAACATGTCCAGGAGTAACATTTTAGAATACTTCAGGATCCTCATTCATTAACTTTGAATGTGGTCCTGTTTAAAAATATATTAGCTAATTGATTGAGAGTGTTTGGATAATGTAATAATTTGCTTTCTTGCTTTTCTTTATCTCTCTGAAGTCTGGGGACTTGATAAAAAATAACTACCTTCCAATTCTCAGGTAAAGATAGGTGAGGGTTTGGATTCCATTGCTAGAAGTTTAAACTATGCTTATTATGCTATTTAGGGATTATTTATAAGGCATGCACCTATCATGTACAAAGTGTTATATTGGGGGTTATGTGAAAGAACAACATTTCTGATAATCAAGTTGCCCAGAACTACCCCCAAATGAACTGAATCAGAATCTCTGCTAGGTGCACCTGGGCATCAGTGTTTTTTAAATTTCCCCAGGTAATTTCAATGTGCATCTGGATAGGACTGACGCCAATGTAATGTAAAATGACTACTGCAAAGACAACAGCTACTTGCTCGTCACTACTTATCCTAGGCCAGGCAGCATGCCTAACTCTTTACTTGGATATTTAATGTTCACAACAATCCAATGAGGATAGTGTTAGTTACCATTATCTCCACTTTTTACATGAGAGAAATGAGGCTTTCTCAGCAGCTCCATAGTACGTCCAAGATCAGTGGTGAACCTCACATTTCTGATTCCAGATTCTGTGTCCTAGCCACTAGTTTATACTGAATTCCCTTAATAACGCCAAATATAAGAGACATGTTTGGGGGGACTATTTTATAAAAATTAAATTTGGAAGACAGTTGGGATACATTTAATTCAGTACTCGAGTACATTATTCTTTGTCCAGTGAAGAAAAAATGAGTAGAAAAAGATGAAAAATTTGATCCAAATGAGTGAATGCCTCTTGTTTTATTTCCTTTGAAATTGAGAGAAGTGTTTTGACACAGATCTATGGATTAAAAAATGTACCTAAGGGGCCTATGAGGATAGCATGGCCCACAGCTAGTATCTGGAATGAGAACCCTGTAGCAGATCCCAAGTCAAATACACAGGAGAGCATCTGCTTCCAGCAGAGGGGGCAGAGCTTGTAGAGGATGGTGGTGACATATTTAAGATCACTTAAAAATCAAAATGGAGTAACCATGGTTCAGGCATCCAAAATGGAGATGTTGTTTCAGACATATTCCTACATCACTGAGAACTTGAATTTTTTTCTGAACTGCATCAAACTCAAGAATACCACCAGTGATAGATTGGGAGTTTGGGATTGACATGTGCACATTGCTATATTTAAAATAAAATGCCTTTCCTTGAAAACCAAAAGAATACTACCAGCCAGTTTTCAAAATAATATCTGCTAGCAGCTGCTAGCTGCAACATGTACTTTCAAAGTTTCCTCTACCCTTTGAAACTATGTAACCATTTTAGAGCCCAACCACTCTTTTCTTAACAAGCACTCCTAAACCTTGTTAGCTATGATCCTAATTCTTAACACACAATTGATGTAACCTCACAGGGTTTTTGTTTCTTTTTGGCCTTTATAAATTTCCCCCATTTTGTAGTCTAGTGGAAAACAATTCAAGTGCTTCTTGAACCTATATTTCCCAGGTTGCAGTCCTAATAAACCCCAGTCAGGTTTCTTTTTTTTTGAAATTTTGTTTAATGATAGAGTGGGTATATTCAGTGGGGTTCTGAAATATCAGAAAATTATGAGATCTGAGTTGCAGAGCCATGCACATCTTCAAGTTTCATGTGCTGAGGAATTATCAATACATAAATATAGACTGCCTGCTTAAGGTCTGTTTTATATGAAGCCCTAGAGCATGTTAGTCACCATATATACAAGGTATAGAGCCAGAGCTAGGTTCAATCTTGGTTCTAAAGTGGAATAATATTAATCTTACACAGGGTTATTGTGAGAATTACAAGAAACAGTATATGAAATATATATTTAGTCTTCATCCCCATTTCTGGCATGGAGTTCCTAAAATCCTTGGAATTTCCTAAGTGGTAATAATAATAAAAGTATCTTTCATTAGGTTAATAAGGTGACTTTTGGAACTCTTCTAAAGTTGGGGGCTGGTTGCCAGGGGAACTAATGTATGATTAGAGTGTTGAAACTTTTAGTCCTCCCCTCGACTGCAGGGGAAGAGAAAGGGGGTAGAGATTGAGTCAGTCACCAATGGTGGACAGTGGTTTGATTTATCATACCCATGTAATGAAGCCTCATAAAACCCAAAAAGGGGGGATCTGAAGAGCTCCTGGATTGGTGAATATGTGATCTGGGGTGAGTGGCATGCTCCAAGAGGGCTTGGAAGCTCAGCAAACTTTCCCCACACTTTGCCCTATCCATCATTTCCATCTGACTCTTCCTGAGTTATGGTTTTGTTTTTTGTTTTTTTTTTTTGTTGTTGTTGTTCCTGAGTTATGTTGATGATGTTCAGTTGCTCAGCCATGTCCGACTCTTTGCAACCCAATGGACTGCAGCACTCCAGGCTTCCCTGTCCTACACTCTTTCCTGGGGTTTGCTCAAACTCATTTCCATTAAGTCAGTGGTAACATCCAGTCATCTCATCCTATGTCGTCCCCTTCTCCTCCTGCCCCCAATCCCTCCCAGCATCAGGGTCCTTTCCAATGAGTTAACTCTTCATATGAGGTGGCCAAATTATTGGAGTTTCAGCTTAAGCATCAGTCCTTCCAATGAATATTAAGGGTTGATTTCTTTTAGGATTTACAGGTTTGATCTCCTTGTTTTCCAAGGGACTCTCGGAGTCTTCTCCAGCACCACAGTTCGAAGGCATCAGTTATTTGATGCTCAGCCTTTTTTATTGTCCAACTCTTACATCCCTACATGACTACTAGGAAAACCATAGCTTTGACTATATGGACCTTTGTCAGTAAAGTAATGTCAGCTGTATAATATGCTGACTGGGTTTTTCATAGCTCTTCTTCCCAGGAGCAAGTCTTTTTTAATTTCATGGCTGCAGTCACCATTTGCAGTGATTTTGGAGACCAAGAAAATAAAGTCTGTGATTTTGGAGACCAAGAAAATAAAGTCTGTCACTGTTTCCACAGTTCCCCCATTTATTTGGCATGAAGTGATGGGACTGGATGCCATAATCTTTGTTTTTTGAATGTTGCGTTTTGAGCCAGTTTTTTTTTTTTTTTTTACTCTCCTCTTTCACCTTCATCAAGAGGCTCTTTAATTCCGCCTCACTTTCTGCCATTAAGATTGTGTTATCTGTATATCTGAGGTTTTTGTTATTTCTCGTGGCAATCTTGATTCCAGCTTGTGCTTCATTCGAATAGCCTGGCATTTCGCATGATGTACTCTGCATAGAAGTTAAAGTTAAATAAGCAGGGTGACAATATACAGCCTTGGTATACTCCTTTTCCAATTTTGAACCAGTCCATCATTCTGTGTCAGGTTCTAACTGTTGCTTCTTGACTGGCATACAGGTTTTGCAGGAGGCAGGTAAGGTGGTTTGGTATTCCCATCTGTTTCAGAATTTTCCAGTTGTGATTCCCACAGTCAAAAGCTTTAGCATAGTCCATGAAACAGAAGTAGTGGTTTTTTCTGGAATTCTCCTTATCTATGATCTAACAGATGTTGGCAATTTGCTATCTGGTTCCTCTGCTTTTTCTAAATCCAGCTTGTACATCTGGAAGATCTCAGTTCATATACTGTTGAAGCCTAGCTTAAATGATTTTGAGCATTACCTTGCAGGCATGTGAAATGAGTGCAATCGTGTGGTAGTTTGAACATTCTTTGGCATTGCCCTTCTTTGGTGTGGGAATGAAAACTGACCTTTTCTAGTCCTGTGGCCACTGCTGAGTTTTCCAAATTTGCTGGCATATTGAGGGTAGTACTTTCATCATCTTTTAGGATTTGAAGTAGCTCAACTGGAGTTCCATCACCTCTGCTAGCTTTGTTCATAGTGATGCTTCCTAAGGCCCACTTGACTTCGCACTCCAGGATGTCTGGCTCTAGGTGAGTGATCACACCATCATGGTTATCAATAAGTCATTAAGATCTATTTGGTATAATCCTTTGTGTATTTTTACCACCTCTTCTTAATATCTTCTGCTTCTCTTAGGTCCATACTGTTTCTGTCCTTTATTGTGCCCATCTTTGCATGAAATGTTCCCTTGGTAGCTCCAAATTTCTTGAAGAGATCTCTAATCTTTCCCATTCTATTGTTTTCCTCTATTTCTTTGCAATAATCACTGAGGAAGGCTTGCTTATCTCTCCTTGCTGTTCTTTGGAACTCTGCATTCAGATGCGTATACCTTTCCTTTTCTCCTTTGCCTTTTGCTTCTTTACTTTTCTCAGCTATTTTTAAGGCCTCCTCAGAGAACCATTTTGCCTTGTTGCATATGTTTTTCTTGGGGGTGGCCTTGATCACCGCCTTCTACACAATGTTGGAAACCTCCGTCCATAATTCTTCAGGCATTCTGTCTATCAGATCTAATCCCTTCAATCTATTTGTCTCTTCTACTGTGAACACAAGGGCTTTGATTTAGGTCATAACTGAATGGCCTAGTGGTTTTCCCTACTTTCTTTAATTCTGAATTTTGCAAAAAGATGTTCATGTTCTGAGCCATCCATAGTCAGCTCCCAGTCTTGCTTTTGCTGACTCTATGGAACTTCTCCATCTTTGGCTATGAAGAATATACTTCATCTGATTTTGGTATTGACCATCTGATGATGTCCATGTGTAGAGTGATCTCTTGTGTTGTTTGAAGAAGGTGTTTGCTATGCCCAGTTCATTCTCTTACAGAACTCTGTTCACCATTGCGCTGCTTCATTTTGTATTCCAAGGCCAAACTTGCCTGTTATTTCAGATATCTTTTTGACTTCCTACTTTTGCATTCCAGTCCCCTACGATGAAAAGGACATCTTTTTTTGGTGACAGTTCTAGAAGGTCTTGGAGGTCTTCAGCTTTGTGGAAGGAAAGGAGATTCTACAAAGATATAGAATCTCATGGACCAAGAACTATGGCCCAGTGTGTATCCTTGAAACACACCCATTCTTAAGGAACCAGTGATGGTGGGTACAGGTGGGAGCCTGATCAACCTTCAGAGGTCAACTTTCCTCAACTTTTGATTCTTACTTCCACAGATCAGTGGATTGTCAGAAACCCCTTTTATCTTCATGTGTGGCTCCTTTATTAGTTTTTAACAAGCCATATATAGTCACATTTTTGGGAAGCCTGGACAACTAATTTAGGCAATGTGAATGCAGTTATGTGCACACATGGATTTTGCTTTCTGAGTAAATTAGAGTGACTGAATAAATTAGACCTTATATTGTGCTGGAGTCAAATCAGTCAGTGAGGACTTTAAAAAAACAAGAATGCCACAGAAGACCAAGATTGTCTCAATCTAAGAAAAGATTTCACCAGAGAATAAATAATAGTGAATTAATTTAAAAGAATAAGATTAGCAAGATCACTTACAAAGTGAGCAGAAATTCAAATTTTAACACAAATATATTATTTAAGTGAAGAAATATAACTTCTGATCAGATATGCTTGACAAAATTAAATATTTAAACTCATATTTAAAAGATGTGATCAGACATTCATACTTCTCACAGGGTCTCCTTTGTTTTACTAATTATTGACAAATATAGAAAAGGTCTCTTAGTCAACATCGACAAGAAACAAATCGTGTGCAGTTTCATCTTTCAAAAAGCAATTTTGCATCTGGCTAGCATCTTCATTTGTATTCCTGTGGTTATAAGATGTATATATATTTGTTACTTCAATTTCTTGTCTTCCTGAGGAGGAAATTTTCAACAGAGAGTTTGTATTCAAGTACATAAGTCCATGAATATGATTTAACACATTTCAGAACTAAAGTATGTCACCATAATTAAAATATCATAATTTTTTATTTCCACCGAGCTTATAGTCTAACAAGGACCAGTTGGACTGGCAGACCATCCCCTTAGGCCATCGTGAGAATTCCTTTTGATGTTGTCCCCCAAAGTGTCTAATATGGGTCAGGAGAGGAATTAATCGAGTGACCCCCAAAGGCATACTCCGAATTAGAATGAATTATCCAAGTTTGTTTCCCCTTCTCCTACCTATTCTCCAGACAAGCCTGTACAAGATTTGTCAGCTAATAGCAGAATCCAAATAACAGAAGGCCAACAATTAAAATGCCCCAGTTTTGCAACCAAATTTGCACACTTTAGCTATATTAACCCTTCATGTCATTATATAAAACTTCTTTTACCACGGCGATATTTAATAGCTGAAATTAAATCTTGTATCCCTTTTTACAGATGAAGTCCTAGATTATGCCTAAAAACATTTTCTCTCTTGCATTTTCTTCTTATTTTACTGAGCCTCATTAAAGGAGAACTCACCTAGGTGTCTTGGTAGAGAAATGGGATTTCTTCATCAGTAGTGCCCTGCTGAAGACCTGCATTCTTTCACTGCATATAGTAGAGATTTTAGCAACTCCACATGGACCTCTTTCAGCTAGAAAACTCTATGTTCTTGCAAAGTTCCAAAGGGACCACAAGACACATAAGAATTCTGTAGCACCTGTCCCACACCTATACTCCATGAGTACCCAGGACCCATGTGGTATTGGCAGCCCCTGAAGTCTAAGCATGTCTCCATAAATAAAAGCATTTTCCAAGCAAAAGTGATGTCTCAAAACACAAAGGATGTTACAAGATAGAACTGCATTCTATTACAAATAATAGATAACTTCAAAATCTTTGTAATAACTGGTAGAACTAAGAAGAAAAAAAAATTAAAGAGAAAACTTTCTTGGATTATTTAGCTTTTCCAGTGTATTCATCAATTTCCTGAATCCAGTGCCTCTGAATTTAACCCTCACATATGAGCAATGTCTTGCTTAAAGCTAATTGTAACAGTCTGCTTCTTATATTCTGAGAACAGTAAAGCAAAATATAAGAAAATAATAACAGTAAAACCCTCTACCCTGCATACATAAACTAAGAAAGGTTTATTAAAAATGTCCTTATCTTCTTAAATATATATATATGAAAAGACTTCTCTTTTTTGTTACTACATTGTCTCCTTTGTATTTAGCCCATTGATCTTAATTCATATTTCCCCTTGAGAGACCAGAATTCTTGGAATCCCAAGTTTTTATTGAGTGTGGTCTCTAACTAGAGCTGGAAATTCAGACTTACAGCTAAGATTGGTCTAGTTTATGGCTTGGCATTTCCTACTTCCCCAAATTCTTCTCTGTCTCTCTCATTTTCCATCCTCAGAAGAACCACCATCTTCTTAGCCATTTGCTGACATTTATGTTACTATGTACCAGTGGTTACAGCATCAACCCCCAACTCCTGAATTCCTTAGACCTTGGTTGATCCCTCCCAGGAAAGATTTCTTCCTAAGTTCACATTCATTGCTACTAGAGAAATAGACTTATGACCTAGAGATGGAATTCCTTTTGCTTAGCAAACCTGTATCTTTGAGCCCAGTACAAGCATTTACATATCCTCCTCCCTAAACATTGTTTTTCCTTGAATTCCCCCTGCCTTCTGAAGCCTTCTGTATCCTAATTGCAGCTGAAAGACTCCTTACATCTTTAATTTATTATCTACAGAATAAATCTGACTCTACTGACTCTAGAAATCCATTTATTTTTCACTTTGGTGTCTCTCAATACCCTTTTGAAAAGGCCAGTTGAGATTTTAACACTTCAATGTTCTTCTTAATTTGATCCATTTCTCCTTGCCTGTGTATTAAACTTATGTATGCTAAGTTGGAATGTCTTCCTTCCTTTCTTTTACTATTTCCCATAGCTCATGTTTTAACCACAAGATCAAAACCTTTTACAAGTGGATTTTCTTGCTCCTGAGTTTCTGATAGTTTTCTTATAAAATGCAAACTGTTTTCTGTTGCCAGCCTTCTTACCTGCAGATTCTTTAGCCTATTAGTGATTCTGAGAGCAGAGTTACTGTCTCCTTCTTAGCAATTGAATTTTTGATAAATAAATTATTTTTTCTCCTTAGTGCAAGGAGATAGTACAACTTTTGTATACTAGATTCCCATTTCTCCTTATATTTATTGATGGACTTTAGAAAAAGAACTGTGCCAGAACTGGATCTCCCTAAATCTGTGCTGTTATCAAGATTTTGTAATTAACAGGTTCCTTACAACTTGGCTGGAGATAGAGGGGTAAAAAAAAAAAATACAAAAAGATCCTGGCTTAAATACATCTATCTGAAAGTAAAAGGTTTCTACCCCAATTATTTTGAAGTGAATTTTCCATGATCTTGGAAATTAAAATGAACACCTAAATAAAAATAAGCAGGAGAATGTGTTCATGAAAACTCATTTTCCCCCTTTTGGGATCATTTCCTACTACATCTCCTAGCCTCCTCTTCAGCTAATGAAGTCTGACCCTTGGGATATGATGTATGCCACACCCAGGCCTGGCTCATAAAAGCCTTCAGTGTGAACATCAGCATGTGCTTTTCTTTCTTTGCTTATCTGCCATCTCCAAAGACAGGATTTATTTGATGCCTCCAAGGACCTGAGAACAGTGGGCCACCCAATAGGAGGAGCCTGGGTTCCCGAGAGACTCTGTGGAGCAGGGCATCCACCCTTCTTTTCCATGCTATTGGACTTAGAGTGAATGAAAACTAAAATTCTGTTTTATTAATCCACTGAAATGTGGAAGTTGTTTCATCAGATAGACCACTCTGAATAATACAGTAAAATGAAGATTGGTATAATAACTTTTTTCTCTGGGCAAAGAATGGATTTATTCAGCATTTTCTGACTAAAAACTCTAAGTAGCAGTGTCCTGAAATCAAAGCCACTCTAAGATAAAACGAGGTTCCAAAACTTCCTTTATCTTTTATTTTCTTATTTATTAAAACAATAAGTGATAGCTCAATTTTTTTTGAAGATTTTATCCTTTTTCCTAGTTTACTGTATATAATGTATCTCATTTTTACTTTTTCTTGCTCTGCTGCACATGGAGGAGTGATCCAAGAAAAACTAAAGATATAAAATTGAATATCATAAAATGTTGAAAACTCAGAAGCTAAAAGTACAAAGAAAACTCTCCAAGCAAATATCTCTTACAAGCTAATGGTTAAATTTGAAGTTTGGGTTTGCTAGTCTCTGATGTTCAAAGTGTTGAGGTGCTTGTGATAATGTCGAAAAGTCCCTGAATTAGGAAAGGATTATCAAATATTGCAATAAGAAAAGGAGTTTTTGGAGATGGCAATGCCATGGACTAGGGAGTGGAGAACTCTGATGACTCCACAGGCTGAAATTAGGCAGACTGAATATTTCTTCTTTCATATTGGCCTTACTCTTTTTCTAATACATATCTCAGTGTGGCTGACGGGGTGGATACAGGATGAACCTGTATTCTTGTGGGCCATGGCTTAATGCAACATAAAGAACTAAGATAGAACCTGCCATGACTCAGAGCAGAAGCAAAATACTTTATCTTCTTAACTCCAAAGCTTCATCCTCTGACACTGTAATCTAGTTAGAGAAGTTAATGGTGCCTCAGTAGAACTACCTCTTCCTAGGAGTGGAATAAAGAACAAAAGCAATAGTTTCCAAGTTAATTTATTTTTTGAATCAGGAGACATAGTGCATAGTGGTAGGAACCTTTTATCAAGTTGAGTAATGAAGTTTTTAAGAAGAGAGGCAGTTGTTAAGAGACAAAAAAATGACTTGAATGTTGGATGCTGGCAGATTAATATTTTTACTTAATTTCACAGAATGAGAAAATACTCTAAACAAATATTTTAGTGCTACTGGATGAAATCAGAATAGAAATTTGTAGAGGAACATAGATAAAACACAACACTAAGAACCACCGAGTCTAGGCTACTGGCTGTACTCTCCTCGATTTTGTTTGTTTTTGAGTATTTAAAACTAATTGATTTTAATCTTTGGTTTCCTAAGTGGTCTTACAAATGTATATAGCTATGCTCTTATGGATTAGAAATAAAAATAATTGAAGATCTTATTTCTAATTGATGTACTGCACATGATTTTCTGCATTCTGAATAATATCCCACCTTCTTCTAGTGGACACTTTTGGCTATACTACACAGGATGGCATGGATTATCATGATTGCCTGGGGCTTGGTGTGAAATAGACGTTGGGCTTCCCTGGTGGCTCAGACGGTAAAGTGTCTGTCTGCAATGCTGGAGACCCGGATTCAATACCTGGGTCGGGAAGATCCCCTGGAGAAGGAAATGGCAACCCACTCCAGTATTCTTGCCCGGAAAATCCCATGGACAGAGGAGCCTGGTAGGCTACAGTCCATGCGGTCACAAAGAGTTGGACACGACTGAGCAACTTTACTTACTTACTTGGCTCTTTGCAATCTTGTTTATTGTAGCTGAAAATAGGCCTCATCTTTATTATTTACTGATGGAGGTAGAATAATAAATTATTATGAACTCACATACAACTTAAAATGAATAAACTAAATATAAACTAATCCACAAGGATAGTTTCCAAAAACTAAAAATGTTTAGAGAAGAAAAAAAAAGGATATGTCCTTTTCTTCAAGGCATGTTTTTCATCCTGGAGTAACTCTGCCCCTCTAGCCTTAGCATTCTCTCTCTTTTGAAGAGCCCCTATCATAGGATTTAGATATGTTTCAAAGAGTCTATTTTCTAGATTCAGCCATGCATAGACAGTTCTTGGAAGTACAGTGATCCTGAAGGCACTTGAATCTATGAAAGTCTCTGCTTTTTAAAATAATGACTAATTTGTTCACTAGAAGTAATCTGTCCAGTGAGCTCTCCAGGCTCATCACAGCTTTTTGTCTTACTAACTTGCCTTTGCCAGTTTATCTTTTCTCTTTTCTTTAGGAATGGTATCATTTCTCTTGTCCCAATTTCAGAGACGTCCTCTGCTTTTCTACCATTTTGTTGTACTGAAGATATTTGTTTTTATCAGCAAGTTTCTTGCAATTCCTTTAGTTCCTTGATGAATTTGAGTAGTAGCTATCTCGTGACCTTTTTCCTATAACTATCTTAAGTCTTTTCATTGGGAATTATTTTCAATCCTGTGCCCCCAAATGTTGCAAATAGAACAAACAAGAAACGTCAGATCGTTTGACTAAATAATTTCAGCTGCTCCTTATAGTCCCCACATTGAATTATCCCTGTCTCTAAGAGAAGTAAGGTTGGTCATCTTTCTCAGACACAGGTCCAATATGTCATTTCTCAGCTGGTAAATTGAGAGACTAGTAAACTAGTCTGCCTTAAGAAGAGAAAAAATGTGAGTTATTTTATGTCTTATAGTTATCAGAGGATATGCTTAGGAAAAGTGCATAAGAAGCTCTTTCTGAAGATCTTAAATATGCCTTTATAGTCAGTGCAAAATTTTGTTTAAATTTTGCATTTCTGAATGTAGTCACTAAAGAGTAGAAATTTTCTTGATTTCTAAGAACCCATTTTGCGATTTGAGAAACATCCTTTGAGATTGCTGTGATTTGAGCTAAAAACTTCCTTAAGCTTTTAAGACCAGTTAAATAAGGTGAAGGAAGGCATCTGAAGACTTCATGAAACCAGACAATCAGAGTTGGAAAGACTTTTCTTTCCACTCTTCTCTTTAATTAGACTATGCTTTTCTCTTGATTTTTGAATAATGTCTTTTCCCAAACCAAATGTCTCCATGTTCAGAAAAACTGAAAACTGCCAGCCAATATTTAAATATTTTGTCTGGTCTGCATAACTGCTAAACATTGCAGATTTTGGAAATGCCTACACAACTGTTCCTGGGTATCTTCTATTACTCCCAAATCTACATCTATCCATGTATATATGTATTCATTAATTTTTTTCTCTTGTTTGTTAATCTCTTTGTTAGATGATTGACAGTGTTAATATTCATATATCATTTTTGAGAAAATATAACAGCACAAAGATTGCACTGTTTTCCACCAGGAACCTGGAGAAACGAACACAGAAGTATGGTGCATAAGATAGTCACTGTCCTTCTTATCTACTCATAGCTATAGGCTGTACAGTGTTAATCATAAAAGCATAATTATAATCACAACCTAAATTTTTTAAGGACACAGAGCTTCCTCTGGCATTAAAATCAAAAAGTTCTGGGAAAAGATAAAAATTACTTTGACTCTGTCTTGATTACTTAATATTAGCAAATACAATAGTTAACAAATAATGAACTGTTCTTTACTAATAATTGGAGTGGTTAGGAGCTTGGTAAAGCATGAGAATATATTACTTACTCATGTATATTCTGACTTCTCTGAGTATTTCATTGTGTTTTTCTATGAGAATGTCTAGAACTATGCCTTTAGCAGGTCACTGCGGCTCTGTTCCAAATTATTTTCATTCTGGGAACCAGACAGAAGGAACAAATGCAATTATACATACACGCAACATGCAACAAAGAGAAATATATATATAGTATACTGATTTTTAAAATTTTAATAGAAGTGACCATCACAACTTTTGATCTCTCATTGGTCAAAGAAACTGACATGAATAAGGAAAATATTGAGGAATATGAAACATAACCCTCCTGCAGGGAGGGATACTGAAGGAAGAAGAAAAAAATCAAGCCGTCACACCCTTCATAAGCTTATTTTTATTAATCTTTCCACTAAAAGTACTTCCCATTATCTTTCACAACTTGCTGTTTCCTCATGTGTTGTGTTTGTATGCGATCTGAAAATTTAAATCTGCCAGAATCCCTTGTTTTGATTTTTTTCTTGGCAATTTTCCACTCATTCTTTAGGAACTATAAGACCTTTTACGGGGCCTTTATAGGCCCATTTTAGCATCAATAAACTATGTGGTATATTTAGAATTACTTTTATTGAGAAATTTCTCATAAGTGCATAACTCTTTTCATTACTTTCATTATGGCCACAGCTGTATATGTTAATGATTCTTGGAGGCTTGTGCAGTCAGCCTCCAAAGTTGAAGGTGTCAGAGTTGGAAATAATACCATGTTTGTTTTATTATAAGTGGTGCAGACCAGTTAGACAGAAGACCAGCAGAGGGATACCTGTCTTTGCTTCTGTTTAAAGGCAGATATATTTATTTCTAGAGTTCCCTAGTGTGGGGAACAAACCCACCACCATACCTCATCAGGCACAAGATTTCTTAACAGGCTGAGGACTAAGTGTCAAAAGATCAGTGTAATTAGGATATTATTTGGTATGTTTATATATTATTTGGCATATTCAAAACATAACGTTTGGTGTGTTACTCTTTTTCTTACATGTTCAGTTAGTTCAATCATTCATTCATGTCCGACTCTTTGAGATCCCATGAACTGCAGCATGCCAGGCCTCCCTGGTCCATCACCAACTCCTGGAGTTTACTCGAACTCATGTCTATCGAGTTGGTGATGCCATCCAGCCATCTCATCCTCTGTCATCCCCTTCTCCTCCTGCCCCCAATCCCTCCCAGCATCAAGGTCTTTTCCAATGAGTCAACTCTTCGCATGAGGTGGCCAAAGTATGGGAGTTTCAGCTTCAGCATCAGTCCTTCCAATGAATACCCGGGACTGACCTCCTTTAGGATGGACTTGTTGGATCTCCTTGCAGTCCAAGGGACCCTCAAGAGTCTTCTCCAACACCACAGCTCAAAAGCATCAATTCCTCGGCGCTCAGCTTTCTTCACAGTCCAACTCTCACATCCATACATGACCACTCGAAAAACCATAGCCTTGACTAGACAGACCTTTGTTGACAAAGTAATGTCTCTGCTTTTTAATATGCTATCTAGGTTGGTCATAACTTTCCTTCCAAGGAGTAAGCATCTTTTAATTTTATGGATGCAATCACCATTTGCAGTGATTTTGGAGCCCAAAAAAATAAAGTCTGACACTGTTTCCACTGTTTCCCCATCTATTTCCCATGAAGTGATGGGACCAGATGCCATGATCTTAGTTTTCTGGATATTGAGCTTTAAGCCAACTTTTTCACTCTCCTCTTTCACTTTCATCAAGAGGCTTTTTAGTTCCTCTTCACTTTCTGTCATAAGGGTGGTGTCATCTGCATACCTGAGGTTATTGATATTTCTCCCGGCAGTCTTGATTCCAGCTTGTGCTTCTTCCATCCCAGAGTTTCTCATGATGTACTCTGCATATAAGTTAAATAAGCAGGGTGACAGTATACAGCCTTGATGTACTTCTTTTCCTATTTGGAACCAGTCTGTTGTTCCATGTCCATTTCTAACTGTTGCTTCCTGATCTGCATATAGGTTTCTCAAGAGGCAGGTCAGGTGGTCTGGTATTCCCATCTCTTTCAGAATTTTCCACAGTTTATTGTGATCCTCATAGTCAAAGGCTTTGGCATAGTCAATAAAGCAGAAATAGATGTTTTTCTGGAACTCTCTTGCTTTTTTGATGATCCATTGGATGTTGGCAATTTGATCTCTGGTTCCTAAAACCAGCTTGGACACCTGGAAGTTCTTACATGTAGTAACCCTCAAATGGTTTTTCCTGTCTATGCAATGTGATAGTTTCCCCTCCCATGCTGTCTTTAGTTCATCAGTCTTGTTCTTCCATGAAAATAGTTTGGTGATGTCCAGACCATCTTTCCTACCATAGCAGAGAAACCACTGTGATTGCAATAAAGTTCTGCGGTTAAGTGTCAGAGACATAAATGGAAAGGATCGGAACACTCTTGCTCTTCTCGCATACTTCTGGGAAGTTCTCAGGCACTGTGTCTCTGGGGGCTTTAGTTAGCTCTAGAATTTCATAAACACAAGCCTACCTGATTTTTTTGAAGCTTTTGTGGTTTTCTGTACTGTAAGGAGAGATGAGAACTAATAGAATCTCCAACAGCTAGTAAACATATGATAAATGTGTTAAAGTATGAAATTTGAAAGTCAGAGAGAACTTTAGAAATGATCCAGTCTAGAGGATGCTAACATTGCTGCATACCAGAACCATGTTGGCAGATTTTTAAATTATGTATGCTGGAGTCAAAACTGCAGAGAAACAGATTTTGTGTCTCTGAAGTGGGGGGCAAAAGACTCAGTCATCAAATCCAAGCCTCTCTTTACACTTTACCAGTTATCATCCCACTTCTGTTATCATCCCAGTGTTCAATTCAGGAAGTTACAGAGAGCAGGTGCATGTAAATGTGATTGAATGACATCAAGTACACATCCAGAATCCATTTCTTTTTTTTTTTTTTACTGACAGCACATCCCATGTTGTCTTATAATCTAGACAGACACCTAGGATATTCTTTCCGCATGTAACATTTAAGTCAGCTTCTTTGCTTTTGACGGACATGTCTGATTCTTACCTACTCATTCCCACCCAGGTTGCAGAGAGAGAGAGTAACCTGAATATCATCATCTACCACCAGAACCAAAAAATAAAAATCTCTAAAAGGAATTTTTGTTTAACTTACTCATCTAAAAAAATCATATTCAGGAAAATCCTGGGATATTTCTCAACTTCTCATCCCAATACAAAAGTTTAATTTTATGATTCAATGTAATAAATAATTTTGGGTACTCCTAGATGCCAGGTACTCTGCTAGGTCATGGATTATGTGACCTTAATTGCACTGAGGAGAGCATGCAAGATCATAGCAGATGATGGAGCTCATTATCATCCTATTGGCGTCCTTGCCCCGCACACTCAGCTTAATTATGTGCCTCTAAAGTGTTCAGAGATGCAATTTCAATGCCTTGATGCACTTTACTTCCAGAGCCTTTCTCTCTGTCAAGGTTGCATTGAACAAATACCATTTTTTACTCTGCCCTCTGGTTTATGCTTCTTTTCTCTGCTATGACCCATTGTGCTTTTTTTCCTCCTCAGTTCTGCTTATGAAATCTAAAAGACTTTTAACTAATTTCCAGATTTTTTTTTGCCTTTTGAAAGTAGTTGCATTCAAATCTGAATGAGTTACTTAGAAGAGAGCACCACTACCTCCTTTGTAAAAGGAATCTGAATTAAATTTAAAGTTTCTGCCACAGATTCAGGTAGTCACACTGCAAACACCACTGGCTCTTCTAAATCAGCCCCGTTAATTCTTGGGTACCATACTGACTGGTTGGTTCCAAGACAAATTTGTTTTTGTTCTGTACTCTTGCTATTGTTGATGTCTCGCTGTTACTGTTGACCAAGAGTCATGATGACATAATTATCATTACCTGATCTTATGTGAATTTGGTCAGTGCTGTTTACTTTGGTGTTACATCAACATAATCAGTGAATTGTACGTGTTGTTGGTACCAATCATGTTGAGTTCAGCTGCTTTTCACAATGTCTTTTAAAAAATTGTTATAATTTACTATTTAAATAAAAAAATATATGCAGGCATAATGTCCTAAGCACAGAACAACATGATATATGACCAAAAGTGTAAAAGAATCTAAAAGTATTCTTTAAATGAGTTATCAAATTAATATTCTAAGTGAAAAGAAAATCATGCCATAGTGTCATTGGTAGAAAATTTTTTTCTTTTTTAGTGGTGTATAAAATGTTGCATTTCACACTTGAATTTTTTAGAGGAGGCACTGTACCTAGCAAAATATTGTATGGCCCAACTTTGCATACTGCCTGAGATGGCCAAGTGACTTAGTTCCACACATTGAGATATGATCAAAGTCACTGGGTTGGCGTTTTTAAAAAGACAAATGAGAAAAAGTTATTCCTTTAAATGGGTAAACTTAACTGGCCAATGCTGTCTTCCATCTTCCTCACCAAAATGAAGACTTGATAATATAACATGAGCACCTTTCTTAAGATGATGTGACCTGGAATACATGATAAGGATGATAGAACTATAGGAGCAACCTAAGTATTTTATGAATTTGTGAGGCCAAGATACCAGCCCTGGACTTCCTGAAAACACCCTGGTATATGAGAAATATCAAATCTTAAATTTTCAGTTTTTCAGGAATCTGTAAATAACCCAATCACAAATTTTGAAGCTATACACAGATTCAAGTAAAAATAAAATAAAATCTACAAAACTTCAATAGCATCCCAATGAGATTATTTCTAAGTAGCTCGGTAAGAATGGTTTTCCAGGATGTTTTATTTTACTAGTATAAATAATACAGGTTCATTGTATTAGAATAAATAGATGAATAAACTGATATAAGTTATCATCTAAATTCCCAACACTAGATTACTAATTAATGCTTTCCAATGTAAATAATAAATATAAACAAATACATATTAGGTTCAAACTTTTATAAAGTCAAAATATGCAAAACATATGCTGAAATCAAAGAGAAGAATTTAAGTGTTCATTATATTAATACTATTCTTTCCATTTTTAAGTAGGTTTAAAATTGTTCAGGTTAGATATTATATGTACCCATGTATATATGTGTATGTGTAAAGCTTCTTTGTATATTTTCCAGAACACTTGATTGACAGATACTATAGGTGGAGAAGTGTTTGCACTTCCTTCCGTGCTTCCTTGGGCAAAGTCAGGATTCCAGCACTGAGAACTAAATATCTAGTCTTTTTCACTGAGCCTAGTCCATAACAATCTTTACACAGAGACTTAAAGAAATTGTTTTACTTAGTCTTCCTTTCCCCATCCTAGAAATTATATCCCTCAAGCATATATTCACTTCCCAATTTAAGAACCGAAACAAAAATTCTTACAATGCAGAGGTGTGTTATACAATAAAAGTAATTAGAATCCTTTGGATTTGAATGAAAAAAGGAACCTGCTGTATTGAGACAGAATTATCAGAAAATGCCTGCTCTCAAGTATATTCACAGTTGATAAGTGAAATGGCTTTCAATATGTTGTTAGGAATCTCACAGTAGATCATTAATGAGCTAGTCCCCATAACTGATTACAAGTCAGTTCTAGCAAGGGATGTAATTAAAGTCTCAGATGTTTTGATTTTCATGAATAGAAGTTTGTCCTCCCTTGGTGCCTTTTATCCATGCTCAGAGTTCTTTGCAATTATTAGCTCATTAGTCCTAGTGGATTTTTTAATTTAATTGTAAATTAGTAGACCCCACAGAGTTAAAACAAACAGAATGTTAATAGCCCATTTCATGAATATATATACCAATGGCTCAACCTTTATTATCTTAACATATACATTAATAATATGAGCAGTGACTTCAGCTCCCTTCTAAAGCACAGTTCCATACTTCACACATATCATTAATCCATCGAATTTGTCTCAACCTGAAAGCTTCTTTTTTTTAATACACTATTCCAAAGTTTAGCTTTTGGTAGAATTCCTATATATGTCCATCTCACTATTTTGGTATATTAATGTAGTGAAATCTCATACTTTTGAGATAAATATTTTTTGATAAATACTGATTACTGAGATATCATTGTAATTATTTTTCAAGGATTTTACATTGTCATTTCTTCTAGTGATGCCTTCAATCTGAGAAGGAAATCCTGGACATTCCCAATGTTTCCAGGGGCCTGAGAAATGTTTGGATTTATATAGAAGAGAAAATATCAGGTATAACTGAAAGACTGAAAGAAGACAAATATTTATCACATGGATATATAGAGAAGTGAGCTCTGATGCCCCTCAAATTTATAGAATATAGGGACCTAAATTGTTGACAGTTGAAGTTCATTCTACTCAACTTCCTTTCATCCTCCAATTCTAACTTCCCCATGAGACTCACCCCTTCCCTCAGTCTGTTCCAGTGCTGTCGTTCCATTCCTGGAACGGTGGGCCTGCGTGTGACTAAAGCCTGGCCAGAGTATTGCTTTCACCTGATCATGGTGATAGTTCCATGTAGTAGTTTCCTGATATTGTCATAACAAAGTACCACAGACTGGGTGGCTTGAGCAATGGAAAGTTGTTGCCTCACAGTCTGACGGTTCCAGAATCAAGACACCAGCAGAGTTAGTTTCTTCTGGAAGCTGTGAAGGAGAATCTGTTCCATGTCTCTCAGTTGGCTTCTGGTGTTTTGATGGAAATCTTTGGCATTTCTTGGATTCTTCTGCATCATCCCAGTCTCTGCTGTCACATGGCATCCTCCCTGTGTGCCTCTGTGTCTAGATTTCTCCTTTACAGGAAAATAGGACATCAGTCATTTGGATTAGGGACTCACCTGCCTCTTGTATGACCTCATCTTAACTAACTACATTTGCAATGACCCTGTTTCCAAACAGGGTCACCATCACAGGTCCTGAGTGGGGTAGGACTTAAGCATGTGATTATTTATAAGGGAACATAGTGCAATCCATGAGTCCAAAATAAATGCATAAGCTAATAAGACTCAGTGAAATACAATAAAAAATTCACTGTGAATCCTAAGAAATGTTTTCAATCTTTCCTCCACAAGAGAATGCAGTCACATAATAGCTGCTGGGTGGGTGTGAGGGTCTGCGGAAAATGTATCTACCGTTGTGGAAGCAAAGCCAAGAAATGAAGATAAAAACGTCTATTTGCTTCTTATTGAACACTATTTGCTTCTTATTGAACACTGGGTAAAACCATATCTGAAGCCAAATAACCCCTTAATTGTTCACCTATATGGGTGAAAATACCCCCGCTTTGTTAAGCCTGTATTAGCATCACTTTTTTCCGATTACCACAGAAATAGAGTCAAGATTAATATGATTAAAGAGTAGGATGAGAGATGGGGTATTCATGTGAACTACAAGAAAGGTGATGGAATGAATAATTCCTTTCTGCTTTTGTATTATTTTCGATCAGACTCAACTTGATGAGTTCCTGCACAGTAATATGTAATGCCTTGAAAGCACAAGTGAATCTAATCATTTTGTTTCTATGAAATATTGAATCCCTTCACACAACAGCAATGGACTAAGGCACAATTTCCTGTAACAACAAATCTCCTAGCAAAGAATCAAGGTACATGCTTCCAAATGCTGGGTCCATGCCTTGCTGGGAATAAAGAGACAGTCAAACTAAGGGCAAGAGGATTAGCACAGAAGTTAATAGCCTTACAGGTCAAATGCAGTTAGAGCCAGTGACCTTGAAAAGTGGCCTTCCATCAGAGACAGTGTCCAAACAATGAAATTAGAGATGCATGATAAGGGAAAGCAGTTCTTGGGAATGGGATGGGAACTTGACTTTCAGAGTGCATGGTGGTGATGATGGTATGTCAGGCAAAGTGGAATCATCTCTGAGAAATGTTTAGAAGCAGGGGAAAAGGAGAGCAAAGCCTAGTTTCCAAAAATACGGCAGATAATAAGTCAGGAAAATATGCTGTGGCTGGTTCTTCCACAAGTATCATTGACCATGAATCTTCAAAATACTTTATGCACTCCAACACTTACTTTATGCACTAGGAACCCAAGGAGCCTGGTGCCAGACTATCAGTAGTCTTATTGTCTCTAGGGGTGTTTGATGGTGTGGTGGTTCCCTTCAGAGAGGAGACTTATGCTAAAATTATCAAGGAGGTGCCCGGTATCCAAATTCTAATTTCCATATCTTATTCATTTGCTAAATGCGTACCATAGATTTGAAGATAAATTAGCTTCTCATTGGTCATGGGTGAAATACAAAGCAATGGTCAATAAGAACAGAAAGGAGGATAGGAGTAAGAAATTGACAGTATAGAGAGCAAAGAAGACGACACTGTACAGAGACTTCCAATGTAACAGTGTATAAGAAGCATAACTTCATGATATTTTTAGTAATTCTGACAACTCTGGAAATAGTTCATTGCATAAGTAAGGGTACTCAGCCTTGGGACCTCACACTTCTAAGTTGCAGGCTCACTGCCTAACAGTAGTAGCCTTCTGATACATGCATGACTGTATAGGACAATATTTATGCCTTGTGTCTGGTCTTCTTCACCCATGTTTTAAGACAGCCATTGTTATAACAACTAACTTCATATAAACATATAATCTGAGAGCACCTCAGCTTTGCCTGTCTTCATGCCTTCTGTTTTGCATCCCAGGTCTTCTCTGACATTTTGTTGTGGGATGCTTGTATGAACTGGGTGGCAAACTGGGGTGCCAGAGAGTAAGCACATGCTGGGGCAATCCTTGACCACTGGGAGAAAGAAGCTGGTACATGAATGCCTTCCTCTTTTTTCCTTCCAGCAAGCAATTTGGAGGCATATTCTACATTGCTCCTCAGAAGTTTCCAGCATAAACTAGCCCCATTCCCCATAGCAGTGACCACCTCAAAAACACTCCTTGTACTATTACCTGGCATTACCCCTCCCCCAAATTACCTTATCTCAGACTCCAGTTTCTGGGGGAAGCTCAGGTTACCAAAGTGACCTAGTTGCTCTGTTATGTTTTATGGCTAGAATCTTATTGTGGTTCAGGGTTAATCAATTGTAAATCTCTTAAGCTTTTTACAGTGGAGGACACAAAAAAGAGTTGCTGACATGTGAGAGGCAACAATTCACAAGTCAAAGTTGGCAACTGAGAATATCAAGTGTTGTGATTTGGGCTTGGAATGTGGCTTGGGTTCCCAGTTGGGGATTGGGGCTGGGTTACAGTGGTGAAAGCACCAGATCCTAGCCACTAGTGGTCAGTGACAGGAGCCCTGGCCCTTCGGCTATACAGAAAAGAATTCCCACAAAGACAGACAGTAGTGAAATAAGTGAAATATTTGTTAAGAGGAAAAAGAGTACAGTACATGTGGATAGACACACAGGAGAACTCAGGGAGAGAGTCGTTGAGTTGCACCCTTGTGGCAGTTTTAATTGTTTTTCTGACATATTTCTTCTGAGTTCCTTTTAGCCAATCATTTTGATTTGCCTGGTTCACAGTCCATATTTGGTATGTCTCAGGATCCTCCCATGTGTGCACACATATCTCTTAGCAAAGATGGATTTTACCAAAAAGGCGTATGGGTAGGGAACATCTCTTGGTATCACTCCTCTTTGGCCTCCAATGAAATTTTCTGAGAATGTGTGGTCAGGGAGGTCTCCTGCCTTCGAGAATAGGAAATATGTGGTCTAGGCAGGGCCCGGCCTGCTCCTTTAATCGTCCTACTCTTCTCATCTTGGAATTTCCGTCCATAGGGAATGAGTCTCCAATCGCTTTACCTAGTGTGTGCCTAGTCATTCAGTCGTGTCTGACTCTTTGTGACCCCACGGACTGTAGCCCACCAGGACCATCTGTCCATGGGGATTCTCCAGGCAAGCATCCTGGAGTGGGTTGCCTTGCCCTCCTCCAGGGGATCTTCCCAACCCAGGGATCAAACCCAGGTCTCCCGCATTGCGGGCAGATTCTTTACCATCTGAGTCACCAGGGAAGCCCAGTTTATCTGAGGGTGGCTCATCTGCGTCCTGCCTCAGGTTCATATTTTAAATCTTCACCGTTTCCTCTAAAACGTATGTTCTGATCAGAAGCCAGCCACTTCTGAGCTGGTATCATGGTTGCAATCGCTATGATTGATGAAAATTCCTGTCTTTGGATTTTCCACAGGAGCCTCCAGAGTGAATTTTGTGAACTACAGGTTAAGTCAGACCAATTCAAATTCTCCAAATTTGGTACTTGGCTTCACTTTATTGTAGATTTGCTTTATGGGGTATGTGAAAGAATGGGAGTGGTGATAGCACTTGATGCCACAAAGTACTTAACTATCTAAAATATTTTATTCCTAAACCTGATTACATGTAAAAATCACGTGGAGAAAATTTTTTTTTGAAATAATAATTCTTGAGCTCCACCCCAAAGGCCCTGACTCCATTGATCTAGGCAGAGATCCTGAGATCTATATTCTTAAAAGCTTCCCAGGAGATTTTGATACATGGTCAAATTAGGGAAACAGTGATCTAAATAATTCATGAAGGATTTTAAGAGAACTTGTTACCTAAAACTATAAATCTTTCTACCATAGGGTTGGAAGCTTAGGCGTTTTCCAAATCACATTTCCTTATTTTCAAGTGAGGAAAAGTCTTAACTTCTTGATTTGGGAAGGGAAGTTTAGAATTTAATTTTCAAAATAAAAGGTCTAATTTCATATGTTTTGATCTTTCTGAAGATTAACACAGAGATAATTTTTTACATAGTTTCACTTGTAGGCATCTATAGACAGGCTTAGTTTTAAAGAAACTATGTCTAAGTGTAATCACAGATAGTAGAAAATGTACACGTTGGGCTTCCCTTGTAGTTCAGTTGGTAAAGAATCTGCCTGCAATGCAGGAGACCTGGGTTTGATTCCTGGGTGGTGAAGATCCCCTGGAGAAGGGCATGGCGATCCACTCTAGTATTCTTGCCTGGAGAATCCCATGGACAGAGGAGCCTGGCAGGCTATAGTCCATGGGGTCGCAGGAATTGGACACGACAGCAGCTAAACAACAGCCACCAATGTCTAGGTGTAATCATAGATAATAGAAAAGGTGCACAGTTAATTATAAGTACTTCATCCAGTAATTAACATTAATTAACTATGCAATTAAGATGTTGATTGACAGAGACAATTAAGTTGATTCTCAAATATGCATGCTCTTAAAGTACTCACTAACTAGTTCAACTGTAACACATTTCCTAATAGACTCCCAGAAATAAATATGGTATTTCTTCTTTTCAGAAATTACTTTAATAAATGAATGCTTCTTTGTGTCTAGGTGAATCCATAGCTTCTCAAGATTGCAGACAAGCCAGAGGGAGTGAGATGCTTAGCAAAAGGGTATGGGCTATTCTCTGAGAAACTGAAAACTGTTTTTTTTTGTTGTTGTTGCTGTGCCTTTGTCTGTATTGATTGGCAGTGCTTTTGTGAACAACAAAAAAGAAGTGACAGAAATAAATGACATAAAAATATTAATAAGCAAGCTTATAAATATAAATTGGCTTCTTGATATAATTTTTGTTGGGTAAGTTCCTTGGTTAAGGGATTTTCTAATGTGATGAACTTCATTCAGATGAAAAGAGATTCTTTATGAAAATTCAGTTAATTTGTAGAATTGTAATACCTGAATTGTGACTATAGATTTCCTTTACCTATCTGTGGCAGAAATGTACAGTTACCGTGGAAAATAAAAAGGAAAATACAACCATGGTGAGTTCAATCAAACTACAGTGAAACTTATAGAAAGGTAGCAAAATTGCCTATTGGAAATTTCTGTTCATTCATTTAATTATTCAGCCAACAAATATTTATTTATTATCTATCCTCTCAATGACTGTCCTAAACATTAGGGGTATATTAGTCAATAAAACACACAGAACAAAATCCCAACCCAACTGGGGACTTACATTTTATATTTTCTACCCTTCTTACTAGAGAAATATGAAATTACCATGGGTAACTAAGCATTACTGTTGTTGCTTGTCTGAATATAATATCAAAGCAGAAATGTACCTGAAATACAGTACAGACTGCAAATGACAGTACCTGTGTTTCTTTTTTTTTTAGTAGCTGTGTTTCATCTTCACCTTCTTTTCGTTATGATTCATGGGGATGCCAAAAACCCTCAGAAGTATACGTGGACTTATAGAAAATGTCCTGTAGCTTAAGATTGCTGAGTGTGTGCTACCATCTCAGTTCATGAAACCATCTAATCTGAACTGCCTGAATGAGAAATTTGGACATCTCATTTGGCTATGTATCTGATATTCAGAAAATCTCGATAGAGTATATTTTAAATGATGTGAATATTTGACTAGTATTAAACTGAAGAAAACTATAATAAGGGTCTTTGAGAAGTTGGAGTCAGGTCAGAATTTTAATAAGAAATTTACTTTTCTGAAAGCCAACTTTATAATGAGTCTCATTTAAACCTTTGGTTCTCACCAAGAGCAGGGCTTCAAGTTCAGTCTTTTTTGTTTCATCTTGTTTTGCCTGTGACTGCTCATTTTACATCTGAGAATCCTTTATTATAAGGCTTAGAAATAGGACATTTTATTATGAGTCATTAATGGAGTTTAGGGCCCTTAAGGGAGTAGATAGTCTTGGATCTTAAGCTGCAGAAGAAAAGCATGGTCCAGACTACTCCTGTACTAATAATAAGGCATGCTGTAGGGTACTCTAATACTGATATAAAAGGAAAGAAGAGAAGAAATAAAATCTATGGTAAAAGTGCCTCTGAAACAAAGGATGAATGATGACAGGCATTTTGGCCACTGTGAAAAAAAGCACGATTTTTGCCAAGTCTTCTTTTTATCCTTCTTATTTTTATCTCCTTTTCTTTCTTTTCTCCTCTACCTTCTCCTCCTCTTCACTCTTCATCTTTGTCTTCTCCTCCTTTGAATTAAGGGAGGATGGAAGGTTTTCTATGCTTTATGCTATGAGTCACTTTGGAATGTTCCTAAATGGGAAATTTGACTTTCTTTTTCTTTGCAAGCTGCTTATGCTATTGTGTCTAGACTTGATCACACTGCCAGTGAGAGCCAATTAAGGACATCTGTGTTAAGATCAAGACCACCAAGTGCACGATTATCAGACTATACTCACGCTTTAGTCATACGTAGAATTCCACAATCAGTGGTGGTCTAGTCAGACAAGCCCCTGGGGCTGGGGGTTAGGATTCTGGTTTAAAGTGTTGGATGATTTCTGTGGTTTGAAGTACTCTCACAGTGGGTGATTTCAAGATATTACATGATGAATTGAATTTAAAGTTAGGTAAGAGAGCCATTTTGCGCTGTACTTGTTTTGTGAATAAGTTGTATCTTTTCTGAAATCCAGAGTGAACTATTCAGTGATTGATGTGGGGCAGTTTAAGCTTAAATGTAAAGAGCATGTATCACTATGAGAAAGAAAAGGGAAATTTTAGTGTAAAAATGGCTTAGGGAGTTTTTTGTGAGAGTTTTAACTGGAGCGTCACAACTCTAATCATCTCCCTGCTGAAAGAGTAGGGAACCCGGACTCCAGTTTCCTGAGGCTATTATCTCTGGTCTCCAAGATTAGACACTATCAGTGCCTTCTATTAACCAGTGTTATGTGTGACCAATAGTTACCTGCTCCATCATTTATTGCAGAATATTTTGCCTTCTTCTTTCTCCATGTAAAGGATTTATGTAGCTTTGGATGCCATCTGATTTATTGAGGAATAAATAAGGAGGTCTCCAGGTGATACATCAGTACCCAGATGTTCAGAGAGTCCATATCCATCTGGAAATATTTCAGTGCTCAGTTCACTATAAAAGTTACCTAAGATTTTCCAAGCCCAATAGCTGTTTTCTCTATATTATACTAGAATTGAAGGAGTTGCAGGTCCTAAAGTGGGATGGGGTAGTGGAAAGAGTCCTTGAATTAGTCCTTAAATTAGAATCACAAACATTTGGTCAAACTCATCTGTTATCACAAATTAGGTTTTCTATTTACAAAACAGACATTCTTGATTATTTAGTCATAAACACTTTATATGAATCTCTATCCACTAGATGGATATCTTCATGAGAGCTAAAAGTAAGTTTTTTCACCTAAAACTTATACTGGCCCTTATCACTGTTACCTTTAGATATGATTCATTATGTCATAGGACAATGGAAAATAGAATGCAACTTCTCTTAAATATTTAAATGTGTTGTGAGACCAAAAGCATATTTTGAAGTAGATTTATTATCTGAACAAGACAAACTAGTACTGTGATGATTTTAGCATCAGAAATCCTTCGGTTCAATAAGGTTTCTAAAGTCTATATTATTTGATAGCATGAAAAAATATGTTAGAAAATTATAAAAAATTATAAGAATCCAAATTATATGTAATTAATCACAGTCCTATGGCTCACTAGTAAAGAATCTGCTTGCCAGTGCAGTAGCTGCAGAAGACAAGGATTCGATCCCTGGGCTGGGAAGATCCCCTGGAAGAGGAAATGGCAACCCACTCCTGTTTTCTTGCCTGGGAAAACCCGTGGACAGAGAAGCCTGCCGGGCTACTGTCCATGGAGTCACAAAGAGTTGGACATGACTGAGTGACTCCTGATGCATAGACCATAGGTAATATACTATATTATTAATATATAGCAGAACTATGAATAATGAATATTTTTATTTTGGAAATTGTACATAATAGTATATTATGTAATATTTTTAAATAAAGTAAAAAAAAATGTCAGTACATAATTAAAACAATTACCAAAAGAAAATCAAAATATTTAAAAGTTTTAGCTTTATCTCTATATGGGAAGACTGTGCTAATTTTTTCTTATGCTCATTAACTTTTAAATTCTGGATCAAGAATTTAAAGCCTGCCTTTAAAATTTCTCACAAAGAAGATTTAGAGAGTTTTAGAAGTGAACAGACGTTACTTCTTATGACTTATTCACCTCCCAAACTGAAACCTTCCAAATCTTTTTGTATCCCTGAGTTAAAGTTTCTGATGACTTAATTTTTCAGGAAAAGTAGGGCAAAGTTTGATCACAGGACATTTTCAGAAATCAAATGAGGTCAGAGATCACTGAATAGATTCATACCATCTGGGAGGCCAGAGCCAACAGAGACAGTTAAATCTTGAAAATGCAATTTAGCAGAGGCTTTGAAAGTTCTCTGAGGGTCACTTACAGCTTTAAGTATTTCAGTATTAATTTTATCCCAAGTTAAATGAAGTTACTGTTATTTTAAATTTTAAAATATGTGCTTGTTTTGGAGAATACAAAATATGGGAAAAGAGAAAGATTAATAATGACAACGTTTTTGCTCCATGAAGGCAAAGTGAAGTCGCTCAGTTGTGTCCAACTCTTTACGACCCCATGGACTGTAGCCCACCAGGCTCCTCCATCCATGGAATTTTCCAGGCAAGAATACTGGAGGGGGTTGCCATTTTCTTCTCCAGGGGATCTTCCCGACCCAGGGATCAAACCCAGGTCTACATGCACTGCAGACAGACTCAGACTCAGACTCAGACTGTCTGAGCCACTAGGGAACCCTATGAAGGCAAAAGTGGCTAAGATTTGGTGTATGTCCTTTCAATACTTTTCTATAAATATTTTTGTTGTTGTTCAGTCACTGAATCGTGTCCGACTCTTTGTGACCCCAAGGACTGCAGCACACCAGGCTCCTCTGTCCTCCACTAGCTCCTGGAGTTTGCTCAGATTCATGTCAATTGAGTTAAGGATGCTAACCATCTCATCCTGTGCTGCCCCCTTCTTTTCCCTTCAATCTTTCCCAGCAGCAGGAGTCTTTCCAATGAATGGGTTCTTTGCACCAGGTGGCCAAATTATTAGAGCTTCAATAGTTTTGATATTTGAAATTTTTGCTCACAGATATACAACTTAAGTTCCTATTTCACTTCTTAACAACCTAATCACTCCAAATTATTTCTGGAAACACTAAATAAATTTAAGTCATTGGATTAAAAATAGAAAATTATACAATACAGTGGAAAACTCACTCAACTGGGAACTAACAGTCATGGGTTCAGTCCCCATAATGTCCCTGTCTGGAAGCACGAATATGGTACCAGCTTCTTTAGATGTCAGGGAAGATGGAATATATGGATCAGAATGAGTTATTGCAATCAAATCACCTAATAAGTGTGATAAAATCCAGATTTTCTAACTCCAGCCCCAAATATTCTGATTCAGCAGCCTTGAAGTAAGACCCAGGGGTCTTCATTTTTAATAAGGCACTTGGGTGTATGTATTGCAAGAGATTCTGGAAACACCACTGAAAATCAGTGGATTAGATCTCACTTTGTTTTCAAAAATTCTTAGGGAGAAGTTAAAGGATGTTAGGGAAAATGCTAAAGTTGCCAGCACTGCATCTCTCAAGTCCAGGAAACCCAGGATATGTGATGTTGTGGGCATAGCTGGTCAAAGGGCTGTAGCCACTCTCCTCAAGGCCTGCAGTCTTTTCCACCAAGCTGTGTCAAGCATTCTTTAAGTTGATGACATCCTTTCTTTTCCTGTATCTCCCCTTCATACATATTTCCCATGGCTTTTCAAGTCACAAGTTTCATTAATGATAAAGTTCATATAGGAACATAGGTCTCTTGACCCTTTTCCAAGGGTTTTCCTCCTGAATCATCCTTAAAACCCTGAATTTCAGGCTTCCCAAGCAATATCTCTTTCAAGAAGCCTTTCCCAGTTCTTGAGTCTTTTCTGTGTTTCTATAGTAACTCTCCCTACTCTGGGAGTTTACTTCTTTCATCATTCTTATAATATAGTTAGTTACTTCACTTACCACCTTTCCCTACTAGACTGAGTTATCCTAGTACCAAGCACAATCCTGGGCACAGAATATGTACACCATAATGTGTAATGAATTAACAACTTAATGTTATTTATGGTTAAAAAGACATAGCACATCTACATGGTATGTTTTCCTCCCCTTGGTTAAGCTCTGTGTTTTTTCAGATTGCCAATATTTTGAAGTTTCATCTCTCATTTGGGCAGCATTTATAGCGATTCATCTTTTCTGAAACAGCAGGAATATATCATTTCACTCTATTACACATACATCTTGAAGTAGGATTTCTTTTTAAATTTATTTCACTTGGTTGGCCTGATTTCCATTGGAGACTGCATTTTAAGTTGTTAGTTTATCCTCTGATTGGAATAACTACTCTGTAAAGGAAAGGAATAAAGTGTTCAAAGAAGACAGTTATGTCTATTGACACCATATTAAAATTCAAATGCAATGCAAGCTGGAAGAAGTCAGGCTGCCAAATAATCTGGATTATTTCTGAGTCCAGGAGAAAAATTCAAACTTATTATTCCTCTGTAGCAAGCCATTGCAAGCCTCTACATGCATATTCTTTGAAAGAAAAACAAGGAGACTGACTACAGAAGTGAACTGGAGAATATTCATTTTTCATGCTTGAGAACACTTACATTTTCTAATGCATTTTCAAAAATAAACTTTTATTTAAAAATATAAGCATTACACAAATCATTTCTGAGCCATTTTGGGCTTAAGGAAACACAAGTCCCACCTTCTTAGCACCAAAACTGTCTCCAGATACCTTTCATACCTGTCAGTCAGTCAGCTCAGTCACTCAGACTCAGTCATGTCTGATTCTTAGTGACCCCATGGACTGCAGTATACCCAGCTTCCCTGTCCATTGCCAACTCCTAGAGCATGCTCAAACTCATGTGCATTGAGTCAGTGATGCCATCCAACCATTTCATCCTCTGTTGTCCCCTTCTCCGGCCTTCAATCTTTTCCAGCATCAGGGTCTTTTCAAATGAGTCAGTTCTTCCCATAAAGGTAGCCAAAGTATTGGAGCTTCAGCTTCAGCATCAGTTCTTCCAATGAATATTCAGGACTGATTTCCTTTAGGATTGGCTGGTTTGATCTTGTTGTCCAAGGGACTCTCAAGAGTCTTCTCCAACACCACTATTCAAAAACATCAGTTCTTTTGTGCTCAGCTTTCTTTATGGTCCAGCTGTTACATCCATTCATGACTACTAGAAAAACCATAGCTTTGACTATAGGGACTTTTGTCTGCAAAGTGATGTCTCTGCTTTTTAATATGCTATCTAGGTTGGTCATAGCTTTTCTCCCAAGGAGCAAGCATTTTTTAAATTTCATGGCTGCAGTCACCATCTGCAGTGATTTTGGGGCCCAAAAAAGTAAAGTCTCTCACTGTTTCCATTGTTTCCCCATCTATTTGTTGTGAAGTGATGAGACCAGTTGCTATGATCTTAGTTTTTAACGTTGAGTTTTAAGCCAGCTTTTTTACTCTCCTCTTTCACTCTCATCAAGAGGCTATTTAGTTCCTCTTCACTTCTGCCGTAAGAATGGTGTAATCTGCATATCTGAGGTTATTGATATTTCTGCCAGCAATGTTGATTCCAGCTTGTGTTTCATCCCATCTGGGATTTTTCATGATGAACTCTGCATAGAAGTTAAATAAACAGGGTGACAATGTACAACCTTGATGTACTCCTCTCCCAATATGGAACCAGTCCATTGTTCAATGTCCGGTTCTAACTGTTGCTTCTTGACCTGCATACAGATTTCTCAGGAGGCAGGTAAGTGGTCTGGTATTCCCAATTCTTTAAGAATTTTCCACAGTTAGTTGTTATCCACATAGTCAAATGCTTTAGCGTAGTCAATGAGGCAGAAGTAGATGTTTTTCATAGCTGTCAATAAATCTAAATATTGACCCTGTTTTGTTTACCTGTTAGTGGTCATTGCTTTTAAGGAACCCTTCACCTAAAGGTCAATGAGAGTTGTATAGAATCAGCCCAGCTTCTTGCATTCCTGTAGAAATTGGACACAAGCCTTCATAATTGAAGAATTCCCTTGTTAACCCTCATCTTGATATGTTATGTGACTCTCATTTACCTCTCTAATTTTATCCCTTCCATTCTGCCTTTGCCTTACTCCATTCTAGCTTCTTTTGATTTTCTTACTGGTCCAAAGCCCCCAAATACGTTCCTGACCTAGGGCACTTGTCCTTAGAGTCATCTTTGCTTGCTATGCTATTCCTTTCCCACGGAACTCAGCTTAGCCCACCTCCTCACTTCCTTTGGGGTCTTTATTCAAATGTCAGCTAATCAAAGAGGTCGCTTTCCTTATTCACTCTGCTTTATTATTTTTTTTCATAGCATTTATCACCCATTGATACCTTAGGCTGTTTAAGTCAATTACTGTGAATCTGAACATGTTAATATGAGAACAATGACTGTTTCCATCATGGCCCCTGTCCTGGCACCTAAAGAAGTACCTGGCATATAATAGGTACTTAAAATTACGTCTTAAATAAATGAGTGATTACTGTGGGGAAATATTGAGGCAGTGTTTAAAAAGGATAAATGACAAAAGTTCTGAGGTATTAAAATAGCATTTAAAATGAAGTACCTGACCTTTATACCTTTATAGGCCTTTAAAGACAGTTAAACCTTAGAGGGGCTTCCCTGGCGGCTCATACTAGTGATGTTTATAGACTTAGTTTTCATTTCTGAGAGGAATTCCATCGTTGCTCCCTCCTTTTTCACACCCCTGACTTTTAAAACAGAATTCTATTTTCTATAGGAATGCAGATTTGTAAGTGTCAAAAATTATGTATAAAAATGACATTATGAGTACATACGGTTTTATAACTCCATGTTACAGAAGACTAATACAATAGTACCCCATTTCTGTCAAAAATTAGCCTTTATAATGTAGCTTTGAAGGGTAAAATAATTCCCTTCACAAATCCCCAATAATTAGACGTTTAAGTTATGTCCAAGATTACAGTTTTCTAAGCTATACTGAGATGTCCATTTGTGTGGAAAAATCTGTAAATTCATCTATAAATAGTTCTACTGGCTAATTTCCTAGGTGTAGAATTGTTGGCTCAAAAAGCATGGCTATTTTTAAAGCATTTGAAGTACACTCACAAATTCCCTTCCAGAAAGACTGTAGCAATTTACCAGCAGTGCAAGAGAGTGCTATTTATGGTGTCTGTGTTAGTTAGGGTTCTCCAGAGAAGCAGAACCAATAGGATACAAAAAGAGATTTATTATGAGGAACTGACTCAAACAATTACGGAGACTGAGAAGTTCTACAACCTGCCATGCATAAACTGGAGACCCAGAAAAGCCAGTGATGTGATTCCCTCTGAATCAAAGGCCTGAGACCCAGGAGAGCTGATGATGTAAATCCCAGCTTGAGGGCAGAAAAAGAAATGAAATAGCCCATCGCAAGCAATAGGCCTTTTAGAAAAGGGGTCGAATCCCTCCTCCTTCAGTCATTTTGCTCTATTCAGGCCCTCACCAGATTAGGCGCTGCCCACCCACACCGGGAGGGCAATCTACTAAATCAATGATTCAAATGCTAATTTTATCCAGAAACACTCTCACAGACACACCCAAAAATATTTCATCAAATATCTTAAGCAATCCCTGATTCAGACAAGTTGACATATAAACTTAACTATCACAATTCCACCCTTTGTCAACTCAACACTCACACCCATCTCCACAAACCATGCTTAATCTCCAAACAAAAACAATAAGGTTATAATTATACCTAACATGGTACAACATACATACAGCCAAAAACCTACTCACCCTTTAACCAGAAGAGTTCTTGAAGAACACTCTTATTAAAACAGAATTTTCCACAGAATTCAAGGAAGCCAAATCGAAGTGAGACAGAATTGTCCCTTTGGACCTCATGATTAATGTGTTTACATGCACACACAAACCCTACCAGTTTTGTGTCTTTAAAAGCTACTCTAGTTCTAAAGGCCTTTGTGTCTTGTGTTTCGGTAGTAACAATGCCTTCCTGGCCTTGCCAGACACAGAGTGATTCACGTGCAGCTCATGGACCTGGCCAGCACCAGGAGGCTGCCGGTGGACACCCCCATACACAAAGGTATCCTGAGTTGCATTGCTCTCAACCTGTAGGGAACAAGAATTGCCATCCAGAAAAGGGGCTCATAAGAATGTCTGCTACTTCTATCAGGGCACTGGATCCAGGAACTCTGTGAAGAAAGTTCACAAGCAGCAAATATTTATCGTAATCAGGACAGTTCCTTTATCTGTGTGTCTCATGACTGTGGCAAAAAGGAATAAGCAGTCTAGTTTGGAATCAGCCAGTTTCCTTCAAAAATACTTCATTTCCAAAGAGAGTTTCCCCAAATTTCAGGGTCCTTCAGCGGATCACCCCATTGAAGTGCTGAGTGTGCCCCTCAGACCCTTCTGGAGCTAATGCTGACACGCCATATACCTGTGGGTAATAGGCAGGAAGGGACTTCCCCAATGACCTTTGGCCTCAAAGCCATATGAAATCTTTGCTTTCCTGAGGAAGGCTTTCCGTTATGAAAAAGAATAATTACCAGGGCTGGAGTAGATGCTTAAGTGGATTTGAACAACTTGTACCTGACTGTCGGCTTGCTATCTTTTAGTTCAGCTATGAAGTTTAGCTTTGGCAGTCCCACTGCATCCTTTACCTCTAAAATTTGAATTAAAATTTGTTCTTTGGAAACAAATTTCCTCATTTTTACTGAGCAAATTGGAAAATGTTAGTTCTTACTAACATGGTTTAGTCGCAAAGTCATGTCCGACTCTTGTGTTCCCATAGATTGCAGCTTGCCAGACTCCTCTGTCCATGGGATTTTCCAGGCAAGAATACTGGAGTGGGTTGCTATTTCCTTCTCCATCTTACAGTGTAACAAGACTTAACCAGAATAATAATACCAGCAGCTCACCTTCGAAAAGGAGGAAGATCTCTTCTTCAGTGAAGAAAAAAAGACATGGTTATTATAGAAAACGCAATGAGAACATCTCCCCTTGTGTAAATTCAGTGTTGTGATTTTTCTGTGCCTGTAGCATCATTTGGTTTTGTGTGCACACGTGCTGCCACACCCTGTTCTGTGTTACAGTTGTTAGAATTGATGCAAAACACCAGACCCCAACCCTCCCCACCCCTCAGTGAGCCTAGGTGCCTTGGGGCATAGCCATCCTTTCAGGGGCTTAACCTGGTCTCTTAAACAGGAAGAGTCAGCTTTATTCAGAATTAAGGCTCAATTTTCTGTTATGTGTAAGGATCGTAGACTTTAAAAATTAGTCATTTAATTTACAGTGTATGAACGAAAATATTCTACATCTCTTTCAAAAAAGTGATACAGGAGAAAGTGTCCTCTGGTCATTTCTGTCAGTGTTAAGCATAATGCCTTAGTCTATCATTTCTACTTAGCTTTCTTGTCATCTTTTTCTCTCCCCAACATTTATAAGAAGAGCTACACGTTAACATGTTGAAAATGAAAGGCATGTTACATTTTTTTAACATTAAATGACTACACTATGTATGGTCTCACTATTGTTAAGTACTATTTGAAGCATTTATTTAGTTTTCTTAAATTCTTAATAAAGAGATTTAATTTTGTGTTTTGATTTCAGGTTGCAAATATTTATAATAAGCCTAATGGCAAATTCTGTTTTGCAACAAACATGACAAAGAGACTAAAAAGACTAAAGCATGAGCATAATATAATAATTATGTGCTTCATGATCTGGACCTTAACCCAGGTGTCCTTAATAGTCTCCCACTGGCAGCATGATTTTGAGCCCAGATCAATAGCTTAACCAGCTTGCAAAGAAGAAAGAAAGCCCAAACTCCCCCATAAGGGGTATTCCTGAGCATCCCAAAGCATCCATAATTCAAAGGAAATTCCCTTCCTCCCTAATTCAAAAGAAGAGATGATGAAGACCAATACCCTGGCAGAAAACTGGTAAGTAATAGGATATAGAAAAGCAATTCACAGAATATAGTTGTCCAAAAAGTATTATGAAACAAGCCTCACTTCTCACTTAATAAGGAAAAAGAAATATTAATTATATATTATGTTTTGTCTGTCAAGCTGTGGACTTCTAGTGAAGCTCTAAATTAGTAAAAACTATCCAAAAAGCAGCTTGGCGTTAAGTGGCAAAAATTTAAAAAAAAAGTACTTTGACCCAACATTTCCAGTTCTAGGATTCCACCCTTAGGAAGTCACCAGAGATGTAGAGATGTGAAACATGATTCATGTACAAAAGTGAGCATTATATCATTCTTAAAATATAGAAAATTAGAAGCAATGTTCATGCCCACATGTAAGTTAATAGTTGCATAATTTACGGAATAGCCTTATGGTGTAATATTATACAGCTATTAAAATATCATTTTCAGAGAACATTGAATATTATAGGAAATGCTCATGGCATAACTTAAATGAATATAGATACATGATAAATATATAATATTATATATGTATGCATGAAAGAAATGTATTAAGTATTTATGATAGTTATTTCTAGGTCTTGCTTTTATGAATATTCATTTTGTTTTCTCCTTTATACTTTTCTTAATTGTCAGTGTTTTACTATAAACATGCAATCTACTTTTAACGGAAAAACACTAAATTTTAATATCTAATAATTTCAAGGGGGAAAAAATCTGTGAAACACTATTAATGAATTGCACTTTCAGAATATATTACATTTGTTTTCAATTCTAAACTTATGCTTTAAATTTAGCCTTGTGGAATAAAATTCTCAGTTTTAGGAAGTGACATTTTAGTATTTGTTATTTTATTGGGAAATTTTACCAGACTAATCCTCAGCTCAAACTAGTAGAGATTGATGGGCACATATGTTGAGCAATGCAGAGTTTTCATAGGAACAGAAACATTTGTAGAAATTGATAGAGCAATTCTTTTCAGACAATATATACTTTACTTTTCTACAAACTCACACTAAAACAAAAATGCAGTTTTGTTAGCTTGATCTTTTCATTTCTCTATTTGTTTTGGGAAAAAATGTCTTTGGAATTTTCATGTCTATAAAAGAGTGCTTTGGAAGAAGCAAACATAAAATTCATAAATAAAAAGTTCCTTGATCATATACATGGTCCTGAGGAATGTGTTTAATTATGTCATATCTTAGATTTTACATTTTAGAAATTAGTATAATATTCACATTATTACTATGGATTCAAATTTTGTGTCTCAAAGAGGATTGACATCCTCATTATGTCCAGGAGGCTTTGTAATCGTCCTGCTCTCTTTTATCCATAATAGCGCCACAAAGACTTTCTGAACTACCTATCTAGTTATGTGCTTCTTTTCTTAGAAATCTTCAAGCTCTCCCCTTGCTTTCAGGATAGTTATAAAGACCTTCAGTTCAGTCATGTCTGACTCTTTGTTACCCCAGGGAATGCAGCAAACCAGGCTTCCCTATCTGCCACCAACTCATGGAGCTTACTCAAACGCATGTCCATTGAGTCAGTGATGCAATCCAATCATCTCATCCTCTGTTGCCCCCTTCTCCCGCCTTCAGTCTTTCCCAGTATCAGGGTCTTTCCTAGTGGGTCAGTTCTTCACATCAGGTGGCCAAAGATTTGGAGTTTCAGCTTCAACGTCAGTCCTTCCAATGAATATTCAGGACTGATCTTTAGGATGGACTGGTTGGATTTCCTTGCAGTCCAAGGGACTCTCAAGAGTCTTCTCTAACACCACAGTTCAAAAGCATCAATTCTTTGGCACTCAGCTTTCTTTATAGTCCAACTCTCACATCCAAACATGACTACTGGAAAATCCATAGCTTTGACTAGATGGACCTTTGTTGACATTGACAAAGTAATGTCTCTGCTTATTAATATGCTGACCAGATAGTCAATACTGAAATCAGATTGATTGTATTCCTTGTAGCCGAAGGTGGAGAAACTCTATACAGTCAACAAAAACAAGACTGGGAACTGACTCTGGATCAGATCATGAACTCCTTATTGCCAAATTCAGACTTAAACTGAAGAAAGTAGGGAAAATCACTAGACCATTCATGTATGATCTAAATCAAATCCCTTACCAAGTACACAGTGGAAGTTAGAAATACATTCAAGGGATTAGATCTGATAGACAGAGTGCCTGAAGAAGTATGGACAGAGGTTTGTGACCTTGTACAGGAGGCAGGGATCAAGACCATCCCCAAGAAAAAGGTAAAATGGTTGTCTGAGGAGGCCTTACAAATAGCTGAGAAAAGAAGAGAAGCAAAAGGCAAAGGAGAATAGGAAGGATATACCCATTTGAATGCAGAGTCCCAAAGAATAGCAAGGAGAGATAAGAAAACCTTCCTCAGTGATCAGTGGAAAGAAATAGAGGCAAATAAGAGAATGAGAAAGACTAGACATCTCTTTAAGAAAATTAGAGATACCAAGGGAAAATTTCATGCAAAGAAGGGCACAATAATGAACCTAACAGAAGCAGAAGATATTAAGAAGGGGTGGCAAGAATACACAGAAGAACTGTATTCCAGCTTGTGCTTCTTCCAGCTCAGCCTTTCTCATGATGTACTCTGCATATAATAAATAAGCAGGGTCCTGTGGCCACTACTGAGTTTTCCAAATTTGCTGGCATATTGAGTGCAGCACTTTCACAGCATCATCTTTCAGGATTTGAAATAGCACAAGCTGGAATCATGATTGCCGGGAGAAATATCAATAACCTCAGATATGCAGATGACACCACCCTTATGGCAGAAAGTGAAGAGGAACTAAAAAGCCTCTTGATGAAAGTGAAAGAGGAGAGTGAAAAAGTTGGTTTAAAGCTCAACATTCAGAAAACTAAGTGGCATCTGGGCCCATCACTTCATGGCAAACAGATGGGGAAACAGTGGAAACAGTGTCAGACTTTATCTTTTTGGGCTCCAAAATCACTGCAAATGGTGATTGCAGCCATGAAATTAAAAGACGCTTGGAAGTAAAGTAAACTTTACTCCTTGGAAGTAAAGTTATGGTCAACCTAGATAGCATATTAAAAAGCAGAGACATTACTTTGCCAACAAAGGTCCATCTAGTCAAGGCTATGGTTTTTCCAGTGGTCATGTATGGATGTGAGAGTTGGACCGTGAAGAAAGCTGAGCACCGAAAAATTGATGCTTTTGAACTGTGGTGTTGGAGAAGACTCTTGAGAGTCCCTTGGACTGCAAGGAGATCCAACCAGTCCATCCTAAAGGAGATCAGTCCTGGGTGTTCACTGGAAGGACTAATGCTGAAGCTGAAACTTCAATATTTTGGCCACCTGATGCGAAGAGTTGACTTCATTGGAAAAGACCCTGATGGTGGGAGGGATTGGGGGCAGGAGGAGAAGGGAACTACAGAGGATGAGATGGTTGGATGGCATCACTGACTCGATGGACATGAGTTTGAGTAAACTCCGGGAATTGGTGATGGACAGGGAGGTCTGGCGTGCTGCGATTCATGGGGTCGCAAAGAGTCGGACACGATTGAGTGACTGATCTGAACTGAACTGATAGTAAGAGCTTTACAACCTTGAGACATTACTTTGATTTACTGTAATAATTAATTAAAAAGTACATAACTCCCTTGCTAACACTAGACTGGGGGGGTGGGGGGGATGGGTGGCATTCTCCAACCCCTTCTGATGTCTGTGTCAGAAGCTTGCTTAGTCCCTTTTCTTTTTTAAAAAAAAAATTTATTTATTTTACTTTACAACATTGTATTGGTTTTGCCTTACATTGACTTGAATCCGCCATGGGTGTACATGTGTTCCCCATCCTGAACCCCCCCAAACTCTGCTACACAAAAGCTCTTGAGTGATCAAGACTGGTCCCTGGTCCCAAAGCTAAATCTTCTTCAGAGATCAGGAATCCAACATTGTTCACTATCAGCTTTCAAACAGATGTTGGCAATTTGATATCTGGTTCTTCTGCCTTTTCTAAATACAGCTTTAACATCTGGAAGTTCACGGTTCATGAACTGTTGAAGCCTGGCTTAGAGAAGTTTGAGCATTACTTTGCTAGCTCGTGAGATGAGTGCAATTGTTTGGTAGTTTGAGCATTCTTTGACATTACTTTTCTTTGGGATTGGAATGAAAACTCACCTTTTGCAGTCCTGTGGCCATTGCTGAGTTTTCCATATTTGCTGGTATGTTGAGTGCAGCACTTTTGCAGCATCATCTTTTAGGATTTGAAATAGCTCAACTGGAATTCCATCACCTCCGCTAGCTTTGTTCGTAGTGATGCTTTCTAAGGCCTACTAGACTTCACATTCCAGGATATCTGGTTCTAGGTGATGATCACACCATAGTGATTATCTGGGTCATGTAGATCTTTGTATAGTTCTTTGTATTCTTGCCAGCTCTTCTTAATGTCTTCTGCTTCTGTTAGGTCCATACCATTTCTGTCCCTTATTGTGCCCATATTTGATGAGATGTTCCCTTGGTGTCTCTAATTTTATTGAAGAGATCTCTAGTCTCTCCCATTCTATTGTTTTCCTCTATTTCTTTTCATTGCTTTGAAGGATTTACAACCTATGTCCTCTGCCCAAACTTCTGTCTGTCCTTCTCACTTCTCTGCCTCTTCCACTCTTGAAACTCTATTCCAGCTACGGAGATTTCCCAAATGAGCTGGGCTCTTTCCAGATTCTGTCTTAGTTCGCTGTTCCTTCTGCATCAAATTCATATCCCTGTCTTCTGTGGCTAGCACGAAAAGCTTCATCCTGTAAGATTCATCACAGATATAATTATCTTAGTGAAATGTTGCCTACTTGCCCCAAGATAGTTTTCCATCTTTGTTCCCACAGCACCCTCCTCACAGCTTCCACTGTAGCATTTATTATACTGCTATGTACATATAGCAGTTCATGTACATATAGTTGTTCATGTATGGTTGTGCTCTCCACCAGACTGTAGACTTTGTGATGATGTGAATGGTGTGTTTCCCATTGCTGTTCAAGTCTGGTGCTGGAACCAAAGGATGAGGCAGGCTATAGTAGGAACCCAGTGTTGGATGGGTGGTTTACCTTGGTGACTATGAATCTCCTTTAGTTCTAAGCATATGGAATTCCTATGCCCAGCTCACCTTTCTCACTGGGGAAGGGGAAGGAGTAAATTGAGGCTGGGGTCTGGGCAGAGGGTGAAGTTCCTAGTAGCAGTATATCTTTTCAATTATATTCAGTACGTTTCATAAATACATTCCTTTCTCTTTACTACTTCTTGAGATCCCAGGGCTCTGATAAATGAAAAGCAGCTCTCCTGACTATAAAACATTTGAGGAAACTGCTGGGCTGATAATAACTAATGTTATTAAGCATTCACTATGTGCCAGGCATTCTTCTAAGTGCTTCACATATATTAATGCATTTAATCCTCAACTCCATGAGAGAGGAATCATTAGTGTGGATGAGGAAATGCAGACACAGTTAATAAAACTTGCTTAAATATATATTGTGAGTAAGCGGCAGAGCTCGGAGTCAAACCCAGGCAATATGATCCAGGTTCCTACAGCTTTCTGCCAGCCATGATCAAGGGCACATTGTCCTCGGAACTACTGCCATCTTCTCTAGTTGTTAGCCCCTGAACACTTAGTTCTTGAGGTTCAAGATAGCACTACCAGAATATAGCTGTATTCTAAAGTAGCCCTCTTCAAAGTCCAGGAAACAGCTTACCAAGTTCATGTAACCTTTTATCCTCTGCTCCTCTTACTCATTGCTCTTCCTACCCTTGTTACTCTGCTTTTCTTTCCTTTGCTCCCATTTATACACTGTAGCCAGCTGATCTTAAAATAAACAAATCTGATCATGCTACTCCCCAGCAAAATGGTCCTTCAGTATCACCCATTGCTTTGGTCATGATGTCCAAACAGCTGAGCATAAAATGCAAAGCCTTGCATGAAGTGGGCCGCGTGTCAGAGCCAGTTTCAGAGCTGGACTTGGTAGAAGCCGGAAACAAAGTAGGAGATTAGAACATAATAAGACCCCGAGGGAAGTTTCAGGATGTGAGGCTTGCATACATATATGCCCTAACTGCCCCAGAATTTCTCGAAATCCACTGGGTTCTCTCACACATTTCATATGCTGTTCCCTACCTGACCCATGCCTCTCTTCCAGACAAATTTTTATTTATAATGCTGAGCAAGGTCAGACCACAAAAGGCTGGTCCAAATGGAAGGACCTAAGAGAGTAACTGCTTAGTCTTGGTTTAATTTGTTTCACAGGATTGGGCAGAGGAAGAAGTTAAATAGAGATGTCCTTGCAGCAAAGGCCTCAGCTGGTGCTATGCTGTATCATTTTCCTGTGGCTGCTGCAACAAAGTACTATAAAATGGGTGGCTTAAAATAATACACTTATTTTCTCTCACTTTCTAGAAGCCAGAGGCCTTAAATCAGTATCACTGAGCCAAAATCAGAGTGTCTGCAGGACCACCCTCCTTCTGGACACTCCAGGGGAAAATCCACCCCTTGCCTCTTCCTGTCTTATAACCACATCACTCCAGTTTCTGCTTCTGTCTTCACATTACCTTCTCCTCACATGATTCTATTCAGGGCCCACCCTGATAATGCAAAGTCATCGCTCAATCATTAAACCCTAAGTTAATCACATCTATGTAGATCTGGTTCTCATATAAAATAATATTTACCAGCTCTAGATATTAGGACTTGATATCTCTGGGGGGGCTATTTTTCAGCCTACCACATGGGAGCTCTGGAAGTCAGATTACCCACCAGCCTTGCCCTCCATCAGGGGTAATGCAGTTAAGTTTTTTCATGCTTGAGTTGATAAATCAGTCTGCCTGTGATAATGGAGACATTGGGAACCATTTGGAGGAAGGTGATGTGCAGGGAAAAACTCAACTTTGAGCTTTCAGCAGGTAACATAGCTGGCAGCCAGGGTTGAAAGCTTTGGTCTTAAAGAGGTGATCGGATTGGTGCATCACCATACCTCCTCAACCTATGACCTTTTTATGGCCTGTAACTATGCCACAGTTGATGATTTCTGGGGTTTGTTTCTTACTGTGTCATGAAGCCTTCTATAACCCTGGCTGTTGCCTACCACAGGGCATGATTTAAATATCACTTTGTAAACCTTCCTATATCTCGCCTTTCTTCACCTTCTCTGCAGAATGAGTCATTCTCTTTCCTGTTGTTGCCATGTTACTTTATTCATACCTCTTCTGGTACGTACTTATACTCATTGTGTAATGATTAATATTCATAGGTACATCAGCCCTTACTAGACTATTAGCTCCTTAAGGACAGGGTACCTGGTTTGTTCCTATTTGTACTTACCTCAGTGTCTGGCAGGTAGTAGATGTTCACAAATGTCTAATGAATGAACTAACAAAAGTAGCTTAAAGCAGCCACTCTGTCTCTTCATCAATTGGTGGAGCAGACGGAACAGCCAACTGTGTGAACGAAAGCCATCAAGCATGTCCAACAAAAGTGACTGAGTGTGTGTCGGGAGGCAGTAAAGTAAACAATATCTCAAGGGTCACAGCTGTTTCACTCTGCCTTTCAGCCAAGAAATACCGTGATTTACTGTCTGCTCTTGCCAAGGATGAAGAAATAAAGTCATAAACAAAAAGTGAAAGAGTGAGGAATTACTCAGTTTGGATAGACAGGTCAATCTGCTTGCCCACCTGTGGCCAAGTGAGCATGATCAAAAAATAATATACTTTCTCCTTCTATCCCATTTCACAGTCTTTATTCTTTAATAAAAAGGAAGGGATATATGATGAGAAATAGAGCGTCAATCCTGGTATCACTAATAAAGTCAGTTTTATACACAGATGACAGTGGGTATCCCCAACATTGTAGGGATTGTATCAAAATTTCTCCCTCAGACATACCCCTTCTTGCTTCAGGTTGCTAAATTCTAAGAGCATGCCTATGCATACCCATTTCACAGAGACATTAGAGGAATTTAACAGATTAGGAATTAATTAATGTAGAAATGCTTACCACAGAGCACATGGTGTGAGCCTAATAAACATTTTTCTTTATTTTCCTGTAACAGTTTTAGTCCAACAATGAGTAATTTATTAATATGGAAGATGTGGAAAAATAAAGTCAATATGGCAGTTAGTACGAGTTCTATTTTGGAAATTGTACATTGTTTTAAAGTAACATAGGTAATAGTAAAAGTTCAAACAGTATGAAGCGGTTTTAAACAAAAAACTTTTTTCTATCCTCCTCTCACCAAACCTTTGGTTGGCACAATTATTCTAAACAATATACTGAAATCTGTTTTTCTCAATATATAAATTTTAAATAATAACTATAAACTTTACCTACAAAATGTAAGAAATTTATACTACTTCTTCCCTACTAATTTTATTTATATTGTTACTTTGTTCTATTGGTTTCATCTGTGGTTCTAAGTAATATATACAGATATAGAGATTTACATATAAATTTCTACTTTTGTCGTCATGTATATTGCTCCTTAACACCTACCATTTAAATAATGAAATTATAAATTTGCCGAACCTCCTACCTAGTGGTTCACAGGTCAAGTCATTGGTAGGGGAAGGGAGTCTGATTTGTTGTTGTTGTCCAATGCTAAGTCATGTTTGACTGTTTGTGACCCCATGAACTGCAGCATGCTAGGCTTTCCTGTCCTTCACTATCTCCTGGAATCTTCTCAGAATCATAGACTTCCCTGGTGGCTCAGACGGTAAAAGTATCTGCCTACAATGTAGGAGACCCAGGTTCGATCCCTGGGTTGGGAAGATCCCCCTGGAGAAGGAAATGGCAACCCACTCTAGTACTCTCACCTTTAAAATCCCATAGACGGATGGAGGAGCCTGGTAGGCTAACATCCATGGGGTTGCAAAGAGTCAGACACGACTGAGCGACTTCACTTTCACATGTCCACAGAGTCAGTGACGCCACCCAACCATCTCATCCTCTGTCACCCTCTTTTTCTCTAGCCCTCAAACTTTTCAGAATCAGAATCTTTTCCAATGAGTCAGTTATTTGTATCAGGTGGCCAAAGTATTGGAGCTTCAGCATCAGTCCTTTCAATGAATATTTAGGGTTGATTTCCTTTAGAATTGACTGATCAATTGGTTTGATCTTGTAGCATTTACTTATTGCTGTGACTGATTTCAAGCTACTAACCTGACTTTACATTTCCTTTTGTAATTATATAATCATTTTTAATGCTTCTTCTATGGCTTGACTTTTTAACAAATCAATAAGCTGCACTTACAAAATTATGATAATGCAAATGTTATTCAATATAGAATCAAATATTGTGATTTCCCATAGAGAAGGAAAAATAATCTTGATGGAAATTAAATAGATAATCAAATAAGCTAGAATTTTCAATTTCCAGTTGTATTTTAGAAATAATTAAACCTATCACTCTGAAGGAGAACATGACTCTTCCAAAATTCTAAAAGAAAATACAAGGAGGCAGGAACAACAGATAACAGAAAATGAGTGTTAACTTTTACATAGCTTTGCATGCTGTTTTGCAAAACAATTGGAAGAACAAAGGAAGTCTTAGCATTGTTAAGAGTTACCGCCAAAAAGAGGACAGAGAAAGTTATTTCATAACCATATTTAACGACCCCACAAAGGAAGCAACCAGAAATTTGAGTGGTGTGAAACAAAGGGGAGAGAGGTTTTTGGTTTTTTACAAACATGTATGTTTGTAAAACATGTATGTTTCAGGTATGCCTTCCTACCTGAAAAGTTATTGGCCCCTGCAGACCTGTTGCTTCTCCAAGTATGTGTAAATACTGAGATGCAAAATTGCCTCTCTTTTAACTCATTTCCCCTGCTGGTCTTCATCACTTGTTGGAACAGTAGAAGCTTCTGTGATGATTAAAAAATTTTATTTCTTCTCTGCTCGATTTCATTCAGTCATTCATTCAGAAGTAGTCATTAGTTACATGTGCTGTTGAGCTCTTGCAATGTGAGCAGTACAACTAGAAAAGGAATACTTAGCTCTATTAATTTTAATTCCATTTAAAGCTAAAAGCCACATGAGGCTGATGACTATGTACTGGCAGTACAGTTCTTAAAGAAGCCATCAGTTCAGTTCAGTTCAGTCGCTGGGTTGTGTCCGACTCTTTGTGACCCCAGGACTGCAGCACATGAGACTTCCCTGTCCATCACTAACTCCCAGAGTTTACTCAGACTCATGTCCATTGAGTTGGTGATGCCATCCAACCATCTCAGCCCCTGTTGTCCCCTTCTGCTCCAGTCTTCAATCATTTCCAACATCAGTATCTTTTCAAATATGTCAATTTTTCACATCAGGACTGATTTCCTTTAGGATGGACTGGCTAGATCTCCTAGCTGTCCAAGGGACTCTCAAGAGTCTTCTCCAACACCACAGTTCAAAAGCATCAATTCTTCAGCTCTCAGCTTTATTTATAGTCCAACTATCATATCCATACATGACGACTGGAAAAATCATAGCTTTGACTAGATGGACCTTTGTTGGCAAAGTAATGTCTCTGCTTTTTAATATGCTGTCTTGGTTGGTCATAACTTTTCTTCCAAGGAGCAAGCATATTTTAATTTCATGGCTGCAGTCACCATCTGCAGTGATTTTGGAGCTCAAAAAAATACAGCTTATTACTGTTGCCACTGTTTCCCTGTCTATTTGCCATGAAATGATGGGACCAGATGCCATGATCTTAGTTTTCTCAACGTTGAGTTTTAAGCCAACTATTTCACTCTCCTCTATCACTTTCATCAAGAGACTCCAGTTTTTCTTCATTTTCTGCCATAACGGCAGTGTCATCTGCATATCTGAGTTTATTGAAATTTGTCCCAGAAATCTTGATTCCAGCTCATGCTTCATCCAGTCCAGCATTTGTACATCATGATGTACTCTGCATATAAGTTATATAAGCAGGGAGACAATATACAGCCTTGATGTACTCCTTTCCAGATTTGGAATCAGTCTGTTGTTTCATGTACAGTTATAACTTATTTCTTGACCTGCATACAGATTTCTCAGGAGGCAGGTCAGGTGGTCTGGTATTCCCATTCCTTGAAGAATTTTCCACAGTTTGTTATGATCCCCACAGTCAAAGGCTTTGGCATAGTCAATAAAGAAAAAGTAGATGTTTATCTGGAACCCTCTTGCTTTTTCAGTGATCCAGTGGATGTTGGCAATTTGACCTCTGTTTCCTCTGCCTTTTCTGAATCCAGCCTGAACATCTGAAAATTCATGGATCATGTACACTTGAAGTCTGGCTTGGAGAATTTTAAGCATTACTTTGCTAAGTGTGTGAGAGGAGTGCAATTGTGTGGTAGTTTGAGCATTCTTTGTCATTGCCTTTCTTTGGAATTGGAATGAAAACAACTTTTTCAGTCCTGTAGCCACTACTGAGTTTTCCAAATTTGCTGGCATATTGAGTACAGCACTTTTACAGCACCATCGTTTAGGATTTGAAATAGCTCAGCTGGAATTCCATTACCTCTACTAGCTTTGTTCATAGTGATGCTTCCTAAGGTCCACTTGCCTTCACACTCCAGGATGTCTGGCCCTAGGTAAGTGATCACACCATCGTGATTATCTGGATCATGATGATCTTTTTTGTATAGTTCTTCTGTGTATTCTTGCCCCCTCTTCTTAATATCTTCTATTTTGTTAGGTTCATACCATTTCTGTCATTTATTGTGCCCATCTTTCCATGAAAAGTTCCCTTGGTATCTCTAATTTTCTTGAAATTTCTAATCTTTCCCATTCTCTTGCTTTCCTTTATTTCTTTGCATTCATCACTGAGAAAGGCTTTCTTATCTCTCCTTGCTATTCTTTGGAACTCTGCATTCAAATGGGTTTATCTTTCCTTTTCTCCTTTTCCTTTCAGTTTTCTTCTTTTCACAGCTATTTGTAAGGCCTCCTCAGACAACCATTTTGCCTTTTTGCATTTCTTTTTCTTGGGGATGGTCTTGATCCCTGCCTCCCGTACAGTGTCATGAACCTCTGTCCATAGTTCTTCAGGCACTCTGTCTATCAGATCTAATCCCTTGAATGTATTTCTCACTTCCATTATATAACCATAGGGACTTGATTTAAGTCATACCTGAAAGATCTAGTGGTTTTTCCTACTTTCTTCAATTTAAGTCTGAATTTGGCAATAAGGAGTTCACGATCTGAGCCACAGTCAGGTCCGGTCTTATTTTTGCTGACTGTATAGAGCTTCTCCATCTTTGGCTGCAAAAAATGTAATTGATCTGATTTCAGTATTGACATTACATTGACATGGTAATGTCCATGTATAGAGTCTTGTGTTGTTGGAAGAAGGTGTTTGCTATGACCAGTATGTTCTCTTGGCAAAACTCTATTAGCTTTTACCCTGCTTTATTCTGCACTCCAAGGCCAAATTTACCTGTTACTAGGTTTGTTTTTTTTTTTTTAATTTTTAAAAAAATTATTTATTTTAATTTGAGGCTAATTACTTTACAATATTGTAGTGGTTTTTGCCATATATCAACATGAACTAGGTATTTCTTGACTTCCTACTTTTGCTTTCCAGTCCCCTATAATGAAAAGGATACTTTGTACACACCAGGACCCAGAGACCCCACAGAGACTGAGACAGAACTGTGTTGGGGTATCTCCTGAGGAGGTACAGGTCAGCAGTGGACTGCTGCAGGGACTGGGGTTCTGGGGGGCAGTATACCTGGGTATAGCATAAGCCTTCTCAGAAGAGGTTGCCATTAACCCCACCATAGAGCTGCCAGAACTTACACAGGACTGGGAAACAGACTCCTGGAAGGCACAAACAGAAGCCTGTGTGCACCAGAACCCAGGAGAAGGAGCAGTGACCCCAAAAGAAGCTGACCCAGACTTGCCCGTGAGTGTCTGGGAGTCTCTGGCAGAGGCATGGGTCGACAATGGCCTGCTTCAGGGTTGGGGACGCTGAGGATAGCAGTGGGAAATTTTGCATGGGAGCTTTTGAAGGAGGTTGCCATTATCTTCATGCCCTACACCATAGTTTGGCCTCAGGTTAAATGAAAGGAAGGGAACACAGCCCTGCCCTTCAACAGAAAATTGGATTAAAGATTTACTGAGCATGGCCCCAGCCTTCAGAACAGGACCCAGTTTCCCCCTCAGTCAGTCTCTCCCATCAGGAAATTTCCATAAGCCGCTTATCCTTCTCCATTAGAGGAGGGTGGTGGTGGTGGTGTAGTCACTAAGGCATGTCTGACTCTTGCAATCCCGTGGACTGTCGCCTCTCAGGTTCCTCTGTCCATGGGGTTCTCCAGGCGAGAATACTGGAGTAGGTTGCCATTTCCTTCTCCAGGGAATCTTCCCGACCCAGGAATCGAACCTGGGTCTCCTGCATTGCAGGAAGATGATTTACCAACTGAGCTATGAGGGAAGCCAGAATGAAAACCACAATCACAGAAAACTCACCAATCTGATCACATGGACCACAGCTTTGTCTAAGTCAATGAAACTGTGAGCCATGTAGGGCAACCCAAGGTGGGCGGGTGAGTCATGGTGGTGAGTTCTGACAAAAGGTGGTCCACTGGAGAAGGACATAGCAAACCACTTCAGGATTCTTGCCTTGAGAACCCCATGAAGAGTATGAAAAGGCAAAAAGATAGAACACTGAAAGAGGAATTCCCCAGGTCAGTAGGTACCCAATATGCTACTGGAGATCAGTGGAGAACTAACTCCAGAAAGAATGAAGAGACAGTGCCAAAGCAGAAACAATACCCAGTTGTGGATGTGACTGGTGATGGAAGTAAGTCTGATGCTGTAAAGAGCAATATTGCATAGGAACCTGGATTGTTAGGTCCATGAATCAAGGCAAATTGGAAGTGGTCAAACAGGAGATGGCAAGAGTGAATGTTGACATTTTAGGAATCAGAGAACTAAAATGGACTGGAATGGGTGAATTTAATTCAGATGATCATTATATCTACTACTGTGGGCAAGAATCCCTTAGAAGAAATGGAGTAGCCATGATAGTCAACAAAAGAGTCCAAAAAGAAGAACTTGGAAGCAATCTCAAAAATGACAGAATGATCTCTGTTTGTTTCCAAGCGAACCATACAATCACAGTAATCCAAGTCTATGCCCCGACCAGTAATGCTGAAGAAGGTGAAGCTGAACGGTTCTATGAAGACCTACAAGACCTTCTAGAACTAACACCCAAAGAAGCCATAGACTAAGACAAGGATTTTTCCGTTTCTCCACTAGGGGCTCTCTAGTGTGGGCTGGGGATGAAACAATCTACTCAGCTACTGTACAGAAAGTCCTTCTTGCCCTGGGAGTCTGGGTCATGCAGTCAGGAGAAAGTAAGAGAGTCAACAAATGGATGACATTAAATAGTGCCACTGGAGACTGAATTAGCTAAGCATGAACATCAAATACAGTCTGTTTCATTTCTCTTTATTGCTCAAAATTGTGATACATTTTATTTGGACTGTGATGTCATTGCATATATTTCTCTAGTTATTTCAGGAGATTCTAAATGTTTTGCTTTACCTGGTGTGCATAAGAACTATATGCCTTCAAAAGCTTCCAGCTGCTTTTTTTATGTTACATGTTTAATGGAATCCATTATTCATGGAGACGGTATTCTCAGGACATTGTGAATACCCCCACTAATGTAGGCCTCTTGCTTTCTTTACCTGCTGCAAAGCTAACTAGCATCTTGAGTTTTCTTGTCATATTCCTGAATTAGTTCCTTTATATATTCATTAAATATTTGTTGAACACCTCCTAGGGCCAGATATAGTCATAAACACTGGGAAATCAGCAGGGAACAAAACCAAGTCTGTGAACTCATGAACTTTATATTTCAGTATGGGGAGACAGCATGTAAACACACAAAAATAATATGTCAGGCAGTGAACATAAACAAGAGAAGGGGGTAGAGGATGCCATGAATGGAGAAAAGCATGTAGCTATTTTACACAGATTGGTCATAGAAACATTTACAATAAGATCACAGTCAGAACAAAGGACTAAAGAACAAAGAACAAAGTCATGTGAGTATTAGATAAAGAATGTATTAAAATAGCAGGGATTGAAGATGCAGATGGTCCCAGGTGAGGCCGCTCTTTGTCCATGGACAGAGTTTGCCAGCCTGTCCTAATCTGTGGCAATGGGAGAACATAGGAGGAACACCTCACAGAAGGTTCAGCTCTGGGTCAGAAACACCTTTATTAGAGAGTCTAGTTTCTGCCTTTGTTTGCTAAAAACAGAAGATCATGACTTCAGCCTGATTCCCAGTGTGTGTGTGTGTGTGTGTGTGTGTAAGAGATGGAGGAGTAAGACAGTTCACCTGGCTATTGGGACAACAGTTCCCTAATTGTTTGGACATCTGCATCACGGCTCACTTGAGTTCTATGTCCACAACTTCCACTTCAACTGCAGGTTTTCTTTGTGTTGTGGAATACTTTCTGTGTTCTGATTTATCAAACAATCCACGTTGCTTAACAAATTATAAAAAAAAATCCACATCTGTCATCAATATCTATCATCGCTAATACCAGGCTGGGGCTGTATATAGTTTATTCTTTACTTACTAACATTTTAATAGAATTTTGGAAAGAAAGTAAATCCATGTGCTACCTTAAGCTTGAAGTCAAAATTTTTCTGAGTTGACATGGCTAGAGCAGGAGTGAGAGCAGATTATGTGGGACATTCCTGAGTGGGTGACCACCGTGAGGAAAATCCTGGAGAGTCAGCCCTTACTGCTGTCTTCTTAGAACACAGGGTATGAGGTTATAATGACTGGACTATTACAGTTATAGTGTGTGCTAAAAAATCAGTGTTGTTAGATTGTGAGTCAGGTCACAGACAGACCTGGGAGGGGTCCGTAGGAAGGTGAGACATGATTAAGGTTGGGGAGGGAAACATTGGCATTAGTAATTCAATGACATCAGCATGAGCATGAAATGGATATGTCCTTGAAATAGACATTGAGACAACATGTTCTGAAGAGTCTTGGGTAGATGGTTTTAAGATTATATTTTAGTCTTTTACTCATCTTTCCTAAAAAGGGGAAATCTTGAGGCAGGCCAGTCCAGTGGTTAAAATAAAGACTCCAGAACCAGATTTGGAGCCTTGAAATCTATCTGTTAAATGCCAACAGCTTGTTAAATAGGCAGTGACCTGGAAGACTGGGAGCCAGAAGTGGTACTCAGGGTTTTCAACTCAATGAAATGAATGTGTCCTGATCATCATTAGATGGCAGTCCCAGTGCTGGTCCCTGAGGCTAGAGATACAGGAAATGTATTTTTCCTGTGTGGAGGGAGCTTGCAGCAAAATAGGGAGGCATAAAGAAATGATTACTCTTATCTAACTTTTCCAGGTTAAATTAAAAACTAAGGATATAATATTAAGAAATTTACCTTATAAGCTCACCATTAGAATATGAACTATCTTATGTATATACTGGGTTTCCTTGATGGTTCAGATGGTAAATAATCTGCCTGCAGTGCAGGAGACCCTGGTTTGGTCCCTGGGTTGGGGCGATCCCCTAGAGAAGGGAATGGCAATCCACTCCAGTATTCCTGCCTGGAAAATTCCATGGACAGAGGGGCCTGGTGGTTTACACTCCATGGGGGTCACAAAGAGTCAAACATGACTGAGCAACTAATACTATGTGACTATTAAACTGTTTTTAAATCAGATGTCAGAAGCTATGTAGCTCAGCAAGATCCTAGCACATAGTAGGAAACTAAATAGAACCAGATTGAAATGCTAACAAATTTGATGATAATGTGTGGTGAAAATATCCTCAACACTAAAAGAGAGGAAGGAATTGAGGGAATTTCTAGTCTTTCCTACTGACTTTATAAATAAAGAAACTGTGACCTGGAGACTCATCTGGGAAATACCTCAATTTAAGGCCACATGTAAACTTGCAGTCAGAAGTTTTTTTTCACTATAGTTGCAGTATAAAAATCTCAGAGAAGGCTTACAAGGCACACACAAGGCACAGAAATCAATTGTATTATGTCACAGCATCCGCCCTGATAGCCAGTTACACTTCTTTTGCCTTCTTTCATTTTAACCAGTTATCCATTCATTCAAAAATATAAAGAGAAGTATCCATTCCAGCCCCTGTGATAAATGCTGGAGATATAAAGTCCTTGCCTTCATGGAAGTTCATGATCTAGTAGGGAACACAGCTAAAAATGATATAATATTATTGTTATATATAACAATTATATTACTAGAATTATGTGTAATATGTACAAATATGTATAATTATATACATATAAAGGGGCTTCCCAAGTAGCTTAGCTGGTAAAGAATCTGCCTGCAATGAAGAAGATCCCGGTTTGATTCCTGGGTCAGGAAGTTCCCCTGGAGAGGGGATAGGCTGGGTAGCTGTATTCTTGGACTTCCCTGGTGGTTCAGACGGTAAAGAATCTGCCTGCAAGGTGGGAGACCTAGGTTCAGTCCCTGGGTTGGGAAGATCTCCTGGAGGAGGGGCATGGCAGCTCACTCTAGTATTCTTGCCTGGAGAATCCCCATGGACAAAGCAGCCTGGCGGGCTACAGCCCATGGGGTTGCAAAGAGCTGGACATGACTGAGCGACTAAACACAGCACATATACATGTGAAACCATTATAGAGGGAACACGACTGCCGGATAACCAGGAAAAGAGGAATGATTACTCCGTGTGTGAAATCAACAGCAGAAGCGTGGAAAGGCACAGAAGTGCAGAACAGAGGGTGATTGACTGCAGTCAGAGAAAGTGATCAAGAGGGGCTTCTCTTGGTCATGTGCTGAAAAATCAAGAGGATCCTTCAGGTGGAATCTGGCAGGCAAATAATCCAGGTGAATGTGCCTCCCTCCAGATGTTAGAATATGCATGTCTTAACAGGAAGAGATTCCCGGGTGGGATTCTACCGCATCCTGGACTACATTTGCTGAGACCCTTGCTCCTGAGTTTTGTTCTTAGCTGTGGGTGTGATAGTCGCTCAGTTGTGTCCGACTCTTTGAGACCCCATGGTCTATCCGTGTAATTCTCTAGCCACGAATACCAGAGTGGGTTTCCACTCCCTCCTCCAGGGGATCTTCCAGACCCAGCGATCGAACCCAGGTCTCCTGCAATGCAGGCAGATTCTGTCTGAGCTACCAGGGAAGTCCCATTCTCAGCTATACTTTTGCTTTTCTATTGGCTGCAGAATCATCCTCTGACCCATAGTGGTAGTGATGGAGTGGGAGGTGGATTTATTTACTTGCATCATTGCTATCATTTTTATTTGTGTACATTTTTTTCTGTTCGCTAGGAGTGGATTTTGGTGGATACAAAGCCACATTCTTAGCACATTCTGCTAAGAATGTGCTGTGAAAAAGTGACTGTATTATCTTGCTATTAAAAAGGGGAGGGGACTCCAAGGTGCCTAGCCTTTGAGAATAGCTTACAAATACATTGTCCAACTCAAACATCTCCTTTTTTAGGAGAAAAATTTGGATGGGAGGCATGACCTCAGTTACAACCTCACTTGAAACTATAAAATTTTCTTGTGGTGAATTTAGACCTATTCAAAACTGGAGAGTGATTTCTGAAGACAGAGAAGGGAGCATTCATTTTAAAATATTGATTTTTTTAAAAATTAGAACAGAACAAACATATTGCAGACAATGCAGAAAATTATAAAGAGCAAAGTAAACATACCTAGTAACCCCATCTCCCGAAGTTAATAACATACGTAATATTGTGGGATATTCCCTTAATCTTTCTCCTAATCATATGACATTATGTTTGGAAGATAAAATTAAATGTTATATTATTTATGTTTTGTTAAAAGTAGTTATGTTAAACTACTTAACATATTGTGGTATTTTAATAGAATCCAGTTCTAATATTCAGAGGCTTTCTTATGCTTTCTGTTTCACATGGATACTTTATCTGTCCTGCTTTGGACTTGCTGAGAAATAACCAGAAGCTACTTTCTCTTTTTTTCCAATGTACTTTTGTCAGTATTTTCCAACTACCTTTCTTTCCTTTTTCTCTCCTCTCTGAATCTGTGATGATCATATTACTCTTCATCTTTCAGGCTTCTGTCTTTAGCTTCCATATGACCAGCTGAATTGAAATTCTCTCCTAGTAGAAGGGTTTTTCACAAAACAATGTTAAGAATAAAATAAACAATTGATATTTGAACTTGATCTAGTTGGTCTCTCCTCAGAATATTAGAATAATTACTGAGAACAAGGACATAAAGAACTTTTAGTCCTCTATTCCACAGAGCTATAAAGCACCAATTATTTAACTCTGGGAAAAACTTTTAGTTCAAAGGACAGGTGAATATTCAGATGCACCTCAGTGGGATACCATCTTATGAAGAAATCAAGGTAGAAAAGGAAAAGTATCAAGGACTTGGAGATTCTGATATAAACAAAATAGAATTCCAGGAAAGCTGCAAATGCTTCAAATGAGAAGTTCTTATAAAATGACTGAGTAAACCTGTATTTATACTGTTGTAATTAGGGTAGCCTGAAGTGCAGCACTTTTCAGAGAACTTACCTTTAACAAAGTCATAATAGCAGGCTTGTTGTTAACTAAAAATTGTCATATTCATTATTTCTGTCTGAACCATGCTTCTAGAGCAGTTCTTATTAACAAATAGTGTGTTCAACAACAAATGGAAGATGAATGAATACTGGGTTGGTCTTCAAAATGTTGGGCCGTAAGATTTAACCTGTGGGGAACAAAACTATATTGACTAGTGAGGTTTACTTATAGGTCTTAGCAACATAAAAGCATGGGAACAAAAGTTAGGGGCAGTACTAAATGAAGAACTCAAATTGGGTGACAAGCATGCTGGGAGCAGGAGTAGAGTTGCCTTCTGGGGAAAAATAAGACTGTAGGCTCCACAATGTTGAGGACCACAAGTGGTCACACTGTACTACTAGCAGAGCACGATGCTAGGCACAGAGTAGCAGCTCAGAAATAAGACTTGTGAAACGGATGAGTAATGAATTCTGGCCCAGAAGGTGGGCAAACATGCACATAAGAGTGTATGAATGTGTTGGTATTTGTTCAGAAATATCAATCATAAGGCAGCAAGGAACAATCTTATCTATATCTAATGAGTAATTTCACCTGTTTTTATAGGTTTAGTTGTACATACAACAGATTTCACCCTAGGGTATCTCATATGGGCCACATATCTTCTCATAGAAGCTGAAAGAATTGACTCTGGTTACTTGGGGAGTATTGATAGATTTCACCCAAAAGCAGAAATGGTGTAAGATCTATTTCTTAATACAGTTTCACCTTGTAAACAGTCAAGTTTTAAGAAGGAAATGACGCAAGAAGTATTTGTATTTGATTTGTTTTTCCCTTTTTGATTTCTTTCACTTCTGTTGCATTGAGCAGTAGGCTCAAGGGATAATACAAATTCATATCACTTTCACTTTATTAATTGGTCTTAACAAAAGTCTGGTTGGTTGGTATTGCATCTTATTTGTTTAGTTAGGAAAACTAGAATTTACTTATGAGTTAAGTCCATACTTTTCAAACTTGATTTGCCTGAGGATCAGAAAAATATTGTTAAAATGCAGATTCTGGTTCAGCATGCTGTTGTTGGGGGTCAGTTGGTCCATCACTGATCTCCTTCTCCTTATGAACAAGGCTGGAAGCATTCTGGACTACTTTTGCTTTCTCCATATGGCATTCTTTGTCATAAATCTATGCCTTTCTACTATCAATCTTTTCAGAGCTCCTAGACACCAAATGGGCATTTGCCAGACTCCTATGTTTCCCTCTCAGACATCACTCTATCGAGGAAAGTTTCCATAATTTCAAGCTGGGTACCGATCTCTTATATGTACTAGCATAACACCCATATCTGTATCTTAGCATTGGTAACACTGTATTACTTATTTATCAGAGTACTTTTTATCAGAGGGCAGTACTCTTTACCAGAGGACAGTGAATGTCTTAACGTCCGAATTATCAGCACCATGGACATCTCCTAGGAAAGCCTGGAAACTCCGTCAGCATTTGTTGAGCATTGTTAGGGAGGACTTCCCTGCTGGCTCAGTAGTAAAGAATCCGCCTGTCAATGCTATTAGGGAAGAGCCACTTTCTTCATGAGTTAGTCAAGGGTCTCCTTTCAATGCCCCTACCATTTAATAGGAACCATGATCATAAATCCTTAGATGACGGATTTAGTTTCTATGAGCAGTGCATAACCAGACACATCCTGTTAAGAACATTCTATAGTTAAGGGCCTTCCTCCTAGCAAATACCACTTCATCATTTACCAAGAGGACTAATTATCCACGAGGACTAATTATCATGCTGACATGGAGATTAGACTGGGTCACCTGTCCTCTTTGCTTTCACCAGTAGCATACTGTTGGCAAAGGGAGTGAGTGGCCCTCATAACAGCTACTTTAGTTCCTTTCTGACTTGTCGTCAAAATGGGGTGATTCTCTGCTCATAATAGAAGGACAAAGTTAAATGCCTTAAGTGGAGACATAAATAAAGGTGGTGTTCCTGTGAACTGGAACTTATTCTTATTTTCCAGAATCTTTTTGATTAATTCACCTTTTATTTTTGTAGCATAAGCAAAATGGTTCAAATTATAAAATTAACACTTAATCATTTTAAAAGTTTCAAGCAATATAAAACATTCAGAGAAGCAATGATACAAATAACACACGTTCCCCTACTCCAGTGATAGTGTTAAAATTTTGATTGATATCTTTTCAAAATAAAAGAGATCACATTATAAATGCTGCTATATTTTCTTTTTTGAAATTAATTATGTCCTTCACTTATTTTATAAGATGTGTCCAGCCTAACTCTCCTCCTTCATCTTTTCCCACTCTTTACTTTCCAACCTGGGTGCCAGTCATGGAAATTAACAACTCCCAAAGCAGGTATTATATTGCCTGTGTCTTCACATATATTTTTCACTTGGTCCAAAAGCCTCTTTTATTCTTTTCAACCTATTTAACCATTGATGATATTTATCACTCAGTGAAAGTCTTGCCTACCCCAGGATGCTTTACTTTAGCCACAGTATATAACTTAGGAGTCCAGCATGTTCTTAAATTTCATAAAATCCTGTTCTTAGCCGTTCCATAAATCACACTTATGAGAATATAATCACTGATTAATTTGTGTATTTCTCCACTGAGTATAATCTCCTTAAGAACAAGGCCATTTCTCAGTTGGCCGCAATACCAGATATTAAGTATAAATGTTCAACTCCAATCAATGGGACAACTCTTTTTTTCAGATATGAGATATCATATTCAAAGAGAGGGAAGTAGAAGGAAAGAGAATTTTCTCAGACAGAACTGACTTCAAAGGACCAGTGTCTCCATCTTTTCTTCCCATCCCATCCCATCCCATCCCATCCTCACAGTCTCCAAAAACAGGTAAGGAGAGTCATCTGTATTTTGAAGGACCTGATACTGAATGATCTCAAAGTATTCCTCTAGGAATACTTTGACTGCTTGCTTCAGAATATGGGGAGAAAGAGGACAGGCCCCACTACATCTCGTATAGTGGCTACACTAGATGGGGGCAGCATACTCGTCTGATAATTTTGGCTTCCTCTAAGGCTGGAAGTGGTCTGTTTTTCATATGCTCACAAGAGAGGCTTCTTCAACTCCCAGCCATGTTGTCTGAATCATCTGAGAGTCCCCCCGACTCCTTCATTAACTCTTCTCGGTGTCAAATAGAGCAGGCTTGCTGTGACATCTGCCATAATGTGTCACAAACTGACAGGCAATCACGTCGTAGAGGGTACTACTCTGCTACAGAGCACACATCAGACTGACAGACTGCCTCTCCTTGATGGAGAAGAGCAATTCTCCCACATCCTTAGGTAGAAAAAACTGGTTCAAAATGCCAGGCTCCTGTAGCAATATGATGTACACAGGGATATTATAATATGGGAGTTTTTATAACTGTCATTCACCTTTCTGGACTTGAGATGTGTGACACATGCTTATGATAATCACTTGTCCTCTATCTCAAGCATATTGATTCATTTATCTGTGCATTTATGCATTTGTGTACTCAACATATATGAGGGTTACTTTCTAAGATCCAGGTACTTGAGGAGGTGCCAAAGGGACTGATGGGTAAACAAAGCATTGCCCCTGCCATTAACGACATCTCATTCAAGTAGCAGACATGGGCATGTAAACAGGATTGTAATGCAGGAAGACAAGGGCTTGTGAGAGTCAGGCATGAAGAATGTCGAGCAGAGAACAATGGAAAGAGCCATTCATGAAGCTTCAGAGAATCGGGGAAGGTTTCACAGGGGAAGCGAAATAGGAGCTGACTTTTGAAGGACAGTGACATTCATGTGGGCTGCGTAAGGAAGAAGTGGCGACAGCAAGTGCAGAGGAGGTGAGCGTAAAGTGGCATGGGCCACGCTGCCCTGTGGCTGGAGCATGAGCTAAGCTAGTGGGAGTCACGGGAGATGGCATCAGGTGGGTGGGGAGCATGGTGTGCAAGCCTCTGACTCTCTCATGTTGGCAATGCATGGTCAGCAGCTAAGTTTAGGCAGAGTGGGCCAGGAGTGTGCTCCCCAACGTTGTGCAATCAGGAACAATAATGAGCTTTTTAAACTTTTGTATCTTCCCCTTGTTTGTTTTTATCATTCTCTGTATTTTCATAACGGTTAAAATCTCTAAAACGTACATAAAAATATCTGTTGGTTTATGTTTATGAGTAGCATGGAAAGAGTGGAACCTGGGAGACTGAATCTCACTCTGCAGGGTAATGCAGGTCACAGAAGCATAAAAAGGAAGGAAAGCTGAGAATCTTGAGACAAATAGAGGAAGGAGAAGAGAGATACAAATCTGGGACAGAGAAGTGGTCCAGTGACATTGAACCGATTGCCTGACCCTCTTCCAAGGAGGGTTGACCTGGTGCCTAGTGTTAAGGGACTATTTTGCAGGGCAAGGGTCTGGAGGGCACACACACATAGATAAATGTGGAATACATCATGGATAACATACTTATCTGTGCTGGTAGAGGTTGATTCTTTGCTGATTGTGCATTTGCTTAGATGGGTATGTTCCTTAAAACTTGTTTGTGAGGATAGAGAGGCAGATGAGAAAGATATTAGTAAGCAGATAGCTATGTGGGTCTTCCTTTTATCCTCCAAAGGATATGACTAATCTTATAAGGCAGAAATAACTGCCTAAAATTATGCCAGGTACTCAGCAGCAAAGTCATGGGGACTGGACAGAACTAAGTTTAAATCTTAGCCCAACTTCCACATCTCTGTCTCCTCATTTTTAAAATAGGCATGAGAACACCTTTCAGCATAATTGCAAGGATTAGCTGAAATAATGTATGTAAGATATTCAGCCTGCTGCCAGACATTCAAAAATGAAGCTATCCCTTTATACAGTTAATGCACTTTACACATTGTGTTTTTCCTGTAGCACAGTACTAGACTCTCAGGAAACTTAGAACTACCCCTTGGCATGACTCCTCTTGGTTTGCAAGTGCACTGGGAGTTTAATCTTTTGCAGGCTAAGGTACATTAAGAGTTATCACCAGTTGGTATTGAAGGAGATAGTCATTTGTCAGTAATATTGACCCAAGGAAAACCAGTCAGGTATAAAGAGGCATCACTTTGAAATGATGTGACAAATGAGGCTCCATCATTTGAATGAGGAGACAGTAATAGGGTCAGTGGATCTAGTGGCCCTGCTCTGACACATACTCAACAGTCACTGCAATCCTAATAAGTGGGACTTCCATTGCCTGTATGAGCTAGGGGTTGGGAGTGTGGGTCCGTAGTAAGAGCGGATTTGTATATCCCAGCATCAAAACCCGAGGTAGAATGACAACTTGAGTAATAAATATAATGATGTGAGAAATGCAGTAAATAGGTGTCAATGTCCCAAACAAAATATTAGTACATCTTTGAATATTTCTTTGACTATATATTCACTCACTTGTTAGAATTATTCACTGATAAGCCTTAAGTGTTCATCTCTGAAGGCCAGCAAATTTTATTTAAATTTAACTTAGAGGGGGTGAAATTTTGACACACTTCTATTCTTCCTTTGGCATTCATGCTTATGTTTAATTCAGTGTTTCATAATTTGCAATGAAATAAACTTCTTCATGCATGAAAAATTTATAAAATATGAAGCAAAGGGAGTACATGTCAGAGTGTATAATAATATCATTAACTGCTTAAAAAAATTGTTTATGAGCCATGAACTTACACCTGTGTATTGAAAAGGGGTGAATATTGGATGCCAAAGAAACAGAAAAGTTTGTATTCCTTTTCCAAATCACCATATAAAAATTGGAGTTTCACTGTCCGCCCAGCACTGTGCTAGAGACTGTGTGGATAGCATAACCTCCAATGTAGTGGTTTCCCTGCCTCCAGCCTCTCTCATGTAATTCCTCCACCATTACATGAGAATTGCCTTTAGGAGTATATCATTTCAACTTGAGTTTCTATGGCCCCCATTTATCTCCCCTTCCCTCCTTCCTTCTCTCTCTCTCTTTCCATTCCCCCTCTTCTTTCCCTCCTTTCTCTCTTCTCTCCTTCCCCCCTCCCTCCCCTGGGGCAGCAGGAAGCTGTGAATGCTCTCTGAGGAGCCCTTGCAATGGCTGTGGTGGGCTACGCCACCCCCACTAGTGAGCAGTCTCCTTGTTTTGTTAATACATCTTCTCTGGTTCTTATAGTCCTAGGAACTTCCTGTAATTCCTTATCTCTGTATTACCTATCTTCCTTTTTTCTTTCTCAACTTTTCAAACATGTTTGGAACAAGCATCCTTTATTAAATTACCTCCGTTTGAAATAAATAGTGTAATTGGGCCCTATTTTTCTTATTGAACTTTGAGTATAGGTGGGGTCAGAGTAACAATAGCAACACAAAATTTGTTCTCCCCATCATCTCCTCACATAGAGCTGAGCCACCTGCAACATGCCTCTCCCTCAAGTGTAATGAGGGGTCCATGGGAAGAGCTCGTGTGTGCCAATTCAGCTGAGCAGAGCCTCTGCATTGCTGAGATTCTTGGGCATCTGCCATCTCTCATCATGCATCAGTCCCCATCATTGCTCTGCTGCAGGCTTCCTGGGCACGGCCATTTTCTTAAAGCACTGCCCCATGCTTCTCTCCACACTTCATCGTTCCTTTCCACCTGGGACCCAAAGCAGCATTATTTGTGTCACTGGAAATCAGACTCCTCATTAAAAAAAAAAAAAAAATCCTAATTCTGTTCTCAAAGCCCCATGTGGGTTAGATATAACAAAAAGATGCTAACACATGGTGGCTTCAGCATGACAGAATTTTATTTCTGTTGATTCATATTCTTGAAGTGAGCAGCCCAGGACTTTGCCCCCACCCTGCCCCACCAACCCCAGTTGATGGGCTAACTCTGCCATCCTCAAACATGGCTTCTATCTCTCTATCTCCATCACTGCCATTTCCCAGACAGAGGACTTTTCTTTAGGAGATGATTGGAAGTTGTTTTAGACACCACTTCTGCATATATATCCCATTAGTTGGAACTAACTACAACAGAGGCTGGGAAATTTGTCTCCAACTAGATAATCAACTGCTTAGTTAAAACTGGGGTTCAGGGCAGCACATGCAGGCGTGTGGGTTGTGGTCTGTGTAAGAGTGCCTTGCTGAGAGGTGAGGGGAGCTGACACAACCCATGCTCAGCTCACCAAGCTGTGAGCCCCAATCCACCTTCTTTTCACAAAAGTTTCTCTGCTTGTCAAGCCCTGTGTCCGCAGAGCTGTCTCTGTCCCAAGGGGGTATTCCTTAGGAAAGAAACGGAAATACTGTTTCTTTCATAGAATCAGATATCTGATGTTGCCGCCTGACCGGGCAGAGACCAGAACCTGCCCCATGACTGCGAAGGTGTGGCAAACAGCACCCTCGTGATCGTCCTAGTAAGCATGCCGAACGGACATACTTGGGGCGGGACGTGCTCTCTGCTCTGCTTCACGGCCGGCCCCCTATGTCCGTCCCCATGGAAACAAAACAGTCTGTTCCTGATCAACAGCAAAGTCTTAACTTTATTCTCCCTTTATGGTGTGCTGATCAAACTCCCCAGTATAGCTATTCCCTAATGATCTCATGTGACTTCTACCAACAGAAGTGCAGGCTGAAAGGAGCCATTTCGTCTTCCTGCCATGGAGAGCAGGAGGGTCCCCTCACTCCCCGCTTGCCAAATGATGTGTGTTTGTCTTTTCATTATGCGCCCGCCCCCCCGTTTCAGATCTTTCTCACCCACTGTGCTGGGCGCTGCTATCTGAGATAGAAACAGTAACTCTCTGTATGGTTTGTATCCAGTTCAGGAGGCTGGGCAAGGTGAGAAGAAATTAGGAACAGATGCCATCCTTTGACCTCCACTGTTTTCTTCCTCCTATGTGGACACAGTACCAAAAGCTTCTTGCTTCAACAAAAATAGCAAATTGACTACCTCTTATATCCTCCCCACTATTTCATTTACTTCCTTAACCCTCAAAAGTCTGGGCATGGTTATTATTATTTACAGGTTATGTATAAGGAAACTGAGACTCAGAGATGTTAGGTAACTTGCCCAAGGTCACACAGCTAATAAGCAATTAGATATGAATTTTGTCCCAGGTCTATGTGACTCCAAATCCACTGCTTATTTTATTATCACACTGCCTATTAAGTTACAAGCACCAGTACTTTGTGACAAAAATGAACTACTTCTAATATGAGCCTTTTTAATAGAGAACTTCCAGGGAACAGGACATCACCAGGGCCACACTGTCATTGTGGTTTACACTTCCCATGAACTCTTTCCAATAAACATTTCATTTAAATTTAATAAAGTAGTTAATAAAGCCATAAAGGTTAATTACTAGTTAAGGGAAAAATATGACTTCACATTGGTGAACATGTGAAAAATGAATCAACTTCGTTTTGCCATTAACCTAGGATTATACAGGCAATAAAGCATAATTATGGATTTAACATGTTAATTCCCAGTGGATTTAATAGCAGTGCTGTGAGATACATGACCAATCGCTAACCAATCTGACAAGCCTCAGACAGCACTAATCAAAATTAAATCACTTGGCCCACATGTGGATGCAATATATCTTTCAAGATGAAATGACTATAATTTTTCATCGTGGAGTTATTATAAATGCCTCAGGATAGGGTGAAACAAAGAGACAGGAAAAGTGGGGGATATAATCTGTGATCTCAATCTGACATTTACTCTGGTAGCTACGTTAGAAGAAAATAACTTTTTTCCCCCATAAATTTAAGGTTCTCTGCAGGGTTTTATTGCTTACTCTGATGGTTCATGATTTACCTATAATTTGTAGAATAAATCAATGCATCCACATCCCTTAAATTTTTTATACCTTTTTTTCTTTGCCTTTCCAAAAATAATATATTGGCAGTCAGCCCTTTGTGACACTAAGATTCTATATTTCAACAACTGTGTTTCATCAGTGAGACCAATTCTTAAGAAACAGACTCTTAAAATAACACTGTATTTCACTTACCATGATTTGTACCACCTGGTAACCATAAAGGAAAAGTTCTTACTACTTGAAGAAAAGCAGTCTGAAAATGATGGACTATGGGCCAAATCTGGCCCACCAACTATTTTTGTAAATAAAGTTTTATTGGCACGTAATCACACTCTTTTGTTTACATGTCATCTTTGGCTGCTTTCATGATCCAATGGCAGAGGTAACAGTGACAGAGACCATGTTCCCATAAAGCCTAAAATATTTACTATGTGGTCAAGTACAGAGAAAGTTTTCTTACTCTTAATCAAGAGGTTCATTTTTTTTCCCTGAATTCTAATTTAGCTAAAATATGGTTGGTTTTAGGGCCTTCTGTTTCTCCCACTCATATTATTCATGTTGGACTTTGGTTCCCAATTTTCCAAAGTCTCACATCAAAACTGCTTCCTTATAGTGATGAGAATTAAATGTGGGAGAATATAGTCTAATAATATATGGTGCCTACCCAGTAGCTGAGTGGTAAAAGAATCTGCCTGCAATGCAGAAGACACCAGTTCAATTCCTGGATCGGGAAGATCTCCTGGAGGAAGGGAATGGTTACCCACTCCATTTTTCTTGCCTGGGAAATCCCATGGACAGAGATGCCTCGCAGGCTATAGTCCATGGGGTTGCAAAAGAGTTGGATATGACTGAGCAGCAAGACAACAACTCTAATATACACAGATACTCAAAAACATGAATTCATTGCCCCTGCTTCAACATATTGTAGTTGCTGTTGCTTTAACAGGAGAAGGTACAGTGTGAAGGCTAATAGCATGGATTAAGAAGAGCTTAACTCTGCCACTATAACCCTTGGGCAAGTAACCCTGTGCAAGTTTTTAATTCCTCTATGCCTCAGTTTCTTTGTCTGTAAAATAGGGATCATAATAATGTTCCTTTCAAGAGTTCTGAGTGAGATTAAAAGAGGTAACGCAGGCAGTATGTTGAGATTAGTCTTGGCATGCAATATGCACTAATGACTTGTGTTAGCTTCTGTCACCACCACCATCATCATCAAAAGAGCTTAGATCATATTTGGAAAGAATTAGCCCATTGCCTACTGGTTAAGCAAATGGATTTACTTTAGGTCAGTGTGAGGTGTAAGGCTGCTGGCACTGTCCCTGGCACATTGTATGTACTCAATAATTGGTGCTTTCATCTGTCTCTCTGTTCCCTTTATGGTGGCCTGACCCTCCATATGTCTCTATTTCCTGACTTCACACTCTAAACCCCAATCATGCTCATCATATTATAATTGCTCATTGGCTGCCTTCTATTCTCTGCTTCTTCAATTCCTATTGTGGGCCAACTATTGTGTCCAGACCAACCTGTATTCTCTTATATGCCAAGTCTTTATTAATAATAATGATATTAAATAATAGTGATTTGAAAAAAATATATATACACATATATGTATATAGCTCTATTGCCAGAAATTATTTTAAGCATTTTATATATTATCTCCTCATTACAATGCTCTGAGCTAGTTATTATTATTATCCTCATTAATAGATGAGGAAATTGAGGAACAGATGTTTTAAAAGACTTACCAAAGATCACAGAGCTTTAAGTGTAGAGCAAGGATTTGCATCCTGGCTCTGGAGTCTGTACTTTTAGCCACTGTGCTGTACTTCTCCTTTAAATGCTTTCAAAAGGGCTCTGATTAAATTTGTGTTTTGTAAAGTTTGATCCTGATGGGTTTCATAAACATACTCTATCAATTCATTTCTGTGTGAGAATTTACATTCATGTATGTTGCACATATAGAATGATTCATGTTTCTTACAGTTCAGTAGTACTAGACCATTTAGAGGAAATGTGTTTATTGAACACCTAATATATATAGAAGACTTTGAAATAAGTGTTGTGAAGGGAATATATTTGTCTAATGCAGGGGAGTTACAGTCTGTACTGTGGGTAAGATATGTGATGCGTGCAGATATAAAGATGCTTGTATGTATGTCCTTGTGCATGGTACATATGTGTGTATTCTGTGCTGTCTTGTGCTAAGGTGCTTCAGTCCTGTCCAACTCTGTGACCCCATGGACTGTAGCCTGCCAGGCTCCTCTGTTCATGGGATTCTCCAGGAAAGAATATTGGAGTGGGTTGCCATTTCCTCTTCCAGGGGATCTTCCTGACCCAATGATTGAACCCATGTCTTTTATGTCTTCTACATTGGCAGGCAGATTCTTTACTACTAGCTCCACCTGGGAAGCCCATATATGTGGGTACATATATATGCATGTTTTCTTTTAGGACAAAAGGATGTAGGACTGGGTTGGGGCCAAAGGGTCCTTATATGCAAGACAAGAGAATTTGGACTTTATCTTCTGTGCAATTGGAAGCTAATGGAGAATTTTAAGCAGGGAAATTACTCAGATAAATTCATATATTAGAATAACTGTAGCAGCGTGGATGATAATCTGAAGAGAGAATTCAGAGGCAGGGAAACCAGTTAGGACGATATACTAATAGTTCTGGTGAGCACAGACAGAAGGCTTTTCTTAAGCAGTAACTATGGGATATTAACAAATATACATTAGCTAAAATACTCATGATAGAAAGCTATAAGCATTAACAACTCATTTTTTAAAAATTATTCACATATGACAGTGACCCTGAAATATCTTCAGAAACCTCATTTCTCCCTTGCCCTGCCTCTCAATTTGGGATGAAATATACCTCAAGTAGTGTCAGCCCAAAGAACGCTTGAGTCAAGGACAGAGATAAAAACTGGCCCTGGGCTTCAGAGTTTCTGCTGACCCTCCTGCCATAGAAGATACTGTGTGAACTGAAGCATATGTATTGAAAATCATTCACCTGCCTCCTCCCAGCTGGCTGAGATGAACCCCATTAGCATCAAAAGGACAATTCAGGGTGAGCTTGGAAAGGAGAAATTGGCTTTTGTCCCTATAAATAAGTAGAGACGACCCCTTAATGCCTCACCCTATATGGTTATATGAGAATTCTGGATTTTGAATGAAAAAGGGCTCTCAGTAGCAGAAAAGACTAGGTGATTGAGGGTCATAGGTGCATTTGAGTTGGATTTGAAAAGCCCAGTCAACCATGACAAGCTATATAAACCCCAAGTGTGGGCAATTAGACCTACAGTTTGGCTCTTTTCTGTTCCTTGTTTGATATAACCTCATTGTAACTTGTTTTCCTCATTGAAAACACAGGAATAATTAAATTTAGTCACTTCTTATTAAGGTAAAATGACATAGTGTTTATGAATGTGTTCACCACAGGGTATGAAAGATAGTAGGTGACTGAAAAAAGTTATATACAAAGCAAAATATTATGCAAAAGAAATTAAGCAGTGTCAGTTAAGGTTTAAGATCAGTCACTCTGGAGTTAGGGCTGTCTGGGTTTAAATTAAGACTGCAATATTTACTATCTTTGTGCCCTTCAGCAAGTACATCATTAAGCCTCAATTCCCCTCATCTTTAAAATGTGGATCCAAATAATACTTCATAGAGTTTTGTGTATGTGTGTACATGTCACAAACAGTTAACTTTCAATATTTATTATTATTACTGTATATCATTGACTTTTTTTTTCTTTTTCTTATCCAAGGAAAGTTGTTGCATTGTTTTAAAGGTAGGATATTTTTGGTTTATTAGTAAATTTCTGTGGCTTGTTTATCTTTGAGTTAAATGAGAATTTATAAAACATTCAGTCAGATTTGCTATATTATAGGCATCCAGCCAAGCATGGACACTTCCAAAGATCAGGGCTCCTTCCCTCATTGGTCTCTTGATCTGCCACATGTCCATTCTGATTGGAACGATATGGTACCTCTTAATAAGACATTTTCTTTGATTAAGCAAAAATCACTGCCTCTTCTATAAATTTCGCAATGTCAAATTCCTTTCCTAGACGACCTAGGGAAATATACTTCCCTAAGGAACATCCATTCATATATTTGAAGATACTTAGATACCTATTTTGGCTTTTCCTACACAGAGAAATTTTCTACATGTTTGAATGGTTTAACATTGTTGGTTCACAAGTACACGTTTGATCACAATAACAGTTTTGCTTTACTTTTTAATGTTAGCTACAGGCATTTTAAGTAACATTTTAAATCCTTTGTTGTCATTTCAACAGTCTTCAGAGCACCTTCACCAGGAGTAGATCCCATCTCAAGAAACTACTTTCTATCTCGTACATAACGAGTAAACCTCTTCATTTGTTAAAGTTTTATCATGAGATTGCAGCAATTCAATCACGTCTTCAGGCTCCACTTCTAATCCTAATTCTCTGGCTGTTTCCACTACATCTGCAGTTACTTTCTCTACTGAAGGCTCGAACACATCAAAGTAATCCTTGAAGGCTGAAATCAGCTTCTTCCAAACTCCTGTTAATGTTGATATTTTGGTCTCTTCCTTTGACTCACAAACGTTCTGTTTTCTAAGTTGGTATTTAGGTATACAATTTAGTGTATTTAGGTATACAACATAGTGATTCAATATTTTTATAGATTACACATGATACAAAGTTATTATTAAATATTGACTATATTCTCTGTGCTATAAATTACATCCCTTTGATTTATTTATTTTTTGTGCATGTGCTATGTGTGCATGTGTGTTTGCTCAGTCATGTCCAACTTTTACAACCCCATGGACTGTAGCCCATCAGGCTCCTCTGTCCATGGGATTTTCCTGGCAAGAATACAGGAGTGGGTTGCCATTTCTCCTCCAAAGAATTGTCCCAACCCAGGGATAAAAACCTGCATCTTGTGCATCTCCTGCATTAGCAGGCAGATTCTTTACCACTGCACCAGCTGGGAAGCCCCATTTATTTTATAACTGCTAAATTATACTTCTGAATTCCATTCACCTATTTCAACCTTCCTCCTCCCCTTCTCACTTCTGGTAACCACTAGTTTGTTCTCTGTGGGTCTTTATTTTGTTATATTTGCTCATTTGTTTTGTTTTTTAGATTCCACATATAAGTGAAAAGACACATTATTTGTATTTCTTTAAAAATAAATATTCATAACGGCTTCTAGAATGATGGGTCTTTTCCAGGTTTTCAATTTACTTTGCCCCAGTCCATCAGAGGAATCACTATCTATGGCAGCTTTACTCTTATGAAATGTATCGATATTTCTTAAATGATAAGATTCAAAGGTAAAAATTATTCTTTGATCCATGGGCTGGAGAATTGATGTCATATTAACAGGCATGAAAACAACATTGATCTCGTTGTATGTCTCCATCAGAGCTCTTGGGTGAGAAGCTGCATTGTCAGTGGGCTGTAATATTTTCAAAGGAATCTTTTTTCCTAAGCAGTGGATCTCAACGGTGGACTTAAAATATTCAGTAAATTAAAAGACACTTACTCCTTGGAGGAAAGTTATGACCAACCTACACAACGTATTAAAAAGCAGAGACATTACTTTGTCAACAAAGGTCCGTCTAGTCAAGGCTATGGTTTTTCCAGTAGTCATGTATGAATGTGAGAGTTGGACCATAAAGAAAGCTGAGTGCTGAAGAATTGATGCTCTTGAACTGTGGTGTTGGAGAAGACTCTTGAGAGTCCCTTGGACTGCAAGGAGATCCAACCAGTCCATCCTAAAGGAGATCAGTCCTGGGTGTTCATTGGAAGGACTGATGTTGAAGCTGAAAGTCCAATACTTTGGCTACCTCATGCAAAGAGTTGACTCATTGGAAAAGACCCTGATGCTGGGAGGGATTGGAGGCAGGAGGAGAAGGGGACAACAGAGGATGAGATGGTTGGATGGCATCACCGACTCAGTGGGCATGAGTTTGGGTAAACTCTGGCAGTTGGTGATGGACAGGGAGGCCTGGCGTGCTGCTCTTCATGGGATCACAAAGAGTCAGGCAAGACTGAGCCACTGAACTGAACTGAAACCATGTTGTACATAGATGTGCTGTCATCCAGGCTTTGTTGTTCCATTTATACAGCACAGGCAGAATAGATGCTTAGTTCAGTTCAGTTGCTTAGTCATGTCTGACTCTTTGTGACCCCATGAACCACAGCATGCCAGGCCTCCCTGTCCATCACCAACTCGCAGAGTCCACCCAAACCCATGTCCATAAAGTCGATGATGCCATCCAACCATCTCATCCTCTGTCATTCCCTTCTCCTCCTGGCCTCAGTCTTTCCCAGCATCAGGGTCTTTTCCAATGAGTCAACTCTTTGCATGAGGTGGCCAAAGTATTGGAATTTCAACTTCAAAAATCAGTCCTTCCAATGAACACCCAGGACTGATCTCCTTTAGGATGGACTGGCTGGATCTCCTTGCAGTCCAAGGGACTCTCAAGGGTCTTCTCCAACACCACAGTACATCAAGGCCTTTTCCAATGAGTCAGCTCTTTGCATCAGGTGGCCAGAGTATTGGAGTTTCAGCTACAATAACATCAGTCCCTCCAATGAACACCCAGGACTGATCTCCCTTAGGATGAACTGGTTGGATCTCCTTGTAGTCTAAGGGACTTTCAAGAGTCTTCTCCAACACCACAGTTCAAAAACGTCAATTCTTCATCGCTCAGCTTTCTTAATAGTTCAACTCTCACATCCATACATGACCATTGGAAAAACTGTAGCCTTGACTAGATGAACCTTTGTTGACAAAGTAATGTTTCTACTTTTTAATATGCTATCTAGGTTGGTCATAACTTTCCTTCCAAGGAGTAAGTGTCTTTTAATTTCATGGCTGTAATCACCGTCTGCAGTGATTTTGGAGTCCAGAAAAATAAAGTCAGCCACTGTTTCCACTGTTTCCCCATCTATTTGCCATGAAGTGATGGGACCGGATGCCATGAGCTTAGTTTTCTGAATGTTGAGCTTTAAGTCAACTTTTTCACTCCCCTCTTTCACCTTCATCAAGAGACTCTTTAGTTCTTCAGTTTCTGCCATAAGGGTGATGTCATCTGCATATCTGAGGTTATTGATATTTCTCCCGGCAATCTCGATTTCAGCTTGTGATTCCTCCAGCCCAGAGTTTCTCATGATGTACTCTGCATATAAGTTAAATAAGCAGGGTGACAATATACAGCCTTGACGTACTCCTTTTCCTATTTGGAACCAGTCTGTTGTTCCATGTCCAGTTCTAACTGTTTCTTCCTGACCTGCATACGGGTTTCTCAGGAATAGATTTAGCATAAGTCTTAACTGCCCTAGGATTTTCAGAACAGTAAATGAGCATTGGTTTCAACTCAACTAAAAATCATTAGCTACATTAGTCCCTAACATGAGAGTCAGCCTTAAAGCCAGACATTGACTTTTCCTTTTTAGCCTTCAAAGCCCTAGATGATATATTGTTCCGATACAAAGCTGTTTTGTCTACATTGCAAATCTGTTGTATAGTGTAGCCACCTTCATTAATTATTTTAACTACAATTTTTTGGATAACTTGCTGCAACATCTATGTTTGCTTTTGCTGCTTCACCTTGTACTTTTATGTTATGGAGATGGCTTCTTTCCTTAAAACTCATGAACCAGCCTCTGCCACCTTCAAATTTTTCTTCTGCAGCTTCCTCACCTCTCTCTGCCTTCATAGAATCTAAAAAAGTTAGGGCTTTGGTCTACGTTAGGCATTGGCTTAAGGGAATGTTATGGCTGGTTTGATCTCCTATCTAGACCACTCAAACTTTCTCCAAATCAGTAATAAGTCTCTTTTTCTGTCTTATCATTGTTGTGTTCACTAGAGTAGCACTTTTAATTTCCTTTAAGAGCTTTACCTTTGCATTCACAACTTAGTTAACTGTTTGACACAAGAAGTGTAGCTTTTGGTCTACCTCAGTACTAAGCTTAATTGTTTCTAGTTTTTGGTTTAAAGTGAAAGATGGGAACTTTTTCTTTCCTTGGACACTTAGGGGCCATTTTAGGGTTATTAATTGGCTTGATTTTAATACTGCATGCCTAAGGGAATAGGAAGTCCTGAGAAAAGGCAGAGAGACTGGGAAGAGCTGGTCAGTGGAACAGTTAGAACACACAACTTTTATCAATTAAGTTCACTGTCTTATAGAGCCCATTCCATGGCATCCTCCAACAGTTACAATAGGAATGTCAAAGATCATTGGCCACAGATCACCACAGCAAATATAATAATAATGAAAAAGTTTGGAATATTGAGAGAATTACCAATATGTGACAGAGAGACAATATGAACAAGTGCTATTAAAAATTTTTGTCGGTAGACTTGCTTGATACAGGGTTGCAACAAACCTTCACATTTTAAAAAACACAGGGTCTGCAAAGTGCAAAGTAAAGCACAAAAAAATGAGGTCTTCCTGTGCTACTTAGTTGTGGTGACTTTGAACCACTGTAATTGATTTCCTGATCCTTAAACTTAGGAGTTTGCCTGTATTCCCATGAATCTTGACTACGAAAGGTGCAGCTCATGGTTGATAGTGGACTGCTCAAATAACTTGATGCAAGTGTAGATTTAAAAAAAAGCAATATATAAACATTCAGTGTTTACAACTAAATGTACTGAAGCACATTTATATTTTAATAAATGTGTGTTTACACAGATTTTCTAAGATTTTTAAAAGAACATGTATTGGATGATATTAAAACAAGATGGTGGGATTTCCCTGGCATTCCAGTGGATAAGACTCTGAGCTTCCACTGCAGAAGGCATGGGTTCAATCCCTTGTCAGGGAACTAAGATCTCACATGCTACACAACCAAAAAAAAAAAAAAAAAAAGGAAGGTATTTAATAAAATTAATTTAAATTTTGAGTCCTGCCCTATGATTAGGTGCTCATGATGTGTCTTCTCAACTGAGGACCCAGAAAATCAGGTTTCATTATTGTTCACGACTTGGAATCAGCCTACCTCTCAGTATTTCTTCTGACTTTTCCAGTCACACCAGAGGGAGAATGCTGAAAATTTTTATTTTTCTTCTTCTTTTTTTTCAAGTTGCTTATTTCTCTTGACAGTCCTTGCCAACACATTCACCTGGAAAAGTCCTACTCACTTTTCAAGACCATATTCATATCATTTCTCCAAGAAGCCTTCAGAAACCTCCCCAAGAGAATTTCTGCTCACTGACTACCCTCTCACAGATTTCCAACATATACTTCCCAGTGAATTGTTTGATGACAGTAATTGGCAACCCCAACTTAATAAGAGAGGCAGAGAGGAAATGTATTGACTTAAAAAACCTAAAGAAGGGTTAAAAAATAAAACTGTGTGAAAAGCAAAAGGGCAGCTCAAGTTCTAGAAGATCCAGGTCCTGACTCCAAGACTCTCTCCTCATGACTTATCTTGCTTGTCTTGGTTAGTTTTCTCCTCTTTTACCTCAACTGACTCTTTCCACAAATGAGAAATACAGCTCTTAAATAGTATCCAAGCTTTAAACCCTTTACCATTTGCTACTAGTGAGGGAGAATGACCCTGTTTATCAGAACCAGTGCAGAAAATCTCAGGGATGTACCATGACTTGACTACCATTGGATTCATCAACTGCGTGACCAAGGGGAAAGCACAGCTTGGTTTAAGTATAGCTGCCATCACTGGGCCAGGTTTTGGTGGGTAGGGAATCAGAGTTACCTAAATCCTGGCACCGTTTAAATAAGGTATCTAGATGTCAGGACATATGAAGGTGTGGTTTTCAGGGTAGGGCGATAGGAAGGTAGCGCCAAATATCCCATAGTTATTCATTGTTTCCTACTTATCTGAATGTATTTTTACAACTAGATTTTGAAATCCTTGAAGGCAATAACTCATCCTCCTCTCTGGTGGGTCAGTCTGTAAAGAATCTGCCCGCAATGTGGGAGACCCAGGTTTGATCCCTGGGTCAGGAAGATCCCTTGGAGAAGGGAATGGCAACCCATTCCAGTATTCTTTCCTGGGAAATCCCATGGACAGAGGAGCCTGAAGGGCTATAGCCCATGCGTTTGCCAAAAGTTGGGCACAGCTGAACAACTAACACTTTCATTTTCATATCTAAAGACAGTGTCCATGCTGCCTCATTTTCCAGGAACTAAAATTTCAGAATACACAGACACACACACACACACACACACACACACACACACACACACACACACACTTCCCTGATAGCTCAGTGGTAAAGAACCTTCCTGCCAATGCAGGAGACATGGATTTGATCCCCTGGAGAAGGAAATGCAACCCACTGTAATATTCTTGTCTAGGAAATCTCAGGGACAGAGGAGCCTGGTAGGCTATAATCCATGGGGTTGCAAAGAGACAGACAGGACTGAAGTTGCTGAGCATGGCATGGCATGTGTATATGTACATATATATCTGTGTTTTTATAATATTTAATATACATAACTTGTGATTGGTAACATATACTCCTGTTGTTTCTATAATGTTTACAACTCTTTGCAATCAGTCTTCATAGCTAAATCTGACAACTAAAAAAATAAGGCAAATATTTTAATAATTCAATTCATAAGAAAAAAGCAGACAAAATGATACTTAAATATATGACCAGTTTAATAATATGCATTTGTCTCCAAAAGGAGCCTTGAATTTAATTGTCAGGCTTTTGATTGCACTCATGAAGTGATGGGATGAATCTTTTCAGTGATCTTTTTCAGATTATATTCGTAACTTTCCAAGATTCTTGGTGGCCAGTTAAGTAGAGTATTGGCCTTTCAAAATGATTTGCACCTATGTGTTTCTGATTCTTTGTCTCCTTTCTGCTCACTTTTGGCCTGGTAATGTTTCTGAAGACTCGGATTCTCCTTTTCCTTTTGCATTTGCCTCCTGCAGGAAGGTACACACTCAGAAAGACTACTCTTTTGCCTCAGATCATTCAGATCCCCTGTTTCATCACTGACTTCTTCTGTGGTTTGTGTATTTAGACAATGATACTTGTTTCTCCTGTGCCTAACTGTTCTGGTTTTAGCGCTAGGAAATGTTTTTTTGTGCTTTATCTCTTGCTTACTTGGCAATGTGAGTTTCTGACTCTCTAGACAAGTGGGACTGTTACAGTGGCTTCCAGCTTGGGAAGAATCTTCACTTTTCAAAGGACACTTGGGTCTCTTCCCAGCATTTGAACGAAACTTCATGTATTGGATGGTGGCTGAGGATGGCCTCCCATAGTTTGATTCATAGGCATGTGCCTTATTTTCTTTTGAGAGCTCACAGCATATATTCTGGGTGAAATGTTCACGTCTGTGGCTGCCTCTCAGAGAGGGATTACTTGATTCTCTGCTTATAGATCTATTTGTAAGTCCAGCACACCAGGATTTAGATCTTTGAGTATTGGACCTTGATTGTCTTTGGATTCCCCTGCTGCAGTGTGAACCAACTTCTGCAAATCGGAAGGGTTGTCTGTACTTCATCCTCTTTTTTCTGAAAGAGTTCAGCTTCCTCCCATCTCTCTTAGAAGAAACGGCAGTTTCTGAAATGCAGCTCCAGGAGGGGTCCCTCTTTCTAGATTTGCAATTTATCAAGGATCTTTCTCTGGGTAATCTTCTTTGAAAGGTCCTTGGTGAAGAGTCTGAACATTTGTTTTTTTCTGCTTCTTTTTTCTGGAAATTGATCTGTGGGCCAACGTTCAAAGCCTTTTTTTCTCTTAGGCTGTTCTTCCATGGCTGCCCCTGATTCAGAATTGCTGGGGAACTGAAGGTGCGTGCCGTTGTTTGACTCGTTCCCACATCCTGGGCCTGACCCGGAAACAACTTTATCCTTTCTGTCTTCCTCTCTTTAACATTTTTTTTGCAATTCAGTAAGCCTGGGCCCTTTTCCCTTAGTATAGCCCAGTTCAGGAGCGTGCTATTGGTAGAAGATGTGACTTTGAGATCACCTGGTTCTGATTTGTCTTTAAGCCAAGCATGGATTTTGCTTCCTGCTTTATGATGGAGTAGTGGAACTTCAGATTTCTTCGAGCAAGAGTTACCATTGGGAAATGCTTTCATGCCTGACAGAGGCCTCTGCTCATTATTCCATTGGCCCTGGGTGTTTTTAGACTGTTTTATATCATGTTGAGGTGCCAGTACAGCCTGATCCTTAGGCAAAGGCAAAACAGGAGCTGATGCAACAGACTTTTTTCCTACCCGAGGTGAGACAGAAGAAAATTGATAGATGGCTCGTTGGTCATAAGTTTCCATGTTGTAAGGTGAATGAACAAAAGTGATAAATTCATGCAGAAAATGGTGGGTGTGTTGTTGGAGATAAGGTTCTAGGAGGTTAATGAAGGAGTCACTGTCCAGATCGTATTTTGTCATGTGATGGAGAATGGTGGACAGAATATTCTTCACTGTGTAGCCATAATCTCCATAAACAGCTGTTAGTTCTCGTTTCAGCCAGGGAACCAGCCGATGTAAACAGCCAGGGTTTCTCTTGAAATAATTAGCTGATAAGTGCTTTTCAAATCTGTAGCCTTGGACATATGCGACCCAAATTCCGGAATAATACAGAGCTCTTCTGAACTTCATTACCACCTGGTCTCTAAAGTGACCCACAGACACGGAGTTCGGTTGGAACTTCCTGCTGTCCCCAAACTCTCTCAGCAACTCCTGGACAGTCAGCTCTCTCAATGGCCTGATTTTCTTTGTAAGGCCCTCAAGGTTTATGCCAAGATCATTGTTTTCAGAAGTCACTATGTAGCTTTCTTCTTCCGAGGGAAGGAACACTGAGTCTTCTTTGGTGTCTTCCTCTGGCCTGGTGGAACAACCCTGGGAAGGAAAGAACTGCACGCTGGATGAAGGTGTAGATTTATTTCTTTGTCTTAAATGTAAAGATTCATCACTGTTCGTGGAACAGGGGTTCCAGTCGGCCCCATTCTGTATATTCTCCAAGCAGTTAGGACACTCACAGTCAGATGAGAAATCTAATGGCATCTCCGTGAACAGATTGTATTTCACAGTCATATGTGAGAAAAATTGGTTCAAATCAGTTCCTCATCTGGCATAAAAAATATCTATTAAAACCATTCTATGCATATTTCTGTAATATATTTTGTCTCCATGGAATAAATTCTGGGATAAAGTTAAGAAACAAACTATTTCCTCAAATTAATAAATAATGCTCTCAATAAAACCCAACATAGACAAGGCAATGAGAATTCAGGCACACTGATTTTCTCTGTCTCTTTTAGTTTTGCAAACTCTGAAAAGCAAATTGTAAATAAACATCAAAATTTAAGTTTCACATCTTTTAACACAGCAATTCTAACTCTAGAGTTTTAATCTATATATACAAGTCTGCAAACATATATACATGGATTTTTCTAATAACAAAAAAAAAAAAAAAACCCTGAAAACAATTGAAATACCCATTAGTAGGGAACTTATTAAATAAATGATGGTTTACCTGTAATATTTAACATTATATCACCATTCCAAAAAACAGGCAAATATATACATATTAATATGTGAAAATGGATGAATATATTGTTAAATGAAAAAGCTTATATAGAATGAGAAGCCATTATAACAATCTTAAAGGGTAATCACTAATTTCTGGCAATATTGTGAACTAGACACCTTGAAAAACTGTCCCACTAGGAATAACAAAATAATACTAGCTATAAGTAAATATAGGTAAATATATCTCAACTTAAGAGGTAATGAGTAAAATTCTTAGAGGCCAAATCAATCCATAAATAAAAGTAGAAATCTAGAGAGGGAAGTGAGCTCTGCTACCACAAGTTGCTCAGAACTGGTATCCTTGATCTTCAGTTAGAGAATAACCAATAGCTGCAGATGACAGGAGAGAAAGAACAGAGTCTGCCAAACTGTAAATGTGTAATGGAAAACCTCTGCATAAAGCTGTGTACACAAATGTTTACATCCTTACCAAAAAGGTGATCAATATTATGAAAATGAATATACTACCCAAAGCAATCTATAGATTCAATGCAATCCCTATCAAGCTACCAATGGTATTTTTCACAGAACTAGAACAAACAATTTCACAATTTGTATGGAAATACAAAAAACCTTGAATAGCCAAAGCAATCTTGAGAAAGAAGAATGGAACTGGAGGAATCAACCTGCCTGACATCAGACTATACTACAAAGCCACAGTCATCAAGACAGTGTGGTACTGGCAAAAGACAGAAATATAGATCAATGGCACAAAATAGAAAGCCCAGAGGTTAATCCACAAACCTATGGACACCTTATCTTCGATAAAGGAGGCAAGAATATACAATGGAAAAAAGACAACCTCTTTAACAAGTGGTGCTGGGAAAACTGGTCAACCACTTGTAAAAGAATGAAGCTAGAACACTTTCTAACACCATACACACAAAAATAAACTCAAAATGGATTAAAGATCTAAATGTAAGACCAGAAACTATAAAACTCCTAGAGGAGAACATAGGCAAAACACTCTCCGACATAAATCACAGCAGGATCCTCTATGACCCACCTCCCAGAATATTGGAAATAAAAGCAAAAATAAACAAATGGGACCTAATGAAACTTAAAAGCTTTTGCACAACAAAGGAAACTAGAAGCAAGGTAAAAAGACAGCCTTCAGATTGGGAGAAAATAATAGCAAATGAAGCAACAGACAAAGGATTAATCTCAAAAATATACAAGCAACTCCTGCAGCTCAATTCCCGAAAAATAAAAGACCCAATCAAAAAATGGGCCAAAGAACTCAACAGACATTTCTCCAAAGAAGACATACAGATGGCTAACAAACACATGAAAAGATACTCAACATCGCTCATTCTCAGAGAAATGCAAATCAAAACCACAATGAGGTACCATTACACGCCAGTCAGGATGGCTGCTATCCAAAAGTCTACAAGCAATAAATGCTGGAGAGGGTGTGGAGAAAAGGGAACCCTCTTACACTGTTGGTGGGAATGCAAACTAGTACAGCCGCTATGGAGAACAGTGTGGAGATTTCTTAAAAAACTGGAAATAGAACTGCCATATGACCCAGCAATCCCATTTCTGGGCATACACACTGAGGAAACCAGATCTGAAAGAGACACGTGCACCTCAATGTTCATCACAGCACTGTTTATAATAGCCAGGACATGGAAGCAACCTAGATGCCCATCAGCAGATGAATGGATAAGGAAGCTGTGGTACATATACACCATGGAATATTACTCAGCCATTAAAAAGAATTCATTTGAATCAGTTCTAATGAGATGGATGAAGCTGGAGCCCCTTATACAGAGTGAAGTAAGCCAGAAAGATAAAGAACATTACAGTATACTAACACATATATATGGAATTTAGAAAGATGGTAATGATTACCCTATATGCAGAAAAAGAGACACAGATGTACAGAACAGACTTTGGGACTCTGTGGGAGAAGGCGAGGGTGGGATGATCTGAGAGAATAGCATTGAAATATGTACATTATCAAGTGTGAAACAGATCACCAGCCCAGGTGGGATGCATGAGACAAGTGATCCGGGCTGGTGCACTGGAAAGACCCAGAGGGATGAGATGGGGAGAGAGGTGGGAGGGGGGATCAGGATGGGGAACACATGTAAATCCATGGCTGATTCATGTCAATGTATGGCAAAAACCACTACAATATTGTAAAGTAATTAGCCTCCAACTAATAAAAATTAAGGAAAAAATTTAAAAAATTAAAAAAGAAAAAGAAAAATAATCACCCCACACACAGTCTGCAGGAAATCTTAGCTGAGATTTTGTAATGAGAAACAAGTATGTCTGCAGACTAAATTCAAGAAGCATTTTCCTAAGAACCTCAAAAGGTAATTTATTTTGAGGTTGATAGTGACCACAGGCAACTGGCAGAGGCAAACACATATTCTTCCTGAAGGAACATTATAAACCCAGGTCTCATGACAAATTTCCTCTAAATTCACAGTCAAAAGTCACTAACAAACAAGAAATAGCCATCATAAAAAGCCTGAGTCCACCAAAAAAAATAGCAAATTTGATTCCTAACAGATTCTGAAAATAAAATTAGCTTGCTGGATGTGCACGGATTTCATCCCTTCTCTCACAGATGGTTTCAAGCTCTCCTTTCCAGAAGTAGTGCTCTCATTAAGTCATCATTCATCTTTAAAAGCAAAAATGACAGAAACAAATTACATTATTTAGCAGATTTACCTCCTAGAGGATCTTAAAGTGTCCACGCTTACATGAACCTTAACCACAGGATTAATTTGGTTGAAGGGGATCACTTCTGTTTTGTTGGCCTTAGAGATAGAATTTAGAACACAAGGCTAGTTCTGCTGTGGTTTGGAGAAAAAGTAACTGCTCCAAGTTTTCCATGAAACTTGGTATCTTATGTTTACCAGCAGTGTCTGGAGTGACTTTAAGATACAAATCCTTATTAAGATAGAATCCATGTCCTTTAGACCTATAGGTTGCCAGAATGTTTTAATTTTTCGATAGACTGATCAAACCTAACACTGTAATGTGTGGTCTGAATCAGAAGAAAGCAGGACGTAAGGCAGAATATAGGTTTTCCTGATGAAAGAACTCCCTGAAGAACAGTTGTTAAGTCTGAGAGTGTTAGTGTGACCCAGGGATTGAACCCAGGTCTCCTGCATTGCAGGAAGATTCTTTACTGACTGAGCCACCATGGAAGCCCTTAATAGTAATATTTAGATTTCAATTATTTAGTCAGAAAGTTGTCAATTTTTCTTTCAATGCAAGAGCTTGATAAACTTGTTAGCATGTGTGCAGGGTGATTAATCTACATCTTGATTGTGTACCAGCTTTTTGGTTCAAAATGAAAAGCTGTGATATTTTTCAAAACATTTATTCATCCATAGCTAAATACCAGTTAATACAGACAACACAGGTGGGAAGTCATAGAAAATAAATGTTTTTTTTTTTTTCTCTTTTTTTGGCTTTACTTGCTGTTATTCTGTTTTTAAGTTTAGTCATGCTTACTCAGGCTATTGGACTGCTCTTAGATGCAGGTGAAACCAATTTAGCTCAGGTGCTATTTTAGAGAATTAGATAAGCAACTTTGTGCTTAGCCTCTAGTAGGAGTTTAATAGAATAGTCATTTTAGTGTTTTTGAGTAGGTTTCATTCCAAATTCCCAAGACAGTGCATTACTTTTATTTTAAAAAAGGGTTTTGTGTGATTTTATAATTCAAAATAGACACTACTTTTTATATCATTGTAACTGTAGGGTAATATAGAACCACATTCCCTATAACCTTCAAAACTATGTCAGCCCTATATAGAGGAAAGAACAGTACAGACATGAGCTCTTATTCTACTGTTCACATATGCTCCCAGTCATGGCTTAATCATCTGTAAAATAAGGCTTATAGAAAGACTCAAAAGAGAATAGATGCAAAAAGTACTTTGTGAAAAACAATGTTTATTAGTAATAAAGTGCTCTCAGGAGACACTCTCATCTGTACTCTGTGTCTCCATGGTGAAAATCCTTGATAAATGTTTGTTAAGAGGAGGAGACCTTGAAGGATTAGAGGGAAGAAGGGAAGAATCAGAAACACAAGGAAAGGCCCCAGGTGTCCCTTCCGGATGCTTTGTATTACAGCCTGTCCATTGTTGTTGTTGTTGTTGTTGTTGTTGTTGTTTTGGTCATCAATTTCTTCCTTTCCTTTTCTTCTTTTTACTTGCTTGGTTCCTAAGTACTCAAAATTCTGAAGAAGTTAAGAAAGGAAGAGGTGTTGGGAAAGGGGTGCATTGGCATCCAAAGTGAGAGAACTGTAGAGTCAAGAAGATCATAAATTGACAATGGCAGGATGATACTGAACAATTAATCTGATGGATCAGTAGCCAAGAGTCAGATCCTTTATTTTCTTATCTAAGTTCTGAACCAACTACTTGGAAGCCTTGATTTTCTATTTGTTTGTTTTTTTTTTTTTTTCCTCTCTGTTTCATGGCTCTAGAGCAGAGTTTCTATCTCAGCACTATTAGGGCCAGAGTTCTTTGCTCTACTTTGTAGAATATTAAGTACCATCCCTGGTCTCTGTTCAATAGATGTCAATATCCCCCACACCAAGTATGACAATAATAAATGTCTCAAGATATTGTTACATGTCCTCTTCAGTTCAGTTCAGTCACTCAGTCGTATCCAACTCTTTGCGACTACATGAATTGCCAGGTGCCAGGCACTCCAGGCCTCCCTGTCCATCACCAACTCCCAGAGTTTACTCAAACTCATGCCCATTGAGTCGGTGATGCCATCCAGCCATCTCATCCTCTGTCATCCCCTTTGCCTCCTGCCCTCAATCCCTCCCAGCATCAGGGTCTTTTCAAATGAGTCAACTCTTCACATGAGGTGGCCAAAGTATTGGAGTTTCAGCTTCAGCATCAGTCCTTCCAATGAACACCCAGGACTGATCTCCTTTAGGATGGACTGGTTGGATCTCCTTGCAGTCCAAGGGACTCTCAAAAGTCTTCTCCAACACCACAGTTCAAAAGCATCAATTTTTTGGCGCTCAGCTTTCTTCACAGTCCAACTCTCACATCCATACACGACTACTGGAAAAACCATAGCTTGACCAGACAGACCTTTGTTGACAAAGTAATGTCTCTGCTTTTTAATATGCTATCTAGGTTGATCATAACTTTCCTTCCAAGGAGTAAGTGTCTTTTAATTTCATGGCTGCAGTCACCATCCGCAGTGATTTTGGAGCCCCCCAAAATAAAATCTGACACTGTTTCCACTGTTTCCCCATCTATTTCCCATGAGGTGATGGGACCAGATGCTATGATCTTAGTTTTCTGAATGTTGAGGTTTCAGCCAACTTTTCCACTCTCCTCTTTCACTTTCATCAAGAGGCTTTCATCAAGTGAACTTTCTGCCATAAGGGTGGTATCATCTGCATATCTGAGGTTATTGATATTTCTCCCAGCAATCTTGATTCCAGCTTGTGCTTCTTTATTTATTTGTCTGTTTCCTCTCTGACATTACTATAAGCTTCACGAGGGAAAAAAGATGAAATCTTTGGTTTGTATACTACTGTTTCCTCATAACTTAGAATAAGTTTGGCATATAGGAAGGAGTCTATATTTGCCAAACAAATTTTCTATACTGATCAACACAGTCCAGTAGGTGTCAACAATTGTATTTAAAGACAGCTTTCATTATTCAAGATAGTTACATTCTATAAAGTCCTCACAATCACTGAATTGGTTACCTTTGAACCAGTGCTCCTAGGGGAACAGGATTAGATTCCACCCAGCCTCTGGTCACATTTTTATCCATGGAATGATACATATAACTTTGTTTTACTTGTGTCTGTTTAAAGACATCTTAATATATATTACTGAGTCATTAACAGTAAACTCTCAGCCAATAGCACTATAGTTCCTAGCCTGAATGAAGCTCATCTAACACATGTATTTTCTCCATAAGGCACATCACAGTTTTCTTGCAGTTAGGAAAACTAGCCAACATTTGAGTATTACACATGGAGGTCAATCTAAATGGCAAAATCACCCCCCAAAAAAAAGAAGAGAAAAAGGAAAATACGCCTTAAACATGAAAATAAACTTTGTTTATTGTGTGAAAGCTGAAGCAAGAAGGCAGAATGTCAGTTTGTTTGACCTCAGCTGGGAATATGTGAGCTGAGTGACTCAAATTCTTTGCCTTTCTGCCATGTTCATGAATGACATGAAAACACCAGGAGCACTGATTTTAGGGTTACAAATAAACTTTAGGGGGTAGACAAAAAATAACAAATACAGAATCTACAAATGATGATTGACAAATTTGTGGACAAGGTGAGCTTCTGCAAGGGGACATAAAAGAATTCTCACTAACTTAATTATCAGGCAGAGTAATGAGGTCTCATTCCAACCTTTGTATCTTAATCTTTATACCTAACAAACGAACAGAGCCTCCCTTGCTAAAGTGACCCCTTCACAAACACACAAAGGAAAACATTAACTCCAGACTCCAAGTGAATTCTTCATTCCAGTCTTTGTTCCTTATGGGCCTTCATTCTCTATGTATTTGGAGATTTTTCAACTATCTTTCTGTTACTGATTTATAGTTTAATTTCACTGTTGTCTAACAGCATACTTTATATGCTTTCTACTGTTTTAAATTTGTTTTTTTTAATTAATTTATTTATTTTAATTAGAGGCTAATTACTTCACAATATTGTAGTGGTTTTTGCCATACATTGACATGAATCAGCCATGGGTGTACATGTGTTCCCTATCCTGAACCCCCTCCCATCTTCCTCCCCATCCCATCCCTCAGGGTCATCCCAGTGCACCAGCCCTGAGAACCTGTGTCATGCGTCGAACCTGGACTGGCGATCTATTTCACATATGATGATATAAGTGTTAAAAGGTATGTTTTATTAGCCATAATGTGATCTACCTTGGTGAATGTTAAATGTGAACTTGAGAAGAATGTGCATTCTGCTGCTGTCAAATGGAATATTCTAAAATGTCAATTAGATCAAGTTGACTGATAGTGTGGTTCAGGTAAACTATATTTTTACTGCTTTTCTGCCTGTTTGATCTTTCAATTACTGAAAGAGAGTGGTATTGAAGTCTCTAACTATAATTGTACATTTACCTTTTTCCTTCTTGCGTTTCTATCAGTTTTTGCTTCATGTCTTTTGATGTACTATTAGTAGCATGTGTTTTCAGAGAACTGACCCATTTATCATTGTATAAGGTCCATCTATATCTCTGAAAATTCCCTTTTCTTCTTTGTATGAAATTAATATAGCAACTTCAGCTTTCTTTTAATTAATGTTAGCATGATATTTCATTGCTTTATTTTTAATACTAGTCTTTATATTTAAAGTGGATTTCTTGTAAACAACATATAGTCAGGTCTTATTTTTATATCCATTCTGACACTCTTTGTCTTTTATTGGTATATTTAGACCTTTCACATGTAAAATGATTATTGATATAGTGGCTTTAGTGTCTACCATGTTTTTAACTGTTTGTTTTTTGTTGCATTTGGTTTTTGTTTCCTTCCCATACTTCATTTTATTCTCATAAACATGCCCTGAGGGAGGTATCTCATGTTAAGTCTTTTTTAGAAACGAAAGAACAACACTGTTTAAATTGACTTAACCAGGGTTACACAGGACAAATATAACAGAACCATCAGTCAGTTCAGTCACTCAGACATGTCTGACTCTTTGCAACCCCATGGACTGCAGCACAACAGGGTTCCCTATCCATCACCAACTCCTGGAGCTTGCTCAAACTCATCTCCATTGAGTCAGTGATACCTTGCAATCATCTCATCCTCTGTCATCCCCTTCTCCTCCTGACTTGAATCTTTGCCAGCATCAGGGTATTTTCAAATGAGTCAGTTCTTCGCATCAGGGAGCCAAAGTATTAGAGCTTCAGCTTCAGCATCAGTCCTTCCAATGAATATTCAGGACTAATTTCCTTTAAGATTGACTGGTTGGATCTCCTTGCTGTCCAAGGGACTTTCAAGTCTTCTCCAACACCACAGTTCAAAAGCATCAATTCTTAGGCGCTCAGCTTTCCAACTCTCACATCCATACATGACTACTGGAAAAACCATAGCTTTGACTATATGGACCTTTTTCGGCAAAGTATTATCTCTGCTTTTTAACATGCTGTCTAGGTTGGTCATAGCTTTTCTTCTAAGGAGCAAGCATCTTTTAATTGCATGGCTTCAGTCACCATCTTCAGTGATGTTGGAGCCCAAGAAAATAAAGTCTGTCAGTGTTTCCATTGTTTCCCCATCTATTTGCCGTTAAGTGATGGGACTGGATGCCATGATCTTAGTTTTTTGAATGTTGAGTTTTAAGCCAGCTTTTTCACTCTCCTCTTTCACTTTCATCATGAGGCTCTTCAGTTCCTCTTTGCTTTCTGCCATAAGGATGGTGTCATCTGCATATCTGTGATATATAACAGAGCCATAATTTGAAACTGTCTAATGTTCTTTACTTAACAAAACGTTTCCTTCTTTATACTCAGTGAGTTCAGCAATAAAACTCTAATAAAATGTCCAAATCAAGGAAAATTGTGCCCTCAGAATCATTAAGATCTGTATGCCTCCCCAAGGTTTTCCTGTCTCCAAAGCCTGGGAAGGGGATATTAAGAACTTAGCATCTTTGCTCTATTTTAACCAAAATGCCGTGTATTAACTAACAAAATTTAAAAAGTCTAGCATAAGAACAAAAGGAAAAGGAAAAAAAAAAGTTTTGCTTCATTTACAAATAGACCAGAATTATCCATGGAAACCAAACCTATAGTTTCAGGGTGCCAGCTTTCTTAAAGAGCAAGAAAAAATTTAGCCCTCTTCTCAAACCAGGCTGTTCAGTTTTATTTTCCCATTGACTGAGGTCATTTAAAATGAATTGTTACAACCTGGCTCCTGAATCACCATCTATTTTCCTGTAAAAATGCCTCTCCTTGCTTCCATAGGGAAGAGGGAAAGACAGAACTGGACTTGGGCCCAAACCATAATTTTAGTAATTACTAAACCAAGTGACTGCAGCCATAATTGAGTCATTCAAAGCCAAATGGTAGCAGTAATTAGTTTGTCAAATTTGAATAAAAGAGCTGTTTTTGAGAGAACAAGTGCAGTAGAGCGAAGGAGCCGTGAACTGTCAGCCTGGAGTGGGAGACCTTTTTCAAGCAGAGAGGGTCTTCCCAGCACTGTGATTCTCTGGTGTGACAGTGATGGATGTTCTTCGTTACAGATTATGGCCTTGTCACACTTAAACTAATCTCTCTTCATGTCTGCAGGCCCTGCTCATTCCCCAGGGCAGCAGTCATCCATTTACATAGAAAGGCACCTAGAGAAACACGGAATCTATTTATCATACTTGCTCCGAGTGTACTAACAGCAACTCCAGCCCACGCATGGACCCACATTTCAATTGGGCTTCACCTCTGCAGCATCATAAATAGTGTCAAAGGATGTGTTGTTAAGAAAGTGGATAGAAGGAGAGTGAGAAATTCATGAAAAACATGGGAGTCAGTGAACTCCACCCTCATATGAACACCTCAATGTGTGTAAGAATTCAGCAAGATTTAGACTGCTTAGACTAAACTTTATACTTCCTTTTGCTGTGTTGTTTAGTTGCTAAGTTGTATGTGACTCTGTGACCCCATGGGCTGTAGCCAGCCAGGCTCCTCTGTCCATGGGATTTCCCAGGCAAGAATATGGAGTGGGTTGCTATTTCCTTCTCCAAAGGATCTTTGCATCCTAGGGATCGAACTCACGTCTCCAGCTTGGCAGGCAGATTCTTTACCACTGAGCCAGCAGGGAAACCCTTAATCTTCTTAGACATCCCTTTAACATGCTAAAGTCACCTGCATACTGTGGACTATGGATTGCCACTTCAGCATGCCAGCTCCTGGAAAAGGAGCTATATTAGGTTAGAAACAAAGAAGTCAAGAGAGGCAGAATTCATATACACAAGTCCTCTTTCCTCCAATTCCCCAGCCATATCCATTCAATTATTTGCTTCATTACAGACATATTTTCTATTCTCTTTGGCTAAGTTCTGTTTGTTCCACTGAGGCTGGTCAGTGCTGTTTCTGCCCAGAGCTGAGTTTGCCTCTCCGTTTCCAAGGAATGGACTTCCTTCCCAAAGTCATAAATTTCTCACGCTTTGCTGACGGTGCGGACAGCTCTGCTGCTATTCTTTCACAGTGACAGAGTCAAGAGAGAAAGCAAATCTTTAGTGTCGGTGGACCCCAGGTCCCAGAATTCCATCAATTCTAAGGGTTGGAATTCTTCCTCGTTTCTGAATCTAATGTGAAGATAATAAACACCTATTTATTTTAAATGACCCTCCATTTTTTTTCCTCAAAAATATTCTCTTTTGTGGATACACCTATCAGTTCCACCCAGTAAGCTAGAACATAATTAGTAGTATTTTTTCAATCATTTTGCATGCATTTTGCCTATAAAAGATTCTTTTCTTTATGTTGACATTTCCTGTCGCTGTTGCACAATGGTTATTTGACTTGATGTATTTTATTCTTCTTACTAGCAAATTTTAACTAGAATTGCCTGATAAACATATGACTAGGCCACATTTTAATAATCAAAAATGGCATGAATTCTGTCCAATTTGTCAACAAAGGATGGGAATGGGAGAATCAGCTAATCATGACTAAAACCAAGAATTAAAGAAAAAAAATTTCATGTATATATCTCACTAGCTGATATTACTCATCAAGCTAGTCACAAACCGTATATTAAAACTTAAGGGTTTCCTTCGTGGCTCAGTTGTCAAGAATTCACCTGCCAATGCAGGAGACACTGGTTTGATCCCTAGTCCAGGAAGATCCCACCTGCTGCAGGGCAACTAAGCCCTAAGTTCATGCTCTGCAACAAGAGAGGCCACTGTGATGAAAAACCCACACACAGTAACTAGAAAGTAGTTCCCACGCACCTCAACTAGGGAAGGCCTGAACACAGCAACGAAGACCCAGCACAGACATAAATGAATCAATAAAATTGTTTTAAAAGTCTGCTAAAACAATAAAAAGCTGTAGCCAAAATTATGCTTAAAAACAAATCTTACAAGCTTTAATTGACAAATCAGAGAAAAGTAAATAAATTAAGATTTTAATATAAGAAATTAACAAAAAGCAATAAAAAATACATAAACAGATGTAAAATAAAGATAAAAGCAAACAATTCTGAAATAGGAGCAAAATTGGTGAATTCATAAATGAAGAGATGATATTAAAATAATAGTGAATGAGAAAAAGATACTATCCAAAAGAGGAAGGTTATATAAAACATCAGAATCTGAACTATAGCAGGTTGCTTGTATAACTCATTATCTTGATGAAGTTTGCTGCAAGGCCATACGTCTGCAAATGAGGCTGCCTCAGTAAGTAGTCCTCACTGAACTAGGCTGGATTTGCCTCATACACTTGCTCTCTTCATGTCCTTCTCGTCCCCTCCTTTCTCCCTGGCTGTAGTTGAAACAAATATAGTGATTTCACACTGGCCTGAGGAGTCTCAGGTGTCTAAACCTGGATTCCCCCCAGTGCTTATACAAACAGAAACTGTTTGTGTTTCCCATTCTCTCTACGCCAGGTAACTCAAGTAGGAAAAATTGCTCCTTCGAAAACAGCAATATTAGGCTGTGTAAAACAACTAATCCCACCCGCCTCTTTTGTTTTTTTTTTTTTTTTGGCTGCATCTGCAGTAGGCTATACAGCTGTGAACAAAAGAAACTTCACAAAGGAATAAAATTTTTTGGACATTTTCACTATTTCTATTCAAATTGTTAAACTATTTCCTTGATTAGTTCTATTTATATCACTCTGATCTGTTTCCAGAATTTTAGGTGTTTAGAGCTGAAAGAGAGCTTGGCATCTTATGATTTCATGCATTCATGCTTTATTATATTCTGTCTCCTCAGATTACATTGGCATTACCTCCATGTCTTTGTTGGCAAACTCTTACTCGATTCTTCACTATATGTTTCAATGTTTCATGTCTCTTTTAAGTTCTTCCCTGACTATTTGAGATTGTCTCCTGTTATTGAGAAGCTCCTGGGAGTACTGGTTAAGAGTAATAAACTCTGGAGCCAAAATCCATAGGTTTAAATCTCAGCTTCCCAGCTTACTAAATGCATGACTTTCAGTAATCAGTACCACATATTCCTCATCAGTGTAATGGAAGTGGTAATAGTCAAGACGAATTAAGGGTTAATGTGTGTAAAGTGCTTAGAATCGTGACTGATAGAGTAAATGTTACAAGGACTGATTATATTATGGTGAAAGAATAATTGCAAATTTATTTATCTTCTACTTGCAATTGTGAGCTCTTTGAAAACAGGATTTCATTTGTTGAAAGAATAAATGAGCATTTTTGTCTTTTTAATGAACTGTGAAATATATACATATCATAATATTCATCCATTTTAAGTGTATAATCCAGTAACTTTTAGTAAAGGTACCAAGCTTCACATCTATCATCATGATGCAGTTTTAGAGCACTTCTATCACCTTATTAACTTATAGTTAATACCCATTCCTATCCCCATTTTGTGATTGAGGAAACTGACACCCAGAGAAATTATTTGACATTCTAAATACCATAGAAATGAAAAATGTGAGAAGCAGGTGTAGAATTTAAGTCTCCTGACATCCTCTAGGTCCCAACTTATTTCACTATACCATGCTCTCTGCCAGGATAATCTAACAATAATTAAATCTAAGAATCAGGCATGACTCCATATTTCTTTGTCAACAACAATTTTATCATTGTTACCAGCACTTTCATCATTATCTTTGATGAGGATTATAATACACAATACTCATCATCTACCCGTCCTCGGTATTATGCAGCATAGATTACCTCATTCAGGATAGAAGCTATCATTCATGCCATGTGGCAGCTCCAGCCATCCTCAAGCTTCAAATGAGCTCAAAGACTCTACTGTCAGGGCCATGCCATTTTCAATTTTAATGATTACTTGCCTGACTGCCAACTCAGCAAACTCAATCTGGAATCCTAAAATCTACAGTTTAAAATGAGTGATGAAAGCTGGAATATGAATTAAAAATCCTAATCCCAATGACAGGGTTGTCATAGTGAAACTTCAGTTCAGTTCAGTCACTCAGTTGTGTCCGACTCTTTGCGACCCCATGAATCGCAGCACGCCAGGCCTCCCTGTCCATCACCAACTCCCGGAGTTTACTCAAACTCATGCCCATCGAGTCGGTGATGCCATCCAGCCATCTCATCCTCTGCCGTCCCCTTCTCCTCCTGCCCTCCTTAACAATACAAACATTTTGGCATAGACAGAGGAGAACGAAAGAAAAATCCATGTTTGCAGTGAAATCTTAAAAAGCTTATCTTCCTATTCTCTATTAGACTGATTCTTAGTAGGTATATCTGCTTTCTGCTAATCAAGAAAACTTTAGATATTAAAGTTCTACGAATAGTGAAATCGCCTTTGTCCCAGAGCACCATCTTGATTTGCATGCTGTTGTCAGAGCATGGCAAAAGTGGATTTTCCCATCAATTCTCTGTGCACCAATAATGTTTTGGTTCATGCTTCGAGTAATGGACTAGATCAGCTCTCACTTGAAGCAGCTGTTCAAAATTCACTAATCCAGAATGATTATTTTGTGAAAACAAGCACCTCTGAAAACACTTTAGCAGACATCTACTTAAAAAGAAAATAATGCTGTCTGATCAAAATGAAAATAAAAAAGTTGATGTGTAGTCCTTACATTAAGCTAATTAACAGCTTGGCAGTTCTAACATTGAAAGCATCAAATTACCACAGGCCAAGATACTGGCTATCAACATTTTGGTAATGCAGTTGGCACTGGAAGCATCATACAGATAACTTGCAGCAAAAGGCTAATGGAAACAGACACTAATGCCCCAGACCAGCTTGAAAATGGAAACTGGAACCCGAAGCAATTAGACTTTTCATTATGAAAAAAGTGACTGAGGCTATTTGAGTGACATGGTTAAGAAGTTCAATTGCTTCTCGAAAATAAACTGTTACCATCTTTTATTCTGCTCCATACGAAGCTGAACCTTCACACTATCAAAAATGTCTCAACACATGACTCTTTCCAACAGTGGAGCAAGAGATGATCTGAATGCTCTGCTCACAGATAGCATTGCTGAAAAGTCTGTTTTGCCCTTTCATGTATACCTAGCATTTTGTGCTTATGTTTAGGAATCTCATGGATTTCTCCGAACTCCATTCATGGAGGTCCCTACTGTAATGCCTTTGTGGGTATAAAATGTCCAACACAGAGTAGGAAAACACTATTGTTTACGGAATTTGTTTTGATAGAAAAATGACTAAGTGAACAAACGCAGGCTTATTCAAATTTATGTACTGAGTCCCTTGTTATTGTTCAGTCTCTCAGTCATGTACAACTCTTTGCGACCCCATGGACTGCAGAACGCCAGGCTTCCCTGTCCATCACCATCTCCCGGAACTTGCTCAAACTCATGTCCATTGAGTCAGTGATGCCACTCAGCCATCTCATCCTCTGTCATCCCCTTCTCCCCCTGCATTCAATCTTTCCCAACATCAGGGTCTTTTCTAATGAGTCAGTTCTTTGCATCAGGTGGCCAAAGTATTGGAGCTTCAGCTTCAGCATCAGTTTTTCCAATGAATATTCAGGACTGATTTCCTTTAGGATTGACTGGTTTAATTTCCTTGCAGTCCAAGGGACTCTCAAGAGTCTTCTCCATCACCACAGATCAAAAGCATCAGTTCTTCAGTGCTCAGCCTTCTTTATGGCCCAACTCTCACCTCCATACATGACTACTGGAAAAACCGTAGGCTTGACTAGATGAACTTTGTTGACAAAGTAATGTCTCTGCTTTTTATTATGCTGTCTAGGTTTGTCATAACTTTTCTTCCAAGGAGCAAGTGTCTTTTAATTTCATGGCCGTAGTCACCATCTGCAGTGATCACTGTTTCCATTGTTTCCCAGTCTATTTGCCATGACGTGATAAACCTGCATGCAGGTCAGGAAGCAACAGTTAGAAATGGACATGGAACAATGGACTGGTTCCAAATAGGAAAAGGAGTACGTCAAGGCTGTATATTGTCACCCTGCTTCTTTAACTTATAGGCAGAGTACATCATAAGAAACGCTGGGCTGGAGGAAGCACAAGCTGGAATCAAGATTGCTGGGAGAAATATCAATAACATCAGATATGCAGATGACACCACCCTTATGGCAGAAAGTGAAGAAGAACTAAAGAGCCTCTTGATGAAAGTGAAAAAGGAGAGTGAAAAAGTTGACTTAAAGCTCAACATTCAGAAAACTAAGATCATGGCATCTGGTCCCATCACTTCATGGCAAATAGATGGGGAAACAGTGGAAACAGTGGCTGACTTTATTTTTGGGGGCTCCAAAATCACTGCAGATGGTGATTACAGCCATGAAATTAAAAGACGCTTACTCCTTGGAAGGAAAGTTATGACCAACCTAGACAGCATATTAAAAAGCAGAGACATTACTTTGCCAACAAAGGTCCGTCTAGTCAAGGCTATGGTTTTTCCAGTGGTCATGTATAGATGTGAGAGTTGGATTATAAAGAAAGCTGAGCACCGAAAGATTGACGTTTTTGAACTGTGGTGTTGGAGAAGACTCTTGAGAGTCCCTTGGACTGCAAGGAGATCCAGCCAGTCCATCCTAAAGGAGATCAGTCCTGGGTGTTCACTGGAAGGACTGATGTTGAAGCTGAAACTTCAGTACTTGGCCACCTGATGTGAAGAGTTGAGTCATTGGAAAAGACCCTGATGCTGGGAAAGATTGAGGGCAGGAGGCAAAGTGGATGACAGAAGATGATATGGTTGAATGGACATGGGTTTGGGTGGACTCCGGGAGTTGGTGATGGACATGGAGACCTAGGACGCTGCAGTTCATGGGGTCGCAAAAAGTCGGACAGGACTGAGTGACTGAACTGACTGACTAACTGATGGGACTGGATGCCTTGATCTTCATTTTTTGAATGTTGATTTTTAAGCCAGCTTTTTCAGTCTCCTTTTTCACTTTCATCAAGACGCTCTTTCGTTATCCTTCACTTTCTGCTATAAGGGTGGTGTCATCTGCATATCTGAGGTTATTGATATTTCTACCAACAATCTTGATTCCAGCTTGTCCTTCATCCAGTCTGGCATTTTGCATGATGTAATCTGCATATAAGTTAAAAAAGCAGGGTGACAGTATATACCGTTGACATACTCCTTTCCCAATTTGGAACCAGTCCATTGTCCGATGTCTGGTTCTGACGTGCTTCTTGACCTGCACACAGGTTTCTCAGGAGGGAGGTCAGGTGGCCTGGTATTCCCATCTCTTTAAGAATTTTCCACAGTTTGTGGTGATCCACACAGTCAAAGGCTTTCACATAGTCAATGAAGCAAAAATAGATGTTTTTTCTGGAATTCTCTTGCTTTTTCTATTATCCAACAGATGTTGGCAATTTGATCTCTGGTTCCTCTGCCTTTTCTAAATCCAGCTTGAACTTCTGGAAGATCTTGGTTCACGTACTGTTGAAGCCTAGCTTGAAAGATTTTGAGCATTAATTTGCTAGCATGTGAGATCAGTACAATATATGGTGTTTTGAACATTCTTTGGCCTTGCTTTTCTTTGGGATTGGAAGGAAAACTGACCTTTTCCAGTCCTGTGGCCACTGCTGAGTTTTCCAAATTTGCTGGCATATTGAGTGCAGCACTTTCACAGCATCATCTTTTGGGATTTGATATAGCTCAGCTGGAATTCCATCACCTCCACTAACTTTGTTCATAGTGATGCTTCCTAAGGCCTACTTGACATCACACTCCAGAATGTCTGGCTCTATGTGAGTGATCACACCATCGTGGTTATCTTGGACATTAAGATCTTTTTTATATATAGTTCTTCTGTGTATTCTTGCCACCTCTTCTTAATGTCTTCTGCTTCTGTTAGGTTGATATCATTTCTGTCCTTTATTGTGCCCATCTTTGAATGAAATGTTCCCTTGATATCTTCAATTTTCTTGAAGTGATCTCTATTCTTTCCCATTCTGTTGTTTTCCTCTCAGTTCATAATGCAGGTCAAATACTGTGCAAGGCAGTGGGACACATGAGTGGGGATATCATTCTTTCCTTTTCTTGAGGATTTCCTGGTCTAGTGTGGGAGGCACATAGATAAAAAGTGAGATCTGACAAAGATTAAGTATCACGGTAGTGAAATAATCAGGTTATAATAGAGGACAGAAGGAGATTGAGATCAAATCTGGAGGAAGGGATAGAGGATGAGTTAACGAACGGTTCATGGAGATCAGTCTGGTTTTCATTTACTATATGGCACATATGCTTTCATTTCTGGAGCTTAAGAGATGTCACTTTCCTCACATTGTGAACTGTATAAACTACCTGTCGCTGAGGTCGGGTCCTGTCACTGAGAAGTTGCAGCTTGTTTTCTGTTCTTTGAGGTGTAGGTGTTTTATATGAGCTGTCTTCTTTGGGATGTAAAGAGAAAATTTTCAGGATTGAGTACTCTCTGGAAATGTCTTTCCAATAAAAAGTTACTGAGTATCACTGTGCTAGGCAGAACAATGCTACCTCCATTCCTAATCTCCAGAATTTATGAATGTGTCACCTTTCATGGCAAAATGGACTTTGCAGGTGAGATTTAGTTAAGGATTTTGAAATGGGGAGATTAGCCTGTGTTATCCAGGTGGTACATGCTAAATTGCTTCAGTTGTGTCTGACTCTTTACGACGCCATGGACTGTAGCCTGCGAGGCTCCTCTATCCATGGAATTTTCCAAGCAAGAATACCGGAATGGGTTGCCATTTCCTTCTCCAGGTGAATCCAGGTGGATCCAATGTAATGAAAAGCATCTTTGTAAATAAAAAGGGAGGCAGGTGGTCAGAGTCCAAGAGAAATATGAAGATACTATGCTGCTAGCTTTAATGGTGGAGGAATGGGCATGCCAGGAACCAAGGATAGAGCACGTCTCTAGAAAAGATGAGGAACCAGATTCCCCACTGGAGTCTCTAGAAAGAATAAATCCTCACTATTACCTTAATTTTAGCCCAGTGAAACTGATTTTGACCTCCAGAAGTCTAAGCAAATTAATTTATGTTGTTTTGAGCAACTGAATTTGCATAATTTGTTAAAATACAAATGGGAAACTAACATTGATATTGTCCAATGTTGCTATTAGACACAGCAAACTTAAGTGTGGCTCTTCCACTCCACAAGTTCATAGCTAATCTTATAATATGAAGTGAATTAAGCATATACACTGTATTTTAGGCAAATGGCTGATGTATAAGTTTACTCAACTATCTATGGTAAACTAAGATTCTATTTACTGGTCTGTTCTACTTCCATTCTTACCCTTAGGCTGAGGTCTCAGGACTTTGAGTCCTAACAGGGTTCTTTTCTGGTCAGAATCCTAGTTTTGTTCACAAACATTAGTTACTTATCACCTAGTAGTCAGCTGTTCTCCCTTAGGCTGTTTCCCTTGAGATATTCCCACCACACCCCTACCCATTGACCTCATCCCTTTGTATTCCTCCCTTAGTGTTCCTCTGTATCTTTTTGTCTATACTTAAAAAACAGGAGTCTAAGATTTCCATGAAGTTGCTGCAGGGATCTTCATACTTCATATGTTGGCTCAGCATGTCCCACTTGACAGTTAAGCAAACTACTTCACCTTGATAAATCTCATTTTTCTCACTTGTGAAATAAGAATTGTAATAACACAGAGAGTTAAGGTAAATAAAATAACAGAGGTGCCCATGCACACGTACATAGTAGGTGCTCAGTAAATGTTACTTCCCTTTCAGCTTTATTTCCCGTGAATTTTTAATACCTTTCACAGTTGACAGAGTAACCATATTTCTACTATTTGTTTCTTTTGGGAAATACTACATTTTCAGTCACTTGTCTGACATTCATGTCAACCTGGGAAATTCCTGTCTCATCTTCTCTTTCAACAAAGACAATAATAAACTGGCATGCAGAGTGACCCAGACCAGAAGACTAGGTTTCCTTATCTGCAGCTAGGGGACCTGAGCAATTAAAACTTTGACATCTTCAATTTCTAAAAATTAGCTAAACTATATTCATTTCCCCTCCCAATCTTTCTATCACCAAGAACAAATTCTATTATTGTTGCAAATTAATGTTTTTAAAAAGTGTTATTGCCAAAAGCACTGCTTTTTATTATAGAATTATTCATTTTCTTGAAGTTTGTTACTCAAATACAAATAGCTCAGACAATCAACACTTCTAATCAGCATAAGTTAATCAGTGTTACCACACAGAATTGATATGATTTCAGACAGACAAATTCAAAACAAGTAGAAATTCTGAATTTTCATAGGTAATTGGAAAATCACTTCTTTTCCATCCCTGTTCCCATTACCACATTTCTGATCCATAAGTGACAGGGATCACCAGGGGGTGAATCGTTTCTAAAGTTCTTTCATTTCTAAATTATATTAAGATTCACAAACAACTCCAGGTACATTTCATCTAATCCACTCTGCAATATTAAATTGCCCGTCAACTTTTGATCTTATTAGTGATGAGTATTTTGCATGTTTTGAGGTTGTTGAGAAGAATGAAGAACAATTTGGTTCTCATATTTTGGGTTTTAATTGTAATATGTTTGCTTTAACTTTAGACCTTTAAACTAGTGTGCCAAGCAGCCAAATGACCTTAATTGGTTCTTATAGGAATTTTATGCTTTGCAGGATTTTTTAGAGGCCTACCTAACAAATATTATTAGGACTCACTGAGGGAAAATTCTGCTTTAAATCTGTGATTTTAAAAAAAACTTCTATTTTTCCCCAGCTTTATTTATTTATTTATTTATTTATGGGATGGGGTAATTATAGATACATTTGATGTCTTCTCCTTATCCAATCTTGCATTTGTTCTCAGAGAAAACCACTCTCTGGAAGTGAATGTGTATCTTTTTAGGCCCTGATCTTGTAATATTATTGTTTAGAAAAATCTATAAACCATATGTAATCATTTGCATTTTAAAATTTTAAACAAGCAGCATGCATCATACTTTTGTTATTTTTCAACATGCTCTTTTATGTTTGTGATGTTGTGATTTATACCAAGAAATATGTTTGGTTTTTGTACCAGTTCTGACACAGAACTGAAACCCTCAGAATTTGCTAGGTGCTGGGAACAACAAAGGTTTCTTTTGTTATGTTAATAAGGTGACTTTTAGATCCCACCTGGGCTGGTTGCCAGGGAAACCAAACCGTTATTAGAGGGTTGGAACTTTCAGTCCCTTCCTCCTAATTTCTGGGGAGGGGAGTAAGGCTGGAGTTTTATCAATTGCTAGGGTCAATGATTTAATCAGTCATGCCTAGGTAATGAAGCCTTCATAAAAACCCAAAGGACAGGGTTGCCAAGAGCCTGGGGAACTTGTGGAGATGCTGGGAGGACAGCATGGCAGATCTGTGTCCCTTCCCATATACCTTGCCCTGTGTATCTCTTTATCTAGTTGTTGATTCATATCCTTGATATCCTTTGTAATAAATTGGTAAGGTAGTGAGTAAATTGGCTTCTTGAGTTCTATAAGCTGCTCTAGCAATTTCATCCAACCCAAGGAAGGGGTCATGGGAACCTCTGATTTTATAGCCAGTCAGTCAGAAGTACAAGTAATAACCTGGCATCTGAATCAGAGGGCAATCTTGTAGGACTGAGCCTTCAACCTGTGGAATCTGATGCTATCTGCAGATAGAGGCTGTCAGAATTGAGTTAAAACTGTAGGACACCCAGCTGGTTCCCAGCATTGCTTGGTGGTGTATGGAGAATTAGGTCCAGGAACCCAAATTAATGTTCAACTTTGTATTTTTAACATTTATCCATATTGATATTTGTCATTTTCATTTATTTTTACTGGAATCATGTTCCATCACATGAATGTGATAAATGTTATTCATTCTAATGGAAACCAGTCCCCTAGTAGCTAATTCTTCCCCAAGTAAATAGACTCTTGGTGGACTGGCCGTATCAGTCTGTCAGACAAAACTAGACAAATGGATTCTAATATGGACTAAAATCAAGTTCAAGCCAAGAGCGCCACTGTTCTTACTGTTTTTCTTCTTACTGTCCACTGTTTTATTACTATTTTTAGTTCTGTCCCAGTTCATAGAGACAAGAAAGTGAAATGTTTTATATGCATTTAATACCTAGAATGTTGCCAGCATATTGAGTATATTTTGTTCTTTGTAAAGGGCAGGATAGATCAGGTCTCCTTAGCTATCTGTCAAAGGAATGAAGCCCAAGAAAATGAGGAGGAAGAGTGCCTAGATGCTTCTTTAAGGATAGACACTTCTGCAAGTTTTCCTAACATGAATCAGCTATAGCATTGAAAAATTAGGAAATAAAATTTGCATTGCTTACCTGTGTTACTTTGCAACTACTGGGAATTGTGACCTTGAAACCCTCTAGTCCTAACCTTTCTTTCACTGAAACAATTGCTTTCTTCATGTGAATTTTAAGTAATGTGAGATTTCTTAAGAATGCTATTACTGGATTACAGCCTACAGAGAGTATTGGATTTTTTAAAAAAATATTTCAAGCAAGATTCATATTATTTAATAATCTTGGCCATTAATAAAATGATTTTTATATTTATCTTCCCCAGTTATTTAATTTTCCAAAAATGAATCTTGTGATAGATGCAGATAGAAGGAAATTTAAATTTAGGGTTAACTCTAAAACGTTGATAGGTAGCGAAGCCCAGAGAACTTCTGAACCAACTATACAGTTATTAGATACAGTGAACACTTGTTCTCTATTGCAAATTACCAAAACAGGAAAGCCAGGCTAAACTTTTAAACTTATTTAAAAGTCCTCATTTTTACGTATTCTAACTGCAAGAAGAATAATACAAACATTGTTAACAAGAAGATATAATCCAAACTCCAACATAAAAGTAAAACATAAACTGGTCTAAAATAACAATGATCAATGTAGTTGATATGAATGCAAAATAAAGGAAGCTCTTTCACTCATTATTTGTTTTGTATAATGTTTTAATACATTATATGAGTTATGATTAATTTATTTTCTCCAATGTCATCTGCATTGTTTCTGTGTGTGTTTAGTTGCTCAGTGCTATCTGACTCTTTGCAGCCCCACGGATTGTATCCCACCAGGCTCCTCTGTCCATAGGATTTCTCAGGCAAGAACACTGGAGTGGGTTGTCATTTCTTCCTCTGGGGTATGTTCCCGAGCCAGGGATCGAACCTGCATCTCTTGTGTCTCCTGCATTGGCAGGCAGATTCTTTACTACTGCACCACTTGGGAAGCCAAATGAGTTCTTAGTGCTTTTCCTATGTGCTTGTTTAGAATAGTGTTTTTTTAATTTGGTTTGTTGTTATTTCATTCTGACCGCTTCTCTGAGTCTGAAAAAGAATGCCTTTCCTCCAGGATGTTCTGTAGAAACCATCAGCCCTTGCCCTCACCACTGGTCTTTGGTGGTGTAGCAGCCCGTTTTGTTATACACTGTTGTGATAACAGGATGGCTTTAAATACCTTTAGCAGGAAGAGTCACTTCCAGCTTGTACCCAGAGCTGAAATGAGATCTCACGTCATAAAGGATGCCTATGATTTGCTATATAGCGTGGATGAGTGTTGCTCCCACATCACACCCAGGGCAGCAGTCCATTTGAAACATGCAAAACAGATAGCAGACTTTCTGTCATCTCTGCTGGCTGGAAAGTTACCAACCTTATCTCACCTTAGAGGACTGGAAAGCTTGAAACAGTGTTACTTATACTTCTCCCCTATCCCCATGCCTCCTCCTCCCAAGTTTGCCAAGTCTTGGCAGCTGTGGAATGTGGCTCCAGCTATTTCCTCATCTCAGTTTTTCCTGTTCTCTTATAGGAATCCTACTAGTGGGATACTAGATCTTTTACCTAATATAAACGATCACTTTGTCTTTTTGTTTCATGCTGCGATATTTTCCTAAATGTATTTTCTAGTTTCCCTATTAAATTTCTCATTTCTGTAATTTTGCTTCAGTCTTTTAGAAGCTTTTCTTTTCTATGACTATCCCAATTTTATACTTTCTTGTTTTACAATTTCTCACAAATATCTCTGTATGAAGTATTTAGAATTTCAATTATTTTAGTATTACATGTATTTATCTGTATCCCCAGGTGTATATTGGTTGAAACTAATAAACAGGTAAATCTTTTTTTGTTTTTTTTTTCCCTTGAATTTTTTCCCCTTTTTTTTTTAGGATCTTTGTTTGCTCATTCTTTCTTTTTCACATTGTTCTCTTTTACACGTGTGGTGATTCTTGATGATTCACTTTTTTTTAAGACAGAAGTGGGATGTAACTGGTCTCGAATGCTGGAGCACTGTCAACCTAAGGGTGTTATACACATTGCATGATTTCAAAGATACAGAGATTAAAACAGGCAAAACTAGTCTCTGGTATTGTCAACATAGCTGTTTACTTTTGGTGGTGTAGAGACTGGGAAGAACACGGAAGCTTCTAAGACAGCAGGTGTTTTCTGTTTCTTGATCTGGGTGCTGGATATAAGAGTACATTTCCTTTGTGAGAATTTATCAACTATAGTCTCATGATTTGTTCAATTTTATGTATATATTTATACTTAAATAGAAAGATTTCTAAAAAAAAAAAAAGATGGGAAACATTTGATAATGAGATATAAGAAGTGGTCAAAAATTATAGAGAAGGCTAAATAATTTGGGAGTACATTTCAAGATATTCTTCATCTAGACTTTCTGTTTTTCCCCACTAAGACCCTGAGGTTTATCAAAAGCCCTGCTATTGTGGCTAGTGAATGCATTCATGAGCACACCAAATGTTTCATACTGTACAAGGAAATCACAGCCTCCATTAACACTGGTATAAATGAATTAGGGACAAATGGAAACTAGAAAGAAAACAAGAAGATAAAGCGAGCAAATGTTATATGTTATATGGGGAGTCTTAATGAATTCTCTTTTCTGATTTGGAAACACCTTTTTGTGGTTCTGTATAACCCTTGCATACCTGTATCATAGACATTTAAAACTTTACTACAATTGCCATTAACATGCTCTTCCTGTCCTCTAGAATAGGATTGTGTAACAGAAACATAATGCAAGTGATTTATGAAATTTTACATTTTCTGTTAGTCTTGTCAAAAAAGCAGGAAACAAGTACAGTTAATTTTAATGATAAAAATTGTTGTTGTTTTAAGTCAGTAAGTTGTGTCTGACTCTTTTGCGACCCTACGAACTGTAGGTCACCGGGCTCCTCTGTCCATGAGATTTCCCAGGCAAGGATACTGGCTTGGGTTGCCCTTTCCTTCTCCAGGGGATCTTTTCAATTGACCAAAGGATCAAACTCACGTCTCCTGCATTGCAGGCAGATTCTTTATTACTGATCCACTGGGGAACCCCAACCTTAATAATAGTTTTATTTAATCGATTAATATTAATTAAATATTTTAAGTTTGTAATTAATATAATAAAATATTAAGATGTTTTACATTTTTCCAGACTAAATATTTGAAATTCAGGATGTATTTTATACTTACATAATGTCTCAGTTTGGACTAGATACTTTTCAAGTGTTCAGTAGCCACATGTGACTACTGGCTATCACAATGGACAAGCAGTTATAGAATGAAACTATGAGGGCAGTGATTATATATTCTTTTCATATCTTTATGAAGATACGTTATATTGTACTGTGCTGTGCTTAGTCACTCAGTCATGTCCAACCCTTCGTGACCCCATGGACTGTAGCCCACCGGGCTCCTCTGTCCATGCGGATTCTCCAGGCAAGAATACTGGAGTGGGTTGCCATGCCCTCCTCCAGGGGATCTTCCCAACCCAGGGATTGAACTCAGGTCTCCAACATTGCAGGCAGATTCTTTACCATCTGAGCTACCAGGAAAGTCCATGTTATGTTAGTTATAGCACTAACGTAGCACCACCATATGGTAGATGCTGAATAAACAATTCTTTTTATCATTTCCAAAGATGCATAAAAACTGGTATAATAATTAGAAAAGGTTCTCAGTCTGAATTAATTGACTGTATTTTGAGACTTACTATAAACCAGTCCCTGTGCTGGATGCCATAAATTAGCATGGAGTATAAACTGGAAAATGGATCACAAAATGATCTAAATGTGGCCAGTTAGAATAAGGCTTTATAAATAATCTAGAGAAGAGAGAATGAAAATTAATGCTGGACAGAAATTACACTTTCAAATCATGCTTAGTGCTAAACCTGCTATGATTTTATATTAATTAAAGTGGCTAAAAGCGTAAACTCTGGTTATCAGACAGAATTGGATTTGAATTTACCTCCTACAATTTTTTAGCTGAAATGAGGTTTATGCATTTCTAAAACAGGAATAAAATTTATTCTATATCCCAGAGTTCTTGAAAAGATGAAAAGGCATGGCGCATGTAAATAGAGCTTTATATAGTGGCTGGCACATAGAAAACACTTGATAGAGGTTTACTCTTTCTATTTTTGTACCAGAAGTTTGCTCAACCTTCTATTAACTATTACCCTGAGGCATCACACTACTTAATTTCAAAACATACTACAAAGTTATAGTAATCAAACAACAAAGTACTTGTATAAAGACAGACATATAGACAAACGGGACAGAATAGAGATCCCACAAACGAAGCAATGTATATAAGTTCAACTAATATTTGACTAGAAAGCCAAGGATTCTACAAGGGGAAGAATAGCCTTTTCAATAAACAGTTTTGGGAAAACTGGATACTCACATGCTAAAGAATGAAACTGGACCCCTGTCTTACACCGTACACAAAAATCAGCTCAGCTGGATTAAATAGATTAATGATTTAGACACAACAGCTTAAACTATAAAATTTCTAGAAGAAAACATACGGGGCAAGCTCCTTGACACTGGTCTTGGACTTAACACTAAAAGCAAAGGCAAGAAAAGCAAAATTTAAAAAGTGAGACTGTATCAAACTAAAATATTCTGCACAGCAAAGGAAACCATCAGCAAAATAAAAAGGTAGTTTATAGAATGGGAGAAAATGTTTGCAAACCATATATTTGAAAGGGGCTTAATATCTAAAATATACAGCAAACTTTATATAACTCAATAGCAAAAAGCAAAATGACTCAATTTTTAAATGTACAAAGGACCTGAATAGACATACAAATGTCTAAATAAATAGATACATGAAAAGGTATTCAACATCACTAATCATCAAGGAGATATAAATCAAAACCACAATGAGATATCATACCTATTCGTATGTTTATCTAAAAAATAAGAGAACAAATGGTGAGGATGTAGATAAAAGGAGAAACCCTTGTACACTGTTGATGAGAATGTAAATTGGTGCAGTCACTATGGAAAACAGTATGGGGAGTCCTCAAAAAATTAAAAATAGAACTATCATATGAAATTCTACTTCTGGGTATATACCTGATAGAAATGGAAACAAGCTATCAAAGAGATACTTATATTCATGTTCACTGCAGCATTATTCACAATAACGGTGCTAGTGGTAAAGAACCCGCTTATCAATGCAGGAGACATAAGAGAAGCAGGTTTGATCCCTGGATCAGGAAGATGAACTGAAGAAGGGAATGGCAACCCACTCCAGTATTTTTGTCTGGAGAATGCCATGGACAGAGTCTGTGGGGTTGCAAAGAGTCAGACACGACTGAAGTGACTTAGCACTTGATATGAAAAAGATTTGAAAACCACTTGAGTGGTCCTTAGTCAATGAATAGATGAAGAAAGCATGAAAGACAGAAATCCTGTCATTTGTGACAACATGAATGAAACTGGAAGGCATTATGCTAAGTGAAATAAGGCAGGCAGAGAAAGACTAATATTGCATGAAAGAAAGTGAAAATTGCTCAGTCATGTCCAGCTCTTTGCAACCCAATGGGCTAAAGCCTGCCAGATTCCTCTGTCCATGGAAGTCTCCAGGCCAGAATACTGGAGTGGGTAGCCTTTCCCTTCTCCAGGGGATCTTCCCAACCCTGGGATCGAACCCAGGTCTCCCACATTGCAGGCAGATTCTTTACTAACTGAGCCACCAGGGAAGCCCAAGAATACTGGAGTGGGTAGCCTATCCCCTCTCCAGGGGATCTTTCCGACCCAGGATTCAAACTGCGGTCTCCTGCATTGCAGGCAGATTCCTTACCAGCTGAGCTACCAGGGATAGTATCACTTATATGTGGAATCTCAAAGGAAAAAGTCAAAGTTATAGAAACAGAGTGGAATGGAGGTACAGGAAACAAGGAAAGACTGGTAAGATTACAAATTATAGTTATCATATGAATAACTTCTGAGGATCTAATGTGTAAGATGGTGACTATAATTACTAATACTATATTATATAATTGAAATTTCCTAAGATAGTAGTAACAAAAAAAAGTAAATGTATGAGATGATGGATGTATTAACTTGATGGAAGAACTCCTTTCATAAAGTATATGTATATTAAATTATCATACTGTGTACTTTATATACACTATAATTTTATTTCTCTTTTTTTGTCTATTTCTGCATAAGGTAATGCTGAAACAGCAATTAATGTTTACATTGTTATGACTTCCAAAACTTGTGTTTTGTAGTGCTATTTGAAGTGAGAAAGCCTTTCAAAACTCAGTATTTTCCTTAATGAATCAGTGGTTGTGGCCATAAAACTTAAGTATTTCACCTGAAAATAGAATATGAATATTTACTTGGCCTTGCAGGTGGCTCAATGGTAAAGAATCTGCCTGCAGTGCAGGAGACACGGGTTCAATCCCTGGGTCGGGAAGATTCCCTGGAGAAGGAAATTGCAATTCACTCCACTATTCTTGCCTGGGAAATCCCACGGACAGAGGAGCCTGGCAGGCTACAGTCCCTGGGGTCACAAAAGAGTCAGACATGACTTAGCAACTAAACAACAGCAACATTTATTTGACAGTTCTCAACATATATTAGTTATTATTCCTATTAGAAATGTGATCAGTGAAGTATAAGAAGTAACTGAAACTAAAATAGGAGAAAAATAACATAGTGGATGTCAATTTTAACTTGTAATAGACAGTCTGTTGATGGAAAAATAGGCTTTTTTTTGTTGAATACCTCGACACATTTGTTAAAGTGCAATTGTGATTGTTATGTATGGAGGTCTTGAATGTGAAGATTGTGATAAGAATAACAAGTTTGAATTATTAATATTTTTAATGACTTCAGGCTAGTAATATTTATTTACACTTGGCAAAAACACTAATCCATTACATTTCTTCTGCATACATGTTCCCTCCAGATGTAGAGTTTGATGATGACACACGTGGCTCTGACGAGATTTTTAAAAGATGCTTGTTTTGCCTTCTTGTAAGGTCAGACTGTTCATGGGAGACATGTCTCAGCTGATACAGCTGATAGAGATAAGAATCTATTATTTCATTCTTAATAAGACATCAATAACATATTTCATCCAGTATCAGGAAGAAATAGTTATGTCCTAAAACTGAAATATCCATCAGATAGCAGAGAGCAGAAAATAACACCAGACCACTGTGAATAGAGCTATAGTTTAATCATCTTTAATATTGGATAAGGTATTTCATCATAGGGCTCACATGAAGATGAAATGTTGTGTTACATGTGAAGTTTACTATCAGTTCAGTTCAGTCGCTCAGTGGTGTCTGACTCTTTGCGACCCCATGGACTGCAGCACACCAGGCCTCCCGGTCCATCACCAACTCCCAGAGTTTACCCAAACTCATGTCCATTGAGTCGGTGATGCCATCCAGCCATCTCATCCTCTGTCATCCCCTTCTCCTCCGGCCTTCAATCTTTCCCAGCATCAGGGTCTTTTCAAATGAGTCAGCTCTTCACATCAGGTGGCCAAAGTATTGGAGTTTCAGCTTCAATATCAGTCCCCCCAATGAACACTCAGGACTGATCTCCTTTAGGATGGACTGGTTGGATCTCCTTGCAGTCCAAGGGACTCTCAAGAGTCTTCTCCAACACCACAGTTCAAAAGCATCAATTCTTTGGCACTCAGCTTTCTTTATAGTCCAACTCTCACATCCATACATGACTACTGGAAAAACCATAGCCTTGACTAGATGGACCTTTGTTGGCAAAGTAACGTCTCTGCTTTTTAATATGCTTTCTAGGTTGGTGATAACTTTTCTTCCAAGGAGTAAGTGTCTTTTTATTTCACGGCTGCAGTCACCATCTGCAGTGATTTTGGAGCCCCCAAAATAAAGTCTGCCACTGTTTCCACCTTTTCTCCATCTATTTGCCATGAAGTGATGGGACCAGATGCCATGATCTTAGTTTTCTGAATGTTGAGGTTTCAGCCAACTTTTCCACTCTCCTCTTTCACTTTCATCAAGAGGCTCTTTAGTTCTTCTTCACTTTCTGCCATAAGGGTGGTGTCATCTGCATAACAGAAGTTTACTATGGCACATAGTAAACACAAGCAAAAGCACTTTGGGAAAGCAAAAAAAAAAAAAAAAAAAAAATTAATCCTCTGCATGGAAATGTTCTATTTGTTTGAAATGATAAGGAAGTGTTTAATTGTTTAATTTGGCAGAGTAGAAAAAATGACAGAAGCCTCACAGTTTTCACAGACTCACAATTTCAGTATTATGGCATACTTCCCCAGAATGTCAGAACCATCCGTGCCTTAGAGATTCTCTGTCTTGAGTTTCCCTTTGGGCAATTGATTGATGTTTCTTTGTGTATAGGTAGAATTTTCCTTTCCTAGGAATGTCTTGTTCTCTTTATTTTCTTATAGAAGTCTTGTTTAATCTGACAAAGGTCAGTTTCATGTCATTTCCTCTCTGAATTCTTTGTACACAAAAGTCACTGGATATATATGGTATCCTTTGGAATTAACAAACCCTTCTCTAAAATCCCATATTACCTAGCTTTTCAATCATATTAGAATGAAATTTCAACTACTTGCCTGGCTGGACCCAAAGCCTCTCCTGACCCCACAGAGGCATTAATAAGCAGGCTCTGTGCCCAGGAAAACTACCATTTCAGCTCATGCATTTAGTACATTTTCAGTTCCTCTTCTTTTCTAGCAATTAGTGACTTCCCCACCTCACCCCCATTTTTTCCTTTTGAGCTCAGCTATTCTTCTCTTTTAAAGTTATATTTTATCTACTTTATTTCTAAGTGTTGGTAGCAAGGTATTTCATATTAGCTGAGTCCATTGTCTTGCCTGAACTGCTGTATTTGTTCAAAGTATACATTTTTTTTAAAGTATCTGCTGTTCAAATACTACAACCTAACACTCATTTCTCAAAGGTGGCGTTTTAGAAACCCTTGAAGAAACAGATGTTCTTAATAGTATTTAGTTCACATCCTCACCATGCTATTTATCAAAATAAGCTGCATCTAGGTTGTGTCCAAAAGCTAACTGCTGATGGAGCCAGACCAGTATCTCATGACATCAGTCCTCTTCTTCCTCAATCCATAGATGATATTGTTCCCCTTTGCAAGATAATGTATACACTTTGCAGATATTTTCCAAGGTCATAGAAGAATGAAAAGCTATCAGTTATGAGGAGCTTAGCTGTGCTATGCTTAGTCACTCAGTTGTGTCTGACTCTTTGTAACCCCATGAACTATAGCCCACCAGGCTCCTCTGTCCATGGGGATTCTCCAGGCAAGAATACTGGAATGGGTTGTCATGCCCTCCTCCAGGGGATCTTCCTAACCCGTGGATCAGACCCAGGTCTCCTGCATTGCATGTGGATTTTTTTACCAACTGAGCCACCAGGGAAGCCCAAGAATACTGGAGTGGTTAGTCTATCCCTTCTTCAGGGGAACTTCCCAACCCAGGAATCGAACGAGGGTCTCCTGCATTGCAGGCAGATTCATTACCAGCTGAGTTACCAGGGAAGCCCATGAGGTTTAATTTGTTCTGTTTTGCAGTGTATCTGGATTTGTCTCACAATCACAATCAAAATCAAAACCTCTGCTTTAGTTTGTGGACACATATAATGTGTGTGCTTTTCTGCTGCTCCTTAGTAGAATTAAGGCACTGCCTTCCTCATTTGTGAAGGCAGGTTTACTAGAAGTAATTGATAATGGATAAAAGACAGCAACTAAATGCATTAAAATGAATTACAACTTTTGGGGGAAATTGAATCTGGTGTTAATTTGGTGATCAATGGGGCATTTGAAATTCTGTTTAGCTTTATAATTTAGCTTTGCAGCTACCCTTCACACGTAAACTGATTTGTGAGAGACGGTTGTTGGTACATGAAATATGTAGCTGTTCAAGATGTTATGAATGTACTGTTTATCTTTTCAGTTTCAGCAAGTTCTTGATTATGTTCCATAAATAGCCGCATTCAATTCTTTTGTCTCTTATTCTCAGATTTATCCTGAATGTGTCATACAGATGTAACCTAATAAAAATCACAATATGGCCAACAGAGGGAAAAAATAACATATTGGTAGGTGGGATGTTTTCTCATACTAAGAGAGTATAGGTAAAATTCCATCAATATAGCTCATTAAACAGAGTGGGACAGCATCAAATTTTCTCATTTTATAACACTGAAAATTTTTATTCACTCTCCCTGAATGCTTTTTGACCTTTATTCTCTAGGTTTTTTTTTCTTATAATGTCCCTCTTATAAGTGGATGTTCAGATATCATGTATATTTTATGAAGTATAAATATTATTTTAAATGTAATATTTGACATAAAATAGTTTGTATGCTATCTTGTATTGTTGTTGTTCAGTCACTCAATTGTGTCTGACTCTTTGCGACCCCATGGACTGCAGCATGCCAGGCCTCCCTGTCCTTCACCATCTCCCAGAGCTTGCTCAAACTCACATTCATTGAGTCAGTGATGCCATCCAACCATCTCATCCTCTGTCATCCCCTTCTCCTGTCTTCAATCTTTCCCAGCATCAGGGTCTTTTCTAATGAGTCAGCTCTTAGTATCAGGTGGCCAAAGTATTGCAGCTTCAGCATCAGTCCTCCAATGAATACTCAGGACTGATTTCCTTTAGGATGGACTGGTTTGATCTCCTTGCAGTCCAAGGGACTGTCAAGAGTCTTCTCCAACACTGCAGTTCAAAAGCATCAGTTCTTTGGCACTGATACTATATTTGTTTTTCTTGTCTATTTCATATACAAGAAGTACAAATATAGCATGTGCAAATGATAAGGAGGAAGTATAAAAATGATTGCTAATAAAATCTGGTAGTTATAGTCTTATAATCTTTATTATGATGTAACATTTTAAAAATTTATGTTTATGATAAAAGGAAGTGAAGAAACATTAAGTAATTCAGCTCCTTACTACACAAGATCTTGGCCCAGGTGGAATGGATGATGGAGTGGTTGGGGAAAGGGTTCAGCTTCCCTGAGACATATCCTGGGAAAGGGATTGTGGACCTTTCAGAAAAACCCTTCAATCCATATTGCAACTCATCCAATACTATAAGATAGTAGTAGACAGTAAGGGCAGAGAGTTGTTTAGATTCATGGACTGAGTTAGTATTATAAAGTGTTCCTAGGTTATAAGAGGAGTTAGAATATCCAGGAGGAAAATCCAAGCGTCATGAGGGGGGTACAGAAATGCTGAGAAGCAGATGGATCTGGAATCCTGCGGCTGAGATGATCAGGTACAGCTATGTAGACCCTATAAAGCAAAGCCAAGGCGGGTCTGGGCACTGATACTGGCAAAGGTCTATATGCTAGGAATTGCCAGTTTCATTATCTTCAAATATGATAGTAAAAAAAAAAAAAGGGCCAGTGCCAGAGATAAAGAGGATGAACCAAAATGACTAGATGCCCGGACACAACAGAATAAACACCTCCACACAACACGTGTAGTCATGCCTCCTCCTCCCCTCCTATATAGAAGTGGGAGTAATCACAGTAGGAAGTTTGTGCTTTGGATTGACGTAGTATTTACCCTCTTCACCAAGAAGAGAGATTGGTTAAACCTTAAATGCAGAAATGCTTCATGGTTCTAAGGTCTTTTGTTGGTGAGATTCTTGCCTCCTACTGGGTCTTATACTCTGGTCCTAAAATTACCAGGATTAATAGTGGCTACAGTGAAAGATAAGTTATGGACAACAGATAAAAATAGTCTTTTGGAACATCCAAGCTGGTGTGAGTAAATATCTGTGTTTACACACTGTTTTAATATCCTACTCCTTTTTTTTTTTTTATAGAGGTATATTTGATTTACAATGTAGTTTTAGGGTCTGGTATACAGCAAAGTGATTCATATATATATATGTATATATATATATATATACATATATATATATATACACACACACACACACACATATATATATATAGTTTTTCAGATTCATTTCCATTATAGGTTATTACAAGATATTGAATATAGTTTCCTGTGCTATACAGTAGGTCTTTGTTGTTGATTTCTTTTCCATATAGTAGTGTGTATATGTTAATCCCAAACTCCTAATTTATCCTTCCCCCTTTTCATTTGGTAGTCATGGTTTGTTTTCTATGTCTGTGAGCTACTGCTGTTTTGTAAATTCGTTTGTATCATTTTTTTTTATACTCCTCCTATGAGTGATATCCTAAAATATTGATCTTTCTCTGACTTACTTCACTTAGTATGATAATCTTTAGGTCTGTCCATATTGCTGCGAATGGCATTATTTCATTTTTTTTATGGCTGAGTATATTCCATTATGTATATTTACCACATCTTCTTTATCCATTCATCTATCAGTGAACATTCAGGCAGCTTCCATTATCTTGGCTATTGTAAATTGTGCTGCTATGAACATTGGAGTGCATGTATCTTTTTGAAATAGTTTTCCTCTTTTCTGGATATATGCCCAGGAGTAGGATTGTTGGATCGTATGATAACTCAATTTTTAGTATTTTTAAGGAAAAACTTATTCCTAACTATTTATATGAGAGTTTTAAGCAGTGTATAGATGACATAGATTGAAAAAGAAATAATTTTACTTGGCCACTCTTCTTTGTACATGCTCATGTCACTCATCATTGCCCAGACTTGCTTCAGTAAACTGCACCACCCTCTGCCAGTGCTGGTCTAGGGCTGTGATTTGCAAATCACGACTTTAGAGCTCCGAGGGGGAGGTCATGTCAGTGATGTCCTCCTCTGGGAGCTCCTGATGTTGTTAAGGTTTTCTGTTGGTATAGTTTCTGCTTCTTCTCTGAATATTATACATTTTTCTACTCCCCCTTTAAAAAAAAATATTTATTTTAATTGGAGGCTAATGACTTTACAGTATTGTAGCAGTTTTTTGCCATACATTGACATGAATCAGCCATGGGTGCATGCCCATGTGTCCCCCATCCTGACCCCCGCTCCCACCTCCCTCCCCGTCCCCTCCCTCGGGGTTGTCCCAGAGCACCGGCTTTGAGTGCCCTGTTTCATGCATCGAGCTTGGACTGGTCATCTATTTCACATATACATGTTTCAATGCTATTCTCTCAAATCATCCCACCCTTGCCTTCTCCCACAGAGTCCAAAAGTCTGTTTTTTGTGTCTCTTTTGCTGTCTCGCATAAAAGCCAAATAGAGCAGCCCATGCTTTTAAAAATCACAAAACACAGACTATTTATCTAGAAATATCATTCTTTAAAAGATGTTGTCTTTCATTCTAGAAAATTATCAGTTCTACGTAATTTTAAATAAGTTATTTCTAACCTCTCAACCAATTATGAGTACATTTCCTATTTGCCAAATAAAATGATCAAATGTTTTATAATTTTGTAACACCAAGTCACTGTATTTCACAAACCTATTATTCTCAATAACTGCCCAAGATACAATTACATAGGAGTCATTTCACCTGATAAATTTTACTGTTGTAAAATATTTCCTTATTACTGGAAATTTTGGGGTTATCAGGATTCAAGATTATATATGTAAACACTCACATATGTGTGTGTTTGTCCAAGTGAAATTTTTATTTTCATTATGTTGGGTACCATGTATTTCTTCTACCCAACTAATTTTGATAATTTGACATATTCAAATCATACCATTTTTGATACATGGCTGCGTCCCTTCATAGTTCACTAGAAACTATCACGACATTGTTAATCAGTTAAGCGTGTGTGCATGCTAAGTCACTTCAGTCGTGTCCAACTCTGCCACCCCATGGACCCGACTCTGCGAGCCCGCCAGGCTCCTCCGTCTGTGGGATTCTCCAGGCAAGAATACTGGAGTGGGTTGCCTTGACCTCCTCCAAGGGATCTTCCCTACCTAGGGATCAAACCCAGTCTCAGGACTCCTGCATTGGCAGGCAGGTTCTTTACCACTAGCATCACCTGTTAAACATTAATACCTCAGTATAAAATAAAAAATTTTTAAAAATACCACTTTTTAAAATGTCAGTCTCTCTAATGAGAAATATAAGGATTCAAATTGAGCAGGTAGGCTTTAGAGACAAGCAAACCTGGTTTGAATCCTGGTTCTGGATAGCTGTAAGCTTAACAAGTTAGGCAATTTCTTTGAGCTCTTAAGAATCTCTAAACTATGACAGTATACAGTAATAAAAATGTTAACACTATATTGCTATTGTGAGGGTTAAATGAGGTTTAATAAGGTGTTTATCTCAGTGCTTGCCATAAAATAGGTTCTCTTTGAAGCCAAAGTTATAATAAAAGTTATTCTCTTTGAAGCTAAAGCTTCAGGTTTCATATAAGATTAAACTGATGAAATTTTGTTTCAGGATATTTCTCAGCTTTATGTTTTGTCTCTTGTGTTTATTAACTTGTTCATCATTGGAGGCTGAACTTACATTTTTATGATACAGTAGACACGTGAACAACACAGGTGTGGGCGCCCACTCTGCAGTAAAAAATTCGAGTATAACTTTATAGCTGGCCACTGGTATGTGATTCCTGCATTCACAGATTGAGTCTACCATGGATCGTGTGATACTGTAGGCCAGTTCATGTTTAGTGGGAAAAAAAAATCCATATATAAGTGAACCCATACAATTCAAACCCAGGCTGTTCAAAATTTCTTTTTTCTCATTTTAATTCAAGGTGTAGAGCTGAAACATTAATTCATTATTTAAGTTTTGTGGGTTTAAAAAATTATTCTTGAGAGCATTTGGAATTAAAATACTGTTAATTGTAATAATTGGTGCATGAATTTTAACATGAACTTTGGAAATGCGAAGCACAACTTGGGCAGGAAGTATAATGCATGGACTTATATAATAGACTATTGGCTAATACTCAACATCTATTTATTGAATGAACATTTTGTAAAGTTCTAAGATGTTCATGTTTCATTTTGGTAGAAAAATAATCTTTTTCACAGCAGTTATACTTACAAAAGCAAGCTGAAAATATAGTCGTAAGCAACATTCCAAAAATAAAAAAGCACCAAAAAGAACTAGAACTGGGATATTCTCCGGCTCCATTACTAACCCATCTTGTGATCTTAGACAAGTTATATCTCATTCCCAGGTCTCAGTTCAAAAATGTGTAAAAGTAGGAGTTAGGACTCATGCCTTCTAGAATTTTCCAATTTGTGCCTGATTTCTTTACATTCATTTCCCATGTGAAGCAAGCAACACATAATCACAACTGTAACTAGAATATCTTGTCACCCCACTTTAAGTGATCTTTGATGTTCTCTGGTTTTCAATAAATATAGAGGTAGACAGGTTATATGGGAGAGGTAACAGAAGAGGTAACAGCACCATATGGTAACTGTTATACCTAGATTATATAGAAACATCTAGCCCCTAGCATTTTACACTACGAATTCTGAGAGGGCAGGGATTATATCTGCCAACTCACTGTGAATTCTCAACAACTTATGCTTGGCACATGGTAGTTGATGAATAAATATTTGTTGAGTGAATGGTAAAATGTCTCCTACATGAATAAGGATATTTAGATGAAAGAAAGTTTTCACTGCAGTTCACTATTGATTATCTAAATACAATGGAATACAATAGTATAATAAATATGTGCTAAACCTACTAGGAGTCAAGGACTATGATTTTTCCTAGAGATACAGAATCTTAGCCCTGAAAAATTGGATGTGACAATTTTTCACATGTGGTAGATTATTTCTATGTAATATGGAAAGAGAAATAAGTAATGGAAGGATTTAGCCTAACCAGGGAGGAGTTTCTGGCAAGGTGTTTTGAAGGATATAAACTCTGAGGTGAATCTTGGAGGACAGGTGAAGAAAGGGAGAAAGATATTTCAGGTTGAAGTAACATGCCATTCATTAAGGCATGCCATTATAAGACAGTTCTGGCCTCTCCTAAGATTTCTAATTAAAGTAAACTATTTAGCAACTTGCTACATCTAATATATGGGCTCTGTGTTAGATGGATGCTAACTTATTTAGTAATTAACTAGACTGTGGTGATAAATCCCAGAGGGAATCTTAATTGAGAATCCATTTAACTGACTTAACTGACTAGCTCTTAAGAGACTGGGCTACAGCTCAGCTGTGCTGGCATTTGGGTCAATGTTTCCAACAGAAAAACACAATTATTAATTTTCGATTGGTTGGAATTTTTTTCCTAACTCTGGAACAAAAATCATGATCGAGGAAAGCTGACCATAAAAAATAAAAGGTGATTTTTTTAAACATTGTCTGTCACTGACCATAGCAGTGTACCTGTAACACTGCAAGTTCATGAAATACATGTTCTAGGAGTGTGTCTGGGGTTACAGGTAAACTCCTAGAATGCATGATTTATGCAAAATTTTCTGAAAATTACAATGTTGATTTTGCTTTTTTCTTCTCTTATGTTGACTTCCATTCCCTGGTTTTACTGTGATGCCAGAGATACAGGTTAATTTGAGAACGTGACTGATAAAGATTTGTACAAATGTCTGAACTACTTATTCAGACATAGCCAAGTGAGGCACCCACAAGTATCCATATGTTCTCACTTTCTTCTGATTTCCTTTTTGTATTCCACACTAGCCTACATCTTCCTAAGGAAGGGGGTCCACGTCTGTCACTGTTACATCCTCTGTGTCCAACCCAAACCAGGCACATTGTGGATTTTCTGTGATTTCAAGGAATAAATGGCTATAGTTGTGCTCTACTTAACTATACAGGAATAGGCTAGGATACAAGAGAAAACTCTAAGTGCCAAATAGAGTATGCCACAATTTGCTTTACATTTCACAGGGCTTTACTGCAAAAACATCTATTATCCTGCCATCTGCCTCACAACCTTTTCTTGGCTCATTTTTATGATTATCACTTTTAAAAATTATTCCTAGGAACTCCCTAGTGGTCCAGTGGTTAGGACTCAACACTTCCACTGCAGGAGGTATGGGTTCCATCCCTGTGTTAAGGAACTAAGATCAAGCCATACAGTGTGGCCTAATAATAATAAAATACCTCCTAACAACAGAGTCATGGCCTCCCTTTCTATTGAGGTGGGCATCATTTTATTTTTCAATTAAAAAAATTGATTTTATATTGGAGTACAGTTGTGTTAGTTTCAGATGTACAGCAGAGTGATTCATTTATACATGTAACAATTATTTTCCAAATTCTTTTCCCATTTAAGTTATTACAGAGTATTGAGCAGAGTTCCCTTTGCTATACAATAGATCCTTATTGGTTATTCATTTTAAATATAGCAGTGTGTCTATGTCAATCCAAAACTCTCTGCCAAGGTAGGCATGATTTTAGACTGCCTACTTCTCCAATGACCCTATATAGCCTTCTTTGCTCTTCAGAGTCAACGCCTTCACAAAGCAAGAACACTCCCAGCTTTTCTTTCCTAACAAGTTTCCTTAGATGACCCACAAAAACCCAAATTCCTCACCACACCAGGTTTATCTCCCCATTTCCCCATGTGACCATTTCAGAACTTCACTTCTCTCTTGCCCCACCATGCCCCTTTCCCATTCACCTTCAGGAGATAGCTTTGACTGATCAAGAAAATAGAGACCCCCACCCCCCCGTCCCCTTCACCACTTACAATCTGCAATTCCGAGTATTATGATATTGTTCCCCCTAGTTTTACAAATATCTTTTTTCTCTTTAGATCAACCCTTTCCTATGGCTCTTGACTTCAGTTCTCATGTGTTACCGAGGTTGTTTGCTTTATCAAATGTAACTCCCTTCCTGCAGTTTCACAGTCTTCTTTCCACAGATCATTCCTCTTGGGCTATATGTAACTCTCCTCCCTAAAGAGAGGCTTCCCTCGATTCAGATCTACCTCCAGATACTAATCAAGCTTTCTGCTCCCTTCTCAACCATTGTTTCACTTACATCCTCATTCTTCAGTGCTTAATTCATAGTGATTTGACTCGTACTCTTGCTATTCCAGAGACACTGCCAGTCATCTCCATGGTAACACATTCAAAGAACCTCTTTGCCACAAATGATATAGTGGACCTTCCTAAATCTGTAAAATTATAGCTAATGGCTGCTGCTTCCCCCATTCTTCTCTTACTTTTTCTAACCATTGATTCTCAATCTTCTTATTGGTCTATTTCTCCCCAGTTCATATCTTAAATATTGGTGTTTTCCCAAGAATTCTGCTGTGCCCTCTCCACTTTCCCTTTTATGTCCTTTCTCCAGGTGACTTCATAAATTATCATGTGTTTACTCTCCCCCTTACTGGGGGTTCCCAACCACCTGGGGATGGGACCACACAGCAGGAGGTGAGTGGCAAGCCAGCAATATTTCCCATTGCTTGCGTTACTGCCTGAACCATCTCCCCACCCGCTTCCATTCAAAAATTGTCTTCCACAAAACCCTGGTGCCAAAAAAGGTTTGGGGCCACTGCCCAATATAATAAGGACTTAAGTGTATTGTCACTATTTCTGATCCCTCCTCTGAGCTTAATTTAACTGACTATCTACTGTATCAACTAGATGTCACCACATAGGTGTTTCATACAAATCAAACCTAACATTTCAAAGCTGATTGCTTTTGTTGATATACTAACTCCAGATTTATTCCTTCTCTGTATCTTCTATGACGATGCATTCTGCATTATCACTGAGTAACTTCAAGCAGAAACTTGGTGAATGTGTCTACTCTTTCTATTCCAACACTCACTAAGCCTGTATCAGTCAGGATTTGATCAGAAAAATAGAACAGCTAGGAATGATAGAAAATATGAATTATAATAGAATTTGACCCTAGGAATTGTGGGAGATGTTTCAACAGTTTATGTATAGCTGTTCCTTCATTTCTGGAGCTTATTCTGGCTCCAGAAGAGCTGAAAGAGATCCAGTGGGAATTGAAAGGGCTCTGAGCCCAGCAGCTGCTCAAGCCAGTAAGGCAAACCAATATATCAGTAATAGTGTATCAAGCTGCAACTGCGCCAAGGACCCCCACTGGTATTCCCAGCATGAAAGCAATATTACTCCTGCTTCACGTCTGCCTTTCAGATCTCACATGAAATGTTTCACATAGTTCATGCTAAACTGAAACTTTTCAGGGAAGGGAATTATGAGACACATGGTTCCAGATTAGCTATGCTGACATGCTGGAACCCTATTATTAACACAACATCCAATTAGTCAAATATTGTCAGTTTCTAAAATCTCTCCCTTGATCCACACTTTTCGATGGTATGACCCAGCTCAATATGTAATAATCTCCTTCTTAATGTAATAGCCTTCTGTTATTTTGCATCTAGACCCACCTCACATCCATGAATCCATCCTTCATAGCATCACTACTCTGCTCGACCTATAAAAATCAAATCTGACAGTACTGACTCACGTGTAATTTCCATATTTCCCACCAAATTAAGCCCAACCACTTTAGCCTCATGTAAAGAAATCTTTAAAATCTGGTCCTGACCCACCTCTTTAAGTCTCAAATTCGTTACTCCTTGCCTTAAACTTTAGCAATTCCAGATCGTATTTACTCTTTACTCCCTAATCATTTATGAACTGGTCTATGCTTCACCGTCTATCTCAACCACTCCCTCATCGAATCCTTACTCCATACATAGTTAACTAGGGTAAATCATTCTTGCCCAGCAATTTTGGATGCAATTTTAGCTGGAAAATCTTTCACTGATCTCCATCCATTCCTCCCCTTGGGCTGGCTTAATGCACCCTCACTTAAGCTCTTTCACCAACCACATCTTGAGCATTTCACTTCCATAGTAAGCACACATAATTTTGAAATAATCTATGTGTCCTCTTTACTCTTGGGCAAGAAATTCCTTTAACATGAAAACTAGGACTAACTTGTTTTCTTTCCTTCCCAAACCTAAGATCAAGTTTGAAGCATAAAATACAGTTGACAATGATTGCTAAATCAAACTGAAGTGGCAATGCCTTCCTATCTTCCAAAAATTATATCCTGGGACTAGGTCTTATGATATCAAGAAAGGAGAAAAGATAGGACGATATACTGCCTTGTATTTTATGTCCAGAAAGAACTATTATCTCATCTCCTTCTAAGATATGCTTTCTAGTGCTTCTTTTTGAGAAGATTTGAATGAGATGAAAAAGTTAAGCTCTCATAAAATTATAAAGGAGATAATAACTTTTGTGACGAGATAATAATTTCATGGAATTTCTACACTGAAATAGATTTCATCACTGAAGAAGGTTAACTGAAAAATATATGATGTATAAGAATTCAGTCAAGTTGTCAGATACTCAGTAAATAAATGACAGTCTATCAATACAACTTTTCTTTAAACTAGCAACAAAGAGAAAACATACTGAAACAAAGAACCTTATTCTTAATCTCAAGAAAAATGCCTGAAAATAAACTGAACAAGAAACATACAAGATTTTCATGAAGAAAATTATGGAAGATTCACTGAGGCTGATAAGGAGACATGAATAAATGACCACCTTCCTGTAATAAGAGGAATGACTTTTAAAAGATAATGTCGATTCTTTTTATTATGATTAATAGGTTTAATGCAACTCATTCAAAGTCTAAAGAAAACTTTTAAAGACCTTCACAAAATCATTTAAATGTGTATTTGGAAGTATAAATGGATAAGTTATAGGTATGTAAATTTTGAAAAACAAGTGTTGTCATAGGGACCCAATCTTCTCAGATATTTTTCAGAAATGAATGAAGGGTTAATGGAATAGAAAAAAATAGTTCTAAAGCATAAACTAATATGTATACAAAATAAAAGATAAAGGCAGCATTTTAAGTCACTGGGGAAGGAGGCATTGCTCAATAATTTATACTGGGACAGTGGTGTCTATATGCAGGAAAAAATGAAATAAGCTGCTGCTTTCATCCCAAAATCTGAAATATATTCCAAAAGTATGAAAAGATTGTATTTTTTTTAATGGTGGATATTATCTATTTCAAAGGTTCTCAACTAAGAGTGATTTTGCCCCCCACCCCCACCCAGGGGACACTTTATAATGTCCAGAGACATGTGTGATTGTTACATCTTGGGAAGGAGATGCTATGTCATCTAATGCCCCAGGATCTAGCCAGGGAAGCTGATAAACAAGCTACAATGCACAGGGAAGCCCCTTATAATGAAGAATTATCCAGATTAAAATTCCAGTAATGCCAGTGAAAAATCCTGATCTGATCAAAAAGGTAAAAACCATAGTGGTTAACTGCTCACTGAAAAAAAGTACACAGCCTAGAATTTGTGAGTTATGTTTTATTCGGCGACCTTACTGAGGACGATAGCCTGAGTTGTTGTTCTTGTCACTCAGTCGTGTCCTACTCTTCATGTCTGACTCTTTGTAGCATGTCAGGCTTCCCTGTCCTTTATCATCTCCCAGAGCTTGCTCAAACTCATGTCCATTGTGTCAGTGATGCCATCCACCATCTCGACTTCTGTCATCCCCTTCTCCTCTTGTCTTCAATCTTTCCCAGCCTCAGGGTCTTTTCTAATGAGTCAGGTCTTTGCATTAGGTGGCTAAAGTATTGGAGCTTCAGCATCATTCCTTTCAGGATTGGTTTCCTTTAGGATGGACTGGTTTGATCTCCTTGCAGTCCAAGGGACTCTCAAGTCTTCTCCAACACCACGTTTCAAAAGCATCAATTGTTTGATGCTCAGTCTTCTTTACGGTTCAATTCTCACATCCATACATGACTACTGGAAAAACCATAGCTTTGACTATATGGACCTTTGTCTGAGACAGCATCTTAAGATGACTCTGAGGAGCTGTTCCAAAGAAATAAGGGAGGAGTCAAGATATATTGGAGTTTTTGTTGGAAAAAAATAAACAAACAAACAAAACATACAAACACATCTAGTTCAAAAGATTACTGCTAACCACAAAACAAACAGACATCTCAAGTTATTGATTTTAGTGCTTTTCTAGTATGGAAAGATGCAAGAGTCTGGGCTCATTGATACTAGAACTGAGAATGGGTCATATCAGTTAGTGTCTAATGAAGAAACAGAAAACACCCAGTGATTTGAATAGGAAATAACTTTTTGAATTATGTATAATGGGGGGGGGGGTGTAGAAATGAGGAATTTGCCTATAAGAAGTAAAGAAAACTCTAAGGAATCTAAGGATATCAGTTATTAGGAGCAGTCACTATCCCTGGAGGTGAAACAACACCCAAAGGAAAAGTTCCCCCAAGTACTGAGGCAGATTTGTTGGAGAGGGCACACTCATTGGGTGGCAGAGAAGTGATTACGGTTCCATGCCAGCACAACTTGCTAAAAATCCATCTTCCAGATTTCAGTGGTTAGGGTTTGATCTTAAATTACAGCTGTGGAATTTTCTCTTTCCACATGTCCTGACCTGTTGCAAAGACTTTTGTGGTTGATATTGTTGTACTCCTCTATTGATATTTAAAATTTGTTCTCTCTGGCTGGTTCCTGTTCCAAGACTTTGTGATATTCATGTGTTTTTTTGCTGTTGAATTGTGAGAGATACTTCTGTATTCATATGCTCAGTCTCCCTTTTGCAAGGAGGGTTGAGGAAGAAGGGTGAAGGGGAGAGGAGGGACAAGAAAAACAAGCAAAGATATGAATAAAAGTTAAAGAAGAAAAATTAAAATGGGTAATTAGTATGACAACGCAAGAGAAGATTCTACACATGGACATCACCAGATGGCCAACACCAAAATCAGATTTATTATATTCTTTGCAGCCAAAGATGGAGAAGCTCTATACAGTCAGCAAAAATAAGACTGGGAGCAGACTGTGGCTCAGATCATGAACTCCTTATTGCCAAATTCAGATTTAAATTGAAGAAAGTAGGGAAAACCACTAGACCATTCAGTATGACCTAAATCAAATCCCTTATGACTATACAGTGGAAATCAGAATAGACAGAGTGCCTGATGAACTGTGGATAGAGGTTCATGACACTGAACAGGAGACAGGGAGCAAGACCATCCCCAAGAAAAAGAAATGCAAAAAAGCAAAATGGCTGTCTGAGAGGAGGCCTTACAAATAGCTGCGAAAAGAAGAGAAAGGAAAAGCAAAGGAGAAAAGGAAAGATCTACCCATTTGAATGCAGAGTTCCAAAGAATAGCAAGGAGAGATAAGAAAACCTTCCTCAGGAATCAATGCGGAGAAATAGAGGAAAATAATAGAATGGGAAAGACTAGAGATCTCTTCAAGAAAATTAGAGATACCAAGGGAACATTTCATGCAAAGATGGGCTCAATAAAGGACAGAAATTGTATGGACCTAACAGAAGCAGAAGATATTAAGAAGAGGTGGCAAGAATACACAGAAGAACTGTACAAAAAATATCTTCACAACCCAGATAATCACGATGGTGTGATCACTCACCTAGAGCCAGGCATTCTGGAATGTGAAGTCAAGTGGGCCTTAGGAAGCATCACTACGAACAAAGCTAGTGGAGGTGATGGAATTCCAGTTGAGCTATTTCAAATCCTAAAAGATGATGCTGTGAAAGCGCTGCACTCAATATGCCAGCAAATTTGGAAAACTCAGCAGTGGCCACGGGACTGGAAAAGGCCAGTTTTCATTCCAATCCCAAAGAAAGGTGATGCCAAAGAATGCTCAAACTACCACACAATTGCACTCATCTCACACGCTAGCAAAGTAATGCTCAAAACTCTTCAAGCCAGGCTTCAGCAATACATGAACCGTGAACTTCCAGATGTTCAAGCTGGATTTAGAAAAGGCAGATCAAAGATCAAATTGCCAACATCTGCTGGATCATCGAAAAAGCAAGAGAGTTCCAGAAAAACATCTACTTCTGCTTGGTTGACCATGCCAAAGCCTTTGGCTATGTGGATCACAACAAACTATAGAAAATTCTGACAGAGATGGGAATACCAGTCTACCTGACCTGCTTCTTGGAACTCTGTATGCAGGTCAGGAAGCAACAGTTAGAACTGAACATGGAACAACAGACTCATTCCAAATGGGAAAAGGAGTACATCAAGGCTGTATTTTGTCACCCTGCTTATTTGAATTATATGCAGAGTACATCATGAGAAATGTTGGGCTGGAGGAAGCACAAGCTGGAATCAAGATTGCTGGGAGGAATATCAATAACCTCAGATACGCATATGACACCACCCTTTTGGAAGATAGTGAAGAAGAACTAAAGAGCCTCTTGATGAAAGTGAAAGAGGAGAGTGAAAAAGTTGGCTTAAACCTCAATATCCAGAAAACTAAGATCATGGCATCTGGTCCCATCACTTCATGGGAAATAGATGGGGGAACAGTGGAAGCAGTGTAAGATTTTATTTTTTGGGGCTCCAAAATCACTGCGGATGGTGACGGCAGCCATGAAATTAAAAGACGCTTACTCCCTGGAAGGAAAGTTATGACCAACCTAGATAGCATATTAAAAAGCAGAGACATTAATCTGCCAACAAATGTCCATCTAGTCAAGGCTATGGTTTTTCCAGTGGTCATGTATGGATGTGAGAGTTGGACTATAAAGAAAGCTGAGTGCCAAAGAATTGATGCTTTTGAACTGTGGTGTTGGAGAAGACTCTTGAGAGTCCCTTGGACTGCAAGGAGATCCAGCCAGTCCATCCTAAAGGAGATCAGTCCTGGGTGTTCATTGGAAGGACTGGTGCTGAAGTTGAAACTCCAATACTTTGGCCACCTCATGTGAAGAGTTGAGTCATTGGAAAAGACCCTGATGCTGGGAGGGGTTGGGGGCAGGAGGAGAAGGGGACGACAGAGGATGAGATGGCTGGATGGCATCACCGACTTGATGGACATGAGTTTGAGTAAACTCCAGGAGTTGGTGATAGACAGGGAAGCCTGGCGTGCTGCGATTCATGGGGTCGCAAAGAGTCGGACACGACTGAGCGACTGAACTGAGCTGAACTGAAGAGTAATGGCAAGTACTTAACAAGAGGAAGTCGCCAGGGAGTATAAAAGTTGAAAAATGCAAAATAAATATCTTGTCTGCCTGAATTAATTGATCTAATCAAGAAGCATGTTTTTGTTGATGTCACGATTACTGTGCTGTACCCACGGGGGAAGCTGAAGCCTTTGTTTGTGCTTATGCCAAATGCTATCACAAGATTTATTATCAGAGAACTGACACATTTTCAAAACAGTGCATTGAAATTAACTAAAATCTGTAGCTAGGGAATTGAGAAGTAAAGATTGAATATTCAACATACCAAATAGTTTTAATTATCTAAAGATGATAAAGTCACCATAATAAAAGCAGCTACAATTTTTTGAGAACTTACTAGATACTAGGCATAAAGACTGGATATTTGTTTTCCCCAACTGTATGTCATAAGCAATTTCTCACATTGGTAAATGTTTTTTTGAAACATGCATTTTAATGACTATAATATATTAAAAATATAGCTACATACATAATGGTCTTTTAATCACTTCTGTAGTGTTAAGCATTCAGCTAATTTGTGATTTTTCAAATTTATAAATCTTTCTGTATAATATAATATTTATATAAAATCATTTATAAACTTCATTACTATAAATTAATAGAAATACTACTATCTGGAAGAAATCATAAAAAATTAATCTCCAGAAAAATTGTAGCAGTTTCTATAAGTTTGTGCATACATTTTCCTGTCTTCTTGATTATAGTAACTCCTGTCTGTTACATAATTTGAACATTTATAGAGAAGTAGTATCTTCTTGCCTTTTCATTTCTTTTCTTGTTTTCTATATTAGATTTATTTCATCCCAGGCATCTTACGTAGGTCCTGGTTAACTCAAACAAAAAGGGATTTTTTAAAAAAGAATACTGGGTAATTGCACATTGAAGAACAATCTAATCTCAAATGAAACTTGGTAATATTGGAAGCATGAACTAATGAAGTTTCTTGAAGGTGTTGTTGTTGTTTGAACAACTCAACCTTAAGAATTCTCTGGAAAGAATGTCATGTGCCATAGTTTGTGTGAACAGGGCCATAGTTGGGGCAAGAGCCTGTGGAGTAGAGGAGGCATGTTTCTCCAAAAGGAAATAATAGACAAAAACAAAAGACAACTTCACTAGTAAAGAAAAATATATCCCCACATGTATGTTGGCTATTGGCACTTCTCCTTTAGGTGAACTGCTTCTCTGCATGCCCTTGACTTTCTCAACTACTACATTTGTCCTTTTCTTATTGTTATAGTGGGGTTTTTAAAAAAAATATTAAGAACATGTATCCCATGTTTTTCATATTTACTGTAAATATTTTTTCTTCCTAGTTTAATTTTGCATTAAAATTTTGAATGTAGTATGGGAACTTATCGATAAACATTTTAAACCGTTATATAGTAAGTTTGTAGGTTATGTTGTCATTTCTGCCCTCACTATTGTGTTTAGACTGTTATTCCTAGCCCAGAAGTCTTTTAAAATTTATTATCCTTGCTGCTGTCCTGGGGCTTTATCTCTTTATTTGTATGTATTTTCTTGCACTTTATTACTTTTTTGCTCCTTTCCCCCTAAGGTTTACTCTTTGCTGCTAGTTCTTCCCATACCTTGCATTCTTTTTAAATTAATTTGCATCGGAGTATAGTTGCTTTACAATATCGTGTCAGGTTCTTGCTCTACAGCAAAGTGAATCAGTCATGAAAAGCGAAAGTGAAAGTGACAGTCACTCAGTCGTGTCCGACTCTTTGTGACCCCGTGGACTGTCCGTGGAATTCTCTAGGCCAGAATACCGGAGTGGGTAGCCTTTCCCTGCTCCAGGGGATCTTCCTGATCCAGAAATCAAACTGGGGTCTCCTGCATTGCAGGTGGATTCTTTACCACCTGAGCTATCAGGGAAGCCCATCAGTCACACACAAACATGCACCCACTCTTTTGTTAGGTTTCTTCCCCATTTCGGTCGCCACAGAGCCCTGAGCAGTGTTTCCTGAGCGTACAGTGGGTTCTCATCAGTTATCTATTTTATGCGTAGTCGTGTATGTATGTCCGGCCCAGTCTCCCAGTTCATCCCACTGTCTCTTCTTCCCTTGGTAATTTTAAGTTTGTTCTCATCATCTGTAGCTGTATTTCTGCTTTGCAAATAAGTTCATCTCTACCATTTTTCTAGATTCTGCATATGGGCAATATTATGTGATGTTTGTTTCTCTTTTTCTGACTTGCTTAACTCTGTATGGCAGTCTCTAGGTCCATCCATGTCTCTGCAAATGGCACTACTTCATTCCTTTTATGGCTGAATAATATTGTATTTCTTATACCTTGTATTCTAATTTCACCAACAGGGCTCACACAAATTCCTGTGTTTAGGGACTTCATGCCGAAATGCCAGTAGTCACAAAGTAGTTATTTTATTTCTCAGTATTTAGATACTCTTTCAACATCTTGACAGACCTCCCAATCCCCTGAGATATCCCTTGAACAAAAAAATTGATTAGAAATGCCAGTAGCATCCTTGTCTCTGCTACCTGCTAGCTAATTTTCATTCTGTTCTCTTCCCCTGAGGGTCTGACACCACCTCTGCCCTCCTCTTCATCAGGAGTTAGGGACAACAGTGAAGCAGCCCAAACCCTGGAGAAAAGTTATCTTCCCACAGCAACACAAATAGGAGTCAACACCATACTTGGCACAAAGTAGCCTGTCATAACTACACATTGTCTGAATATCTAATGGGATTTAAGTAGTTAAAAACACTAAATACATCCAGAATACCAAGTCTTATAAGAACTTATTTTTTAACCCTCTTACTATGGAAAATCTTCAAATATAAACAGAAGTAGAGAAAACATTTTAATGAACCTCTCCAGTTCTCATCTCCTAGTTTCAACTACTAGTAAGATAATTTGGAACGCCTCTTTAAAGGAGATTAGCATGTCAAGATCGAATAACTGACAATTAAGATTTCTCTTAGCAGCATTCACAGGAATATACTTCTGAAAGTTCTCAATGGCTGCTATAAGTCTCACCCAGCTAACAGTGTCACGTTCATTCCTCCCATCATTCGTCAATATCTGTTCAGTATCATGGGAGATAAGAGTTATATTTGTACATCTAGAATCCATGGGGATACCTGAGTAGTGCAAGGGAGTGTAATGGAAATTTAAAGCAAATGGGTTCAAATTTCTAGTAATGTGTTCTTGGGCATGTTGATGTTGTGGGAGTGTTTTCTTCCTTAAAAAATCTGAAAATTAATAATATATATTTCTTAACATTTTATTTTTTCTTTGATATCAAATTATATTTCATAATTCTTTGCTTAATGCAGTACCTTCATTATGATGTTTAGTAAATTGTCTTCTGCCGGGAGCCAGCACATGAGATCCCACCCATGACAAGGTCATGAGGAGAAGACCTGACAAGCAAGCCAGATCAGGACCTCAGGGATTTCGAAAAGCTGCCCCGGCGCTCACCTTAAAGATGATCTCTGTCTTTCTGATGCTTGCTATATTAGACTACTCCCTAATTTCTATGACACAGGTAGACGACCTTCCTGATCTCTCTCCAAACAGAATCAACTTAGAACTTGAATCAATATGTCTGCCGGAGGTGGTATCCTATAAGCTTATCCAGGATGAAAGGAGTGTTTCAATTTAGACCCCTTTGCTGGCATTCTAGCCTGCTTGGCAAATGTGTACTAATGCACACGACTGCTCACAACACCTTAATCATACACAGCATAAAGAACCTGATCACATAAAGGCCCTAATAGGCACAGGGCCCTTCGGGGGTGAGGAAGCCCTATTAGAGAACATAAGAATTTATTCTAAAAGTGGTTATAGTTAAAGATTTAGAAAAATAAGAGTTTAGAATTGTTAATTTTAGCCAGGAATGCTAAACAAGGGCTGCCTCACCAGAGCTGCAGAGTCTTTGTGTGGTAAACCTTTTAGATAAATTTAACTGATAACTTCTGCAAAAGGACTGACCTTTGTGTTCCTTAAAGAATAGATTATGGAAAACAGCTTTGCATTCACCTAGGTCATGAACTGTCAATAGGCCCCAAGGCCAGAAGATAATGTACAAGACTCTCACAAAGAAGTATGCAGAAAACACCCTGGTTTGTCAAGGATAAGCCGATGTAATATTAAACTATCTTCCCCTTAAAAATGTACTAACTTAGAATATAAAGACTACGGTAAAAAAAATAAAGATTTGCCAGACTCTGCTGCACACCCCCAGTCTGGTCTCTCTCTCTCTGTCTCTCTCTGTCTCTCTCTGTCTCTCTGTCTCTGTCTCTCTCGCCGACGCCGTTCATCCTGAGGGTACTCCTGGATCCTGCTGAGGCTGGACCCCGGCAGTCTTCCCTATCCAAAATTCTTTAGATTTCTAGAATTCACCTGTTCATTATGAACTTCTAGTTAACCATGTAAAAAACTTAGACCAAAGATTTTTAAACAATTTTACTTTTTAAAAAAATAGAGAGGCTGTGGCCAGGTTTCAAGTGTAAGTTGTCAAATCCAATATGAAGGAATATGAAGGAGGCTGCTGAAGGCAAAGGTCTGGAGATAATCCAGCCAACAGAGATTTAATGCAGAAGCACTGAACAGGTTTCAGGCTCCAACCTAGACTGACGGAAGACAGCAGCTGAAGTATTTTTTTGCACAAGAAACTGAGGAGAGCTTTCAGCTCTAGTTCTAAGGAAAACACTATAGTCTTTATTTTTTTAAATGAAGAGACTCTGAGGTTTATGTCAATCTGTTGGAAAATCTGCAACATTTATTTTTTATTTTTTGAATTTTTTTAGTTTTATTTATTTATTTTTTCATTTATTTTTATTAGTTGGAGGCTAATTACTTTACAATATTGTAGTGATTTTTGCCATACATTGACATGAATCAGCCATAGACACGTGTAAATCTATTGCAACATTTAACATTGTGGTTTTAAAGACTCCAGAGCAACATTTAAACAAAAATATTTGTATGATGCATATTAAAACTTAAAAAGCAGAACACAAAGCAGCACATTGTAGTTCCAACCATATAAAATGTTGATTTCATGAGGATAAGATGTAAACAAGACCAGAAGGAAATGAAACAGCTAGTAGATTAAAAGGTAGAATTGTTTTCTTTTTCAGTTTTCTTTCTGTTATAAAATTGGGCAGTAAATAGAAAATTAAGAAGTAAGAGTCTATAGGACTGAAGGAAGGCTGAGTGAGATCCTAGCCTCTCATTCGTGTCCGACTCTTTGCGACCTTATGGACTGTAGCACACCAGGCCTCCTTATTCCTCACCATCTCCTGGAGTTTGCCCAAGTTCATGTCCATTGTACTGGTGATGCCTTCCAGCCATCTCATCCTCTGATGGTCTCTTCTCCTTCTGCCCTCAACATTTCCCAGCATCAGGGACTTTTCCAACGAGTCAGCTGTTTGTATCAGGTGACCAAAATACTGGAGCTTCAACTTCAATATCAGTCCTCCCAGTGAGTATTCCAGATTGATTTCCTATAAGACTGACTGGTTTGATCTCCTTGGTGTCCAAGGGACTCTTAGGAGTCTTCTCCAACACCACAGTTTGAAGGCATCAATTCTTTGGTGCTCTGCCCTCTTTATGGTCCAGCTCTCACAACCGTATGTGACCACTGGGAAGACCATAGCCTTGACTATATGGACATTTGTTGGCAGAGTGATGTCTCTGCCCTTCAACACACTGTCCAGGTTTGTCATAGCTTTCCTGCCAAGAAGCTATCGTCTTCTGATTTCATGGCTGCGGTCACCATCCACAGTGATTTTAGAGCCCAAGAAGAGGAAATCTGTCACTGCTTCCATCTTTTCCCCTTCAATTTGCCAGGAAGTAATGGAGCCAGATGCCATAGTCTTAGTTCTTTTAATATTTAGCTTTAAGCTGGCTTTTTCACTCTCCTCCTCCACCCTCACCAAGAGCGAAGCATTCTCTAGCTGTTCACATCAGAGTGAAGGATTCCTTAGTTCCTCTTTGCTTTCTGCCATTATTGTATTTTGCGCATATCTGAGTTTGTTGATATTTCCCCTGCCTATCTTGATTCCTGCTTGTAAACTCACCTAGCCTGGCATCTCCCATGATGTGCTCAGTGTATAAGTTAAGCAAACAGGGGACAACAGACAGCCCAGTGGTACTCCTTTCTCAATCCTGTACCAATCAGTTTCATACAGGATTCTAACTGTTGCTTCTTGACCCATATATAGTTTTCTCAAGAGACAGAGGTAAGATGACATTGGGTGAAATTTGGATTTCCCTGGTAGCTCAGCTGGTAAAGAATCCACCTGCAATGCAGAAGACCCTGGTTCAATTCCTGGGTCAGGAAAATCCAGTGGAGAAGGGATAGGCTGCCCACTTCAGTATTGTTGGGCTTCCCTTGTGGCTCAGCTGGTAGAGAATCGACCTGCAATGCAAGAGATCTCAGTTCCATCCCTGGGTTGGAAAGATCCCCTGGAGGCCACCCACTCCAGTAGTCTAGCCTCGAGAATTCCATGGACTGTATAGTCCATGGAGTTACAAATAGTCGGACATGACTGAGCGACTTTCACTTCACTTCATTCACTTCTCTATAAGAGTTTTCCACAGTTTGGTATGATCCACACAGTCAAAGGCTTTAGCATAGTTAATGAAACAGAGGTAAATGTTTTTCTGTAATTCTTTTGCTTTCTTTATGATCTAGTGAATGTTGGCAATTTGATCTCTGGCTCCTTTGCCTTTTCTAAACCCAGTTGCCCTCAGTAAAAGTCTGGGTGAAGGTAGAATCTCCAGGAAATAAGCACAGGGTTATTTACTGGCCTCACTTCCTTGCTCTTTTTTTTTTTTTTTTTTCATTTATTTTTATTAGTTGGAGGCTAATTAATTTACAATATTGTAGTGGTTTGTGCCATACATTGACATGAATTAGCCATGGAGTTACATGTATTCCCCATCCCGATCCCCCCTCCCACCTCCCTCCCCAACCCATCCCTCTGAGTCTTCCCAGTGCACCAGCCCCAAGCACTTGTCTCATGCATCCAACCTGGGCTGGTGATCTGTTTCACCCTAGGTAATATACATGTTTCGATGCTGTTCTCTTGAAACCTCCCACCCTTGCCTTCTCCCACAGAGTCCCAAAGTCTGTTCTGTACATCTGTGTCTCTTTTTCTGTCTTGCATATAGGGTTATCATTACCATCTTTTTAAATTCCGTATATATGTGTTAGTATACTGTAATGGTCTTTATCTTTCTGGCTTACTTCACTCTGTATAATGGGCTCCAGTTTCATCCATCTCATTGGAACTGATTCAAATGAATTCTTTTTAATGGCTAAGTAATATTCCATAGTGTATATATACCACAGCTTCCTTATCCATTTGTCTGCTGATGGGTATGTAGGTTGCTTCCATGTCCTGGCTATTATAAACAGTGCTGCTATGAACATTGGGGTGCACATGTCTCTTTCAGATCTGGTTTCCTCAGTGTGTATGCCCCCTTCCTTACTCTTGATGTTGTGCCAAAGGCAGAGAGATCAATCAGAACCTTGAGAAGAGAGTTCTGGGGTGGGTAGAGGGAGATGAGAGATCGTTGTTGGAGACAGACCAGTGGTGGTGTTTGGTAATAACTTTCTTGAATCCTTGACTGGGAGGCCCATTGTCAATCAACATTTGATCTTTGTCGAATTCACCCAGCTATTGTTCAGATCTTTTATTTCTTGGCTTCACCCACTCCTAGAGTCAGGACTTAGAACTTGTTCCACTACCAAAGAAACAAAGTGAGCAACAGATACTGCTGAAGCTTTCATAGGGAAGGAGAAGCAGCATTTTTTAAAATCACACATTCAATAGCACACTATTTTCAAGTCTTTTTAAGATTCTTAGCTTTTCTAATAGCTAGAGGATTTTCCATCTTCACCTTTTCTCCATTCAATATTTAACCTGTTAAGCCCTTCTTTACTTTATTCCCATATCTTTTTCCCATCTCTGCATAATTTCCTGTTCTTAGGAAAAGTTAGCCTGGTTGCCACTCAAATAAGCAACCCTGCATACTCTGAGGCATCACTTCACTTAGCAAACACAAGGCTCTCCAGTTAACAGAATCCACTCATCTAAGAAGGCGTTGGAAAATTGAGTAATATATTTTTTCTTTTTTCATTGGCATTGGATACTCTGTATATGTGCTTATAATCAACCTGTATGACTTTTTTAGTTTTTAATTTCCAATGTATATTATAGACAGAAAAAACTTAATTAGAGGACATTGCATTTCACAGATGTAAAATTATCATTCCAATTTTATTTTGGAAATGAAAATGCATTAAGAATTTTAAAGTTAAAAAACATTGTGCAGTTTAATATTTTTAACTTGCCTGTGCTATTTCTATAGACACATGCTTCATCTTAGAACATGGCACAATAGAAAGAGAAGTGGCATTAATTAAGAAGGGCATCTTAGTAAATTAAAAAAAAAATACATTAAGCAGAAAAAACTGATTTGTGCATTTCTAATGAACTTTTGGGCATTATACAAATAAAACATAGTAGTTTCATCTTCTGATTTGTAACAAATGAATTCTGTACCCTGGTGGAATAGTTAATGCTTTTGGTTTATGCTGCAATTCATTTTTCATTGCCCAAAATTCTGTATCCTAAAATGAGAAGGAATGTACATCTTTCCTCATGAGGGATTATGACAATTTCTTAATTATAATTGAAGGGCTGTCTGAAAATGAGTAAGTGGTGTATAAATTATTAACTCTGTATTGCCTTCAGGGTAAGAAAAAATTGGCTTTTTAATTCTCCTTATACACTTTTTAGATAAAGGCTAGACTAACTGCTATTGCAAACAACTTCATTATTCCAGAGGCTTAATTAAGATTTATTTCTTACTTATATCATAATCTAGAGCACATCAGATGGAGAATTCTGTTCTCTGTGGTCATTTAGGTCCCCAGGTGAGTATGTTCTACTTCAGGTTCTTCTTCTCCTAGGGCCTTGATGTCCTTTCTTAAGTTCTCAATAAATAGTCAAGAGATAAAGAAAGTGTATGTGTGTGTGAGAGAGAGACAGAGAGAGAAAGGGAAGCATTCAAGATTCAGAAATGGCCACCAGGATTTGGAGCGGTACCTCACATTTGTCCATCTACATTTCCTTGGCTGGAATTCAGTCACAAACCCTTATTAACTGCAAGGGGCTGGGAAAGATAGTCTGTCCATCTGTTCAGAATCAGAAATATTGGTGAGGAACAATCTGCTGTACCACAAAGTCACCATTAAAACACATGAAAGACTCCCCTCAACATTTCTTGGGATACTTGGCAATGCTAAAACCACACACAAAAGATGCAAAGATGTTCAGTATTCATTTAGCTTATCACCACCACCTTATAATTTTAGCTACCAGAAAAAATGAAAGGGATATTGAGATTAAAAAGCTAGTTAGTGGTGGAGCTGCGACAGTAACCCAAGTCTCTTGACTTCTAGTTCAGTGTTGTTCTTTCCACCATACATACTACACCTCTTCACAGAAATTAAAGTATAGGCATGTGGTCTGGATATTTGATTTAGTATGGTGTAACTCTGGAAGGCAAAATGAGAATCAGGGGGCTAAAGTGAAAGAGAAATGATTTATGTTTAATGTATAATATATATTTAGTTGGTCTAAGGGAGAGTGGGCTGCCTAGTAAAATAATAAATTTACCGTGAATGGAGTATTAAGTGAAAGTTCCATGGCCAGTTCTTGGAATATTGCTGAAGTAAAGATTTGCATCAGGAAAACTCAATAGTTCTTTTCAACTAGAAAAACTATAATAACACTGTCTGTTTTCATTTTCCATTTTTGTTAGAAATATATTTTATGATTGTGTCTGTAAGAAAAATGTTCATCCTAATAGAAAATAAAATCTTTCATGACAAATGCCCTTCTTTTTGATTTTTAAGAAGTTCTTGGTCTATTCAGTCTCTCTCACACACACAATTTTATCTGAAGTAACTAAAACTGAAGTCAAGAATGGCCACATTAATCAAGATGCAGGAAAGATAAAAGGGTAAAGCTTTAGTTCTGCCCAAACTCAGAGTTGGTCTCGACCAAGATTAGATATTTTGCAGATATCTGGTGCCATCAGCCTCACCAATAATGGACACTAGGAATAAAGAGTTAACAAAAGTTTTCATTCTTCCCATCCCATCTCTAGATCATGAAGTCTTTGTTGTTCTTACCCAATATCCTTCTTGTAAACAATCTGAGAGATCCACTTACAAGAAGATAAGTTCTTATCTAAAAATGTTTTTGCAAAATATACCTGATCTTTTGGGATAGTTTATTTTAATTAAGCCTATAGTTTTATGGAATTATGCAGTGTGGGAACAGAGGCTCTCTACCTACCAAATAGAATATAGAAACTAAGAAACCCCAAACTTGAATGGCCCTCCTCTGTGCCAATCTGAACCACATACAGTTGGTGCTTATCCCTGCTAACCAGAGCATGTCTTGGTGTAGGAAGGGAGACTTCACGGAGCCTTATCTGGTAAATTCAGTAAATTCAGGACTTTCTTGAGCCTCCTATGGAGTTTGTGGCTGCTTTGTGCTTATATTCTTTGCCTATGTTTAGTAAGTTTCGATGCAGTTATGATTTATGATTTGTGTGAAGTTGCTTTGAGAATTTAACCTTAAATTTTAAAGCAATAAAGACAAATTTGATTCTAAGATGCAAAAAGTGAGTCTCTCAAATTGTAAAAATAACACTCTGGATGCCTAAAATGGTATATTCCTCCTACTTTGTTCTCTAATACAGTCAATATAAATGAGATGTCACTGTTTGTATCATCATTAAGGAAATTGAACATATTTGTGTTTCACAGAGTAACAAAGAAATAACAAGACCTGGAAATTTTGGTCATTGATTAATAAGCTGCATCAAATAGTGAGTCGTATCTACCATCTGGACCTACCCCCATCACATGCAACAGCCCCAGATGGCTGGTCTGAATTAAGAGATTCTGTAGGTGTAAAATACACACTGGGTTTTTGAAGACAGCAGACACACACATAAAATGAATGTAAAATATCACTTATTTTTATGTTGATCATTTGCAATGATAATATTTTGGATAGATTAGCTTAAAAAAGAACATTAGTAAAATTAATTTACCTTTTTCTAAACTTTAGTGAATCTACTAGAAAATTTAAAATATTTTTGAGGTTTGCCTTTTATATAAGGTTAGCACTGTTGTTGTTTTTTAGTTGTCAAGGCAATGCAAAAAGTCGTGTCTGACTCTTTGTGACTCCATAAACTGCAGCTTACCAGGCTTCTCTGTCCTTCACTATCTCCCTGAGTTTGCTCAAACTTATGTCCATTGAATCAGTGATGCCAGCCAACCATCTCATTCTCAGTTGCAATCTTCTCTTCCTGCCCTCAACCTTTGCCAGCATTAGGGTCTTTTCCAATGAGTTAGCTCTTCACATCAGGTGGCCAAAGTTGTGGAGCTTCAGCTTCAGCATCAGTCCTTCCAACAAATATTCAGGGTTGATTTCCTTTAGGATTGACTGGTTTGATTTCCTTGCTGTCCAAGGGACTCACAAGAGTCTTCTCCAGCACCACATTTCGAAAGCATTAATTCTTTAGCACTCAGCCTTCTTTATGGTCTAACTCTCATATCTGTACGTGATTATTGGAAAAACCATAGCTTTGATTATACTCTTTGCTGACCTCTGTTGGCAAAGTGATGTCTCTGCTTTTTAATATGCTGTCTAGGTTTATCATAGCCTTTCTTCCAAGCAGCAAGTGTCTTTCAATTTCGTGGCTGTAGTCACCGTCCACAGTGATTTTGGAGCCGAGGAAAATAAATCTGCGACTGTTTCCACTTTTTCCCCATCTATTTTCCATGAAGTGATGGGACTGGATGACATGATCTTAGGAATGTTGAGTTTTAAGCCAGGCTTTTCACTCTCTTTCAGCTTCATCAAGAGGTTCTTTAGTTCCTCTTCGCTTTCTGCCATTAAAGTTGTATCATCTGCCTAACTGAGGTTGTTGATACTTCTCCCAGCAATCTTGATTCCAGCTTGTGAGTCATCCAGCCTAGCATTTAACATGATGTACTCTGCATTTAAGTTAAATAAGTAGGGTGACAGTATACAACATTGTTTTACTCCTTCCCCAGTTTTGAACCAGTCCAGTTGTCCTGGTTAGCATTGCAAAGCATAGTTGACATGGTCAAGCTTCTAGATTAAATAGCTCCATTTGTATAAAGTAGCTTTTTCCTGACTCGAAAAGTAGGTAGTAGATCTTAGTTGTTAAGAGGTTTTCCTCTTGGGACCTCCATGGCCATCCAGTGTTTAAGACCTTGCCTTCCAATGCAAGGGATATGGGTTCAATCCCTGGTTGGGGAGCTAAGATCTCATAGACTTTGTGGCCAAAAAAAGAAAAAAAACACATAAAACAGAACCAATATTGTAACAAATTCAATAAAACTTTAAAAATGGTCCAAATTAGTGGTTGCATCACTAGCTAGCTGTATGACCTTTGGCAATTACTTAAATTCTCTGAGCTTCATGTCCTTCCTCGGTTAAATAAAGGTAGTAAAAGTACCTGTGCCATTGTGTTTCAGTGGCTGCAACAGTGTAAATACTCAATAAACGGTATTCCTTATTATTATTAGCCCTATACATGCTCAGGCTCAGTCACTGCAGTCATGTCCGACTCTCTGTACACTCCCATGCACTGTAGCTTACTGGGCTCCTCTGCCCATGGGATTCTCCAGGCAAGAATACTGGAGTGGGTCACCATTTCCTTCTCCAGGGAATCTTCCCAACCCAGGGATTAGACCTGTGTTTTACCCTATACAGGTTTTGCCAATCTTCAGATGAATTAATTTTGGAGAGTATTGTCTGTGACATGCAGAGAAACCACTCACCATATGATACGCAGACCTTGACACAACAGGTGCCTATCTCATCATAATTTACAGTAGAAGACCATTTAATATCCACCAGAGGGAAATTCTGTATGTATCATGATTTATTAAAATGCAACTATTAAAATGCAATCGATTAACTTAATACATTCTATTATTTAGCCCACTTAAGGAAAATTGCTCTTAGATGTATGACTGCAATCAAATTACTTTGCTTCTTTGTGACTCATTTTCTGCATCTTCAAAAATGTAAGCATTAAATAAGATATTTTATGTAAAACATTAAAAATATTGTCTAGTGCTATGATAAACTAAACATGTTAGCTGTTAGTATATAGTTATTGAAAATTAAATGTAACATTATTAGAGGATATTTGAAAAAAATGAGTGAAAATAACTCATTATTACATCTTCCTAAACAATTTTACTATTTTATCTGCCTTTCTCCATGTATACTCAAATTGTTAATATAATTCTAATTCAAGTGTGCTTATGAGCCATTTTGTAAAGGCAGACTACAAATATGAATCTACATTATAATCTTTACATTAAAATGTATTATATATACCTAGTTCCAAAGCATGAAGGAAACAGGTAAACTGCCTGGTCTATTGGGCTTACCAGGCTTATTGGTTGATTTTCTTCCTTTCTAATAGGGGTTAATGTTGTTAGTGCAATAAGTATAAAAAGTTAATTCTTAAGACTTGCACTGCTAGAAAAGCATTGACTCATGAAGAATCCCAAAGGACAAAACATGATTTCCTCTATACTTCCTACCATCTTATCCTATCTTCACTTATCCTATCTTATCTTATCTTCACTTGTGAGTGAAGGTGGTTAAGAAATTATTTCTTTTTTGATAACATATTTCATGTCAGGCTTTTAGAACAGAACTAATGTATTTGAACAACAAATTCAAAAAGCAACTTCAAGGAGACCATTCAAGGATATGTTTTCCCACAATATTCTCATCTGCCGTCATGATTGTTCGTCTGTCAAAAGCAAATTAATAAATATCTTAATCCACCTGGCAGCTACTGGTTACATCAATAGAATGACCTCTGTTACAAGTGTAGCTAAAGTGACAAGCTCTCTTCATGAATAACAGTAAATGTGTTCAGTGACAGATATTGATAATACCTTTTAAAATCATTTCCCCAACCCATTATAAGTTATCCTTTCCTGATTCTACTTAGCAGGTGCATTTATTATTAAATTTATGCTCCTTTATAAGAGCATATTTTTATGCTCTCATAAAAAGAAGCAAATTTTTTCCCTTTATGAGAAGGGAATATCCTATAATGTCCTCTACTGTTTAAGTGCATTATATTTATTATATAATTTAGCTTTAACAATAGCCTTTGAGATAATTATGTGCTTTTTATAGATGAAGACATGAAGGTTAAGCTGACATAGACAGTAACCAATATAACCAAGATATTAATACAGTTGTGATGGGCTCCAAAAATACATTATTTTTTCAACATAAAGATCAATAAACAATGTTACTTTTGAAATTACATGATCACATCTTTAAGTCTGAATTTCATAGTAAAAATAATAATGCTTTAGAGCTTTTAGGTTTACATAAGATAATGGTAGTTATATCATTATGGATCTCTCCCTGTTCTCCAAAAAACCATGAAGATCAACAAGAAGAACAAAATTGCCCCTGGCCTACATGTACAGCTTAACTAAGAAAGAATTCTATAAAAATACAATTTATCTGTAAGTATATAAGCTTCCCAGGTGGCACAGTGGTAAAGAATCTGCCTGTAGTGCAAGAGATACAGGTTCAATCCCTGGGTTGGGAAGATGCCTTGGAGAAGGAAATGACAACTGGTTCCAGTATTCTTGCCTGGAAAATTCCATGGACAGAGAAGCCTGGTAGGCTGTAATCCATGAGGTTGCACAAGAGTCAGACACAGCTTAGCAACTAAGCAAGTAATATAAACATACCTTTGAAAATCTCAGGGTCTTCTTCATAGTTCATCTTCAAGCTGAGAGTGAGGAGAAGACTGGGAAGAAAAAAAGGAAATATTGTATACACTCAAGACTCCTTAAGTCAGATCCCTGTCCACGTATCAGAAGGAAAGGACCTGAGGAGTGTTTAAGACTGGAGACAGCAGTCTTGGGGAAGCACCATTGCTAGGGAAAATCAGTTCTTGGAGGTTAAGTAGTAGAGGGAAAGAATCAAGCAAGTGTTAGAAACTAAGAGTCCTACAGAAAGAAACATATATCAAAGTGCAGAAGCATCAGCAATTCTCTGCAAAAAAGGGATCCAACTATTTAAAAAAATTCACTGCACCAGAAGAAAAACGTCCTGAACAAAGTAAACCATCCAAATCCTACACCTTACACATGATACTTCTGTTCTTGGCAATAAAGTTAATTAAAAATTAGAGAATAGCAGACTATATACATACAAACTTAACATAAGGAGAAAAAGTTTCAAATCAAAACATTTCAGCTTATGGAAATCTTCCCCAAGAAACCACAAATCAGAGAAAGGCATAACATTTCAACTAAATTAAATATCCTGAAACAAATCTGTACAAATAAGGAATTCGTAACCAAAAATTTTACAGAAAAGAGCAGAAAGAAAGATTGTTGAATGCCTAAGAAAGTTGAAAAAGAAAGTTCATCTCTAAGAAGTTAAGGATAAATTACAAGACAGAGAGTACAAGAGACAGTAGATTTTATTAAATATATAATAAGAGGATTTCGGATCTAAAATTAAATAGCATGCTAAGTCTCTTCAGTCAAGTCCGACTCTTTGCAACACCATAGACTATAGCCCTCCAGGCTCCTCTGTCCATAAGATTTGCCAGACAAGAATACTGAAGTGGGTTGTCATTTCCTTCTCCAGGAGATCTTAGCGACTCAGGCATCTAACCTGCATCTCTAATGTCTCCTGCATTAGCAGACAGTTTCTTTACCACTAGCACCACCTGGGAAGCCCAAAATTAAATACAGGTTAGTAATAAAAAAGAGAAAAGTAAATTCCAACATATTTAAAATTGAACCATTAAAGATAAAATGAAACAATACGATTAAACTACCATTTATAGTCCAAGAAAATATTCCAACAATAAAGCAAAATCTGAAGCTCTATGCATACACAGCCCAGTGTGTAATCTGAGAAAATTTACCAGAAACAGTTGGCTCTAAAACATCCTGCTGAAAAAGTGGATCTTAAAGATAAAAGGGAAAAAATCATCAGAGAAAGCAAATAAGTTTAGCATTGGATTTATAGCAGCATACAAAGCAAAGCAAAACTGAAACTTTATTTTAAAAAGTCTCTAGGAAAGAAATTGTGAGCGACTTGTATCCAACCAACTGTTCTTCAAGTATTAAGATTTAGAAAAATATTTAAAAATATACAAGTACTCAAAGAATAACACTTATGAATTCTTTATAAGGAAGGAACTACATCCAACCAAAAAAAAAAAAAAAAAAGTAAAGACTGGGAAATCTGCCAAACGGGTTTATTGTCAGATTGTCAGCTTTAAATATATTTATTTTTAGACCCAAGACAGATAACAATATGCAGGACCAAGAGAAGAATATTACTATGTGAATAAGTTTGGATGAAGAGAAAATAGCACAACTAAACAATTGGAGGAGAAGAAAGAGAGAAAGGAAAATGTATAATAAAATTATTAACTATTGCATTATAAATACACAAAAGTCAAAATATACCACTTATGCACCAAAGAACAAAGCGTGATATATATGAAGCAAAAACTGAAAGACCAGACAAATTCAGTTATAACTGGGGAATTCAGTAGTTCATTTTCAATAATTCATAGAGTAAATAAAGGTAAGATCAGTAAGGATTAAAAGACTTGAATAGTGTCATTTAGTTTTACCTAATTCAAAATTATAAAACAGTGCACTCAACAACAGCAAAATACATATTCTCAAGTGCATACAGGACATATACTCACATTGATTATGTTCTGGGATATAAAACAGGTCTCAGTATTTCTAATTGTATTCAAATTGTACAAAGTATGTTCTCTGACCACAGTGTAATTTAATTAAAAACAACTGACCAAAAGATCTCTGGAAAATCTCCTAATATTTGAAAAATAATATGCTTATAAGTAGCCCATCATTGAAATAAAAAATCAAAAGGTGAATTAGAATACATTTTGCATTAAATGAAAGTAAAAGCACAACATATCAAAATGTGTGATATGCCACTTAAGCTGTATTTATGAATAAGTTATAGCACTTTAAGATCTCTAATTAATGATCTAAGAGGCCACCTTAAGAATCTAGAAAAACAATAGGATATGAATTTAAGAAGATATCAATGTAAGATATCAATGTAAGAAGAGCCAATATGTCAAGTTGTACAAAAAATTTTACTGGGAATTTTGTTGTGATTGCATCCGAGCTGCAGATCAATTGCGAGAGAGTTACATCTTAATATTGAATCTTCCAGTCCACAAACATCCATACTGATTTCCACAATGGCTCCACCTATTCACATTTCCATCAATAATGTGCCTTTTTTTTCCGCATTCTTACCAATACTTGTAATTTCTTATCTTTTTGATGACAGCCATTCTGACAGCTGTGAGGTGACGCCTCATTTTAGTTTGGATTTGCATTTCCCTCATGATCATGATTGGAGGAGGAAATGGCAACCCACTCCAGTATTCTTGCCTGGAGAATTCAGTGGACAGAGGAGCCTGGTAGGCCACAGTCCATGGGGTCCCAAAGAGTTGGATGGGACTGAAGCGACTTAGCATGCACACATGATCATGATGTTGAGTATCTTTTCAAGTATCTCTTGAGCATCTATATGTCTAAGTTGGGAAGAAAAAAAGATTTATATTCAGGTCTCCTGTGTATTTTTAAAGCAGGTTGTTTGGGATTTTTTTTTAATACTGAATTTGTATGAGTTCTTTATTTTGAATATTAATCTTTTAATCAGATATAGTATTTGCAAATATCTTCTCCCAGTCAGTAGATTGTCTTTCATTTTTTGGTGGTTTCCTTCACCATGCAAAGCTTTGAAATTTGATTAGGTCCTGTTTGTTTATTTTTGCTTTTGTTTCCCTTGCCTGAGGAAAAAGATAAAAAAAAAATTTTTGCTAAGACTAGTGTCAAACATTGTATTGCCTATGTGTATTCTTCTAGGAGTTTTATAGTTTCAGATTTTACCTTTAGTTCTTAAATCATTTTGAATTTACTTTTATATAAGGTTTGAGAAAGTGTTCTAAAACCATTCTTTGTATGTACAGTTTCTGTCTTTAAATTTTGGATGCCCAAAGAAAAATGACATAAATAGGTTTAGCTGTGTTTATTTCTATCTATTAGTGGTGTAGTTCACCCTCATGGAATGCTGAAGAGTCTTGTGGAAATTTTGAATTATGTACTTCTTAGACTACCTTTGTATATTCTCTAGGAACCTCTGGCATTGACTTTTTATATTGATTACATGCTATATTAGGCTCCTTGGGAAGCTGCAAATTACATCACTTAAAAGCTTCAATGCTTGTCTAGGTTAGTCTGTTTTAATGTTTATCTCATAAAGGATTTTTCAAAGTTCACTTTAATGACTTGTTTACATGTTTATATATATGTGTGTGTGTGTGTGTGTGTGTATCTTTCCTCTTAGAAGGAAACTTTATGTAGAAACTTTATGATTAGCAGAAACTTTATGATTAGCAGAAACTTTATGTAGAAACTTTATGATTAGCAGAATGGTTAGTGGAGTAGAAGTCCCTGAAATACTTCTTTATTGTGCAATGAAATAAATTACCCTGAGAACTTAGACATAAAATCACCCTCTGCAAGAGTTTACTAAGAATCAACACCAAATTGGGTAGCAGAGGCAGGAACAGAAGTGATCAAGTCTAAAAGAAGGCTTATAGATGTATTTCCAAGAAAAGCTTGGGAAACACTCAAAGTCAATCGTGGAAATCAGGACGTGTGCTTAAATTTGGACTGTGATTAAATAAAGCCTGGGATATAGATTGTCCTTGTGCTTCTTCACCAAAACTGAGGGCTAAATGTCCCCAGTAGCTGTCTTTCCTCCCAGGGGTCCTATTGAAGCTGCACTGTCGACTTATCAATATTAGTTCGATATCACAAGCCAAGGCTGAATCTGGTAGAACAAATACCTAGAGAAACCAGAAGCTATCTGAGCTTAAAAGGTACAAATGATCATGTTTAAGGATGAAAACAAAGTCAAAGACACCATTTCAGCTATCAAATCCAGTAAGGGGTTGAATGCACAAAGGGAAATGAGCACCTTGAAGCCATAAAGGCACAGGGCAGAAAGTGGAATTGAAGGAGGAATTGGAGAAGGCACACGAAGATTCTTAGTTTTAAGTTTCCCAAATCATTCTCCTCCTGGGTATTGAGTCTGCTGTGCTTAAGTCAGTAGGCCTGAGTTAAATACTGAGATGTAAGATGAATACTGGGAAACTATCCTAGCCATCCTATATAAGTTATAATTAATCAAACTTGTCAAATCAAGCTTTAAGACAAGGAGTATTACCTGAAATAAACAGGATGTTTAATAAGCACCATGGGGTCAGTTCATCAGGATGACATTAAAATAATAAATGCAATGTATCTTAATTGGGGTGATAATTAGATGGGTGTACATATTTACTTATATTCATCATATTCTACGGTTAAGATCTGTGAATTTCATTTTCTATCAAGTTTACCTCAGTAAAAGTTTTACAGAATGGACCAATTTTCAGCTAAGATATATAATCAGTTATATAATAATAATTTAGCACATCCTATCAAATAGCTATGCGTGTGTTAAAGGCAGAGGGAAAAGAGAACTACTTTAGTCCTACCTGGAGAAATCCCTCTGAGTCCACTCCCAGACTTTAAGAAACATGAAGTCAAAGAATTTATTAACCTAGTTTATTTCTCTCTGTATATATAATGCCTAGCATAGGGTCTGATGCATAGCCAGTCAATAAGGATAGAATATATACTGACTAATCAGTGCGTTCGCCTATCTTCCTAGTTTTGTAGGGATAATGGCTTCTCTTTCTTCAGATTCTTGAAGGTAATTTCTGTGTTTATCCTGTGTCAGCAGCAGTGAACATGAGTCCTACTGTTTGGTATTTCTGAAATTAGATGCTCCCCCCTCTTTGTCTTTAAAATTTAGCACATTTTTTGCACACCCATGTTAACTGCAACATTATTCACAATAGCCAAAAGTTGGAAATGTCCAATAATGGATATGGAAAATTGTATATACATATAATGGACATTATGCTAAGTGAAAGAAACCAGTCACCAAAAGACAAATATTGTAAAATTTCACTTTTATGAGGTATCTAAAAGCGTAAAACTCATAGAAATGAAAAGTAGAATGATGGGTTGGGGGCAGGGAAAATGGAGAGTTACTGTTCAATAGGTGTATAATTTTAGTTTTGCAACATAAAAAAAGTTAGTTCTAGAGATCTGTTGCAAAACAAGCTGAACATACTTAACTCTATGGAACTGTACAAGTAAAAATGAGTAAGGTGTTACATTTTATGTGATTTTTTAAATCACAAACTTTTTTTTTTTTTTTAATGTGGTTAGCTCTCTCATGTCTCATGTACAGAAAATGTAAAAGTAAGCTGCCAGCAAAGATGTCTGTCTCAGGTATGTCTTTTAAGATAACTTCATGTACCCAATGAACTTGGGCCTCTGTGTTACTGGTGCCAAATTTCTATGATTTCTTGGCTCTGTCCTCCAACTCTCATTAAGTGATCCTCTTCCCCTTGCTTTGCTGCCCTTTCTAATGTACTACTTGTTGACGTGATCCCTACCGTTGCTGGTCCCTTGATGACTCAGCATATTCCTTTCACACTTGGAGCACCAGAGACCCAAGTAAGAAACACTGCCTCTATGGGGCAAGGCCTATGAAATCCCCACTTCCTTGGTTACACATCCTGTTCCTCCAAAAGAAGGCTGATAGAGAATTTTGTATCTGGCAGTAAAATGGGCCCAATGCAGACAAGTGAAAATCCTTGTACCCACTTTACAAGCATCCTGCAGCAGAGAACATTCAGATTGACCAGAGACCTCTGCTCAAAGACTCCTAGCAAGGGTATAGTTCTTCCTATAGAAGAAGACATGACATGTTGAGTGTTCAATTTTGGGATCAGAGAGCTCTGAGTTCAAACCCAAGCTCTGCACTTTCTTAGAAAACACTCATTGATGTAAAGTCTTTCATTTTCATCAGCAGCATGGATGTTATAAAGCCAAACAGATAGGAATATGTTGAAAATGAGATAACGTTATATAAAGTAGATAGTTTGTTGGTAGTCATTGTTATGAGACTTCCCTGGTGGCTTAGATGGTTAAGAATATACCTGAAATGCAGGAGACCTGGATTTGATCCTTGGGTTGGGAAGATCCCCTGGAGTGGGAAATGTATTCTTGCCACTCCAGTATTCTTGCCTGGGAAATCCCATGGATAGGGGAGCCTGGCAGGCTATAGTCCATGGGGTTGCAAAGAGTCAGACACGATTGAGTGACTTGCAGTTCAGTTTCAGTCATTATTACATGGTAGATGTTTGATATTTTTCTTAACTTTTCCTTTTCATTTATGGGGAATTAAGATGAGTTTTGGGAAACTAACTTACCTAGGTCAGGGCAGAATCAACAATAAGTAGTCTCAACTCAGAGATGCAAAAATTAAAACAATCTCCTTCAGCCTCCCCTTTCCATTTGACTAAGGTCATTTCTGAGCCAATGAGAGGACTTGATTCTGGGATAGTCTGGCAATTTGAAATTTCTTAGCATTTGTGAAATCCATTGACTAACATTTTGAGCTTGTAAACATAAAGGTAAATTCCATATTCCTCACAAAACACTGTCATATAATCACAGGTGGTGAGCAAGATTTCTAGCAACCTGACTAAAGGACTCGTTTCATGGATGAACATCATTGGGGTCACTTAAGGGTTATCTGTAAGAATTAATTTCTTCAACCTCTGTCCCAACCTGGCCATATGGCTCCAGATTCTCTGGGAGGATGATCCCAGGGCAGATGGCCCAGGGTCAGTTCATAAAAACTAGTATCTTTAGCACCTGGAGACAGAGTTTAGGTGATTCACTAGACTAGTGGTGTAAGGCACAGAAAGAAAACTCTAGCAAATCAGAGATAAAGAAATTACTTTGACACTTAGGTGCAGGCATTTTATGGAGATTAAGGGCAGGGTAGTGTGATCATTCACCTAGAGCCAGACATCCTGGAATGCAAAGTCAAGTGGGCCTTAGGAAGCATCACTATGAACAGAGCTAGTGGAGGTGATGGAATTCCAGTTGAGCTATTTCAAATCCTAAAAGATGATGCTGTGAAAGTGCTGCACTTAATATGCCAGCAAATTTGGAAAACTCAGCAGTGGACACAGGACTGGAAAAGGTCAGTTTTCATTCCAATCCCAAAGAAAGGCAATGCCAAAGAATGTTCAAACTACCGCACAATTGCACTCATCTCACATGCTAGCAAAATAATGCTCAAAATTCTCCAAGCTAGGCTTCAACAGTATGTGAACCATGAACTTCCAGATGTTCAAGCTGGATTTAGAAAAGGCAGAGGAACCAAAGATCAAATTGCCAACATCCACTGGATCATTGAAAAAGCAAGAGAGTTCCAGAAAAACCTCTACTTCTACTTCATTGACTACACCAAAGTCTTTGTGTGGATCACAACAAACTGTGGAAAATTCTTCAAGAGATGAGAATACCAGACCACCTGACCTGCCTCCTGAGAAATCTGAGTGCAGGTCAAGAAGAAACAGAACTGGACATGGAAGAATGAACTAGTTAAAAATTGGGAAAGGAGTACATCAAGGCTGTATATTGTCACCCTGCTTATTTAACTTATATGCAGAGTACATCATGTGAAATGCCAGGCTGAGTGACTCACAAGCTGGTATCAAGATTGCTGGGAGAAATATCAATAACCTCAGATACACAGATGACACTACCCTTATGGCAGAAAGTGAAAAAAGAACTAAAGAGTCTCCTGATGAAAGTGAGAGAGGAGGTAAAAAAAAGTTGGCTTAAAACTCAACATTCAAAAAACTAAGAACATGGCATCTAGTCCCATCACTTCATGACAAATAGATGGGGAAACAATGGAAAGAGTAAGAGATTTTATTTTCTTGGGCTCCAAAGTCACTGCAGATGGTGACTGCAGCCATGAGATTATAAGACACTTGCTCCTTGGAAGAAAAGCTATGACAAACCTAGACAGTGTATTAAAAAGCAGAGGCATTACTCTGCCGACAAAGGTCCATATAGGCAAAGCTATGCTTTTTCCAGTAGTCTTGAAGAGAGTTGGATCATAAAGAAGGCAGAGCACCAAAGAATTGATGCTTTTGAACTGTGGTGTTGGAGAAGACTCTTGAGAGTCCCTTGGACTGCAAGGAGATCCAACCCGTCCATCCTAAAGGAGATCAGTCCTGAATATTCAGTGGAAGGACTGATGCTGAAGCCAAAGCTCCAATACTTTGGCCCCCTGATGCCAAGAACTGACTCATTGAATAAGACCCTGATGCTGGGAAAGATTGAGGGCAGGAGGAGAAGGGGATGACAGAGGATGAGATGGTTGAACGGCATCACCGACTCAATGGACATGAGTTTGAGTAGGCTCCAGGAGTTGGTGATGGACAGGGAGGCCTGGTGTGCTACACTTCATGGGGTCGTAAAGGGTCAGACATGACTGAGCTACTGAACTGAATTGAACAAAAAACCAAAAACAGAGGAATCTTTGTCTCTTTGGCCCCTCCAAATCCTGACCATCTCCCAAAAAGGACATGTAATAAAACAAAACACTCCAACAATCAATCAGAATAGTCAAAGGACTGTAGAATGTTATTATAACACTGAAAGTTAATAAAGGAAGCACTAGTATTGTGAATTGGTAAAGAAAGAGATAAAAAAAGTAAATATAGACTAGCCTAGCAAGAATATAATTTACAAAACAACATGTGAGGCCCTTGCTGCTGTTTTGACAAAGACTAATATAGGAAGATACTTTGTTCTTTGATTTTAGAAGAAATTAAAGAAATATTAGGGGGCAATAAACCACCATTACCCTCTTTAAATAACCTATTTGTAATATTTTACCATCTAATGCTTGTTTTCATACGTCATACCTTATAGTTATAATCAGTATAAATGCCATTTTATACTGACAGTTCAATTACTGTGCTAACATAGCAATTTTTCCATATGACTAAGTAGTTTTAAAAGTTATTATATTCTCTTCTTAATACTTCTATTTATTCTTATTTTATATCTCTCCACTGAGTAGGAGACAGTCATACAAATACTTAATGGCTCTCCACGTCTGAAATAAATGAAGGGCAATTGTCAGTGGTACAGAGGGCATCTTTTTCAGAAGTAAAACTAAACGATTACATGGTGCATTTTCTGCCACGAAGAAGAAAGCTCAATGTCTGACAAGCCACTTCGGGTTCTGGAGATAGCATTTTGACACCCAGGAATAGTTAACAGGCCCATATACTATAAATGTGAAAACAAAGTATAAATTATGATCTTTAAGTGGGACCCTGAATAGAAAGTCTGCAACAGAACCAAATGATGATTCAGGAAGTCCTGCCGTGAAGGCAGTACAGTCTGGCAGGCTCTATGGTAGACCAAAAAGATACATGTAGAGTTTGTGGCAAAGTCCAGTAGAAGAAGCACAATGAAGACACCTTGGGAGTAAGAACACTTAAACTATAAGAATAAGAAAGTAATTAGACTGAATTATCACCACAAAATTTTACCATAGTCTTTAATATGATACTTCGTCATAAGATGTTGTAAAGCCCCAACAATTGCCTTACTGGACCCCCCAGTCTACATGTCTACTTATTCCTCTGACTTTTACTTACTTCTCAAATCTAAATTGAAATGACCTTTAATCATAGAAGACGGTTCTGACCCTCCTAATTTGAACAACCCCATCTTCAACTCATCCAGAGTTATTTTCTTTCATAATAATAATTGCACTTGGTAATTATATTTGTGTGTGTTTGTTTTATATCTATCCCCTTCTGTATCTGTCTCTATATCTAAGCATCATGAAAACCATGATCATCAAGTCAGTTTTGTTCATTGCCATATGCTCGGTATCTAGCACAGTGCCTGGCAATAAGTAATTATTGAATGAATGAATGAAAGAAAGCTCAATGATTTTTCTTTTCTTTTTTGTATGAAGTTTTCTTATAAATAAATATGATAAATTTCACCATTTTAATGGAAATAGAATATGAACTTGTTATAATTCTGACTCTCATGGAGCTTTCATTCTAGTCATGGAGACTTTTTGAAAACATAACATCTAAGCTGACTCTTATTTTTAGATAAAGGCACTATCCTGCAAAAGGAAAATAGGGAAGAGAACATATTATTTATAGAGATGGTAGCAAAAATTCTATGGTGGAGTCAGGTTTGCCAAATATGATGAACAGGTGTCCAATAGGTTTAAAGAATATAATAAGTAGGTAATTATAGAAGATGAGGCTAGGAAGGTAGGCAGAAACAAGTTTGTTTAGGACCTTGTGAGTTTTGGTAAGATTCTTTTACTTTATTGTAAATGAAGTGGAGAATCATAATAAGTTTTAAGGAGAGCAACAACACCTAATTCAAATCTTTAAAATGCTGTTCTTCCTTTATGGAAAATAAAGAGAATTAAAAGTGGATGGGAGGAGTGGGAACAAGGACACCGATTAGTAGACTGTTGTTTCAGTGTGGGAGAAATATGATGTCTTCAAGTGATAGTTTGGAGGCAGAGAGCCAAGAGAGGACCTAGTGAAAGTTTTTAATTCTAACATGAATTGAAGGTGAGCTGGTTGTGAGATAATAAGGGAAGGAAAAGAATCAAAGTTGACTGCTACATTTTCAGTTTGGTAAAGTGAGTGGAAGGTGGTATGTTTTCTTGGGAATAAGGGTAGTTTTGGTTGGAGACAGAGCTAGAAATCAAAAGTTTTCTTTAGGCATGTTAAATTTATAATGCTTACTAGAAATGGAGCTGGAGATGTCAGGTAGAAGTTGGGTAGCTGAGTTTAGAATACAGGAAAGTGATCAGGGTGTAAAGATACATAAGGAAGTAGCCAGTATAATAACTGAGATCAAGGAAGTATGAGAAGAGATAAGTAGGAGAAAGGGCCAAGGTTGGTTGCCAAGCCCACTAACATTTACAGGTTAATTCGAAGAGGAGATTCCAACAAAGGAGACTGAGAGCAACACCAGGAAAATGTTATGCCATAGAGACAAAGAAAATAGTCTCAGGAAAGAAAGAGCCATTAATTATCAAAATCTATTAGAACAGTTGAGCAAAGTAAGGACCATTGGACCTGGCAAGCTGGAGACCGTTGGTAATAATGGCAGAAATCGTTTCAATGGAATAGAAAGAATAATAGCTCAAATAGAGTAGACGGAAAAGGTAACCTTGATAATATTGGCAATATCATCACTCCACTCTAATGCCTATTCAGCAGATTAAATACTTAGTCAATAAATATCTAATTCATTTATTCAGTCATTTAACAGTTCTCCCTAGCAAGCAGCTAAGGTTTCCTGGTAGTTAAGGGATGGACCCTATCCTTGAAGATATTATCTTTTAGATAACTTAGAACTTCCAGGAATATATCATTAAGTTCTGGAAATTTTTCTAATATAATTGCTGTTCAATTTTGTACCTGCCAAAACCTGATTTAAAATTTTATATCTCCCTGATGCTTTTTTCAGGAAAATTAAGATAAGGCTTGATCTAGTCATACACCTTTTCAAATTCTTCACTCTGGCAAGTGTTTCCATTCATTTTATACTGTCTTTTTATGTTCAGTATATTTTTTAAAAAATCCCTTTATGGGTTTAAATGAAGTAGAGGATGGCTATTCATACTCATAACTTCTTTAACAAGTTATCTTTATTTGTCCTAAATTCTTGTCCTAAATGACTTGGCAGTTTGGGGTCAATAACTGACTATGAATAGATTCTGTTATTAAATTCACTAGTTCTTCAATAGCAGCAGAGAATTCATTACAATGAATGAGTTTCTTAGTGCAGTAATTAGAGTTTGATATTGATTTTCTATGCTATGACAATTGCTGGCATTTCTGTGACAAAAATAACCATTATATTTAGAGACTGCTTTAAATACTGAATAGAAATAAAAGTCTGAAGCACAGGTACATCCATTATATCAAAAGTAGTTAATTTTTTTTCTCTACCACAATCCAAAGATACAGAACTGTTCTACTTTACTGACTTGAGATACAGATTAGACTGCTCTTTCATACTATTTTACTTTCAAAATGAAAGATGTTTATTATTATCACTGATACAGGGTTAGGGTTTATTTCAATGTCTATCATACTGAAATTTTAAAAGCAAAAGAAACCCATGATCCCATTTCTAGTAACTGTCTAGAAATAATTATTGTTAATATTTATATATATATAATCCCTTGCAAATATTTTTCTATGCTTAAGTCTAAATTTAATGCCTGAAAATAGGTCTTGCTGGTATACCAATGCTCCTTTGTATTTTTCAGGGACTACTTTTGTTTAATTGATTTTTTTTCCTGTTTTCAAAGAAAATATTGGTTTTTGTAGAATATTTAGTGTTTCAGAGTAATACAAAACCCCTTCACCATCTCTACCACTAATTTTATCACCCAAATAAAGCAAGAGTCAATACTAACATTTGGGTGGTTATCCTTCCAGAATACATTTTACATTTGTAGTTAGTTTACATTAATAGAGAGTTTACTGTGGATAATTTTGTATAGATTAAATCATATCATGCATATGTATTACAACTTGCTTTGTTAAAAAAATAAAATCATTATATCTTTTAATGGAAATGAATGCAGAGAATGTCCTTATGTGGTTGCAATTTATTTAATCAATCATTTATTAAGGAGCACTTAAGTTCTTCTTTTCAGTTATTTTTTTACCATTTTGAGTTGCAATGAACGTTCTTGTGCCTTCTCATTTGAACTCTTGTCAGTGCATCTCCTTTTCTATCCTTAATCTCAAAGTAGTATTCTCTTCAAATGTAACTCAAGTGTTTTTGCCATTAAAATGATATGGCTATAAATATATACAATGTTAATGGTCTTGTCTCTGGGTGTTCTGGACTCTTATATCTCCCCTTGGTTTTCTTTTATGAGGAAGTCAGCAGGGTCAGATGGGGTCATAAAGTATCATCTAATGTTTAAGAAGGGAAATAGGGCATTACAACCCCATCCTGTGAGACAAATGGGTACACAATGAATAATTCCTTTTATATGAAATTCTAGGAAATGAAAACAAATCTATAGAGACAGAAACCCAGTCATCAGTTGCTGGTGATGGTACAGGATGGGAGGAGCAGCGCAGGGAGATTACAAAGGAGATGAGGAAGCTTTTGGAGGTGATGGATCTGTTCATACTCTTGATTGTAGTGACAGTTTCATAAGAGTATACAAATGACAAAACAAAGTAAATTGGACATCTTAAAATGTGTGGTTATTGCATGTCAATTATATTGACAGTTATTGATAAATTGGTCAAAAATATTACAGGAAAGTATTAATAATGGACACAGACATAGCTTTCAAATACACATAGTTACTGAATTGCAACCTAATATTACATATTTACATTTTGCTTTTAAATTTATTAAGAACTTTAATTACATGTTCCCACTTAATCCTCACAATAGTTTTGCTGGGTATGCTGGTCTGGCATTTTAATCCCATTTTACAGCTGAGAAAACAAACTCAGAAAAGTTAACTTGCCCGTGATCAAAAAGCTACAAAGCATTGGGGCTAGACTTTGCCTGTGTTGTGCTGACTTTCCATTCTGTGCAGTTTTCTATGATATTATATTGACTCCCTCTCACCAGTTACATTTTCGATCCCTCATTTTTGTAATCTCTAACTTGATGTTGCATTAAGCATTATTCAGATCTGGAGAATATTATTCAACCTTCAAAAAGGAAGAAAATTCTGACACATGCTATATCATGGATGAACCTTAACAACTTTATGAGAAGTGACATAAGCTAGTAACAGAGGGAAAAACCATTGTAAAATTTAATTTGTATGATGTACCTAGAATAGTCAGATTCATAAAAACAGAAAATAGAATGGTGCTTTCCGGGAACTGCAAGAAAGGGAGAATAAGACATTATTTAATGTGAACAGAGTTTCAGCTTTGTAAAATGCAGAGTTCTAGAGATGGATGTTAGTGATAGTTGCACAATAATGTGAATGTACCTGGTGCCATGGACTATACACTTAACAATAGTTGGATAATACATTTAATGTTATGTGTATTTTACTACAGCTTAAACAAAAGTTTGAAATGAGATTTTTAGCATACTCTTTATATATATTTGGAAACGTGGAAACCTAGGAAGCTTGTGTGGGCTTATTACAAAAACAACAGCAACAAAGTGTCAATTGTTTACTTTGTTGATGTTCTCAACATGCTCTGAGACATGTTATAACCTGCTAGCAAAGCCAGGCTACAGTGAGCCTATCCCTACACAGAAAGGGAATGAAATCAAGCATATGAAACGTCCTCTGCCTCAGGCCTGCAATCTGAATGGAAATCCCATGATTTGGAGCCTTAAAGAACTGGGAAAAGTCAACTTCTGTACTTGGTCAGTTCTACCACAATTTTTAGCTGCAGTCGCCGTCTTGATTGCTTCTAGTTCATTCTCTACATAGTAGCCAACTAACTTTAAAATAATTATGGCATTATGCTAAGTGAAATAAGTCAGAGAAATACAAACACTGGATGATCTCACTCATATGTGGATTCTAAAATAGTTGAACACAGAGAAGTAGAGAATAGACTGGTGATTGCCAGGGGCTGTTGGTGGTCGAAATGGGGAGATATTTGTCAAATAGGAAAAAAAATTTATTTATAAGATGAATAAGTTCTGGTGAGCTAATGTAAAGAATAGTGACTGTGGTTAACAATACTATTTTATATACTTGAAAGTTGCTAAGAAAGTAGATCTTAAATGTTTTCAACACACACACACATACATGCACAGTATGGTAATTAACTAACCTTATTGTGGTAATCACTTCATAATATACAAGAATATTAAAAGAAGATTAAATCATCGTATTGTACACCTTAAACTTACACAATGTTATATGTAAATTACATCTCAATAAAGCTGCAAAAAATACATCATTTCATGTTGTCAATTCCTAAAGGCTTCCAGTTTCATATAGGATAATATCTAAACATCTCAATGTGACATATAAGGTGCTGTGTCATCTGATCCTCAGTATCTGGTCCTTTTGGAGCTACTTGTAGCACTCTGCCTCTTTCAGCATCCCCTAGGCCACTGACATTCTATTTTTAAACATGTCAAACTCCTGCCACAGGTCATTTGCACATGCTACCACATTGCTTGAAAGGCTCTTTCCTCTACTTTTCAAATGGATTCTTCCTTGTCCTTTGAATCTCAAATATTACTTCTTCACAGAAGTCTCTTGTGAGTACCTTATTTAACATGGGTCCATCTATTATTCTCTCTCTCTTTCCCTCTTTGTTAACTTTATGACATTTAACGCAATTTGTAATTATGTCATTAGTTATTGACTCACTTTATTTTTCTGTTGCCCTGACTTGAATCTCAGCTCTTGAAGTGCTGGAACTTTTATTTGTTTTGTTTGTTATTAGCCAGAGTACCTAGCAGGAATTAGGCACTTAATAGCAAATCAATAAAAATTTGTTGACTGATTGAGTCAATAAAAACAAAAATTAAATACAACCTAAGTACCATCAATAGAGGAGCAGGTTTTCTATAAAATGCCATTCTATTGTTTAAAAGAATGAGAGATTCCTATATAATATTGTTAAATGAAAAAGCAGGTTCATAACAGTGCACTCTTGCAGTAATATATTTAATAAAAATGTAGAAATGCAATTCATGGATTGATTCTGGAAAGAATTATCATAAAATATAGGTCAGAGGGAACCTCAAGAATTCCAACTCACTTCTAGCATTTGGAAATATATACTTTCTCACCTAGAGGAGGCATGAGTGTAAGACAGCTTCAGGCTCTCAAGGAGGAGCATCAGATGGTCTTGTAGACTTTGCAGTTTTGAGCTTGAAGCCACTTCTTTGTCCAAGTTATGCCTTCATCTTCTTTGTCTCAGAGATAAGAGTCTCTTCCTGCAACACTTTAACACTGTGATCACCAACAGTTGTGCTTCTTTTCCCACCCTGGCCACAGAGTGGAACACAGTCTCCAAGAATCCTCTTTCCTTGATACTCTGATAGGAAAGTATGAAGTGCTTGCGCATGAAGTAGCTGAACAACAATGCTGCAGAATCAGAGGCAGAGCAGGAGGGGTGGGGGAGCCCATCCTGTGTGTCTAGCAAGGATTGTGGTATAACAGTAGGGTATAAAATTTTAAATCTCCGTCAGTGGCAGTGGGCAATTTCCAGCTCAGTCTGGATGGCTGCCAACTCACTGGTGTATAGCTCCATGAACATAGATTTTGAGAAGGCATTTTCTTTTATTGAGGCATTTTGAATATTTAATATTAAAAGTATTTTCCTTCAATTCCTGATTATAGGAAGAACAGTCTTCTTCCTCACTCCATGATCTCTGCATCTGACTATGAAATAGAAATGATTATCCTCTTGAAACCATTAGGAGAAAATATTCTGTCCTCTACCCCTCACTCCTGTACCTTCCTGTAAGGAAGGACTTAACTGAATGGAAGAAGGTCATCAGAGTCACTGGCTTCTATAAGGAAGCACTTGCTCTACAGGTTATATATATTCATTCCTTTCCCCTCTCCTGGATTCTCCCTGTGGCAAGCCTGGTAGTTATTATTTACCAAAAAAAATCTGATATTTTGCCATTTCCAAATTCTATTTCTCAACATGTTCAGAAAGATGAAGGAGAAAGGTCTCCATGGAAATGTTCATTGCCTTCATGGCTTAAGTCTCAGACTGATGGAAGTTTGTCTCTGATCCACAAAGTACCAAGTAATGTGGATGCTTGAGACAGAATGAGGTAACAATACATTTAAGTAACATTTATTGAATTTAGCAAGGAAAGACCACAAACAAAACTAATGAATGAATGAAGATAAAAAGAGCTAATATTTAGTGAGCACAAACTAGGTGCCAGAGGCACACACAATTGGTAACATACCTCATCAACCAGGGTCCTTTCCAGAAACAAAGTTCCAGTCGGATGATTTCAAATCCAGGACCTTTAATGAAGGGACTGTTTACAGAGGACTGGACAAAGTTAAGAGAACCAACAATGGAGGCTGAAGCATCCAGGAGTAGAAATGGGCCAAAGCCATTAATTATGATGCTTCAGCCTGAAGGACAAGACGGAAAATAGTCTTGCCAGGGCCCAGTGGGAGCAGGGCCCCGGGAGAAGGGGCTGTGGGACAGAAGGAGAAGGGTCCAGAACCAGGATGTTTAAGCAGGGAGAAAGCGCTGAAGAAAAAACAGCTACTTCTCCTTTTTTCCTGTCTTTTATTAGAAATAAGCCAGTCAGAGAGTCTGGGTGATGCAGTGTGTAGGGAGCAGCCTTAGAGCACAGAAGAGGGGAGAGAAGGACAGAGAATGAGTTGGTCAGAGCAAGGAAGGATGACGGAAAATGAAAAGCAGTCAACACAAATGAATGATATACATTACTTAATTTTTAAAACTATCTTGTGAGATAAATACAGTTACTCTCATTCTAAGTTTTTTATTTTATTTTTTTCTTTCCTTTTTTTTTTATTTATTTTTTCAGTGGGTTTTGTCATACATTGATATGAATCAGCCATGGATTTACATGTATTCCCCATCCCGATCCCCCCTCCCACCTCCCTCTCCACCCTATTCCTCTGGGTCTTCCCAGTGCACCAGGCCCGAGCACTTGTCTCATGCATCCCACCTGGACTGGTGATCTGTTTCACCACAGATAATATACATGCTGTTCTTTCGAAACATCCCACTCTCACCTTCTCCCACAGAGTTCAACAGTCTGTTCTGTACTTCTGTGTCTCTTTTTCTGTTTTGCATATAGGGTTGTCGTTACCATCTTTTAAGTTTTTTAAAAAGTGAGATTTAGAGATGGTAAATAAACTGTTCCATTACAGTCCACAGGCTGAACAACTACACTATTCTAGATGCAAAGTATATGCCCCCAAAAATGTTTGCTTCAATAATTAATTGATTAAATAGGATCTATATTTGATGTAATTAGGCATGCATTTCTTTATAAGTTAATTAACCATAGTAATTATCGGTTCATAAAAAAAGAGATGACTTTTATCCCTTGAGATATCAAATGCCACTTAATTAGGATTAGGAAACAAATGAAGGAACATACAGATTAGAGCTGAAAGGCCGAGGAAGCAGAGATCCACAAGAAATGAAGAACACAAAAGGCAGGGTCTTAGGAAGCCAGCAGAGCCAAGTCCTCACTGAGATCCAAACATCTTTCCCCCTCGTGTCTCTGTTGTGATTCAGACCAACGGTGTCAATCTAGTTAGTGTCTGAGCACTTCCAAGTGCTGTTGCCTGGGCCTGAGGTATCTTTCTTCCCCTTTCTTATCCAGATCTAATTATCCAATCTGTTTTTCAAAGCCATGTTCAAAGCCATTTCCTGTATGAGATCCTCCTTAAGGCTAGGAATGTGTCTTATACTTCCGTGTACTCCTCACACCTTACAAATAGCCTGAAACATGTAAGAGACTCTGTGAATGTGCTTAAATTAATTAAACTAAGAAGAAATGATAGTTGAGTTCTGAAGCTTGCAGACTTTGGGGGAAGCAACATAGACAAAGGACTGAAATGGGATAGGTATTATACAGGTAGATCAAATTGATACAGAACAAAGAGCCATCAATAAAGCTAATTTCCTACCCAGCACAGAGGTGGACTCTTTGCTTGGCACAACACCACGTGGCTATCTGCTCAGAGTCTGCTGCTCAAAGTCTCCCTACATATGTCTCTTACTCTTTGAAGAATTATGCACACATGTTTCTTTATTTTTCTCATTTTAAATGTTATCTTCTCTCTTATAGTTGATAGCTAAAGTTGACCCGAATCATTTTGATTACAAATATACACTATTCCTTGCCTAATAGAATGGCTTCATTTTAATATAACCTTTTTATGAGTCATTATTCATCTCAATTTTGACTAGTCTTAGAATCCATTATCAAAAGCTTCTTTTACTCCCCATTGCACCCACCCTCCTTGCACCCAGATTTATATGGAGTTGATTATTGTGTTAGTTAAACATCATACAAGGCATGGAAGATGTTATGATGATGAATAAAATGTGGTTTCTGACTCTAGAAAGTTTGAGCTATAGCAGGAAGAGTAAGAAAAGATATGCGGTAATTTTTTATCTAAAGAATATAATTGACCTAAAGAATATAATTTTTGAGGTGCAAAAATAATTGCTAGAGTGTAAAGAGATGAGAGAACTCACTTCTTTTATTTATATTTGGGTATAGATGTTTTACAATTTTGTGTTGGTTTCTGCTATACAACAAAGTGAATCAGCTATGAAAGTGAAAGCTGCTAAGTTGTGTTCAACTCTTTGCTACCCCATGGACTTTAGGCCAGAACACTGGAGTGGGTAGCCGTTCCCTTCTCCAGGGAATCTTCCCAATTCAGGAATCAAACCCAGGTCTCCCGCATTGCAGGTAGATTCTTTACCAGCTGAGCCACCAGGGAAACCCAGAAATACTGGAGCGGGTAGCCTATCCCTTCTCCAGAAGATCTTCCTGACCCAGGAATGGAACCAGGGTCTCCTGGACTGCAGGCAGTTTCTTAACCAGCTAAGCTACCAGGGAATCAGCTATATGTATACATATATCCCCTCCCTCTTAAACCCCCCTCCCACTCTCTTCCTTCTCACCCCTCTAGGTCACCACAGAACACCAAGCTGAGTTCCCTGCCCTATACTGCAGAACTCACTTATAAAAACAAGAATAGGAAGGGCTACATGAAGAATACAACATCTTTTTATTTTTATCCAGTTTTCAAAATGCCATAGATTTTATGTTTATGAGCCAAGGAGCAGCTAGAAGAATTATAAAGGTTTTTCCTACCTCTTTTAAAGGGATTAGAAAGGGAATGGTATTCAAATTTAGAGTGACACTGGAAGAAACAGGGACAAAAATGCATGCCATAGAGGATGATTTATAAAGTTATTCAATTCAAGGAAGCAGATGCTCAGAAACGAACATGACTCAAGATAGTCATAAATCTCTTCCCTTCCCACCCTGAGCCACATCAAAAGACACCATACTTGTCATAGTCTATGTACATGAAGAACCACCAGGAGCCTTCGACAGTCATTTTAGCCATTTTTTCCCTTATTGCTTTCTGATGAAGTTTTAACACCACAGATATACTGTGTCTTTTATGTGCTGTATATATATCTGTGTTTCATAATTAAAAGAGTAAGATTTTTTTGTTCTTCCCCTTTACCCACCCCTCATCAATAAGAACAAATCTTCACCTCCTTGGGAATGATATGAGAATGCATGATGGGAAAACAGTATCCATTCCCATTACAGTAGACATCTTTACAGACCATAACATGAGGGGTTCTGCTGGAGGGGAGACACCCAGCTCCCCTATACCACTTTGAAGCTCCAGAGATTGGACAATAATTAGGTGATCCTATGACAGGCAAATTTAATTTTGAGACATTTTAATTTCAGTCTCAAGTATTAGGTTATCTTAGTTGACATGTAAGTCACATCACAAATGACAACAAAAGTATTGCAGATACCGAGAAGGATTCCCACATTTTTACAAGGTAGAAGGAACTTTCCTGAAAGGCTCTAAATCACCTATCACACAGGCTTTCGAATGTATAGCAGACTATAGTGAAGGATGAAGACTTTCCCACTTTATTATGTGGGGCAGTTGGCCCTTCCTGATTCTGCATCTCAAGCATCTTCATAAAGATTCAGTAGTGTCATGTTGTTACTCTGAGCTGGCAAAGACTTTGAAATATCACTTTCATTCTCACTTTTCCTATTAAACATTTTCATAGAAGAAGTGAATGTGGAGATTTATTTTATTGCTAATATAAACTGTCTCCCAAATACACAGATTAAAAGGTTGGAGTGGTTATTATTATTTTATAGTTTTACATAACATTTTTTTCCATTATGGTAAGCCATGTATCATAGATATTTTAAGAAATTGAAAAGGTTCTGTTTGGGATTGCTGGCCAGATTCTCTTTTTGTTTTTTCTTCCCACTTTTCAAGCATTGCTCTTTGAAATGGCAAACAACAGCAAAATGCTTTTCCTTTTATTTAATGAAATGATCTGTCTTGAGAATAAATTAGTTTCTCAAGGCCCTATTCAAACATAAGACTCAATAGCCATGTTCAAGTTTATTAAATATAAAGAAAATTCTCACACGGAAAACAAATCTAGACTGAAACCTCTAAGGTCCTTCCTAGCTCTTAATATTCCAAAAACAGCATTTCTTTTTTAATATAGCTAGAATCTTGGAAGATGCCAGTTTACCAGGTTCAGGTTATAATCTAGGACCATGGAAGATATTTTCACCAACCATTTTCCTCTTCAATATTAGCCAGAGACCTGGTCTGCACTATACCCATCAATCTCCTTTCTTGCCTTGAGTTTTTATGATAATTGATTACCTTAGGGTTGGGAGATTTTATTGCATAAAGTTTAAAGGATGTGTCCACTTGATAAGGAACACAAAAGTAACTAAAAACTCTCCACTATAAAACATCCAGTATTTCGTACAGTCTAATTCCTTCCTTATCCCCTAAAGACATTTCTGATTCTATCACATCAGGCCTTCAGTAGCTCCAAGGTTGCCATCAGCAAAAAGTAAATTTCCTTAGCATGACATACAATGTCAGACTCTCAGCCTCATGCCGTCTTCATTTATGATTTTCTTCCAAGCAGGCCTCTCTCTTACTTTTCCTATGTTACTGGGCTTTTCTAAACAAGACTCTACCCGACCCCACCCCCCCTTCATTTCTGTGTCTCTCTGTCATTCCTTCTGTTTAGAAATTACCTGCTTCTCATGATGACCGTCAACAATTAACGCCTGATTACCTCCGTTAACCTGTGGTCACATAACTAGTCACCCTTCTCTAATGCTGTCGCACTTTGCATGTACCTCTATTGTAGCTCTTCTCTGATAGAATCGTGGTTATTTGCAGGCTCGCTCTTACTAATAGACAGTCTCTTTTTGAGGGTATGGACAGCGTTAACTCAGTAAAGTGCTTATGACTCTACACATTTACTTATTTTTTAGACTGAACTATATAAAACTGCTGATATTTAACCATTTTTTTGACCTACAAAAGTGACAATACTTATTTATGCCCCACCTCATTCTGAAATACCTCTTAAAATCCTGTTGAAAATACACTGAGACAGACAGCGTGCTCACCAGGTATTGCATTCGAAGCTCTATACTTCCTGGGTCCCTTGCTACTGGTAAGGACCCTACAGTGAGGCCTGGTCAATAAAGCAACAAAAAGGTGAACAGAAGTGTGTCCCTTGGTGGCTGAAACAGCGAAAATAGCACATGCATTTTTCCAGGGGCTCGTCTCTTGCTATAATGACCAAGGAGACTGCATGTTCCAGACGGTGCAGCTACACATGGTAAAACTTTTTAGCTTGGGCTGCTGGTGCTATACACCCTTGACTTGAATTTCCTTGGGTTCCCACCAAGAGGAAAACACCATCTCTTGTAAAGTTTAGTCTCCAAAAAAAGAAAAAATGAAAACCAACTTATAACAGTGCTGTAAATTCTGGATATATATTGAATAGATCAACTTCTTACTATCATTATTTATGTGTGTACTATATATCAGGAAAATAGAGGATAGCAGCATTAGTTCTGGAATGATTAAAGGAGTGTTTATGAGAGTCAGTCAGGGAAACCTTTCAACTGTGCCAAGCCTAGTCTAACATGAGATCAATTACCTTTCTATCTCCAGAGGTGTTAACCTTGAATTTCCAATTAGCAAATGATTCTAAACAAAAGAAGGCAGATGTTGCAGTAAACCACTCACTTTGTGCATGCATCTTTAATAAGTTCCATTTAAAAGCATTCTTTTTAGACAGTGCTCAACTGCATGTTAACAAATCCACAACAAAGAATTTTACATTAAAAAATTCTTAGTTCAGAATGAGAATAACACCTCTAAAAATTCTGTGAGAATCACAAGGCACAGAGACTGTCAATAAGATATTAATAACTTTATTCACCAGACTTTTGGTGAAACTAAGACAGTAATTATCTGAGTTGTTATCTCTCCAGTTACATATTTCTAAATTAGAATATAAAGTCACAATTGTTATGTACTAACAATATGTGTGTATATAAGCATTTTAACCAAAGCCTTGTAAGATTAGGGGTCATTTTTATTATCTTCTTTATACTTTGCTTTTTTTCAAAATATTAATAGTTACTACATTATTTTTATAATCAGAGAAATACATTTTTAAATACATAAAATTCAAACATTTTAGCCCTTTGATTCAGTTGGTTCTCAGTGCTACCTATCCACCCTCTCCTCCTCATCTATAGTCATAAACTTTAAAGACAGAAATGGTACCATACTTACCACTTATTATGCCCTTTACCACCTCTGTCTCTCTTTTTTTTTAATTTATTTAGTTTAATTGGAGGCTAATTACTTTACAACATTGTAGTGATTTTTGCCATACATTGACATGAATCAGCCATGGGTATACACTTGTCCCCCATCCTGAACTCACCTCCTTCCCCACCTCCCTCGGGGTTGTCCCAGTGTACCGGCTTTGAGTGCCCTGTTTCATGCATCGAACTTGGACTGGTGATCTGTTTACATATGGTAATATACATGTTTCAATGCTCTTCTCACAAATCATCCCACCCTTTCTTTCTCCCACAGAGTCCAAAAGTCTGTTCTTTATATCTGTGTCTCTTTTGCTGTCTCGCATACAGGGTAATTGTTACCATCTTTCTAAATTCCATATATATGTGTTAATATGCTGTATTGGTATTTTTCTTCCTGACTTACTTCACTCTGTATAATAGGCTCCAGTTTCATCCACCTCATTAGAACTGATTCAAATACATTCTTTTTAATAATTGAATAATATTCCATTGCGTATATGTACCACAGCTTTCTTATCCATTTGTCTGCTGATGGACAGCTAGGTTGCTTCCATGTCCTGGCTATAGTAAACAGTGCTGCAATGAACATTGGGTTATACGTATCTCTTTCAGATCTGGTTTCCTCGGTGTGTATGCCCAGCAGTGGGATTGCTGGGTCATATGGCAATTCTACTTCCAGTTTTTTAAGGAATCTCCATGCTATTCTCCATAGTGGCTGTACTAGTTTGCATTCCCACCAACAGTGTAAGAAGATTTCTTTTTCTCTGCTCCCTCTCTAGCATTTATTGTACCTCTGTCTTTCAAAGCTTCTCTGAGGACAGAAACTCTTATTATAAATAAGCTGGATAGGACTATATAACACAAAACTCTCTGCATCCCCACTGGCAAATTTCATAGAGAAGACCACTCCTACTTTACTTCTAGGTACTTCTGCTTCAGCTGATGTGCCCAGCTTCTGGTCCTAAGTAATGTAACATCCCTGCCTGTCTAATACAATCTCTTGGCTCAAAGACAAAATCATCCAAACTCTTTCTATGCCTTTTTATCCAAGCTATACTATTCATTTCCAGAAATTCATACCCAATCCTCTTACCCTATTCAAAGCAATGGCATCTCTGTCTGGCATTCAGCTGCTCATACAACGCTTTAGTAACAAAGTGGAGAGAAGAATATGAGTTTCTTTTTCATATCGGTGGATCTAACTGGAACAGCAATCTTTTCACGTGGTGTTCAATGAGTAACTATAAAATCAATCTATCAGGAAATTATACCATACTGCAATAATTTCTTGCTCTGTCTAAACTTAGGAAAGGAAAAGGAGCATCTGTGTTCAAGTCAGTAGACCCTCCACGTTTTGAGTAGACAACATTTATGTGCATACATGCACACACACAATCCTCCAGGTAAGGCTGAGTGACTCACCAAAGGATCCTTATCTTCTCCTCCCAAATCTCCAATCTTAGTTTCTCCTGAAGTACAGGATCACAGATAATTGTCACTGATCCCAAATAAAGTCCTTATACTCCCCAGTTCAGGCCCTTTTGTTTCCATTACTCCTAAGAGTCAATTCACTTCTCCCACAAAGGGGCTACCAGGCTTTTCCCAGAAGAAATGGGAAAGCCTACATGATTAATACATTGATGGAAAGAGCTGGTAGTATATTTGGTTGACACAGCATTCTGGAGGGCAGTTTTGTGTAAATATGAAGTGTTAAACTTCTGCATAAACTATGTCCCCCAAATTTTACTTCTGGTTATTTGTCCTAAGGAAATAATAGTGGATATGGATATGTACAGAGTTTGCTTTAAAATATTTATATAAAATTATGATGTTGTTAGAAGAAAATATTGACAGCTTTTATTTCAACATACTATGATTACATCTTTTATTTTCTTCTTAATAGGTTTTTAAAATATATTTGAATGTTCCTATAATAAAACTAATCAGACATAAGAATTCCATTTTCTAACCTGAGGGTAGGCCTTGTCCATAGGCAATCAGCAGGACTGAGTGACTGATTCAAATAACTTCACTTTTTATGTAAAAGTTTTCCCTCCAGAATCAGAAGAAGGGTGTTGTCAAGCCAACATTTATTTAAGTAGTGTTCCTCTAAAGTAGAAGAAGGGCCATTAATCCAAACTGCCATAACAAGCAGATCTTTGAAAAAGTCACTTCCCACTTGAACTATCTGCTGAAATCCTTTAGCCACTCAGGTCAGTAATCCATATTTGCTCTATTGTACAGTTATAAATCATCAGCCCCCGATTTAGTTTGAATTACTGAAAATCCCTCAAAAAGAGTGCAAATACAAAAATGTTTCCATGTGTTAATGTTCCTGGGAATATTCCCTGGCCAAAGGGAATAGCTGACACCCAGTGACTGGTTGATAACAGAGTGCAAATGTCTGAAATCTTTACCTCAATTTATAAAAATCTCTGAGTTGATATTTCAAATAATGTTCCCTACAATACTGCCTGGGGCAACAGTATGATGGAGCCAGGTCATAGCTTACCGACAAAACCTAAGTTTTGAATATTCAGGGCAAGTACACTGGACTTGTTATCAAAAGACATTGGGGCACGGCAATTACCCTAACTTATTGAGCAAATCTGTTTGGCCTCTTGGGACCACAGTATCATTACTATATCATTTTAAATGCATTAAATACATTACAGTGTGTTCAAAATGGAATAATCCCTACTTCTCAAGTATATTGTGAGGATTAAATAAGAAAGGTCTGGCTCACGGTAAATATTTATTAAAATAAGAATATGCTAGCAAAAATAGTAACTGACCACAGGAAATTGTTTTCAGCTTGTCCAGTGAGCTGTTTGTCATTTTCCTTTACAATGCCTTTTTTCTATTTCTTCTGGCATTTTCTTGACTGGTAAGGTTATGTACTGGTAAAGAATACAGCCTTAGGAATGAAAAGACAGGTTTCAATCCAAGCTGTGAACCTGTGATATGGAATAAAGCTTTCTGGGTTACAATGACCTTAACTACACAAAGCAGGATAGCTATTTATGTGAAGGTATCCTGAAGTAACAGAATTGCTTGATCTTATCTTTTCACCTTTTTTTATACAAATTATGAATCAAGTTTGAACCTCTCTAGTTTCTCTTTGCCCATGAAACAGCATCACTCCCCAAGTATCTGTAAGTATTCCAGTCACAGCTTAGCTGTGAGAATGTAATAGAGGTTTAGAGAGAGACTCTGAGAATGCCATGATGCACTTCAGCTTGAACTGCTTCCAAGGAAGCCATTGGCAAGCAGATCTTTCTCTTCCTCCATGTCACAGTCATGAATTGGGAACTAATTGGGTTTGATTGACTACATGTCTCAACTAACCTTCCAATTCACTGGCTAAGCTGTTAGGTAAAACTTGGGTCCCTCTAGTTCTTGCCCTGGGCATCATATATGCATCCTTTACCTTGATCCCCTCAGTCAGTGCTTTTTCCCTTTAACTCACTGAAGCTTCTGGAATGTTTTCTTCTTATCATCCACAACAAAATATCTTTCAAAACTGAGATCTCAAAGCCTCAGATAAGAAACCGGTTAAGGTATCTTAGGTCATTTATCTGCATCTTGAAGAAGTATTATTCTTATGGTCTATTGTTTTCTTTCAACAGAATTTCCTCTCTGAGATCCCTGTGTATCTCTTGGTGCCTCTGATTATTTCTGATTTTGAATAGCAGTATTTTAGATTTAATATAATAGATATATATTGAGAGTTCATGCCAATATTACTTTGGGGACCAAATTTAACTGCTACCTAAAATTTATAAAATGTTACCTTTAATTTTTAAGCCAATATTTTACTTTCAATATTTACTTCATAGCAAAATTTCTATAATTCTCTTAAAAGGCACCATGGAAGGAGGAAATGACCTATTAGACTTTTGAGTTATAGGTTGGATCTGATTCTGTGAGTTCTAGAGAGTTTCCATAAAAGAAACCCCTGTATGAAACACGTAACAGCTTGAAATGTCTCATTTCTGGAAAAGCTTGCCTAGAATTTATTTTAAGAGAAAAATACCCAAGACAGTTGTAAAACTACCACTTGAGGAACAGGCACCAATATCATAAGACATTGCTTCTGAAAGTGCTGTCTAGTCAAAAGCCCTTGCTAGCTAACAAAACATTTTAAGAATGCCAGAATGTTCCCTGGAAATAGCTGAGGTTGTAGCAATGATTAAGACAACTTTGGAACCCTGGGCTATAGGAACAAAGATATTAAGTGCAGGCCTTTGTGGAACACATACTTATGTGGTTGGTAAGTGAGGTACCACAGACAATGAACAAAGTTCAAGAAGGCTGTAAATGATGGAGGTGGAAGTTAGCTAGGGGCTTACCCAGTCCCTCCCTGTGGTTTCTACAGTGCTATCCAAGGTCATACCTTTAGGAGCCAATGCAAAATGTTATGTGTTGATGCAAACCAAAGTAAAGTAAGCTGAAACAGAATAATTGTGGCTTTAATCTTGGTCCTTGTTGGATAGTTCAGTTCAGTCACTCAGTTGTGTCTGAAACTTTGTGACCCCATGGACTGCAGCATGCCAGGCCTGCTGTCCATCACCAACTCCTGGAGCTTGCTCAAACTCATGTCCATTGAGCCAGTGATGCCATCCAACCATCTCATCCTCTGTTGTCCCCTTCTCCTCCTGCCCTCAATCCCTCCCAGCACCAGGGTCTTTTCCAATGAGTTCGTTCTTTGCATCAAGTGGCCACAGTATTGAAGTTTCAGCTTCAGCATCAGTCCTTCCAATGAATATTCAGGACTGATTTCCTTTAGGATTGACTGATTTGATCTGCTTGCAGTCTCAAGTCTTCTCCAACACCACAGTTCAAAAGCATCAATTCTTCAGTGCTCTGCTTTCTTTATGGTCCAACTCTCACATCCATGCATGACTACTGGAAAAACCATGGCTTTAAGTGGGTTCCAATTCTAGTGCTGACATTCACCAGCAATATGATTTGGGGCAAGTTTCTTCAACTTTCTAGGTCTTGCTTTTCTTATCAACAAATTAGACAAAGTAATGAGTACCTTATAAGTCATTGTGGGGATTAAATTCAAAAGTATATATAAAATACTTCCTATGTAATAGGTCCTTAATAAATGGCAGCAATAATTACAATTACGGAAATGATGAGAAGTATGATAGTGCTAACAGTGATTTTTAAACAAATATTACAGGGTTTGGCACAGTAAGAAATTAGCACTTCTTTTTCTTCCCTTCTCATTTGAGATTACTTCATGTCTATAATTTACAGTGTAATCTACCAATAGCTTTTATCCCTGATGTCCCAAAGAAAAATATACTGCATTTTTCTCTAAAGAGTTTTAAAAATCTTCTCTAAGAAAGATACTCTGTTGTGTTTTAGGCTAGAAGTGGGAAAAATGGCCTTTGGAGTCAGAATACTTGATTTTTTTCCCCTTTCACTATTCTCTAAGTTGTAATGAACATCTGTGTTAGAGGCATTTTTCTCTTATATGAAGAGAATATTAATTGAGCCAAAGCTCCTGAACCTTGCTGCATCCAAAATATAATGACAGTAGCTACCATTTGAGAACACTTGCAGTGCATAGGTGTATCATCTTATTTAATGATTACAATATTATTACATGATTATTGCTGCCATTTTCATTTTTCAGATGAGGAAAATTTGGCTGATAAAGGTAAAATACAACTGGACCTAGGTCACATAGCTAATAGGCAACAGAATTGGGATTTAAACTTCTGTCTGACTCTAAAGAATATGCAATTAGCATATTCACTATGCCATACATCTCCTCGGCAAAGGTGGAAACACTAAGAAAGCTTATTCTCTTAGGGAACCATAAAATAATAAAAATCAAGTGAACCAAATGTCAACTTGCTCATTAAGATAGGAAGTACACACAATATAAAAATGATAAATCAGTTAACTTTTTTTTTTTTACAACCTCAGTGTTCCATGAGAAAACTAAACTCATCAATCTTTCTCCCAACTAATCTTTTCAACATTAATAATTTCCTAAAGTAAATTATGAACTGGGAATTAATTTAATGAGCTTTTCTTCCTAATGACATAAGCCTCATATCATCATAGTTTCCAAAGCAAATTGCCATTTAAGTTACCAAAAATGTGGACTGCAGCCCTCTGTGGAACTCAGAGTTAAAAACAGAATTCAATAATTAGAATTTCTCATTGAAGTGGACCCTTTCATTCAAAAAAAAAAAAAAAAAAGTGGGTGTGTTAAAATAGCCAGCAGCCTAAATTCCTTAACAATTTAAGGATGTTTGCTTCTTGTCATGTGTTACCTGCTCCACAAAATACATGCTGCCAATATAAAATATGGCTTGTATACAGTTTTTAATGCACCATTATAATTTTCGATGAGCCATGTACAAGGGATATACTGGATCATGTCATTTGCATAAAACGTCAGTCAGATTGGCAGTTAGTTCACCCTTTTGCTGTCCTTGACACAACACACAGAATGCTGAATCCCATACTGTCATTAGTGATGACAATCAGAATAAAAATCAGTCACCCAATTTAACTAAAAGAATGAAAAATTGAATCACCTCTGATTTGTCAAATCATTTCACATAGTAACGATACCATAAATAAACTATATTAGTCCTACAAAGGGATTAAAATTCTCACCATAACATTTATGAGCAAGCCATTATATTTGAGGAAGAAGAGATTAAATCAAAAGGTTTGGATACTTTTAAAATATATTAGTACTTGAAAAGGATTAAATAACTTGATATATCATCTCTCCAGTCAATCTACATTGTTCATTTGCATTTTAATACCCACTGTGGACAAGATGCTTTTCATAAGGGGAATGACTGAACATTTTTAAAAAATTGAGTTCTCTATGCTAAGGGATGAGTAATTTACCAAGTTTATAAGAGAGGTAGAATATGATGGTGAAGGATCTTGAAACATATGGGGAATGGTTGAGGAAAATGGATTTATTTAGCCTCAAGAAAATTCAGCAGAGGACATCCTAGGTGCTTTCATTCATTTAAAACTGTCATATGGAAGTAGATTAATATACAAAACAAAGGCAAATAGAAGACACAAGGAAGCCAGTTTCTACTCATCATAGGAAGAGACTCTGTAGATATTAGAGCTATGCATGATTGTCCACTCTGCATACCATTGGAAATACCCAAACATAAGTTGAGGTTGAGAACACTATAGGGGAAAACTATTGTATAAAAGAAAAAAATCTAGGTAGATGGCTGGCCAGTAATGTTTCCTTCAGTGATAAATTTCTCTGTTCTAGAGCTTAAAAAGACATAGACATGAAATTACCCAAGAATAATTTTAAAAGAATATGACAGAAATTAACAAATGCAAAAGAGAAAAATCTACACTGAGTGTGAAGTCTTGTCACAGGTTGGGTTTCTCCAGGTGACTGTAAGACTGAATTTAGTTTGCTGAATGCTTATCCAGGCTGAGGACAGTCTCTGTAGGCAGGAGAAACAGGAAACAGGATTGAGGGAAGAGAAAAGTTAAGCAAAGAGTTAGGACCAGTGACAGTCTCAGCCTGAAAGTTGCTCTGAAATTCGAATATCCCTTCAGAGTTGTCCTGAGTTGGGCCAAGATGGTTAGCTCTTCATAGAGATTTATCAGTCATTCATTGGATGTGGATCCAAGGCAGAGAGGTGACCTTGCACAAGGTCACTGGTGCAGCTGTCAAGGCTGCTGAAAGAGCTAATAGCTGAAGGCTATCAGCCAGCAGCACTCCCAAGAATTGGGGCCTTAAGTCCTGCGCTGAAGGGAGGTCTGGGGGACACAAACAAGTCCACCCTGTGTGCAAATTAAATCTATTTATTGATAAACGATTTGTGAGCGACTTCCATGGATTCTAGCAGACCTGTCTTATTAAATGAATTTTACAGAGGAGGACCAAGTTAGTGGGACAAACTTCAGACACTGCAGCCGGTCTCAGAGGCACAGCTGACCCTCATTGTCTCCCCACCAGCGGACTAGCGTTCTTCATTCTAGATGCCACGTCGGTAACAATATCAACTCAATCAACAATGGTGAGTAAAAATCCATGTTCTTGGGCACAAGCATAGACCCCTTTGCTCTATGCGTCTCTTGCATCAGATCCTGTGAGCCAGACTCTTTAAGGAGTCAGGGAAAAGGGGGCGTTGGGACCGAGAGCACACAGGTGTTTCTCATCCTGGACTCCTATGCCGACGTCCCCCATTCTATCTCCTGAGATCCTGCAAGACGCGGCTTCCTCTGGGCAGAGTGAGCTGGCGGAGGCAGCAGTTAAGGCCTGATTCTGCAGTTCTTAGAGCCTCCCAGGCACCTAGCCCTGCCCGTCCAACGCGGCCCCTGCTCATTGCTTGAACCTGCCCTGAGCCACAGAGCGCGTGTGAAGGCTCGTTTGTCTTCTGGGAAGCCCCACACTCCACGCCCCCACCAGGCCCTGGGCCCGGTCCTCCGGTGCCACTTGGGCTACTCAAAAGAGGGGAACATTTCCTGACAGAGGGGCGTGGGCGAAGGAGCCAGCGCCCCATCACAGGCTGTGGGCAGCAGGGCTGAGTCAAAAGAAAGAGCGGTGCTCTGAGGCTGTTCCGGGGAAGGCTCCGGCAGCAGGCGGCCTCCTGGGAGCATTCCTGACCCCTCGCAGCTGCTGGGAGGAAAAACTGCCCTGAGGATACTGTAACCCTCTGCCGACCTGCTAGAGCTAAGCCTGTGATGCCATCCCGGTATCCTGGGGCTTGCCTAGGAGGTGATGGACTCCCAGATAGTGCTGGTCTTTGCCGTGGATGTCCCTGCCCTTGACCTACACTGGGAGGAAGCCTTGTCCTCCTGTCTCTGCGGGGACCCACAGGACAGCTGCTGTCTCGGCGTGATTCTGGCTTTTGGGTCAGGGGGAGGATGATGTGCGGAAACCACTTTGTATGGTTTCCTGAGATGGGGCAGGCAAGCGCCGGAGGGAGAGGCCCCAGGTAATGGTGGTGGACTACGACCAGGAGCTACCTGTGTAACCACTGACTTGAATCTTGATAGAGCGTTTTTATCTTAAAAAGGATTGTTGCAGGGCCCACCTGACTTTATGACTTAGAGAATCTGAGAGAACTGAGCTGATAATGCATCCTTGAAGCTGTGTGGTCACTTGGTATCCGGTGGTTAGGCAGTTCATTTCTGCAAAGGCACATGGGGGAATTGTTTTTCAGAAGCTATTAAAGCCTCTGCAGATGGTATGACCTTGCTCCGTGATCCTGTGTTGTGAATGTCCCATTGGTAGTTATCATACACTCCAAATGCTATCTTTTCCCACAGCTGGTGAGGCCACACAGTATGCCTGGTTTGTTTTACATAGCAAGGCTATTTCCATCATAGCCTGGTCTCCCTACAGAGCTTTTCCTATTTGGGTCCCACTCAGAGCCCCCATGTCGCTTGGTATACAAGTCCATACAGCGTTCCCAATCATTGATTCCTTTAGAATCTGAAGAAGCCTACGTGTCATTCTGTTTCTTTCTTTGTACTGCAATGTACAAGAAGCAATAATTTATCTTTTACTTGGCATGGAATGCCCTAGGATGCCTGTGATCACTACAGTTTTACCAGCGTGACCTATCCCTAAGTCCTTAGGGGTTATCTCTCATCCTCTGGAGCACAGGGGTCTTAACAAGGCCTCTGACATGTTAGCCACTTCTCACTCTCACTAGCATGCATTCATTGATACAGATAGTGAGTCAACATGGTATTTTGCAAGTACTTAGACTAAACTCTAAGTATATACTGTTTTCTTACCGTTGTCTGAATTCAAACTATTTCTGATCCCCTATTCTGATAGTTATGGGAGAGAATACGTTTGCTGAATCAATGGCTGTATTCTGTATGCCTGGGGCTGTTTTCACATGCTCCAGATAAGATGTCACACATGGCATGGTGGCTGTAATTAGGACTATTCCTTGGATGAGTTTGCCACAGTCTAATGCCATTTTCTAGAATCCATCTGGTTATCACAGCGGTCCAGGCGACTGAAGAAGGTGTAGAACTGACTGGAAACATTGAGCCTGCATTCTGTAGACTGTTGAGTGGCATGAGTTTCCATCAGTCCCAGGCATGTGGTAGTATTTTTGATTTGCTGTGTTGGAAGGGAGTTTACAGTATCAGAAACTTCCTACTTAGAATGCATACCCAAAGACCTTTTAACCCTACATGCCAAGCATCCTTTGTGGGTGTTGTAACGTTACCAAGGATGTCTATTCTGACTACATTTGGGACAAGGAAAATGACCACTAGGTGGATCCATGTACCCAGTGAATCCTTTGAGTCAGTTTTCCTTTTTTTCCATTTATTACCTGGCTTCCATATGCCCCCATGTTTACAGATCATGTTGACACTTTAGACTTCTAGGTACCAATTTAATTCAGACTCTTTACCCGTCATTCCATACAATGTTTGACTATTTATCTTCCCCTAGGGCACAATGACCCTAACATATAGTTCAGTCTTCTTTGTTAATCCAATCTGAAAATCTTTGTCTTTTGCTGTGCTTATACCAATTTTATTTAATGTAATTATTGATACATTTCAATATTGGCTCATAATTTTATTGTTCTCTTCATCTTTCTGTTTTTCATTTTTCTGTTTCTTGCTTGATTTATTGTGGATTATTTTAATATGTTTGAGTATTTTATTTTATCTATGTGAATTTTTATTGTATGCCTTTATTTAAATTTTGTTAGTGACTACTGCAGGGATTACAATATATACACCAAATTTTTCAGCTCTACTTAAAGTTAATATTTTACCTCTTCAAGTGAAATGTAGAATCATTATGGCTACGTAGGTCTCTTTACCCTACTCCTTTATTTTGTAGTTGTCATATGCATTAAACATGACAGGAAGTATAGGGGGAGGGAACAGGACATGAACAAGAAAGTAATAAAATAAAGAAGAAAGACTAGGTAAGAAGGAACAATGAAAAAGTATCTAGCTTCTTAATATTGATTAGTTCTACTAACAGAAATACTGATAAGTTCTACTATAATTCTTGGGGGAGGGGATTCAAAACATACTGAGGTTTTAAATGAAATTAAAGCTCTTATTTTTATTCCACCTACCAAGTGTACAATATCCACACTAAACATACTCCTATTTCATTCATCAATATGCAGATTTTGTATTTTGGCCAGGGTTAAGAAAGGCTTGCAGGCTAACAAGTTGGGGTGGAGTGGGGTGCTCTAGAGAAGATAGGTACATTTAAAATCAGGAAAATCAATTGAAAACCCCATCAGCCAATTTTATAGGCTTTGCTTTCCATAGTCATATATATTTTAAAGAACTAAAGAAGATATGTTTATTTTGTATATCTTATTTATTTACTGTTCTGTGTCTCTTTCTGAAGTTCCAAATTTCCTTCTGATACCACTCTTCGGCCTACAAAACTTCTTTCTTTTAGAAAAGGTCTTCTGGAGGCAAATTCTCTTTATTTCATCTTGTGTTCTAAGTCACTTCAGTTGTGTAGCTCACCAGGCTCCTCTGTCCATGGCTTCTCCACACAAAGATACTGGAGTGGATTGCCATGCCCTCCTCCAGGGGATCTTCCAGACCAGGGGATCAAACCCACGTTTCCTGTGGCTCCTGACTGCAGGCGGATTCTTTACCACTGAGCCACCGGGGAAGCCCAAAGTGAAAGTGAAAGTTGCTCAGTCCTGTCTGACTCATTGCGACACCGTGGACTATATAGCCCATGGAATTCTCCAGGCCAGCACACTGGAATGGTTGCCCTTCCCTTCGCCAGGGGATCTTCCCAACCCAGGGATTGAACCCAGGTCTCCCACGTTGCAGGCAGATTCTTCACCAGCTGAGCCACCAGGGTAGATGGCCTTATTTCTCCTTTATTTCTGAAGGCTATTTTACTGGATAAAAATTCTGGGCAGATAACTTTCTCTTTGGAATTCCAAGATATTTCCCCACTGTTTTACACCCTTCATAGTTTCTGGTGAGAAATCTAAGGTCATTCGAGTTGACTTTCCCCTTTATGTGATATGTTGCTTTCCTCTGGCTGATTTTAAGATTTTTTTCCTAATTTTTATTTTTTAGTAGTTTGATTATGATGTATTGAGATGTAATTTTCTTTGCATTTATTCTGATTGGATGTCATCACATTTTTTGTATCTGTTTAATTATATCTTTAACTGAATTTTGGAAAATTTAAGCCATTGTTTCTCTCTTTGTTGAAATTTTTTTAATTGAAGGATAATTGCTTTACATAATTTTGTAGTTTTCTGTCATACATCAACAAGATTCAGCCATAGGTACACACACGTCCCCTCACTCCCATCTCCCTCCCCTTCCCACCCTTCAGCCTGTCACAGCACCCATGTTTGAGTTTCCCGAGTCATATAGCAAATTCCCATTGGCTATCTATTTTATATATGGTATTGTAAATTTCTATGTTTCTCTCTCCATACATCTCCCCTTGTCCCTCCCATCCTCCTTCTATGTCCATAGGTCTGTTCTCTATGTCTGTTTCTCCACTGTTGCCCTAAAAATAAATTTAAGTCATTGTTTCTTAAAATATATTTTCTACATTGATTTTTCCCTTCTATTTTTCTGGCACTTCACTGACATATATGTTAATTACCCAATCTGGAAAAAAGTTTCAGATTGGAAATTTTCAATTGCTCTATCTTCAGGTTAATTGATATTTTTCCTCTGTCATATCCATTTTGCAAGTGAGCTATATATGCTTTTTGTTAATTCCGTTATTGTATTTTTTGGTTCTAAAATTGTCATTTATTTCCTTCTTTATAATTCCTACTTCTTTCTTGAGAACTTCTATCTTCCCATTCATTTCAAGAATGTATTCCATTACTTTATGAGGCATGGTTACAATCTCTGCTTTATATTTTTTGATAATTCCAGTATCTGAGTCATCTTTAGCATCTGTGAATTTTCCAGCATCTGTGATTTTTATTAAGATTTTACAGGTACTTGTATATCAAGTACTTTTCAATTGTATACAGAACTTTTTGAATATTATGAGATTGTTAAATTCTTCAGAGAATGTTGTTGGCATTTTGTTTTAGCAGCAGCTGACCTCATTATTTTCAGATGCAAGTCTTAACCTGTTTTTTGTGGGCTATAGTTTACAGGCCAGTTTCGTTTTCAAAGTTTATACAGTGCTGTTTGTGCCAGTTTGGGAACTCATCAGTGGTTTAAGCCAGTAGTCCCCAAAGTTTCTGGCAAAAGGGACTGGTTTCATTGAAGATGATTTTTTGACAGGGAGTGGGGACGATGGTTTGGGGATGATTCAAGTGCATTATATTTATTGTGCATTTTATTTCTATTATTATTACATCAGCTTTGCCTCAGATCATCAGGCATTAGATCCTGGAGGTTGGGGACCCCTGATTTAAACTATAGTGTGACAGCAAAAAAAGGAGGAAGTCAAGAGCCTACCTGGAGTAACAGGCAAATTTGGCCTTAGAGTACAAAACAAAGCAGGGCAAAAGCTAATAGTGTTTTCCAAGAGAATGCACTGGTCACAGCAAACACCCTCTTCTAGCAACACAAGAGAAGGCTCTGCACATGGACATCACCAGATGATCAATACTGATATCAGATTGATTATATTCTTTATAGTCAAAGATGGAGAAGCTCTACACAATCAGCAAAAATAAGACTGGGAGCTGACTGTGGCTCAGATCATGAACTCTTTATTGCCAAATTCAAACTTAACTTGAAGAAAGTAGGGAAAAACCACTAGACCATTCAGATATGACCTAAAACAAATCCCTTATGATTATTATACAGTGGAAGTGACAAGTAGATTCAAGGGATTAGATCTGATAGAGTGCCTGAAGAACTATGGATGGAGATTTGTGACATTGCACAGGAGGCAGTGATCAAGACCATCCCCCCCAAAAAGAAATGCAAAAAGGCAAAATGGTTGTCTGAGGAGGCCTTACAAATAGCTGAGAAAAGAAGAGAAGCTAAAGGCAAAGGAGAAAAGGAAAGATATACCCATTTGAATGCAGAGTTCCAAAGAATAGCAAGGAGAGATATGAAAGCCTTTCTCGGTGGTCAGTGCAAAGAAACAGAGGAAGACAATAAAATGGGAAAGACTAGAGATTTCTTCAAGAAAATCAGAGATACCAAGGGAACATTTCATGCAAAGATGAGCACAATAAAGGACAGAAATTGTATGGACCTAACAGAAGCAGAAGATAGTAAGATGAGGTGACAAGAAAACACAGAGGAACTATACAAAAAAGATCTTCATGACCCAGATAACTATGATGGTCTGGTCACTCACCTAGAGCCAGACATCCTGGAGTGCGAAGTCAAGTCATAGGAAGCATGACTATGAACAAAGCTATTGGAGGTGATGGACTTCCAGTTGAACTATTTCAAATCCTAAAAGATGATGCTGTGAAAGTGCTCCACTCAATATGCTAGCAAATTTGGAAAACTGAGCAGTGGCCACAGGACTGGAAAAGGTCAGTTTGCATTCCAATCCCAAAGAAAGGCAATGCCAAAGAATGTTCAGATTACCACACTATTGCACTCATCTCGCGTGCTAGCAAAGTAATGCTCAAAGTTCTCTGAGCTAGGCTTCAACAGTATGTGAACCGTGAACTTCCAGATGTTCAAGCTGGTTTTAGAAAAGGCAGAAGAAGCAGAGATCAAATTGCCGACATCCATTGGATCATAGAAAAAGCATGAGAGTTCCCAAAAAACATCTACTTTTGCTTTATTGACTATGCCAAAGCCTTTGACTGTGTGGATCACAACAAAACTGTGGAAAATTCTTCAAACGTTGGGAATACCAGACCACCTGACCTGCCTTCTGAGAAATCTGTACGCAGGTCAAGAAGCAACAGTCAGAACTAAACACGGAACAGACTGGTTTCAAATCAGGAAAGGAGTACATCAAGGCTGTATATTGCAACCCTGCTTATTTAACTTATATGCAGAGTACATCATGTGAAATGCCAGGATGGATGAAGCACAAGCTGGAATCAAGATTGCCAAGAGAAATATCAATAACCTCAGATATGCAGATGACATCACCCTTATGGCAGAAAGGGAAGAAGGACTAAAGAGCCTCTTGATGAAAGTGAAAGAGAAGAGTGAAGAAGTTGGCTCAACATTCAAAAAACTAAGGTCACAGCATCTGGTCCCATCACTTCATGGCAAATAGATGGGGACACAAAGGAAACAGTGTCAGACTTTATTTTCTTGGGACTCCAAAATCACTGCAGATGGTGATTGCAGCCATGAAATTAAAATATGCTTGCTCCTTGGAAGAAAAGCTATGAGCAACCTAGACAGCATATTAAAAAGCAGAGACATTACTTTACCATCAAAGGTACATCTAGTCAAAGCTATGCTTTTTCCAGTAGTCATGTATGGATGTGAGGATTAGACTATAAAGAAAGATGAGCATTGAAGAATCGATGCTTTTTAACTATGGCATTGGAGAAGACTCTTGAGTCCCTTGGACTGCAAGGAGATCCGAGCAGTCAATCTTAAAGTCCTTCATTAGAAGGACTGATGCTGAAGCTGAAACTCCAGCACTTAGGCTACCTGATGCAAAGAAGTGACTCATTTGAAAAGATCCTGATGCTGGGAAAGATTGAAGGCAGGAGGAAAAGGGGATGACAGAACATGAGATGGTTGGATGGCATCACCAACACAATGGACATGAGTTTGAGTAGGCTCCTGGAGTTGGTGATGGATAGGGAGGCCTGGGGTGCTGCAGTTCATGGGGTTGCAAAGAGTCAGGCACGACTGAGCAACTGAACTGAACTGAACTGTGATAGCACATCTCAGGTTAATACCATGCTTATGCAGTTCAGAGGATAATCCTGTGACTTTATACACAGGTTTAGGGTTCTCTTGCAACAGATCCTTCCTCTCTGTGATTTCCCCCATACTCTCTGACTTCAGGAGGTCCTATTTGCTGACCCTCTGGCTATTGGGCTGAAGTTTTAGTGTCCTTTTTTCTCATAAACCCCTGGAGAAGGAAATGGCACTCCACTCCAATATCCTTGCCTGGAAAATCTCATGAACATAGGAGCCTGGTGGGCTGCAGTCCATCGGGTCGCAAACAATCAGGCACCACTGAGTGACTAACACTTACACTTTGTTATAAACTTCCTATTATTGGATATACCTCAGCATTAAAGTGGTGAGAGAAAAAAGAGAGCAATAGCCTGAATTTCCCCCAAAATCTTTGGACTACAGGGACTTCTTTTCTGAGTTCTTTTTGTCAGAAAGCAGGATTTTATCTCATGGTTTTGGTGCCCGAGTGACCACTACTCCTATCCTTGCTATGCAGATGCAGCTTCCTGACTGGGGCTTGCATAAGGCTTGGGCTGTGCGGTTTAAAAAAAAAAAAAAAAAAAACCTGGAATTTCCTATGCAAATCAAAACCACAGTGACGTGTCACTTCACACTCCTGGGAATGCTGTTACTAAAAAGTTAAGAAATAACAAATGTTGGTGAGAATGTGGAAAAACAGGAACCCTCATATATAGTTGTTAGAATGTAAATTCATGCAACCACTGTGGAAATCAGTATGGAGTTTCCTCAAAAAAATTAATAGAACTACCAAAGAATCTAGCAATTCCATTCTTGGGTATTTATTTGAATAAAATGAAAACACTATTTCAAAAAGAGATATGCACCCCTATGTTCATCACAGTGCTGTTTACAATAGCCAAGATAAAGAAATAACCTAAGTGTCCATCAATGGTGAATGGATAAGGAAGATATGTATATACACACACACACAAAATGGAATACTACTCAGGCATAAAAAGATGAAGTCTTGCCATTTGTAATAATATGTATGGGTCTTGAGGGTATTATACTAAGTGATATAAGTCATATAGAGGAAGAGAGATACTGTATGATTTCACTGATATGTGAAATATAAAAAATAAACAAAACCCCAAATAAGTAAACAAAACACAACAAACCTATGGCTGACTCATGTCAATGTATGGCAAAAACCACCACAATATTGTAAAGTAGTTAGCTTCCACAATTAAAATAATTAATTAAAAGAAAAACCAAATACATAGATACAGAGAACAGAGTACTAGTTAACTAGGGGAAGGGGCTGAGGACAAAACGGGTAAAAGTAAAAACTATAAGTTGACAGATAGCAACTTAATTTTGGATGGTGAACATGCTAGTTTATATAGAAGTCAAAACATAAGGTACACATGAAACTTATATAATGTTATAAAGCAATATTATCTCAATAAAAACAAACCCAACCCCCCCCCAAAAAAGAAGCAAAACTGGAGCTTCCGTACAACTACTCTTATAGGGTTCTCTTTCCTCGTTCTCTGGACAGAAATGAAGAGAGAATTTTTTGGTAATTTTTCTGTTCATACACACAAATTTGTCATGTCTTAAATCCTGAGATCATGGGAGTCATGGGAGGAAAAAAAACAAAACAGGTGGCTCATGGCTGTATTAGTTATTCTTCATGTTTTTATTTCCTTCCTAAATCTACTTGCTATTATTATATACATTTGAAAGTTCTCAGTTAGTGTCTTGTTTACTTATAATAAGTTTGGGGGAGATAGGGTAGATTGTTTTTGTGCGTGCGTGCGTGTGTGTGTGTGTATGCATATGTGTGCTTAGTTGTGTCTGACTGTGAATGCATGGGTGGTAGCCAGCCAGTCTCCTCTGTCCATGGAATTTTCCAGGCAAGAATACTGGAGCGGGTTGCCATTTCCTTTTCCAGGGGATCTTTTCAACCCAGGGATCAAAACTGCATCTCTTACATCTCCTGTGTTGTAGGCAAATTCTTTACCACTGGGCTACCTGGGGATTTAGGCTATACTTACTCCATCTTAATTAAAATTCAAACCTCAAAAAATTGAAGCTTGAGATTTAGAAATAAATTAATGGGAACCTCACAAAAGAATGACTAAGTCATTACTATTCTGATAAATTAGGGTCATGACATTTAAGAAACCTAAAAACTCACTGTAAGGAAGATTAAGTAGTTTTCTTGTATTAAATGCTTTTTACTTAGTTGGTTGGATTTTGAATTATCCTGTAGTTTCAGTTCTTCTCATGCATTAAATTATTTCACTACTCCTTGACATAATAAGGACTGGGTGTTTTGTTTGACAAATGATTCATTTGACCTATTTATGAATAAATGGAATTGTTTGACATTTCTACTACAAAGAGTAAAGATATTTTAATTTTTCTATATTATTTTTCTTCCTCAGTGAAATGACTTCTTAAATGTTAAGAATTTTAGTCACTTTTGAGAATAAATTGCTTTATAGCAAAAATGGTTTTAACATCTATATATTGTAATAAATTACATAATAGCATCTACTTGCTCTATGCACAACTTTAAAAATTTTAGATGCATTATAACAAGAAAGAACATTGACTGTAATACTATCCCTTTATGATGCACTAAATTCTAAATTGAATACTTTTAATAATAAAAAGGAACAGTTTAAATTTTAACAATAGCCACACCTCCTATAATTCCTAACTTTTCAAATTCTCATAAATATTTTAATCTTGATAATGAAATTTATTAATTAAAAAATAAAGCTTTCTGTATTCTACCTCTTACTAACAATCATTCAAAGCAAGTTACTTCATCTGTTGGTGCTGCAGCTTCTCTGTAATCAATTGTAATAGCACCCATCATTTTACATGATTGTTACTAGGATTCCATGAGGGTACAATATCTGTGAAATGGACAGGCATAGTGATTTGTAGTTACTAATTGTTATAATGTATTATTGCTTCTCCATACTACCACCATGGCTTCTCATTATCAAACTCACCCACTGTCAATAGATGACATTTGTGCTATTCTTGATGTCCCCAGCTACGCCAAACATAAAGCCTCTGACCCCATCATGTAGGTGCTCTTAATAGAATCCTCATGCGTTGTCCATTTAGAAGAATATAGTGGTTACACAACATCACTGTCAGTTTCTAGTTACCAGTTGTTTTAGGAAATCTGTGATGACGAGATTTATACTGATGACGTTACAAAGCTAAAATGAGTCAAAGGGACAAGTGAGCTACTTTCAGGAGTACAAAGGAAATCATGCATTCAAAATATATTTCCTGAGCTCCAGCTCTATACCAAGAATTGGGCTAAGATCTGGAAATTAAACTGCCAACCAAATGTGTCTACACACAGATTTGTGGAGAAATCAGAACTCTCTAAATTCTTTCAGATAGGGATCGTCTTTCATTCATTTTAGTGCTCTCAGCATTTAGCAGAATTTCTGACATATGATAAGAGTAGTAAATTAAATTTTTGAGTTATATCTCATGGCCAATTTTTATTGCTAAGTAGCATCATTTTTAAGACCTGGACTGGACATGCCTGAACGACTAAGCAGAGTGGTAAAGAACCCACATGCCAACGCAGGAGACAATAAGAGGCGTGAGTTTGATCCCTGGGGGCGGGGGGGGGAAGATCCCCTGGAGGAGGGAATTGCAACCTGCTCCAGTATTCTTGCCTGGAGAATCCCATAGACAGAGGAGTCTGGAAGGCTACAACCCATGGGGTCACAAACAGCTGGACATGACTGAAGTGACTTAGCATGCATGCAGGGTCACACCCTTTCTACAAAATATAACCCCAGTAGTAAAATCTGAAACTGTTTTGATAGACTCGGAACAGGATATCAAAGCCACTGGCTTCTCTCAACCTTGTGGCAGTATACCTAAGGGACCTAACTTGCAGACCATCCTTCTAAAGAAGTACCACCACTCATCACATCAGATGTGAAGAATGTCCTGTTGAATGGAATCTGCATAATCTAGCTTTTCTTCAGTACCTCCCATTTTCTCTTACATAAAAATCTTATCAGAACAATATACAATCATTACACTGAGCAAAAATCACAAATTCTATTCTTTGTTACATTTTCATTAAAATAGTGAGAGTCAGAGGCCTGCCATACAACAAAGGAATTCATGATCCTGTGTCTCCTGAAAGCAAACCTATTCCTAGCAGCTCCCACCAAGTCTCATGGACTCCAGGGAGGGGCACATCTCTGTGGAGGATTTGCTTAAGCCTCCCTCTTGATTATGGTTTCCCTCTGTATGTTTCAGTGAGATAGGGAAATCCCAGTCACATTTGTTCTCTCTCCACATCTTCGTTTTAATCCATATAGCTCGGAGTTCTCATCTCATAGGGTTCTATAGAGACAAATATAGAGAGAGGGGGAGCAGACTAAGCCCATTGTCTGAGGGAGTAGTGGGAAATAATTGAGTTTGAAATAAGAATGTGGATTAAAATATATTACATATTCAAAGAATTTTAAACTGCTGAGTAGAGCCTCTACTCTGCCCAAGAAGGAAGCCTGGTCAGAGAGTCCAGGCAGTGGAGAGTCCATCTTGCAGTCCTGCTCCCGCCCCACCACGGAACATGAACCCTGGCTCTACCTGACCCAGGAGCCTGAGCAGGCAGCCTTAGAGCCCAGTCTGTGGTGCTACTTCAAGTGAGTATTTTTTTCCAAGCACAAACCAATTAACTCAGTTCACTGTAGACACTGACCCAATGTCCCACAAATTTAACTTAATTCTGACACTGTCTCCCTGCAGATAGCATGAGATTCCACAGGTTAAGGAATCTTAGTTGCACGACTGACCACACTTCAGAGGCCAATTACAGGGTCAAGCTCATTCATTACCAGTGCTTCTGACTGATTTGTTATAAATCAGGTTCCCACGACTCCCCTCCGTGGGTTTGATTAATTTGCCGAAGGAGCTCACAGAACTCAGGAAACAAGTTTATTTACTAGATTACTGATTTATTACAAAAGATATTAAAAGATACAAATGAATAGCCAGATGAAGAGCTACATAAGGCCAGGTGTGGGGGAAAGGGGCACAGAGCTTATATTCATACTCATTCTGAGCTTGCCCAGCACCTTCACCTGTTCAACAACCTGGACGCTCTTCCACATCCATCCTTCTGGGTTTCTATGGAGGCTTTGTTACACAGACATGACTGTTTGGTGATTGAACTCAGTCTTCAGCCTTTCTCCCTCCCCCAGAGAGGCTGTTCCAACACTCTCATCACAAGTTTGCTTCCCCTGGAACCAGGTCCCCATCCTTTGGTTGATGTTCCTTCAGTCAGTTAAGTCTTGTCCAACTCTTTGCAGCCCCATGGGGTGTAGCTCCTCTGTCCATGAGCCTTCTCAGGCAAGGATACTGGAGTCATTACGATTTCATTCTCCAGGGGATCTTCCTGATCCAGAGATGGAACCCAAGTCTCCTGCATTGTAAGGCAGATTCTTTACCCCTGAGCCACCTGGAAGCCCTTATCCTTAGGTTACCTAGGGGCTTTCTAAAAGTCACCTTATTAATATAACAAAAGACACCTTTAGCTTCTCATCACTTAGCTGAAAGGGGTTTAGGAGCTCTGAGCCAGGAATGGGGACAAAGACCAAATACATATTTCCTATTATCAGTTCAGTTCAGTTGCTCAGTCGTGCCTGACTCTTGGTGACCCCATGGACTGCAGCACGCCAGGCTTCCCTGTTCATCACCAACTCCCGGAGCTTACTCAAACTCATGTCCATCGAGTTGGTGATGCCATCCAACTATCTCATCCTCTGTCTTCCCTTTCTCCTCCTGCCTTCAATCTTTCCCAGCACCAGGGTCTTTTCCAACGAGTCAGCTCTTCGCATCAGGTGGCCACAGTAATGGTGCTTTAGCATCATTCTTCCAATGAGTATTCAGGACTGATTTCCTGTAGGATTGACTGGTTTGATCTCCTTGCAGTCCAAGGGACTCTCAAGAGTCTTCTCCAACACCACAGTTCAAAAGCATCAATTATTTGGTGCTTCAGCTTTCTTTATATTCCAACTCTCACATCCATACATGACTACTGGAAAAACCTGAGATTTGACTAGTTGGGCCTTTGTTGGCAAAGTAATGTCTCTAATTTTTAATGTGCTGTCTAGGTTTGTCATAGCTTTTCTTCCAAGGGACAAGCATCTTTTAATTTTATGGCTGCAGTCACCATCTGCAGTGATTTTGGAGCCCAAGAAAATAAAGTCTCCCATTGTTTCCATTGTTTCTGCATCTATTTGCCATGGAGTAATGGGACCAGATGCCATGATCTTTATTTTTTGAATGTTTTAAGCCAACTTTTCCACTCTTTTCTTTCATTTTCATCAAGAGGCTGTTTAGTTGCAGGCAGATTCTTTACCAGCTGAGCTACCAGGGAAGCCCAACATGATGACTAGAGTTAACAATATTGTGTATTTGAAAGCTGCTAAGAGGGCAGATGTTAAGTGTTCTCACTTTACACACACATACACACAACACAAATGGTAATTATGTGAGGTGATGGATGTGTTAACTAACTTTATTATAATAACCATTTTGCAACATATACGTATATCTAATCATGGGGGGAAGCCCAGTAGCTCAGCTGTAAAGAATCCACCTGCAATGTAGGAGACACGGGTTCAATCCCCGAGTCATGAAAATCCCTGAAGGAGGAAATGGCAACCCACTCCAGTATTCTTGCTGGGAAAATCCCATGGACAAGAGGAGTCCATGGTCTTACAAAGAGTTGGACACAACTGAGTGACTGAACACAACAATATTAAGTCATCACGCATACACGTTAAACATTGTTAAACTGACAACGTTATATATCAGTTAAAAAGTATTTTAATCTTTTATTATCTCTGTACTAGACTAGCAGTTGGACCAGGGAAAAATATGTGAAGGCTTGTTGTTTGATCACTTCTGTAATTCATAATTCATTTCAATACTTCCCTCCCTCTTTGCTCCCCTGGCCCTTCAACCCCCACTTCCTATAACCTTCTCCCTCCACCATTGCCCACCCACTCACTCCCCAACCACTACTAGGATTGGTTTTCCCTTAGTTTTAATCCTTCGGCTTCCAAGGAAGCCAGAATACCTAGTAGATCAGTGATAAAGTCTATCATGCCATAGACTCTGAGTCATGACCCTCCTTATTCAATCTTTCCTTGGCCCAGTTCCTGGGACTGAGGTTTTCCTTCCTTTTTGCTATTCATTCATGTTCTGCTTTCCTGAGAACGGAGTTCTGTAAATGCACCTGCAAGTCATGTGCCCAGAACTACCTCCCTTTCCAGTAATGGTTCCCCTCCTGAACAGGTCTCCAGGAGCCGGCACAGTCTCCAGTGCTCGGGAGATGTGTTTACTCTGATGAAGCTATACTCTCATAACTTGTATACCCTTCTTTACTATGTTATACTTAAGGTGTTTATTAATTTTTATTAAAAATTTAAATGAAAAACAAGAGGGCTCAGTGCAAAACACCAAGAATTCAGAGAAAGAATTTCTATATCTTATAGAAAATAACATTTGGGAGGAGAATGTCTACATGGTTGATGGGGACTGATAAGAGATGCTCAGAGAAGTTGGATAAATTGTTCTGTTTGGCTTTGGAAGGGTGTGTGTGTGTGTGTGTATGTGTGTGTCTGTGTGTGTGTGTGTGTGTAGAAAGAAGGCAAACAGCTAGAAAAGCCCCCAGAGATGTCTTGCCTTTTAGTTAAACCCTGCAATGAATTTTATAAAATGCTACCCAGTACTTTTCTGATGATAAGTTTCCACATCACTCTTGTGACTACAGAGGTTCTGTCATGTCTGGATTTCCCTTGTATGCCCATACCCAACTAATTGGCATCTGCAGGTGACAGAATAAGGGCTGTGCATGCCATCACCTTCTCAAAAATTAGCCTTTCAGGGTCAGTTTGTCTGCCCCACTTCCTGCCCTCCTGAACACCTATCTTGTACTGACCCCAATATGCCGAAACCAGCAGCCTTTTATAGCCATGTCAAGTGTTTTCACACACAATATAAATGTTTCTGCTCTCTGATGTTGAGGCAGGCCATAAAACATATTTAGTATTGTTATTTAAAGTTCAATTTGACCTGAGTCCCTGGTAGCCTGGGGTGAGAAAATTCCGAGGATAAAAAGGTTACTAGTAGTTTTTATGGATCAGGAAAGCTCATTTAAGTGATAAATCTGGAGGACAAGAGTAAAAGTTGTCTATAGATAAGTTATATCATGACAAGATGGTGCCCTGAATAACCCTAATCTGCATAAACTATACCACTGTGGAAAAAATTTAATTGTTTTTGCTTTAAGACACTTTGAGGTTATTATGAGCCATATTTCCTAAATATTGTGTGATTTCATTTGTTTGTTTATGGGCTTATGCCCTAGTCACACAAAGAAGAGTGCAGAATTTGAGCCAAGAAAAAAGTGAAACCATATTATAGAAGCTACACTTTTAATTCATTTTATTTGAAACTAAGGATAGGTGAACTACCTAAAATATTCATGGTGTCTTCTTTATCTTTGCCAAAAATGGACTTTGTAAGCACCAAATTCTTGTGACTACCAGTTCTGATCTTTAAAATGCAATACTGTTTGAACACCCTGATAAAAAACTGTGTTCTAAAACTGGTTAGAAGTTTGTTAAGCATTCTAGTTACTCTCTTTATTCTAAACCCATACTAAAGAAAATGGATTATTCACAAATTGTGTTAAGGTTCTAGGAAAGCACAGATAAAAATATTCTTGAATTCAAGTAATTAGTGATCTAATTTTGGAATTTAGAAATATAAATACAGTTCAGAGTCATAAGGGTTATACCAGAAGAATGTTCAAAATCCTAGAAGCATGAAAAAAATCATGACAAAGCAAGTAATGACTATGTTTGGCTTTGAAGAATGAGAGCTGATCAGGAAGAAGAGTTGCGTTAGGGATAGGTCATGAATGAATGTGTGTATCATGTTATGGATGCAGAAAAGCAGCTGGGAGTGAGGCAGTTGTGTGGTGGAGATCAAACCTGAAGCAGAGAACACAGTTACAGTATCACATTGCAAGGCTATAGCAAAAATCTGTGTGCTTAGTCACTTAGTCGTGTCCGACTCTGCAACCCCCTGGACGGTAGCCCGCCAGGCTCCTCTGTCCATGGGATTCTCTAAGCAAGAATACTGGAGTGGGTTGCCATTTCCTTCTCCAGGGGATTTTCCTGACCCAGGGATAAACCATAAATCTAAGTAGTAAAATTTACTATTACGTTTAACATATTTTCAGTATCGGAAAGTTCTTATCAAAGGAAGAATTACATGTTTGCAATTAGATTTATAAATGCTTTGAAAATTATTCATTTAATAAACACTTATTAGATATGAGCCACATAACAGGTTCTGGAGAAGGGAATGACAACCCTCGCCAGTATTCTGGTCTGGAGAATCCCCATGGGCAGAGCAGCCTGGCGGGCTACAGTCCATGGGGTCGCAAAGAGTCGGACACGACTGAAGCGATTTAGTACGTGTAACAGGTATTGAAAAACCAGAAATATATAAGGATGTGTGCAAAGATTTAGCTATAATGATAGTCATCACAAGGGTACTTACAACAAAACCTGAAAACAATCAAAGACCCATAATTATTAGACTGCTTAAAAACAGCAGTTCCTTGTGAAGAGCCAGCTCATTGGAAAAGACCCTGATGCTGAGAAAGATTGAGGGCAGGAGGAGAAGTGGGCAACAGAGGATGAGATGGTTGGATGGCATAACTGACTCAACGGACATGAGTTTGAGCAAACTCCAGGAGATAGTGATGGACACGGAAGCCTGGCATGCTGCAGTCCATGGGGCTGCAAAGAGTTGGACACGACTGAGTGACTGAATGACAGCACTAAGTATGTATATATACAATTTCTCTTTTAAAAGCCACATGAGTTTTGTACATTTTCTTCCATTTTACAAAATATTATGAACAATTGCCATAACTATTTGCCATCTGAATATAAATGCATTCCAGAATAGTCATAGCATGTATGTATATGTATACATGTAATATAGATGTAAGTATTGAGATGTCATATAAAAACATAGGTACTGTAATTATGATGAATGTATTAATATGTGCTGTGCTGTGCCTCAGCTGTGTCCAATTCTTTGTGACCCCATGGACTGCAGCCTGCCACGCTCCTCTGTCCATGAGGATTCTCCAGGCAAGAATACTGGAGTGGGTTGCCATGCGCTCCTTCAGGGGATCTTCCCAATCCAGGGTTTGAACCTAGGTCTCCCACATTGCAGGTGGATTCTTTACAGTCTGAGCCACCAGGGAAGCCCATTAAGTAATATACATAATTTATTTTATAGTAACAGTACATGAAAACTTCTGCAAATTGTTCATATGTTTTTAAAGACGACAGTGTAAAAATATGTACCTTTTTAAAAAAGAAAGGATATATTCCTTACAGAAAGAAATATGAAAAGTGTATACCTGACAGTGTGGACTGGTTATAACTGGGTAATAACATTGTGATTTTTATTGTCTTATATGTGTTTTCAGTAGTGAACTACATATTTTTGTAAAGAGAAAATTTTTTTTATACCAGATATAGTCAAAACTTGTCCATCTCTATATGAAGTTGCAAAGGCCAATAGAACTCACACAAACTATTCTATGACCTGTGAATGCAAGGTGAAATGTGAATATGTTTGCTTGGGCTTGAATGGGTGACTGTACATGATGGTTACTTACAAGCCTTTTGAACCTGAGAAACTGCTGACTATCGATATCTGAATTATACCTCTGTCCACATTATTTCTGCATTTCTGAATATTACCTTAGCAACAGACCAGAGTGGTTTATGTCAGGCTAGGTCAATGTGTCTCCAAATTCTTGGCATAGAAATTTGACCCAAAATTCAGATTGCACCAGTCTAAAGAGTGTGCACTTAATGTTTAAATGCACAAATAGACTTAATCTGGCCTGTGGAGCTGACTTTTTCTTTAACAGTATGTCAGTAAATTGGGAGCTAAATGGTTTCTAATTTCATTTTAATAGTTCTAATAAAATTTAGAGCCCCAATAAATTTAGAGTACCATAATTATAATAAACTATGATTATAAAGAAATTTTATTCTGCATGAAATACAGATTTGTGACCACTTAATAATGAGAATGTACACTTCTAGTGGAAATGTAGTAAACATTACTGTGCTGAATACCTTCTTTATTTTATGGAACAGAGTTGTGCTTTGTAAGCCTAACCTAATTTGAATTCTTTTCAGGTAGTTTGTCAAACAAAAAAAATCATAAAGGAGGAAAACCATTTAAGTTAGGCACCACTGGAATACAATTTGGACTATATGCAATTTTAATTACTTTCTCAAATGATTATCAATTTGACTGAACACAGAGTTCATCTATTACAACTTTCCCTCATGTAGATTCTATTCAAATATCTTTTCATATGTAATATTCTGAAGAGATATCAAGGCAAGTCAGAGATTTTTCCTTCACCAATGAAATTCTTTACAAATAAAGTACATATGTTTATATATTACTTACATTTAAATTATATATTTGTGTATTACTTATAGACATAGTGTTTTACCTAGATGTTTTTCTCTTCATTAAGCATTAAACACTCAGAACTTTTAAGCTCAAGCCTTTTTGTACTTCAGGAAAATATTCTTCGTTACATCTATATTTTCTGGAAAACTTGTTCGTGATTTCTTTAGGAAGAGTATTGGGTCCCTTTGGCTAAACTCTGTTATTTTAAGTTACTTTTCTCTCTTTATGCCCTTTTTTCCCCCCAGTAACTAAAAGAGTACATTTGTTTTCCATAATATTGATTTGGTTTTTCAGAGTGGACCTTAACAACTTTTAATGTAAATTTTAATTTTGTTTTTTAGTATCATTAGGTTTTTTAATCTCATAAGTTTCATTTGCTTCTCAGCACAATTTTATTCTAGTATATTTTAAAGTATATTTTCTCTATATTTTAAGTACTGTATTTATATTTTATGTTGCAGAGTCATGCTATACACAATATACTGTTAAGTGATTTTTTTGTGGGGGGTTAATTTATTTAACTACTAGAAGTGTCTGACAGCTTAGTGCTTAGACATATTTTTTGCCTAGTCACTCAGTCGTGTCAGACTGTTTGCGACCCCTTGGACTGTAGCCCATGAGGCCCCTCAGTCCATGGGATTCTCCAGGCAAGAATACTGGAGTGGAGCTTAGACATATATATATGTATTTATTTGTTTCTTGGACATCCTCAATAAACACTTTCACTGCTCTTAGAGTCTTACTCTCATTTGCAGATGGATGGTTAATAAATTTATACAAATGTGTATGATCATCTCAGATCATTTCGTGGCTGATTGTGAAATTGAATCATGGATAGGTCAAGCAGGGAAATGATATATTATTCACTAGTCTTCTTCTGAGCTGAATCAATTTTCTTTACATAATTTCCTTTGTGTTCCAGCATCCAGGTCAGATACAAACTATGGTTGTTTCTAGTCTTCTTAACAATGTTATCCTCATTCTTTCTAAAACATATGAAATATACTACATAACAATATGTATACCTATCAATAATATGGATGAATTGAATATAAAAACACTCCTAAATACCACTATCCTCTGTGATTTCATGTTTTGAACAATACCTTCCAAACCTTTTATGTAATCTTTCAGAATTTTACATAGTAAGAAAAAAAGTATGCATATGTAGTATTCTCCTAGAAGAAATCACAAATAAGGAAAAATGCAAGCTTGTGTTTTGACCAAGAAAGCCTTTCTAAGAAGCTGGGACCTAGAGAGTGTGTTCCTCCCTCATGATATAATTTTCTTTCTTTCTACCCAGAGGGGAGGGAGGCAGGTTAGTGGACCATGGAAAAATTAATTCAATATTGTCTAAACAGAGTTCAAAGTGTACAGAAGCTATGCCGTTTAGTATGCAAAGCAGAAAACCTGACACAAAACACTGCCTTGAATCCTTTTGTAAAAATAACTGAGACACACTAATGTTCTATGTTTACAATAAGAATGACATAAAAGTATCACCAATGAGAGAAAAATAAGTGTGAACCGATTAATATCATATCATTCAGTTCTGAGTCTTGTCTTAGAATAAAGTTGATTTGCCTTGTCTACTATGTGAGAAGTCCACTATGCAACAGATAGGGAGATTACAATATTTTATTGAGGATGAAAATACAAAGTAGCATGTATGATGGAATTTCTTCTCAAACCAATTAAATGGAAAGGTCACTTCCATATCGCCTAAATAAAAAAGAAACCTGCTCAAATAAAACCTTGAAACTTTATGATACTGACACAAAGGAAAGGGAATTGCTAATATTATTTAGGAAAGAAAGACTGAAAGTGGTCTAAAGGCATTATTCTAGAAATAGGAATGTGGGTGGAGAGGGGGAGGGCTAATTTTCTGTTTAATGTTTACATATAAAATATAAATTGAGTTCCTTCTCCCCTGCACATCCATTTTTATTATAATATAAATAAAAATAGTTACAATAAGTTGAATGATGTAATTTAAAGTTTGAGGATGAGGGAATATCCAAGTATAGTTCTAGAAGTCCAGCACTACTGTTAGTGCTTCCTAATTCTGTTTCATATGCATGTACAATGGAAAGGATTTAGGCGGTTTGGGGCAGTTTTGCTTTCTTGGAAAATGGCAGATAGCAGAAGTTGTTGTTTTTCAGTCACCAAGTCATGACCGATTCTTTGTGACCCCATGGAATGAAGCATGACAGGCTTCCCTGTCCATCATCTCCCAGAGTTTGCTTAAACTCATGTCCATCGAGTCAGTGATGCCATCCAACCATCTGCTCTCTTCTCCTCTTGCCCTCAATATCTCCCAGCATTAGGGTCTTTTCCAGTGAGTCAGTTTTTCACATCAGGTGGCCAAAATATTGGAGCTTCAGTATCAGTCCTTCCAGTGAATATTCAGGGTTGGTTTCCATTAGGATTGACTGGTTTGATCTCCTTTCTGTCCAGGGGATTCTCAAGAGTCTTCTTCAGCACCACAGTTTGAAAGCATCAATTCATCGGGGCTCAACCTTCTTCATGGTCCAACTCTCACATCTATACATGACTATTGGAGAAATCATAGCTTTAACTAGATGGACGTTTGTCAGCAAAGTGATGTCTCTGCTTTTTAATATGCTGTCTAGGTGTGTAATAGCTTTTCTTCCAAGGAGAAAATGTCTTTTAATTTCATGGCTGTTGTCACTGTCAGCAGTGATTTTAGAGCCAAGGAATATAAAATCTGTCATTGTTTCCACTTTTTCCCCATCTATTTACCACGAAGTGATGGGACTGGATGCTATGATCTTAGTTTTTTGAATGTTGAATTTTAAGCCAGTTTTTTCACGGTCCTCTTTCAACTTCATCAAGAGACTCTTTAGTTCCTCTTTACTTTCTGCCTTGAGGGTGATGTCATCTGCATATCTGAGATTATTGATATTTCTTCTGGCAATCTTGATTCCAGCTTCTGTTTCATCCAGTTCAGCATTTTGCATGATGTAGAGCCCACCAGGGTTCCCCTGGTGGCCCAGACGGTAAAGAATCTGCCTGCAATGTGCGAGACCTAGGTTCAATCCTAGGTTGGGAAGATGCCTGGAGGAGGGCATGGTAACCCACTCCAGTATTCTTGCCTGGAGAATCCCCATGGACAGAGGAGCCTGGTGGGCTACAGTCCATAGAGTCGCAATGAGTCAGACCAGCACTCTACATATAAGTTAAATAAGCAGGGTGACAATATATAGCCTTGTCATACTCCTTTCCCAATTTGGAACCAGTCCTTTGTTCCATGTCTGGTTCTGTTACTTCTTGACCTGCATACAGGTTTCTCAGGAGACAGGGAAGTTGGTCTGGTATTCCCATCTCTTGAGGAATTTTCCAGTTTGTTGTGATCCATACAGTCATAGGCTTTAGAATAGTCAATGAAGCAGAAGTAGATTTCTTTTTGGAATTCCCTTGTTTTTTCTATCATCCAGTGGATAAATATTACATTCAACAGATAACTTCTCCTGCCAGATTTTCTAACAAAAGTGATCTATGAACTGACGCCACATTCTCTCCAAATAACTGCTGCCGATTCATTGTTTTCTGAGTCATAGCAACCAAAACGAAGGTGAGGGTTTTAATAAGCTCATTTTGTAACCTTGTAACATTAAATAATACATACTTGCTATAATAAAATACCAGTTGAAATTGAGTGTTTCAGGTGCAAACAGGAATTTGTATTAAGAATGATAATTTGGGTGAGAAGCTAAAAACTAGAACTGAAAATCTCTGAACGTGTGTTCTCAGGAAAGAAAATGTTAAAAACATGAAGACTGCTAATGGCAATTTTAGTGGAATCTGTCACAACCTGCACCAACCCATTCATTTGTTACCACCCTGAAAGATTCAGTGCTGAGAAATTCTTCCATTGTGGCGGTTGCTACATTTATAAACGTAATGTGCAACAAGCCTTTTTATCTGGATTATTTGATAATTTTCCCTGTGACATGTTGGAGAGCATCAGTGATATAAGGGATTCTGCAATTACTAGATTAGCTGGCATTATTCTCAAAAACTTTTGATGTTCTTTTAGAGAAAGAATGTATGTATGCATCAACTGCTTGTTAGTTTATTTTTACTTAAAAATATCCTAAAGGTCCAGATTTTCTTCCCAGACAAGCAGATGAAGATGATGCAAGGCTTGATGAAAGGCTTAGTGTGGGCTGTAGTTCTAGACACTGAGACTGGACCTGGGAGGGAAGTAGGAACACGGCTTTGGGGGAAAAAAATAGTATTGGGGCAAAAACTGTCCTGTAGAAATTCTGGCAAAGACCTACCTGGAAAAGCATGCCATTAAACCTTAAAAGAAGGCCAGGCAAAAATGGAAGAATCAGGTTTGTCAGCAAGACTTGAGCAGGTAGGGTCAGGAGGGAAATAGAGGAGAGTGCCTGAGGCAGGGAGAAAAGAAAAAAAAAATGACTTGTTTTGATGCTCTGTTACCCAGACTCTAAGGCCTAAGCACCTAATATAGGCCAAACCTTATTTCTGTCCCAGGTTAATGAGTTAAGCTTGTCGTCGTGTCTGTGGTTTAGACAGCAGAAGGGACCAAAAGTTACAGTGGGTTTTCATTAATGTGCCTGGAGTTAAAAAGGTAGTGAATTGACAGTTTTCACACCCTGAATTTGAGTTTGAATTTATCAAACTTACAGTTTAGTTATAGATGGTGACTTCATAATAGAAAGCAAATCAGAAAGCCTATTATAGCATTAGGTGTGGTTTCCTTTTCCAACAACTTTGCCTAAAATGCAGGAACATTTTAATTATATTTCTGGTCATTGCTCTTGTTAGAATTGTGCTAAATTTTCTAATTTCTAAATGGGGCCACAAAACATTTGAATAATTTTTGTCTGTTTTCCTTATATATTTTAGGAGGAAGTTTCAGTTTGATTCTCTTGATATCTGATTAGATTTTCTAGCATCAGTTTTCCATTCAGTCCATTCAAATCAATTTGTTGAGGACAGTTGAAAGTCAGACTTTCCTCATTCCAGTCCTAGACCACCTTTCCAGCTTCAGTTTTTAAAAATGAGGCAAAACAGTTTCATCTTATACAACATATAACATCAGTTTCAGTTGTACAACATGATTAAATATTTGTACACATTGTAAAATGACCACCACAGTAAGCCTATTATAACATCATCATACAGTTGCACAATTTTTTCTTATGTAACTTTTAAGATCTCTTATCAAATTTCAAATATATCAATGTAATATGGTATTAACTATAATCACCATACTGTACGTTACATCCCCATGATTTATTTTGTAACTGAAAGTTTGCACTTGTCAACACTCTTCACCCATTTTACCCATTCCCTCCCTCTGGAAACCACCAGTTTGTTCTCTGTGAGCTTAGGTTTCCTGTTTTGTTTTAGATTCCATGTATAAGTGAGATCATATGTATCTGTCTTTCTCTATCTGACTTATTTCACTTAGCACAAGGTCCTCAAAGTCCATCCATATTGTTGCAAATGGCAAGATTTCCTTCTTTTTATGGCTGAATAATATTTTAGTGTATGTGTGTATGATATTTTCTTTATCCATTCATGCATCAACAGACACTTAAGTTGTTTCTGTATCTTGTCTCCATATCCTGATGGGAATACAGTTTAACACTTTTTTTTTTCCTATACCTTGTATATTTCAAGAAAGGTCAAGCATGTACCATGTTCTAATTTTTCTATCATAACAGTTTGGTATTATCAATTTCACATTATGAAAAAGGCATAATAAATAGGTTATATTTGACATTTTTACAGGACTTTGAAAAATTAAAAATTAGACCCCAAATGGGTAAGTTATTCCGGCTCACTTTCCTTAGTCCTAAAATAATGGGCAGGAAGGGTGTTCTGAAACTGTTACCGTTCAGGGTGGAGAAGCTCTATCCTATATAAAGTACAGTGGAATACAGGTGTGAATAGTAAAAAATGCTACTGTGAGAACCTTGACTTTGTCAGAGAATAATGATCCTCTATACAAATTATGCAGGTATATCTTTGATACACCATATTGCAATCTTTTTCACATTGCAATTGGAAGATCTCTAGGGATACATTCTCAGGTCTGTAATGCTTTCTTGGTTCAATGTTTGTGGTTTTATTTTGGTAAGTTTAAAAATAAGGACATATTTGGGGTTCATCTCAGCAACTTGCATCTTAAGCACTGCCTGGTGATCTCATTTATATTGGGTTGCCCAGAAAGTTCATTTGAATTTTTCCTTAACGGGTGTTCCTATAACACGTTAGGGAAAAGCCTGAACGAACTTTTTGGCCAACCCAGTACTTCTGTAATTCTCTTTAGCATGAACTGGAGGTATTTCAATAGGATATGAAATTAAGGAAGTATTCTTAATATGGACACGTAGTAGGTGATGAGAAAATGACACTATAGCATGCTCTGCTAGGTTTTATAGTGGCGAAGAGTGAGGAAAGTGGTGAGAAAATGATTCATTACAAGATTTATGTTAACATGCTGCTACTCTTGAGATAATAGAGTCTCACCCTAAGCAGTAACTATTTCACCTTCATCTGCATAATTAGATGTTATTGAGCTAAACTTGGTTTTGTGGTTTGTGCTTATTTTGTATTTTTTGCTATTTTTCCGTTTTATGAAAATGGAAGGCAAAAGGGGGTCATCTCAAAGTTATGTTCATATTTAAGTCTTGTGTGAAAAGGTTTTCCTTTTAAATAATTTTATATTTTAAAATAATATTTTAGAAACAGTTGTGTAGTTGAAAGATCATGAACCTTGGAAGTAAAGAGATTCTCAAGTTCTGATTTTGTGGCACCCTAATTGAGATAAGTTAACTTCTCTCTCTGTGCCTGCTTTTATCATCTGAGAATGATCACAGGAGCTTTGTTATTAAAATAGGTAACAGATGAACCCATGTGCAGTCAATATATGCTTGTTTTCCTCCTTCCTTCTTTCTCTTTATTCTGAATCTACATTTCACCTTCTAACCTTTTCAGTAGCAACCCACCAGGGAAGAGCATGGCCCATCGATTGGCAGCTCAGTGCATTTTTGGTCCATTTAGCCCTAGTGGAAATCACTTGAGAGAGGGAGTGGAAGATATGGCTAATGCACTGGAATTATTTATAAAAGTAAATTACTCATGCTGTTTCTAGTCCCCAAAAGCACAGGTAATCAGGATGTACTTAACACCTGTCTCCTTAGGCTGAGCTGGAAGCAATCTAAGGATAAAAGTCTCTTTTAGACTTTTTTCTTCAAATTAACATCTGCCTTGAATTTTTAATACTAAGTAATTAGCAATAAAGCAAACTTCTATACCTGTTACTAACAGATTTGAAATTATCTTTTTGATTAAATTTGGTGTGAAATAAAAACCTTTCAATTTTGGAATACAATGGTTTAAACAACTTATATACTTTTCACACCTACAGAAACAGAATAGCAAGTAATAGATAATAAAAGGGCTGACACTATCAATTCTTTTAATTCTTTAGGGGAAAAAAATCTCTTCCATGAAATCTTCGCTTATAAAATTTTACTGTGAGACTTCATTGTTACATGACAAAATCCTGCATGGTTACATGTAACATGACAAAAAGACTGCATGGTTACATGACAAAATCCTAACAGTAACAGAATGAATATGAGTTAATCTATCATCTCATTCTAGTTAGTTTGATAATCCATACAGTGTGGTAATGATTTAATACCATGGTCTGGTCCATCTTTAACTTTTATGATTCCTTATACTCATTTATTTAGCAAATAATCTTTGCGATCAATGCATTAATAGGTTATGAGCTCTAAAGAGATGCACTCAGCAATTCATAATCTACTAGAACTAAGACTTGTGTTCAATTACTACACTTTGGGATTTTTCTTTTTTTTTTTTTTTGGATGCCCATTTGAGGGGAATGGGAATAGAGAAGGACCCAGAGGTGGTGACTTTTGAGCTGAATCTTGAGGAATGGGTACTGTTGGTAGGACGGTGTAGTGACTATTCCACATAGACGAGCATGAGCAAAACATGAAGAGGGTTGTGTTCAGGAGTGGCAACTGTTGCAGATTGGGTGGAGTAGAGATCCTTCATAAAGGCAGTTAGCTTAAGATAGGCTGTAACTTCTCTAAGTGGGTGATTAGAAAGCTTAGAATGCCAAAATGTTTACCTAGGGTAGCAATGTGCACTAGGACCAATATGTAGAATGGAACAAGAGTGAACCTTGACGTTTAAAAGAACTTTAGATGCTTAATGACCATCAACAAACAGAGCTCATCCTATAACCTGCTTAAGAAAAGTTGCAAAGAATTGTATGTTTCCTAATCCCACTGAAGAAAACACTGATCCTTCATTGATTAACAAGAAAACAGACAGCTTCTGCCTACCATTCTGTCAAAGATTTAGTGATTAGTAACCATATTTCACTAGATCCTTAGACCTAATTGGCAATCTGTTCTCTACAATGGATTTAAATATATCACTCCTTGCTCTGACCCATGCATGACAAGTATAAGAATCTTGCCAATGCAAAATAATATGAATGTTTTCTCAGCTCCAGGTACAAAGCAGTAAGTATACCCAACTCAGTTTGTTATATCATAACAGCTAGGAGTATGGCTCTTCAGCCACACAGTGTGAGTCTAAATTCTGCCTCCACCCCTTTCTAGTTGTATGACTTTGAACAAGTTATTAAAATTTCCTGTCTAGAGTTGAGAATAAATACGGAGTTGGGAACGGGAGGAATATTAGATAATGTGGATATTCTTTCTTGATACAAACAACAAAAAGTGACAGCTTCGTAAGCCAGTTGCAATGTGGAATCTGAAACCAAAAGTTCTACCTTGTGATATTAAAATCACCCGTCTTTCCTGTAATTAGAATGGCTATTTTACCCATCCATGATTTTTTTAACGTGACACATTGGTCACTGAAAAATACCATTCATTGAATTACACAGATCTTCAAAATGCTAATACATTTCATACAACAATATTTTTTAAAAACCCATGTTAATTTGCCATCAGTGTTATTAAAAAAGTCTTTAGTAATTGAACTGATCTCAGGCTCACAATGAGGAATACAAGGTTGCCAATATTCTAAGCTACAATTATTTGCAACATGTATGTTAGGTTCTCCTGACAGGCTCACTGTTCATTTTGAGAAATGTCTAACAAATACCATAGACTTAATAGTTTGTCTTAAGTTATCTTTTCAAGTAAAAATGGAATTCCATGAAAAAAGGTTCTTCACCCAACTGAAATAATTGAATTTCTGAAAAATAACCATCATGTTTTGATATGCAACATAAGTGCTTTATACATAATTCGCATTTAATCACTGAGATTATTAGACGTATTCAGGAAGTTGATATATAAAATAACTCTTACAGCTTCATTAAATACACTCAAAATGCCATTTTAAAAAATTCAAATGCAGGTAGTGAATGCAGCTGGTACTACTCATACCCCGTCGCCTTGACTTAAAGCGACAGCAGTTTCACTACCATTTTGCACCATTCATGCAAATATGGAACATGTGAACAAGTTCTTTCTTCATTTTGCATGTGACTCTGTTAACTCTGTACATTGCAAGGGCTTCCCTGGTAGCTCAGCTGGTAAAGAATCTGCCTGCAATGCAGGAAACACGGGTTTGATCCTTCGGTTGAAAAGATTCCTTGGAGGAAGGCATGGCAATCCACTTGAGTATTCTTGCCTAGAGAATCCCCATGGACAGAGGAGCCTAGCGGGCTACAGTCCATGGGGTTGCAGAGTCAAACACCACTGAGCGACTTAACACAGTACATTGCAAATTATTTCTCTGAATCTGTGGTTTTTGTTTTCCTGTCTTTTGAAGAGATTTTCAATTTAATGTTTCTTTTTTTTTTTTACGGCTTGTTGTTTGTCCTAGGAAATCTTTGCCTAATCTGTGACCACTAAAATTGTCTTCTAGAAGTGTTGTGACTATTACTTTTAGGTCTATGACTCATTTTTAGTTATTTTTCATGTATGTTGTAAAGGGTCAGTGCTTGTTTTCCATATACGTCAGCTCCATCTGTTGAAAAAATCTGAAAATTACTTATTTTTTATAGATGTTAGATTGTTTGCTAATATTTTCAGGATTTTTGTTCATGAGGACCGCTGTCCTGTAATTTTCTTGTTTTGTAATGTCTTGGTCTAGTTCTAATATCAGAACAAGGCTGACCGCATGAAATAAGTTGAAAATATTTCTTCCCCCTCCATTTTCTGAAAAATTTTGTGTAATGATGACTGGTGTTATTTATTCCTTGAATGGAAACATTTATAAGAGAAACTATGGGATTGGAGTTTTCTTTGTGGGAAGATAATAACTTCAACTGTATTCATAGTATTTAAGGCTATTCAGATTTTGTCTCTTCTTGTGTCAGTTCCAGTGATTTTTATTTTCCTAATTTTCCCATTGTGTCCTATGTTGTCAAGTTTACTGACATAAAAATGGTCATAATTTGTATCCATAATTAAAATTCATAGTGGCAACTCTTCTTTCATTCCTGGTATTAGTGATTGGCAGTTTCTCTGGTTTATTTGATTGGTCTAATTAGAGATCTACTGATTCTATTGCTCTTTTGAGAATCAAATGTTGATTTCATCGATTTTCTCTTATTTTTCTTATAAATTGTTGATTTTTATCCTCTATTATTTCCATCTTTCCACTTAATTTGGGTTTGCTTTATTCTTATTTATCTAGAATAAAGATTAAGGTAGGTGATAAAGAATATCTACCAAAAGCCTGTAACTAAGATTATATTCAGTGGTGAAACACTGAAAAGCTTTCTTCCTAATTCTGAGAAAAAGGCAAATATGCCAGCTTGCATCACTCTTACATACAACATGGAGCTGAAAGTTCAAGCCAGTGTAATAAGGCAGGAGAATAAAAAAGATAACAATTAAAAAAGAAGCAACTTCCTTAATTTGCAAATGACGTGACTGCGGGAGTGGGGGCCTGTTAAATCACTCCACCATGTACTGTAGAAGAGGGGTTCTCATCTCTGCTTTGGAATTTGCTGTTAACATACCTGAAACGCCAATAACAAAAATGCAAGGAATCCTTTCTTCGAGTGTTGGCGGTTTTTCCCTAAGTTTCACATGGTATACATTAGTCATCCAGACATCTCGTAAATTTACTATGTATAACAAATGCAGATGTTCACGCTATCAGAGAGGTAGTGTATAAATAGGTTCTGGAGGCTAACAGTAAGATCTGTATTTTGCCGGTCACTAACTGTATTAACACCGTGGGCAAGTTTCTTAACCTCGCGGCTCAATTGAGTTTCCTCAGTTATATAGTGCTAATGATAATAGTATTTACCTCCCTGGGCTATTATGAGAATTAAGTGTGAAAACATGAATGAATACAGTGTCTGATGTATAGAAAAAGCTCAAATACTAGTTACTCATATTATTGTGAAACAAATGTTCCCATTCCCCTTAATGTGTTCCCTCTAATTAAAGATTAATGACAACATTACTCACAAAAGTTTAATACATTAGAGAATTTCCATCAAAAAGCAAGATTATATACATAGACAAAAATTGGAAAAGCAAACAAATAGAAAATTTGTTGGCAGAGGAAAGAAAATTAGCACATATGGTAAAATAGTCAATCCTACAAATTACTTACAAAATTATAATATAGAAATTAAATACCATTTTATAACTAGTAAATTAGAAGCATTATAATTAACAGCCACTGCTGACCAGGTTGGAGTCAACAGGTATACTATATTGACAACAGTGTGAATTAATTCTTTTTGGCAAACAATTTGCAATACATTTGGAAAGAAATCTCATGAAACTGACGGGCTACAGTTCATGGGGTCACAACAGTTGGACACGACTTAGTGACTAAACCACCACCACCATCCTTACGTCTACTGTATACAATACCGGGCTTTCCCGTAACTCAGCGTCTATAGCTTTGTCTCCTCCTCCAACAGAGGACAGAACAAATTCCATATTCAATCTTTCCAATGTGCCCCACAGTATCAGTTACCTGGGTGTTACCTGACATCCTCAGCTATGTATGAGGATGAAGGATGAGAAATATTAAACCCAAGGCCAGGAAGTATGAGCCTATACCAGGAAAAGGATACCAAAAAGGAACAAAAACTCAGTGGTAAGAAGAAATGCGGGGCCAAAATAACATGCCTGAGGTCAGGTTAAACCACTTCAGAACTTTCAAGATGTGGAGTTTGGAAGACATGGTTCTAGGGCTATACTGAGAGGTACTAAGAATCTTATCAGTGGTATTCTTATGCTGTTTGTTAGCGCCATCCTTTGACATCTTAAAAGGAAATTCATCATTTTGAATTGGAAAACAGAGGACACTAAGAAATAGTCATCAACTTTTGAGTCCTTTTGGTAGAACAGATGAATCTATTTATTTATATGTGTATCTGACTAAAAGAAAAAGATTAACTTGGTTTAGTCTGCTGGCTCCTATATTCTCACTCACCAATAGACGGTTATTGATTGGATTATGAAAAGGCTAACAAAATCTCTGACCATATTAGGAGACTTCAGATAAACCTGCATCAGAGAGCAGCATGCAGAGGATACCTTTCTCCCAAGCTCTTATTACAATACTCATAAAGATTAAAAAAAAAAAGACTGCACAGACATATTACTAAGCATAATATGATATTCAAACATCATTAAAACAACAGGAATCTGTTTAAGATCTGCTTTCTATTTGAGTCTAAATCAGAGACCTGGCACTGTCCTCAAGGAACTAAATACAAACAGCTCAGTGCATGCCTCGCAGCTTTCTCCGTGTTCCCTCTGTTGGTCCAGCCACGTGCTATATGATTCTTCCTCACCTGAATGACATTATTAGCAACAGAAAATACTAATATTACCTTAGGAATTAGCTAATTATTAAAAGCTGATTATCAGCTATATTTATTCTATAATTTAATTTCATCTGCTTCTTGGTAATTTTGCTCTTACATACAAAATTTACCACCAACTATGTTATCTCAGGCTCCCTAATATAGAAAAGACTTGTGTAAGAAAAAACATTTGGTGACATACATAAAATCACAATTACAGTAATTGGACCATAGTTAACACTGATTCAGAAAAGAGGAATTTAGGCTGTTATAAGTGATTATATAAGGAAGAGAAAATGGGCTAGGTAACAATATTAAATTTTTATATAAACAACATGAATCCCAAGTTCTTATAAAGTGTATATTTAAAAAACAGGTCAAGGTGAAGGAGTGAATCTTTACTTTTAACTTCCATATGTGATCATTTGTGTCTTTTTGCCTTGGATTCGTTTTCCTTTGGAACTTTTCCGTTTTGACACTGAGTAAATCTGGCTACTGTAGAAACACCATCCACAAACTTGGTTTTGAAAAGGACGTTTGCGTTGTTGAACATACCTTCTTTTAGGGATACCACAATGAACTTAAGGGAAAAAGGAAAACATAAAAAATTGTAGCATCCTTGAAGTTCGCTCTTTTTATACTGCAGTTAAGAATCATTTGGAAAAAATTTGACTTTGTTATCTCTTTAAATGCTGGGCTCCAAGCAAATGCACATAATAAATAGTTATCATTAGGTACCTAAATGAATTCTTTCCATATGCAGTTTTAGGAGTCTCTTAATTTTACTGTGAGTGCTTCATTACCCAAGTTACTACTTCCTGCTGGCTGACTGCTTGTTGCTATCTTCTCCAGTTAGTATCAACTGTCTTATTGCTAGCTCTAAATGCCACTGTTATCTGCTAAAAAATGCCATAATAAATACACAATCTATGATAACTATAAGCGAAGCCCCCCAGAACTGTTCAATGCTTTATCTATATAATCGTATTTGGTAGCTGTAGTTACTGCAGCAACAGTTCAATAAAAAACTGTTTTTAGCTTCAAGGGTTTTTCTCTGCTTTTTAGGAGGAATGAAGAGTATCCATCAAGCAACACATGACTTTCTGATAGATTTTCCAGGTACATCTTTGGAAATAGTCTTGTTTTGATTGTGCATCTTCTGGCAGCTAGCTAGAGAAAATAAGTAACCTAAATAATTCCAAGTGACAAAAAAAATAGATTCCTCTTCATGCTATAACCTGCAATTATAATTCCAGGCTCTTTCTTTAATAAGAGATGAAAGCCTCTTTCCTTCTGGAACCATTTGAATAGAATTATATATTTAAAGAGATATACAACACCTTGGTATTCCTCAATCCTAAATTCCTTATATATATTGACAACTACTAAAGAATAGTTTTAGACAAACAAATCTGAGAACTATTCTGAGCCTCTTTTTGGTTCTTACCTGAGAATGTGTGAAATGAGTACGTAGCATATGTCCAATATTCTGAGTATGAGAAAGATCCAGGGCTGCATCGACCTCATCCAGGATGTAGATTGGGGCAGGTTTGAAAAGGAGCATGGACAGGATTAATGACAGAGCCACTAAAGACCTAAGAAAAGAAGGCCGAAGGAAATACCATCAAAACTTGATTTTACCACTTTTTACCAAAGCGCTGAAGCAAATCTGGTATCCTATTATTATGAATAGTGCTGATTTAGCTGGAAGGTAGTTATAGAAAAAAGAATCTTAAAAGTTTCAAACTTGAAAACTTTTGTTGTATTAAAGTGTTTCTTTTAGTTTAGCTTTCCATTCTTCCCTCTCTTCAAGGAGTGTTATTTTGAATAGAACAGTTATATATTCTTCTTTCTTGTCAGATAATTAGAATGTTAAATTTAGCATCTAATCTTAAGAGACATCATATTACTGTTAATAGTTTTTCCTTTCCTTCCCCAAAACTCTTTTTCAGTTCTTTTCTATCCCTTTTAATTGTAACAGATTTTGTTCTAATCTGGTATGAAGAAATACAATACTTCTCATAATATTTTTTCTTAAGCATTTCATTAAAAATCTTTATTTACTGTAATGTAAAACATTTATAATTATTTAAAAATAGAATTAAAATTACAGTAACAGCTGTAATACACTTAACTCTATAACTTCAAATATCTTCTAGCATGCAGCACTACAGTAAACAGTCTAAGGCTTACTATATTCCAATAGGGTATTTATTAAGAAACATGTAAGTGGGGGAAGAATGTGTGTAGAAGAAGAGGGGGTCTAGGAAGGTGAAAACCAAATTTTCTAGCAAAGGAAAGGAATGAAACAGTACAATAAAAAGCAAGCAAGCTGACCTCTACCCTACAGGGTAGCTGAGGTCATTAAAGCGACCTAAAACTGCTTTTCAATGGCTTTCTCTGTGCCGAATATTTAAGGCATCAAGCTTTCAACTTAATCATTCAGGAGGAAAAAAAAAAGGCTCACCAAGGGTTAAACTACTATGCTAGACTGTGGTATATGTGAAAATAAGTTTATATTGTCTTAATTATGGAAATAATTTTTAGGTTCCAGTAAGAAAATAAGCAAATATTCTCTATTTTCCTCAAAAATTTTTTCTAGGACTTTGGCAGAAACAATTAAAAGATGTTGGGATCTATACTGCGGAATTCAATTTTGATTGACCAGGCAGCAGAAGCTGTTTTTTTTGACTCTTAGAACATTTAGGAATTTTATCAATAATGAAAAATAAAGAGTGGACTGCTATTCTATTCATAAAAATGACAAAAGATCTCATAAGAGAAATGAACAGATCTTAGTATTTTCTACATCCAAAGGAGAAGAGTTCCATCACAGCCAAGAGCATATGAGAGCAATCAAGGAGTATGGACTGTACATCCTGCAGGGGGAAAATATAAAATTAATACACATCTTCAATTATATGAATATTCACAATTTTCTCTCAGGGGGTTTTAATCATTTGGCTCTCTGCAAGTAAGGAGTTAGGCCAAATGATCTTCTAAAGTTTCTCTCAGTATGCTGTCTGAATCACTGTGTAAGGTTGGAGAAACTTTCCTGAAGTCCAGAACATATTATTTCCAGTACTCTTCATTGTTATGTAGACCCAAGTTTCCATTTGGCACCATTTTCCTTTTACCAGAGAACTTGTACAGTTCTGCTGGAATTAAATGCTTCCACCTTTTGTTTTTCTGAAAAGATATATTGCCTTCAACATGAAGAATATTTCTACATACAGAAGTCTAGGTTATCACATTTTTCTTTTAGCACTTTATAGATGTTGTTCCAGATTTCTGGCTTGCATAGTTTTTGACAAGAAGTCTAATCATTCTTATCTTTGTTCCTTGGCATTTAATGAGCCTTTTACCTCTGGTTGCTTTTAGGATTTTTTTTCTCCTGATCCTTGGTTTTCAGCAACTATGTATGACATGCTTTGCTGTGTTATTGTATGTGTAGGAAGCGAGTGTATACATTTATCCTACGTGTGAAAGTGAAATGTGAAGTGTTAGTTGCTCAGTGGTATCTGACTCTTTGCCACCCTCATGGACTGTGACATGCCAGGCTCCTGTCCATGGAATTCTCCAGGCAAGAATACTGGAGTGGGCAGCCATTCCTTTTCCAAGGGATTTTCCTGACCCAGTGATCAACCCAGCTCTTCTGCATTACAGGCAGATTCTTTAGCATCTGGCCACCCCTTATCCTACCTGGGCTTCCCTGGTGGCTCAAATGGTAAAGTGTCTGCCCGCAATGCGGCAGACCCGGGTTCAATCCCTGGGTCAGGAAGATCCCCTGGAGAAGGAAATGGGAGGCTGGTGGGCTACACAGTTCATGGGGTCACAAAGAGTCGGACACGACTGACCGACTTCACTTTATCTTACCTGGGGTTCACAGAAATCAAGTATGTGGATTAACAGAACTCATCAAATCTGGAAAATCTGGGGCTGTTATTTCTTCAAGTATCTTGTTTTACCTGTTCCTCTCTTTGAAATTCCAATAACATATATGTTAGAGCACTCAATGTTGCCCCACGGGTCACTGAAGCTCTTTCTCAGTGTAACTTTAATAGTTTATTGCTATGTTTTCAAATTCACTCGTGTTCCTTTTAATGTTGAATTTGTTATCAATCTCAGGCAGAGAACTTTTCCTTTCAGGTTTTTTTTTTTTAAATCTCTAGAAGTTTCAGTGGAATCTTCTTTAATAGTTTCCATTTCTCTCAGCTTGTAATCTTTGGAGATAGTTAATGTAACTCTCTTTAACTTCCTGTCTGCTAGTTTCATCACCTGTCACTTCTGGGTCTGTTTCTCCTCTAAGTTATAAATCACATTTTCTTGAGTTCTGCCTACTAGTGTTTATTAGATGCTGAACACTGTGATTATATTGTTTACAGTCTCAACTTTGTGGTCGGTCTTTTAATAGCGTTAGGCCTGCAATTAACCTTTGCTAAGGTGTGTCTAGAACAGCCTTCACTTTAGGGATGGTGCAAATATAATGCCACGATGTATTTCCCTGGGCCTTCCCCAAATTCTAATATTCCTTCATTTAGTAAGACTACTAGGCTTTGTGTGGGTTTCCCTCCCTGCATCTGCAGTCAAGAAATTACTCCTAGGGAGAAACCTAGAGTAAACACTGGACTCAGCATTTTCTTTCTTTTCTCTCAGGACCTTACTCCTGGTTCATTCATTTTCTAGTATCTGAAAATAATTGTTTCTCCTGTATTTGGTCTAGTTTCCTAGATGCTAATCCTTATTTCTACTTTGTTGCCTATCATTTTAATCAAGTGTTCTACTCAGAATTTATAGTCTCACAGATTAGACTCCTTAAATTCCACATGCAAATATAGAAAAGCAAATCTGAAATAAAATTGGGAGGTGACGAGTTGATGGATTATAATAAAATAAGAGGAATTATTTCAAAGGGATTACTCACTTACCTCTGACCACCACTAAGTTCAGTTAGGTTTTCTTTCCAAGTATTTCCTAAGGCAACCTTAAACTCCAGACCATCCAGCACAGTCTGCCCTTCTGGTGGTGCAAGCATAGCATTAGCACCAGGCAAAAGAGTAGAAAAAATAGACCCAAAGTCCTTGTTCACCTGGATGAAAAAATGATTTATATTATAGAAAGTTTTCCAAGAAAAATCAAATGACATGTATACTTGCAAACCAGCAAGTGAATTTTGTTATCTGTTACTCTTGTTTTGAAGTTGGCAAATTATGGTCCATATGACAAATCTGGTCATGCCCATTCACTCATGATTGTCTATAGCTGCTAGCAACACAACATAGCAACATTACAGTCCAGTGGTTGTAACAAGAGTATATGGCTGTGATATATTTGTGTGTCTCTTTACAGAAATCATTTACTGAGCTTTGCTCAAACTTTGAGGGGAAACTACAGGCTATACCTCTAACACTAAGACGAAGTTTTGATACAACAGGCGGCCATGGTTGCAGGAATCCTCAGAGACACACAATTGGATAATATAGGAGATTGAACTTTCAGCTGGAGGAGAAAAACAAAAACTTTTTTTGGTATAATTTGTTTTCTGTTGGCTGATATGGTAAGACAGGCCTGTCATTATCAGCTAACTTTAAAAACCTTAAGATCAGTGAAGTCTAGGAGAAAAAGAGGCATAAAATCAAATGTTCTTTTCTATACTTCTCACAGATTGTCAAGGGGCAGGAACAGAACTGAGCCCCAAAAGAAAAAGGCTGAAGAAGCTACTTGACCTATCCCCGTTAAGTTGCAGCAGGAGATTACACAGAGATTTAGGACCAATATTCTAGGCTGTAACTGAGTAATTTCTGTGCATACACACTTGATCACTGACTTGAGAATTCAGCCATCTGTCTTCAGACATGACTAATAATCTCAGAGGTTCACCAGACAAAACTGAGTGTATACATGCATGCACACTGCCACTCCCCCCCCCCCCCCCCGGCCCACAAAGATGTATGACAGGCAAATTCTCCACATTCGAGTATAAAATTCAAGTGCAAATACATATTTTATGAATATCTGTAGTAATAAGGAAATCTCCTAGACTTAAACAGTCTCCTAAATATAAATTTGCTAAGGAACATATATTTTAAGAACAACTGCACAAATGCTAATAGCCTACACAGAGAAAGTAGAGTCTAGTTTTATCTGGGATAGACTTCCGGAGCTACACAAAGTTCATTACAATGGGGAGAGGTCCACTCTTTTTATGGGGGAAAGATGGAAGATAACGTATAGTTTATAAACACTTGAATATTTTTGTCCAGACAGGAGAAAGGCAGCTCAAAATTAAGACAGTGAAATGCTAATAAATCCAAAAGATGACCATGGGATCCCATGTGGATTATTCAAAAGGGAAAAGACAATCTTATCAGTTAATAGGTAGAGAAGAATACAGCCCTATCACAGACAGGAAATAAGCTGAATATTGAAAATCCAATGAGGTTAAGAAGGAAACAAAAATACAACCAGTTTCCAAAATACTCTGGTGTTGTGAAGGAAGTACACTTGAAGCCATAAGGAAAGATGGAATGCTGATAATAAATACCTACCTCATTAGGTTACTGTTGAGAATTAAATGGGAAAATTAATAGGAGAATACTGTCTGACGTATATAATAAGCACTCAGTAAATTTACTTGGTTTGGGAGAACTTTAGAGACTGGAGAAAAATCAGTTTAAAATATAAATTTGTACTTGAATTAAATCCAGCAACCATGGGGAAACCAAGAGACAGAATCTCAGGTCTAGTGTTAAATCCAAATGTTGTACAAGGATACTGGGGCCAACTTTTTGCAAGCATTTTTTAAATGACAGAAATACTACAGGGAGATGGAACACTGAAAAGAAGTTGTAGAGCAGGAAAAATAATGCAAATGAAAAAGACAACTATTCTGCCATTATAAAAAATAAAGTTCCTGCAAAATTAAAAAAAGAAAAAGTGATAAGGTGCCCAATTAAATCTGAGAGGCCCAGGCTTGCTAAAATGCCAAACAGCACAGCATCTATGAAAGCTTCTGACTAGCAGTCTTTTGTTATGGTAGGAAAACTTTACAGAAGCTAAGGATTATGCTAAAGGAGACAAATCTATGCAGCCAGAGAAGTAGAAATAACAGTAAGGAACCTTGAAATCTGCTGAAGTTGTCATAAAACAAAACCAAAATGGTTAATTGGGATTCTGTTGAATATGAATCCTGGAAATACTGACTTCCCAATTAACCAGTTCTAATTCCTAAAGAGCAACAAAAGGTAATTTTAACTTAAGTTCTAATTTAGGAAAAGAGAATTCCAGTTTTCCTACATTTTAACTATTACGATCTTAGGCTAATTTCAACTTTCTAAGCTTTAGTTTCTTCATTTATAAAATAGAGATAATTATCAAAATTATTAAGATAATTCATGTAAATAAGAGCAAATGGTCTGTTAATAAATTATACTTACATAAAAATAACGTATTTTATAATTATTAATCTAACATTATAAAAATGATTTGCTAAAAAACCTAAGAATGTATAATACTTATGAATTCTGAAACACAATAATTTGTAAGTGGAATACAATCTTGCTATAGAAATATTCTTAGCACTATTTGACCTCTGCAAGTCACAGCAAGAGAAACTGAAGAGGTTACAACTGAAGGGGTCCTTTGGACAGGTATTCCAACAATCAGCACTTCTGCAATATGAAACAGATAATGCTTCCAGTTTTAAGCAGAGGATGAGTAAAGGGTATGGCAGATATTTGGAAGAAACCTTAGAATACTGTCCAATATTAGAACCTATGATCTCATGAGAAAGAGGGCAAATACTGTCCCTTTTAAAGGTAACCCAGAATTAGCAAGTGATGGAAGAAAGAAAAATGGGAGAAATCTACAAAGTTAACTTAATATAGCTTAAGAACCAGACAAGCAGATGATGAGACCATGATGGAGTGACAAACAAATCTTTCCAAGTCAGTAGTAAAGTCCAAAAGGACAAAATGCTTTAAAAAGTCTACAAGGTTTTAATTAAGGTATGAGCATGTGCCTCCTTCAAACACAAAAGTTGTTACTTCAGATTTATCTTAGAATACAATGCTATTAACATGACGTCATCTTCCATCTTTGCCTCATACAGAATAAATGATAATATTTTGGGTTCAAATACCTTTTGCCAAGCAATATTTATGGCTTGGTTTTTCTTCTGGTCCAGGTCCTCTATAGTTGCCAGGATTTTGGATTTGTCATTTTCTACAATTCTCTTCTTCTTCATCAAGTCATTATACTAGTAAGATAAAAAGCAGACTTAACTGAGAAAACTAAAAAATTTCTATTTTAGGCTTCAGTCAAGAATAAAGAGATTTTATTATTTTTATATGCAATACATACAACTCATTCTTACCAAAAAGATACACTACATTGAGTTATAACGTAAGCCAAACTGAGGAAAGTAAATATATCTATATGTAAAATTCAATTACTATAGCTGAGAATTTATAGCACAAACTCTTGAAACATTTTGACTCCACTTATATTCCCTATCTACCCAGGAGTCAAGGCAAAAAAAGGAATATTTGTCATGTAAACTCAAAAGTAGCCTTGCATGCAAGGTCAGTCTTAGCAGTGACATAAAGGTTTAACTTTTTAAACTCTTTACCATGATGTATAAAGTCCTACATAATCTGGCTCCTATTTGTCTCTGAACTTTTGGCAACACAGTCCTCCCCAGGCTCCAGCCATATGGCCTCATTTTCAGCTTCCTGAACATAAGCTCCCTGTAGCCTTACGGCCCCTGCACTGTTCTTCCTCCGCTTCAGACATGACTGGTGCCTCACGTTTCCACTCCAACATCTGAGTGGCCTTCTCTGCTTAATGAAGAAATTTACTGAAAAAAATTTTGAGGGAGGCTACAGAGGGATAATCAAACCATGAGGAGCAGCAGAACTTTCTAAACATCCTTTTAACTTATTTCTCCTCACAGCCTCGCATGTCAAGGCGGTTTCATATTCTCCCTGAAAAACTCTAGCCAGTCTTGCTTGCTGTCCCTCTCCTTTGTGGAGAAAAGGTTTTACGAGCTTGGCCACATTTTTATACTGTTCCTTGAATAATTCCATATATTTTCTTACATGTGGTGACCCAAAATACAATAACAAAAAAACAAAAGGCAAACCACTGATCAATATAGGCCCTTCCTCTCTGGTATGGAGATGGGAATTGGTAAAATTAAAAAAACAAAACTAGCCTAAGTTATTATTTATAATAAAAGCAAATTTCACGATGTTAAGCAGCTCAAATTCAGACAAAATAGTTCCCTTCCACGAATGTGCCATATATTGCAAAGCTTTAATGGAGAAACGAAAACCAGCAGGAGTATTTAACAGAAAGATCACAGTATGTGCATTATTAATCTGTTTCGTACCTAACATAATATAGATTCTTTGTAGATACTAATGTCAGTAACAGCTTTAAGAAACCCTTTACCAAAAAATTTGTTAAAAGTGATCGAGCTCATAGGTATTACCACTTACACAGCACTCTCATTAACTGTTATACAAATTCAGAGTTTTACAGAATTAAAGAAGATACAAAGCATAATATAAAATTACTCAGATTGCTATCTCCTATGGGGCCATAAAGAATAGGAATTGCTTTCCCTTTTGGGTTTTTCTAGTGACATGCAGACTGTAAAAGGTAAGGGAGATGGATAACACCATCAAGTAACTGAGAGCCTTAAAACAGAGAAGATGCTGCTGGATTTACAGATTAGTAAAACAGTGTCAATGTATACAACAATTTTAGTCATTTACTTATTTAATGGTTCTTGCAATACACTGGAATCAAAGGAAGACAGTGGTTAGAATGACTGGTGAGGAGGCAGACAGCAGGATACAGGTATTCCCTCACTTTTCCAAAGTTCACTTTATATCACTACTTTTACAAGAAAAGGTAAAAAGCATAAATAATATTCAGCATGTGTTCTGCAGTGAGCCATTCCTTACAGAAGCAGCACACACCCTAAGCAGTGAGAGTGGCACCATCAAGCTCCTCATGAGAGCAACACTGAGCATCTCAGCATCAAGCCTCCTCCCAGGGCTTTGAACTGGGTCTGTGAGCATCTGCGATTTATCTCACTTTGCTCTGTTCATCTGTTAGCAAGAAGGGCCCTATGGTAATTGCTTCTTGACTTTATACCATTTTGGCAGGAAGGGTTTCAAAGGAATACCCTACTTTTTAGATAGTGGGGAAAACCTGTACCGTCTTCTTCAAAGCCTTTCAAAAAGACAAGAGAAAGAAATGATATAAATGTGAGGCGTTAACACGATCGAAGTGTTTTTATTTAAACCAAAAATAAGAAAGGGTTTGAACATATTCACAGCAAAAGGAAAAGCAGTGGAAAAGTCATTTAAGCACAACAGGACACATAACTGATGATACAAAAAGAATGAAATAAGAAAAGAAGTAACTGAAAAGGAAGAAAAACAAAACAAAACAAATTTTCAAAAGCATAAAGCAAAGACTGACTCTAATAATTGTCTTGGGGTCATATCTACTGGAGACAGAAATGGCAACCCATTTCAGTATTCTTGCCTGGAGAATCCCAAGGGCAGAGGAGCCTGGCAGGCTACAGTCCATGGGCCGCAGAGTCGGACACGACTGAGTACACACACTGGGGGTCATATAAAACCATCAATGCTACTCATGTTTTACACAGTCATAGCAAAGTGACTTACACGCTCTTCAGCTTCAGTCAGTACATTCATCGCTCTCATGTTGACATTTCTTCCTAGTTTCTCCTTCATTTCTTGCAACTTGTGAAGTCTCTCACCAGCTTCTTTTGGGTTGTTAGCTTTGAAATCATAGGTGCTATTGGGTTGCCCAAAGAGGTGTTTTTCTACAGTAATCCAGTCGTAGTCTTTCAACATTTTGGACACCTAGCCACAAGATGATAATGGAATAATATCATTGCTCACAAACCTATATTTAAAAATTAGTTTCTTAAATATTTACTAATTTTTACAAACATTTTTGAGAAAAATCCCACAATGTCTCATTTGAAAAAAAATTAGATTCATTGTTGATTGTGAACCTGTAAGTATGAATATTTTTACCGAGAGGATAGGCTAAAAAAAAAAAAAAACAGGAAAAGATATTACTTAAGCATCAAAATAAATGTGAACTTAGAGAAATAGTTAAAAAGTGTATGTGGGTGTGTGTGTGTGGGTGTGTGTAAACATTGCCATTATAATGAGATGAGGCTCCAGATTTTACCAAATTCAATCTATTGCTTCAAAAAAACAACTTGTGAAAGTTTAGTCTTATACGAATATTTAAGTCATAGATAACTGTAAAATCATGAAAGTCTAATAGTGATTGGTATCTAATAATTCTTGAAATTATAATCTAAGTAAAACATTACCTTAAATATTGACTCCATCCCCTTGCTACCCTCTTTTGACAAGGCACAGTAAAATACTCATATAATATAGCCATTAAGAATTTTTAATTATAGTGCTTAAGGAAGACTTTCTTCTAGGGTAACTGGTTAAGATTGGTATTGACTGCTGAAAGCTAATCTTTGTCAATCATTCTTATTAATTCCATGAGTAGAGTCACACCACCAGACTCCAAAGTAATATGGTCGTTTCTAGTCTATCTTTCCTGCCCATCTGTGAGCTCCATGAACACGTTCTGTGGCATGCTGCTCATTCTTGTATCTTTAGTGCCTTGTATAAGTATACAATAAATATTTGATAAACTATGTATTTCAAAGAATACTTGACTTTTTAGCAGTTCTGCTTGCAAGTCCCTCTTTCTACCCTCTTCACTTAACTGTAAATAGAATCCCTTAGCAACCAGCAATACTAGTATTTTCAATTATATTTAAAAAGAAAAAAACCTATTAACAGTAATATTAGCATTGGTAATAGTTCAGTGAATCCACTAATACTAGGCTACTAGGCAAATGGGAAATCAATACTAATAAAATATTAGGATATTACCATGTGGTCATTAAAAAAATGCTTTTTAAACAAAGTAATGAACCCGAATAGGCACTCATGGCTCCTGCAGAAAAGGGTGGGAGACTGCCTTGTATGTTCTCATACATACAAAAAATCTTTTTGAAATTAAATCTCTTGTACTTTTATGATGCTAAAAAAGATTTAAAAGGCACCAAACTGTTACACACCAGTAAGAAAACATGATGAGTCAATTATTAAAACCACATAAAGGAAGCCTCCTAACTAAGCAATGAATTCCTGCAAAACTATGCATTTTCTTTAAAGTACTTAGGTTACTGTGATACATGAAAGAAATTTTAATTAAGAGTGACGAAAAAACTGTGGGATAACTTCAAAGACACTGCTTGGCAAAACGTCAGATTTCAAATGAGACTTCGAACACTGACTATACTAATCCTCCTAAGGACATCCTAAACCAACTAAGTCCTTACTTCAGAAGTTCCCTATGTATATTTCTCTGTGAGTTCCCTAAATTCAATTTGCAATAACGTAAAGAATATATATTACAACTATTAATACATTAGCAATTAGTTCTATGAACAAGTGGGGATTAAAAAAAACAGTTATTTCCATGGGAGGCCACTCAATATTTGGTTAAAAACATCTTGGAGATGGGAATAAAGCCCCTGAAATTAAATTTAAAAATAAAACATTTTTGCCATTTGGTGACTGCTGAGAAGCAGTCATAGTTGTATGCCTCAAAATTTTTACACAGTAGTTCTGTCATTTACAGTAAGTTCTTCATTGAGCACTTTACCAGAACATTTCAAAAACCCAGAGGCAAAAATGTGACTAAGAACAAAAACGAACAACACCAACATGCCTTGGCAGCAGCATCTTCAGCGTCCCGTTTGTGTTTGCTGATGTTGTGGTCCAGTTCCTTAATTTTAAGCTGAGATTCATTGTTTTGCTCCTTGTGTTTTGCTACTTCTGCATATTTAGCTTTAACTATGTTGTCTTGGGCTGTTATCACTTCTTTTTGCTTGGTCACCTCTTCTTGAGCTTTATTTACTAACTCCTGAAATGAATAATTACAAGACAACATACAGCAAGGTAAGATGGAGACATTTTTTGCTTTACTGAAAGATTATCCAACAGACTTCTAGACAAGATGGCAATGTGTCATCTACCTTCTACATTTTATATCCCCATGAAAATGACTAACACATTTACAGATAAAACTTGTATTACCACTAGGAAAAAAGGGATGAGATGCATTGTTCCTGCTGGAAGGCAACAAAGTTCCTGTGACACCGAATAACCGTCAGCACCTAGGTGGAGGAGGGGTTACTGGGATTTGTCCTGTGAGTTCTCTCAAAAAAGTGGGATTCTGGTGGTGGTTACAAAATAACATGACAGACCCGCAAATGCCATTTATTATGAAGGCAAAGAACGGGGGTGGAAGTAAGGTAAGCTGGCATTTGTTCCTTTCCCTTCTATAGAATTAAGCCGTAAGGCCTCCGACAGTGGCAACAGAAGGTCAGGGTGTTTCGTTCTAGCACGGGGGGTTACAGCAGAGATATGGAACAGGAAGAGAAACTGTTTTGAAGAAACAGATCTGTGGCACAGAGAAAAACTTTTCACTCTTTTACTATCATCAGTTTCCCTCTCAAGTGAAAATTATGGCTGGGATTTAGTCTACCAACTCTCACCTCCTCCACCTCAAAGTTCTTTGCTAGATCTTAAAGGTCTTTCTGGTAAAGTCACAAACTCACACAAACATCTGAAAAAAAAAAAAAAACCTAGCTCAACTCAGATTTAGGTACAGGAAAACAAAGAGTAGAATAACTTGCTAAAAGACTCTGAGGAATAATAGATCTGTTGAAGTGATGATAAGCATCAGTAAAAATTTAGGAATTTTTTAAGGCATGCTCGTTAGAAAACAAGATAATTTTGAGCAATAAACAATACCTGACATTATGGTTAAGTTATTGAACATGACATAAGTAATTTCTTTATAATGTTTGTGTCATTAAAAGTCCTTTGCAGGAGGAAGTTAAATTACAGTATTCATCTAAAAAATCCAAAACAAAAACACATGACAAAAACATGTTTATGAAGAAGATTCTCTCACACCTAAAGATTTAAGATGGCGTCACAGGTATAAACTGTTTCAATCTACAATTGTTAAGAGAAAAAAACAAGGATATCTATCACTTCAGATTGAACCAGAGTTTTTAGTTTTTGTTTGAACATAATTAATTTGAAGGCAATTTCTCTTCTTAGCTCCCTAAGAGGGCAAACAGAAACAATTTAGAATATTGAGACTAAAAGAACAATGTTTACAAACTAAGAGATCCATTTTATAGTTTTCCATAGAGAAATAGATATTCTCTTTATAGAAATATGTATATGCTTTGATTTTATCGTTATTTAGATCAAGGAAGAAGTGGCTTATTTTACTTCCACATTTCTTTTTAAAAATATGACATCTAAGTTTTTTAAAATTCCACAACTTGAGGTCCATGAAAGATGGTAAAAGATATGGAGGAATGAGACAAAAAGGCAAGGCAGAAAAGAAACTGTAGAAATGGTAATCAGCAACACAAAACACAAAGCTCAAAAGCATTTTGATCCTTGATCTTCAAAAATATAGTTAAAAAATTGTTCTGCTATTGATTTGATAATGTGTCAAATATAAAAAAACCCTCGAGTTTAACCACAAATAGAATGAAGAGAAAAGAACCACTTTAGGAAACAATGCAGAGTACAACAATTAAAACAATTATCTCGGGAAAGAGTGTGGCAGGAAATGTGAAAGTGGAGGCCAAAAGGCAAAAACACACTTTACTCTAGAGTAGGTAAATGGATGGCACTCCCCTGTTAGAAGCTGTTACATTTCAGTTAACATGACCTACAAAAAGTACCTAACTGCAACAGAACAGAAAACTAAAAAAAAAAAAGTGGTATCAAAAAACCAAGGTGATTAATTATACTTTGTATAGCATGGTGACAGTAGTTAATAATAACGACTACTATGTATTTCAAAGCTGCTAAGATAGCACATCTTAAAAAGTTCTCATCACAAGAAAAAAATCTGTAATTATATATGGTTACCAGACTTACTGAGGTGATCATTTCACAATATATTAAAATGCTGAACCACTATATTGTACACCTGAAACTAATATAAATGTTATGCCAATTATATCTGAGTTTTAAAAAGTAGGAGTAGAAATACTGAAACAAAACAGAATTCAAGGTCAAAATCAAAAAAAGGGTCAAGAGGGTATCCAATACTCATGAGGGAGCATTTCCAATATTCACAGGAAAGAGAAATATCTTCACAACATGAAACCCTTGCACCCCAAATCCACCCTTTAGCGCCGGCTTCTGAGATGGGAACACTTCTCCCTTGCCAGGTGTAACAATATGAAGCCTCATCAGTAAAGGATGCCGTGGGGACACTGGAGAAGGGGCTTTACCTCTTGGTTCTGATGTGCTTTTCTCAAAGGCAAGGCTGTCACTTACCTGGCTTCCCCTGGCACCCCAGCAGCAGTCTTTTCAGACGGTCCCAGGCTATGCACCTCCCTGCGGCCAGTCCCCCTGGCGTCCCAGGAAGCTGTTTTCCCAGCAGATGTCCCGTGCAGCACTTTCCTCCGCATGGTTCCCCTCCTACACCAAGCCCCACCAGCAGAGGGCCACAATGAGGTGTTCTCCAACTACATGTAGTTCTCAGATTTGCAGGTAGAATGGGGCTCTTTTCCAGATTTGTTCCTTCTGGGGGTGCACTGCCTCAGGTTCTGGGTAATGACTGCTCCTGTATCTGCTGTTCATATATTCTTTAGAGTTTTCTCTACCCCTTAGCAATCAATCATACATCATTCCAAAGTCCTGTTAGAGTTAATAATTTTTCTTTAAACTCTGCCTGGTCAAATTACTGGGTATTTTTCATTTTCTAGTAGACCTGCACTAAAACAATTAGTGATATTATTTCAGGACTCTTTCTGATTGGTAATCATCATTTTCCCTCTCATGACAAGGGTGAAGAGACTGAGGCCTCTGAAGTCAAACACCTCTAAGCCACCATCTCAGAAGCAGGCTGACATCTGTATTTCTCTGACGTGCTTAAACCCCTCTCACCTCATTTTTAGCCACCTCAGAGGCCATTACTGCAATCTGACCCTCGTAGGACATGATAGCTTCCTTTACTGCTTCAAGCTGTTGTTGATACGATGCATGCTCTCTCCTGAGCTCCTCCAGCTCCAGGGTGATAGCTTCAACTTCCTATAAAAAACACAGCATCTGGGCATTCAACAGTTACCAACTACTGAAAAATAATTACACACATGTCAGCAAAACTAATAAGATACTCAAGCAAGTAAGGACCATAGCTTACTCAACTACTGAAAACATGTAAGCTGCTTCCCAAGAAGAAAGGGGAAAAGAAATTTATTTTTCTGTATTAAAAAATGTACATACAATTTTTATGGGTTCAAAGAACTTTGCATAAACTATTTCATCCTTTTATTCCTATAGGGAAAAACAATACAAATTCTATATGGCAGATAAATTAGGAGAGGTAAAAACCTTGTTTTAAACAATTATTTAATGACAAAAAATTACTTTCTCCATTTCCCATTATAGCCTTTAGTTCTTTTCAAAATGCTTTGTGTAAAGCTAAATATTTACTAGAAGAATCATAAGGTGGGTTTAAAAAGAACTGTGAAGGAAAGTCAGATTTAAGTGAAACTGTATTCAATAATGAAATTATATGGAAGTGATTGAGCACGTAGCCTTTGTAAACAGAAAAACATAGGTTCAAATTCCAGCCTTGAAACTATCCAAAATAGTCTACAATTGATTAACACTGCAAATGTAACATGCTTTGTCATCATTATTCTTTCACAGTGTATATTTCAAACAAGATGATCACCAAACAGAAACAGCAACAGTGAGTCTCTGATGTAACACAGCTTGGCTTACATGATACAAGCTTTGGTCCACTCCTGAATGAAACATTATCAAAATCAAACATTTATCAAGCAACCTTGTCTCTCACTTTTGGATTATGGATGAAGAAGGCCAAATCAACCAATGGTATTCTACCACCCTTCAGTTCTACACTGATGTGAAAAGATTAATTCTATTAAAAAAAAAAACAATGACCTGTTGTTTCTCTTTCATTTTCTTGCTAGAAGCATCTGCTTTAGTTTTGGCACAATCTAGTTTTTTCTGGGCATCCTTCAGTTCTTTCTCTCTTTCAGCTTCTGCATTTTTCATTTTATTCTCCAACACCTCATATTTTTCTTCGGCTTTTTTCTGAATTTCTTTGGTGTTTTTTAAGGTCTCCTCACTTTCCTCTGCATCATAAAGCAGGCAAATACAACTAAATGAGATCTTCCAACTAGTAACAGTTACAGATAAGGGCTTACAAATTCAACTTGTAACAGAAGAAAAGGTATAGAAAGTTGGAGGCAAGAGTTTTTTTTTTTTTTTTTAAATTAACTGTTTTAACCTTATTCTAGAAATAGTATGTTGAAAACACAGGTCATACCTTAGAGCCATACTTGAATTATCTAAATTCTGTAAAGAAATTATTTCCAATCACATGAAATTGAGTAACATAAACTTTACCTACAATTTAACTTATAAGATCACAGACCATTTTATATACCATATGCTTCCTAAAACCAGAACTGAGCACATAACTATGGTATTTTTATTTTAGTTATAAGAATACTTTTAATTAACCCCATAAAAAAGCTTAACTTAGTGTTCCTTGCTCATTTATTTTTATTCAAGAAAACTCTTATTAGAGAAATATTGTGAGAACATACCTAGGACGAAGCATAGGAAACATATTACCTCTGAATTTATAAATTAAAAAATAAAGTAAGATAGAATGATCATGTTATGGTCACAATCAACATTAAGTGTTAGGACTAGGTACAAACATAACCTTGAAAGCCATGATTATACAGTGTCCTATACTACTTTTCACTGTAGAATATCATTCTAGAAATCAAAAGAGAAATAAAAAAATACCCAACACAAAGATAAACAGAAATACAACAAACCAAATGTACATTAGATGTAGCAAAATCAGTTCTAGGAGTGAAGTTCACAGCAACAAATGCCCACCTAAAGAAACAAGAAAGATCTCAAACAACTTTACACCAAAAATCTGTCCCATTTAGAACTGCATCAAAAAGAAGAAAAAACAAAACCCAAAGTTAGTAGAAGGAAGAAAACAATAAAGATCAGTGTGGAAATAAATGAAATTGAGACTAAAAAGAAATAGAACAAAAATCCATGAAATTAAAAGCTGGTTCTTTAAAAGTGACAACCTTTCAGCTAGACCTAAGGGAAAAAGACTCAAAGTCAGAAATAAAAGATACAACTAATACCACAGAAATATAAGGAATCATAAAAGGTAACTATGAAAAATTTCACACCAACAAATCAGACAACCCATAAGAAATAAATCCCTAGACAAAGACAACCTATCAAGATTAAATCATGATGACATAGAAAATCTGAAAAGACAGATTAGTAATATGGAAATTTAATAAGGAATCAAAAACCTCCCAACAAACAAAAGTCCAGGTGAATTAAATCAAACATCTAAAGAATTAAAACCAATCTTTCCTTTTCAAATTCTCCCAAAAAGCAGACAAAAAGGAAATTTTCCAAACTCATTTTGTGAAACTATCATCATCCTGATATTGAAACCAGACAAGGATACCAAAAGCAAACTATCATTCCTGATGAACATAAAAGCAAAAATCTTCAACAAAACATCAGCAAACCGAATTCAACAACACAGTGAAAGAATCATACACCATGACTAGGTGGGATTTACTGCAGGGATACAATGATGGTTTAAACATCTGCCAATTAGTGAATATGATACACTACATTAACAAATTCAGGATAAAAGTCATGGTCATATCAATAGCAGAAAAAGCACTTGAGAAAATCCAACATTTATGATAAAAACACAGTAAAGGGAGTATAGAGAGAATAAACAAGGCTATATACATGACAAGCTCACAGCTAACAGCATACTCAATGGTAAAAAGCTGAAAACATTTCCTCTAAGACCAAGAAAAAGATAAGCATGCCCACACCACTTTTATTCAACACAGTGTTGGAAGTGCTACAGCAACAGGGCAAGGAAAAGAAGGTCATCCAAATTAGAAAGAAAGAAGTAAAACTGTCACTATTTGTAGATGACATAAACAGAAAACCCTATTATAAACAGAAAATTGAAAAGATGCCGTCAAAAAACTGTTAGAAATAATAAGCAAAGTCAACAAAGCTGCAGAATACAAAATCAATTACAAAAATCTGTTGCTTCTATACAGAAAACGATCCCATTCACGATTGTATCAAAAAGAAAATACCTAAGAATAAATTTAACCAAGGAGGTGAAAGATATGTACACTGAAAACTATTAAACACTGATGAAAGAAACTGAAGACAGAAATAAATGGAAAAATATTCTCTGTTCAGATTTGAAGGATATTGTTAAAATGTCCATATTACCCAATGCAAGCTACAGATTCAAGTCAGATCCTATCAAAATTTCAATGGCATATTTCATAGGAATAGAATGAACAATCTGAAAATTTGTATGGAACCACAAAAGATCCTGAGCAGCCAAAGCAATCTTGAAAAAGAACAACAAAACTGGAAGCATCATACTCCCTGATATCAAACTGGTGGCTCAGACGGTAAAGCGTCTGCCTACAATGCGGGAGACCCGGGTTCGATCCCTGGGTTGGGAAGATCCCCTGCAGAAGGAAATGACAACCCACGCCAGTACCCTTGCCTGGAAAATCCCACGGACTGAGGATCCTGGTAGGTTACAGTCCAAGGGGTCGCGAAGAGTCGGACACGACTGAGCGACTTCATTCACTACAAAGCTACAGTAATTAAAGCAGTAGAGTAGTGGTATAAAAAGAGACACAAGGATCAATGAAACTACTGAATAAAAGAACCCCAAAACAAAGCCCATGCATACATGGTCAATTAATTTATGACAAAGGAGTCAAGAATATACTATGGGGAAAAGACAGTCTCTTCAGTAAATGCTGCAAGGAATCTGGACAGTCACTTATAAAAGAATGAAACCGGACCACTTTCTAACACCACATACAAAAATTAAGTCAAAATGGATTAAAGGCTTGAAGGAAAAACCTGAAATCATGAAACTCCTAGAAGAAAACAGGTGGTTAGCTCCATAACATAGGTTTTGATGATTTTTTCAATTTGACACCAAAAGCAAAGGTAACAAAAGCAAAAATGAACAAGGGGGACTATATCAAACCAAAAAGCTTCTGCCCAGCAAAACAAATCATCAACAAAGCTAAAAGGCAACCTACTGAACAGGAGAAAACATCTATAAATCATCTACCTGAAAAGGGGTTACATCTAAACCATATTAAGAACTCATATGATTCAACAGGAAAGAAAAACAATCAAATCAAAAAATAGAGGACCTGAATACACATTTTCCACAGAAGATGTACAAATGGCCAAGAGGTAAATGAAAAGATAATCAACATTAATCATAAGGGAAATTCAAATCAAAACCACAAAGAGCGATCACCTCAACTGTTATACAGGCTATCATAAAGACAGGTGGTGTTCACTGCTTCATTATTTACAGCACCCAAGACATGGAAACAACCTGAGTCCACTAATGGATGAATACATAAAGAAACTGTGGCATAAGCATACCACGGCATACTATTCAACCATAAAAAAAGAAGGAAATCCTGCCATTTGCAATAACATGGGTGGACCTTGAGGGCATTACATGAAGTGAAATAAGTCAAAGAAAGAAAAATACCATATGATCCACTTATACGTAAAATCTTAAATATCTTAGGTCACAGATACAAAGAAAAGATTGGTGGTTGCTAGAGGCAGGGGGTGGGGAAGGTGAATGAAATGACCACATTTTTAATTTTATAAAAGAGAAAAAAAAAAAGAATAAAAATATTAGTGGGGGAAAATAGGTCTGTGAATAGTCCTAAGGAATAAGAGAAATTTAAAACTACCATATACAATTAAATTCTGATTAAAGATGTTAAGATAGGTTCTTAAAATTAGGGACAGAGATAGTTATAAATTCAATTACACATATAACAAAAATACTATAAACACAAACAAAACCAAAAGACAAGCATATAACAAAAAACGTATTTGTAATGTGGTACATGAGAACAATAAAAACAAGCTATGAGCAACCCAACAAAAGAGCGCAAATTAACAGAAAATTATTACATATAATTAAAATAACTAATTCAAATATATAATAAGCATGAGAGCTTCAAATACCACAAGTATGGTTATCAGTTGAAACAGATTAGCATAAAATGTTTTTATCTTACCAATGATTTTTTTAAGAGCATCTAATTCTTCCTGTTGCTTGTGATACGAGCTTTGCTGAAGCTTGGTTTGTAATAAATCTACCTCCTCAGCTTTCATCTCCCACTGCTGTTTTAGGTGGCGATACCTTAAGGAAGAGGAGTTTATAATAAATGACAATTTTTCTGATGTTTAAGACATGCATTTAAACAAGCTCTTACCTAAAACAAACCCATACAACATAATGTAAGATGCCACTGGTTACAAGACTCATTTTGATGACTTCCAAACTTCTGAAGCATCAATTAAACTCAAGTTTGACTTGGTTACTGAAGGTAAATACTCTAAATGACCAAGACCAACAGTAACTATCCACAAAAATATTAATTTTAGCAAATACTAATAATCTTGAGAATAAATAAGTTACCTTAAAAATAATCCTTCTCACTGATCCTTATCTAAAAGAAAAACTCCATAACAGCCCCCATCACAAAAATAGAATATATAACAATTATATAAAATTTCAAAAATTTGGTTAGCTCAATCCCCAGTTTCAAATGTTTAAAAAAATAACAACATTCCCTCCATTTTGTAAGGAGACTGGTGGTTTAAAATGACATAGTACTAAACTTAAACATTCACCCAGCACTTTTTTTTGCAGATCCTGTAACTGTCCCCCAGTTCTGACAGCTTCAAATTACGGCTTTGGAAGGTATTTTGCTAATTCAGCTGCAGTGAAATTTTAAATTATAGTAAATTCAAAGGTTGCTTGTAACTAGAAATTCATGAGGTTTGAGAGCAAAAAACAAGCAACTTATAAATACTCCCTTAAGTATTCTTGTCTGAGACTGCTTGACAGCAATTAAAAAGCCATAATTTTAACTCATTTTTCAACTCATTTAAAAATGTAAAGAAATTAAAAAAAAAGACAAGCTATTTTCCTGATATGGTCTATGAAAGAATGGCTTTAGGTGACCCTTCCACTTTCATTTTTCAAAGTCTATTTTTCTTCCTGGACCTCAGGGCCACAATTACTCTACAAAACAACTCTGCAGAATAAATGACCTAGTACTGCTCAACAAACTTAACAGTTCCAAGCCAAATGTGACTACAGTTGAGTTTGTAATTCATTCCCTTAACAGAGCTTCCACATTTCAGAAACATCTTTTTGTCTCTTTCTCACAGAAAGTTCTTTCATTTTATGATTAATGTCATAAGTCAATGAAGGTAAAAGGTAGGCTTTACATGTATATAATGTTTGAAAGTGGGCATTTTGATACAATTTACATCTTGGAATGGCCACTTTGACAGTGTAAACAATCTTTTCCATATATATACTGTGTCCCAATAAAGTCTTAGTACTATTCTAAGCTTTGATAATTTCAGGAGATAAATGCCAAAAGTCTACCCCTCAAAAAAAATTTAAGTTTTTATCTTTTATTTTCTCTTACCTTTATTCAGTATTGTGAATTCTAAATAAAATGTTTAATTTAATTTTATCTCATTTCCCACTCACCATCTTCAGAGAGGTTAGAAAAAATTACCATTAGACTCTCAAATACTGGACTTTGTTAAGTTTGTGGCATTTATACTCCTGAAGTTTTTAAAGCAAGTAAGGACTCTTCTGGATAACCACATGGTGAGTTCACTCAACATCATTCAGGTGTTTATTCAAAAGTCATCTTCTCAGTAAGGCTTTCCCTGCCCACCCCATATAAACTTACAACGCTTCTTTCCTATTTTACATTTTTATTCTTAGAACTTAGCATTATCTAACATAACTTTTATCAATTTAACTTTTAATATTGTCTGTTGCCCCAACTCCACATATGAAAATAAGATGAAGGAAGAGATTTATCTATTTGATTCACTGCTATATTCCCAGTTCTTTGAAGAGTACTTGGCACATGAGGAACGCAATAGTAAATAATGTTAAGTGACAAAAACGGTTACATTGAATAGCATGAACCCAATTATGGAAAAAAAAAATGGCATACACATATTTCATCATATATAAATATGTATCATACAAAAACAGAAGTAATGTTGAACAGTACACATACATACCTATATCCACACCCACAAAGAAAAAAACACTGGAAGTAAACACTAATTTTAGCCCTGACTTTTGACATGAACTTGTTTAACTTTCCACAGGCAACCTAGCTATCTTCAACATGTACAGGACAGCCATAGGCTGCAAAACTTAGTGCAGACGCCCAATCAATGCTATAGCACATTATGTAACTTCAGATCAAGGACTCTAGAGTCCTCTGGTATCAACCTTCAGAGCATCTGTGTGTTTTCCCACTAATCCCCACAGAATGTTAACAGAGTATATATATATATATATCTCAGTAGAAAAATAGGAATATTTGGCTGATTTTTCTTTCTTCCTTTTAGTTCTTTCCATAATTTCTTAAAACATCACTTATGTTAAAAAAAAATAACTGATAACTTATCAATTCACAACTTATTCAATACCAAGGTTATTTTTTTTAAGTTGTAAGTATTTCTTTAAATATTAGCTTTTTTAATCTTCTACCATGTAGATGCAGATCTTTGACCAAAAAAAATTTTAGTAACAGCTTAATACAACCAAAGTCTTACTTTTCAGCAGTGTTTTTAAGACTGGCTAATTCCTCTTCTAGAGCCTGTAGCTCATTCTCCTTGGTTCTGAGCTCATCTTGAACAGCTTTGAGTTCTTGAAACTTCATTAAAATGGAAGTTGCCTGGGATCGAGCACCTGACAGAGACAAATTGAAACAGGCCTTGGACACGAAGTTGCCATGTATTTAGTAAACAATAAAGTTTCCTAAGAGATTTACACTTGAAATAATTCAACAGCCAATCTTTAGTGGCTTATGAAGCTACAGAATCCATTTTATCATTTGAATCGTAGGGCATACATATGTGATAACAAATACTGTATATGTGGTGGATTATTTACTCAAAATAATCATCACCTCTGCTCGCTGGGTGGATCCCTCTCAGGACCATTTTCTGCTCTACCAAGATCAGGCTTAGCCATGTGCTTTGCTCTAGCCGATGAAGGGGGAAATCTGCCTCTTCTGAAAGCAAGCTTTCAGAGGCAGCACATAATTTGGTTTCCCTTTCCCATGAGTAAAGTATGTTCAAAAAAAAAGATTTTTCAGTCAGCCTAAGTCCCATAATGAGAATAACATGGAGCAGAGACAAGTAACATGATGTAGCATAATTATAGAATAAATCTGTAAGCCACTGAGATTTGGGGGCTGTTTATTAACATATCGTAGCATGGTCTAAACTTGACAGCATAGTAAACTGGTTTCATCTTACATGCACTATAACTGTCTGGCAGTAACAGGCTGAGGTGTTAAGCTGTCAAGAAAACTCTAGGTTTGATGGAAGAAAGTGAAGGTCAATCAACAATGCTATCATGAACACTTCGCTTATATGACATGGGGTTACATACCTGCCATCACTTAAGGAGTAATTTCAAGAACATATAATTCAGTGAAATCTAAAATGTTCCTTCTAATCTAGGTATTTTAAAATGTTTGGTCTCTATCTTTCAACTGTAGATACTAGTCATTGTGTACACTGGGGAACTTGATCATGAAACTCATTATAGTGGCTACTGTTTCCTTGGACTAGAAAGAAATCAAGATACTTCATAACTCAAGAGGCATCCAAGTCTCTTGGTCTGGTTAAAAGCACAAACTGTGAAATCAGACTACCTGAGTTTAAACTCTGACCCCTGGCTCTACCACTTAGCAGCTTATCTTAACCGCTCTACTTTAGTCTAGGCAAACATATAATGGAAAAGACAGTAACGTCTACCTCAAGGCTGCCATAAAGATTAAACGAACTAATTAAAGTCCTTAGGATAGGGCTTTATAGAATGATAGAAATGTTCCATATATGCAGTATCCAATTACCCACTAACCACTGTGGTTACTGAACCCTTGAAATATGCCTAGTGCAATTAAGTAAGTTATTTTATTTAACTTTAATTACCTTATTTAAATGGAAAGTCACATGTGGCTAGTAGCTACTGTATTGGACAGTCCAGGCTTACAACACTGCCTAGTACACAGTTAAGTACTATTCAGTATTTGTTATTTATTACATGGTCACTTGACATGGATATGGAAACGGTGTCACAAATGTTAGGACAGGAAATACAGTCACTGCTTAAGAATTCCTTTCTTCAGGCACCAGCTCAAGGGCAGATTTAAAGTTTTGCTTTACTTTTGACAGGAGCAGTAGCATATACACATATTAGAAGTTAACATGTTTCCTAAAGGAAAACTGGGTGGCCAAGCTATAACTGCACTGAATAAAAATACTTTTGTTTCCCAGTGACTAGAATATCTTAATAAGGCAAAAATGAGAAAACAAGAATAGACTTAAGACGAGCAAGAAAAGCTATAGTACTGATTACTACACTATGAGTTCCATCTGGATGATGACAGTGTATAATTTCTCAATTAACAATAAGTAACTGTCACAAATGAAAACTCAATCCTTTGATTAGGAATAAAACACTGAATTAAATTATTCCAACCCCAATATTTCCTATTTAAAAAAGACCCCATCCTATTTAGAACCAAGGATTATGAGGACAAAATGATATAAATCCTACCTCCACTCAACGTCCCATGAGGATCAAACACATCGCCTCCTAGAGTTACAGTTCTAGTCATTATCCTTTTATCAAAAGCTACTTTTTTTGCATTATCCATATTGTCACAAACAAATGTCATTCCAAAGACAAATTCCATTGCTTTCTGAAGTTCTGGTTTGTATTCAACCAGGGAAAGAGCCACATGAACATTATTAGGGCCAACCTGTGGGAAAACATATGTCACGGAATACATATTACTCCTTTCCTTTCAAATACTATTTTATAAAATACTAATAATGCCCACAACTGTTAGTATAAAATACTAACTTAATATACACACCCAGCACTATAACCCCTTCTGAATTTTCTAAAATGCTATAGAAAACTCACTTTTAGAAAAAAACAATTCAAGTTTAAACACTGAAAAATCTAAGTAAAACATTTAGTGAAAATACCAGTCATGAGTTTCAATCAAGTAGAAGCCACTATCAAGTTTCTAAATTCAAAGTGGATTATCTGTGAACACACTTTCTTAAAGTACAATTTCTAGATCAACACAGTTACACAATTACATGTTTTACTTCAACTATCAACTTGGCTGTCCCAAAGTGAATACTTTCCCATTCAAATAAAACATGCTAGAGCAACTACCTTCCAGTTACAGAAATGAAAATAGTAATTGAGAATAAAAAAGTAATTGAAAAAACCTCTCAATCCTTTATTTTGATCCAACTGTCTTTTCTCACCCTTTGTTTATAATGTCTACCTCAGCCTTAAAAAAAAACCTCAGTTGTTTTTAAAACAACCTAATATACTTTATGGAGGGTAGTAGTAGCAGAAATCATAATGAAGGCAGCTCTCTGCAACATATGTTCAGCAATGTCCTCTAACACAGCAGCTACCATTCAGTGTGTATGGCTAATGGATCTGGGTAAAAGTACTTCTGTTGTTACTTAAAACCCCAACTTACTTCTAACACTGGAACTTGACCTAAGACAAAAATAACTTCCTTCTAGACTCTAAGGTGATTTTTCAAAGTAAAAGAAGTACTAACCAAAATTACCACCTATTTACTCTATACTCATCTTTCTTCTCCTGATAAACAATTTTCATTGAAGGCTTCTCAATTTCAGAAATTTACTGACTATCCATTTATTATCTTAATTATACATGCAGTTTCAGGTTTCACAGAATTGTTTTTTCAACTCATGAACTTAGAATACCTGCTCAAATACTGAAAACACTACTGAAAGTTAAAACTGGTTTCATGTTCTTATCAATATTATGCAACCACAGTAGCCTTTTAAATATATTTCCTTGCACTCATATAGTCACTAGAAACCTGATCTAGCTCAGCAGCTGACTGCATATCCTGGCTACTTGCTTTGTATGTTCATAGGTTGGTGGGCAATCTAGAAAAACTCTAGTAGAGAAGCATCTCTGCAAGACTGACAGATGCTATTCCATAATGGCTATCACTATAGCTGGTTTAAGTGTGCCTGGCATGAAAAAAACCTGCAGAATTCCTATATTCCTCTATAAGCACTATAATTCTAATTAATCAGAAATCAAGTTTAATATTTCATGTGAAAGTGAGTCGCTCAGTCATGTCCAACTCTTTATAGCCCATGGAATTCTCCAGGCCAGAAAACTGCAGTGAGTAGCTGTTCCCTTCTCCAGGGGATCTTCCCAACCCAGGGATGGAATCCAGCATTGCAGGTGATTCTTTACCAGCTGAGCCACAAGGGAAGCCCTGGTGATGAAAGAGAAAAACCTACAACCAAGAGATTACTCTACACAGAAGGATCTCATTCAGATTCAACAGAGAAATCAAAAGCTTTACAGATAAGCAAATGCTAAGAGAATTCAGTTGATACAAATGAACTTATTTATAAAACAGATTTCAAAATCTCACAGATTTCAAAAATCACACTTATGGCTACCAAAGGGGAAGTGTAGGGGAAGTAATAAATTAGGAGATTGGGGTTAACATTTACACACTACTATAAATAAAACAGATAACTAACAAGGACCTACTGTATAGCACAGGGAACTCTACTCCCCAGGTGGCGTTAGTGGTAAAGAATCAACCTGCCAACTCAGAAGGCATAAGAGATGAAGGTTTCATCCCTGGGTCAGGAAGATCCTGGAGGAGGCCATGGCAACCCACTCCAGTATTCTTGCCTGGAGAATTCCAGAGACAGAGAAGCCTAGCAGGCTACAGTCCACAGGGTCACAAAGAGTCAGACATGACTAAAGTGACTTCACAATACACAAATATAAAATAGATAACTAACAAGGACCTACTGTCTAGCACAAGGAACTCTACTCAATATTCTGTAATAACCTATATGGGAAAAAAATCCAAAAACTAATGGATATACACATGTATGTATAATTGAATCATTTATCAGTATACCTAAAACACATTTAAACCAACTATATTTCAATAAAAATCTTTTAAAGAAGACATTCTAATAGTACAACTTTAAAATATCAAAGGGAATTTCAGTCCTCCAACATTTCTATTCTCTTTCCATCTAATTTCACAAAAGCTGATTTTATTCTCTTTGGTATCTTAACTTTTTAAAGCACGGTAACATGATAAAATTTTGTGGTTTGATATATGACTGAAATCCCAATTTACTTCAGAGGACAAAGTTAATGTTCTATAATTAAAAAAAAAAAACCAATAAGATGCAGACAAAGCATATAAAAAAAGACTTACAAGATTCTGAGCAATCCTCAGAGTTTCTGGAGCAATACATCTGGATGAAATTTTATTGAGTGGAATTATAGTGTATCGACGCTTCAACTCCCCCTTTTCTAATAGCTTTTTTCCAGTAACCTAAAACATCGTGCATTAGAAATGAAAAAAATATTAATAACAAAAAACATTTAAATGGAAACAGTACAAGTTTAGGAATTTACAAATATGCTCAGTGCCCACTATCCTGAACAATCAAAATTCTAAGATGGATATGTGCATTCTGGACTCTGGAGTTAGCATACAACTCCCTCTGGAATAATGTTAATAAAATATAATATAATCAATAGCATAACAAAAAAGTTATTAACTCTATCGTTTTACCCTGTAAAGATAAACATTTAGCCTTAAGTGAAAGTCGCTCAGTCAGGTCCAACTCTTTGCAACTCCATGGACTGTATAGTCCATGGAATTCTCCAGGCCAGAATACTGGAGTGGGTAGCCGTTCCCTTCTCCAGAGGATCTTCCCAACCCAGGGATCAAACCCAGGTCTCCCACACTGCAGGCAGATTCTTTACCAGCTGAGCGAGCCATCAGGGAAGCCCAACATTTAGCCTTAGAAGAAGTTTAAAACGTCAAGAAAGTACCCAATTCTTCTAAGAGCACATGATTTTTCAAGCTAGCAGCTATTATAGGTTTAACAGCAATTATGTTTCCTTTAATTAAAATCAGTTTACCTCTGTGTCTACTACAACATTGTACAGTCGGTCCCCAGCCACTAATTCTAAAGCAGTGGTTGCAGAAGTATCTTTGACACTGATCAGTGAAGCTACAAGTCCTTTCACACAATTTCTATTCCAGTTCTTCTCTGGATCCCTAAAACAGAAAAGTGAACAAAAATTAATCTTAGACAAGAAAATAGAAAAAGTTGTATTTTACTAGTCAAGAGCTCTTTCTGATGATACATTAACTTGAAAGCACAATAATCAGTAGTTTTAACAAAATTAAAAATTTTCAAATGTCTCATGACTGTCCAGCTACAGACACACCTTTTATTGTGTTTCACAAATATTGATGTTTTCTGTTGTCATTTTGTTTTTTACAAATTGAAGTTCTGTGGCAAACCTGCATTGTCAGCTGACAGCCTTTTTAGTAATAAAGTTTTTATAAATTAATGTACCCTGGTTTTTTAAAGTATGTATAAAGTATGTTATTGTACCCTTAATAGACTATTGTTTTAAAATCAAAAGATCTTTCAGCATACATAATGTTTTCAAGGTAACAAAAATAACTTTGATGTTCTAATCTTTGTAATACATATATTAAGTATTCCAAGAAAAAAGCCATATAGCATTAATAAAACAAGTTGTAAAATGTTAACATAGCTACTTAACATTAATGATAAAATAAATAAACTTTTTGGACTAATTCTCCTCATTTTGGTCTTGAGATTAGTGGCATTAGTAGCTTTAAATTTCACAAGAATTTCCCCTGTCTACAAATCTGAAACATTCAATAAAGATTTAAGGAAAAAAAGAAAAACCAATTAAGGAAAAGCAGTTTATAGTAACTCTTATACAAAAATATATCCTACTTACTACTATGTTCAAATTCAAGATTTAACTCTTACCTATAGGCAAACCGAAGATTGGGAAATCTGGCCAAGAGAGCTTCATCCGTTTCTTTCAATCTACTGATATCACGAGATAGCTGCCTGCGCCTTTCCAGAAGGCTTTCCTCCTTATTTTCTGTGCAGTAAGCCATAAGTAAATTGAAACCAAGCTTTAGAAACTCAAATATTCTACTCTTTTAAGGAAAATGTTAGTAATCTCTATTTCCAAAGCATTTCTAAAAGCAAAATGCAAATCTCTGATAAATATTAAAGAAAAGCATACTTAACATTTGAATTTCTATTGTGTCAAGCAGACATATTTTCAACACATAAAATCATTTTCATGCCAAGAAACATATGAATTGGACACCTAACTAATGTAGAAATATATAAATAACATTTCTGAGTTTTCAAGTAGCACTTCAGAGTGATTAATACTCAGTACTGAGGAAGGAGTAGGAAATGCTCAATACAGAGGTTTCAAAAATTCAAAGGACTGTTTTATACTTCAATATTTTTCTGATTATAAATAATTTCTATACTAATTCCCATTAACATTAATGAGATAAAAAAATTTCCTACTTGCTATTTCTTTTAAGTTTCTATTAATAATCACTACCTCCTAATGATTTAACATCATGTCTTTAAAGGCATACCTTCATAATTTAGCCTTTTCATTTCAGTTTCAAGTTTTTCTTTAAGTTTTTTCACAGCTTCTAATGCTTCTTGATCTTTCCTATAGCCACTATCCATCTTCTTAATTTCTGTTTGTTTAGTCTTTAATTCTTGCTGGGCATGTTTCAACTTCATCTGAGCCTGTAACAGAAAAACATATAACAGCCTATGAGGCAGATAGTGCTAGAGATAAAATGGCCAGATTTAGATTGTTATAAGAGACATCAGCCTTGAAAATTTAACTGACTACTTGGATCAGTATATCAACAGGTCAAACATTTCCCAATGTATTCTTCTCAAAATACTACTCAGAATATAAATGAATATATGCTCAAATCATTAAATATCTTATAATTTAAGTCTATATTTTTAATATTTATAAAACTAACATCAATGAGCTCAAGGATTAATATCAAAGAATTGTCATTAGCTGATCAAATTAAAAACAAAATAGAAAGCTAGAAATCACTTCCTTCTTTTTCACTTAGGTATGCTTATTTGCACTTATATATATTTATGCTGTCCAACTGTGCACCTAACTGTATTGATGAGGAATAAAAGTATATACGAAAGGGATGCTAAATTGACAGAAAAATTTATATGCTGTAAGTTTGACACTGAAATGCTATAGCTTATATAATTGAGCACTATTCCTTAAAACCATGAACCAGTATTCTAAAATCTAAATGAGTGTATCCTTCCTTTAAAATGGAATAATGTTGGATTGTTCCCAATGTAAAATAGGTTAACAAAAATGCTGAAAGGACTTTAAAGTTTTTCTGTTGATTTACAAATTTTTTGCAACCATCACCTTTGAATGAAAAAGTTGCAAATATATGATTGAAAACCTTTAACAGGATTAATACATTTTTAATGTACATATATTTTTATAAATGATGAGTCCTGCATATACTTTAAAGATGAGTTTTCCATTAAAAAACAAATAGAAGAATGCATGTGTGTATACATTTTTTTCCTTCTGCCATCAAAACTCCTGTGTTCACAGGACTTCCAAGCTGCACAACTAACTAAACAAATCTGAAAACCATTTTGATAGATGGAAAAGCCGTTGAAGATTATGAAATCAGAGTAGGAAAACCAAAGACTGGAATGGGGATAAAAGGGAGGTAGAGATATCAACACTTCCAACAAGAACATTACAAAATTTCAGACACAAAAATTTAAAAAAACTAAGTGTGGCAGGCATATAAATGAAGATGATGTTTTTGTTTTTTTTTTCAACTGCCCTGTGCATATTTTATTTTTCCATTTATTTTTACTAGTTGGAGGCTAATTACTTTACAATATTGTAGTGGTTTTTGTTTTCCTATTAGAGCTTAAAACTTCAACTTTTTATAATGTCAATAAAATACCAAAAAGATGAAAACAAATACACTAACCTCAAGTATTCCATACAATGCTGAAAACAGAACAGAGGATTTATTGCACTTAAAATTTCAATTAATCTATAAAGGTATTTTATGCTTTATGGCATCTTATACTGACATTGTCAATAGGCAGCAATCAATATAGTTGAATTCATTGTTTTAGGTGCTATAAGGAGCAGCAGAATGTAATAAACAAGTTCCTTGATAGTTATCTCAATATTTTCAACATTTTGTTTAACAACTGCCAAAGCATAGTGTGAAGGAGCTTCACAAAAAATAAAAATAATAATAAATAAAAACGGCAATCACATAGTTCTTGCTGTCTATACTTACCTGTTTGGCTTCTGTCTGAGTTTTACTTATGTCATTTTTACAGGCCATCATCTGACCAGCAAGAGTCGCTTCTGCTCCGTCTTCACTGCTGGACAGGCCAGCGGAAACAGCATTGAAGTGCTGCTGCGCAGTGGCCAAAGCTTCAGCGTCTCTATTACTTGCTTCCTGAAGGGCACTGAGTCCATCTGTTATTTTTTTAACCTCTTTTTCCTTTGCTGCTAAAGTTTTAGAATCCTTTAGAAGAGTTTGAAATTGGAAAGCATTATATTTTAGAAAACCACTGAAACATATATACCTTTAATGTCATCAAATTTCATACAAGTTTGAACATAGTAATTTAACCATAATTTTAAATATTTTATTCCCATTTTGAAATTTCTCAGTTTTTAGGATAAATGTACCTCTTATCCTAATAGAAATACCTTCATTCCATGTTATAGTCAAATCTGAGAGAGACCGAGTTAAAATAGTATTGCAAATTTAAACAAACCACTTGAAACAACTAAAAATCAGGTTCTAAAACTATAATATTGAAATAATATTCACTCCACCCCAAGCATAAAAGAAATTTCAGGATTAAGAGCACGTGTATGAAAATGCTTTTATAAACTATTAAAGGCCATGAAATTTAAGTATTAAATTATTATGGGAACAGCTTCCCTGGTGGTTCATACAGTAAGTAAAAAATCCGCCTGTGATGCAGGAGACCCGGTTCAATCCCTGGGTCAGGAAGATCCTCTGGAGAAGGGAATGGTCACCCACTCCAGTCTTCTTGCCTGTAGAATTCCATGGACAGAAGAGCCTAGCAGGCTACAGTCCGTTGGATCACAAAGAGCTGGAACGACTGAAAGACTAACACTCTCACTTAAATTCTAATAACCAGATATCTAATGCTATACAAGATACCAGCAATAAAAGAAAAAAAAAAATCTAGTTGTATTTACATCAAAGTGATCAGAAATTTGGCTCACTTAATTCATGATCCACTGGGTATTTATTAGATATTTACCATGTACCAGGCATTATTAAAGACATTAAAGACACAGGGTCCTCAGTGAGCCTATATTTCTAAGGTAGAAGACACAGTAAACAAATAAAGCAAAAAATGATGGAGCTACTGTTTTAAGAATGATGAGGAAAGGCCTTTTTGTGATGACATTTTGAGCAGAAATCTAAATGAAACAAAAGGTGTGACCATGCTAATACTAGGGAGATGGTATACTTGCCAAGCTCTGAGGAATATGCTTGGGTATTGCAGGAACTGTGGCTGGAGCACAATAAGCAAGTAAAAAAAAAGACAGCTAATGAGGATACTACTGAGTATTACTGAGTTCCTGGGAGGTGATGGCATGAACCACGTGAGGAGTGAAAGAGGTGTGAAAGGTGGCTCTATTCTGGATATACATATATATCTGGATATTCTGGATATACTTTTAAAATCAACAAAGTCTGTCGATGAATTAGATACCACAGGGTTGGGAGAAAGAGGAAAATTCAGGAGGACTCCAGGTTCTGCAGTGAACAGCATCGTTACTTACATGAGGAAAATTCAGTAGCTCAGACAGGTTTGGGTAGGTGAGGAAACTTTAAGAGTTCTATTTTGGATATGTTAAGTTTTAGATTTTTTAAAGTCATCCATATAAAAATGTCAATTAAATAGCTGGACAAATGAGTCCTTCAACGAAGGAGTCAAGGTTAATTATAGGTTCAACATGTAGATGGTATTGAGGGGTACAGGGCTGGATGGGATCACTGAAGAAATGAGTATATATAAAGAAGTCTGATCACCAGCCCTGGTGCATGCTAAAATATGTATTTTGATTTGCACTTCTAACTTGGATTCCAAATTCGTATTTTCAACTATCAAATCAATATCTCTACTTAGATGTCTAACTAGCTCTCAAGCCTATTATTCTCCATTCAACAAATGGTAACCATATTTCAAACTGTCAACAACAGAACTCTGGAGTTATTCTTCAGTCCTCTTTCATATTTAAACAAACACCAATCTGCTGGGCACTATTTATAGTAGCAAAGACATGGAAACAATCTAAATGTCGATCGACAGATGAACTGATAAAGAAGACGTTATACACACACTGAACATTACTCAGACATTATAAAGAATGAAAAGTTGCCACTGGACCAATGGATACCAAGGAATGGACCTAGAGGTTATCATACTGAGTGAAGTCAGTCACAAAGAGAAAGACAAACATCATGATATCACTTATATGTGGAATCTAAAATATGATACAAATGAACTTATCTACAAAATAGAAAGACACAGAGAACAGACCTGTTGCCGAGGGGAAGGGTGGGAAGGGGAGGGAAGGATTGGGAGTCTGGGATTAGCAGGTACAAACTGTTATGTATAGGATGGATAAACAATAAGGTCTTACTGTGCAACAAAGGGAACTACATTCAATATCGTGTGATAAACCATAATGGAAAAGAAAATAAAAAAACAAAATACGTGTATAACTGAGTCACTTTGTTGCACAGGAGAAAACAACATTCTAAACCAACAAACTATACTTCAATTAAAAAAAAAAATCTGCTGGGTATATCTGTTGGACCTACCCTTAAAGTACACATAAAATCCCACAAGTTCTCTAATATTCCACCTTCTGTTGCATCTATCCAAGGACTATCATCTGCACTACCAACTACTACCTGGTTTCTCTACTTCTTCCCTTTAATTTATCCTCAAAACAGCAAAAACAGTACTACTAAAATATTAAAATGTCACCCTTGTGCTCAACCAACTCCAGCAGCTTCCCATGCCGCTCAGAATAAAGGGCAGTCCTTCACATATTTTGCAAAACCACATGTGATCCTACACCCCATCTCTATTATTCAGTGGTAACCAGCTTTACTTCTCTCTGCTTTTTTCAATATCTGAGGCACTTGGAGCAACTGCTGCTCTTTTGTCTGGAACATCTTCCCCCACAGCCTCCCAATCTATCTATATCGTTCTCTGACCACCATCAGGTCTCTAATGAAATAGAGGCCTCCCAATGAGACCTTTAATGTCTACTCAATTTAAAATTCCAAATTGCACCTCTCTGCCCAATATTAACCCTATCCACTGCTTTTTTTTCTCCTCATCAGTCACCATTATATAACATACTACATATTTCACTTATTTTCTTTATCATTGTTTTCCTCATTGGAATGAAGATCCACAAGGCATTTTGTTCATTACTGTCATTTTGTCAGTTGCTACATCCTAGCCTAAACAATTACCCTGGGTCCACAGCAGGCATTCAATAAATATTAACAGAATGGAGGAATGTATATTACTAGAATTAAACACTTCTCATTTGCTTCAGTTCAGTTCAGTCACTCAGTCGTGTCCGACTCTTTGCGACCCCATGAATCGCAGCACGCCAGGCCTCCCTGTCCATCACCCATTTGCTTACCTCTGCCATATTTTTCTCCAGTTCTTTGCGTTTGTTCTCTTCACTTGCCAGATTCTTCTTCTTGAAGTCAAAGGCACTTTGAGATTTAGTATTAACTCGCTGAGCTTCTGTAAGAGCATCTTCTAAAGATCGAAGTATACCTCCAACTTCCTATAATCAAATGCACCAATTCAATCATGTACTTAAAAATGTTAGTGTATAATTTATATACATTTATTTTTAATAAACTATGGACTCTACACATGGACATCACCAGACAGTCAATACCGAAGCAGACTGATTATGTTCTTTGCAGCCAAAGATGGAAAGATCGATATAGTCAACAAAAACAAGATCAGGAGCTGACTGTGGCTCAGATCATGAACTCCTGATTGTAAATTCAGACCTAAATTGAAGAAAGTAGGGAAAACCACTAGACCATTCAGGTATGACCTATATCAAATCCCTTATGATTATACAGTGGAAGTGAGAAAGAATCAAAAGATTCGATCTGATGGACAGAGAGCCTGAAGAACTATGGATAGAGGTTCATGACACTGTGCAGGAGGCAGGGATCAAGACCATCCCTAAGAAAAAGAAATGCAAAAAGGCACAAAAGTTGTCTGAGGAGGCATTACAAATAGCTGTGAAAAGAAGAGAAGCAAAAGGCAAAGGAGAAATGAAAGATATACTCATTTGAATGCAGAGTTCCAAATAGCAAGGAGAGAGAAGAAAGCCTTCCTCAGTGATTAATGCAAAGAAATAGAGGAAAACAAAAGAATGGGAAAGACTAGAGATCTCTTCAAGAATATTAGAGATACCAAGGAAATTTTCATGCAAAGATGGGCACAATAAAGCACAGAAATGGTATGGACCTAACAGAACAGAAGATATTAAGAAGTGGAAAGAATACACAGAAGAACTATACAAAAAAGATCTTTAGGACCCAGATAATCACGATGGTGTGATCATTCACCTAGAGCCAGACATCCTGGAATCCAAAGTCAAGTGGGCCTTAGGAAGCATCACTACAAACAAAGCTAGTGAAGGTGATGGAATTCCAGTTGAGCTATTTCAAATCCTAAAAGATGATGCTGTGAAAGTGCTGCACTCAATATGCCAACAAATTTGGAAAACTCAGCAGTGGTCAGAGGACTGGAAAGGTCAATTTTCATTCCAATCCCAAAGAAAGTCAATGCCAAAGAATGCTCAAACTATGGCACAATTGCACTCATCTCACACGCTAGGAAAGGAATGCTCAAAATTCTCCAAGCCAGGCTTCAACAGTACATGAACTGTAAACTTGCCGATATTCAAGATGGATTTAGAAAAGGCAGAGGAACCAAAGATCAAATTGCCAACATCCACTGGATCATCAAAAAAGCAAGAGTTCCAGAAAAATATCTATTTCTGCTTTATTGACTATGCCAAAGTCTTTGACTGTGGATGACAACGTTCTGAGAGTTGGGAATACCAGACGACCTGACCTGCCTCTTGAGAAATCTTTATGCAGGTCAAGAAGCAACAGTTAGAACAGGTCATGGAACAATAGACTGGTTCCAAATAGGAAAAGGAGTACATCAAGGCTGTGTATTGTCACCCTGCTTATTTAACCTCTATGCAGAGTACATCATGAGATGCTGGGCTGGATGAAGCACAAGCTGGAATCAAGATTGCTGGGAGAAATATCAATAACATCAGATATGCAGGTGACACAACCCTTATGGCAGAAAGTGAAGAAGAACTAAAGAGCCTCTTGATGAAAGTGAAAGAGGAGAGTGAAAAAGTTGGCTTAAAACTCAACATTCAGAAAACTAAAATCATTGCAATTGGTCCCACCACTTCATGGCAAACAGATGGGGAAACAGTGGCTGACTTTATTCTTTTGGGCTCCACAATCACTGTAGATGGTGATTGCAGCCATGAAATTAAAAGATGCTTGCTCCCTGGAAAAAAGTTATGACCAACCTAGAAAGCATATTAAAAAGCAGAGACATTACTTTGCCAACAAAGGTCTGTCTAGTTAAAGCAATGGTTTTTCCAGTAGTCATGTATGGATATGTGAGTTGGACTATAGATAAAGCTGAGTACCAAAGAATTGATGCTTTTGAACTGTGGTGTTGGAGAACTCTTGAGAGTCCCTTGGACTGCAAGGAGATCCAACTAGTCCATCCTAAAGGAATTCAGTCCTGAAAATTCACTGGAAGGACTGATGCTGAAACTCCAATACTTTGGCCACCTGATGTGAAGAACTGACTCATTCGAAAGGACCCTGATGCTGCGAAAGACTGAAGGCGAGAGGAGAAGGGGACGACAGAGGGTGAGATGGTTGGATGGCATCATCAACTCAACAGACATGAATCTGAGTAAACTCCAGGTGTCGGTGATGGACAGGGAGGCCTGGTGTGCTGCAGTCCATGGTTTTGCAGAGTCGGACACAGCTGAGCAACTGAACTGAACTGAAACTATATCATTATCATACATTAAGATAAATTTTTTTCAGTAGAGAACACAATGCCCAGTAAATCCAAAATAGTTACATTATTTAATATTTTTCAGTGTATTATTATTCTTACACATGTCTGACCTTATCTTTTCTTTTTTCCAACTCTTCTATTTCATGACTGAGTGCTTTTATTTTTTTATCATTCTCAGACACTTCTTCTTGAAGCTTCATAATTTTATCCTGCATTTCTTTTAATGCCTCAGCTGAGCGTTCTTTAGTATCTTCAGCCAGCAAAAACTGATAAGCTATATATAAACGACTCAGATGTTCTATTTCTCTCAATAGCTTTTGGTACTCCAAGTAGGAAGATCTTTCCTAAAAGAGAAATCACCAATAAAGTATAACTCTACATCAATATTTTTAAGCAAATTTGGAAATAATTTAAATACAGCAACACATAAAAAGTTCCCCATTACACAATAAATGTAACAGATTTTGTCTAAAACTTGAGTAATTATGGATTATTAATTTTAGGAAACTTCAAACAACATTAGAACTGTGGCTTTTTAGATAGCATAATGTCATCTTTAGTGAAGTCTTTGTGGCTATTTCTTCTCAAATATAACCACAGAGTTGGGATTATATAACCACACAATTGGGATTAACAAAGAAATATGGACATAAGATCATAGACAGGTGGGAATAAGTCTATAGATAAACTATGAATGATACACCATTAAATGTATTTTGTAGTACTATTACCAAGATGCCCACCCTACATTCATTCATATAACTATATGTATCAATATTTGCTAAACTTGATTCCCACTGGGACCTACTAGGACAAAGTTAACAATGAAAATTCCTAATCTGCAGATGAAGAAACAAATTCAGGGTGATTAAATGAGCTCTTCATATTATTAGATATAGAATTTGGCAAAATCAAATATGACACCTAGGTTTAAACTTGTCATCTCGTGTTTTTGTACTAAATCATACACACAAAAGGCAGAACCTTCAAGTTCACAATTTTTCAGTTTTTCCAACTACATCGATGCTACTGTATGGATTCAGAGGAGAGCTTGAGAACTACCAAATTCTAATGAACATTTAAGAAATTTCTAAATACATGATTTAAAATATTTTCACTGAAACAGTGATATGATGTCAGAAGTGCAAAGATTATAGAGAAAACAGCCATCCGTTTCAATACCTATTGTCTACTAACTGCCCTGACAGTGGTAATTGCAGTGATAGCCCTTCTTACCCTAGAAGTTACTCACTCTACCAAGAGTTTCTAAGAGTGCCATATCTTTTAAGAAATGTTTATTCCACTCAATTCTAACTATCCAGGAAAATTTAAATTTACACTTGTCTTCAACAAAGAATGAAAATCTGGCATGCTGTTTTCTGAGATTATGACAGTCAATCTCTAAAACCATTATGACTTAACAGATATGAAGTGCACTGTCCTCTATAACCAGAAGGTTGAGCATGGACTATCAACTCTAACTCCTCATCTCATCTCCAAGAAACATTTCTGAGGAGTGGTACACGTGTCGCCCCCATGTGTATCATCATGGATGCATCACCAATTTTGAGAGACATTCTAGCTGGCTGTCCTCACATATATAGTACACACCTCTTTTAATTTTTGAATGGTTGGAGTAATTTCTTCTTCAAGTATCTGGAAAATAAAGGAAAAACTATTTTTGAGTATGTGAAGTACCATTAAAGAAATTTAAAAGGGAGAAGACTAAGGAAAACTGAACAAAGGCTGGGGAGAGGACAGGTGTGGTAAAATTTCCCTCTTTACAACAGGGAAACTCTAAAAGAAAAGCACTTGCTTCCCTAAAAATATTTTATATAAATTTAATTACCGTCTTAATTTCTCTCAGCTTAGCCTCCTTTTTTTCTATAGTCCTCTGAGCATTTTGTTTTTTGTATTCATACATCCTGGTTCCAGCTGCTTCTTCTATCATGGACAAAATCTGGAAAGATGATTGCATTAATGTTTTAAGAATCAAAGCCAGTGAGTCTCATTGGAATTTACCTTAGGATATTACTTAAGGCCTTAACTTCATGAAGCATCTTAACAAAATAGTTAAGGACCATAATAGATAAGTACATGAAAAAATGTACATATTATCTATAACCCTAAAATTCAACAAACATTTCTGGCCTTCACTCCCAATTCTAAAATCAAACTTTATGCTACACTGAGGTTCCAGAGTACATATCATTGAAAACTGAAGCCAGTAATTCTTTCTTTCTCTTTTCCTTCAAATATAAGAAGAAAGTAAAAGGTAACCAACATTTCATTTTATAAATTTCTGCTTAAAACTGTTCCAAGCGAGACTTCAGCTGTTTTGTTCCTCCAAGGACGAAGCCCGGCCTAACATTTACATTCCCACTGCGGCATATACTTTTAGAACTTGGGCAAGTAATTTAGTTTTCCCTTTTTTCATCTGCTGAGGACTGAAAGTATCTCGGTGTCATTGAGAAGTAAAGTAATTCATGTGAGAAGCACACTGAAAAAAGGCAAATACTAATTATAATTTCATAAGGACAATTTTTTAGCACTCCTTTATCAGAAGCTTCTAATTACTATCAATCCCTATCTCAAGAGGATTATTTCTCTGAAAACCAGTTTGATTTCTATATATTGGGCAGATTTTGAATGAGAAGTTCTCCCTTAAGATGTTATCTGAAGAAAGTAAGTGTGACCTATGGTTAAACCAGACTAGTATCATCAATTATCAGCCATCTTTTTAGTTCTTCTCCATAGATAAAAATACCAAAAGAGCCTTTGCTCTTACACAAAACCTTTATTCCTTCATACCAACTCTTCTCAAGGGGGCTCCAAGTCAAAATTAAGTCTTAGTGTCTTAAGCAATCCATTGTATCTAATGAATTAATTTCACTCAAATCTCTTCCTATATATAGGGTTTAACTCTGACATGGAACACCAGCTGAGAAAAGCTACTTTAGAACCAAAATTTCTTTTAATACTGTATGGGCACATAAACCTCCTAGAAAATAAGTAAGTGGTAAGCTCCCAACGCCTGTGTTAGTGATGATTTTTTTTATTTGATACCAAAAGCAAAGGCACTAAAACCAAAAATAAACAAGCAAGACTACATCAAACTAAAAAGCTTATGCACAGGAAAGGAAACCATCCACAAATACAAATCAGGCAAATACAAATCAAAACCACAATGAGACATCACCTGTTAGAATGGCTTTTATCAAAAAGACAAAAAATAACAAAGACAAGGTGAGGATGTGGAGAAAAGGGAAAACGTGTGTACTGTTTGTGGGACTATAAACTGGTGTATCCATTATGGGAAACAGCATGGCGGTTCCTCAAAAAATTAAAAATAGAACTACCATATGATCCAATAATTCCACTTTGGGACATTTATCTGAAGGAACAAAAGACACTAATTTGAAAAGATATTTGCACTTCCATGTACATTGTAACATCATTTGTAATAGTAAAGACATGGAAACAATCCAAGTGTCCACTGATGGATGAATGGATAAAGAATATAATATTTATATATATAAATTAAATAGAATATTATTGAGGCATACAAAAAGGAAATCCTGCCATTTGTAACAGCATGGATAGAACACAAGGGCATTATGCTAACTGAAATAAGTCTGACAGAAAGATAATACAGTATAATTTCACTTACATGTAGGCTCTTTCCCAAAAAAACCCCAAAACTGAACTCATAGATTTGGAAAGCAGATTGTTGGCTGGCAGAGGTGGGGGATAGGTGGTGAGCAAAAGTTAAAAGTGCCAGTTATAAAATAAAAGATCCTGGGGATGTAATGTATGGCATGGTGACTATAGTTGATAATACTTAACTGCATATTTGAAACCTGCGGAGAGTATAATTTAAAAGTTCTCATCTTCAAAAAAAATTCTGAAAGATGTGATATACAGTGATCAATGCTGACTAAACTGTGGTGATCATTTTGTGATAAACACATATACTGAATATTGTATATGTATTAAACCTTTTTGGTGTACACCTGAAACTACTTTATTATATCTCAATTAAAAAAAATAACTTAAAAAAAAACTGTTTAACAAGGTCCTAGGACTTTCCTTTTACTTCTTTTAAAGATTCTGATTTAATCCTCAGAACAGATCTTGAGGTAAAGGTTACAGACTCTAGTTTATGGATGAGGAAACTAAGGCTCTGAAAGTTTACATTATATCACTTAAAAAAAAAACTAGGGCATGGTGTCAAATATTAAAAAACAAAATTATTTTCGCCACTAATCATTCTTAAATAAATGTTCCCAAGAATTTTAATAATGGAAAAATTATGTTTAAAAATTGATTACCTAAAAGATTAAGACAATACCTACAATGACCATCTTTACTGTGCTTAAAGAGTACTCTTACCTCTGGAGGTTTCATATTCATCACTTTTGTAATTCGGCCCTGAAAATACAATGACAAACTTACTGTAATAATGGTAAATTCAGAAAGAATAACCTAAAGGCATACTTGTTTATCTGTACTAAAGCTGTTATATCCTAATATACCAATCTTTGGGCAGTTATTTCTCCCACCTACATGAAAAGGTGTTTCTTTTTTAAAATTTGAGAACAAGGGTAGCTTATAATTCTAGAATTTTGCTACTTACTTTCTTACCAGTGATATAAATTACATAAATAATACAAAGTTAACTCAAAACTGTATTTCTGAGACAGGTAATGATGTAGAAGTCTGCAACTCTAAAATGGGTAAGCATGTAAATAAATGTTGGCATAATTACTGAACATCTCTTGATTTTTTAGAATAGCCCTTCAAGATAAGTCAAAGAAAATTAACTCCAGATATTCTTCAAAATTCAAATGTATGCAATATACTAGAACACGTAAGTACAAACAACTAACCCACATTTATTAACAGGTGTCCAAACATCAGGCTAACAACAAATTAAAAAATGAAAAATCCAAACAGAAGTATTTCTCCTGTAAGTTAAAAAAAGATGCCAAAACTATTATGAAAGAGATATAAAGTCCACAAACAAAATACCTGCATGATGAGAAAGTGAGGGTTGTTAACATTAAGACCAACAGAACAGAAGAGATCGTATACTCTGGTATTATTTGCATTTACTCCATTGATTAAATATTTATTTCTGCCACCAATAACTACCTGCAAAAGAAATAATTTTAAAAGACATAAATGAACACATATATCTTGATAAGATGATAAATTCCCAAATACATTATCTTTTATTTGTTTTTTCCAACTAATGATAAATAAAATGAATCTAGGGTAAATGGTGAAGAAAGTATAAGGTGGTCAAAAACAATGTGAGAGGGGCTCCTAATCTAGGGCCTCCTAACCTCCCACGCGGCAGACTAGGTCTTTAAGGTGCCTTCGACCTTGTTTCCAAAGATGTATAGAAATGTGGCTTCTATCCCTGACCACCCTCTTCTACTACTTTCCATACTCAGAGGCTGACCCATCTTCCTCCACTTTTTGATTTCCAAAGGAGTCAAATACTAAAAATGAAAGACACAGTTTTAGTAACAATCCTCGTCAAGACTCTAAAACGACTAGTAAAACATAAGACTTGTGAATATTTGAAAGAAAAAGAATAATCATGGAACTGCAGCATGGGTTTAACAAGAACAACTTATACTGGACAATAGCTTGTTCAGTCTACTGCAGCATGTACATCGTCATCTTGGAGGTATGACTGCTTCACCCATTTGCTGAAGTCCTTAAAGACAAGATTCGTTTCTCATTCTTTCTATCTGTATTTCCCAGTGCATTTGAGAATGCCCAGCACACATCAAGCACTTAATAAATATTAAATACATATGAATTCACTTCTTTTCCTGACAGTATTAGGGTGGTAGGTCATTTATTAATATTTGAGCAACAATCCTAATATATCCTAAAGAAATTCGAGGAAGTCTTTATAACAAAATTCTGGAGAAGATACAGTCATATGGACCACAAGAGGACAGAAATTTTGGATTAGATTAGTAGCAGATTTTCTTAAAATCCTGAAAGGGTAATTATTTGACAGATGTTTAATGACAGAGAACAGGATTTTGTCCCAATCTAGTCAATCCTTTTTTTCTTTTCAACCAGAGTTTTCATTAAAATAGAGACGGAAATCTATAAGCTACATAATGTTAAGATGAAGGGTAAATAAGAATTAACAGAATTTTTAAAGATAAAACTCTGACAAACTGAAAACTCGGTCTGATTATAATAAGATAAGATTTTAAGGGACAAATGTTAAGGTCCTCCATTGGTTTCAAGGACCTGCTTAGACGCAGAAATGGCAGTATATGGCTAAGTAATAACATGAACAAGTTAGACTGATTTTAAGTAAATCAGATATGAATTCATAACATATCATGTACTCTTCAACATCATATTGAGAAAAAGAAAACTAGAGTACTTAAAATGAAAGAAGTGACAATTCTGCTTAATCCTGTCCCAGCCAGACCAATTCTGGTCCACGCAATTTGAAGTGCCAAGCATTAAAATGTCTGTGTGTGTGTGTGTGTGTGTGTGTGTGCACGCGTACATAAATAAAACTGGAGCAAATGTGCATTCCATGTGATGAGACAAGTGGAAGACCTAGGAACAATTAAATATCAATTGAATGACCTAGAGAATTTAGCTGAGAAAACAGACTTACAGCAGAACACTGATATATTGAAATAAAGAATAAATTACACGTTCTCTTGGTGCTCTCAAGATAACTAGGATTTATGTGTAAAACTTGAAAACAACAGTATGGTATGGCTCCATTTGCAAGAATAACTTGCTAATTTCCAAAAACAGAATGGGTTACCTCAGAAAACAGTGAGATCCCAAGAGCTACAGGTGTTCCAGCACAGAGAGACTCAAGTGCATGGTTTATGGTTTAAATGAGCATGGCTGAGTGCTTGCATGGATGGATTTCACATCCCTTTCAATCCACTTGGTAAATGGTGGAATTTGCTTAAGCAAAACAAGATATTCTTAAGGAATCTAGTCAGTATTTGATCCATCAGATTGCTCATAAACTTTCCAGTAATTGTATTGCCAAAATGCACCTGAGACATGCAAGTTTTTAGGGAACCAAATATTTAGTAGTCACTCACCTGCCTTGTTACTGTAATTTCATCATGAACCTCAAATCCTAAAGGACTCTGCTTTTTGTCAGAATTATCAAAGGTGATTGACACCAAGGCTTTTGTAATACCAGCTTGCCCATTTTTGTAAACTAAATCTTGTAAGTTAGAAGCCCGAACCTAAAATAAAGGAAAAGTTTATCAGTTACAATACTCAGTACTGCACAAAACAGCACTAAAAATAGCTTTCTTGCTGTTGGTAAACCACCCATGTAGTATCCATTAAGAAGTCAGGAACAGGAAGTGGTATTCATAGGCAAGGAAAGCAAAGAAAATGGGCATCGACCTGAAATGGGCCTCTCTCTCCATAGGACTTTTTAAATCCTGAACTAAACTGTTTTCTACTCATTTCTTAACAAGAGCTCATTTGAAAAATTTAAGGAAAGACAGTGTCTAAAAATTTCACTATTTATTCAATCCCAATAGCAGATCCCAAAAAGACATTATGAGGGCGGGGGCAGGTGGAAAGGATACAAACCAGAATGAGAATGTGTGAGTTTCAGTGTTGCTTCAAACATCTTAAGAAGATTAACCTTAAGCAACTCCTCTAAGTTTCTACCTTCTCACCTAAAATATGGAGTAGTAATACCTACCTTTAAAGGACTGCAATGAGGTAGAAGATAATTCACATAAAAATGCAAATGAAGAGAATATTGATAATATTGGCCCTCTCCAAGTGCAAAGATTCCCTTGAGATTCCTCAAACTTAAATTCACTAAGTCAGAAAGTTTACACTTTACCTGAGACAGGTTGGAGATGCCCAGCAAAAAGCAGATGGAGTCCAATATGTTGGATTTTCCACTACCATTTAAACCAGTGATAGCATTGAACAGAGGGTCAAAACCATTGACTTCAGTCCTCTGAGCATAGGATTTGAATCCCTCAAGGATGATTGACTTAATGTGCATTTTAACTACTGACAGGTAAATCTCTGCTAGGAATCAAGCCACTAAGCAGTTCTGTACAAAACAGAAAAACAACGCATAAGTGCAATGTAAAACTGGAATCATAATAAACAGACTAAACCATAAGAATGACAGCGCAATAGAAATAAAACAGCCACTTACAAAGCCATTTCCTCTGATGTAAAGGTATCTTTCTTTAACTTAAAAATATACAAGAATTAGCCTCTATTTAGAAGTTAACTGGGCTTCCCCGGTGGCTCAGCGACAAAGGAATCCTCTTGCAACGCAGGAGCCACGGGAGATGTGGGTTCCATCCCTGGGTCGGGAAGATCCCCTGGAGGAGGGCAGGACAATCCACTCCAGGATTCTTTCCTGGAGAATCCCCATGGACAGAGGAGCCTGGTGAGCTACAGTCCATAGGGTCGCAAAGAGTCAAACACGACTGAAGTGACTTAGCACGCACACACGCAGAAATTAATTGAACCTGGAAGCCAACCAGCTACTTCTCCAGGCTCATAATCTTCCACCGTTAACATACTCCAGCTAACACAGATTACTGATCATTTACCATCGCATCCCCTTCGCCCAGAATGCACTTCTCCCGGACACTGACATGGCTCACTCTCCTTTATATCACTCACGTCTTTACTCCAACGTCACCTAACTAGGTTCCTTCCCAACTCTCGTATATAAAAAAGTGCCCTCTACCCATCCCCTCCCTCTGCTTTCTTTTTCCTTCACGGACTTACAGCTGACACTAATCAGTCCTTATTTATTGCTCTACCCAACCTATCATAATGTAATCTTCGGTAGCATCTTCTACATTCGCCGTTGTATGCCAGAATACTGCCTAACACGAAGGCGCGGGATGGGCGGGTGGTCTGTAAATATTTCTTAAATATCAGTAGACATACCCCAGATAAATACCCGAAGGCTTTTGCTTTTACTCAGGCTCTTCCTTCGCCCCACCAGGCCTTTCTGTCAGCCCTTGTTCGCCCTACTCCAAGGTTGGACAGGAACTAGTCATCCTGCCAGGAATCCCTTTAGGACTAAAGTTACTCTGAAACTCCTTGCTACTCTGCTCCCCAGCCTCCGACGCCCATCTCCCGCCAGGAATGCCCGGCTAGGCCCAACCGGCCGCGCGCACGCACCTGCCTCGCCGCTGCGTCAGGTCGCCTGGGCTTGAGGCGCCGCTGAAGCTCTTCTAATCACTAAGGCGAAGAGTGCGCCAGTCTTGCCCGGCTTCGGGCGCTAAGAGGCGAACGCCACTAAAGCTGCTCCTACATTTGCCCCGCGCGCGGCACCGGGGCGGAACTATTTTTGCCTTTGAATTTCGGCGCGAGCGCAGGACCCCACCTCCACTACCTATTCCATTGGCTGGTGCCTCAGAGATGCCTGACTTAAATGTTCCATTTTTCTCTTCCATGAAGCAGTTAAAGGGACAAAGAGATAGAAAAGAAGGTCGAGAAGGTAGCGGCTCAGGAAAAGCGACGGGTCGGACCTGAGGACTAAAGAAGCTGGCGGCAAATGTTGAGCTCGGTATCCGGCACACCTCGGGCAGCCCCGCACCTCAGCCTGGGGGCCTCGCGCTCGCCGGCCCCGCCCTTCCGCAGGCCGGGTCTGGCCGCCATCGCGCCCGGGAAGCCCCGCCTCCTCTCAGGGCCGGGGGGGGACTCAGTGGAGTAGGACCCCCTGGTCTCCGAGTACCGAAGGCAGGATGGCTTCGTGTCGGTCTCCTCGTTCTGCCTCAGAATCCCCCTGGGCTGGGCCAGGGTTCTCTAAATGGAAGCTGCGCCTTGTTGCGGCTGGGGCGGCGCCAGACGAACTTCTGAGGACTGTCGATCGCGTTCTGGCTCCGCCCCTCGCCGGCAGAGGACCCTGGCGGGCTTGGGTTTCCTGTCCCAAAGGGCCGATAAGGCTGTCACCAGAGTTGTGCTCCGCCTGCGGGAGAAGTTGAGTGGGGTTGATAGTAGATGGGGACGAATAGGAGTTCCCCTCGTTTCTCTGAAAAGCTGTGGAGTGATAAGCAATGGCAGAACTAACATTTCAGAGAATTTTAGGGGCAACACCTTTTAACAGCTGATATTTATTGATTTCAGGTGCCAGGTTGCGTTTCAGGCGCTTTTTAAAATCTTAGCAATCCTATGAAATCCGTGTTATTGTTCTCATTTTACAAATGAGCAAACTGAGCCGCAGGTTAAGCAACTTATTCCAAGTAGTAAGCGGGGAAGCTGAGGTGTGCTTCCACACAGTCTTGCTCTAGAGCTAGTATGTTTACTTCTCTTCATGTGCAGCCTCCAGTGCTAGTAATAACAGATGCTGTTATCAGTGTGTGTTTTTCTTAAAACAAAACAAAACAGCCAATTTACTCACAGTTAAGCATGTTGATACTAATGAGTTAGGAAGGACATAGCTTCATAGTGTTCTATGGTGCTTTTCCTAGGTGATGTATAAAAGAGATGATGCGGCCAGTATGCTATTTTAGGTTGTATATTTAAAGTTGCTTTCTTGGCCTCGATTGACTTTGCAGTATTGGACGCCAGTCAGGCTACCAAGAATGGGCCATTGATTTGAAAATCTTTTCTACTTGGGAAAATTAAAAGTTTTGTGGGGGTTTTCTGTTTGTATAAGAAAAATTACTTTATTTACTCTTATCTCACCCACTTAGGTAAGTCAGTCGTTACAGGCCTAACATCATTTAGTCAAGCGGTTATCTTTGATATTGATTCTCTTCAGTCTTAAATACATTTCTTTTCAACTATGTTCTCATTTCATCTCTTTGAGAATGAAGAATTTTAATTTGCAAACAGACCCTAATGTGGATTTTATCAAGTTGTGAAATAAATAGTTCTTTGGGGTGAAAATGTAAGTGTCAGGACAAACATTGTTAGCCTTTGCACTATTTTAATAAATTAATAACCAGCTGATATTATTTATGTCAAATGGATGAAAAAATACATGCAAAGACACTTTTGCTGTATAAGGACTTCTGGGTAGTTATAAAAATAGACACATCTAACTACTTCCACTAAAAGTAATTATTATAGTGAAAATTACCTATAAAAGGAGAGGTCTACAGCAGTTTTAGTCTTAGAGCATATCCGAGGCACTAACGAATTGCAGTTAGTACAGATGAACTTAAGGAAATCTAATGGCTTAGTGAAAACTGGCTTCTGAGGTTGCCATAGAGAAGTGGAGAACACCAAGGCATGAAGCCACTAAAACCCCTCTAATGTGAGGAGATTAGGAATGGAAGTAAAGATAGTCTATAGGGTTGTTGTTCAGTTGCTAAATAGTGTCAAACTCTTTGCAGTCCCATGGGCTGCAGCACACCAGGCTTCCTTGTCCTTCCAAACCCAGAGTTTGTTCAAACTCAAGTCCATGGAGTATAGCGTAGATACAGTATAAATAGGGCACTGTTCTTGTTTCATCACCGTGAATCGGAAGCATTTGAGTACTTCCCTATGATCCTTTGGTTAAGAATCTGCCTGTCAATGCAGGGGACACAGGTTTGGTCCCTGGTCCTGGAAGATTGCTCATGCCACGGGGCGACTAATCCCATGCATCACAACTACTGAGCCCATGTGCCACAACTACTGAAGCCTGCGCACAGTAGACCTTGTGTCCTGCGACGAGAAGCCACCGCAATGAGAAGCCCATGCACTACAACCAGAGGGTAGCCCGCACTCGCTGCAACCGTAGAAGGCCAGCATGTAGCAATGAAGACCCAGCACAACCAAAAATAAATTAATTTTTTAAAAAAAGCTTTTGAAAGCTTGAACACTGGTGGGCAGGTGGAGTCTTTGTCCTTATGTAGAAGGCAGTAGTACCAGCGAGGACACTGATAAATAAAACAGAACCTAGGAAAAAGATTTGATCTTCTCTTCCAGGGCATTGGGAAGGACCCACTTCCCAAAGCCTCACTTTTCTAATTTTGGAGTCGTACAAAATCTATGGAACTGAGTCAATCCTCTTTCGCTGGAATTTAGGACAGAAGGAGAAAGAAAAATGAAGGAATTTTACCTTCAGTGCAGAAATAAGGAAAGTTTGGTTCATTTTGTTGAGAGATTAATTTCGGTTTCAGTGGGAAGAACTGAAGTTCATATTGCAAAATTGAGTAGCAGCACATTTTGAATACACCAAATAAAACCAATCTGGCAAACTTGGAAAGAATGCCAGCTGAGCATAATTTAAAATGAGGACTAGAAAAGGAGGTGATTATATTCTTTCATGTAGACACATTTATTTTCATTTCAATGACAATATTGTTTTCAGTGGGCTTCCCAGGTGGTGCTAGTGGTAAACAGTCCACCTGCCAATGCAGGAGACAGGAGAAATGCCGGTTCAATCCTTGAGTTGGGAAGATCCTCTGGAGTAGCGGGTGGCAACCCACTCCAGTATTCTCACCTGGAAAATACCATGGACAGAGGAGCCTGGCATGCCACAGTCCATGGGGCCGCAAACAGGCAGATGCAGCTGAGCACACTATTTTCAGTACTACACGTTCTGTTTGGTTCCTTGTGAAATCTGCTTTTATTTTCCTTCTGATTTCTATTATTTTGCCTCCTTAGTCAAGTTAAATATCTTTATCTTCTTTTTTAGGTCCTTCTACTATTTCAAGCTTTTGCGTTCCTAACTCTGTAACAGTTGCTGACTCTTACTCATAGTGATTTGTTTCCTCCTGTGGTGCTGTTCTTGCATGGGGTTGTTTGGTTTATGGGAGTCTCTTATGCCCCAAGTTGTGAAAGGGTCCCTTCAGAGCACTTATACATTTGTTTCTGCCAGCGTTCTTTGGCTCTTAAAGATCTGGGAACATTTGTAAATGATTGTTTCTCAGTTTGTGTTTCCTGAATTATACAGATATCGTAAATTCATGTCTGTTGCAGGTCTGTGGTTTTAATTTATCACAAGTAGCTTTTGTTTTATCCCCCTGTCCAAAGCTCCAAACAAAAAACAAACCTTCTTACCTCTTCCAGAGGCTAGTACGTGGAGCTTTTCCAATCACAATGACTGGCAGATCTTTAAGGCTGCAGGTTTCATATAAGGGCCTAGTTCCAGCTCCTCTGGCTCACTGAAGCTCAAGAGCTACTGCTTGTGCCTCGGAATGTAGCCACTGGCTCCTGAGGCCTATTGTTGTTTAGTCATTCAGTTGTGTCTGACCTTTGAGACCCCATAGATTGTACCCACCAGGCTCCTCTGACCATAGGATTTCCCAGGCAAGAATACTGGAGTGGATTGCCATTCCCTTCTCCAAGGGATCTTCCCAACCCAGGGATTGAACCCACACCTCCTGTGTTTCCTGCATTGGAAGATGATTTTTTACCACTGAGCCACAGGAGAGCCCCATGGGAAGCCCCCTGAGCCCTATAGCCAAGTATAAAGTAAATGTTGGAAGACTGCCTGTCTGCATGTTCTTTACATTTTCAGTTTGTTTCTGGCACTTTGAATTTTCTGGGTTTTGTTACTGTGCATGGTATATGGTTTATATAACAATAGTTACATTTTATCCAGTAGTTCTATGACTTTATGAAGAGAATTTCAGTCAGCCAGGTTAGAGAAGGCCCTTCCACTTACTTTTCATGAAGCACATCAGTGATCTTTGTTTTGCTCCTCGTGAACCTTGCTTTCAGATTTTTCAATTCAGCATTCAAATGAACTTTTCCTGAAAAACAGAGAAAGATGTCTGGTATCAGCTCTTAAGAAAATATTTTCATTTACTATTCATAAAATCCAGTCTCTTGGTACTTATTTCATATTTGTTCTTTCAGTGTTTCCTGTTCCCCTTGGCTTTTATCACTTCCACACTGGTTACCAGCCAAAGCTACTCATATTGCTCTCCTGTTTTGCCACAGCCCTTCCTTTATGGGGAGGATTATTCACTCCCCTTTCTCAAATATCGTTCTCATTTCATCTTTCTCCCTTTCACAGTGGTCCCTTACTACTTTTTACTTCAAGTCCACACCCATCTGCTTGACCTTCTTTCAGCTGGTTTCCTTTTATTACCAACTCAGTTCTTACTAGATGTCACTGTTAGATATTTTCCACAAGATCTGCCCCTTCAGTAATCAGCACTTTCTCTCTCTGTTACATTATTCAAATTCCTACTTAAATTTCTACCTCATCAATACTTATTAGCCACCAGTCTCTGCTCTCTCTATATCAGAAATACGACATCTCTTTACTCTGTATAAACTCTTGGTGAAAATTGCCTGTAGAATTAATTCTAACCTCTTTAAGATGGCATGCCTGGCCTTTTGTAATTTATTCTCCATCTGCTTTCCTAAGACTCATGTCCTGCAGCTTCTTCCTTATATTACCTTGTCATTTGTTGTTCACTACTATAAACCAAGCACCAACCAATGACAAAAAAAAAATGACAACTTTTAAAATGAATAGATGAATTCAATAGGCATTTGTCGAATGCCTACCTTATTCTAAGAATCTACTATGTTCTGGAATACAAGATGAATAAGATGTGGGCCTGTCCCCAAGGAATCTATAGATGAATAGAGATGACATGCATAAAGAAATTAACCAGAGGAAGAGTGAAAGGCATTATAAATGATAGATTGCACAAGCAAGGACATGGAAGATAAACACAGTGTAAGAGGCAAGAGTAGCAAGATTTAGTGTAGGATAAGCCAGATTATGGAACATTTTATGTGCCATCTTGAAAAATTTGTTGTCAATTTTGAAATATTGATGTTCTCGTCTATGTCTTTACGTCTTTGCACATGCTGAACTTATCCCCTCTCCATGTCTACTCCCATGTGTATTTCTACTTATATTTGAAACCCTGAATTTGATCCATTTCTGGGAGAATTATTTGCAGATTCTTATGTAATCCCTTAACCCTCTATCTAGACTTTACTTCTAACCTATATTCCTACTGTGACATACCTTCTGACATTCCTCAGTACCTAGCATAATATTGGTTGAATATGAATAAATTTAGGAGATTCATTTGCTGCTTTCTGATTAAAGTAAAGGAAAAGAATAGATTTAAAAAGTCAAAGGACTTGGGAAATATTGAAATATACAACATAATCCATAAATGATTCAACATTATAAGATTCAGCAAGTTAGTGGTGATGATTATTTCATTGATCTGACATTGAAAATTTTTTTACACCAGCTAGCAGTGTTCTATTTGTGTAATGCCACCAGCAACCACCTATTTCAAATGCTAAAAGAAGATGTTGCTTAAGTGCTGCACTCACTATGCCAGCAAATTTGGAAAACTCAGCAGTGGCCACAGGACTGGAAAAAGTCAGTTTTCATTCCAATCCCTAAGAAGGGTAACACCAAAGAATGTTCAGATTACCCCACAATTGCATTCATTTCACATGCTAGGAAGGCGATTCTCAAAATCCTTTAAGATAGGCCTCAATAGTACGTGAACTGAGAACTTCCACATGTAGAAGTTGGATTTAGAAATAGCAGAGGAACCAGAGATCAAATTGCCAAAATCCATTGGATCATAGAAAAAGCAAGAGAATTCCAGAAAAACATCGATTTCTGCTAAAGCCTTTGTGTGGATCACAACAAACTGTGGAAAAGTCTTAAAGAGATGAGAATACCAGACCACCTTACCTGCTTCCTGAGAAACCTGTATTCAGGTCAAGAAGCAAGAGTTAGAACTGGACATGGAACAATGGACTGGTTCAAAATTGGGAAAGGTATATGACAAGGCTGTATATTGTCACTCTATTTATTTAGCTTATATGCAGAGTACATTATGCGAAATGCCAGGCGGGATGAATCCCAAGCTGGAATCAAGATTGCTTGGAGAAATATCAATAACCTCAAATATGCAGATGACACCTCCCTAATAGCAGAAAGTGAAGAACTAAAGAACCTCTTGATGAAAGTGAAAGAGGAAAGTGAAAAAGCTGGCTTAAAACTCAACATTCAGAAAACTAAGATCCTGGCATCTGGCCCCATTACTTCATGGCAAATAGATGGGGAAAAAATGGAAACAGTGCCAGATTTTATTTTCCTGGGCTCCAAAATCATTGCAGGTGGTGACTGTAGCCATGAAATTAAAAGACACTTGCTCCTTGGAAGAAAAGGTATCACAAACCTAGACGGTATTATAAAGCAAAGATATCACTTTGCCTACAAACGTCTGTACAGTCAAAGCTATAGTTTTTCCAGTAGTCATGTACAGATGTAAGAGTTAGACCATAACGAAGAATGAGTACCAAAGAATTGATGCTTTCAAACTATGGTGATGGAGAAGACTCTTGAGAGTCGCTTGAACAGCTTGGAAATCAAACCAGTCAATCGTAAAGGAAAACAACCCTGGATATTCATTGGAAGGACTAATGCTGAGCTCCAGTACTTTGGCCACCTGGTTCGAAGAGCAGACTCATTGGGAAAGACCCTGATGCTGGGAAAGATTGAGGGCAGGAGGAGAAGGCGATGATAGAGGATGAGATGATTGGATGGCATCACCGATTCAATGGACATGAGTTTGAGCAACCTCTAGGAGGTAGTGAAGATAAAGAAGTTTGAGCAACCTCCGGGAGGTAGTGAAGATAGAAAAGCCTGGTGTGCTGCAGTTCATGGGGTCACAAAGAGTTGGATACGACTGAGCAACTGAACAACAACTACAACCAGTGGCCACTGTGATATTCATAACGAATCTGCCATGGAATGAGCATCAACAGCTGCTGGCTTCTCAGAGCTCTCAGCCATATACTTTTCCCTGTCCTTGCTCTTTTGACCTGTAAAATAAAAACAAGCTTCTACTAATGCTGGAATAGCTGGAGTTTCAGGTTGAAAGGATACAGTTCAGGTATAACCACATCCCTAGCTTCTTCTTTTTTTTTTTTTTTTTTCATTTGTTTTTATTAGTTGGAGGCTAATTACTTCACAACATTGCAGTGGGTTTTGTCATACATTGACATGAATCAGCCATGGAGTTACATGTATTCCCCTAACCCTAGCTTCTGTCCAGGTATTATCATACCCTTCCTTCCCACTCCTTTACTGGACAAGGAAGACCATGTCACCAAGTCTTTTCTGCCATTTCAACATCTCCTCTCCCAATCTGTGGGTAGTTACTTGAAAAAAAATCCTAGTATACTTTTGTTATGTTACTTCATGTTATTCAACAATTCCATATAATTATTGTCTCTGTTTCATAGACAAAGAAGGTGGATCATAGAACTAAAGATTAGAGTAGCACTGGGCCTAAAGTCCATCCAGTTATTCAGCAAATGCTTGAGCGCTCACAATGTCAGTGAGCAGCACAGCAAGAATTTCTGCCTTACGGAGCTTAAACCGTGGTGGATATCAGTTCTTATTTTATTGATTGTAAAGCGTAACTTTTTACAACACTCTCATTCTGCCTTAGTAGTAGCTATCAGTCTCAACACCTCAAATAATTGTCCTTTCCACGTGACTACTGAAGCCCTCAAGTCATAGAAACCCCAGCTGGCCTATTTCACCAGATGCTTGGGCATTCTCAGTCAGGCCTGGACATTCTCCGTCATGCTTGGATTTATAGTGGGTACTCGGGCTTAGGTCAAGAACAAAAGCTGAAGCATTTTAAACACTGCTCACAGGGAATGAATTCTTAGGGAAGTAGCAATGTTCCACTAGGAGTAAATGCTGTAACAGGCTAAAGGATGGACTTGTAAATATTCATAAAAAGTAGATCGGATTTAGTATAGATAGAAGTCTTGAGCAGGTGCAATAGGAAGAACTGCTCCTGTTAGGGCTGGTTGGTGGGATCTTCTTTTTGTATGGAGAAATGTTGCCAGCAATTCTTCTTGGGAGACTAATTTAGAATAATTTTTATTTTGTATATTTTTTATTAGTTAATGAGATCTAGGAGTGTAATAACCTGGTGAGAATTTGTCTGCAAATGGCAATCAAATTAGTCTTATTCATGAACTCATAAATAAGCTATAATTCGGCATTTTATGTCTAGGGGAATTAAAATGGGGGTCATGCTGTTTAAGAGGATAAGGGAATTTAACTATACACTGGGGAATTTAGAGCAGATTTATGATGAAGATATTTCCTAACTGGAAGCTTAATTGTGATTTAAATTACAGGTCAAGCTGTGCAATGTGTTTTCTTTTTAGGGGAAAATCTTTGGGGAGATAAGGTGTGCTTGTTTAAAGAAGAAGCAGAAAGTAAATGAAAAGGCAGATTGCATTTTCTGTTTTTCTCTTAAAATTTCAAGCTGCTGTAAGTTGAATCATTCCTGAGTTCCTGATGATGGCTGTTGCGAAGTTTTCGTTTTACTTTCTTTGTGTTAGTCTTGCCCTCTATTCCAGAGCAGTTATTTTACTTGACAGTAACAAAAAGATGTAGCCAGCATATCTGCCAGCAAACAAAAATGGAAACCAGAGATAAGGTATTCTCAACTCTTATAGAATTGTGACATCCTATCATTTTAGGCTGACTCATAAAATCAGCAGCTTCTGCAAATAGAAGGGCCCTTGAAGAATTACAACCACATATTTTTCAAATGGGGAAATTAAGGCTTCTAATGATTTTCTTAAATTTACTCTTTATCTCAAATAAGTCTATTGAGGAAATAAAATATATGTATGAATGACTTCAAAATATAAAGAAATTGCTTTCTGGTGAAATAAAAATTCAAACAGATTATCAGAGGTTGGCTATGTAGTGGAGATCTTTACTTGGAAAATAACAGACTCTTACAGCCCAGACCTTTATTCTCTGACATTTCCCTCTCCTCCAAGAAATACTTCAGTAAGTAACAGAACAACCACCATGCGGATTCAGTTGTGGACGGGGATGGAGTCTGGGGTGGGCAATGGCGACAGAAAGCCTGAGAGGGAATGGGAATGATCTGTTCTCCTTTTAAGGCTCTGAAAGAAGGCCAAGTCAAGAATGGAATATTTAAACAATCCTTGACTAGAATGTTAAGAATAATACTAGAGAAACGATACAACGTGGTGAAAAGAGAGAAGATTCTAGCTTACAAGACACAGCGTGGGTCAAGAAGGTCCTCTTGAGACTCACAGGTGCAATGTCCTCTATGCCAGAAAAAACACCTGGCACTAGAGTGGAGTGTCCCATCGGAATTCCTCCTCTTATTCCCCCTGCCCCACCATCTTCCACCTTAGTTTCTCCATGCCTTGTTTGGGAAACAACCTCAGTCATTCACTTAAAGGACCTATTCCTCATACGAGGCAAATATGTAACACAGGATTGGTGCAGGTGCCCAGGGAGTCCACAAAAAGAAAAAAATCATGGCTGGGAACACAGTCAAGAGGTACATCCTTGGAGGATTTTCCTAGATAGACTTTGAGCTGAATCCTTAAAGAAAAATATGCCTTTGACAGGTGGAGATAGGGAATCAGCAGTCCAAGTGTAGAAGATTACTTGGCACAGCCTTCCAATAAGTTTACTAGAAATTTGTACTCCTCTTATAATGGGTGCTGAACCACACCACGCAGAATCCCCCTGTGGGACCAAGGCATGAGATCCTGAAGTTCCCAGGAGACCTGGTTGCAGATGGCTCACAGCTGAGCCTCTTCCCTGGCATGGCTCTCCACGGAGGAAGCTGCCCGGCTGAAGTTAATCTTCCATTCGCTGTTAGGCCATACCCAGTGACTGGTTCGTGCAGGGACACGAAAGCCCCTTTGCTTCAACCAGGATAACTATAAAGGGCCATCTCAACAGCTTCTCAGGCCACCAGCTGAAGCCTTGTGACTGCACCATGGTGTGGCTTCTCCCTCTGGCCAATTCTGTTTTCTGCACTAGGGCACCGTGTTCTGGACAGCGGTCCCAAATAAACTTTCTGCACACAGATCTCTGTTTCAATCTACTCTTTGGGGAACCCACCTAAGATAATACTAGATAAAATTTGAAATACTATAGGCTATTTTAGGGGAATTCCCTGGTGACTCAGAAGGTAAAGAATCTGCCTGCAATGTAGGAGACCTGGATTCAATCCCCGGGTCAGGAAGATACTCTGGAGAAGGGAATGGCTACCCAGTCCAGTATTCTTGCCTGGAGAATCCCATGGACAGAGGAGCCTGGTGGGCTATAGTCCATGGGATTGCAAAGAGTTGGACATGACTGAGCAATTAACACACACACACAGACACGTACCAGCTATTTTAACAGAGTCTAATATAGAGCTCGGAAAGCCTAAAGTGTACATATGATTCCGTCATTAGAAGTGCTGATTCATGGTCTCTATGGTAACAAGTTGACATCTCAAGTTAAGTGCTGAATTACTAAACCAATTTATATTCCACTGACAACTGGAAAGGAGAGAAATCATACCTGAGCTATGGTCCTTCTGTTCTCAGATTCTGCCAAACCCATCAATAGGTTCTGGTCACCCAGTATTAAGGGCTCTATCAGAAAGGCTATATCAGGAAGTTATGCTGTAGGAAAAAAGAAAAAAATTACCAAGTGCCTTAAAAGCAACAATGGTTTATTTCTTGTTCGTGCTATATATCCATTGCAGAGGCAGGAGACATTTCTGCTTTTCATAGTCAGTAAGGAAGCAGCCATGACCTAGAATCCTGTGGATTACTGCTAGAGGGAACAAGAGCTCTGGAAGGGACAAGAACCAGAATTTAAAATGCTTCATCAAAAGTGACACACATCACCTATACTCACAATTCATCACAACTATTTATTACAATGCCTTCAGGCTATGCGTGCCAAGTCACTTCAGTCGTGTCTTACTCTTTGAGACCCTATGGACCATATAGCCCTCCAGGCTCTTCTGACCATGGGATTTTTCAGGTAAGAACACTGGAGTGGGTTGCCACAAGGGGCTCAGGAAATGCAATCTCAAAATGTGCCTGGAAAGGCACAGAGTCAGAGGGGAGAACTGGACTTTTTGGCAGGGCTTCCCAGGTGGTGCTAGTGGCAAAGAACCCATCTGCCAAAACAGAAGATTTAAGATACCTGTGTTTGATCCCTGGGTTAGAAAGATCCCTTGAAGAAGGAAATGACAACCCACTCCAGTATTCTTGCCTGGATAATCCCATGGACAGAGGAGCCTGGTGGGTTACAGTCCACAGGGTCGCAATGAGTCGAACACAACTGAAGTGACTTCACTAATGACTAATGGAAGATCTTGGAGTCCAGAAACTCAAAAAGGAAAAGAAATAGGTTAAACAGGTAGTTGAATTTTCACTTAAAAAGAATCTTAGTAGTAAGTAACCATTGATCCTTTATTATCTTTCAAATTATATTTGTGCTATTGTTTTTATTTTATGTATTCTGAAAATATGTACTAAGTATCTTCTAGTATTTGTAAAGTGCTGCGATGGTTACTCTTAGGGCAAAAACTCTGGATTTGTTTCTTTAAAGACACATATTTAGTTGGAGATATAGGGCTTCCATGATAGCTCAGTTGGTAAAGAATCTGCCTGCAATTCAGGAGACCCCGGTTTCAATTCCTGGGTCAGGAAGATCTGCTGGAGAAGGGACAAGCTACCCACTTCAGTATTCTTGGGCTTTCCTGTGGCTTAGCTGGTAAAGAATCTTCTTGCAATGCCAGAGATATGGGTTTGATCCCTGAGTTGGGAAGATCCCCTGTAGAGGGGAAAAGCTACCCATTCCAGTATTCTGGCCTGGAGAATTCCATGGACTGTATAGCCCATGGGGTCGCAAAGAGTCAGACACAACTGAGCGACTTTCACTGTATAGGAATTCAAAGTATACAGAAGAAGAGAATTAAGAGATAATGTCAGGGATGGGGGTTGAGGGGGTATGAAAGGGTGGGCAGTGTTTAGTGGGTGTAAAGGTAGGAATTGTTAAGTACTGAGTTTCTGTGCTTAAAGCTAGAATAGACAAAACTGTGCCTTCTGCAAGTATATTTGAAAATACCCTGCTGATCTGGGCTATAAGAAAGGGACAGGTAAGCAAAAGTATATGTTACATTATTGCTTTTAAGTACACTTCTTATTTCTGTTTCCCCCTCCCAGTTCAGGCCCTTTAATTTACATTTAAAAATTTCCATATTTCTGTGGTTAGGATAAATGACTGTGAACTCAAAGGTGATATTGTTGCTCCTTGAAATTAGGATCCCTGCTTTTTTGGTGCTCTGTACACTCCCTTCTAAGTTAATGATGATTTATGGTGATAATTATAACATATTGCTCCTCTAACGCCTCTTTTAGCTTATAAAGCAAGTTCACATAACTATTAAAGTTATTTCCATAATATGCTCAAGAGTTAGGTTCAGGGAGTTTTAGTAAAATTACTCCCATACCATAGACAGAGGGATTGAGGCTGAAAGAATTAAAATAATTTTATCATGAGAGCAATAATTTGTAGCTATGAACAAACCACCCTAAAACAGTGGTTTAAAATAATAGTGCTCATTTCTTTGCTCACCTGAGGGGTGGTACTTGGGGTCTCTCAACAGTTGCAATCAGGTGATGGATGGGGCTGAGGTCACCTCTGAGGTTTAATTCATGTTTGATGCCTGGGCTGGGAAGTCTCCAACATCCAGTATGAGAGCAGATTGGGCTTCTTCAGGCATAGCTCTCTCCATGGTCTCCCTCTCCACACTGGGTGCGGGCCACCCTGGGAAGGGGTGTGAACTGGGGACACGTGGTTCTCTGCAGCTGAAGCCATCTCTGAAGATGATGGCAGCCATGGACTGCCTGCCAACAGGACTCCCAGCAGCTGAGGCAACACAATCTTCATTGAAGGAAGATGACCTCACTTTTGTTCCAAATCCAGTACCCTGCCATTCGCATTGTCTCCACTGATTTAACAGCACTAGTCTGTTGACATTAATACATGTTAATTGTGAATTATACAGTGAAAATAAGTAATCACATTGGGACACTTCATTAAATAATTATATAGCACTCTGTGTATTTCTATTATGGGAACATGATATTCCTCACTAATATGTAAGTTTCAATGAGCTCACATCCACATGAACACCCAAATCTTACTTGCTTCGAGCTCCCACCCACTCCTCCAACAACTCTAGCTCCTTTATTTATTTATTTAGCTCCTTTATTCTTACAGTTCAGTTCAGTCACTCAGTTGTGTCTGACTCTTTGCGACCCCATGCATCGCAGCACGCTAGGCCTCCCTGCCCATCACCAACTCCCGGAGTTTACTCAAACTCATGTCCATCGAGTTGGTGATGCCATCCAGTGATGGTGATACCATCCAGTCGGTGATGAGATTACAGCCATCTCATCCTCTGTTGTCCCCTTCTCCTCCTGCCCCCAATCCCTCCCAGCATCAGGGTCTTTTCCAATGAGTCAACTCTTTGCATGAGATGGCCAAAGTATTGGAGTTTCAGCTTCAGCATCAGTCCTTCCAATGAACACCCAGGACTGATCTCCTTTAGGATGGACTGGTTGGATCTCCTTGCAGTCCAAGGGACTCTCAAGAGTCTTCTCCAACACCACAGTTCAAAAGCATCAATTCTTCGGCACTCAGCTTTGTTCACAGTCCAACTCTCACATCCATACATGACCACTGGAAAAACCATAGCCTTGACTAGATGGACCTTTGTTGGCAAAGTAATGTCTTTGCTTTTTAATATGCTATCTAGGTTGATCATAACTTTCCTTCCAAGGAGTAAGCGTCTTTTAATTTCATGGCTGCAATCACCATCTGCAGTGATTTTGGAGCCCCCCAAAATAAAGTCTGACACTGCTTCTACTGTTTCCCCATCTATTTCCCATGAAGTGATGGGACCAGATGCCATGATCTTAGTTTTCTGAATGTTGAGCTTTAAGCCAACTTTTTCACTCTCCTCTGTAGTAACCATCCTCAAACATATGTGGGAACACCCAAGAGATGGGGACATGTGGATTATGAACCAGTTGAGGCAGCCAATTGCTGTCAGCCTACATGTAATGTTCGAGGCTACACTATCAATGCTCCTATACTTAATTCCATGCTTGTTGCAGTGGAAATTCACGGCTGGAAACCAAGTTCCAGACGCCTATATTCCACCACTTGATCAACATTTCCATTAATATCAAGGCAGCATCTCAAATTTTACTTGTTCAAAACCAAACACTTGGTTTTTCTCACTAAAAAAATTTTTAAATGACTACATTTCAGTAAATGGCTTAACCATTCTCCAAAACGTAGAAGTCATTCTTGATTCCTTTCTTTGTTAGCCATCCTGGATACAAATACCTAAAATTACTTATTTACTCATCTACTTGTTTATTTCCTATCTCCTCCTTCTAAAATTTCAGTTCTATGAAATCAGAAAATCCATGTTTTGTCCTATAGTGTGTGGCCAGCACTTACAAACACTTAGGAATCTGACTTAACATAGAGGTAAGGCACTAGGCAAATATATGATGGATGAATCTGTAAAGAAATTTAATGAGTCAATTAATTTCTGTTAACTGCTTCAGGATCCCCCCACCACCAGCCTTAAAAATTCTACAGAAATGCTGCTCCAAGATGACACATCTCTGCTCTAAGCAGAGATAACGTCTCACCGGCCTTAGAATCAGACCATTTTTTTACCACCACTATTTATTGAAAACTAGCCACTCTGAAGATTTGCTGATGTCACAGCCAAGGTTGCTAGTGTAATAGGGATTTCCTAGCTGCTGCTCCAAAACTGTTCTGCACTTATTTTAACGGCACTGTGTCCAGGGATCTATGCTGGCATGAGCCAGTATTACTGCTGCCGATATGCAAGTACCTCTGCACTTGTGAAGTATGTTATGTTCAGTTGTAAAAAGAAGTGTTCCACAGCAGAGTTATTTGGGTCCCAAATCATTACTGAGTCTAGTGAAACAGACCTTTCAATTGACACAGAGCCCTTTTTATTCTCTCTGGATATATACACAATCCTAGCTTGGGTTAGAATGGATACAAATAAAAACTTAACTCTGAAAGGGAACCATTTCGTTTCAGACCAATTCCTTCCACTCTTAAAAACAATTCTCTTGCTGAAATGCTATTGTCCCTTACCATAGTCTGGCTTCAGTTTAGCAGAGTCCATCCTTCTTTCCTTCCTTCTCTCTCTATCTCTTTCCTTAACAAATAGTCACAGAACACCTAATCTGCTATGTACTGAGGAAAGAAAGATGAATTCATCTATAATTTCTATAATTCAAGGTATAGACACATGCTTGGAAAGTGCAAAAAAAAAAAAAAAAAAAGGCTTCCAGTTTATGACAAATATATGTTCGAGCTAAAATGGGTCACAAAGATAGGAGAGGTCAATTATTAGTGAGGAATTAATGAATTCTTAATTCAAGAGGAGAAACAAATTGTGTCTGGTGACAGGGTTAGGGCTTTTTCCCTTCAGGGTGTTAATGAAGTGTTGGAAGTGAAAGGAGAAAAGCAGGTACAGGCAGTGGAAGCAAAACACTGTTGGGTGGCTTCCCTTGTGACATACTATAATGTGTTAAGTCAGCCTAAGTTGGACACCCAAAGATTTGGCTTTGTCATCAATTAAAAGAGTGTGACATGTGGATGTCTGCTTGATCGTGTCCAACTTTTCACGAACCCATGGACTGTTGCCCGCCAGGCTCCATGGTTTCAGTTCAGTTCAGTTCAGTTCAGTCGCTCAGTCGTGTCCGACTCTTTGCGACCCCATGAATCGCAGCACACCAGGCCTCCCTGTCCATCACCAACTCCCGGAGCTTATTCAAACTCATGTCCATCGAGTCGGTGATGCCATCCAGCCATCTCATCCTCTGTCGTCCCCTTCTCCTCCTGCCCCCAATCCCTCCCAGCATCAGGGTCTTTTCCAATGGGTCAGCTCTTCGCATGAGGTGGCCAAAGTATTGGAGTTTCAGCTTCAGCATCAGTCCTTCCAATGAACACCCAGGGATGGTTTAGATATAAGCAATTCATACATGGAGAAGGCATCCCTTTATTTCTCTTTCATAAATGTTTCTGATGGATACTTAGATTGGAGGAACAGATATTGATAGAATTTTATCATTCTTAGAAAAAGTATGATAGTGGTTTTGCCACTTGCTAGCAGTGTGACACTGGGAAAGTAACCCATTTATGTTTAATTTTTCACCTTTGTCTTATCTGTAAGTCAGTAGTGCTGAACCAACTTTTGAGGATTCCCCCCCCACTATGAAATCCTGTGGCTGTAAGACTCAAAAGGGGATAGAATATAAGATGCAGAGGACCTATATAACATTGAGTCTAAAGCTCATATTTACACAATATTATTTCTAGAAACTCATTACAAAAGTCAGTTTTGTCTAGCAAATGCCAGTAAAGTCTCAGAGGAAAAACAACATAAATTAAAGGGAGTCATTTTGGAAGAATGATATAAGAGAGGCAACACTTTTCTAAGCAGAAGCAGTGTGTTCCAGTCTATGGTTTGCTAGTTTCTGGCTGTGCTGGAAAAAATACTTTCCTTTCCCGATTCCCAGTTGTTTCTCTTGGAATAAATGAGGCTACTGGGAATTGAAGAGGTTAACATATAATTATATCAATATAATGATATAGCATTGAAATATATCATTATAATATCAAACAAACTTGATGCTCCCTGGAAAATCAAAATCAGAACAGGAGGCAAAACTATCAGTATTCATGTGGATGTGAGCTCTCTACTATAATTAGTTAAGCATTCCTACCTTTCCACTTCCAACTTCTCCTAGAAAGCCTCCTTTCTAGGTAATGGAGGGAGGAAGACAAAATTTGGAGGCTTTTGGTGTATAACACAACACATACCAAAGGTGTCTCATTCCAAAGACAAGATTAGCTTCTCAATATATAGCCTTCCTAGGAGAATTTGGGAGTGGAGAGGTAAGAATTCTTAACTACTGATTCCCAGACTATAAAATACCAAGAACCATGCCCTGTGAGATCTGTATGCTTATATGCAGAGGATTCATCTGGATATAGTCCACCTTTAACAAATCATATGTACTTTTTATATGGGAAGAGAGAGAGGTCCCATACTTAACATTCTTGATTTCTTCCTCTCCCAAAATAAGCACCTTCCTTGCTTTGATCCATGGTGCAGGAACTGGTAGGTTTAATCAGGATTCATGATCTTGATGAAGAATCTGGCAGTTACCATGTTGAGTAGGACACTGAGATCTGAGTCAAGAGACACATTGCAGATGTCATTATATGATACCAAGAAAACACATAACTTATTACTGAAAGAAAAATTTGGAGAAAGGGAACTCTCAACAATGGCAAATGAATTGTGAACTGGTAATATCTAAGAAGAATATTCCCTACAATTCAGCACTGTTTTTTGTTTGTTTGTTTGTTTGTTTTTAGCAGAGAAACTCTTCCATGTATGCAAAGGGAGATATGTCCTAGACTTTCTGGCAGAATTGTTTGAAAGGGGAAAATAAGAAACAATTGCAGTATCCATCCACAGGAGAATAAATAGTGTCAATAGTCATAAAACAGAATGTTACAAAAATAATGCGTCAAAATAAACAAACCAGAGCAACACATATATCAGTATGGATAAAGATCACAAAGCAATTTGAAAAATAATACCTATAACATGATAGATAGCTCAAAATTCTGCAAAATTATAGTATATAGTTTATAGATAAATACAAATAGGAATGTTAGAAAATCTAACTATAAATAAACACATTGCGTTATTGAGAGTAGATTATTTGTGGGAAGAAAAGAAGGTAATGGAAAAATGAAAGATTTTATAGAGAAAACCCCAAAGCAAATATGAAATACTGTGAGAACATGATAAAGCTAGGTGCTGGGCACATGATTTTTATATTATTCTACATTGTTGTCTGTGTTTCTTGAACCACTTCATAACTTTGAAACAATACTTTTAAAAGCTTAAATATTATATATGGCACATTCAAACTTAAGCATTTTTGTTATATGTATGAAAATTGCTTTTGACGCTATAAAAGATAAAAAGCCAATCAAAAACGTTAGAAATACTGAAGTGCCTGCTCAGAGTTCTGTATAAATATATAAATCTGTACCAGAAGATTAATTAGAGAAATTTCGTTATCATAGCAAATTACATTTTCTTATTGAATGAGAGAAATTTTATTGATTTTCATATGATTCAAATCCCAACCCTGAATTTTACTACATATATAAATGTAAATATTCAGTTTTATCTTGGAAATGCTGTTTTTTTTTTTTTCAGATTATTGTTTCAAAGCTCTCTGACAAGATAAGGTGGCTTCTATTTATAAAACTGTAAGTATAATAACATCAGCATATCTGTTTGGCTACTAAACATGATGTGTGCTGTATTTCAGCAAGTAAAACTCACGAGAATGCATTCTCACCATGTCTATCTAAGACACGTTGAGGCAGTGAAGTTCGAAGGTGTTATGTTCCTGCAGATTTCTCTTATGGTAAAAATCCTTGAAGCATGAGAAGTGTGTAGCCATACTGATTTTCTCCCAGCATGTGATGCAGAATTTGTATACTCTATTTTGATCCCATAAAAGAAAATCTATTGCCAAAAGTAATAGTCCTGAACAAATTCTATATTGAAAATGATCAAACACTTCCTTTCAAAATTCCCACTTCTTATACGGCATGAAAATATAAATTAGGAAATAGAAGTTTGAAGGAAAATGGTTAAAGTTGTCATGACTTTTAGTATCAATTTTTATTTTGCTATACATCTTATATAATTTGAGTTAAATATAATTTTGAGGCAATAATGTATCTATTTAATTGCATTTTTATTAAAATATTAAATAATTATTTTCCAGAAAGTCTTCTAGATTACATGTTTCTATAATCCATTCATTTGGTATTTCTTGTGGACTGACTATGTGCAGGATTTGTCAGGCTGAGATGTGTAAAGAACATGTAACTTAACATGTATTGAATATAAATATATATTTAAAGCAATTGCTAAGGATTTTAATCAAATATGTTATGAGCTCTGAAATGTAGGTATTCCCATTATGCTGATTTTGGCAGTTCCTCCCTTCAAGAGGTGGACTCTATTTCCCATCATTTGAATCTGAACTTCTATTATGATTAGTTCTTGGCCAAGAGACTATGATAGAAGTGAATGTCATTTCTGAGCTTAGGCTCAAAGATACTCACTTGCTCTCTCTAGGCACTGTCTCTGCCATATGAGAAAGCTCAGTCTACCTTAATGGAGGATGAGAAATTATGTGGGAAGAGTCTAGTTATCCTAACTGAGACTTCCCTACATCATCTATTGCCTGCCAACTAACAAATACATGAAAGAACCCAGCCAACACCAGTAAAGCTGCCTTCTTGATACAAGTCTCATTAAAGATACATAAATAAGTGGAGCCAAGACCAGAAGAACCATGTAGCTCACTCATAGACTAAAAAGCAAGAAGAAATCCTTATTAAGACACCAAGTTTTGGGGTTATTTGTCGCATAGCAGTAGGTGGTGCTAGTGGTAAAGAACCTGCTTGTCAATGCAGGAGACATAAGAGATGCAGGTTCTATCCCTGGGTGGGGATGATCCCCTGGAGTAGGAAATGGCAGCCCACTCCAGTATTCTTGCCTGGAAAATTCCATGGACCCCATGGTGGGCTACAGCCCAAGGGGTCACCAAGAGTCTGACACAACTGAATCACTTAGCTTGCAGTAGGTAATTAGCACTCTGATCTTTAGAAACGTGACATAATTTAGACTAGGGAAGAGTACTGAATCACATCTGTACAATTTCAAAGACCATATTCTCTCCATACTCTGTATGGAATAAAAAAACTGAAGTAGAAGAGAATAGAACAAAGTCATATAGCTATTCCAAAGAGGTAGAAGTTACTTTGACTCAAGTAATTAATAAATTTGTCATAAGGAAGATATCCTTTGGATTAGGCCCCTAATAGTTAAAGAAGGAAGTCTGCTGTTGAAAATAGGTTAAGGTACAAAAGCAAGAAGGTGAAAATCATGGTCAAAAATGGCATATAGCCTGTAACATAACAGAGCTTTGGGAGATAAGGCCTTGTAAGTGTTTTTGATTCATGTGTGTGTTAGTCTCTCAGTTGTGTCCAACTCTTTGTAGCCCCAGGTCCACCAGGCTCTTCTGTCCATGGAATTCTCCAGGCAAGAACACTCTAGTGGGCAGCCATTCCCTTCTCCAGGGATCTTCCTGACCCAGGGATCAAACCCAGGTCTTCTGTATTGCAGGCAGATTCTTTACTGTCTGAGTCACTAGGGAAGCCCTTTATAAAATTCATACTGGGTTTTTAAAATTCAGGTGAAAATTTATATGGAAAGAAATATTTCTTGGCTTTAAGCAGACATAGTAATTCATTGAGTTTTGATTACATGGGTTATAACCGATTCATGTCTTAAAATATACTAATGTTAAAGTATACTTTGTAATAGAAAATTAACGTTTAAAGAAGAAAATATACTTACCCTTTCAAATGACTCAGTATAAGTGAAAGATCATAACTTTAGAGAGAGACAATATTGGATGTGAAATTCACCTTAGCCATTTACAACACAGATCCAGACAGGATACTTAACTTCTCTGACTCCTAGTTTCCTAATCCATAGAATAGAGATAATGAACATTTATTTAATAGGACTGTTGGCAAAATTAGATATAAGTGAAAGTTGATCAGTCATGTCCGACTCTTTGCAATCCCATGAACTACACAGTTCATGGAATTCTACAGAACAAAATACTGGAATGGGTAGCCTTTCCCTTCTCCAGGGGATCTTCCCAACACAGGGATCAAATCCAGGTCTCCCGCATTGCAGGCAGATTCTTTATTGGCTGAGCCACCAGGGAAGCCCAAGAATACTGGAGAGGTTAGCCTATCCCTTCTCCAGGGGATCTTCCTGACCCAGGAATCAAACCGGTGTCTCCTCCATTTGCAGGTGGATTCTTTACCAACTCAGCTATCAGAGAAGCACATATATAAATGTCTGGTATATAATAAGCACTTGAAACAAAGTAGCTATTTTTTTTTTTTTTTTACAAAATTAGAATTTAATACATTTTAAAAGTCCCCTTAGAATCAAAGTGTTAATAGTAAACTTAAAGTGACACAGTCATGAATAAACTCAGTGAACTCTTAAATTCAGGGGTCCTTATATTTATTTATATGATTTATTAGATTATATGAACACCTTTGCTGTTCTGTAATTACAGAGTTTGCACCTCTCCTCCTTCTCATCTTAATTAGCATCCCTACTTCCTCTATAAGATGAAATGCAGAATGATACATATCATGTTTCAATATCAGAAAACATTGTTAGTGATTTTGTGGTAAGAATAAAGTATAATACAAATCCCTGTCAGACATAGTTGAAGAATAAGCCAGGAAATTGGGAAGGGGCTAAAAGAGGGATAGGATCATTTTCCCTTCAGAGGATTATCAACTCCCCTTAAAACCTTGTCATGGTTTTAATAGTCTTTATGTTAGGGAGCTGCAATATAGAAGCTGCAATATACACACCAATAATCACATAGGGAACAAAGTTGAATGTGAGTATTTGTTAAAGAAGTAAAATCAAATGATGTATCTTTTTACAACTAGTAAATTAGCTTATATGTGCAAGTTCCTGTTGAAACTACAGCACTAATGCACATTGCCCTGAGGATGAATTAATAGTCATTTTTTGAGAAAACCAAATAGCAAAAAGTTTGAAAATTTTAAAGTTTTTGAACTTCTTATTACTATTGTTGAGACTCTATGTTATTTGAAAGAAAAATGAAAAGTCATATGCGAAAGTACTCATTGCTAACTTAATTATAATAGTGAGAAACTGAAAGCAGTTTAATATCTGAAACTGAGAAATGGTTCAGTAAATAGCACAGTATCAATTTGTAGACTGTAAACTTCCCATTAAATGTATTGTTGGGAAGAATAGCAACATGTAAGAATGTTTATAACATACTGTCAAGTACAAAAAAAATTAAAGTGTACACTGTACTTTCAAATGCATAAAATGTGTTTTCTTATGATTAAGAGCATATAAAAAGTAAAAACAAAGGATTTGTTAGTGGGGTGGGAGAGATTTTATTTTCATTTATATCTTTTATTATTGGTATAATGCTGCTTGTGCTACAAACAGAAGACAGATTTAGAAATTAATAAAATGGAACTAATTACTCCCAAGTCATACTTTGGAGGCACCTATAAATTGATTCTCCACAATTTATCAATATCAGTGTCATTTCCTATTTCCCCCGAAATGCTTCATCTCCTTTATTCAACAAATTCATTTAAATGTTCTTGAATCAGTAAACTGACATCAATTTGAAATAAATGCTATGAGAATAACAGATTTGAATTTATGTAGTGTGCATCAGGTAGAGTTTAGATTGAATGATAAAACAATTATTTGCCAGTTCCTTAACACTTCAGTACATCTTAGATGGGGAAAAAGAAAAACAGGGATTCTGGAAAATGGTGTTTTCAATGTCTTGTGGGTCATTTTTGAAAAAAGAGAATACTTTTTTTCCCCAATAATAACAGTTGTGTGGATTTTAGCTAATTATATTATTCATATTTCTCATGAAGTTATACAATTCTTTATTAAAAATATACAGTTCTTTTTTTCTATCACATCACAGAAAGAACCATAATAATACTGATCATTTTAAGGAATCATTTTTATGTACCAAATGCTGATTTTTAGGACATTTCGATCTGAATGCTAGCACTAACTTCTGAAAGAGACAGTACCTGATGTGAGTTTATCTATACACTAATACTAACTTCTCTTTTTTCTCTGCTTCTCAGAAAAAAAAAATATAAAAAACTATAAATTAATTAAAAGAACTATGAATTCATTGGAAATGTGTAAAATAATAAAATTGCATTTGCTACCCTTTAGAGAAGTTTTAATAAATATTGAAAAATTCTATTACAAAAAGGAGAGATCTGTCTTCCTCTTCCTACATATTGATTCCTTCTGCAATTCAATAAATATTTACTTGGAGTCAACAACCACTATGCTAGATGCATGGAATACAACCATAAAAATGGCAAAAATCTTGTTATGAAGTCTAATTTAAAAAAGCAGATAAATGAACAGTGAATAACTGTACAGCTTAATAAAGTTTATGGTAGAGAACTAAGGCAGTGCTATGGATTGAACATTTGTCTCCCCACCCCGAATTCATATGATGAGTTCCTAATCCCCAATGTGATGGTATGTAAAGGTGGAGGCTTTAGGGAGTGGTTAATTTTGAATGAGGTCATGAGTCTGGAGCTCTCATAATGAGAGACAGAGCAAAGACAGAAATTTATATCAAGAAGTACAGTTCCACTCTAACAAATATCTAAAAATGTGCAAGTGGATTTTAGAACTAGATGAAGAGTTTTGAGGTGCATACCAGAAAAATTCAGCATTGCTATTAAGGGATTTTTAAAGGCAATCTGGTAAGTGACTGAACTGAACTGGATCGAGACGAGGAATATATTCCTGGACAGTGGAGAAAAGGCAATCCCTGCTAAGGCAGTGAAGGACTTGGCTGAATTATATTTGTGTTTTAATGTTTTCTGGAAGATATCATTTGCAAGCAATGAAGTTGGACTTTTAGTCTAGGAGATTCCTAAGCCTTTGAAAGAAAGGCTTGGTTCTTCCTGACTACTTACAGTAAAATATGACAGAAGAGTGATAAATGGAAAATGAAATCATTTAGCAAAAAAGAGCAGAACTTGGAGGCTTGGAAAATCCTTGGCCTGCTCATATTACAGGAAATAAGAACATCTAGGGTGGGTCTGAATGACTTTTTGATAAGGGGATTAAGTGTGGGTATGAACCATGAATGGACTTCCCAGTGCCTCAATGGTAAAGAATCCGCCTGCCAATGCAGGAGATACAGGATACATGGGTTCAATACCTGGATGGGGAAGATCCCCTGAAGAAGGAAATGGCAACCCACTCTAGTATTCTTGCCTGGGAAATCCCATAGACAGAGGAGCCTGGCAGGCTATAGTCCACAGGGTCGCCAAAGTGTCAGACATAACTCAGCGATTAAACAATAGCAACAACATGACCATGGATGCTATCAACCATCTCAACAGAGGACAAGAATCAAGATGGAATTATACCAGCAGACACGGCCAGTTTGTACTAAAGGAGACAGAGAATGTAGAATGAAATGAAGGAAAACTGATGGCTTTCTTAAACCCTGCTCCACTGGACCATAGAGCTATTTGTCTGTGAACTTGTGCTATCTTTCAAGAAAAGAGAAGGGCCCTAAAGTTGATTCAGATATTGTCAAGGCCAAACCATTTGATTTTAGTTCTATTTAAGAAAAATTAGGGAAGGGTATTAAATTAAAAAAAAATTTCTTGTGAGCCCAGTAATGCTTTAAAAAGCATATATTACATAAATATAATATCTAGTTGTGTGGCATTTAGAGGCATCTTCAGAATACCTTGACTCTATAGGATCATAGAGAGAATTGAGCTCATCTGAATCAGAAGTACACCCCTGCATCAAACTTTAATAAGAAGAAAACCAACAATAAAGATGATATATAATCTGCAAATTTTATAGCTAGAAATTTTCATAGGTAGGATGGGAGTCCAGACTTGTCTGCACCAAAGTCTGTGCTGTTTCTATCATATCATAGTCCCACCCTCTGTAGGTACATATAGTGGGAAATATAAGGCATCATATTAATAAAATTCCTGTATATTTGCTTTCACATTATCTTATTTGCAGGAAATCAATTGTTGATTTTATTAGGATATCAGAATATGTTATTTTCAGAGTAACAACCGTAGCTTTTCCTTGTACCTTTGATTACTCTTTCTTCTACACCAACTACATTGAGATTTGCAAAAGCAGGAGCTTCTGCTGCTTTGTCATGATTCCATGGCTCCTTGTATCTGTTTGTAGTCATTTCTGTGGTCTATCACATTTCAGTAATTAGAGAATCTAGATTCTCTAGTAGTTACATCAAACCAGTCCCCCAAATCACAGCTAATGCATTCCTGTAACTGGAGTACATTAACATTAAATTTATTAATGTGAAGGTTTGGATGAAAGATTTTTATCCAAAGTTTTTTTCCTCCTCATACCCATTTTGTGATTTAAACAGTTTGAGCATGTTGCATTATTGTGTAATTTTTATTTTTTTTAACATAATAAAAATCCACACCTAATTTGACATGATTTCTTTGGCAGTTAATAAGAACACATTATACAGTTAAATGAATCTGCAAACTAAATAATGGTTGTAGTGGGTGTGAAAATAGGGATATTTAAATGCATAAGGAAATTTAGCACACATCCCAGTGGCCATGTAAATAGGCTTCTGATTCTTTTATAAATTGCAAACACTTTCTTGTGCAGAAACACAGTGAAAAATATAATCCTGCAACCATACATAGAGCTCATTACCATACCTCACTGCATGCCTATTATCCACTTAAGAGCTCCATTAAAACACCCACTCTTGTTTCAGCAGCAGCTACACAAGTCAAAAACTAAGCCTCATTTGTCACTCTTTATCCCCAGGGACTAAAGACAGCTGTATTGATGAAGTGTATTTAAGATTACATCTCCAGTTATTTTGATAAAAATTTTTCAAATATGACCCTGTGTCATATAAAGTTAGTGCTCAAAAACTCATTATCAGCATGAATTCTAGAATAGACTCCAAAGGAATGTCTATGAAGAAAAATGACTGTGGGTAATGGACATTTGGTGGGTGGTACTGTAAACATACTTACCATAAGTAACTTAAGCTTTTGGATGTCCTAGTTGTTTATTGTCATTTACAGTCTACATGCAAGGATACCTATGTTCAATAATTTACCTGAAAGTAAAATAATTAAAAAGATAACACATCGCTGAGAAACTGATATTGATATCCAGCTTAGGGCCAAGTAAAGAAACCATAATACAGACTGTTGACATTCAGTTTTGCCATGGAGATGATGCATTTTGAAACCTGCATTTTAAAAGGCTATGATATTCTCTTCCCTTTTCATTTGATTCCAACTGTCTATTATTTTGGATACGACTGACTACTTTAAAAAAAATTATTGCTATTAAATGGGTAGATGTAGCCATATATGAAAACATAGTCAGAACGTGTTAGATTATGCTTCTAAAATGAACACAAAATGAATGACCAATCAGGTGCATGCTAAGTCCCTTCAGCTGTGTCCAACTCTGTGTGACCCTATGGACTATAGCCCACCAAGCTCCTCTGTCCATGAGATTCTTCAGGCAAGAATATTGGAATGGGTTGCCATTTCCTTCTCATAGAGATCAAATAATTATTTATGTGCACTGTGACTGACTTTAAGATGCAAACCATTAGATGAATTGTGATGTCAATTTAGGTGAGCTAAGATCAAACCCCTACTTGTACACATGTGCTTTTCCACATTTAAACATAAGAATGCATTACTATATCAATCTATGCCTCTACATTTTTTGCAAGCATAATTATTGGGTTTTCAATGCATATATTTTTTTTAGCATCTAAACCTAGATACTTCAGAATGCTCACTGCATAGAGGCACTTTACTGCCATGAGTATTCTGGGGGTACCTGATGCTAAAGCCATATTGGAACCATGATATCATGTCTCTTCTGGGCCAGTGCAATAGATGGACTGAAGGTTGTTATATGAGTCTGAACCAAGGAATTAGCAGTGAGGATAGAATGGGTAGAATAGGTTCCAGAAATATTTACTTGATTAATATTGAAAGGAATTGATAATTGATTTGATACAATGAGTGAGAGAACAGGAGTTGTTGAAATGAAAAGAGGTTTCTGCCTTGGAAACTAAGGAGTGACCAATCTATTAACCAGGATAAATAAAGGATAAGGCTTAGTCTGTCTTTAGATGCCAAGGTACTACTGCCTAGAAAACAGTTGAGCAGGGATTCAGCTCAGGTGGATTATAAAGATTAGAGCCAAAGTTATATATTCAGAACCATTAGTTTATAAATATTATGTAAAGTCATAGGTACAAATGAGATTAAAAGATGTGGGAAGTTTTTCTAAATTATTCTTTATATAGCTTTTTCCTTTTTATCATTTATTTGGGTGTTGAAAAGCCCAATCTATTTACCATGTATCCAACTGCTACTGAATATTTTTACTTGTAAGACTTGTAGGTATCTCAGAGACAGAATATCTAAAATCCACCTCCTACCTTTACCAAACCCCATCCTGTGTTTCCATTTTTTATTTTCAAACAAATAAAAATGAAGTCATCCTCCTTATCACAGAATTAGTGAGTCATTTAGAACCCTGCTTTTTATTTAGTATTTCATATCTAATCTGACATTCTAGTATATCTTTAGTTTATTACCTTTTCTCCATTCCTACTGATGATTTTAGCTAGTGAATATAGCATTCATTGACTGGATTACAGAGATAGTTTCCAACTTGACTTATGTGCTTCCAGTTTTGACCCCTCCAATTTACTCTCCATCCAAATTGTTGTTGGAGTGGAAAAACTTACACTGTAAAATTAATTGTGAAACTCTCATGCTTAAAATATCTCAATGATCATATTATTCAGGATAAAACAAATTTCTTTGCTTGTTATATCAGACTCTTCACTGTTTTCCACTTGACTACATACTCACCTTTCCTCCCTATATTTTTCCTATACATGTACAGAAACAGACACACACAGAGCCAGACATTCTGGAGTGTGAAGTCAAGTGGGCCTTAGGAAACCCTGCTGTCATCAAAGCTAGTGGAGGTGATGGAATTCCAGCAGAGCTATTGAAAATCCTAAAAGATGATGCTATCAGAGTGCTGCACTCAATATGCCAGCAAATTTGGAAGACCCAGTAGTGGCAACAGGACTAGAAAAGTTCAATCCTCATCCTAATTCTCAAGAAGGGCAATACTAAATGAAATTAAAAGATACTTTCTCCTTGGAAGAAAAGCTGTGCAAACCTAGACAGCATATTAAAAAGCAGAGACATTACTTTGCTGACAAAGGTCTGTCTAGTCAAAGCTATGGTTTTTCCAGTGGTCATGTATGGATATGAAAGTTGGACTATAAAGAAAGCTGAGTGTGAAGAACTGATGCTTTTGAACTGTGGTGTTGGAGAAGATTCTGAGAGTCCATTGAACTACAAGGAGATCCAACCAGTCCATCCTAAAGGAAATCAGTCCTGAATATTCATTGGAAGGAGTGATGCTGAAGCTGAAGCTCCAATACTTTGGCCATCTGATGTGAAGAACTGACTCACTTGAAAAGACCCTGATGCTGGGAAAGATTGAAGGCGGGAGGAGAAGGGGATGACAGAGGATGAGATGTTTGGATGGCATCACCACCTCAATGGATATGAGTTTGAGAAAGCTCTGGGAGTTAATGGTGGACAGGGAAGCCTGGTATGCTGTAGTCCATGGGGTTGCAAAGAGTCAGACATGAATGAGTGACTGAACTGAACTGATGAAGACCAGTTACTACTCTAGGGTGTTCACCTGACCCTGGTGTTTCAGGTACCTAACCTTCCTCTACATTCCCTGTCCGACTCTTTGTGACCCCATGGACTGTAGCCCAACAGGCTTCTCTGTCCATGGGATTCTCTAGGCTAGAAAACTGGAGTGGGTTGCCATGCCCTTCTACAGGGGATCTTCCCTACCCAGGGCTCAAACACCCATCTCTTAAATCTCCTGCATTGGCAGGTGGGATCTTTACCAGTAGTGCCACTTGCAAAGCCCCCACATCCAGCAGGAAATAAGAAATTTTTTTCTAGAGAAACAGAACCAGAGAGTCTCTCAGCCAGTCAGTGTAGGGGGTCTCAATAATGGATGTAACATAGAAGAGAGTTTAAACAAAGCATCATCAAATGAATTGCCTTCCTCAGTTGTTTAGTAGATACTGGAGCTAATTTTGGCATAGACACGGCTGGTCAGCCCTGTGTAAGCCTGATCCATTCGCCCTCCTCTAATTTCACCCTAGTGTGTGAGTCAGTGATTGTCCCCAGATGCCTTTCTGTTTCCCGTCTGTCTTTGGCTTGCAACTATTTTCCTTGTAGAATAAAAAAAAAAAAAAAAAAAAAAAATGTGAGCAAAAAAAGATTAGTATGAATAACCATTTTTAGTAGAAAAATTCATTTGGTGAATCTATAGACCCATGAGTAATGTCGTATACAATTACATTGCAGAGTTAAAACACAAAAACTAAAGGCATCATACTAATTACTAGGACTAAAACTAAAGACATGCCTTTTCAAGTTCTTTCTTCAAATGATCTCATACAAAGTAGATAAATATGGAGAATTTCTGACTGAAACAGAATCATATTTGGAGGGAGGAACATAGCCACCCAATATTCAAAAGAGATGCCTTTCAGCACCAGTAATTATCAAGACAAAAATACATTAATGTTTGCAGTATGAAATAAGAAAGGGAAATATCAATGGTCAGACAATGAGACACTTTGAAAAAGTCATTCTTCTGTTTGCTCCTTTATCTCTAAAGGCACAAGTTTCCTTCAACGGATTGCTTTACATGGCTATGGCCCCCCTCACTGTGCTGTGGCCCATGAGGGAGCTCTTAGCCTCTGGCTTAAATAATATTCAGCCAGTGCTTATTTGTTCTTTTCAAACAAGGCTATAAAACTTGAAATTTCTTCATGTTGAAGCTTACAACATTGGACTTTTGACATTTTAATTTGGGGATGTTGCTTCTTGGCTGGTGAGTTCACTTTTGGCAAACCTCGTTGATTGGGTGGAAGCAGATTTAGGGAAGAATCTACAGTATTGCATATTTTAAAAAACCACTTGTTTTACTCTCAAGGAAGCTAGATGATAAAATATGAGAGCATAGTTTAAGAGAGCGCTTTGGGAAATAGGCTCAATGAATAAATAAAAACAACTGTAATTAGTCTATCATTCCAGGTATTACATATAAATGTAAATGATGTTTTTAAAGCACTCAAGGTTGCTTGAAAGTAACTTCATGTTTGAATTAGTTATAAACTTTAAGCATTCTGTTCACAATGGTTTTCCTCTATTAATTTGCTTAACAAACCATTTCTTCATCATTAGAGCAAAGGTAAACTTCAACACAATTAAGAATATTTCCAAATTATGGTAATTTATACATGCAAATTTCACTGTCAGGACACAGTAGGTGTAAACTTAAATGTCAGAAACAGACATTGGCTATCACTTGAACCTTTATTATTTATATCTGATCATCCAAGAACTAGAATATGTGTCAGTACTGGCTAGAATAATCTTGACTGTAAGACTGAGTAACACACAGAGTCAGAGAACAGAGTTCACCTCTAAAGACTTTGCATCCCCAAGTTCCACCCAGCATGTAGGGTCAGAGGAGAATCCTGTGATATATTAGAGCAGAAGAGTGAGTCCAAGGGAAAGCAGATCCCTGAGTTTCGCAGTGATGGTAAGAGGACTCCTGAGTAACTGAGAGCTGCCAAGCAGAATCAGCTCCTGTGATAGATGTTCTCAGTTTAAAGAAGTAGAGGCAAAACCATAAGAGAAATAACTTTTTAGCACAAAATCCTAGAGGCTCTTGAGGATAGATGATGCCAGAAAAATGTGAGATTATTGTGCCTGCCAGAGTATATTAATGCTGTAAATATAGATAATTTCCTGAGGAAAAAGATCCTTGAAGGTGTATCAAGTGTATGATGTTGCATATCAAGTTAAATAGCAAAGACACAGAATTGATGCCAACTGAGCATCAATTCCTGCCCTTCCTCCTCCACAGGTACTGAAATAAGGCTGGGATGACTCCCAGGTACCTCCAATTCGATGGGGTTCCAATCTGAATTCATTAATTGTCTTCTCATATTTTCTTCTCTTTTCAGATTCTCCATCTTCAGTAAACTTAGGGATAGCCATCCTTTAACTCAAGAGCTGAACGATCAGGTTCATTCTTTCATTTAACAAATCAAAACTACTCTGAAGTTCTGAGCACTGTTTGAAGTACTTAGGATACATTTGTTAACAAGACAAACAAACATTCCTGCCTTCCTTGAACTTGTATTCTAATGAAATGAATAGTATGGACATGCATGCATGCATGCTAAGGAGCTTCAGTCGAGTTCGACTCTTTGCAATCCTACTGACTGTAGCCCGCCAGGCTCCCCTGTCCATCGGATTCTCTAGGCAAGAATACTGAAGTGGATTGCCGTGCCCTCCTCCAGATGGTATGGGCAGTAAAGAGTAAATATAAGAAATAATTGAATTATGTACTGTTTTAATAAATGCAACGGAAAGTCAAATAAGGGGGATCAGAATTGTGGGAAGGAATGGTGGGAAGGATGGGTTGCAATTTTAAACTGGGTGGGCAGGGTAGACTGAAACTAACAAAACTCAACTCTACTTCCTGCTCTTCTTCTTTACCTCTTGCCAGACCTAGCTGAGTTAGATTCTAAGTATTCTTCAATGCCCTGTTCAAATGACATCTCCTTTGTGAAGCCTGCCCTGATTTCCTTAGGATGCCTTCAACATTTCTCCTTTGTATCCCCCTTTGTGGCTGATTGTGTTACTCACCCCACCTCCCCTGAGCTGTGGACACATCCTGCGCCTGTGAACGTGCATCTCTGCTTCTCTGCCTTAGGACTTAGGCACTTTCTTAACACAGTGCGAGTGCTTGGAGAGCAAGGAAGCCCCAAAGTCCTGGGGATTTACCACCTCCCAGGGATAATCCTCAAACTTTAAGAGATGGAAATGGGTAGATAACTACTGCAGCTCCCCCATTTGCTAGCAGAGCAATTCCTCAGAGCCTACCAATGGGATTAAGCATCAGCTGCCCATTCTGCTGCTGCTGCTGCTGCTAAGTCGCATCAGTCGTGTCCGACTCTGTGCGACCCCATAGACGGCAGCCCACCAGGCTCCCCCATCCCTGGGATTCTCCAGGCAAGAACACAGGGAAATCTAAATTCAGAGAGTTCAGCATTTCAGTTCTGAATTCCTTATGGTCTTACTGGATTTTTCTTTATATTATATTATTTATGGGCATTTGTCTCATCTATTAATCCTAACTTGTTAGTTCCTCAATTTACATCTTAAAAATTCTATACTATTAAATGTAGCTCTTAACTTTTAGTTCAAAATATTATTAAGTTACCAATATATCTAGTATATCAATTACCTGGGTTCTAAATCCTCATTCTATCATGTAATAACTGTATTCATGGGCAGAATTCCGTGCTTCCAGTTTCTCTTTGGTAAACTGGAGATTAAAATCATCTTCCTTAGATGATTTTTCTGGGGCTAAAATAAAAGAATGTACTTAAAGTTCTTAACATAGTATGTGGCATACATTAGGCACTCAATCAGCGTAAGTCCTTTCCTGCCTCTCCCTGCCTTTCACTCTCTTGTTAAGTTCAATTTTTTAAAATAAAAAACCAAAACAGGAACAGAATCTCAAGTCTGTTTGAAATATGCTAAACCAGAGGCATTTCATCTGAATAAAAATTTAACTGTAAACTGATACATGTTTCTATATTTCCCTCTATTCCTTTTAATTCAGTGAAGAATTTGGCATCATATATGGCAAGCTTCCTTATATCTCTTTAAAGCATCTGCTATATATTGCAGAAATACACTGCCAATAAAACAGCTACTTTGGCCAACTGGTTAGCTATGGCAGATGTGTGAAAAATAAGTATTGCATTATCTGTAGCATGTACTTGCCAATCAAAAAAAAGAAAAAGAAAACCCAAACATGTTGATCATTAAATACCCATTTTTTTTTCTATTCTTTATTTTTAAATAGTGATTTGAGCACAAGATAATGATTTAAGTGTGGTGCCTTGAAAATTATAAGAATACATTATTTAACTTATTATAACTGGAGATAAAGAAATATTTTCAGAGCTTCAATTTAAGAAATTTTTCCTGCATATGCAAAATTCTGTGTCACATCAACAGGAAAAAAAAAAAAAATACAACGTAAGAACTGTAAGTTGAGAAGCAAGAAACTGGGTTCATAAAAATTTCTCCTGAAATAGATCTAATTATCTGAGGGTCTTGTTTTGTATTGTAGGTCAGGGACCACAGTGGTTAATAACTTAATCTTTGTAGAACCAGATGGCAAGTCATATTCCTTTTGACTAAGGCAGTCAGGTGCTTAAAGTATACAGAGAAGACTAAGTGTGGGGGTAAGATTTAGAATTGTATATAATACTATAGAATGGGATCAAATCTATGTCATGAGAGAAGTTATGACCTCATTATGGCAACATGGATTCTAAACAGCAAAGGATAAGATTTATTTCAGGAATCAGGAAATCTTTCAGGAGAGATACCTTCTGAGATGAGTGGACCCTGAGGCTTTTTATATGCATAAATGAACAGAGACTGTTTCTGGAATGAGGGGCAGCCTATACAAAGATATGATCATGGGGAATCAAAGAATGTATCCCAAAAGAGATTTCAGCCTTCCAGTTTGGCTCAAAGGTGGTTGAAACAGGATATAGATGGGGGAGGACACAGACATAAGGTGAATTTTGAATTTTGAAAGTCAGAAAGAAAGATTTGTATTTAGCTGGCATCAAACGGGAATGCTTTCAACAAGTAACTGAAAACTCTGCCTTAATTCATTTAAACAATAAGGAAAATTTGTTATCTCACATAAGCAGAAAAATACTCTGCTTTTATATTCAGGGTGTCCTGAGTTTGGTTAGTTATCTCACCGATTATCAAAGAGCCAAGTTCTTTTCATTTTTCTCTCTGCTAAAGCTAGGATATAAGCTTTGTCCTCTGCCAGCTATCTTGTGATCACAAGTCACCTACTGTAGTTTCAGGCATCAAATGCAGATAAGACATGAACCATCAGAGGAAGAAGGACTGTCTTTATATATGTATAGAAACATCTTTCAGAAATCTCCTTCCCTGAACAGACTACCTCTCACATTTCACAGGCTAAAATTAGATCACATACTTCTTTCAAATCAATTACTGACAAATCATGTTGGCTAAGACAACTTAATTTGTATCATCTAAAACATGTTGAGGAGGAGTGAATGCCAGAAAAAAAAATATTTTTCTTGCAGAAAGAAGAAGGGAGGCATGATTATTGAGTAGGCAACCAAAAGTCGCTGTGAAAGTTACAGTGACCACAGTCTTCCTGAACAGTTCTGGACCATACCTGCTATTCCAGTGGATAGAATGATGAGTTCATTTTTGACATGTTGAGTTTGGTTCTGTTGGGAGAATTGGGTAAGAATATCAAGGGGTTTATCAACAGCTTTTCAGAATTTATTAGGTATATAATCTTTTGGTAGCCTTTCATGGAGCTGAAGCTTATATCAACAAAAGTGAACAACCACACAAAAAGCATTTTAGTCATCATTTACTCAGTAAATATTGCTAAGTGCAAAGCATAGTTCTAAAAGCTGAGGAATCAGCAGTAAGCAAAGCAGTCCAAGTCTCTTCCTTCTTGGAGCTTAAATTCTAAAGGAGGGAATCACACTAAACACATAAATGTAAGATTAAGGCACACTGATAAGGACTATAAAAGGAAAATAAAAGTATTTGGGGGTGATCATGGCAGTCTTTTCTGATAAGGTGACATCTGATTAAAGAACTGAAGAAAATGAACCCTGCAGACATCCAAGCAATGAATATTGTAGCCTGATAGAAAAGCAAAGGCTCTTATTTGAAGGTTCTTAGAACATAGAGGAATAGTAAAGAGATGAATGTGTCTAGATTCTAGGGAAAGAGAGGCCAGTGGCTGGTTAACAAGGTTAGACAGATAGCCAGAGTTCACATTGGATATGGTTGGGATCACTTTGGATTTTGCACTGAATGAAGCGGAAGGCCATGGGAATTAATGCTGAGGAATGGAGGAATAGATTTCTGGCTGGCAAGGATGGAATAGGGATACTAGTTAGGAGGCTATTGCATTTTTTTAAATAAGAAATTATAGTACTTTGAACTAGGTAAACAGCAGTGGAGATGGTGAGAAGTAGATTCAGAGTGTATTTTGAAAGTAGAAAGAGTTGCTGATGGATTAGGTGAGGGGTATAAGAGCAAGAAAAGAGTCAAGACCATGCTAAGATTTTGGCCAGGGACATGGGAAGAACTCATGGAGAGGCATATTTGAGGAAGAGTTTGGTTTCCCTAGTAGCTGGTAAAGAATCCGCCTGCAATGCAGGAGACCCCGGTTCGACTCCTGGGTTGGGAAGATCCCCTGGAGAAGGGTAGGGTACCCACTCCAGTATTCTTGGGCTTCCCTTGTGGCTCAGCTGGTAAAGAATCTGCCTGCAATTTAGGAGACATGGGTTCGATCCCTGGGTTGGGAAAATTCCCTGGAGAAGGGAAAGGCTACCCACTCCAGTATCCTAGCCTAGAGAACTCTACAGACTGTATACTCCATGGGGTCACAAAGAGTTGGACATGACTGAACAACTTTCACTTTCACTTTGACATTCTTTGCTTCTGGACCATTAAGTTTGGAATGCTTGGTTAGACACTGGGGTGAAGATGCCAACAAGGCCAGTGGATAGACGGGATTTGAGATTCTGCAGAACAGTCAAAGCTAGAGATGAACATTCTGTAATCAACAAAAAGTAGATATAAGTTCTGTAGTCATTAACAACTATGGACATGGATGAGATACCATGGAGAGTGAGTATAGCTAAAAAAAAAAGAGACAGAGAGAGAACAGGTCCAAGAACTGATAGCCCTGGGTCACTGGTTGAAAGATCAGGAAAATGTTGCAAGGTAGGTGAAGAACTAAAAGTGTAATGTCGTGGAGTCAGTGGTGTGATGGTAAATATTTAACAAATGTAAATACTTCTACCTTGGCCAAATTTAAGCTATGAACTATTTAATAGTAGGCTTGCAAAATTCCAAAAAAATTAACAGTTGTCTTTTGCAAGAAGGTCGGTCGATGCTACTGACAGAATTAGCAAGAAGAATATTAAGAAATTATCATTGGATTGACCATATGAAAGTTAACTGATGAACTTGACCAAAGAAAATGATAAATATTTAGTCTTTGGACATTTCTAATAAAGATAAACATTTCTGCCACTTCTCTGTCAAAAAAAATTCTACTGTACTCTTCATCTTCATCAAAAATGAGCTTGTAGTGCATTCTGCTTAGAATTTCTGAAGGTGGACATCATGTATTAATCTTCCCTTTATTAACTTTATTTTTATCATTTAATTTATTATCAAACTTCCTGGCTCAGTGGCTGGCACATGAGTTAGGGTTCAAAACTGCTTGTTTGTCTGAACTAAAAATTGGGTATGATACTGCAGTGGGAGTTTAAGTGGTCATGGCTCTGGGCTTAGAGCAGAATTAAATCTGGAAGCTTTGACCTGAAGCCTCAGTAATGCCTGATGATTTGTGGAGAGGGATGCTGTGGGTAACACTGTCTCCTAGGTTGTTCTAATGACAGTGGGTGCTAGGAAAATGGTGAGCCCATTGAGTATGGGATTTTCTTTGACTAACACTTGAGGACAGGTCTTTCTGAGCAGCACTGGCCAAGAAAAGTGAGGCAGTGATTCTTCTGTGCTTCTGTAGCATGGTGGCATCACCACAACTGTGGCTCTTATCTCATCATGGTGAGAGAAGGAGACAAGAGACAGTTCACATCCTAAATCTACCTGTCGCTTCCTAGGTCTAGTATAACCTTTAATAAGTGAGCTCTGTGGATTTCACATTATTTACCATGTGTTTTCCTTCCAGGGTTGATATGATATTTCAATGGAAAAATAATTATGTACTTTGTAAAAAAAAAAAACCTGAAATTCAGTTCATTACTCAAAAAGTGTTGACTAACTGGGAGTTGTTGATATTGTGACATTTTTAGACTGACTTCTTTAAGTCAGGAGTTATGCGTTGTCTACCTTCATGTCCCTGATAACAAACCTGAGCCAAACTTAGAGTAGTGAATCAATAAGGAGTTAATAAAAGTGATAACACTGACTTCTAGGAAGCTGAAGCTATGCATCAGCAGCCTTTTCAAATCAACTGTTGAAGTCATTAAGAAAACTGCAAGAAATATGTAATTGAATAATTGAAGACAGATATTTATATTTTAATTATTAATAACATATTTAGTTGAACTGACTCTTTATTGTTTGCCACTAAGTGTCAGTAAACATAATAATTCTCATTATAAACTAATTCAAAAAGTTAATTTTCCAATTAATACTTATATACTAATAAAAACTGTGTTTTTATGATAAGACAATTATAATAGCTGATGACAACTTTGGAAAGAAAACAAAGGCCTTTGTTAGTGGCAAGAACTAATGAGAAATTTGATGGGCTAAACTAGAAAAATTGACAAGCACAATTCCCCCCCATATGAACAATTTGTTACTGATGATGAAACTGAGAAATAACCAAAATGAAAGTTGTAAGATTCATAGTGAAAGCCCTCAGGGTAAAATTGATTTCTTTATAACACAGTTTAAAGGCACACAAAAGGAAATTGCTTGTGCCAGATGGGATAGGAAAGGCATTGTGAATAAAAATTAGCATATTTTTTCTGCTTACAAATATTTGAATTAAGATGATACCAGTGTGTCTAGCTAATGGGATAACGGTATTGGTGGTTGCACAACTTTCAAAGATTTTCTCATTCTTCTTAAATGGACTTTGTCAACACAACAAAGTACTTTAAGCAATATATTAAGCCTGACACTTACATAATAACACATTTATTTTCCTTGAATTATTGTTGCAGCCTAAACAGGAAGAACACAGTGGTTAAGGTGTTGGATTTAGAGTCAGAAGGACCACCATGTAGCTCTGGCCCTACCACTGAGTGGAAGGAGGCTACACAAGTCATAGACTCTTTTATGAACAGTTTCTTCATTAGCAGAATGAAAATAGGAATATCTGTCCTATTAACTAAGTTCCATGAAGATCAAGTGAGAAAGAGAATGAAGGTAAATATTTCTTGAAAACCATAAAGCATATGCATGTAAACTTTGATTCTGTGGCTTCCTTTTCTGGAAATGGTCTGAAAATTATCTCCAGTGCTGTCCTGTATCTTATCTGAACTGTAGGTTTGCAGCTGCTAGGTTTCTTCTTATAGTCTCATGTATTTTTATGCATAACATTTCACATCTAATCATTGAGGAGGCATCTGATCTATGTTATCATTCTGTTCTATGCACATATAATTGTTATTTAGTATTTATCATTCATCATCATTTATCTTCAAATTCATATGTCCTCTCCACTTGGGTGTAACATAAACTCTTGAATGTTAACACTGCAAATAATAGCTAACATTTATTTTTTACTATATGACAGTCACTGTGCTAAGCATTTTAAATAGACTACCAAATTTAACAAGAAATTGATAATGAATCTTATTTTTCAGTGGGGTCACATCATGCATCTGTTATGTAATGTGAATTAACAGCTCACACTCAGGAGCTCCCACACTTCAAAATATAAGAGTTTAAATAGCTACAGAAATTAACATCTATATAGTATAAACATTTGTCCCATCATTTCATTCTATGAGCTTATGCTCCAGAGCCAGAGTGAGCTGAGGTCATTTCCCACATAACTCTCAGTGAGTGGGTATCTAGCTACAGATAGGATGATTATAATATATAAAGACATATCTTTTGGTACAATATGGACTGTGAATATAGGCTATATACTTTATCTGATACCAAACTAAGGAAAGTTTCAATACCAGAGAGAAAAAGTGGTTTTATTAGACTTCTTATGAGAGGATGTCTTAGTCTCCAATGAGGAACCTTCCAAGATATTTCAACTGTATGTAGTTTCTGCTGTACGTGCTGTGTTATCAATGAAGTGAGAAGTAAGGACATCAGCTAAAAGGGAGAAGGAGAAATCTTGAGCAAAGAGGGAAGGAAGCATGGGAAAGAGAAGTATGGTAGAGTGGGAGAGTAAATGAATTAGGGAAATGTTGTCGGTTTGTCCAGCAATGGCAAAAATCCTCTATGGGCTTTTATTTTGAATTTAAAGTATAACAATTGACATGAGTGTGCCTTTTTTCTCTGCTCAAGTACAGAGGAAGAAGCGAGTGAGTTTTGATGAACAGGAGTAGGGGTTTTACATTGTAAGTTCTTCAGAGGGAAGAAAGGAGAAAAAAAATGCAGATACTTGAAAGAAGATTATTTTAATGCTGGGCTATGGCATCTGAACTGAGTAAGAAGCAAGTGAGGACATGGGTTGGGAGATGAATAATGAAAAATGATAGTCAATATGTTGAAAGACTTGAGGTAGTCAAATAATGTTGGAGTGGAAGTACAGAAGGAATATGCTAAGAAAATCAGGATATATTTGTCCTAGACTAGGATGCTAGGAAATAAAAATTTCAGTCTGATGATATAATTGATAATGGTAACTTTGACAGTGTGATGATGGGAATGTCTGGTTGAGCTGTGGTAGATAAGAAAAGCCTATGCTTATGACTATTACTTTATTATTTTAATTTTCTCCCTCCAGAGATAAACTCTAGTGAGTCATAAAATTAAAAAGAAAAAAGAAAAACAACTTTCTCACCGTCTATTTGAAATCTGGAGCAAAGATCTTGAATTTTGGGCCAAAAGATCTTGTTTACTTGCAGTGAACTTGAAGTAAACAATTTTTCTAGACCAACATTGTCCAACATGGGGTTTGGTGCCTTTTTGCCCACTGGCATAAAAAACAGGTAAAAACCAAAATATGCAGCCTAACTGTCTTTGTTACCCCTAGCCAACACCAAAGGCTGATACTAAATCAGTTTGTATAGTTGGTCTTCTGCCCACACAGGCAGAACCTGTGGATGTGGAGGGCTGCCTATACTACATCATTTTATTTAAGGGGCCTGATAATCTGAGAATTTTAGTATTCATTGAAAGTCCTGGAATTAATATCCCTCAGAAATGAAGGGACCACTGTACAGTTGTGAAAGTGATAGTCATTTAGTGGTGTCCGACTCTTTGCAACCCCATGGACTAAACAGTCCATGGAATTCTCCAGGCCAGAATACTGGAGTGGGTAGCCGTCCCCTTCTCCAGGGGATCTTCCCAACCCCGGGATCAAATCCAGGTTTCTCGCATTGCAGGTAGATTCTTTACAAGCTGAGCCATAAGGGAAACCCAGGAATACTAGAGTGGGCAGCCTATCCCTTTTCCAGTAGGTCTTCCTAATCCAGGAATTGAACTGGGGTCTCCTGCATTGCAGGCAGAGTCTTTACCAGTTGAGCTACCATGGAAGCTATGACCATACCAATAGTCAAATTGATGAAATAAATGCACACAATCTGAAAAATAACTGCTATTTCCAGGCTCCCCTACGCCTACTGGCTTAACTAACCAAGCCACTAACTGTGGGACCACTCTGGATCTCCTCGAGATACAAGGAGGGGTTAAAATGCAGCCCAGAGAGTTTCTAGGACCCAATTCCAACATCTCGATTGAGGGCTGTCCACTTTAATTGACAGGATCCATACTCTATCTGGTATTTTTAACATCAACTCAGCCAACATTCAAAATTGAAGACCCTCATCTTCTCTACCTCCTTATCCCACCCACTCTATACAGCTCTGAGCTTCTTTTCCACCAATTCATTTCCTTCTTGGTTTACTTACTGCTGAATCCTTTCTGTTGTACTTTCAATTTTATTGATAACTTTGAGAGCATCATGCAGGAATTGCCTCTGCTATCTCCAACAGATTTATGACATTAAGTACTACATTCAAGGACTTTCCTTGAATTTCACAGTCTTCTATTCAAAACAAATATCTCTACCTGTAATTTGGACTGTATCCATTCTAGATTCTTTAAGGATCTTGTCAATTCAATGGTTTTCTTTCTTCTAGTTAGCTCCTCCCTCCAGCTCACCACAATCTCTGCTGCAAATACACACACTCTGTTCTGGCATATTAAAATAAAAAGACCCCTGCCTTTGCCACACAGTCCTCAATAACTTACTTCTCACCTTGCCTTTGCAGTCAAACTTTTTGAAAATTAACCTCTTTTCACTGAAGAACTGGCTTTCTCACTGCCAATTCCATATCAACCTGCTGAAATCTACCTGCCACATCTGTCACTCAACTGTAACTGCTTTAATAGTGGCTACCAATAATTTCCTAATCATCAAATTCACCCTCTTTATTTTCCATTCTGACATTATTTGAACCTACAGCAGCACCTGACACTGTTAACTATCTCCTCTTTCACACACTCTGTCCTCCCTTAGTTTGGGTGTCATTAGTCTCACCAATTTTTCTTCACATATTTGGGCCAATTCTTCCCAGTCTCTTCTAGTTCTGTTCAAACCATAACTCTTGGTAGTTTTCAGCTCTGTCCTCATCTTTCTGATCTTCTCAATACATATTGATCCTGTATGACTCTCTGAAGTGTCCATTGAATGACTACCTTCCATGTGTTGATGATGTTCAAATTTTATTTTCACTCTGCTTGCTCTACTTTGTATCAATCCTCTTGCTTATATGGTCTATTTATATTTTTTCCTATCTTATGTTTTAAAGTTCAATTGCCACAAGGATATCTACCATTGCATTTTCACTACCACCTTGTTTCACACACACACACACACACACACACACACACACACACACACACATATAAAGTGAATGGTTTATCCACTTCTATAAATTTACATGTTTTAGTTATTTTTTTATTTTCAAATAAATGGCACCATCTTCTTCCCAACCTCTAAAACAAGAATCCTAGGACTTATGCTCTATTTCTACAACATACTCAACTCCCTCCACCTCATGAATTCACTCAAATCACTCAGTTCGCAAGAACTGTAACTTCTATCTTCTGACGTTTCATAGCTATATTATCTAGAATACTCATAGCTTATTTCCTATAAGTCATTGTTACCCTAATCTATCCCATTCTAACATCTACATTATTTCCAAGATGACTTACTAATGAGAAAATTATGCCGTGGCTTCGAATGGGTCTCAGGATTATGAGAACATAAGGGTCTTCATGATCTGTTCGTTGCCTACCTCTCCATCACTGTCACCTAATTCCCACTCCAAGCTGTACTGCCATCCACCCATTAGTTGCCTCAGACATATGTGCAGTCTCCACAATTAGTTCATGATTTATTCTTCTGTTTGGCCTTTCTCATGAAACTTCATCTAACAACTTCAGTCTTTAACGGATGCCTAACAGGACTAATTCCCTGCACATTGCTTTTGGAAACTAATCATTTCTTATCATCTTCCATTTTAAAAAGTGACATGTTTTTCTAGTCTCTTAAAATTGATTATGAGGACCCTGAGATAGGGATTACATATTTTGCTTAATTTTATATTTTCTGTAGTACTTAATGTGGTTTTAAATACATAGGAGGTACAAAAAGTATTTGTTGGAAAAGAAATATATAAATAATTGAATACATGAAAAAAATTTCTTTGAAACAAACCTTTACTTTTATTATTTGTTAGTGATTATCTGTTTCTTTTGGATGACTGAGTTTAAAATTTTGAATTCTAGCTCAGTGAGAGAGCCTTTTAAAAGTCTGATGAGATTGCATGATTTTTCCGATCATGTATAGACCCGAGATAAAGTCCTTTAAAACATGGGAAGAGCTACAGATTTGGAAGTCCATATTCACTTTAATGGTTTGGTGCTTTTTGGATGTTATTTCATCAATAATGGAGAGTATCACTTCATTAATTTATTCATAAGCTATCATTGAATCCTAAACTAAACTAGACTGTGAGAGGTGCTAGATGTTACAATGGTGAGCAAAACAAACACAATTCACGCTCCAGTGAAATGTACAATCTTGTGGAGGAAACAAATTTAATATCTAACTAGTCACATAAATGAATGAAAATTGTAAACGTTATAAGCACTGTGAAGGAGAGGAGCATAGTATCATAAACACTCATGTTAGAGAGATTTGATTTAGTCAGAGTGGTTGCAGAGGAAGTGGGGCTTGAACAGAGATACACTTTGCTTCTTTGAACCTGTTTGCTCATCTCTAGCATAGAAATAGAGAACTGCTATGGAGTCTGAATATAATCATATCTATGAAAGGGCTTTGGAACTACATATTATTATTTCCACTGGATTTAAGTCTCCTCTGTGTCGTGTTTCTTTCTCTTCCATAAGAGAGTAGGATTTTGTGCTAAGTAATCAAGTCATTATGCCTCAAAAAGTCTTTTGTTCATTGAACAAAATTCTTTATAAATTTGTATTTTGAAGAGACATATACTACCTGTGACATTTAAGTCTTTAGTTTTTGACCTATATGTCAAGCTTTCCTGAGATGGATCTCAGATCATTACTGAATAGATTTTAATCAGGTTAATCAGCAAAAATAACTAGCCAGTGAATGGATCTAATAAACTGTCATATATGGTTCCATCTTAGATCATACCTGTTGCTGGAAAAACAGATGGTTATGTCAAATCTCTGTGTCACTACCACAGCCAGGACAGGCTTCTTGGGCATCTTGCTCTGTGTCCATGTAGAATCTCCTCATAGTCTCTCCAGTATGGTGGCATGACTAGTTGGACTTTCATGTGGCAGCTTGGGACTACAAATGTTCATGTTATGGAGAAAGAGAGCGCCAGGTAGAAACTATATCAACTTTTAGATCTAGCCTTGGAAGTCATGTAGCATTCTATTTGTTAGAATATGATTATGTATTTTAATACTGGTAAATACTACATACAGTAAATATAATTTTTGTGTATTTTTCTCTTTGACATATTATTTTAGAGTCATTCTCCATAGAAGGAATAGCCTTAGCTCCTTAATCTACATAGGGGCTTTATGGATTTAAAATGACATTTTCATAAATAAATAAAAACTATTTATTTTTTATGCAGTACCTTACAAAGGAATAACAATTTAATTACATTTAATCATTCACCTTCATTGAAAGAATGCATGAAACTTGGATGCCATAACTAATCATATCACTAGATTCTGACTGTAAATTGGAATTGTGGAAGGAAGAAAATATCAAGGATATGAGCATGGTAAATTGACTAAATAATGTAAAACCTCAAAATAAATTTTAAAATTTCAAGTAATTCCTTTCCACACTTGAAGAGAAATTTCAAAATTTCATGGGAAAATATAGATTGATTTCCAAACTATTATTTAATTATTAAACATAGAAACAGAACAAGTTGACTCTTCACAAGAAGTGGAAAATATTACTTTGTTTATAGCTTCAAAAAAACCCTCTAATTTTTGTGATCCCAGACAAATGAATAAAGCATGGTTTATGGGGAAAATGAGTATTAATTGTCTATAGAAATATCATTCTCTTCTTTTTCCTTAGTAACAGAAACTCCAATTTTAAGCTTGAAATAACTTTCACATTTCTTGGACTCCTTTATATCTACATCTAGGTTTGGCCATATGACTAAACCGACTAATGGAAGAAAGTACATTTTTCCTTATCCCATACTCCCAAAGAGTGGTTAGAACATGGACTTGGAGGAGAAGCATGTGAGCATCCATCTTGGACTATATGGCACTGTATTATGGTGGGTAGGGCAATATGACCAAATGAGCCCAAGTCACTGATGGTTGTGGCTAGAGCTGTCCTGCCTGCTTAGGCTTTATGTGAGAGAGAAATGAATATCTATTTTGTATAAGTCACTGTTATTTTGGCATTTTCTGTTATCTTCAATAAAACCTAATCCTAAGGATAACTATATTCTTTCATGTTTTTAAATACATGGTTCTTTCCTCTCTCTTTTTCCTGCTTCTCAATTGAGTTCTCTCCTCTGCCTAGACCTTCATCCTCCTGTTTAACTCATCTCTCTTTTTCTTTTGCCTCTGTTTCCCCTCATTCCATTAAATGTCAATAAAGTAATGTATTTATTTGGATCATCCCATAACAGTGAGAGTTAAAAGATACAGGTTACATATTTCCTGTTCTTATTCTTGTAAGCCAGGAAATATAATATTTTGTACTTCTTTTTCCTACAAGCAAATATAAAAACACCCCATTACATGAAATTTTTTTCTTGGCCATGATATTCTATTGAAGGTTTTTATCTTCCAATAAGTCAGTGTTTCATGATTGACCAGTGTTTCTGCATCCTGAATAAGGTCACACAAAGCCTGTATTTCAAAAGTTGCAACAAATCGATGTTTTCTTAAGTTTATGATTTAAAACTCCCTGCCTCAAGGGTCTGTTCTGAAGTGAGAAACTCTTAAATATGAGTCATGGCTTGGGAGTAAAATGTCTGTTAAAAACAAACATAAAACTCTTCACGGCTAAGAGCTGCCCTTTCATTTTTAGAAATTCATTCTAGTTTCCATAATGTTATAAAGATTTAGCCTCTGATCTCTGGTCATATCTCACAGGTTTTCAGTAAAAAGTGGTTGGCAGAAAATACACTCCTTATGATTTCAGCAACATTAAATTGTCATTTCAAAGTATTCAAAATGCAATAAACAGAATGTAATAAACCAGATTACTTAACATCCATCCCTGCTGAACACTTAGCCATTATCCTAGAACTAGCCCAGATTCCTGTTTTGCATCTCTATTAAAAGATGACTCCAATCACATGGTCAGGTGATGTACTAAACCTAACGTACAGGGACCTCTTTATAGAACAGGAATTTATGCTGTCTCTCAATTCTCAAAAAATGTTCTTTTCTGTTTCCTCAATAATTAATTTGGTATAAAGTCTCATTTAACATTTTTTTGAAGACATAAATGAAACTCCTCTGTTATATTTAGAATAGATTGAAAGCATGGCGTACTTCATTCTTCCAGGCTTATTTCTAAATGCTTATGGATTTTAGTTTGTAACTGAGAAATCTGTTTAATTTTATAAAATAACTCCAGATTCTGCCTACTAAGGATATAGATAGGTGGCTAGGTAGATAGCACTTAAAAATTCAACTCTTAAACCTAGATATTTATAAAATTTTATAGTAATTTTCCAATTTTTGTGTGTTACAGGACAGATTAGCCTTAATTATTGTACCTGTTAAATGGAGGTTTAAGAAAAGTGTGTGCCATTCTGAAAGATAAAGTGCAACACATTATAACACAGTGTAAGCTCTTTGAAGACTTATCCCAATCTTCAGTGTCCACTTAATGCCTCGGATATTGGGACATGTCAGATGTGTGCATGCTCAGTCACTCGTATCCAACTCTTTGCAACACTATGGACTGTAGCCCACCAGGCTCCTCTGTCCATGGAATTTCCCAGGCAAGAATACTGGAACAGGTTGCTATTTCCTTCTCCAGGGCTCTTCCTGATCCAGGGATTTAATCTACATCTCCTGCATTGCAGGCAAATTCTTTACCACTGAGCCCCTGGGTAAGCCCAACATGTCAAATACCCTACCCCGAATATTTGCTATAGGAAAACCATAGATGACTATATTCTGTAAATATTGAAAATCTCATATGAATCTGTTATCTTTGGATTTCCTTCCTACTGTTGTGACACCTTTCTCCTGCTGTTATTTATTTATTTTTTTCTGACTCCATGATCTTTGTTCATTTTGTCCAAAGACAATGATGGTAATAATGGGAAAACTATAATTATGGATTTGGGGCACTTTCCTGGCTCAAACAAGTAGGAAATGGAATGCAAAAATGCAAAAGCGAAAACCACAACAAAATTAAAACTGAACCCCCCCCCATGAGATAAGATTTTACAAGATTAACCTCCAGTTATCAAGCAAATCCACCACTGAATCAATTAACAGGTGAGTGATAAGGAATTATAACCCACTCAATCACAATCTCAGGACCTGATGGGGCATGCATTTCTTTATATTTTCTTCCCCTTAGCTTGCTTCTTGTAGTAAAAGGATAAAAGGAGGAGAAGACAGGACTCTGTTCTAAATTTTCTTTTTCTATACTCGTTAGGTGACTGCATTCACTACTAAGGCCTTAAAAACCATGTACATGCTATTGACTCTACAATAAATATCTTTGCTTCATATATGAACCTCAGGATTACTTATCCAGTGAACTGCTTGGCATCTCTGCTTAGCCACACCAGTATTAGTATATCACCAGTAGAACCAGTCACCACTTTCCCTACCCTATTCCCACAATGTCTCCCATCTTCCCATCAAATTAAATAACACAATCCATTTAGGTATTCTTACCAAAAACCAGAGAATCACTTTTAGATGTTCTATTATATTCATTCCGTGCTCATGATATATATGTCAGTTCTGTCTTCAAAGGACGTCCAGAATCCAACCTCCTCTCTCTACCTTTGCAGGTACCACCTCAGTCCTCACCATCATCCTCTTTCAGTTGGAGGGCTGCAACTGACTCCTAAATGTTTCTTCTCTTGCCCACCTTCCTTGTCTCAATACACAGTTTACTCTATACATGGAAGTCAAAGTACTATTTTAAAACACAAATCAGATCATACCACTGCATTGTTTAAACCCTCCCTGTGTCCGAGTCTTTAACTTAACCTTATACTACTTTTATTCTTGCTCCTTATATTTCTGCCACCCTGATTTTATCTACTATTCAAATGCATTAAGTGCTCTTGCACCTTGAGAGCTTTATCCTCTGCTTGGAATGTTCTGCAAAGACAGTTCCACTACCAATCCTCTTCCTTTCTCTCATGATACCATTTGTGCTTTCCCTAAAGGAGTTATGAAATTTCAACTGAGACTTCTGTTAATTTATTATAATTTTATTCTAGAGTATTTTTCATTAGATATAAAATCTATTCTGTTACCTAATGTTTCCTTCCATAGTTATCTTTTCTGAATGTGCCAGCCAAATACTCTTGGGTATTCACTCTTCCTAAGAAAATATATCTCTTTTCCTGGTTCCCGGCAACTAGAATTTTTGAAAGAGAGCCAAAATCTCACATAATTGGAATCAAAATAGTTGCCTGTGAGAAAAGCATTATGATTCTATTTACACAAGTCTATTCATCCATCCTCAGTATCCTTTAATAGAGGATTTAAGGTAGACTATAATAATAGCTTAATATTATTTAACTTATAATAACTTAATATTATTACTATTCAATAATACTAATATTAAAAAGCAGAGACATTACTTTGCCAACAAAAGTCTGTATAGTCAAAACTATGGTTTTTCCAGTAGTCATATATAGATGTGAGAGTTGGACCATAAAGAAGGCTGAGCACTGAAGGACTGATGCTTTTGAATTGTGGTGTTGGAGAAGACTCTTGAGAGTCCCTTGAACAGCAAGGAGATCAAACCAGTCAATCCTAAAGGAAATCAATATTGAATATTCTGTGGAAGGATTGATGCTGAAGCTCCAATACTTTGGCCATCTGATGAAAAGAGCTGACTCACTAGAAAAGACCCTGATGTTGAGAAAGAGTGAAGGCAGGAGGATGAGGGGGTGACAGAGGATGAGATGGTTGGATGGCATCACCGACTCAACAGACATGAGTTTGAGCAAGTTCTGGGAGATGGTGAGGACAGGGATGCCTGGTGCACTGCAGTCCATGGGGTCACACAGAGTCAGACACAACAGTGACTGAAGAACAACAAAAATAACTAAGTCAATAAAATCACAATAAAATAGGAAAAAAAATTAGTGGAGTGAGAAAGAAAAGATAGATATGGCTACAGTGAGGGCCCAACTATTTCCTATAGTTGTCTTCCAGATTCGGCTCTGAGTTTTCTGGCAGAGAAGATACAAGCAGAGCCTAGATGTGTTACATTTCTCTTAATATCAGAGAGAAGAAAACAAAATCCTGTGGTTCCTTAGAATGATTAAACCTTTTTCCTGCACTAATTTCATGGTGCTCTTTCATGACCCTATTGCTTAGAGAGCAACATAAAACAACAACAAAAGCTATAATCATAAAACAATAATAACGACAACAATAACAGCTGTAAAACCAAGGCAGTGACACTGGTTCTGTGGAAGGCTAAGGTAATAAGTTTAAAATATATAAGCTGCTGAAAATGATTCATTTGTCCAGGTCACATACAAAGACACATTCAATTATTGAATCCTGTGGTAGTCAACTTTTGACCAACTGCTGGCGATTCACGATGCGTGCAGTGGGAGTGCTTATATATGATAAATGCTGAGCCAAGCTTTCAAAGCACCCAGGCTGCTCCTGGACGGTAAGTATTGCCCTTTTGAAGGCTGCTATCTAATAATCTAATATCTAATAATGCTTAGTCGTGTCTGACTCTGCGGTCCCATGGACTGCAGCCCACTGTAGGCTCCTCTGTCCATGGACTTTTCCAGGCAAGAGTGCTGGAGTGGGTTGCCATTTCTTTCTCCAGAGGATCTTCCTGACCCAGGGATCAAACCCAGGTCTTCCACATTGCAGGCAGACGCTTTACCATCTGAGCCATCAGGGAATTTCAATGTCTAATAATCTGGTATTTCATTGTACTTAGTCTGATTCAGTGTTGATTAAGTTGTCAGCCCTTCAGAGTTCATCACTCTTTTCTGTCAGTTGAAGATGATTGCCTCCATTTCTGTGCTTTTTCCCAGGAAGGGTTTCGCCTTCAAAATGTTGCCTGAACCAATTTCTTAGCATCTGAAGGCAGAGCAGAGGTATGCTATAATGAAAAAATGAATCATCTACAACACAATTTCTTTGGCTCAACAAGAACCTGTGGATTTATAGGTTTTATTTCTTTATTTTTTTTTTTATTTTTTTGATGGTTTTTTTTTTTTTTTGATTTATAGGTTTTAGATAGACAAAACCAGGACATAAACTTTTCCATAGAAATATTATACCTGAAGCCATGAAGAAAATTAGTAGCTATATTATAATCTATGATCAGAAATTACATAAATCTCTTACTCAACTTCATACCTTCTACCATGAAAGAGGAAAAGGACAAAACAACTACATTGTTTTTATTCTAGTTGTAGGACCTTTGGATTTAAAATTGGTAAACTCAGATTTTATATAACTTTGGGTTTTCACATAAATATATATTTTTTTTCCCTATGAACCTGCATTTTCACAAAAATAACTGGAGAGATTGAACTAGGTTGGTGTTCTCAGCTTTATCACAGCCAACATCTCCTTTCATAACAAATAATTCTAATGCCCTCTTGATCCCTGAAAAGAAATTCATATATAATAGAAATTACTATATATATGATTACCAGCAAAACAGGTTAAATATCTTTAAATAAAGGTAAATTTTAAGAAAGTAACTTATAATAAAGTAACATATGTATTTTACCAGCAAATGTTCAGATGTGATTCTACAGAAGGACATATTGAGGTGGTTATAAAGTTGTATTTGCTTATAATAAATGTTTGGATTTATCCAAACATCTGGTATCTCTCAGGTGATCAGAAGCCATTTTATAGAAGACATATAGAAAAATAAGAGAGATAACTGTATATATTTAAACAAGAAAAATAAGTTAGAACCAATAAAAGCAGCTCAGACTTATCTATACATGGTAGAAAAAAGAGAGAAGCAAAGTTAACCAAAAACAAGTTAACATGCCAAGGCAAATTAGAAAGGGAGAAATAAATACAATGAGGGAGTTTTTTATAATTGCAAATGAAATGGGCCTTATCTTTTAGTGAGTACTCAAATAATTCTTTATTTTATGATATGGATAAAGGTACTAACAGAAAAAGTATTCCCTATTTTGAAATCTTTCAATGGGCCTCTAATACTTGAAAGGACCTAGAAACTGTATATTTTGACATGTGGTGGACATAAAGAATAGACTGGAAAAATAAACAATAACATAGGATGTACAGATGCATGACAGATCTCTGAGGACAATATTAGATTAAGATTAAAGACCAACTAGCATACTCAAGTTAATGATTTCAATACATACTTTTTACATCTCTGCTGTAATAGGGTGTATATAAATATCTTGAAATAGTTTACATTAATGAAATGCAGATAAATCTCTGATTTTTATATCTCTTTACTAATTTAATAATATTTGGTTCTATGTTGAAAGAAGTTTCAAATCTCTTCTGTTACATATTTACTTGTGAAACCTGTAAATGCAGCCAGAAAGAGGTGTGTAGTATTTGGTGCTGGCACTGACTCCAGTAATGACCAATTTTTGGTGATAAGATTTTGAGGATAAGATTCTGATGTAGGCTAAAGTTTGGAGTGATGAGAAAGCCTTCCTAAATGAACAATGCAGAGAAACAGAGGAAAACAATAGAATGGGAAAGACTAGAGATCTCTTCAAGAAAATTAGAAATACCAAGGGAACATTTCATGCAAAGATGGGCACAATAAAGGACAGAAATGGTATGGACCTAACAGAAGCAGAAGATATTAAGAAGAACTGGCAAGAATACACAGAAGAACTGTACAAAAAAGATGATCCAGATAACCACGATGGTGTGGCCACTCACCTAGAGCCAGACATCCTGGAGTGTGACGTCAAGTGGGCCTTAGGAAGGAAGCATCACTACAAACAAAGCTAGTGGAGGTAATGGAATTCCAGGTGAGCTATTTCAAATCGTAAAAGATGATGCTGTTAAAGTGCTGCATTCATTATACCAGCAAATTTAGAAAACTCAGCAGTGGCCACAGGACTGGAAAAGGTCAATTTTCATTCCAATACTAAAGAAGGGCAATGGCAAAGAATGTTCAAAGTACCGTACAACTGCACTCATTTCACATGCTAGCAAGGTCATACTTAAAATATTCCAAGCTAGGCTTCAACAGTGTGTGAGCCAAGAAATTCCAGATGTACAAGATGGATTTAGAAAAGGCAGAAGAACCAGAGTTCAAACTGCCAACATCCATTGGATCATAGAAAAAGTAAAAGAGTTTCAGAAAAACATCTACTTCTGCTTCATTGACTATGCTAAAGCTTTTTATTGTGTTGATCACAACAAACTGTGGAAAATTCTTAAAGAGATAAGAATACCAGAACAACTTACCTGCGTTCTGAGAAACCTGTATGCAGGTCAAAAAGCAACAGTTAGAATGGAATATGAAACAATGGACTGGTTCAAAATTGGGAAAGGAATGTGTCAAGGCTGCGTATTGCCACACTGCTTATTTAACTTATATGCAGAGTACATCATCAAAATGCTGGGCTTGATAAAGCACAAACTGGAAACAAAATTGCTAGGAGAGATTTCAAAAACCTCAGATATGCAGATGACACCACCCTTAGGGCAGAAAGTGAAAAAGAACTAAAGAGTCTCGTGATGAAGGTGATAGAAGAGAGTGAAAAAGCTGGCTTAAAACTTAGCATTTATAAAATGAAGATCATGGTATCTGGTCCGATCACTTCATGGCAAATAGATGGGGAAACAACGGAAACAGTGACAGACTTTATTTTCTTGGACTCCAAAATCACTGTGAATGGTGACTGCAGGCATGAAGTCAAAAGATGCTTGCTTCTTGGAAGAAAAGCTATGACAAACCTAGACAGTGTATTAAAAAGCAGAGGCATTACTTTGCTGACAAAGGTCTGTACAGGCAAAGCTATGCTTTTTTCCAGTAGTCATGTAAAGTGTGTGAGTTGGACCATAAAGAAGGCAGAGAGCCAAAGAATTGATACTTTTCAACTGTGGTGTTGGAGAAGACTCTCGAGAGTCCCTTGGACTGCAAGGAGATCAAATCAGTGAATCCTAAAGGAAATCAACCCTAAACATTCATTGAAGGGCTGATGTTGAAGCTGAAGCTCAAATACTTTGGCTACTTGATTCAAAGAGCCAACTTATTGGAAAAGACCCTGATCTGGGAAAGCCTGAATGCAGGAGGAGGAGATGACAAAGGACGAGATGGTTGGATGGCATCACTGACTCAATGGACATGAGTTTGAGCAAGCTCCAGGAGATGGTGAAGGATAAGGAAGCCAGGCGGACTGCAGTCCATGGGATCGTAAAGAGATGGAGATGATTGAGCAACTGAACAACAATAACAACATCTGAGAACCACTGATCTCTAAAGCATGGGTCTGCAACCTCCAGGATCTAATGCCTGATGATCTGAGTTTGGAGCTGCTGTAATCATAATAGAAATGAAGTGCATAATAAATGTAATGCACTTGAATCATCCTGAAACCATCCCCTTATCCTTCACCCTGGTCCATGAAAAATCTGTCTTCCATGAAATTGGCCCCTGATGCCAAAATGGGTGGGGACCCGCTGCTTTAAAGGATATTTGCAAGTCACAGATGATGAGCGATGTCTTCATTTTTCACAGCTGTCCCACACATTGTAAGGCATCCAGCACCTCTGACTCCCACCTACAAAATACCAGTCAGATCCTCAGTAATGGCAACACAAAAATTAACCCTCAAATTTCTAAATTGTTTCCTGGAAGGTGATATTATTCTTACTGAGAAATGCCAAGTTAAATATGGCTGAAGTCCCATCTATGACTCTATCAATATTACTTCCATGGAGGCAACAGGAACCTAAGAGGCAACACAATTCAGAGCTGACAAGTTCAAAAACAAAACATTTAGTAAGACTGCCATAGGATATCTGTCTGGAGTTGGCTAGAATTGTGTTCAAATGTAGATGTTGCTTTTCGGTAATTCTGAAGTGTAATTTTGAAGTGTAATTTAGCAGATGGAAGTGGAAAGGCATAAAGTGAAGCAGAAATAAATTCTAGCTCTAAATGTCCTAGGTTATTTGTTGTTCTACTTCAGATTTCTCCTGAAGGTTCTAAAACATGGCTGGTTCACACAATTGGTTAGTTATAATAGATCAGACAATTTTTATGACATGAATTTTGGTGCCATGGAGGAGTGAGAATTTGTTAACCCTTATTGTTTTGTCAACCTTCTAGAAACCCAATCTATAGAATTCCTCAATCCTGACTAGTGCAAGAACTTCAGAAAGTTCTTTAGTCAAACTGTAAAAAATACTGAGATACTCAAGATTTTGTAAAGGAGATCCATTAGTAGCAGAAACTTAAACTACCAATCAACACAAGAGTTTAAAATAGATAAAAGTACTACATATTGAGAATAAGAACTAAATCTCAGATTATATTTGTCGTATTCATCAGGATACAGTCTGATAATTAGAGTTTTGAGGTGAAATATTAATGAAAGCCTAATTTGAGTTCTTGATAAATGACAGGAATAAATGGAACTTGTAGTTTCAATGAACTGTCTCTTTACACATTTTTTTTTGTTTGTTTGTTTTGACTAGTTTTCTCCCCTCCAGAAAATTAACAAAGGAAAAATAATTCAAGTGAAATGCAGGCTTGTGAATTTAATGCTAATCAAATATTTGGCAGATAAGAGCAGTTCCAATTTAAGATAAATTTCTGGTGTGACAGCTCTCTAATTAATCAATTGAACTCGACAGAATACAAGAAGGAAAGATACTCTTCTTCAAATCCATGTTCAGAGTTTCCATGACATCTTCTGATGCTTTCATTTTATAAATGTTCAGTAAATTTGTGTACCACTTCTGAAATCAATGTCTGTTTTCCTTTTCCTTTGTCTCTTCTTAAGAAGTGTTTATCGATATCAACAATTCCCATTTAAGATGTAAGCATCTCAATTAACTAAGAAACTTGTATTGAATATGTGGCCTAAAATCAGATCCCTGTCTATTTTTTATGCATTGAACAAACAAAGACTGAGTAGCTAATATGGGATAATCCCAGCGCTAGTGGTTCCTGATACAAGATAAGGATGACACAACAAGATTAGAAATAAGACAATGCTGCAAGTGTAATGAAACCTAAGTGCAAAGCAGAGATGAAGCACCAAGGAGAGTGATTTTGATTCATTCTGACTGATAATCAGTGAAGAGGTGACTTTCATGTACTGATGGAGAATAAATATACCTGACACAGATAAGTAAAGCATATATCCTCACATGGAAAAGTAGCAGTTCACAGCTTTACAGAGCATATTATATTGACCATTCTATAATATTGCCAAATTGATGTAATCTGAGTGGTTTTTCCCACGGTTAAATATTTTTTTGAAGTACTGAATTTTAATAACAATTCACAATTTCATAATTTATTTAATTATTCCTCTATACTTGAATGTTTAGGGTGTTCCTATTTTTTCATTTTAGAAAATCTACTGTGTATAGCTTTCTTAAAGTTCTGCATGCAAGTATATCACCTTGGCAAGTGAGGAAAAGAAAACAGGTGCTAGTCTTAGCTTAAAGACATTGTATATAATCATCACAAATTGGAAAAGAGGTAAAAATGTACAGAATATGGACTGTTAGAGGATATACAGAGATTCAGAGTTACTTTCTATACCCAATTTTATAGTTGGGCAGGACTATTGCAAATATATTTGTTTTTATTACAACTAATTAATTTTGAATCTGTATGCATTTTGTTGTGCAGTAACATAATTAAGAAGTCCACAGCCTACACATCAAAATAGGAGGGTTAGATGTCATCTATAATTAAATTTAATCTCTACTTTAAACTATTGTTTAATTTGATGGCAAAGAAACTTAATTTGGGCACTTCTAGGTAAAATCAGTAAATTCTGTTTTGTTTTTAGTTGCTTCAGTGTTATTCCATTAAATTGTTATTTTCCCCCTTTCACTTTTTCCTGTAGTTGGGGGTGGGCATGGCAACCCACTCCAGTATTCTTGCCTGGAGAATCCCATGGATGAGGAGCCTGGTGGGCTACAGTCCATGGGGTCACAAAGAGTTGGACACAACTGAAGTGACTGAACACGTATCTCAATGCAGGGAGAATGTTAGGTATAGAAAGAGGTGGATATATAGCATCAGGACAGGAGAAGTTAACATGAAATACAGACCCATATCCAGTGAAATTCAGAGTTCCAACTGGCCTTTGGCCATTATCATCTCTTCATCTAGTATCAGTCCAGGTGTCCAAGTTTGTAGTTGGGTTGAACACTCTGTATCTGGGAAACCTCTATCATAGGATAGAGGGTCTAAGGCTCTCTCCTGGAAGTTAACTTCTTGTCTGTCTCTGAGGCCTGGGGGAAGGGTGGGGCTTCCCTGAGGTCATGAGAAATCACTGGGGTTGCTTCAGGCACCTCAAGCCCTTAAGTTCCAGACAACCAGTCCTACTGTGCCTACTCAGGGAGTGGGGAACTCCTGCTACGGTTTCTCAGGATCTCAACTTTATTATAATTACTTGTTTCTAAAGGGGGTTATATAATTCTCTATTATTGAGCTACCACACATCTTGTAGGGCTCCTGTACCCTCTCTCATAATCCTGTACCCTTTCTCATACCACTAGCTGGAGGTGCATTCAGGGCTCCATCTCGGAAACCATCTTCAGTGCCATAACTGGCTAGTCTTCAACTCACCTTTCACCCACAGCCCAGAGAGATTTTCATTAAAATGTATTTTTTCTTAAGTGAGAAATAATATCTCAACCATCATTGTCCCATATTTCTCTTATGACTTAACCATTAGTTTTTGTGATAGTTTTGTTTCTTTAAATTAAAGACTGGGGGTTTGATACCTTTCTTGCTGTTTCCCTCTGAGGAGAGTAGAAGCCTAAGGTCTAAAAGTCTAAAAAAAACAAAACAAAATTTCTGCCTATTTCTCTCCACTAAGAACAACTATAAGTCTGGAGATGCTGCAAGAGGCAACAAAAAGAGAAATCTGAAAAGTGATAAGAGGAAGGCAAGTTGGTTAGGGAATCTAGGACCAGAGGAACAGAGCAGCAGGGCCTCTTAGGACTCCTATCTAGCTGAAGGAGGCACGTCATGCCTGGCATTTCCCACCCTCAATCTGGAACAGAAGACAGCACATCTAGGCTCATTCCCCACCCAGACTGATGAGTCCAGAGGACAATATCAGTAGAACAGTCAGCATTCACAGAAAATGAATCCACTGTGATCCCTGCTGAAAATAAGTGGCCAGGGAAGTTTTCTTTTCCCACTGGGCCTGAGATTCTCGTCTCCCACCCAGAGACACCAGCAGCTGTGTGGCACTAGCCAGGAGTTTTGGCACAACCAGTGGCTGGACAAATAAGTCTCTTCATCCCAGGACTGAGATTCCTCTCCCGCAGTGAGAGATGTGGGAGCAGCCAGGTAATGGAGATCCTGCCATAACAGTGGCTGCCATGAGAATGCTCTGTGGACCTCTGATCTTTTCTCCAAACCTAAGACTTCCATGATAGCTCAGTTGGTAAAGAATCTTCCCACAATGCAGGAGACCCTGGTTCGATTCCTGGGTCAGGAAGATATGCTGGAGAAGGGATAGGCTACCCTATCCAGTATTCTTGGGCTTCCCTGGAGGCTCAGCTGGTAAAGAATCTGCCTGCAATGCGGGAGAGCTGGGTTTGATCCCTGGGTTGGGATGATCCCCTGGAGAACGGAAAGGCTACCCACTCCCACATTCTGGCCTAGAGAAGTTCATGGACTGTATAGTTCATGGGGTCGCAAAGAGTTGGACACAACTGAGCGACTTTCTCTTTTTTTCACAGAGGCACCAGAGGAAACTCCTTTTCTTATGAGAGAAATAGAAAGGACCAGTGAGCAATCCAGAGGCACAAATCAACAGGTCAACCAAAATCACACTGCAGAGCCTCTGAGAATTTTGTGGTTAGTGGAACCACAACCTACACAAATAGGCTAGGACTTGTGTGTTAAACTGGGCAACTGCCTGCTAAGATAAAAAAAGTTAACTTAGATCAGAGTCTCCTAATATAATAGACAAAATATCCAGTACGTAATAGAAAATCAACTGTCACCCCTCAGACAGACATACCTCAGTCCCTCCTGTTGTTTCCTGACCACCTCAGCCAACTCATTTACGCTGGCAACTGTTACACTCTCTATAGAGGATCATCATTTACATTGTAGTGGTCATTGGAGCAGTGAGAAGTCAGCTTTTTTAAAAGCACCTTGTCTAAGGTGAACATAGAGCCTTCTCATATCCCAAAGCATAGTTAAAACTAAATTGTAACGTGAAACAGAATGGAAAGGTTGTTGTATTTGTTATCTAGGCCTTCATAGCACATTACTATAAACTTGGTGGATTAAGCAACTGAAATTTAGTCTTTCATCGTTCTGAAGTCTGGAAGCCTACAGGGCCAGCAGGGCCACATTCCTAGGAAGGCTCTAGGGGAGAATCCTTCTTTTCTTCTTCCAGCTTCTAGGGTTCTTTTGCTTATAGACAACAGAACTCTAACCTTGACCTCTAGAAACCAACTCTGCATCTTCCTCTCTGTATTTCTGTGTCCTTTTCTGTCTCAAACAGGGACATTCTCATTGGATTTAAGGCCTAACCTGATACTGTAAGATTTCCTTAATCCTTACCTTGATCGTACCTGCAAACTTCCTATTTCCAAATAAAGTTATATTCTGAGGTTATGAGTGTACATAAATTTTTGGAGGACACTATTCAACCCACTACAGTAGGTGTAGAGAAGAGAATTACAATGCATAGAAGAAGAAGGGAAAGGAGGAGAGGGATAGAGGGAGGGGGAAGGGGAAGAAGGAGAAGATACTAAATATCTCAGTTTTGAGAATCCAAATATTTTATGTACAATGAAAATAAGATAACTTTTTGCCAAAATATCTTCAGGCTCAATTAAGATATGGATTTGACTTATTAAATAATATAAACAACAACAAAAACGTGAAAGGGGAGAAATAAGACATAAGTAAGATTACCAGGCATTGCCTATATTTTTTGTTCATAATACATGCATATTCTATTTTAGATAACTGGTATTTATATATTTCATTTAGTCCCTTTTATGTTTGTATGCTCCTCTAGGAAAAAGACAACACCTCATTCATCTTTGCCCAACATAAAATTTTACACTCTAAGATCTCCAAAAAGATACCTCTGATACTTGTGTTACTAAGTCCAGAATACACGAGAACACACACAATATGGCAATAATTTATGTTAAAACAGAAAATAAGAACACATGAACTATTTCAACTGAAAATTGAAAAATCCACTTCAATCAGCTTAGAAATGCCTTTTAAATTTTTATTACAGAAAACGAATAGGTAGAACCAGCTTTGATATTGACTGACACAAAGGTTCAATAATTTCATTAAGGTTTGTATCTTACGGCTGATTCCCTTTGTGGTTGGCAGGTAACTGCCAGGAGCGATTGGTAAAGACCTCTTAGAAATCCCTTTTAGCCTTCTCTTCTGAAAGGTGAAGGAACTTGTCCCTAAGGAAATTAATTATTTGGCCCAGAGTAACAGTGACACAAATCTGTTCATGTTCAGTTCAGTTCAGCTCAGTTGCTCAGTCACGTCCAACTCTTTGCAACCCCATGGACTGCAGCACGCCAGGCCTCCCTGTCCATCACCAACTCCCGGAGTTTACTCAAACTCATGTCCATTGAGGCAGTGATGCCATCCAACCATCTCATCCTCTGTCGTCCCCTTCTCCTCCTGCCCTCAATCTTTCCCAGCATCAGGGTCTTTTCAAATAAGTTAGCTCTTCACATCAGGTGGCCAAAGTACTGGAGTTTCAGCTTCAACATCAGTCCCTCCAATGAACACTGAGGACTGATCTCCTTTAGGATGGATTGGTTGGATCTCCTTGCAGTGCAAGGGACTCTTAAGAGTCTTCCCAACACCACAGTTCAAAAGCATCCATTCTTCTGCGCTCATTTTTCTTTATAGTCCAACTCTCACAACCATACATGACCACTGGAAAAACCATAGCCTTGACCAGACGGACCTGTGTTGGCAAAGTAATGTCTCTGCTTTTTAATATGCTGTCTAGGTTGGTCATAACTTTCCTTCCAAGGAGTAAACGTCTTTTAATTTCATGGCTGCAATCACCATCTGCAGTGATTTTGGAGCCCCCAAAATAGTAACCATTATACCCATAATGATTAATTTGGCAGGAAAACAAGCTTATTCATCAATGCATCATCACATGACCAACTTAAGTTCTCCACTGAACAAAAGAAAACAAAACAACAAACGCATTTTCAGGTAACAAACATAAAGCAACGAGCTGCTCTGTTGCTTGCTCTGTTTGTTTTCACAGCAGCATCTACTCACCTGTACATCTACAATCCTATGTGAGCACCTCATTTCTATCTTCAATGGAGAAAGCACCATAAAAAAGTGAATGGAAATAGGACAAATAGAGTTAGAATAAAAGCCAGCAGACAACTTCTGGTCTCAGCGAGGCTATTTTCTATTCGTGTGCCTGGGATGAGGGCCTGGCAAACCACTTTCCCATCTAAAACCTTTCTAAATCTCTGCCTAGTCCATTCTTCCTTCTTCTTCTTTTTTTTTTTTTTTTTGCTCAGGTTCCCAATGATCTCTGTGGTTTCAGTTTCAATGTCTCTTTTTCAGAGGAGGATTTCCTGAACTTCTCATCCAAATTAAACCATCCTGCTGTGATCTCTGATTGTAACATTCTATTTTCTTCCAGAATTTGTGATACTTACTAGGCTTAACATTCAGAAAACTAAGATCATGGCATCTGGTCCCATCACCTCATGGGAAATAGATGGGGAGACAGTGGAAACAGTGTCAGACTATTTTTTTGGGCTCCAAAATCACTGCGGATGGTGACTGCAGCCAAGAAATTATAAGACGGTTACTCCTTAGAAGGAAAGTTATAACCAATTTTTGAACTGTGGTGTTGGAGAAGACTCTTGAGAGTCCCTTGGACTGCAAGGAGATCCAATCAGTCCATCCTAAAGGAGATCAGTCCTGGGTGTTCATTGGAAGGACTGATGCTGAAGCTGAAACTCCAGTACTTTGGCCACCTCATGCGAAGAGTTGACTCATTGTAAAAGACCCTGATGTTGAGAGGGATTAGGGGCAGGAGGAGAAGGGGGCGACAGAGGATGAGATGGCTGGATGGCATCACTGACTCGATGGGCATGAGTTTGAGTGAACTCTGGGAGTTGGTGTTGGACAGGGATGCCTGGCGTGCTGCGATTCATGGGGTCGCAAAGAGTCGGACACGACAGAGCGACTGAACTGAACTGAACTGAACTAACAGATCATATTTATCCCTGTCTCTCCTATTAGATTTAAGACTCATGAGGACAAAATCCATGTCTGTTTTATTCATAGCCATATCCTTGATACCTCTCTTGTCCAACACTCAGAAAGCTCTCAATAAGAATTGATAAATAAATTAAAGTCTCAAGGTCTTGATTTCCTTCCCTATAAATTGTGAACAATGATCACAGGGCTGTTATAATCAATGTGAATTAATATATATTTTGCAGATAGTAATCCAGTATAAGGTGCTATTATTTAAATAAAACTAACTTTCATTAGTAGTAGTGTGTCTCAGCATAAATGTTTACAGACGACATTTTATAAACATACTTCTCTATCCTAATAAACACGTTAAAATATGCTGGACAATATGCAATTCAAAGCTTTTGGATTTGACATGGACCTGCTAAAATATGCAAATTACCTGGGGGAATGTTATCTGTTTTCCAATTATGATCCTGATTGAGAATGTTGTAGTTTGAAGAAGTGATTTACAATAATAAAAGAATGCTAGGTAAACTGTGATGGGTGGACTTATGTGGGGCAGGAACCAATGTTATCTATGTCCAGGAAACAGATGGTATTCCAATTCAACAATGCAAATCCATAGATTGCTTATGAAAGAAATGAATTCAGGAGATTATAAAGTCAGACTAGTTACTTTTGAGGGGAAATTGTTGGCTGAGTTTCCAATAATTTGGCTTGTCATCCCCAACATCTGTTGCCTTTGCTGTTATACCACTTAGCTCCTGATGACAAATTGAACAAGATCAGAGCTGGTGCATGATAACTAATAAGCATCTTCATGAGTAGAATCAGTTAACATCAAGCACAGGACAGTCACATCACAGTGGGAAATTTCCTGGTAGAAGCCTTTCCATTTTTATTGTCCTTACATAATTCTTGCATTCCTCATGAATATCTAATTTCACTCATCCCTCCCAGAAAAGATCTTAATTATACTATCCTACTTGCAAAAGTAGCCCTAAAAGAAACACATGTGTAATATAATTATGAGAATATCTGATACATGTTTTCTGGTGTAGGATTATCTATCACAGTTCTATCTATAATGAAACTGAAAAAAAGAAAAAAAACTACACTGAAAGAATACAAAATGATTTGGCTCTGCCTTCTGCTTGGCCCATCTGCTGTTATTTTTTTCCCCCTATTGGCAAAATGTTAGACAATATTTCAACTTAGCATCTCATAGACAGTTACACAACAGAATAGATACACTATATTAATGTTTCATTTACTTCTTAATTCTAAACTGTTTTGTTTCTCCCCTCAGTTAACAGCAAGGCTAAGCAGATCATCATGCTTTGTCTGATACAGATATTTTTACCATGTCTTCTTAAGAAATAACATTACATATCTATCTTTCCTTTATGCTATATAATGGATAAACTGGAGTTCACTGATACTATTGCTCAACAGATGAAAAAACTGCTGTATAATGTTATAAAAGACCCAGTTGATTTTAGGTAAGGATGATAGTCTCAGGAATGAAACCTAGAATATGTGCCAGCCATTGAATTAAACTTTTAAAATAACTCCTATCTGAAACAGACCTTCAATGATGTAAGTTCATAATTGCCTACTAAGGATAGACCTGGTACTGTAAACAAAATCTTCATTTTGCTAAAACTGAAAAAACACTGACTTTAATTCCATCATACATTTTCTCTTCACTTATTCTTTACATTTTTTATTTAACCTGCATGACCTCAGGCCTTACCAGGTTTGGATAAGTATGAGGTTACATGACTTTTAACACTCAGTTTTCCATGACTATTAGCTCTAATTTTCATGGCGGCAGAACCTCAACTTCCCCAGTAGACATAGTTATTTCCGGGAACCCCCAAAAGAGAGTTTATATGATCTCTGAATAAATTATTTCATGTTCTTCTGCTCTTATCTGTTTGCCAAAGATCTGATATCCAAAAGCCACTTAAGGGAAGACCCTCTGCTCCTGTATGACTGTGGGGACTTCCTGTAAGTGTGAACTTTTGCTGGGAGCCATGTCCTCCTCTACTACTTGGTCAAAATAGAGATTTTTTCATGGGTCACCATCTAAACCCTCTTATCGCACAGGCTGGGGTAGGGTAGGACAATTACTCTGCAACTACCTCTGTGAAATTCTGCCATAAGGACCTCTAAATTAGCATTTCTTTCTCAAAGTTTTATAATATCCTTTTTTATGATCCCTTTAATGTCTTCCCATTGTTGCTCTTTCTACCCAGGCCAAATTATCTCTTAGGTTGGATCAGAACTGGTATATCTTGTCTTCCATTTCCTCATCTTATCTCCCCAATAATCATTACAAAAAGAAAAAAGTGAAAGTAAGAAACCCCATTCTCTTTTTCGGTATTACAATTCATTCCAAATAAAACTAAGAATGCACATAAAAACTAGCAAAATGATTTTCAGGTTTTCCTAATCCACTGTTCTGCAAAGAACCAGCCGAAGTCCCAGCTTTACTCAGAACAAAAAAGTTATTGAGCACCTACTTGATCCAGACCTGTATTAAGCACTGAGCCAGAAATAAAAATGAGGCTCCATCTCCGCCTTTTTCAATGAGACTTTAGTTCAAGAACGAACATACAATGATAAAAATATAAACTAATGAAATGCAGTGTCATAAATGCAATACTGAAGATAAGTAGGTATTGTGTTCATACACGAGAATGAGTACTATGGCAAGGTACAGCATTTAGAGAAAAGATTCTCAGAGATACTGACAAGGTGCATTTGAGTCGTATCTTGGTGGGTGTATGAAAAGGCTGATTTGGATCTCGCTAGCTAGAGAAGAGGAGAAGGCAATGGCAACCCACTCCAGTACTCTTGGTTGGAAAACCCCATGGACATGGATGGAGAAGCCTGGTGGGCTACAGTCCATGGGGTCGCAGAGAGTTGGACACGACTGAGCGACTTCACTTTTCACTTTCATGTATTGGAGAAGGAAATGGCAACCCACTCCAGTATTTTTGCCTGGAGAATCCCCAGGACGGAGGAGCCTGGTGGGCTGCCATCTATGGGGTCTCAGAGTCGGAAATGACTGATGTGACTTAGCAGCAGCTAGAGAAGAAGACTAAGGGCACTCAGCAATACAATGAGTAACATCAAAGCATTCTCAAATGCTCACAGACTTCTTTGGGAAATAGAAGTTCTGTGAGGCTGGTGTGTAAGGTAGAACAAAGGGAACTGGAAGGAGAAGTTTGCAGTAAGATTGCTATATTGAGGCGTATGGACTTTACCCTGTTGGATGATGAGCGGCTTTTGGAGTCCTTAAACTGACCTACAATTATGTGTTGTCATTAACACTGGAAAAACTTTGCAAAATTGATTGGAACAGGAAGAAATTGTTGGCATGAGGATGAGTTTGGGTGCTTTTGAAAAAAATCCAGCCTATATGTAAAAAGAGCTGGAATTAAGGACAGAGATGGGATAGAGAGAAAAAAATTGAGATGTTTTAGAGTCTGGATGTGTGAAGGAAAGAGAGAGAGGAGTCACTGCTGGTTTTGGAATTTCTAACATGGACTATAAGAAGAAAGGTGCAGGTAAATACAAAGAGGAATAGGTTTTTTAAAACTTCATATCACCAAAAAATGAGCAACTATTTGGTAGATAGAATAATGCTCCTCAAAGATGTCTACGTCCTAATCTCTAGAACCTGTGAATATGCTAGCTTACAATAAAAGGGTCTTTCCAGATGTTGTTAGGCAAGGATTTTGGCTTGGGAGCTTATCCTGAATTATTCAGCTGGGTTCAGTATAATCACAAGGCTACTTATAAACAGGGAAACAATAAAATCAAAGTCAGAGAAAGGAGATGTGATGATGGAAACATAGGTTAGAGTGATGTCTTTGAAGATGGATGAAGATACAATAAGGCAAAGGGATGCTGGTAGACCCTAGCAATTAGAAAAGGTAAGGAAACAGATTATCCCAGAGAGCCTCCAGAGAGAATGCAGCTCTGTAGACATCTTGATTGTAGACCCACGTCTGCATCCTGATGTACAGAATCATAAGAGAACTCATGTTGTTTTAAGTCAGGAAGTTTTGGTATCAATCTGATATATCCAGATGATCTCTGGGCATGTTAACTAAAAGTACCTCAGCATTTTTTCCTCAGTAGAAAAAGATAGAATTCTTCAGTATCATTAATATTTGTATTTATATTTCAGATCACTTAAGAGTTGGGAGTGATCCAGGAAGAGTAAACAACTTGGGCAAAGGCCGATATTCTAAATGCCTAAGAGGGGCTCTCTGCTTAGGTTCTGCTTGACCTGCATTTTGCCAGTGTCACTGGCATTCTTCATGTTGGTTCTTAACTCTAGCAGCCCTAGAGAAGTGAAAGTCCTTTTCAGGCAATGGTTGCCACATGTTTCTGGGTGGTCTGGTTCTAGTTCCTGGACTTTTCTCTGCAACCCTTGCTCTGATGACCTAGTCTGGATTCCCTTTTCTTGAAAATATGCCCTTGCAGATTTTGTCACTTGCAAGTTGTGTGAATTTGTGCAATATATAAATCTCTGGGTTGGAAGGTCAGTCACTCATCCATAAAATGGGCACAATAATGGCAACTCAATCCTTGATTGTGTTAGGATTCTGAGGTTGCCATTCGGCTTTCTGATGCAAATCAGTAACAGTTCAAAGGCACTCAAGTTCAGAGTATGCAGAATAAGAGCCACTTTTAACCTTCTTGCCAGCAGGACTCAGTCCACATGGCTTCTTATTGCCATTTTCTTTACCCATAAGCCTTCACATCTGACTGCAGGACGAGAGACTCATATTTCTTCTGGATTCATGAGTGAGCTGAGTGAGGGCATGAAATAAGTTTCCCTTAGAAGGCTTGGTGGTACAGTTGGTGTTTGAAAGACTTTCCAGCAGCAAGTCTTACCATAAATTACAAGTAATGAGAGAGGCTGAAATAGTTGATCCTAGGATTGACCTATATATTTTCTGTTTTTTTCCATTCACTTGTGAGCAGGTGCAATTTGTTTAGATACATCCTCTTCACTTTCCTGTTTACTCCTCCTTCCTATGCCAGTCCACACCACTGACTTGAAGATCTGAGCAGACAGATAATGTGGTTTGTAGAGAGTAGAAACATTTCTTCCCCCCATTTCCAATTAATGGAATTTTGGCAATGCATATCCTAAGGAATATGAACATTTTGATGTGGACATAGAGGAAAACAGGCCCAGTTAGCATCTACTGAGTATTAAGTATATGACAAGCACAGTGCTAGGTATTTTATATATATTCTTATGTAAAACATATCAACTTTAGAACTTTGGTGTTAACATGTCCATTTTATGGATGATTAGCTGATAATATAGCTTCCCTGGTAGCTCAGCTGGTAAAGAATCTGCCTACAATGCAGGAGACCCTGCTTCAATTCCTGGATCAGGAAGATCCCCTGGAGAAGGGATAGGCTACCCACTCCAATATTCCTGGGCTTCCCTGGTAGTTCAGATGGTAAAGATTCCACCTGCAATGTGGGAGATCTGGGTTTAATCCCTGGGTTGGGAAGATCCCCTGGAGGAGGGCATGGCATATTCTTGTCTGGAGAATCCCAGGCGAGAGGAGCCTGGTGGGCTACAGTCCATGGGGTCGCCAAGGGTCAGACACGATTGAGTGACTAAGCACAGCTCTGTGGGATCTGGTGCAGAAATCCTAGAACCTGAAGTGAGAAGACTTGGATGTGTACACAATTTTGTACACACTAGCTATGTGACTTATGACAAGTTTCAAGTCTTTCTGAGCTTCATTATTATTGGTGACATCACATATGTAATGACAAGTGGAAACAGGACTTGAATAAAAACTGGGTGTTTCAATTTTGGGTTCTAGCTTTGCAATTAATTGGCTTTATGGTTTGGGGGATATCACTTATCCTGTCTAGATTTTAGTGTGTGTTTTTTGTTGTTGTTGTTGTTGATTTTATTTTTTATCTGTAAAATCAGAAGACTATGGAAGGCTTATACCTTTAGGTCTGAAATTTTGTTAGACTAAGAGTTGCAGCTTTAATAATAATTCCACTCAGGCAGCTAGTGGGAGCAGTTCTAACAGCTCACTAAAACAGACTCCATCTTCCTCGAACAATGAAATACTACTCTGACCAGTCTTGGCTCTAGCCAGATACATTTGCAAAACATCCTTCAACTTGAAATAGAAATTTATTGCTCAACCATCTGTTACAATTAAGAAAAGGTTTGAAAATGTTTTCTATGTGTTTGACTAATCATGTTTTAGGGCCCTGTGGGTACTTTACAAATTACATGCTGTCTCTTCTTGGCATCATTAAAATCTGGGATCTGGTTCCAAAATTTACCAGCTCTCTATCTCTCTCTTGTTGTTTTCCCTGTTCTTTTTTCCCAAAGAAACTTGTTTAGAGTCTCAAATGAAACAGAGAAAGCAAATATGCTCCAATGTTAAGTTAGTCCATAGCTAAGTATTTGTAATTTGCATTTGATGATAAGGACTCGGCTGCTATCAGCCATAAGTTCAGCCATGAAGATCTAATGACTGAGTTAGAAATGGTGGAATTTCTGGTTGCTCCCTATCCTGTTTAAGAAAATAGTGATACGGTATGATTCTGTCCAGTTCTAAATTACAAATGACCCACCCATGTGGCCAGTCTCAGGGGAAGCTCTGGAAACCTCTCATCTCACTTTACCTTTCCACACTTCTCAGCGCTCTTACTTTTTATCTCTGTGCTTCATCTTATCCTTATACTTAGGGAGGTAAGAGGTAGAAATTAGCATTTGGACTCTGTTTCATTATACTTCATGATCTGGGGAATGATCTTTCTTTTCTGTAACGGGAGAGACGAACTCCTCTTAAAGATAGTTCCCTTGATGACATTCTCAAGCGCTTCTATCAGATTTGTTATGGTGAGATGGTAAGGTTCTTTCTTCCTACCTGTATCTCCATGCATGCTCATCTCCTGGGTCCACGGTTTCTGCTCTTGGAAAAGGGAAGCTTGCCTTATAGCTGAAGGGCTGGCTGTCCATCAGTGATGATTTGAGGATGAAGAGAGGAGATCCTGGTCACTGACAGCTGATTCTCTGGGTCTTTTCCACACTATTTCCACAATTCCTGGAGCAGCCTTTCTCAATCCTCCTACCTTAGGGGAACCATTGAAATAATACTGGGATGTCAGGGAACCTCTGCATAAAAATTATTACAACAATAGTTCATGGTACCTTGGGATTACCAGTAAGTAAATGAAATAATCCTGCAATAATTGCCAATGTTCTCTTAAATAGAGAATGATATTTTTCTGTGGATCTATTTATTTGATCAAATTATTAGCCTATTTTTTGTAGTTCCATGTCCTCACAGAGGAAATAAACTCTATGTAATTCAGTAATATTGATAAAGAAAAGCTCAGGCCTTCTTTTTCTTAAATTTTGTACTTGATTTTTAAAAATTTTATCTTAAGTAGGCTTAAAAGTCTTTGCACAAATTTCCATTATACAAGCTGCGGATCAGGCTTTTCTCTATTTAAACCAAGAATAACATTATAGTCCAACTTCTTGGGGAAAAAAAATCCAACTAAATTTTTAAGACTAGCTTAGATTTGTGTTTATTTTTCAAATGTTTTAAAACTCGTAAGGCAAACAAAGTAAGCTTCTGTTTAAAAAGGGCCAAATCTTCCTGTAAAGGGCTAGATAGTAAATACTTTAGACTTTGCAAGTCTTATGGTTTCTGTACAATTATTCAATTCTGCTGTTGTAGAAAAACTGCTGAGGGAAAACAGCTTTGGATGATACATAAAGAAATGGACATGGATGTGTTTAAATAAAACTTTATTTGTGAAAACATGTTTTCATGCAAAATGGATTTGGCCTGTGGGCTATAGTTTGCCTGTGCTGAACAACTGGTTTAAGTCAAAATAAGATTTAATTTTCTAAAGTTAGGCTTGGTATATTTAATTTAAATAAAGATGCTAATTTTAGTAATGTGAATTACAACATGAAAACTTATTGACAGGGTTGAACACAGTAAAGTTACTAAAACCATAAGACAAGATAATATAAAATATATACCCTAAATACAATTTCATGCAAGGCTTTGATATATTTTTTAAAACCAAGTGATATGTGATTATGTCAGTTTTAATCTTAACTCTATTATAACTATAGCAGTTACAAAATTATTATATACATATGTATATATTGGTTTCTTATTCTCCTTTATAGACTCATATATACACAGAAGTGTTGCTTTTGAAACTAGAGATAAAGAACGCTAAAAGCATTTAAATGTGGAATGTGTGTTTCATTTTTTACTGTACAAATTCTTAATTCTGGATGAAACTTAAGCCCACAAAATTTTTCTATCCAATATAAATAAGATAATTTCTGTCTTCTTAATGACCGCTAAATGGATAAGCTGGATCAACCACCAAGATTTGAGAACTTCAGCATGGTGTTCATTGCTTTCCAATGAATTTGGCTGGGTGGTTTTTATTCACAAAAATCTAGAACTTGTCTAAACCAAGTGAACAAAATATCATCCTGAGTATCAGATCAGTCTTCAGCTTATAAAGTTATTATTTCTTCTCAAAGTCAAGTTCTCAGGTTGAGCAGAAGGTTCAGAGAAAGGGACATATTTAGTCAAAATATGTGTTACAGGAAGGAAAAAATGCTCATTTCCCCCCCTGCATTTTGCCTAGGTGGTTTTCAATATAACTTGATTCCCTTCCTACATTCTCAACACTAGAAGCAGTGGAAACATTACAAATTTTTTTTTCTATCACATGAAATTCCCACCCCCTGCAAAAATTCAGCTTCCTTTTAAATCTAAAAATCTTTCACTTGTGTTTAACGAGTTCATGTGAAGCAAAATCTCTCTTAAATAGGATAGTTTCTATATCATTCTTCTTCTTTAAAGCACTCAGCAAAGTCAGCAGCTATGTTTTAAAGTACTAACATCCCTACAATATATATTTTAGTTTAAACACCATATTGAGAACTCCTCTCTGCTAAGCCAACAGATGTCTGCATTTAGAGGAAATTTACATGCCCTTTCCCTAGGTTTTTACAGTTTTAAAAACACTCTCAAGTAAACTGGCTTTTGCTTAACAAAGCTTGATTTCTGCAGCATTAAGCAGAATGCAATCCATCTCATCAACACCTCTCTGGGCAGAAATCAGTGTGCTGAGACAACGTTAGCATATTCTTTAAAAAAAAAAAAAAATAGAGGTGAACTCTCCCATGGAGCCAACCATCAGTGGGACACCATCAGGACAAATGCCAATGTAATCTCTCCAAGATACATCTTTATTTTTTTTTTCCAACTATGAAAACAAAACATTAAATGCATTTTGACTTTTGCTACCTTGGGCAACTTATTGTGGCAGTGAAATCTTTCCTGAATTCCTCCAATAGTCACCCATCTTACACATGCTATAGCTTGACATTTATTGGTGAGGTTCTTTTCTCTCATCAACCTGGATAGAAAAGCTTTTGCTTTTCAGTTCACTACATAAAACCTATTCAATATTATGTGACATGCCATCATTGTTTTGACATATATTTTCAAGAGTGGAATATTTTCAATTTCTCCTACTGAACCTTATTTTACTCAGTATATGCTAGCATTTTTAGTTCCTCACCAACTATGTAACTTTTTTTTTTCAAGGCAATATATTTTGTTGCCCAGTGACATGATTTTGAAACTTTTTACTGAATGTGAACTTTTATTGACAAAAGCTTTACTCTGTTTTGAAATTCCAACGGATGTTTAAAATAATCAGTACCTTTTCTTGTCAAATGGATGTGATTTTCAGTTAGGTTTCTTTCCAAGTTTTCTGGAGGCATTGCTGCATTTTAACGTGCATGCCACAGATAACACACAATGCATCAATACAACTTGCATTACTAGTCCATGTAAAATCTAGGGATAAATCAATATTTATCTAAAAATCCCATGTAGTAAAAGGAATTATTTCTGTCTCTTTTTGTCTCCCTTGATGTGCTAGTGTAGTGAAATAACCAAGATCATAATCCATCATCACTAAACATGTGGGAATTGTCTATAAATCTAACTCCAGAATCTTCTTTCCTCTTCCATTCTGTCTTCAAAAATTGCCACATTGGATCATCAGACTTGTTTGTAAAAAAAAAAACAACTTACAAGATATTTTAAGGGGTACAATAACAAGAATAGTTACATCAGATTGATTATATTCTTCACAACTGAAGATGGAGAAGGTCTATACAATCAGAGAAAAAAAAAAAGATCTGGAGCTGACTGTGGCTCAGATCATCAGCTCCTTATTGCAAAATTCAGGTTCAAATTGAAGAAAGTAGGGAAAACCACTAGGCCATTCAGGTATGATCTAAATCAAATCCCTTATGATTATACAGTGGAGCTGACTAACAGAGCCAAGGGACTAGATCTGGTAGACAGAGTGCCTGATGAACTATGGACAGAGGTTCATAACAGTGTACAGAAGGTGGTGACCAAAATCTTCCCAAAGAACATGAAATTCAGGAAGGCAAAGTGGTTGTCTGAAGATGTCTTACAAACAGCCAAGAAAAGAAGAGAAGCAAAAGGCAAAGGAGAATGGGAAAGATACCCAACTGAATGCAGAGTTCCAGAGAACAGAAAGGAGAGATAAGAAAGCCTTAATTGAAAAACGCAAAGAAATAGAGGAAAACAATAGAATGGGAAAGACTACAGATCTCTTTAAGAAAATTGGAGATACCAAGGGAAATTTTCTTGCAACGATGGTTACAATAAAAGGCAGAAACAGCAAAGATCTAACAGAAACAGGAGAGATTTAAGAAGAGATGGCAAAATACACAGAAGAACTATACAAAAAAAAGGTCTTAATGACCCAGATAACCACAATGGTGTGGTCACTCACCTAGAGCTGGACATCCTGGAGTGTGAAGTCAAGTGGGTCTTAGGAAGCATTACTGCAAACAAAGCAAGTGGAGGTGATGGAATTCCAATTGAGCTATTTCAAATCCTTAAAGATGATGCTGTTAAAGTGCAACACAATATGTCAGCAAATTTGGAAAACTCAGCAGTGGTCATAGGACTAGAAAATGTCAGTTTTCATTTCAATCCCAAAGAAAAGCAATGCCAAAGGATGCTCAGATTACTATACAATTGCACTCATTTCACATACTAGCAAGATTATGCTCAAAATCCTTCAAGCTAGGCTTTAGCAGTATGTGAACTGAGAAATTTCAGGTGTACAATCTGGATGTAGAAAAAGGAAAGAAACCAGAGATCAAATTGCCAACCTCCACTGGATCATAGAAAAAGCAAGGGAATTGCAAAAGTACTATCTACTTGTGCTTCACTGACTACTAGGAAGCATTTGACTGTGTGGATCACAACAAATTGTGGAAAATTCTTAAAGAGATGGGAATACCAGACCACCTGACCTGCCTCCTGAGAAACCTGTATGCAGGATAGGAATCAACGGTTGGAACCAGACAAGGAACAATGGACTGGTTCAAAATTGGGAAAGGAATGCATCAAGGATGTATACCGTCATCTTACTTATTTAACTTATATGAGAAGTACAACAAGAGAAATGCTGGGCTGGATGAAACACAAGTTGGAACCAAGATTGCCAGGAGAAATATCAATAACCTAAGATATGCAGATGACACCATCCTAATGGCAGAAAGCAAAGAGGAACTAAAGAGCCTCTTGATGAAGGTAAAAGAGGAGAGTGGAAAAGTTGGCTTAAAATTCAACTTATAGAAAACTAAAATCATGGCATCTAGTGCCATCACTTCAAGGCAAATAAATGGAGAAAAAGTAGAAACAGTGACAGATTTGATTTTCTTGAGCTCCAAAATCACTGCAGACAGTGACTATCTCCACAACATTAAAAGATGCTTGCTTCTTGGAGGAAAAGGTATGACAAACCTAGACAGCATACTACAAAGCGGAGACATGACTTGGCTGACAAAAGTCCATAGAGTCAAAGCTATGGTTTTTCCAGTAGTCAAGTACAGATGTGAGATTTGGGCCGTAAAGAAGGCTGAGCACTGAAGAGTTGATGCTTTCAAGCTGTGGTGCTGGAGAAGATTTTTGAGAGTCCCTTGGACAGCAAGCAGATCAAACAAGTCAATCCTAAAGGAAATCAACCCTGACTATTCATTGTAAGGCTAATAGACTTTTGCCAAGAGAACACACTAATCATAGCAAACACCCTCTTCCAACAACACAAGAGAAGGCTACACATGGACATCACCAGATGGTCAATACTGACATCAGATTGATTATATTCTTTGCAGCCAAAGATGGAGAAGTTCTAGACAGTCATCAAAAACAAGACCAGGAGCTGGCTGTGGCTCAGAACATGAACTCCTGATTGCAAAATTCAGACTTAAATTGAAGAAAGTAGGGAAAACCACTAGACCATTCAGGTACGACCTAAATCAAATCCCTTACAATTATACAGTGGAAGTGAGAAATAGATTCAAGGGATTAGATCTGATAGACAGAGTGCCTGATGAACTATGAATGGAGGTTCGTGACATTGTACAGGAGGCAGGGATCAAGATCATCCCCAAGAAAAAGAAATGCAAAAAGCAAAATGGTTGTCTGAGGAGGCCTTACAAATAGCTGTGAAAAGAAGAGAAGTGAAAGGCAAAGGAGAAAGGAAAGATATACCCACTTGAATGCAGAGTTCCAAAGAATAGCAAGGAGAGATAAGAAAGCCTCCTTCAGTGATCAATGCAAAGAAATTGAGGAAAACAATAGAATGGAAAAGACAAGAGACCTCCTCAAGTAAATTAGAAATACAAAGGGAATATTCATGCAAATATGGGCTCAATAAAGAACAGAAATGGTATGGACCTAACAGAAACAGAAGATATTAAGAAGAGGTGGCAAGAATACACAGAACTACACAAAAAAGATTTTCATGACCCAGGTAACTATGATGGTGTGATCACTCACCTAGAGCCAGACATCCTAGAATGTGAAGTCAAGTGGGCCTTAGGAAGCATCAGTACCAACAAAGCTAGTGGAGGTGATGGAATTCCAGCTGAGCTATTTCAAATCCTAAAAGATGATGCTGTGAAAGTGCTGCACTCAATATGCCAGCAAATTTGGAAAACTCAGCAGTGGCCACAGAACTGGAAAAGGTCAGTTTTCATTCCAATTCCAAAGAAAGGCAATGTCAAAGAATGCTCAAACTACTGCACAACTGAATTCATCTCACATGCTAGTAAAGTAATGCTCAAAATTCCTCAAGCCAGGCTTCAGCAATATATGAACAGCGAACTTCCAGATGTTTAAGCTGGATTTAGAAAAGGCAGAGGAACCAGGGATCAAATTGTCAACATCTGCTGGATCATCAAAAAAGCAAGAGAGTTCCAGAAAGACATCTATTTCTGCTTTATTGACTATGCCAAAGCCTTTGACTGTGTGGATCACAATAAACTGTGGAAAATTCTGAAAGAGAAGGGAATACCAGACCACCTGACCTGCCTCTTGAGAAATCTGTATGCAGGTCAGGAAGCAACAGTTAGAACTGTACATGAAACAACAGACTGGTTCCAAATTGGGAAAGGAGTACATCAAGGCTGTATATTGTCACCCTGCTTATTTAACTTATATGCAGAGTACATCATGCGAAATGCTGGGCTGAACAAAGCACAAGCAGGATATAAAATTGCTGGGATAAATATCAATAACCTCAGATATGTAGATGACACCACCCTTATGGTAGAAAGTGAGGAAGAACTAAAGAGCCTCTTGATGAAAGTGAAAGAGGAGAGTGAAGAAGTTGGCTTAAAACTCAACATTCAGAAAACTAAGATCATGGCATCTGGTCCCGTCAGTTCATAGCAAATAAATGGGAAAACAATGGAAACAGTGAGGGACTTTATTTTTCTGGGCTCCAAAATCACTGCAAATGGTGAATGTAGCCATGAAATTAAAAAAAGACTCTTGTTCCTTGGAAAACAAGTGATGACCAATCTAGACAGAATATTAAAAAGCAGAGACATTACTTTGCCAACAAAATGTCCATCTAGTCATAACTATGGTTTTTCCGGGAGTCATGTATGGATGTGAGAGTTGAACTATAAAGAAAGTTGAGCACCAAAGAATTTATGCTTTTGAACTGTGGTATTGGAGAAGACTCTTGAGAGTCCTTTGGACTGCAAGGAGATCCAACCAGTCCATCCTTAAGGAGATCAGTCCTGAGTGTTCATTGGAAGGACTGATGCTAAAGCTGAAACTCCAATACTTTGGCCACCTGATGTGAAAAACTGACTCATTTGAAAAGACCCTGGAGCTGGGAGATAGTGAAGGTGGGAGAAGAAGGGGATGACAGAGGATGAGATGGTTGGATGCTGTCACCAGCTCAATGGATATGAGTTTGAGCAAACTCTGGGCGTTGGTGATGGACAGGAAGGCCTGGCGTGCTACAGTCCATGGGGTTGCAAAGAGTCGGATGTGACTGAGCGACGGAACTGAACTGATTCATTGTAAGGACTGATGCCGAAGCTGCATCTCTAATACTTTGACCACCTGAGGTGAAGAGTCAACTCATTGGAAAAGACCCTGATGCTGCGAAAGATTGAGTATAGGAAGAGAAGGAGGCAACAGAGGATTAGATGGTTGGATAGCATCATTGACTCAATGGACATGAGTTTGAGCAAACTCAGGGAGATTGTGAAGCCTGGCATCCTGCAGTTCATGGAGTCCCAACGAACTGGACATGACTTAGCAACTGAACAACAGGAAATCCTAGAGTAATTCACTTTTAACCTTTGCAATTTATGGTTTACACTGATTATTTATAACAACAGCCAAGCAACAGAAAGACACTTAAGTTATGGAACATAATTTTTTTATAATGAAAATTTCCCTCTGATTGTCTACTACTTCAGAAAAGTTGTTTTATAGGAAATTAGTTGAAAGCCTGTGGCAACAACAGTGCTGAAAGGCATTAAAAGGCTCAGTGATGTGGACCAATTGGGGTAGAAAAGTTATGCAAGGCTACAAGTTATACCAGAGGTTTCAGTGGGAAATCTTAGGGAACAAACCCTTTATCAAGGCCTTTAGGAATGCACTAGATGGATGGGCACCACCATCTCTATTCACTGGTCACATGCTTGGCTAGTTAATAATAATGATGTTGAGTAGGTCCCAAAGCTGCAGCAAGAAGACTGCAATTACTGTAATAACTGATAAGTTCAAAAGGACGGCCAAGGAAGCTTTAGTTCAGTTCAGTTCAATTGCTCAGTCATGTCTGACTCCTTGCGACCCCATCAACCACAGTACGCCAGGCCTCCCTGTCCATCACCAACTCCCGGAGTTTACCCAAACTTATGTCCACTGAGTCACCGATGCCATCCAACCATCTCATCCTCTGTCGTCCCCTTCTCCTCCTGCCTTCAATCTTTCCCAGCATCAGGGTCTTTTCAAATGAGTCAGTTCTTCACATCAGGTGGCCAAAGTACTGGAGTTTCAGCTTCAGCATCAGTCCTTCCAATGAACACCCAGGACTGATCTCCTTTAGAATGGACTGGTTGGATCCCCTGCAATCCAAAGCACTCTCAGGAGTCTTCTCCAACACCACAGTTCAAAAGCATCAATTCTTGTGCACTCAGGTTTCTTTACAGTCCAACTCTCACATCCATACATGACCACTGGAAAAACCATAGCCTTGACTAGACGGACCTTTGTTGGCGAAGTAATGTCTCTGCTTTTTAATATGCTGTCTAGGTTGGTCATAACTTTCTTTCCAAGGAGTAAGTGTCTTTTAATTTCATGGCTGCAGTCACCATTGGCAGTGATTTTGGAACCTAGAAAAATAAAGTCAACCACTGTTTCCCCACCTATTTGCCATGAAGTGATGGGACTGGATGCCATGATCTTAGTTTTCTGAATGTTGAGCTTTAAACCAACTTTTTCACTCTCCTCTTTCACTTTCATCAAGAAACTCTTTAGTTCTTCGCTTTTTGCCATGAGAGTGGTGTCATCTGCATATCTGAGGTTATTAATATTTCTCCGGGCAATCTTGATTCCAACTTGTGCTTCATCCAGCCCAGCGTTTCTCATGATGTACTCTGCATAATAGTTAAATAAACAGGGTGGCAATATACAGTCTTGACGTATTCCTTCTCCTATTTGGAGGGGGATGATAATAGAATACAGTATCTATAGTGGTAATATAGGTTAACAGTCAACACGTGTGTTGCTTAATACACACACAGACAGACACACACACACATAAACAAAAGAAAATAAATATGCATATGCAAGATTGTAGGTGGGCCACCTTATTGCAAGTCACATTCTTTTGCAAAGATTTTCAACTTTATTCAGTTTTCAGACTCAAAACATTTTAATTGAATGGGCATTAAAAACCCCAGGAGAAAGAACCATGCGAAACCATGGCAGGTATAGACTATAATGTTCTCCCCAAAGATACGTAGGGCCATTTACTCAGTTGACTGATTGCAAAGATGTAGTGATATACAGACATTTTGAAGGTTCAGATGCAGGGTCTGAGTTGACGTTGCTATCTGGTGTCTCAAAGTATTATCACAGACCTGTTGGAGTCTGCTCCATGTAACTAGTCCTGTAAAGATGAAACTCTTTGATCACAGACTTTCTAGGAACCCCTACTGACATCTTGCAGAATCCTAGGTTTCCAGAGAACCATACTTAACAAAGTCTGCTATAGAAGTTTCTTCTTCTTCCTCTCACTCATTTCCCCTCATTTTTCTTATGTATTTCTTTTCCCTGTTTAAATTGCTATTTTTTCCTCCTCTCTGCTGTCTATGAAGCCTAACCTTATAAAGTTTCTGTTGGGGAGAATACAACCCTCCATGTAAGCCTGTGAGTTTTGAACATTTATTTCTGTTTTGGAGTATGCTGGAGGTGAAAGAATGACATTCAATGTTCCATTAAGAAAGAACAGGAGAAAACTATTCCATAAGATTAACACTGTGGGATATAATCCAGTCACACATCTTTTTAGCAAAGAACTTTGGAGCTCTAGAAAAGTCTAGATAGCATTAATTAAAATATTTAAATTTAAATAAAAGATTTCTGTATAATCCTCTCAAATTTCCATCAAGTCCTTTTCTTTCCTCTACATTCCCATGACTCAGAATTTTTATACTTTTTTCAACTGACTTATTTTTTTCTGATAGGTAGGTGATAGTTCATACTATAGAAAACAAAACAAAACAAAACAAAACACATGACTATTTGATTGGCTCGTACACCATCTCTAATTCCTAGTTTGTTGATTTAATATAAATTTTAATTCTTATCTCTAATGTTTTCCATTTGTTTTATATCAATTTATGATTTTAAATATTTTTTTGCTATCAATTATTAAACATCTCTATCAGCAGGTTGAAAAAAAAGCAAAAAGCACACCCTGGCAAAAAAAGGGGGTGAATATTTGATGACAGTCACAGACTTCCAGGGGAGACACAGCGCTGTAATTAGGTTAGAAGACTGTCAGTTGATGATTTTTCCAGTGGGCCTACCTGCTTCCCCAGAGCTTAAGCATATTTTTATGTCAAAATGATGACCATGCAGATCTGAATGTCAAAAACCTGAGGTGGATATCAAAGATCTTTTCTTATTATTCTTTTACTTATGTCTCCAGTATATCATAGAATTAGATGTTCCATAAAACATATTTCCCAGTACATGTGACAACTCTTTTTAAATGACAGTTAAAAATATATTCTACTCATTTTTGGTGAAAATATATCAAATCATCATTACACATTTCACTGACTTTCTAAACTGCTCACTCTTGAATTTTGAGGGGGTTCTTAAAAAATGAAGATGGTCCTTAATCCCCACCGTGTTTGCTAACTCATTTCCCTGTAATGCCACTGGTGTGGGAAGTTTCTCACTTCAGCTAGAGCTTTTGTTCATGACAGAGCCTCTGCTCTGAGTTTATGACTTCTTTCACGTCCTGGTGGGCTAGAATTAACAACATGAAGGAAGTCCCAAGATCTACTTTTCCTTCTCTCCTGAAGCCAAATTCCAAGCTCAGCCAAAGTGGGCAAGCCTTCTTCTCCTTCAACTCCAAACCTGTTTGCACTTTCTATTTTCTCAGGGGGAAATTTCCTAGGGAAATTTTAGTTCTTAGGAAACTGAGATATCCCTCTTGTGAGATTACTAAAGGAATTCTCAGCCTTTCCTGTAAACAACATTTTAGATCCAAACTTTTAGACTTACAAGCTGACAAAAACTTGTCTGACTTCTATGTTGAAACCATTAGGCTACACAAGGGATTTCTGACTTAAATGCATTCATAAATAAAGAGCCTCAAGTGACTACTTCTTTCACTTACATTCTTTTTCTTCCATATGTGTACTGTGCCTATGAGGAGCTTTCAAAACAGAGGCATAAAGTTCCTTGGGCCACTAGAACCAGTTATCTGGAGAGGCTCAAAAATGGCACCAGGGATGGCCATCTGAAATTTGGGAACTCTGCAGAGGTATTTCTATGTTCAGCCTACTGTGATCTGAGTTGAGCACCACCTGTGATAGTCATTGCAAGTATGCTTTGTTGCAAATTACCAGGTTGAAAATACAGTTTCACATTCAGAAGACCTGGGAACGTTCCTAGTTCTGCAACTCATTAGCTCTATATAACCAGGGTTAATTATTTTACATTTATCATCCTCAAATTTCTTACCTGTAAAAAGAGATATTAATGCCTAATGTCTCAATTGAGTTTTGTTGAAGATTATATGATATAACAGGGCTTCCCAGGTGGTGCTAGTGGTAAGAACCCGCCTGCCAATGTAAGAGACTGAAGAGACACGGATTCAATCCCTGAATCAGGAAGATCCTCTGGAGGAGGGCACTGCAACCAACTCCAGCATTCTTGCTGGGAGAATCCCATGGACAGAGGATCCTGGCGGGCTACGGTCCATGGGGTCGGAAAGAGTGGGACACGGCTGAAGCAACTTATCATGGCATGGCACAGTATATGATATAACATGAAATCTTGAATATTGCAAATTGTTACACAAATATAAGGATGTATTACTAGTAGGGAGCACAAAAATAAGGAATTATAGAAGAGGAAGCAAGAAGGAACATATGTCATCACTTTGTCTAACCATCTTTCTAGAGCCTTTGCAAGGGACAAGAATTACTAGACTGTTAATAGCCTGAGACATTCACTGGGACTCATTCAACTGGAGGGAGGGGTTAACTATATGCAAAATATAGGGTCTTAAGTTCTACTTCCTCTCTTGTAGTCTGTGAATCTATTTGGCTAGAGTACCTGGCAAGGCTTACTTCAGCCGGCCCAGCTTTCATGTCATTCCCTGTGTTCTGACAGTGGCTAAGTAGACAAAGTAGGTTCCCCCCTCATCCCCAGTGACAAGGAAGTCAACAGTGACCCAGGTTCAGAGAAACTGGGCAAAGGGAATGCTATATGTTCTTCAAGGCTTAATAAATTCACATCAACAGCGTTTATCAGAAGGTCCTTGTACCCGGAAGAATAAAAAAATTACCTTACATTAACAAAGCTTATTCTTCATTACCTATCATGGTATTACTACTTTTGTATTTGGCTCTATTGGCAGAAACTTCTAGAGGGAGGGAGAGTAAGTATTTGTATCCCAGCACCAAAACTACATCTCAAACTTCTAACACTAGGCAGGGGATATAGAGGAAAAAAAAAATTATCATGAGCTCTGGGAGGTCAATTTCTAGTAAGGGATACAAATGCCTAAATAAATAGTTACAACACACTAAAATAAAGTGGCAAGAATGTGCAAACTGTATTTGGCTGCAACCAGATCTGGAGAGCTCAGGAAGGATTCCAGGGTGCCGTGAAGCCTGAGTTGAATCTTAAAGGGTAAGCAAATGTCAGCTCAGGGAAGATAATTAGAAGTTGCTTGAGGTAGAGAAAGAAGCATGAGTAAATGCACAGGGTTGTTTGAGTAGAAAATTGTTAGCAGTGTGAAACTGTTGAAGCATAAAGTTCAAGGTAGAGTGAAGTAATGAGAGATACAGCTGGAACACAAGGCAGTGGATGCGTAATGAAGGGTTTATGCCACATCAGGGACTTGAATTTTCTCCTGGAGTCAAAAGGCAAGTGTTGAAGGGTTTTGAGTAGATAGGGTGGCATGGCCATATTCGCATTTATGAAAACAAATTTTGGCAGCCCTGCACTTGGTACATTTGAGGGGAATATGACTAGAAACCCGTTAGGAGGCTCTTTCAGAAATAAATTAGGTCAGAGGTATAATGTAGGACTTTAGCATTATGTACATAAATATGTATATGTAAAGCACCTATGTGTTTACAATAAATTTTAAGCAGAGACTTAAAAAACTATAATATTTAATGCTTTCTCCCATTTTATATATGTACTATGCATATATGTAGTGTTTTCAAAATAGAGGCATATCTGATTGCCTTGGGAAATGGGATTAGGACAGGTGGCTGGGCTCAAGAATGGCTTCAGGGACAAGCATATGAATTTTGAGGCTGCTGCAGAGATATTTCTAACATATTTAGTCATTCTGTCATCCACTTTAAAATCACTCATGCATGGGCATTTGCAGTATGCGTGGTTGAAAATTGCTTCATTGATAATATCACAGGATTTTATACTAAAAGTCTACCTTGCTGTTACTGACATCTTGGAATATGATATGTTTTTATTATGATGACAAATAATGGTTTGCTTTTCTCCTATTAGAGAAAATGAATTGAAACCTTCAGGACAATATTTGCGTGAGCTCTGTTCACAAGTTTCTCTGAAGTGAATTCATCAATTAAATGATTAATAAATTCAGTTGCTAGTCATCCAAGAAACATCATGCTTGACTACACTTTTAGTGTGATATAATCATTACTTATGACTAGGGCTTCCTCCGTCACCAAATAAAATTTATGATGTTTACTCAGGTGAACTCCAGCGTGCAGGTTAAGTCACAGAATGTGCCAAGGTAAGTGAGAAAGTCAAGTATCTACTGTCTTCAAAGTGTTCCTCTGGGAAATCTGATATTTCTTGAGGTGTAACATTTCACATTTTTCTGCCTGGTACTTTTCTGTATGCGATTGTATCATATTAACTGAAAAAAAAAATCAATATGATTGCTAAAGGATAACAGAGCACCATCACATATTCAGAATACATAGGTATTAAGCACCTATCTCAGGAATGACTTAGTGGAAAGACATGATATTCTGATCTAGATTCAACTCCTAGTCCCACCACTTCTTGGAAATGTGACCAAGGGCAAGTACTTAGCCTCTAAGTGGTTTTCTCCTACAAATTGTGAGTAATAAAACCTACCTGTTGGTGCTAGTGGTAAAGAGGCCGCCTGCTAATGCAGGAGATGCAAGAGATGTCGGTTCGATCCCTGGGTCGGGAAGATCCCCTGGAGGAGGGCATGGCAACCCACTCCAGCATTCTTGCCTGGGAAATCTCATGCACAGAGGAGCCTGGTGGGCTACAGTCCATGGGTCTCAGAGAGTCGGACACAACTGAGCAACAGCGTGCACAGAGTTATTTTGAAAACTGGATGTGGCAAAGTATTTAAAGTACCCAGATTGGCAAAAAGCAGGCATTCTATAAATATTGTTTTCTTTTTATTCTTTGTTGTCACTTTCTGATATTGATCACTTTCTCCTTTTACCATTGGCTGCTCTTTTCAGTTCTTTTGTCATCTCTTTTTTGCTAATTGTTAGAGTACTATAGAAGTGTGACCCGAGACACTCTTTTTTTGTAACTGTAGTGTCAGGTGGCATCATTCATTTCCAAGAACATTTTTCAGTGTGCTTATGACTCCCTAATCTTTATCCAGCCCACAGCTTCCTCCTGTAACTCTGGATTTGTGTATCCAATTGCATACTTGAAATTACTAGTTAGATGCTTAATAGACATATTGTTTATCAAATAAATGTTCATTATGTTATTATTACTATAATTGTAAATGCTGATGATATATCAGCAGGAAAAACAGATGGAATTCTCTCTCCATATGCTTATACTCTACAAGTGATAAGTTTATAATAATAAAAATAAATAATATATAGTATGAGAGCAATAAGTGCTTTGGATAAAAATAAAGCAGGTTAAATAGATATTTATTACTGCATAACAAACTATTCCAAAATTTAGTAGCTTAAAGCTACATATTTATTATCCCCCATTTTTGTGAGTTAAGAATACAGGCACTGTTTAGGTGGGTAGTTTCAGCTCAGGGTCTTTCATGAAATTTCGGTTGATATATTGACCAGGGGTGTTATTTGAGTCTGGAAGATCTGCTTCCAAGATGGCTCATTCACGTGTTTGTTGGTAGGAGATCTAAGTTCCTCATCACATGAACCTCTCCTTGGGAATTTTTGCATGACCTCACAACAGGGAGGTTGTCTTCTCTCAAAACAAGTGATCTGAGAGAATGAAAGCAAAATTCTTTGCCTGGCATCTCAGATTTATAGTTAATCTGATACCTTCACTTTAGCTTCATTCCTAAAAGTTGTCTTTTTGGTGATTTCTGCCTCCAGGTGATACAGCCTACATCTATACCAGTCTATCCTATCCTAGCCCTGAATTCTAGAATTCCAGCTTAGATTTTTTGAACAATCAGATCATTTGTTTTAAAATGTTCATTTTGTTATTATTACTATAAATATTATGGCTGCAATTGTAAATGCTGATAATATATCAGTAGGAAAAACAGATGGAATTCTCTCTCCATATGCTTATACTCTACAAATGATAAGTTTACAATAATCAAAATAAATAGTATATAGTATGATAGCAAGCAGTGCTTTGGATAAAAATAAAGCAGGTTAAATCGTTAAATAATACCATTTTAAGTGTCAAATGATACATTTAAAAAAACCACACCACTGAAACAATGGAAAGTAATAAGTTGAAATAAGGTAATCATTGTATAAGAAGTACTAGCTACATGTTTCTAAAGAAACAGATATACTAGGCTGGAACCAGTGGAGATGTGGTGGGAATTTCACAAGTTCTGTGTATTTAATTATGAAGACTATTTCCTGTTCTTCCTTATTGGCCTGATGAAAAAGAACATGTCTTAAGTGAAGAGAGATCCATTCAAAGAAGCTGTTAACAGGAATCCCAGGGGAGGGTCCACCCTAAGCACTGCAGTATGTTTTCTCTCCATGGTGTATATTGATTAAGCACTAGAAAGGCTTAAAGTCAGTATCCAATAAAGGGATGGTATCACAAGAGGAATGAAAAGTGAAAGTGAAAGAAATACATTGGTAAATTATCTGTGAAAGCACTTCTAACCCTGAGAGAGAACCTTAAAATAAAGCTGGGGGGCAGGATTATCTCCATCTGCAAATGAATGAAGAAGGAATGAACACTGTGTAAAGAACAAAAGAAGGTCCATAGGAAATGAAAATTAAAACCTCTAAGATCTGGATCCTACGACAGGACAGTGTAAGCAGAAATACTTCAATAAAATGACAATATCTTGTGTTAGAAAGGATATGCAGCAATGGGAATTCACATTCACAACCAATAAGTGTGTAAATGGAAAGAAGAGGGTTTTAACCTGCATAATGACACTGAACATATTCAAACTCTTTTACCCAGAAATTCACTCCTAGAGATTCTACACCAAGAATCTGGGGAATTTTCTGATCACAAGACATGTATAGGAATGTTCAGAGCAGCACTCTTTATAATATCCAAATGTTCAGTTCAGTTCAGTTTACTCAGTCGTGTTCAACTCTTTGTGATCCCATGGACTGCAGCGTGTTAGGCCTCCCTGTCCATCATCAACTATTGGAGTTTACTCAAATTCATGTGCATTGAGTCAGTGATGCCATCCAACCATCTCATCCTCTTTTGTCCTCTTCTCCTCCTGCCTTCAATCTTTCCTGGGAGGGTCTTTTCAAATAAGTAGTTTTTCACATCAGGTAGACAAAGTATTGGAGTTTCAGCTTCAACATCAGTCCTCCCAATGAACACCCAGGACTGATCTCCTTTAGGATGGACTGGTTGGATCTCCTAGCTGTACATGGGACTCTCAAGAGTCTTCTCCAACACCACAGTTCAAAAGCATCATTTCTTCAGTGCTCAGCTTTCTTTATAGTCCAACTTTTACATCCATACATGACTACTGGAAAATCCATAGCTTTGACTAGATGGACCTTTGTTGGCAAAGTAATGTCTCTGCTTTTTAATATGCTGTGTAGATTGGTCATAACTTTTCTTTCAAGGAGTAAGCACCTTTTAATTTCATGGCTGCAATCACCATCTGCAGTGATTTTGGAGTCCAAAAGAATAAACTCTGTCACTGTTTCCATTGTTTCCCCATTTATTTGCCATGAAGTGATGGGACTGGATGCCATGATCTTAGTTTTCTGAATATTGAGTTTTAAGCCAACTTTTTGACTCTCCTCTTTCACTTTCATCAAGAGGCTCTTTAGTTCTTCTTCGCTTTTTGCCCTAAGGGTGGTGTCATTTGCATATCTGAGGTTATTGATATTTCTCCTGGGAAACTTTACTCCAGCTGGTGCTTCATCCAGCCCAGCATTTCTCATGATGTACTCTGCATATAAGTTAAATAAGCAGGGTATTAATATACAATCTTGATGTACTCCTTTCCCAATTTGGAACCAGTCTGTTATCCCATGTCCAGTTCTAACTGTTGCTTCTTGACCTGAATACAGATTTCTCAGGAGGCAGGTCAGATGCTATTGTATTCGCATCTCTTGAAGAATTTTCCACAGCTTGTTGTAATCCACACAAAGGCTTTGACGTAGCCGATAAGGCAGAAGTAGATGTTTTTCTGGAACTCTCTTGCTTTTTTGATGATCCAACGGATGTTGGCTATTTGATCTCTGGTTCCTCTGCCTTTTCTAAATCCAGCTTGAAAATCTGGAAATTCACGGTTCACATACTGTTGAAGCCTTGCTTGGAGAATTTTGAGCATTACTTTGCTAGTGTGTGAGAGGAGTGGAATTGTGCGGTAGTTTGAGCATTCTTTGGCATTGCCTTCTTTGGGATTGTAATGAAAACTCACCTTTTCCAGTCCTGTGACCACAGCTGAGTTTTCCAAATTTGCTGACATATTGAGTGCGGTACTTTCACAGCATCATCTTTTAGGATTTGAAATAGCTCAACCGGAATTCTATCACCTCTGCTAGCTTTGCTTGTAGTGATTCTTCCTAAAGCCCACTTGACTTCACATTCCAGGATGTCTTGCTCTAGGTGAGTGATCACACCATCATGATTATCTGGGTCATGGAGATCTTTTTTGTACAGTTCTGTGTTTTCTTACCACCTCTTCTTAAATATCTTCTGCTTATGTTAGGTCTATACTCTTTCTGTCCTTTATTGTGCCTATCTTTGCATGAAATGTTCCCTTGGTATCTCTGATTTTCTTGAAGAGATCTGTAGTCTTTCCCATTCTCTTGTTTTTCTCTGTTTCTTTGCATTGATTACTGAGGAAGGCTTTCTTATATCTCCTTGTTATTCTTTGGAATTCTGCATTCAAGTGGATATATCTTTCTTTTTCTCCTCTGCGTTTCACTTCTTTTCTTTTCACAGCTATTTGTAAGGGCCCCTAGAAAACCATTTTGCCTTTTTGCATTTCTTTTTCTTGAGGATGGTCTTGATCTTTGCCTCCTGTACAATGTCATGAGCCACCGACCATGGTTCTTCAGGCACTCTGTCTATCAAATCTAATCCCTTGAATCTGTTTCTCACTTCCACTGTATAATCATAAGGGATTTGATTTAGGTCATACCTGCATAGTCTAGTGGTTTCCCCTGCTTTCTTCAATTTAAGTCTGAATTTGGCAATCAGGAGTTCATGTTCTGAGCCACAGTCAGCTCCTGGTCTTGTGTTTGCTGACTGTATAGAGCTTCTCCATCTTTGGCTGCAAAGAATATAATCAGGCTGATTTTGGTATTGACCATCTGGTGATGTCTATGTGTGAGTCTTCTCTTGTGTTGTCAGAAGAGGGTGTTTGCTATGACCACTGCATTCTCTTGACAAATCTCTATTAGCCTTTGCCCTGCTTCATTCTGTACTCCAAGGCCAAATTTGCCTGTTACTCCAGGTATGTCTTGACTTCATACTTTTTCTTTCCAGTCCCCTATAATGAAAAGGACATCTTTTTTGGGTATTAGTTCTAAAAAGTTTTGTAGGTCTTCACATAACAATTCAACTTCAGCTTCTTCAGCATTATTGGTAGGGGCATAGACTTGGATTACTGTAACATTGATGGTTTGCCTTGGAAATGAGGCAAGATCATTCTGTTGTTTTTGAGATTGTATTCAAGTACTGCATTTCATACTCTTTTGTTGACTATGTTGGCTACTTCATTTCTTCTAAGGGATTCTTGCCCACAGTAGTAGATGTAATGGTCATCTGAATTAAATCTACCCGTTCCAGTCCATTTTAGTTAGCTGATCCCTAAAAATGTTGATGTTCACTCTTGCCACCTCCCATTTGACCACATCCAATTTTCTTTGATTCATGGACCTCACATCCCAGGTTCCTATGCAATATTGCTCTCTACAGCATTGGACTTTACTTCCATCACCAGTCACATCCAAAACTGGGTGTTGTTTTTGCTTTGGTTCCATCTCGTCATTCTTTCTGGAGTTATTTCTCCACTGATCTCCAGTAGCATGCTGGGCACCTACCGACTTGGGGAGTTCATCATTCTTTGTCCTATTTTCTTGCCTTTTCATACTGTTCATGGGGTTCTCAAGGCAAGAATACTGAAGAGGTTTGCCATGCCCTTCTCCAGTGGACCACATTTTGACAGAACTCTCCACCATGACCCGTCTGTCTTGGTTGGCCCTACATGGCGTGGTTCATAGTTTCATGGAGTTGGACAAGGCTGTGGTCCATGTGATCAGATTGGTTAGTTTTCTGTGACTGTGGTTTTCAGTCTACCTGTGCTCTGATGGAGAAGGATAAGAGGCTTATGGGAGCTTCCTGATAGAAGAGACTGACTGAGGGGGAAACTGGGTCTTGTTCTGATGGGCGGGGCCATGCTCAGTAAATCTTTAATACACTTTTCTGTTGATGGGCAGGGCTGTGTTCCCTCCCTGTTATTTGACCTAAGGCCAAACTATGGTGGAGGTAAAATGGCGACCTCCTTCAGAAGGTCCCTTGCACACACTGCTACACTCAGTGTCCCCAGCCCTGCAGCAGGCCACCGCTGAGCCACGCCTCTGCCAGAGACTCCTAGACGGTCACAGGCAAGTCTGGGTCAGTCTCTTGTGGGGTCACTGCTCCTTTCTTCTGGTTCCTGGTACATATATATCCAAATATCCAGATATAAAATGGTGTGTTAATCAGGGTTCTCCAGAGAAACAGAACCAATAAGGGATTACATACATATATGTGTGTGTGTGTGTGTCTGTGTGTGTGTATGAAATGACAACCCACTATAGTATTCTTGCCTGGAGATTCCCATGGACAGAGGAAGCTGGTGGCCCACAGTTCCTGGGGTCACCAAGAGTTGGACACAAATGAGTGATGGAACATTCATACATACATACATATATAATTTATCATAAGGAATTGGCTCACACACTTATGGAGCTTGGGATGTCCCACAAGTCTTCAGAAGGTTCCATTCTCATCCAGTTCAGTTGTTCAGTCGTGTCTGACTCTTTGCGGCCCCATGGACTGCAGCATGTTAGGCCTCCCTGTCCATCATCAACTCCCAGAGTTTACTCAAACTCATGTCCATTGAGTCGGAGATGCCATGCAACCATCTCATCCTCTGTCATCCCCTTCTCCTCCTGCCTTCACTCTTTCCCAGCATCAGGGTCTTTTCCTGAGTCAGCTCTTCACACCAGGTGGTCAAAGTATTGTAGTTTCAGCTTCAACATCAGTCCTTCCAATGAATATTCAGGACTGATTTCCTTTAGGATGGACTGGTTGGATCTCCTTGCAGTCCAAGAGACTCTCAAGAGTCTTCTCCAACACCACAGTTCAAAAGCATCAATTTTTTGGCACTCAGCTTTCTTCACAGTCCAACTCTCACATCCATACATGACCACTGGAAAAACCATAGCCTTGACTAGACAGACTTTTGTTGGCAAAGTAATGTCTCTGCTTTTTAATATGCTGTCTAGGTTGATAATAACTTTTCTTCCAAGGAGTAAGCATCTTTTAATTTCATGGCTGCAGCCATCATCTGCAGTGATTTTGGAGCCCAAAAGAATGAAGTCTCTCACTGTTTCCACTGTTTCTCCATGTATTTGCCAGGAAGTGATGAGACTGGATGCCATGACCTTAGTTTTCTGAATGTTGAGCTTTAAGCAGACTTTTTCACACTCCTCTTTCACTTTCATCAAGAGGCTCTTTAGTTCTTCACTTTCTGCCATAAGGGTGGTGTCATCTGCGTATCTGAGGTTATTGATATTTCTCCTGGCAAATTTTATCCCAGCTTTTGCTTCTTCCAGCCCAGCATTTCTCATGATGTACTCTGCATATAAGTTAAATAAGCAGGTGACAATATACAGCCTTGACGTACTCCTTTTCCTATTTGGAACCTGTCTGCTGTTCCATGTCCAGTTCTAACTGTTGCTTCCTGACCTGCATACAGGTTTCTCAAGAGGCAGGTGAGGTGGTCTGGTAGTCCCATCTCTTTCAGAATTTTCCACAGTTTATTGTGATCCACATAGACAAAGGCTTTGGCATAGTCAATACAGCAGAAATAGATGTTTTTCTGGAACTCTCTTGCTTTTTTGATGATCCAGCAGGTGTTGGCAATTTGATCTCTGGTTCCTCTGCCTTTTCTAAAATCAGCTTGAACATCTGGAAGTTCACAGTTACCCTGGTGAATTTTCCAATGTCCAGGATGTGATCATCAGTTTTACAATCTCATAAACATGAATTTTATTTTAATTTCCAACACAGGTAGAGTCACAGTAATTAGATTAATCAAACTGATGAATAAATCAGAATTTGAACATATTAATTTAAAAAGGAAAGTGAGATTTTAAAGAAAGTAACATTCTTATACAAGCATTTCTAGAATATCTTCATTAAGTCAGCAGGCAAATCAAAATCTGGAGGGCTTGGTAAGCACAGAAGCAGAACAAACCCGCCATTATCTCTCACTTTTGCTTCATCATTAAATTTTCGATCTAGGCTCTTATATACTAACTCCTTCTTCAATCAGGGTGAATCCATGGTGAAATTATTTAAAAAATGCAAAAGTGTACTGTTTTTTTCCTATGCAAGATGTTTCAACTGCAGGCAGAAAAACCTAAACCCTTTACACTGCCTAAAAGTCCTTTTTATCATGACTTCATTTCACCCTGAGAAAATTTAATCTGAGATACCTAAATTAGATATCAATAATTTCACTTATAAAAACACCATTATTGAAATTCCTTTTAGAAAAATATTTTTATTGTGACTCTGAAACTATCTAGCTCATATTCTTACATTCCTCATGGAAAAGATTGCTATTATAATTTATTTTTAATGACTCAGTGTTAAATTAATTAAACAAAGAGGCCATTGGACTAAAGTGGCTCTAATGTCATGACGGCCTACATAAGCAAGCCAAAATCTAGGTCTGTAAATAGCTCAAGATTATGAAATCAAGATGCTAAGGAAGCCAAGTCACAAGGAGCCAGCTATGTGTGATTATAGCCAATCAAACAATTTCATTTTTTTGCTTCTGCACTGTGTACATCTCTACCCTGGCTCTTATGTTAATAGGTGGAACACTCCTAACTACTTCTGGCTTTGCACTGCCAATCAGAATGACTATACACCCAATGATCTCTTAAATTTTTAATATACCTCTGTTTATCTTTTAACAGCAGGTTTATTTTCAGCAAAATAACTTATTTTGAAAGTCAATTATTACCAAAGTAGGCACTATCTCTATCTGTTAATGATTTACTAGAGCAGCTAACCTGCGCAACAGACATTTAAGGAGAGTCAGAGTACCATACTTACAGGTTCATGCATTTAATATTTATTAAGCACCCTCTAAGTATCAAGCACTGTTTTAAGTGTGACACAAAAAGCAATGGCAAAACATACAGATTTCCTGCTTTCTCATGGAGTTTAATTTCAGGTGAAGGGGGAGCCAGCAAATAAACAGGAAAAATATCTGATAGACCTCAAGATGCATGCAGAAAATGAAAAGAGAGTCAGGGGACACTGAGTTATCATATTTCAAGGATTTGAAGAGAAAGCTTAGACACTCTGATGGGCAAATAGGACCTGAAAGGAGGTTTATCTAGTTAACATTTGAAACATTTCCTGAGGTTTAGAGTAGAACTTAATAATTTATGTGTAAAAATATTACTAGGAACATAGGCTCCCTTTATCTAAATATTGACGTACTACATTTGGAATAGGACCTCTGATTCTATACTGCCTGCTAGGATCCCTTGTGGAATCGTTTGTGTATTGAAAGAAACGTGCAAGGGGGACCGTGCTAGTTCAGGTAAGCATGTACATTTTAAGGTACTTTAAATTCTTGAGAACTCTTGAGAATGCTTGAATGTGGTTCATAGGAACCAACTACTTGCTATTAAATACTTTAATGGATTTGATTATTTTCTTAGCAAACAGCTTTGTAACTCTCAGCCAGCTATTTCACTAGATAAACTATGAGGATTGCTAAAAAGCCTGAGAAGTATTCTGAAAGTGTAGTTAACTTGAAGACATCTCTTTTATGAAGATACATTAAAACTTCTACCTAATCTATTAAGAAACATCAACCTACTTGGGTGTTGAAATAAAATGTTCAAAACAGGTCATTTCAGTTTAATCTTTTTTGAAATCTGATTTGGGAAGGGTAAGGTGAGCCAGAAGCCAATGTGGTGATTGCTTCATGGAAAAATAAAGTACGACAGCATATATTGACCATGAAAAACATTGTTGAACAGCTCCCCTCTCCAGGCTTGATTTCCAGAAAATCTATTCACAATAATTTTATTTTACCTCCTACAGAAATTAGAAAAAGCAGCAGAACAAAAATATTCAACATTTGGATGAGGCAGGGCTTTAAAAATTTGATCTGTGATTCAATTTACCTCAGTGGTTATATTTGGAAAGATGATAAAATAATAGGATCCTTAAAAATTCAGAGAATTAGAAATATCAAATACTGGCAGTGTTTAGATATCTTAAAAGATGGCAACTGTTAAACTGGAGTTATTTTTAATGACTATGGAAAGAGAACTAGCTGTCGGACCAAAAAGCTTGTGCTTAATTTTTCTGTATTCTTACCTCTATATCCTTAGTAAATTCTCTTCTCTCTATATATATATTTTCTCTGCATATACATATTTGATAATTTTAGCTAATATGTTTTGAAATTTACTATGTGACATCTTATTTCACCTTCATAGTAATATGTCACTGATATAGATAGTAAGTAAAGTAGCTCAGTCGTGTCCAACTCTTTGTGACCCCACAGACTGTAGCCTACCAGGCTCCTCAGTCCATGGGATTTTCCAGGCAAGAGTACTGGAGTGGGTTACCATTTCCTTCTCCAGGTTATCTTTCCAACCCAGGGATCAAACCCGGGTCTCCCGCATTGCAGACAGACGCTTTACCGTCTGAGCCACCAGGAAGCCCATAGTAGCAATATTCATATTTTGAAAATTAGGAAGCTGATCATTATGGCTACTATAAATCTTCCCTTGTGTGTGTGTCCTAAGTTGGATCTGATTCTTTGTGACCCTATGGACTGCAGCCCACCAAGTTCCTCTGTTCATGGGATTCTCCAGGCAAGAATACTGGAGTGGATTGCCGTTTCCTCCTCCAGGGGATCTTCCTGACTCAGGGATCCAACCCGCATCTTCTGTGTCTCCTGCACTGGCTGGCCTCATGCATTCTTTACCACTGCTCCACCTGGGGAACCCAAATCTTTCCTTAGGTCAAACACTGATAAATGGAAGAGGCAGTATTTGAAATTAGGTCTGTCCGAGACCAAAACCTGAGTCTCCAACCCCTATGTACTAGAATCAGAAGGTAAACCAGAAGGTAAATTTACAACAGTAAATGGAATAATATATGGGACAGTGCCTAACACAACTGAAGCTCTCAATATAAAAGAAGTTAGGAATGTTAGCATGAATCCTCAACTGAGGAGAAAAATGAATATGTGTTTCCTTTTAATCTGAAAAATCAGAATTTAAGTCCTTGTTCTGCCTTGCCAGCCAGTCTGATTCATGATTTGGGCTCAATTTTTCTTGTGTTAAAGTGTCTGGGTTCTGTGCTGTGCCAAGGAACTGGAGCAGGCTCTTGTCTTCCTTTATGATTTGGTGCTTACTGGTTATTGCTGAGAAATTTCTTATTTCTTCTAGCACCATTGCTTCAGATCCAATAGTTCTGAGATAACCGAGGCAAAGAAATCTTTGTTGAGTCATGGAGGTGGGGTGGGGGTTCATTCATTTAAGAAGTATCTTTTAGTATGAAGTACTATCTTAGATCAGTTCATGGGCTTGCAAAAAAGTCAGACATGACTGAGTGACTAACACTTTCACTTTTCACTATCTTAGATACTGAGAAAAAAGCAGCAACAAGACACATTTTCGGTTCTCCACTTCTCTTGGAACAATGATACACCCTGTGGAATCTTGCCACCTCTTAACAGGGAGCTACAGGGTGACACAGAGATTCCAGACAAGGATGAATTTACCATGAGGCTAAAGAAGCTTGGGCTTCAGGGACCCTCATCTTCATTGTTCCTTCCAATACTTTTAAGATGGGTGTCAAGAATGTGTATACAAGGTATTTTCTTTGTTTTGTTTTTTCAAAAGTAAGATATTTTAACTGTCACCAGTTAGATGGTTGCCTAACTTCCACGTATTTTTGTGATCTGGCCAAAAGGAAATAGACTTTGCTATTAACATTACTAGATGTGATAATATGATGGTTATATAAAAAGTATACTCATTTATTAAAGGTATGCATTGAATATGTAGAGACAAAAGGACAAAAAGTATGGAATATTTCCTCCAAAAGGAAAAAAGTGGGTACAGTGAAAATAAAAAATGTACTGATATAATGTTTATAATCTCTAAAGCTGGATAATGGAAACATGAAGTTTAATTTTATTGTTTACTTTATTTTTGTGTATGAGTGTACATTTCTAAAATGAGGAGTTAAAAAATGCCAGAGCCCAGAATAAATCTGGATGTGATTTATCTGACATGTTTTTCACATAGCCTGGTAAGTCATTTAATGTGTAATTTCTAATTCATTTCCCCCTAGAAGTGTTTGAATTATATCTTGGTCTTGCCTTTGCTATTAATCTTATTGCATTTTCAGGAGAAGCATATTTAATTCATAGCCTGAATCTGTGATTCTGCTCAAAATGTTTATCATAAACTCTCATCAAATTTATCTCTGTCTTTTTACCTTACATCTCGTTTATCCAGTTTATTCTCCATATTACTAATTTTTTTTTTTCTGCAAGTCAATTCTACTACTTATTGCATCTCATTGCAGGTTGAAATTTTGTTCTTGAAATTGGGGTTCTTTGTATTATAAATTTTTATTAACTTAATGAGTTCATTTTGCTTCTTAGCCTATGCTTCTTTTGACTCTAACTTTATAACTCTCTGTTCTTTCATGAGGCAACTTTAAAAATAAACCAATCAGAGAACCTATCTTTTTAGGTTAGAAACTGAAAGAGGTGTGTATGGAATCAATCTCTTTCCTTTTGCTGCACTGTCTCTTCAGAGGCTTCATGGTGAATGAGGGTGTTATGCATCTCCTGGAATAGGCAATGTTCTCCAAATACTTACTTTTCTTTTCCCTGAGTATGTGGAGACCTACACAAATTTCCTGTAATACTGCTCCATGGAATCTCAGTTTGGAAAATTTTGGCTAAACATTTTAAAAATTGTTTTATTTTCTCTCCATAAGCAAAAGATTATGGAGGGCAGAAGGTAAATTCACACCTTGGATATTGTATGTGTCTTTACCATTTCTCAATTCAATAAAATATTAGTTTATATCTGTAACAGACCAAGTCCTGTGCTGGAATACAAAAACCAATACTTCTTAAGGCAATATTACTTCATGGGATCATAAACAAACACAGGTGACTTGGCAACAGAGAAAGGAAGACAAATATAACTCACTAATAGCACTGAACTGGAGAATACAAAAGCTCCATTAACAGAGAGAAGCTTTTTCCGGGAGTAGAAACTCAATTACTAAGTGGTTCCTTTTAAGAAATTTATTTCTTTATTTCTTGGCTTTTAAGTCAAGTGTTTTCTTTATAAGTTAAGGGTTTTTGGGTTTGGGTATTTTGGGGAGGAAGGGGTTACCCTGAGCAAAAAGAAAACTCATTCTTTTTTGCCAAAATGTTTCAAAACATTTTACTGTGCATTAAAATAAATGGTTGTCTGAATTGAGAGGGAAAAAAAAAGGTTATTCTGGTCCAATGCTAAACCTCTTTGAGATTTACTGAGAGAATGTTTAATATTAGAACAACTGTTTTGGTTCATTAAATATTTTAAGAGGTTCTAAACTTTAATCAGTGAGAACTCAAGCTTCTAACTGTAAAAACAGGCTATTTTTAAGTAATGTGACAACTTTAAAATTTTATAATTTTAAAGCTCATTTTCACACAATTTTTTCCTGGGTGCACCAGAAGTTTTGGATTTTGCTAATGAGATAATGTTTATAAATAGGCTATAAACTCTATAGGATATAAGGACTAGTAGATATGAGTTTTAGAAGTCTAAATTTGGGTTGTACTTGGGGTTTTGAGATTATTGTTTTCAATCTAATATTGGTTAAGAGCTTTATAGCTTAGTGTTTTTCTCTATTCTATTTTGTAATCATTTTTATGTCAGTATTGCCAACAAAGAAATGATTACAAAATATAACATTGTGTTAACATAATAACATGTCATGAGATATTACACATTGACAAGGAAATGTTGAATGGTCTATAGAAAAATGGACAAAGGATATAAAGAAGAAGTGCATGAACAAGTCAAAAATAAAAAAATGTCAATACATCTGTAAAACTCTGAAAAGCTCAACCTCAACAGTAACAACAGCTGTAAGAAAACAGCATCTATTAAGATGGCAAGAACTAAAAAAAAAAAAAAATCAAACTGACAAAACTATTTAAAAAACAACAGTCCTCTTTTTGGTGAGATTAAATATGAACTCCAGTACAATGCTACTGAATTTGCTAATTGGCATAGCCCTCCTGGAAAGGGCAGAAGTAAAATGTAGCCCCCTCAGTTCAAAACCATTTATGATCTGACTCATTAGTATCACTTTTGGAATTCATTCTAGGAAAATCTAGTCACTGTATTCAAGCATAATATCTTTATAAAACTCTTGTTATAGTTTGCTTTTTAAAAATGCTCATTATTCCCATGTTACAGAGGAGAAAGCCAAACCCAGAGATGTTGACTTGTTCAAAATCCCACAACTATAGACAAGTGCTCGGGGCTGGTACTCTGGGATGACCCAGAGGGATGGGATGGGGAGGGAGGGGGGATGGGGATCAGGATGGGGAACACATGTAAATCCATGGCTGATTCATGTCAATGTATGGCAAAGACCACTACAATATTGTAAAGTAATTAGCCTCCAACTAATAAAAATAAATGGAAAAATAAAAGAAAATAACGTGTGACTTGCAAAACTAAATAAATAAATAAAACTTGCTACACCCCCCCCCCCCAAAAAAAAAAAAATCCCACAACTCGTCAGTGCCCACAATAGATCAGACTTTTTGGATGTCAACTTCATAATTATTGCTCGTGCTGACAATACTTGACCCTGTACTTTTTGGGAACCTTCTCCACAGTACGTTCAACACCAGATTCTGACTTTACAACATAATGTTTACTGAACATTACTGGGTCTCTCTAACTTCTTCACATATAGATTATCTCATTTTACTCTTGGGACAAGCCTTTGGAGTTTGGAGTTCTGTTTTTACAACAAAGAAGCTGAGTAATTCTCCAAATGTCAAATAGCTGAGTTAACAAACCAACCTAAGCAATCTTGGTGGTGGCGGTGGTTTAGTTGCTAAATTGTGTCTGACTCTTGCGACCCCATGGACTATAACCCTCCAGGTTCCTCTGTCCATGGAATTTTCCAGGCAAGAATACTGGAGTGAGATGCCATTTCCTACCTCAGGGGATCTTCCCAACCCAGGGATTGAACCCTCATCTCTTGCATTGCAGGTGGATTCTTTACCACTGAGCCAGCCAGGAAGCATTAAGCATCTTACTCTTCAGAATTCTCTCTTAACTATTATATTGAATTGTCTCCCCAAGATAAACTATCCATAGATCCTGTCCTCAAAGAGCTCAAATGTAGTCTCAGAGAGACAAATTTTTTACAGTTAGCAATACGTGACAAAAATCCTGGAGGACACAGAGGAGAAAACTAACATAACGATGCTTTGGTCCCCATAGTGCTGAGGCTGGGGGGGGGGGGTGGGTGGGAGGGGTGGGGTGGGTAGGAGGGTTTTTAGTAGTACCATCGTTTGTAAAGAAAGAAAGTGAAAGTCACTCAGTCATGTTCAACTCTTTGTGATCCCATGGACTATATACAGTTCATGGAATTCTCCAGGAATATTGGAGCAGGTAGCTGTTCCCTTCTCCAGGGGATCTTCCCAACCCAGGGATCAAACCCAGGTCTCCCTCACTGCAGGTGGATTCTTTATCAGCGAGCCACTAGGGAAGTCCAACATTTGTAAGACCAGTTTATATTTGAATTTGCAACTTCAGATAATCACATCCACTGTCTGAGAAGACTCTAACAAGATATCTACATTTTTACTTATTGATATAAAGCTCTCTATGTTTTAATCTCCTTGTTTAAAAGAAAGCAAACCCATAAATATTCATAGAAAAGTAGTAAAACAAAATGCATTAAATTGTCAACAGGATCTATCTACTGTCACCAACAAAAAGATAATTTTTTCTTTTCTTTATGTCTCTTTGCTTTTCTACTCAGACAAATGCTATATTAGTATATTTTGTATAAATTCATTGTATTAATTTACATAATGAATATTAGTGTCAAATACATAATTTGCTACTTCTTGGAGGTTATCTCATCGTCCAGCAAGTATTTAGCAAATACATGTTTAGAGGTAAAGGTCAGGCAGATGCCACGTGTACTTGCAGTGATTTTCCAAATCCCAACCTAGGTTACAACCTCATGAACTGGGTAATGTGGATGCTCTCATACTGGTCTTCCTGGGAGGATTTAATCAAAGCTTAACAGTTCAGGGGCAGGACTGGCCACAGAAACAGTATAGCAGCCATGGAGTTGAAGTGTTGGTTGCCAAACCAAATAAGAAAATGTACACAACTGCATCTGAAAACATGTAATGGCTATATAAATTCAAGACATATTATCAAGCTTTAAAAGTATGAAGTGGAGTCTCACTAGAGAAACTGCCAAAGGAATATAGCTATCCAGAGCATTCCTGTCTTTGATCCTAGACATGGTATCACCACTGTTAGCCAGTTGTTAGCAGATTCTCTTTGGAAGGTAAATTTTGGGTGAAGTAATTTTCAGGCTCAAATACAAACTGCAAAGATCAATTGAAACTTCCTTATACTAAAGTGTTTAAGGGCATTACTCATTTATTTGAGCCTCCTCACAATAGATTTTTGTTGTCATCACTACAAATGTGGGATCAGAGGCTTAGATAGGATACATAACTTGCTCAAGGTCACAGTTTTGTGAATTGTAAAGCCAGGAAGGAAACCTAAGCAGAATTGGGCTCTCATTCATTACTGGCTGATCTTTTGCACTAAAGAAATAAATGACTAAATATTTGAAATTTGATAATCATTTCTCCCATGTCTTTTATTACCACCTACCTAGCCATAACATCCCTGGAGAAGGAAATGGCAACCCATTCCAGTACTCTTGCCTAGAAAATCCCATGGATGGAGGAGCCTGGTGTCCATGGGGTCGCAAAGAGTCAGACACGACTGAGCGACTTCACTTTCACTTTTCAGCCCATAACAACTCCTCCAATACATTGAATAACATTTTAAAAATGCTAATTAATATATGTTCTGTGCTTAGTTGGTCAGTTGTGTCTGACTCTTTGCAACCCCATGGACTGTAGCCTGCCAGAGTCCCCTGTCCATGGGGGTTCTCCAGGCAAGAATACTGGAGTGGGTGGCCATGCACTCCTCCAGGGGATCTAGGTATCATTTAAGGTTTATGAGATAATTTGGTAAACACAACCAGAAGCCCTAGAAAAAGAGAATTAAGATTCTCTGGTGCGGACAGAAGAGATAGACTAGTAGATAATGCCTTCCTCTATCCCTTCTTTATTATTAATATATAGTGTTTTTAATAACTATATGTGATTTTGTAGTCTTTTTTCAAATATACCCCCAACTCAGTAATTCACAAGTTTTGCACCTCTCTGTTATTCTACTTTGAACTTAGAAAATTTGATAACTCTGTTTATTGAATCTAAATGTGTCTACTATAAGTTCAAAGAAAATAATGTTGCACTATTATCTTCATAGAGTGTTCCCTACTTCTAGAAGGAAGGATTGAAGAAAACAAAGTGCATTTTCTAATTCTGATTTTCGTGCTAATTATTAACATGAATCTGCAATTAATGCATTAGGTCAAGAGGAGAGTCTCTAGCTCATCTCTGGCAAATATAAATACATAGAGCAGTGTAAAGGTAGGACAAACTCCTAGAGGTCACAGGAGTCCCTACAGGAGGTATGCAAGTCTAGTTTTAAAAAAAAACTTGTAAAAAGTTAAAAAGGGCATGCAAAAAGAATATAATGAGACAGCATGGAATAGAGGAAGTATGAAAGTGGTTGCCATTCTAATAGGTTAAAGTTTCATCTCTGTGATGTACAAACTACATTACATCGGGAAGTTCAATAAAAAGAATTGCTATTCTGATCTAATTCTATTTTAAAAATTAAATGAGTGTATGCAGAATTCTTAAATGCAGTAGAACACAGTCAGTACCAAATATGTGAAAGTTTTCATATCCACTCTTAGATTACTAATTCAGGGACAATTATATTTACTATAAAGAGTTATCATGAGAATTACACAAGTATCTATGGAGAGTTTCTCTGTACCAGTCACACCCCTGGATGAATCCTTTTTTTCTTGGTTAAGCTTTTGTAGAAACATGAATTCATTTATAAAATTCAGTTGCAGAATTTCCACTTTTCCACATGGTATTCTATCTATCAACTCCACTGAATTTTTCTTTCTCTTTCCAATAAGCAACCTCCATTTTTATAATCTGACCTAAATAATAAATGCTATCTTGAAAGAAAAAATAATCCTTGTTCTGGAAAAATTTGACCACAAGGGGGAAGTAGAAGAATTTGCTCGGGAAATCAAGTAGGTTTTTCTTTGTTTAATTTCTCCTCCTTACTTTCCCCCTCACTTCCTCAGTTCTTTTGGCATCTTGTACTTATCTTGCAGGCGTCCTGATTCTAAAAATACCCTTATAGGGGCTATACGTGGAAAGTTTATCCAATTCAACCACGTTTTGATAACAGAGTGATGTCTGCAGGATGAAATAAGTGGTGCCTTGCTGACAATGTTGCCTTCGATGCCAGGTCTGTCGTGGATTGTAAAGCAATAATTGCTCACTGAAGCATTGCCCCAGTGTGGTTAATCACCGAGAAGGAATTAGCTGTGGACACGGTAAGATAGCTGTATAAGAGCGGGCACAATATCTACATGGGAAGAGGTCCTTTTTAGGACCCACTCTCTCAGGGAAGTACTCATTTAGATTGCCTACTTTTAATTTTAGTTTTGGAGAAGGAAATGGCAACCCGCTCCAGTATTCTTGCCTGGAAAAGCCCATGGACAGAGGAGCCTGTTATAAGATTTCTCTGAAATCTACCTGTTTTGTTACTACTGGGGCTGTTTAAGAAAGTGCATTATCTTTTGTCTGCAGTTGATTATTATTCAAGCTCTAGGCTACATAGATGTAATCAATTGTCTTTGAAGTTACTTATTTAATAACTGAGTATTGTAGGCTATGTATGCCATACTTGTTTCTAGGCACTGGTTACAACATTGAATAAAGCAAAGGCTCTGTTCCTGAAGAACCCGTAGTGCAGAAGGTTTTCTTCTGCTAATATTTGAGCTGTAAGCGTATCTTTATATTCTAAAAGCTTTTGATTCTCACTTCCTGCAGAATTAAGTCCAAATCTCACAAAATGTCAGGCTCTATGGATTAGAGTCCTTGTAGGAAGATGACTCACTGAAAAGAAATCATTTACAAGGTTGTGTATGGGGAAGGGTAAAGAGGAACTCACCTTTGATGGTAAAGCCTTAGCCTCTATTCCTGAACTGGGAGAGAGATGCAACTGAAGGATGGTCACTTTGGTACTCAAATGGCTGGGATTCAGCCTGGAAAGTAGGGAATTAAGAAAACAAATGCTTCAATTTATCAACCACTCCTTCTGTCTCATAATCTCCATCTGCTGTATCCACTGGCAGAACCCAATATCAAGTCGGATGGTAAGGGAACACGGTATGGTGGTCCCCAAAGTCTAGTCTCCTGGAACTCCGGTGTAGGTGGAGTGTGCCTCAGGAAGGCAGCAAACAGAATATCCAGCACAGAGGCCACTCCAAATTAACTCTGACTTAATTTGCCATTTATTATGGTTCTATCCCTCTGTTTCTATATCTGTGTTCTTAGTCACTCAGTCGTGTCTGACTCTTTGCGACCCCATGAACTGTAGCCTACCAGGCTCCTCTGTCCATGGGATTTTCCAGGCAAGAATACTGGAGTGGGTTGCCATTTCCTTCTCCAGGGGATCTTCCCAACCCAAGGATCGAACCCAGGTCTCGATTGTTTACCGTCTGAGTCACCAGGGAAGCCACTTGCTGCTATTCCAATTCTTACAAGTGTAGATAATTCTGGAGTGAAAATTCCCTTTCACAGCAAGAATTCAACATTAAGTGAATTAATATTTTTGGAGTGCATCCTATATGCTAGACACATTTTCAGCAACTGGAAATGATCTCTGTTCTGGAGTTTTCTTTTGAGTGACTGATGTCATTACAAAGAGGGTTACAGTACAGTGTAAAACGAGAGAAACACACAAAGAATTCAGAAAAGTTTTCCAAATACAACAGTGGTTAAGCTTATGAAAGAAGACATAAGAAAAGAAGAATAGAAAAAGATACTCAAGACAGAAATGAAAGTTTGAGCGTGAACACGAAAGGAGAGAGAACGCAGCCTTTTGTGGAGCTGCAGACAGTAGGTACTGCAGGGCAGAGCCGGAGGTGGAAGATGAAGTAGAGAGGTGAGCAGAGACACAGCACAAAGACCTTGGAAGTCACGTTTGGGGGTCAGGTTTTTGGGTAATAAGGCTGCCCTTTCAGTACGCTCCACTTCCTGCAAAAATCCTGTCATAAAATGAGAGTTTTTCCTAAGAGAGAAGGCTGTTCGAGGGAAAACCAAAATTTCTCCAGTATATCCTGGTTCTGAAGCCCTTTGGTCTGTGGTTGCTCCCTGTGTGGCTCCATTATTTTAGCTCACCAGGACTAAAATAACCAGGATTAAAAATTATCCAAATGCTGTCTTGGTGCTTTCTACCCTCAACCAGTGGGTCACCTTTAATTCAGCATTCCTGCACTTTAATTCCCATGACAATAACGTCCTTCTCAGTGCTTGTCACTGCCGAAGCCGGTGAGGATCAGAGCATCAGCTTGTGGCTCCATTCTCAGTAATCCCTGGCCTTTACTCACCTTCCCCTGCCCCAGAGCTGAAAATCAAGACCCTCTACATAAAAGTTCAGGCGCTGACATAAGACTAGTTTTATGACATTCAATTTTTCTGGAGCTCATTTTCTCATCTGTGAAATCTTGAGAATTCTAACTTTTTTTTTTCATTTATTTTTATTAGTTGGAGGCTAATTACTTCACAACATTGCAGTGGGTTTTGTCATACATTGACATGAATCAGCCATGGAGTTACATGTATTCCCCATCCCGATCCCCCCTCCCACCTCCCTCTCCACCCAATTCCTCTGGGTCTTCCCAGTGCACCAGGCCTGAGCACTTGTCTCATGCATCCCACCTGGGCTGGTGATCTGTTTCACTATAGATAATATACATGCTATTCTTTCGAAACAGCATGAGATGGGATGTTTCGAGAATTCTAACTTTTGTACTGAAAATACACTACAGGTTTTTAAGGATGAAATGAGACAATTTTTTTTTAAAGGGGGGGAGGTTGTAACATGTAAGCTCACTGCTGCCGAGGCTCCCAGGACCTGACTTTAGCGTCAGGTGCCTCTGATCCCGAGTGCAAGGTACAAAGAAGCCTTCTGGGTTGAGGTCCATGATGTTGGGAGGAGGTAGGGAGGCACTGATTCAGTGGTGGGGCAAAGCCCTTGGGTGCGGGCATCGAAGACAAGCTAGTTGTTATTTTTCATAATCATTCTACCTTCTTGACAAACATTGTAACTCAGTGTTTTAAAACATTTTATCAGGCAAGACTGTCCTTGGGGAGGTAGGAAGCCAGGATAGGATCTGTCACTTGCAGGTGACAGGAGAATAGCACCTATGTGGCTTGTGTCCCTAATGGATAGTGGACCAATGCCTTGAAGTCCATGCTTCTGCTTCTGCAGAGGGAAGCTAAGTAGGGTCACACCCTTTCCTGAGATTCTCAGAACAGCACAGATGTGCCAGTGGGATCCCTGCTTTTCTCTCTGGTGTCTAAACTCAAAGGGCAGCTGGCTAGGTTCAGTGCCAGGACTCCATCCTGGAACAACAAACAACTCAGTCTCCAGACTGATCTTAAATATGCTACACCTGATCCCAGTGTCAGTCCAGGGTGCCAGCATCTCAGGAGAATGTCTGATTACCTTTCCCAGTAGGAAGCAAGAGGATTGGTATAACCAAGTCAGGGCTGGGATTGAAGCTGGGGAGGACAGCATAAAAATGGATATGCTAAGAGGGAGAGAACTGGGTCCCTCAGTGGATTGGGAAGCCATGGAGACATCGGCAAGTCAAGCAAGCACACCCAGAAAGAGGACTGGGTAAAAGTCAGATCTAAATGCTGTTTCACTCACACATACTTCTTATGAGATCTCTGCAAACTGATGGCCAGGCAAGCCGCTGCTTCTCACATGAGTAGAGACAGGATCCATGCTTGAATCTTGGTCCTGCGTGGGTGAGCAAGTAATTTGACTTATTTAACACTCACTTTCCTGACCTGTAAATATAATATTTCTGACTTAGCTATCTGAAAAGCTTTTATGAACTTCAAATGATATTTATCTAACACTGCTATAGAATATATAATATCATAATAATACTCAGGGGGTTGGCGGCTAGGGCAGAAGGAAGTATAGTGCTCTAGAAGGGCAACTGGTATTGGCCAATATACTCCAGTAATTCTTGCCTGGAGAACCCCCTCTCTGACAGAGAAGCCTGGCGGGCCACAGTCTACAGGGTCGCAAAGAGATGGACACTACCCAAGCGACCATGTGTGCATAGATGCAAGACTTTTTTTGCCTGTGGCAGTTCAGCCCCAGTGAGAGTTGAGCATGAAGGTGGCACAGCTGCTTGGCTTGCAGGGACCCTGGAGGTGCCAAGTGTGCAGGGACATGGACTGCCTCCACAAGAGTTATGGCCCTATCAGAGTCTTTTTTCAAGCCTCTTGTAGCTGGTGGTCAGAAGGCCTCTTTGGAGAGTCTTTCTCTGCAGCTCCACCCATTCAGGGACTGGGGTCATTCTCTGTAGCTCAGTGGGCCAGTTGTTTGATGGTCCAGCCTCTCTCTTGTTCAGCTGCTGCCCTGCTGGCATATGGAGAAAGAGAGGCTATGGTGATGGCTCTGCTCCCTACACGTGACTCAGCAGCATCGCCTTGCTTCCATGGCTGCCTCACTTTCCTTCACTGGCATTTCCCACCATGATCTCATCCCTCACATCCCCTCAGTCCATCTCTCCATAGTCAAGAGCAGCCCTCACCCTGGGATTGCTCCACAATCCCTAAACTCCAGCTCCCAGCTGCTGCACCTTCCAGGATATCTATGTCCCTGTCCAGAGTATGTATGGCTGCGGCAAGGACAGTCTGATTCTCATTCCATTTAGGCTGCCACAGATCAGCTGTTTCACTCTCAGCCTTAAATGTTTCTCCTCTGACTCAGACAATTGCCCTGGTATGGGGATTGGACCCCTGCTTCAGGTCCCCCACCCTCTGAGGGCAGGTCCAGTTCTACTAACACTCCTGTTTCTCCTCCTAGTTCCGTCATCCTACCGAGTTTTGTGTGGTTCTATTTATTTTTTCCACTGGTCAGGTACTCCTGTCTGCTTTCAGCAGGTGCTCTGCATGCATTTCTGAGTCTGAAGGTGTGTTCCTGATGTATCTGTGGAGAGAGATGTACTCCACGTCCACCTACTTCTCTGAAATCTTGTTCTCCTATTTATCTCCTACTTGTATTACAGCACTTTCAGATAAGGTAGCCTGAATTTTTACTCTTCATTTTGTGGTTATGTTATTGAACAGATTTGGTTTCTCTATAATGATTTCTCTAAGTGCCCAATTTTACTTTACTTTTACTTTCAGACAGTAAAGCTCAGGTCCATGTGAACCACAGCAAATGTCCTACAATTCTGATGGTATAGTAGAATATAGTTTTCATTTCTGATTATTTCTGATAGTCTTGCTTCATGTGGTGGTGGTGGTTTAGTTGCTAAGTTGTGTCCATTCTTGTGATTCCGTGGCCTGTAGCCCACCAGGCTCCTCTACAAATATTCCAGAGGCATATTTTGCTCATTCATCCTTTCATTTATGCATTCCATACGTATCCTTTGATTTGACCCCTTTTGAACTGGGCATTAGTTGGTTGATGGTGATACAAATTAAAATCCGACATGGTTTCCAATAGAGCCTGTGTTCTAGTGGAGGAGATATCCATAATTAAGAAGAAAGTGGCCATGTAAAATGATATCAGAAGTGGAAGCTCAGGGAAATGTGGGAGCATAATTTCTCACTTTCATAAATGTATTTTTTTTTGACAGCAGAACCCCAACAATTTTGTTGTACTTGAAAAGTCTCTAAGAACCTCATAATCTGCTTGACAGAGAAAGAAATGCCTTGTATGTACAAATGACTATAAAAACTGAAATATAAATATTCCTTAGCATCAGAAGTCAAGACAAAGTTGACAATTTGTTTCTGATGTCCTACTACTGCCATAATTTTTTTGAATCATAATTTTGAGTTTTGTTTATTCTTATTTTTGTAAGACCTCTTTCATCCCCTCCCCCAATAATATCTGTGAGGTTTTCATCTTTTGAGTGTTTTAAAAATAACAATCACAACTTATTTTTCAGGATAATTTCATAGAAGACAAAATTGTGTTAACCATTGGAACAAAACAGTGTCCTAGATATTCTTTGTAATGTACCTTATGATTGCTAATTTGTATGTCTAATAACTTTCTCATATGTATCATTACCTCACCAATATTTTAGATATTTCTTTTACTAATGTTTTTTCTGTTTCATCTATTCATTCATTGAAATTTATTGGCACAGCCATTCTGTGAGACCTCTGCTGGGAAATTATAAGACTGTATATATGTATATATGGTTGGCCCTTGACAATGCAGGGGTTAGGGGCCATGAACAGTTAAAATGAAATCCAAGTCAAACCTTACCATTGGTCCTTAGCATATGCCATTCTGTGTCTGCAAATTCAACCAACTGTGGATCATGTAGTACTGTAGTACATATCCTTTGGGGGAAAAAAAAAATCCATGTATAAGTAGACTTGTGCATTTCAAACTTGTGTTGTTCAAGAGTCAACTGCATACACATGCCTTCAAATACATGCCTTCAAATAAATAATAGCCTAGTAGCATAAACAGCACGTTCACAGGAGAGGAAACTATCTTTGCTAAATGCTGAATGAATTAAATGGTTCATTGAAAAAAAAAATAAAGTAGTGAGAAAAGATTCAGAATTCCAGAGACAGACATTAATCCAATGAATTTGTCAAAAACTATGGGCTTAAGAGATGTGGGTTTGATCCCTGGATTGGGAAGATCCCCTGCAGGAGGGCATGGCAGCCCACTCTAGTATTCTTACCTAAAGAATCCCATGGATGGAGGAAACTGTTGGGCAAAATTAAGTCCATAGGATCACAAAGAATTGGACACAACTGGAGTGACTGAGCATGTACACAGGCATACCTAATATATTAAAATCAGATATTACATATTAGCAGTGAAGACTTCTGCTTTAAGAAGTGTTTTCTTCACTCAGTCACGTCTGACTCTTTGTGACCCCATGGACTGTAGCCCTCCAGGCTCCTCTGTACAGAGAATTCTCCCAGCAAGGATATTGAAGTGGGTTGCCATTCCCTTCTTCAGGGGATCTTCCCAACCCAAGGATTGAACCCAGGTCTCCCACACTGCAGACAGATTCTTTACCATCTGAACCACCAGGGAAGCCCGCCCCCTCCCCCCACCCCCGTCGTCCTCACCCCTACCCCGGCCCCACACACACCTAAAAGAAAAGATTTGTCTACAGGCAAGCTAATTTGCAACTTTTCTTAGTTGTGGTACTGAGAGTCAGGCTCCCTCTAGGCTCTAATAGAAATACTACACAGTTAAAAACATTAGAAAGTTTCTTGGATACAGAACTGTACAATATCTTATATTTTGTTTTTTCCTTATTGTTAATTACAGAAATTATTTTTTGAAATGGAATTGCCCAAACCTGGGGTATGATGTTCTTCTAGTTACATGTTTGTAGTGTAGTTTTATGGTTGAAAGAGGAGTTATGTGGCAAATGGCCAAAGAGTCACCAAAGCCTGTGCATTCAATTGCTCAAACGTCCCTTGGCACATTGGCTTGAAGAGGAAAATGGGCTTACACTGAAAATAAAAGAATCTGATAGAAATACCAGGTCCCTAGTGTTCCAAAACATGTGCTTACTCAACTCCATAACAAGTGAAAGTGCTCAGTCATGTCAATGCTGAGCTCCCTCATTTTTTAAGACTCCTATACACACCTAGATGTGTACAGTAAACACAAGTAAAAACACAGAACACAACCAAAACAAAACAAAACAAAACCCAAAAACAAATCTAAACAAAACCTCTATGAATGTTTGATATTGTGATTTGTAAGAAATCCATATTGGTTATTCAGATGACCAATATATATTTCTCACTGTTTTTAAAATCCCTGAAATTTCCTGTGATAAGAACAATAAAGGTGTCTTTTGTTATGGTAATAAGGTGACTTCTGGAAAGCCTTTAGGTAACCTAAGGACAGGGGAGAAGGTCTGATTGCCAGGGGAACCAACATGTATTAGAGGGCTGGAAATTTTAGTCTTCTCCACCCCACCCCCAATCTCTGGGGAGGGAAGAGAGGCTGGCGGTCAAATTCAACGTCCAAAGGCCAATAGCTTAATCAATTATGCCTATGTAAAGAACCCTCCACAAAACTCCCAAGGAACAGGATTTGGAGGGCTTCTGGGTTGGTGAACACTTGGAGATTTGGGGAGATTGGTACACTCAGAGAGAATGCAGAAGCTCCATGCCCTTTTCCTACCCACTGCTTGAAACGTCTCTTTCATCTGACGGTTTCTGAATTATATCCTTTTGTAATAAACCAGCAGTCTAGTGAGTAAATGGGTGTCCTGGTCTCTGTGAGCCACTTGAGCAAATTAATTGAACCCAACAAGGGAGACTTAGGAATCTCTGATTTGTAGCCAGTTGGTCAGAAGTATAGGTAACATCCAGGACTTATAACTGACATCAGAAGCAAGGGAGGGAGGGCAATCTTGTAGGACTGAACCCCGAACCTGTGGAATGTGACACTATCTTTGGGTTGGTGTCAAAGAATTCGCTTGACTGGGTGGGGGTGGGAGAGGAGAGGTTCACCTCATCCTTATGAATTAAAATTTGGATCTAGACACTTTTAGAATACAAATCACCTAATACCTTTTAAAGCATACACATAAACTAAACCCTTTCGTGCCTTCCCTCATTAGCTCCCTTCAGAGTTGTCTTCCTGTGGTAACACTGACCGCTTGCTAGTATTGCATACGTGCTGTCAATTCAGTCCTGTCGGACTCTTGGCGACCCTATGGATTGTAGCCTGCCAGGTTCCTCTGTCCATGCAATTCTCTAGGCAAGAATACTGGAGTGGGTTGCCATTTGCTTCTCCAGGGTATCTTCCCGACAAGGAGATCAAACCCACCTGTCTTAAGTCTGCGGTATTGGCAGGCAAGTTCTTGATCACTAGCGCCACCTGGGAAGCCCATGGAGTATTGCATGCTGCTGCAGCTGGCTGCTGCAAGTCGCTTCAGTCGTATCCGACTCTGTGCGACCCATAGACGGCAGCCCACCAGCCTCCTCTGTCCACAGGATTCTCCAGGCAAGAACGTTGGAGTGGGTTGCCATTTCCTTCTCCGGAGTATTGCGTACATCTAGTATAATACCCACTCTCATGGAGTTGTTATTATTAGTTACTATTCAGTGTTGACTGCTGCTATCATAGAACCAATTGTTTGAGTGGGCCTTAAGGGGAACAGATGCATGAGAAAGGAGCAAAAGTACTTAGATTTACATTAAAAATTGTTAAATTATTTATACCTGATGGTCTGTGTGTTTCCCTTATTTAGAGTGTAGAGGTCTTTAAGATGCTTAAGATAAGAAGTGAGGGAACAACAGGGCTAGTTTTAGATTGTGACTCTTGGCTCACAGAAAAATCAGAAATCAAAATAATCTTACATTCACCCAGGAAATTTCTACATACAATTTAGAACTCATTTTTTACTAGAAAACTCACTCAAATTGTGGAAAATGTCTTTACAATAATGACTTCTCTAATAAGTACTTTTTGATTGCTTAGTTTTTCAACCAGTAAAATAGCCAAATCATTATGGTATAGTCTTTCAAGCAGTTGCAAAAATAAATAGGTTTACTTCAGTCTCTTCACAAATAGTCCTTATGTTTAAAACATATATTAAAAAATGTTGGCTGGTGAGATCTTTCAGGAAACTATTTGGTTTTCCCTTTTTGACTCAAATAGATTTGGCCATATCTGCAGCACAGCACTTCTCTAAATGTACTTCTAAATATGAGAAATTTTTTTCCTAGATAGCTTTGAAAAGGATCTTGAAGGCAGTATCAGACAATTTTTCATTTGCTTGTTTGATGGTTCTTTTTACTGTTTTGCTCCTAGTCAAGACAATTCTCTTTTTAACTCTAAGACTTCTGACGATTTGCCTTTAAAATTTGCATGCTTGGCTTTTAAATGTTGCTGAAAAAGAGTTTCATGCAGTAATTGTTCAGTTTCTTTTTTCACACAGGGAAAGAGATACTGGAATTTTGTCTAATTTGCATCTGCCCAATAATAAAACCTATACTTTAAATAAGCATCTCAGTATATCCTATGATTTTATGTTGATGATTGCTGCTTAGCACTGTCACTAATCCTGGCTGAGAAGTGATATTATCTTTGCTTTCAAGTGGTTTTTTTTTTTTTTTTTTTTTGCTTGTTTGTGTGAAGCTTCAGGGAGTAGACAAAAAGGCCAAATTTCCTAATAATCCAGAATAACTTCCTTCCATTCTACTTTCCATCTCTTTTCTAGATACATTACTAGTATACATGGGCTATGAGGAAGAACTGTCATCATTTCTAGAAGGAGAGTTCTCATAGTCTAATAGAAGAGGTAATCTTATTCTAATAGACATGAGACCATGCACTAAGAGGCCGGTAATGTGAGCAAATTATGAAAACTCAAAAGAGGGAATCTCTTGTGGACTGAGAAGGGGGAAACAAATGTTCAAAGAGGAGGTGACAATTTAAAGTGGTTTTGGAAAATTAGTTTCCCAGGTTAGAAAAAGGAGAAAACTAGAGTATCCAATCCAGAATAAATATTATCATCACAGTGAGAAGAAAGGGACTAGCTATTTGAGTGAAGACTGGTAGCCTAATGTGATGTGGTTAGAGCAGCAGGTTTCAATCTTGGTTGTGATCAGAATCACCTATTAGGTTGTTTGTGGGCTACACACTAGGTCTACAGAATCATGTACCCCAGGGATACAGAGATAAGACCTCCATATATGGGTTATTTACAGAGCCTCACAGTTATTTGTGTTTGCTGACAAGATTGTGAATAACAGGACTGAAGATCAAGTACCTTAAAGAATGTGAAGTACTGTGCGGATGGCAGGTCAGGGTAGATTGGAAATCTTGAATGCCCAAGTATATATTTTGGCTGTAGTCTTAATTGCTCCTTAAATTTGCCTGACCATAAGAATTCCAAGGATCCTGATAAAAAGTCAGCTTTCTTGGCCCCAGTCCAAACCTACACAATAAGAACAGACAAGGGAAGAGGCCTGGAGATTTCTCTTTCTTTCTCCCTTCCTTCCTTCCTTTCTTTTTTCTGTTATAAACTGCATGTTTATGTCTCTCCCCCACGCATCAAATTTATATGTTGAAGCCTAATCCCCAGTGTGACGTTTTCTGGAGATGGGGCCCTTTGAGAGATAGTACTCATGATGGGATTAGTGCCCTTCTAAGAAGAGAGAGCTTGCTTCTCTCACTGTTTGCCATGTAAGGACACAAGGAGAAGATGGCCACCTGAAAATCCAGTCCCTCCCTAGGAACCAAATCTGCCAGCACCTTGATATTGGACTCAGTCTTGGATCAGTCTCCGGATCTGTGAGAACAATTATTTGTCATTTAAGCCAACCAGTTCATGGTAATTTCTTATAGCAATTTGTTATAGCACCCTGAGTAAAACTCTCCCTTCTTTCCTCCATTGTTTTTCTATGTTTTCCTTACTTTCAAAAGAATTCAGGTGATTTTCATGATTATTTATGCTGGGAAATTCTTCTTCCCAGTCAGTTGGGAGTCCTTTAGACTTCATCAGAGTGAGATCTTTCATAAAGATCATCCTGGTAGAAATTAATTTCTTGAGGAAAGAAATGAGATTTAACTGAGGGAGATGAAATAAAGGCTTGCTGTATAATTTGGGGGCTAGCTGATTAGTGGGGACCTTGATTGGTTCACTTTTTAGCTTTTAGTGTGAAACTATGTCCAACACATATCTGGTGCTCAGGAATGTGTTAAAATAATGAAGCGGATGTACTATTTTAAAGGGCATTTTAATAGGTGAAATAAGGAGGACTTGATGAAAAACTGAATCTAGAGTGGGGAAGAAGAAGCCCAGCACATCATTTTGAAATTTCTAGCATAAAATGTTTGATGAATGGTAACACCACGCATTGAGACATGATCAAGTGTTATATCTCAGATTCAAACTTGAGGAAAAGACTGTTCCTTAAAAAGAAAAGTTATCAGCAAGTGACTTTGTTTAAACACTACAGCATCGTGTATAATTCCTCTCCCCTCTTTATACTTCTGTCAAATCATAGCCAAACCTCCAACACAAATTTCATACTTACACAGGTGATGCATACTGTCATGGAGTGATGAGTTATGCATTTACAGTCCACACCTTAGACTGGTAAAGTCAATTTTCACACCTGTCAGATCCTCTCCCCTTTGCTTCACTTTCCTTCCTTATTCAAAGTAACAATTGTTTCCTCTATAATAGCTTTCATATATTAAAACAAAAAGAACGATGGCATGACTGAATAAGATGATGGCTGTCTGATTTTGTTACAGTATCTGCTGCAAAATTCTGAGTGAATGGTATAACTTGGTGCTAGAATTTGAAATAGAAGGACAAAACTCTAATTGAATCTAATCTTCAAATAACCAGAGCAATAAAAGAGAAATAAGGGTGGGATTTCATAGCAGTTCAATTTGAGAACTCTTGTAGCTGCTCAGTTTGAGAACTCCACATAACAATTACCTGTGTATTAACAGATCATAGGCGAGTCTTGATTTTTCACCTCAGTGAACATTTTTCTGGCAATAAAACAAGCAGTACTATCTTTCCTTATTACGGTAAAACTGCCACCGGGCTTCATTTAATAAAAATTAACTATGAATAAATTACAGCATCAAATTATGCACCATGACATGACTTGGTGTGAAAAATCTAGGCAGCTGCAAGACTCCTTGAAGTTAATTCAAGCTGAGCTCAGTAGAAAAACCCTTAATTACTTCCTGGAACCCGTGGATCTATTCTCAGTTCCTGATGCCACTGGGATGACAGCTTAGATGAATTACCAGTAAATGCTCAAGAAAGGCAGCATTGGGTATGCACTACAGAAATGGGGGTCAATTCTTTTTTTTTTTTAATTCTTGGATTTGCCTCTCGGCTTTATTAGTAAGTGTGTCTCTACAAATTGGTATGAGAAATCACAGCTGGATTTAGAAAAATCTACATATTGTCTTTGGAAGGAAACAGACTCATTGAGTTCTACCTCCCATGGAGAACAAGCTTCCCTTCTCTGTCATTTCTGACAGATGGTCAGCATTTGCTTATAAATAGCTCTATGAGCAGAGCTTATTACCTCCCAAAGCAGCTTATACTTACTGTAGGATAAAAATTTTAGAGACTGTAGTCAGAATCTATCTGATTTTTATAGTCTTTCTAGATCTAGTTCTGTGAATATGAACAGAATTTCCCAAATTTGTGTGATTAATATCACCTGATGCACTTGCTAAACCTGTAAATTACCTGACCTTTTCCACCAGAAAATTCTTTTTTAAATTTTTTTTCATTTATTTTTATTAGTTGAAGGCTAATTACTTTATAATATTGTACTGGTTTTTGCCATACGTTGACATGAATCAGCCAAGGATTTACATGTGTTCTCCATCCCGATCCCCCCTCCCGCCTCCCTCCCCATCCCATCCCTCTGGGTCTTCCCAGTGCACCAGCCCTGAACACTTGTCTCATGCATCCAACTTGGGCTGGTGATCTGTTTCACCCTTGATAGTATACTTGTTTCAATGCTATTCTTTCAGAACATCCCACCCTTGCCTTCTCCCACAGAGTCCCAAAGTCTGTTCTGTACATCTGTGTCTCTTTTTCTGTTTTGCATTTAGGGTTATCATTACCATCTTTTTAAATTCCATACATATGCGTTAGTATACTGTATTGGTCTTTATCTTTCTGGCTTACTTCACTCTGTATAATGGGCCTCAGTTTCATCCATCTCATTAGAACTGATTCAAATGAATTCTTTTTAATGGCTGAGTAATATTCCATGGTGTATATGTACCATAGCTTCCTTATCCATTCGTGTGCTGATGGGCATCTAGGTTGCTTCCATGTCCTGGCTATTATAAACAGTGCTGTGATGAACATTGGGGTGCACGTGTCTCTTTCAGATCTAGTTTCCTCAGTGTGTATGCCCAGGAGTGGGATTGGTGGTTCATATGGCAGTTCTATTTCCAGTTTTTTAAGGAATCTCCACACTGTTCTCCATGGTGGCTGTACTCCCATCAGCAGTGTAAGAGGGTTCCCTTTTCTCCACACCCTCTCCAGCATTTATTGCTTGTAGACTTTTGGATAGCAGCCATCCTGACTGGTGTGAAGTGGTACCTCATTGTGGTTTTGATTTGCATTTCTCTGATAATGAGTGATGTTCAGCATCTTTTCATGTGTTTGTTAGCTATCTGTATGTCTTCTTTGGAGAAATGTCTGTTTAGTTCTTTGGCCCATTTTTGACTGGGTCATTTACTTTTCCGGAATTGAGCTGCAGGAGTTGCTTGTATATTTTTGAGATTAATCTTTTGTCTGTTTCTTTGTTTGCTGTTATTTTCTCCCATTCTGAGGGCTGTCTTTTCACCTTGCTTATAGTTTCCTTTGTTGTGCAAAAGCTTTTAAGTTTCATTAGGTCCCATTTGTTTATTTTTGCTTTTATTTCCAATATTCTGGGAGGTGGGTCATAGAGGATCCTGCTGTGATTTATGTCAGAGAGTGTTTTGCCTATGTTCTCCTCTAGGAGTTTTATAGTTTCTGGTCTTACATTTAGATCTTTAATCCATTTTGAGTTTATTTTTGTGTATGGTGTTAGAAAGTGTTCTAGTTTCATTCTTTTACAAGTGGTTGACCAGCTTTCCCAGCACCACTTGTTAAAGAGGCTGTCTTTTTTTCCATTGTATATCCTTGCCTCCTTTGTTGAAGATGATCATATATCATGACCAAGTGGGCTTTATCCCAGGAATGCAAGGATTCCTTAATATTTGCAAATCAATCAATATAATACACCACATTAACAAATTGAAAGATAAAAACCATATGATTATCTCAATAGATGCAGAAAAAGCCTTTGACAAAATTCAACATCCATTTATGATAAAAACTCTCCAGAAAGCAGGCATAGAAGGAACATACCTCAACATAATAAAAGCTATATATGACAAACTCACAGCAAACATTATCCTCAATGGTGAAAAATTGAAAGCATTTCCCTTAAAGTCAGGAACAAGACAAGGGTGTCCACTCTCACCACTACTATTCAACATAGTTTTGGAAGTGTTGGCCACAGCAATCAGAGCAGAAAAAGAAATAAAAGGAATCCAGATAGGAAAAGAAGAAGTGAAACTCTCACTGTTTGCAGATGACATGATCCTCTACATAGAAAACCCTAAAGACTCTACCATAAAATTACTACAGCTAATCAATGAATACAGTAATGTCACAGGATATAAAATTAACACACAGAAATCCGTTGCATTCCTATACACTAACAATGAGAAAACAGAAAGAGAAATTAAGGAAAAAATACCATTCGCCATTGCAACAAAAAGAATAAAATACTTAGGAGTATATCTACCTAAGGAAATGAAAGACCTATATGTAGAAAACTATAAAACACTAATGAAAGAAATCAAACAGGACACAAATAGATGGAGAAATATACCGTGTTCATGGATTGGAAGAATCAATATTGTGAAAATGGCTATACTACCCAAAGCAATCTATAGATTCAATGCAATCCCTATCAAGCTACCAATGGTATTTTTCACAGAGCTAGAACAAATAATTTCACAATTTGTATGGAAATACAAAAAACCTCGAATAGCCAAAGCAATCTTGAGAAAGAAGAATGGGAGTGGAGGAATCATCCTGCCTGACTTCAGGCTCTACTACAAAGCCACAGTCATCAAGACAGTATGGTACTGGCACAAAGACAGAAATATAGACCAATGGAACAGAATAGAAAGCCCAGAGATAAATCCATGAACCTATGGACACCTTATCTTCCACCAGAAAATTCTAAACCACAAAGTCTGAATTTGGTCTCAGGGATCTGCATTTTATTACACATATCAATGACCTTTGTTCAGAGATCAGTTTGGGAAACACTTCTCTCACCACTTTTCAGACACAAAGAATCACCTGGGGATCCTGTTAAAATGCAGATTCTGGTTTAATGAATCTAGGATGAGACCTGAGATTCTGAATTTCTAAGGAGCTCCCAGGCGATGCCAGTACTGCTGGTAGGTGGATCATGCACTGAGTCTCAAGACTCAAGAATAATGTTAAACCTTTCTTTTAGGATGATAGTTCTTAACATATTATTGAAGAAAACAATTTCTGTTTAGCTTCTGTTTCTCTAATCACCAAGCTAAAAGCCTTTGATTACTTCAGTAATTTCTCATACAGTGTAGATATGCTGCAGTCTCCACACCCTTTATTATATCCTTCATTGTCTTGGTTATCTTCTCCTGGCTTTATCTAGTTTTGCTAATATCTACCATAAAATATAATGTACATAATCTAATATAATCCTAACATGCTTTGAAATTCATACTGTTTTGTTTTTCTTATAAATTAATCCAATTTCCACCAAATTGTTCAGTTCAGTTCAGTCGTGTCCGACTCTTTGCGACCCCATGAATCACAGCACGCCAGGCTTCCCTGTCCATCACCAACTCCCAGAGTTTACTCAAACTCATGCCCATCGAGTCGGTGATGCCATCTAGCCATCTCATCCTCTGTCGCCCCCTTCTCCTCCTGCCCCCAATCCCTCCCAGCATCAGGGTCTTTTCCAATGAGTCAACTCTTTGCATGAGGTGGCCAAAGTACTGGAGTTTCAGCTTCAGCATCAGTCCTTCCAATGAACACCCAGGACTGATCTCCTTTAGGATAGACTGGTTGGATCTCCTTGCAGTCCAAGGGACTCTAGGTCATACTAATTTTATAATCTGCCAAAACGTTAAAATCTTCTTTGCTTAAACTGCTTCTAAGGATGGTCTTTAGAAGATGACTTAATTTCATTTTGGTGGGTATATATAGGGTCTATGGGAAGATCTCCTGGAGGAGGGCATGGCAACCCACTCCAGTATTCTTGTGTGGAGAACCCCATGAACAGAGGAGCCTGGCGGGCTGCAGTCCACAGGGCTGCAAAGAGTTGGACACGACTGAAGCAACTTAGCACACATACTAATTTTATATGTTATTTCTGTTAAGTTTTACATTTTTTTTATTCTTTGAGAAAATTTTCAGTGTTGATTATGTCACCTGCAATAGTAGCTATCCTTTCCAACTTTATTTCATTTCTCCTCATTCTTTATTAATGTCTTTTTTAGAATGCTGAAAAAAATACAGTATTTGCTAACATGTTAATGGAGATGACTAATGTAAAATGACAAGTTGTCTTCTGCTGCTGCTGCTGCTAAGTCACTTCAGTCGTGTCTGACCCTATGCGACCCCATAGATGGCAGACCACCAGGCTCCTCCATCCTAGCACAGTTTTTAAACAACTGGCTTTTAACATGGCTCTACTAGTATTTCAGCTTCCACAGTTCTTTGTTGTGTGTGATTGCTTTGCATATTGCAGTTCATTTACCATCCCTTGACACTATTCTCTAAATGCAAATAGCAGTCCCTGCACATATTCCTGAGGCTTCCCCAATGGCTCAGTAGTAAATATCTGCCTGCAATACAAGAGACACAGGAGACACGGGTTTCATCCCCGGGTTGGAAAGATCCCCTGGAGGAGGAAATGACAACCTTTTCCAGTATTCTTACATGGAAAATACCACAGACAGAGGAGCCTGGCAGGCTACAGTCTAAAGGGTTGGAAAGGGTTGGACACTGCTGTGTGACTAAGCACGTATCTATTCTCAGATACTCCCAGAGTACTAGACCCTCCATGATTGAAAACTGTCCAGCCTGTATTTTACTTCCTTTGCAGAATATATCATAGGAGTCTTTACTCAATACTTTTCTGAAATCCAGACTCTTTGTGTTGAACTAAGACCATTCCTTGTATAAAAACTAAGATCACTGCTCCCACATAATTTAACTATTGAAACTAACAACTGAGACCACCTGTGTCAATATGATTGAACTGTTTGTTCAGAAAATTTTTAACCAGAGAGATAAACTTACAAATCAGTAAATAATTTCATATTTTGCTTGAATAAATCTTTACAGACCAAATCACATATCTGGGTGAATGATTTGGACAACAGTTCATTCACCTAGACACACATCTTGCTTATTTGAGCAACAGTTTGATAATCTAGACTTGCTTCAATTGCTGCTGTTGTAACAATTTTAAATGATATGTCAGAAACTTTTCCCAGCCCCAATTAATTTCCCTGAATTACTTTAGCTCAGACTCCAAAGACCAAAACCTTTCCAAATTCTCCTTTTTTAGACATTATTGAAACTATTAAGGTGGTGATCTCCCTTGCTTCAATAAGTTAAATGAACTCTGTTGGGTTAACAGGTTTCTTTGGTATTCTTTGTAAGGGAGCTGATGGTGTTATTCACAAAGGCTTTAAAATATTCCTAGTGGGCTTTTGATTATCTTGATTTATCAATACTGAATATTTGCTCCAAGTTTTGTTAAGAAGTCTAAATGGCATGAACAGATATAAACAATTCTGAAACAAAAATATTCTGAAATAATTTTCTATAATGCAGAATAACATTTCACCTCTGGGCCTTTTATTTTTGTGGATACAGGACAGTCATTTGTTCATTCTTCATTGGCTCAAGTATACTTGTTCTCATATTCTTCTAAGCCATTGTATTATAAAGTACCCTATTCCTTCTTACAGAATCCAGAGTGAATTCTTGTTCTACCTATGGAGACCACTGTGGTTCTGTTTATTTAAAATCTTTTATTTGTTGAATATGGAGCATATGATAGAAGCAAAGAAATTAATCTCAGTGGAAAACCAGTTTGTTAACCTAAGCAAACTACTTCATAAGAAGTGGATGCCACAGCTTCCCCCACTGCAGAAATTCATGCTAAATGAGCCATTATAAAGCAACCAAGAGTGTCTTAAACTGTGGGCCCTGGCCGCATTATTAACATGAGGAGCTCTTCCAAGAACTGAAAGCCAGTAACCAGATGTATGTGAGCTGGAACCAGTTTATGTGGATTTGAGAATGCAGCTAAGACAGGATGCAGTCATAAAGTGAGGAAGGAGTGAATGGCAGTGTATGTAAATCCTGTATCATAAGCTCAGATCTAAGCTAGGTAAACATCAGTTCCAAAAAAATTCTGTTCTAAACAGGGCAGACATTTTGTATGACCTTATGAATTTGAGAACAACAGAGGGGACACTGGTGAGAAAGATAAGTAATGACCACAAGCTAAGGCCAGAGAATTAGTATTCCCAGCCTATCAGAGGAAGTTTAGTCTGTAGTCAGTCAAGCAGAGATACTGTACAACATTGGTGTAGGTCAAGAAGTTTCAGCATGATGTTCTCACAGGCACCTGGGGTTTTGAACACTTCTAGAAACCCATCGTCAGGCACTGATAACTTCTGGGAACTATTTCCAAATTCCACTTTCTAAGAGTGTGTTAGTCACTCAGTTGTATCTGACCTTTTTTGTGACTCCTGGGACTGTAGTCCTCCAGGCTCCTCTGTTCATGGTATTCTCCAGGCAAGAATACTGCAGTGGGTAGCCATTTCCTTCTCCAGGGGATCTTCCCTACACAGGGATCAAATCCGGGTTTCCCACATTGCAAGCAGGCTCTTTACCATCTGTGCCACCAGGGATGGAAGCAAAATATTAATACAGTTTTGGGTAATATATGTACTAGTTGGGGTTTAGCCTGATGGTGTGCATAGATCATTCCCAAATGGGGTTAAATAAGTCATAGCTAATGTCAAGATATACTGGTGATAAGGTGATATGGGGTAGAGGGTAGAGAGTGGCTAAGAGTAGGCAGCTTCCCTCTGTGGGTATTCTGGTGGAGAGGCCATCATTATTTCCTCATAGTTTATAGTTCTGGGTCATAAGAGGAACTGTTAGCTACAATCAAATATCCTTTGTCATGACTGTTACTCTGTCATAAACCAGACTTTAATCAGGGCCTTCTGTTATAGTGCTTAATTAAGTTATCCCATCAACTATGTGAACTACATATTATCAGTTTTCACAGATTTGAAAAATAATGAAGTACAGGGAGGTAAACACTTCTCCTTGTTTGACTCCAGCTTCTGTGCTCCTCTTCAACATATCTGATTTTGGAGACATTCTTTTTATATCTCCCATATCACACAAAGCATCTGCATAAATTCACTTCAGAAATAACCCTTCATAACATAGAATAATCCATGGTAATTAGGCAAATTAAGAACAAACCAAGGTCCTATATTCTTACATCGTGATAACTGGAGGAAAGATAATTTCTGAGACTATGTCCATACACCTGGTCAATGAGAGTAGTATATATCACTGTAAAACCTGATAGCATGATGCTGTGGTGTGATCCCATATAAATCACAAATAAGTTATATGAAGTAATTTGTATTTTTATAAATGCTATCCTCCTAGATGAAACAACAGCAGCAATCATATTCTCTTAAATCATTATAGCTGCTTATGCCGTTGTGTTTTTCATAACTCTGACTATAGGTCTTAAACCGGCACTAACACTTAGCAGACCATAGCAATATCTCTTCTGTGCTCTGTTTAACGTCTAAACATTAAAGTTTTATGAATGACTGCAAATAGATATCCCTGCCAAGGCTGGCCCCAGTTGCTATTGTTCAGCAGTGTTTGCTCCACAGCAGTTTTCTGAGCTCTGCAAACACATCTTCCATCTGGCAGCCGGCTATGTTTTAAATTTTTCTCTGTAAAAGCCCTTAGGCAATGCCATTTCCTAGATTTTGCTATTCAGGCCAAGTGAATAGCCTATCAGAATCTTCAGAAGAAGTCCTAGTGATCAGTATTATTGATGAACTACAGAAAAATTATGTGCATGTATTTGAATATTCCTCACTAATTAACAGAATCCTTGGAAAAACCCTTAAATGCAAAAGTGTAAGCTTGTTCAAAAAATTATTTTTTATTCTTCTCCTTGTTAATGGTGCATCAACATCTTTTGCCTTTCCCAGTCTTACAATTTAAGTATCACTGGTTACCCTGCATCTCTAAACTCAGCTGTAATCTGAGGTAAAGCTGGTCAAGTCAACGACCTTTACTTCACCTTTTATAGAGTCCGGGAATTTATGTTGGTTCTTACAGACTCAGTATGCAGTGTGCATGGATGACATTCCAGTCCTTCTGAGCTATTAGCGTTGCAGTATTTCAAATTCCTGGTCCTACATACCACAGTGACTCATTTTCACAGAGGGACTCCTGCTTTGGATTTTCCATTTACATGAAAACAGGTGTGTTTCTTTTTAATATTTACACCTGCCTATCTTATTCCAGGTGACTTCCCCAGAAAAAGAGCCTTATGTTCATATCCACTATTAGTTGATTCAAATAGCAATTTTTCTCTTTTTTTTGACAGATAGTGCTTTAAAAAGAACCTGTTTAGTTTACTAAGAATAACACAGACTTGGATGTCAAAACTTTGGCCTTTGACCCAGTTCTATGTCTAACTAACGATTTTGTTTTAAGCGCCCACCAATATAATCCTAGATATCAGTTTCCACATCTGTAAAATGCATAAAGGTGGGTCTTCAGAAACTGTTTGGAAGAAGCAGAAAAGTTTACTCAGATACTTAACACCCAAGAATGAAAAATATACAGTCTTCCAACATCTGAGAAGACTGTTCTCCTTAACTTTCATACCCAGATTCATAAAGGAAAAGCAATGTGCAGTGTAAAAGAAAGAAATCACTTTCTGGACTTGAATTTAATCTCATGGTAGGTTGCCCTAAATTCTCCATAAATGAGACAATTCCTAAGGTGTCCTTCATTTCCAAGTAAGACAATAATTCACTTTAATTAGGAAAACTCAGTCAGTCAAATAATCAACTGATGTAGTCTATGATATTAACTGACTGATTTTATAATCAAGCTAGTTTGCATGACATTAACAATAATTAATATGGAGCATCAAGTTTTTTACACAATTCTAGCTTCAAAGTTCATCTACTATAGGACACAAAATTCCTGCTGGAAGGTAAGGATAATCTACAACTAAACATCTCCCTAGATTAAAGAAACAAAGTCTCTCTATCATATAGGAGACATGATTTAAAATATGATATATAGGTAGCATAAATAGAGAGATAAACAAGTTATTGGTTTTGTAGGATAAAAAGAAAATTTTAAAGTAGAAGTGTCACAGTAAGATGATGCAAAAAAAAATTTTTTTTTTCATTTTACACAAATTCTTCCTAAAAGTCAAAAGAACTAGTATCAAAGGATTTGGACTAGAAGTTGAATCAATTTGGATTCATCATGTTCACATAATACTACACATGAAATCTACAGAGAGTTATTTTAAAAACCTCATTTTATTTAAGTGTTAAATCTTCCCATGATTAAAGTGCTATGGGTCTAATCCTTTTTAAAATGTAAATTCTTATTGTGTAAAATGTGGGGAATATTAAAATGTATTAAAATAATCTTCTAGTCTTAATGAATACTAATATTTGGGGATTTTTCTCTTATTATTTTGTGTGCATTTATCAACTTTGTAAAATTGATACTGGGCTTCCCAGGAGGGCACAGTGGTAAAGAATCTACCTGCCAATGCAGGAGGTACAATGATTCCTGAGCTGGAAAGTTTCCCCTGGAGAAGGAAATGGCAATGTACTCCAGTATTCTTGCCTGTAAAATTCCATAGACGGAGGAGGCTAGCGGGCTACAGTCCATAGGGTTGCAAAGGGTCGGACACACACACAAAACAAATATAAGAATATATTTTTATGTCAAGCAGAGACATTACTTTGCTGACAAAGGTCCGTCTAGTCAAAGCTGTGGTTTTTCCAGTAGTCATGTATGGATGTGAGAATTGGACAAGAGAGAAAGCTCAGAGCAGAAGAATTGATGGTTTTGAATTATGGTGTTGGAGAAGACTCTTGAGAGTCCCTTCAACAGCAAGGAGATCCAACCAGTCCATCCTAAGGGAAATCAGTCCTGAATATTCATTGGAGGGACTGATATTGAAGCTGAAACTGCAATACTTTGGCCACCTGATGTGAAGAACTGACTCATTGGAAAAGACCCTGATGCTTGGAAACATTGAAGGAGAGAGGAGAAGGGGACAACAGAGGATGAGATGGTTGGACGGCATCACTGACTTGGTGGACATGAGTTTGAGCAAGCTCTGGGAGTTGGTGATGGACAGGGAAGCCTGGCTTGCTGCAGTCCATGAGGTCGCAAAGAGTCAGGCACAACTAAGTGACTTGGACAGAGCTAACTTTATTTAACTATATGTTATAAGTGTTTCCTATTGCATAAATATTTCTCAAAAACGAAAAGGAAGATTGAATTATTTTATCATGTGGATATTTATTATCCACATTTTATCGTGTGGATATACCAAAGTTTTTAAACATTTTCAGAAAACAGATTTTGTTTCATCATATTAGTGTTAAGCGAGATAGATTTTTACTATATGAGAGACACTATTCCAACTTACATGTATTAATAGATTTAATTCTCTTAATAAATGTATAAGATTGGTGCTCTTATTTTTCTTAATTTATTGATAAGGCAATCGAGTTGACAGGAAGTTAAATAAGAGCACCTACCTCACCTACCTCTTAATAAATATGTTAATATGCATACTTGCTGGGGCTTCCCAGGTGACGCTAGTGGTAAAGAACCCGCCTGCCAATGCAAGAGACATAACAGATCCAGGTTCTATCCCTGGGTTGGGAAGATCCCCTGGAGGAGGGCATGGCAACCCACTCCAGTGTTCCTACCTGGAGAATCCAATGGACAGAGGAGCCTGGCAGGTTATGGTCTATAGACTTACAAAGAGTCAGGCTGGACTGAAGTGACTCAGCATGCATGTGTTACATGCATACCTGCTAACAAATCCATTGATAACATTTGCAAGCAGAGGAGTCTTTATTATGGAATATTTTTAGTAGGGTATACCCAACTGTCTAGAATTGTTTATGGTAAATAAACCTCTAGCTGTAGGTAATAGATATATGTAGGTAGTATATGTCATATATACTGTTTAGATAGTATGAAATTAAGTGACTAAATGAGTATGGAATTACTAAAAGAGTTCCTTTCTTTGTAAGTGATATGTGCTATGCGGTGGTCGGCTACCCAGTTGTGTCTGACTCTCTGCGACCCTATGGAGTGTGACCCATCAGGCTCCTCTGTCCATGGGGAGTCTCCAGGCAAGAATACTGGAGTGGGTTGCCATGCCCTCCTCCAGGGATTGAACACAGGTCTCCTACATTGCAGGTGCATTCTTTACCGTTTGAGTCACCATGGAAGGAAAAGCATAGTGGAACTTCTCCAGGGGAACTTCCTGACTCAGGAAAGGAACTGGAGCCTCCTGCATCGTAGGTGGATTCTTTGTCAGCTGAACTACAGGGAAAGCCCCTGTAATATAAATATACACTATTTTTAGAGGCACAGTGTGCCAAGAAAGGACCCGAGGGACTTTATTGGTGGTATTAAAACTCTCCTTGATATCCTATTCCTTGTTATCTCCATATCAAGATTTTTATTCACTTGATTCTGATTTAACGGTCCCATTCTTTCTGTAATACTAGATTTTTTTTTTAACACCTCTGATATTTAGGGTATCATTTTCTACATTTTATAAACAGAGTCCTTTCTGTCTTCATTACAAACAATTTTTTCATAGATGTTTACGTAGGAAACAATTTTGGAAGATAGAGCTAAAGTCTTCCTTCAAAGCAATGGATCGGCAAACTTATATTTAGCATAAAGCAATTAAGTTTGGGTTGTATTGCATTCCATCATGGAGAAGGGAATGGCAGTCCACTCCAATATTCTTGCCTGGAGAATCCCACGGACAGAGGAGCCTGGTGGGCTTCAGTCCATGGGGTCACAAAAAGTCAGACACGACTGTGTGACTAACACACACACATGTGCATGTATCACCTGGTCCTCTTCATGTCCCTCTGTGGAGACTGGGGTTTGGGGCACTACACTGGATGTGTCAGTTGTTCAGTCATGTCCGACTCTTTGTGACCCCATGGACTGTGGCCTGCCAGGCTCCTCTGTCCATGAGATTCTCCAGGCAAGAATACTGGTGTGGGTTGCTGCTTCCCTTCTCCAGAGGATCTTACAGACCCAGGGACTGAGCCTGGATTTCCCACATTGCAGGCAGATTCTTTACCATCTGAGCCACTAAGGAAGCCAAACAAATAAGGATACTATGGCTACAGGAATCTCTTATCTTCTGTGAACCTCCACAAACATTCTGTAGGATGAAATTTTAGCTTGAAAGGAAGGTGGAATCTCAGGTCTTTCATCTTTCTTTATAGGGTCAAATTTTGCTTTAGAGAGGTGTTATCTACTTATGGTGTCACCAATAATAGAGTGTTTATATTAACACTTTTGACAATATTAGCTATTATTATAAATAAGTCAACTCACTCAATTTTGTTAATTGACCATTTAGAGAAAAGTATCTGTTTGAATTCATGCATTTTTATAATTACTAAAGAAGTATCATATGGTGTTATAATTGCCTTACTTCCTTACTCCCAAAATAGACTCTCAATGTTTATAGTAGAAGGACAGTGTCAAAAGTATGCTTTATTTCTTACGGTCTAATTCACTGCTCAGCATCTATTAGGTAATCAAAAAATATTTAGTGAACTGAAGAAAGAAAATATAGTGTTGCTTCAGGTGTAGTTATAACCTTTGCTGGCTCTTAATCTTTATCCTCTAGATTAATTAATTATTCCTTTGTTATTCAATTTTCTTGATGCTTAAACATTTTCCTCAAAAATGAGCTTTATTATTTTGGTCATTTCCTATTATCAATAACCTTCCCACTGTTTCAGTAACTTTTATTTGGCTTCCCTGATAGCTCAGGTGGTAAAGAATCCGCCTGCAATGCAGGAGACCCAGCTTCCATTCCTGGGTCGGGAAGATGGCCGCTGGAGAAGGGATAGGTTACCCATGCCAGTATTCTTGGACTTCCCTTGTGGCTCAGCTGCTAAAGAATCCACCTGCAATGCAGGAGACCTGGGTTTGATTGCTGGGTTGGGAAGATCCCCTGGAGAAGGGAAAGGCTACCCACTCCAGTATTCTGGCCTAGAGAACACCATGGATTGTATAGTCCATGGGGTGACAAATAATCTGACATGGCTGAGCGACTTTCACTTTCACTTTCAAAGTAATCCTTGGTGTCTGACTCGCCAAAGAGAAAACGATTATTTATAAGGACTTTCACCCTGACAGCCCTGAAAAAGGAGTCATATTTTCTAGTCATCTGTTTCTTAAAGCCTTAAAACATTAGTCTTCAATTCAAAGACTCATCTTGTTATCTAGCATCTGCCTCTTTCATTAGCGTAGGCACTTTTTGTTTATATGTTTGGCTCAATTACTTCCCTAATCTATTAAAGGAGAACTTTCATTTGATTCTGTGCTTCTTTTCTTAGTGGAGAGTTGAAAGCTTATTTTCTGTAGGATTATGCTAGCAGTGATTTCTGAGATTTTCATTCACATATTCCAGATTGGCTTATGTCTACAAATTTCATCTCAAAAAACAAAAAATACAAATATACTGAGCAAATTTAAAATTATAAATCTATTTCCATATAAATCTGTATACATTCTAATACACATACATTAATATTATATGTTGGTACAAACTTTGCAGATAATAAATTTCCCATTTGAATAAAAAATCTTAAAATATGAAAAATATAACTCCTCTCATTAATTGTCCTAAGGGCAACATTGATAGAGTTAAAGATAAGACTTTATTCACAAAAATGGTCATTGCAACATTATTACTAGAGACTAAAATATTAAAAAAAACCATAAATGGCCAGCATTAAGAAATCTAAGTAATTTAAAATGCTTTAAAATTTTTAATGTTTAGAAGAATCTTAACAGTAAAAATGTATACATGAAAATATTTAGTGAAAACAGAGGTTTTGAAGAAGCTACTTTGAAATACTAATCAATAATTATGTTTGGGAGAGAAAACTATTTCAATTAGTTTTTTTTTTTTTTTTTTTTTTTTTTTTTATAATTTTTTTTTTATTATTATTATTATTTTTTTCCAGTGGGTTTTGTCATACATTGATATGAATCAGCCATGGATTTACATGTATTCCCAATCCCGATCCCCCCTCCCACCTCCCTCTCCACCCGATTCCTCTGGGTCTTCCCAGTGCACCAGGCCGGAGCACTTGTCTCGTGCATCCCTCCTGGGCTGGTGATCTGTTTCACCATAGATAGTATACATGCTGTTCTTTTGAAATATCCCACCCTCACATTCTCCCACAAAGTTCAAAAGTCTGTTCTGTATTTCTGTGTCTCTTTTTCTGTTCTGCATATAGGGTTATTGTTATCACCTTTCTAAATTCCATATACATGTGTCAGTATGCTGTAATGTTCTTTATCTTTCTGGCTTACTTCACTCTGTATAATGGGCTCCAGCTTCATCCATCTCATTAGGACTGGTTCAAATGAATTCTTTTTAATGGCTGAGTAATATTCCATGGTGTATATGTACCACAGCTTCCTTATCCATTCATCTGCTGATGGGCATCTAGGTTGCTTCCATGTCCTGGCTATTATAAACAGTGCTGCGATGAACATTGGGGTGCACGTGTCTCTTTCAGATCTGGTTTCCTCAGTGTGTATGCCCAGAAGTGGGATTGCTGGGTCATATGGCAGTTCTATGTCCAGTTTTTTAAGAAATCTCCACACTGTTTTCCATAGCGGCTGTACTAGTTTGCATTCCCACCAACAGTGTAAGAGGGTTCCCTTTTCTCCACACCCTCTCCAGCATTTATTGCTTGTAGACTTTTGGATAGCAGCCATCCTGGCTGGCGTGTAATGGTACCTCATTGTGGTTTTGATTTGCATTTCTCTAATAATGAGTGATGTTGAGCATCTTTTCATGTGTTTGTTAGCCATCTGTATGTCTTCTTTGGAGAAGTGTCTGTTTAGTTCTTTGGCCCATTTTTTGATTGGGTCATTTATTTTTCTGGAATTGAGCTGCAGGAGTTGCTTGTATATTTTTGAGATTAATCCTTTGTCTGTTTCTTCATTTGCTATTATTTTCTCCCAATCTGAGGGCTGTCTTTTCACCTTACTTATAGTTTCCTTTGTAGTGCAAAAGCTTTTAAGTTTCATTAGGTCCCATTTGTTTAGTTTTGCTTTTATTTCCAATATTCTGGGAGGTGGGTCATAGAGGATCTTGCTTTGATTTATGTCGGAGAGTGTTTTGCCTATGTTCTCCTCTAGGAGTTTTATAGTTTCTGGTCTTACATTTAGATCTTTAATCCATTTTGAGTTTATTTTTGTGTATGGTGTTAGAAAGTGTTCTAGTTTCATTCTTTTACAAGTGGTTGACCAGTTTTCCCAGCTCCACTTGTTAAAGAGGTTGTCTTTTTTCCATTGTATATCCTTGCCTCCTTTGTCAAAGATAAGGTGTCCATAGGTTCGTGGATTTATCTCTGGGCTTTCTATTCTGTTCCATTGATCTATATTTCTGTCTTTGTGCCAGTACCATACTGTCTTGATGACTGTGGCTTTGTAGTAGAGTCTGAAGTCAGGCAGGTTGATTCCTCCAGTTCCATTCTTCTTTCTCAAGATTACTTTGGCTATTCGAGGTTTTTTGTATTTCCATACAAATTGTGAAATTCTTTGGTCTAGTTCTGTGAAAAATACCGTTGGTAGCTTGATAGGGATTGCATTGAATCTATAGACTGCTTTGGGTAGAATAGCCATTTTGACAATATTAATTCTTCCAATCCATGAACACGGTATGTTTCTCCATCTGTTTGTGTCCTCTTTGATTTCTTTCATCAGTGTTTTATAGTTTTCTATGTATAGGTCCTTTGTTTCTTTAGGTAGATATACTCCTAAGTATTTTATTCTTTTTGTTGCAATGGTGAATGGTATTGTTTCCTTAATTTCTCTGTCTGTTTTTTCATTGTTAGTATATAGGAATGCAAGGGATTTCTGTGTGTTAATTTTATATCCTGCAACTTTACTATATTCATTGATTAGCTCTAGTAATTTTCTGGTAGAATCTTTAGGGTTTTCTATGTAGAGGATCATGTCATCTGCAAACAGTGAGAGTTTTACTTCTTCTTTTCCTATCTGGATTCCTTTTACTTCTTTTTCTGCTCTGATTGCTGTGGCCAGCACTTCCAACACTATGTTGAATAGTAGTGGTGAGAGTGGGCACCCTTGTCTTGTTCCTGATTTCAGGGGAAATGCCTTCAATTTTTCACCATTGAGGGTGATGCTTGCTGTGGGTTTGTCATATATAGCTTTTATTATGTTGAGGTATGTTCCTTCTATTCCTGCTTTTTGGAGAGTTTTAATCATAAATGAGTGTTGAATTTTGTCAAAGGCTTTCTCTGCATCTATTGAGATAATCATATGGTTTTTATCTTTCAATTTGTTAATGTGGTGTATTACACTGATTGATTTGCGGATATTAAAGAATCCTTGCATTCCTGGGATAAAGCCCACTTGGTCATGGTGTATGATTTTTTTAATATGTTGTTGGATTCTGTTTGCTAGAATTTTGTTAAGGATTTTTGCATCTATGTTCATCAGTGATATTGGCCTGTAGTTTTCTTTTTTTGTGGCATCTTTGTCTGGTTTTGGAATTAGGGTGATGGTGGCCTCATAGAATGAGTTTGGAAGCTTACCTTCTTCTGCAATTTTCTGGAAGAGTTTGAGTAAGATAGGTGTTAGCTCTTCTCTAAATTTTTGGTAGAATTCAGCTGTGAAGCCATCTGGTCCTGGGCTTTTGTTTGCTGGAAGATTTTTGATGACAGTTTCGATTTCCTTGCTTGTGATGGGTCTGTTAAGATCTTCTATTTCTTCCTGGTTCAGTTTTGGAAAGTTATACTTTTCTAAGAATTTGTCCATTTCATCCAAGTTGTCCATTTTATTGGCATAGAGCTGCTGGTAGTAGTCTCTTATGATCCTTTGTATTTCAGTGTTGTCTGTTGTGATCTCTCCATTTTCATTTCTAATTTTGTTAATTTGGTTTTTCTCTCTTTGTTTCTTAATGAGTCTTGCTAATGGTTTGTCAATTTTGTTTATTTTTTCAAAAAACCAGCTTTTAGCTTTGTTGATTTTTGCTATGGTCTCTTTAGTTTCTTTTGCATTTATTTCTGCCCTGATTTTTAAGATTTCTTTCCTTCTGCTAACTCTGGGGTTCTTCATTTCTTCCTTCTCTAATTGCTTTAGGTGTAGAGTTAGGTTATTTAATTGGTTTTTTTCCTGTTTCTTGATGTAAGCCTGTAATGCTATGAACCTTCCCCTTAGCACTGCTTTTACAGTGTCCCATAGGTTTTGGGTTGTTGTATTTTCATTTTCATTCATTTCTATACATATTTTGATTTCTTTTTTGATTTCTTCTATGATTTGTTGGTTATTCAGAAGCGTGTTATTTAGCCTCCATATGTTTGAAGTTTTAACAATTTTTTCCCTGTAATTGAGATCTAATCTTACTGCACTGTGGTCAGAAAAGATGACTGGAATGATTTCAATTTTTTTGAATTTTCCAAGACCAGATTTATGGCCCAGGATGTGATCTATTCTGGAGAATGTTCCGTGTGCACTTGAGAAAAAGGTGAAGTTGATTGTTTTGGGGTGAAATGTCCTATAGATATCAATTAGGTCTAGCTGGTCCATTGTGTCATTTAAGGTTTGTGTTTCCTTGTTAATTTTCTGTTTAGTTGATCTATCCATAGTTGTGAGTGGGGTATTAAAGTCTCCCTCTATTATTGTGTTACTATTAATTTCCTCTTTCATACTTGTTAGCGTTTGCCGTACATATTGCGGTGCTCCTATGTTGGGTGCATATATATTTATAATTGTTATATCTTCTTTTTTGATTGATCCTTTGATCATTATGTAGTGTCCTTCTTTGTCTCTTTTCACTTCCTTTATTTGAAAGTCTATTTTATCTGATATGAGTATTGCGACTCCTGCTTTCTTTTGGTCTCCGTTTGCATGAAATATTTTTTTCCAGCCCTTCACTTTTAGTCTGTATGTGTCTCTTGTTTTGAGGTGGGTCTCTTGTAGACAGCATATATAGGGGTCTTGTTTTTGTATCCATTCAGCCAATCTTTGTCTTTTGGTTGGGGCATTCAACCCATTTACATTTAGGGTAATTATTGATAGGTGTGGTCCCGTTGCCATTTACTTTGTTGTTTTGGGTTCACATTTATAAAACCTTTCTGCATTTCCTGTCTAGAGAAGATCCTTTAGCATTTGTTGAAGAGCTGGTTTGGTGGTGCTGAATTCTCTCAGCTTTTGCTTATCTGTAAAGCTTTTGAATTCTCCTTCATATCTGAATGAGATCCTTGCTGGATACAGTAATCTAGGTTGTAGGTTATTCTCTTTCATTACTTTCAGTACGTCCTGCCATTCCCTTCTGGCCTGGAGGGTTTCTATTGATAGATCAGCTGTTATCCTTATGGGAATCCCTTTGTGTGTTATTTGTTGTTTTTCCCTTGCTGCTTTTAATATTTGTTCTTTGTGTTTGATCTTTGTTAATTTGATTAATATGTGTCTTGGGGTGTTTCGCCTTGGGTTTATCCTGTTTGGGACTCTCTGGGTTTCTTGGATTTGGGTGGCTATTTCCTTCCCCATTTTAGGGAAGTTTTCAGCTATTATCTCCTCGAGTATTTTCTCATGGCCCTTCTTTTTGTCTTCTTCTTCTGGAACTCCTATGATTCGAATGTTGGGGCGTTTCACAGTGTCCCAGAGGTCCCTGAGGTTGTCCTCATTTCTTTTGATCCTTTTTTCTTTTTTCCTCTCTGCTTCATTTATTTCCACCATTTTATCTTCTACCTCACTTATCCTATCTTCTGCCTCCGTTATTCTACTCTTGGTTCCCTCCAAAGTGTTTTTGATCTCATTCATTGCATTATTCATTTGTAATTGACTCTTTTTTATTTCTTCTAGGTCTTTATTAAACAGTTCTTGAATCTTTTCAATCTTTGTTTCCAGGCTATTTATCTGTAACTCCATTTTGTTTTCAAGATTTTGGATCATTTTTATTATCATTATTCTAAATTCTTTTTCAGGTAGATTCCCTATCTCCTCCTCTTTTGTTTGACTTGGTGGGCATTTTTCATGTTTCTTTACCTGTTGGGTATTTCTTTGCCTTTTCATCTTGTTTAGATTGCTGTATCTGGAGTGGGCTTTCTGTATTCTGGAGGTCTGTGGTTCCTTTTTGTTGTGGAGGATTAATCCAGTGGGTGGGGTTAGACGATTGGCTTGTCAAGGTTTCCTGGTTAGGGAAGCTTGCATCAGTGTTCTGGTGCGTGGAACTTGATTTCTACTCTTTGGAGAGCAATGGAGTGCCCAGTAATGAGTTTTGAGATGGGTCTATGTGTTAGGTGTGACCTTGGGCAGCCTGTATGTTGATGTTCAGGGCTATGTTCCTGCGTTGCTGGAGAATTTGCGTGGTATGTCTTGCTCTGAAACTTATTGGCTCTTGTGTGGTGGTTGGTTTCAGTGTAGGTATGGAGGCTTTTGGACAGTCACTTATTACTTAAAGTTCCTTGTAGTCAGGAGTTTTCTGGTGTTCTCAGGTTTTGGGCTTAAGTCTCCTGCCTCTGGATTTCAGTTTTATTCTTCCTGTAGTCTCAGGACTTCTCCAACTATGCAGCCCTGATAAGAAAACTTCTAGGTTAATGGCTAAAAGATTCTCCCCCGTTAGGGACACCCAGAGAGGTTCACAGAGTCACATGAAGAAGAGGAGAGGGAGGAGGGAGATAGAGATGAACAGGAGGAGAAAAAGGGGGACTCAAGAGGAGAGAGACAGATCTACACAGCTGTCTGTTCCCAGAGTGTTCTCCGTAGCCCAGTCACCTACAAAGATTCACAGAATTGGATTGGGAAGAGAAGGGGAAAGGAGGAAATAGAGGTGTTCTGAGGTAGAAAACAGAGAGTCAAGATTGGGAGAGAATAATCTTCGGTTTAAAAATAGGGCTTCTCTTCTTTTTTTTTTTTTTTGTAAGGTTATAGTGTATTGAAAATGAAAATTAAGGAGTAGTAGAGGAGTACTAGAGGACTTTAAAAGAAATAAGATAAAAAGAAAAATAGAAAATAGAAGAGAGAAAGGAAAGAAAAAAAAGAAAGAAAAAGAAAAAAAAAAGAAAAAAAAGAAAAAAAAAAAAGGAAAAAAAAAATTTTTTTTTTTCCCCCTAATTAAAAAATCGTAAAAGTCTATGGAAATGAAAGTTAAGGAGTAATGGGGGAGTAATAGGGGATTTTAAAGGAAAATAAAAGAGAAAAAATAAAAAAGAAAAAAAGAAAAAAATAAAAAAAAATAAAAAAAAGAGAAAAAAGTAAAATTATATCTAGGAGTTTCTCTGGAGCTGTTGCGGTCAGTGTGGGTTCGGCTCAGTTTCAGATAGCTCCTCGTTCCAGCTTACGCTTCTCGATATCTACAGGCTCCTCTGGTGTAGACAATGTTTCCTAGAGGGATTTTAATCTGTTGCACCAGTCCCTTCTGAAGCGGTTCCCTTTGTTTATTTGGCTTCTGTTTGCCGGTCTCTTCAGAGCCTCATTTCTGCCCTGACACAGGCGGGCGGAGGTGGACTCTTATTCAGGCAGCTAGTTCCGTCGCTCTGCGGAGAGGGGCTTGCGCCGCGGTGCTTGCGCCGCGGGGATGGGCTGGGGCTGCCAGGAGGGGCTGACGCTGCTCTCTCCTCTGCGCTGCTCAGGCTCCCGGCTGTTCTATATGGAGCGCGCCCCGCGCTGCGCGAGGTTCCAGCCCTCGGGTGTTCCACAAAAGCGCGGAGGGGAAAGCTGCGCCTGCTCTCTGTGCCTTCCCCGTCAGAGCGGTCCAGGCAGCCAGGGGCTCGGTGGGCGCACTCTCCCCAGGTGTGGCGCGCCCCCTCCCTTCCGCGGACCCAGTCTCAGTTTCCGCCGGCGCCAGTCGGGTGCGCGCGCCTTCTGCCCTCCGCGTCCCCAGCCCCAGTCCCCGCCCGCGCCGGTCGGGTGCCTGCGCCCTGTGTCTCGCCGCGACCTTCCCCTCCCCCCTGCCTCCTGCCTCCGGCGGGGCTGGGCCGGTCCGCAGCCTGCGAGCTCCTCTCTGGACCCTCTCGGTCTCTTTGTTCTGCGAACGGCCGGCAGTGTGTTCGGGCCGGTTAATTTACTCTCTCTCTTTTGGTCTCCCACAGTTCATGTTGGCAACTCACAGAAGCTCCCTCCGATTGTCCTCAGGGCACTCAGGCCCGGACCCTACCCCAAGCAATGCCGCCTAAGAGCTCCTGGGACGGATCTCCGTCCTTAGCTCTTTTGTTTCACTTTTTATCTTTTATATTTTGTCCTACCTCCTTTCGAAGACAATGGGTTGCTTTTCTGGGCGCCTGATGACCTCAGCTAGTGATCAGAAGTTGTTTTGCGAAGTTTGCTCTGCGTTCAGTTATTCTTTTGATGAATTTGTAGGAGAGAAAGTGGTCTCCCCGTCCTACTCCTCCGCCATCTTGGCTCCTCCCCCCTTCAATTAGTTTTTTATGTAACAATATTATCTAAAACTTTTTTTGTTTGTAACATAGAGATGATAACTGTAGCTTTCTGATATAGCTTTTTCCTCAAGACTTAGAAAGATAATGGACACAAATTGCTTAGGACAGTGACTTATGCCTAGTAAATGTGTCATTAGAAATAGCTATTGGGGTGAAAGCAATAATTTGGAACTTTACAATGGGATCAAAATTAAGTTGTTTAAAACAGACTGCTATAGATATAAGTTGTTATATATGAGCCTCATGGTAATCACAAAGCAAAACCTATACTATATAAACAAAAGAAAGGAGAAAGAAATATAAACACACAATTAAAAAATGTCATCCAGTGACAAAGGAACAGAGCAAAAGAAGAATGTAATAGAGAAGAACTACTAAAACAGACCCCCCAAATTTAACAAAACAGAAATAAATACATGCCTATCAATTATTAACTGTAAATGGACTAAATTATACCACCAAATGCATAGTGTACATGAATGGATTAAATGAAAACAAGTTATCTATACACTGCCTACTCACTTTAGATATGAAGAAACAAGAAGACAAACTGCCTTATGATTCAGTAATTCCTCTTCTGGGTATTTACTCAAAGAAAACAAAAGCAGTAACTTGAAAATATATCTGCAACCCCATGTTCATTGCAGCATTATTTACAGTGGCCAAGATATGGAAACAACCTATGTGTCTGTCAGTGGACAAATGGATAATGAAAATTAAATATACATATATATATATAATGAAATATTATTTAGCCATAACATAGCATGTAATCTTGCCATTTGCAACAACATGGATGAACCTAGAAGGCCTTATGATACATGAAATAAGCCAGACTAAGACAGACAAATATTCTATGATCTCTCCTGTTATGTGGAATATATATAAATAAATAAATAACTAAACTTATAGATACAAAGAACTGATTGGTGGTTATCAGAGGCAAGGAGGTAGGAAAATGGGTAAACTCTTATTTTTTTGTTTATTTTAAATAATTTGGAAAAAAAATAACTCTTAGTACTAGATAGAATAACTATTTCTTTAATTAAAAACAATATCTATCATTGCCTAAAAACCAGTGATGTGCTTGGGGCTATACTCTCCCTCTCCACCCACAGCATTGACTTCTAAAGTCAGAAATTTATAAGTTAAGTAGTTCAAAGTCATTCTACTTTTGAGAATAGAGTTGATATAAATGGAAATCTCTCTAATTGCAAAGTCCAACTCTTTAACTTCTCTGGAATATTATCTCTGTAGGCATCATATGTGTAATTGGAGACAACAACATAGTTCAGTTCAGTTCAGTTGCTCAGTAGTGTCTGACTCTTTGCGAACCCATGAATCGCAGCATGCCAGGCCTCCCTGTCCATCACCAACTCCTGGAGTTTACCCAAACCCATGTCCATTGTGTCAGTGATGCCATCCAACCATCTCATCCTCTGTCATCCCCTTTTCCTCCTGCCCTCAATCTTTCCCAGCATCAGGGTCTTTTCAAATGAGTCAGCTCTTCGCATCAGGTGGCCAAAGTATTGGAGTTTCAGCTTCAACATCAGTCCTTGCAGTGAACACCCAGGACTGATCTCCATTAGGATGGACTGGTTGGATCTCCTTGCAGTCCAAGGGACTCTCTAGAGTCTTCTCCAACACCACAGTTCAAAAGCATCAATTGTTTAGCACTCAGCTTTCTTTATAGTCCAACTCTCACATCCATACATGACCACTGGAAAAACCATAGCCTTGACTAGACGGACCTGTGTTGGCAAAGTAATTTCTCTGCTTTTTAATATGCTGTCTAGGTTAGTCATAACTTTCCTTCCAAGGAGTAAATGTCTTTTAATTTCATGGCTGCAATCACCATCTGCAGTGATTTTGGAGCTCCCAAAAATAAAACAGCCACTGTTTCCACTGTTTCCCCATCTATTTGCCATGAAGTGATGGGACCAGATGCCATGATCTTAGTTTTCTGAATGTTGAGCTTTAAGCCAACTTTTTCACTCTCCTCTTTCACTTTCATCAAGACGCTCTTTAGTTCTTCACTTTCTGCCATAAGGGTGGTGTCATCTGCATAACTAAAGTTATTGATATTTCTCTTGGCAATCTTGATTCCAGCTTGTGCTTCTTCCAGCCCAGCGTTTCTCATGATGTACTCTGCATCTAAGTTAAATAAGCAGGGTGACAATATACAGCCTGATGTACTCCTTTTCTTATTTGGAACCAGTCTGTTGCTCCATGTCCAGTTCTAACTGTTTCTTCTTGATCTGCATGCAGCTTTCTCAAGAGACAGGTCAGGTGGTCTGCTATTCCCATCTCTTTCAGAATTTTCCAGAGTTTATTGTGATCCACACAGTCAAAGGCTTTGGCATAGTTAATAAAGCAGAAATAGATGTTTTTCTGGAACTCTCTTGATTTTTTGATGATCCTGAACTGAATGGATGTTGGCAATTTGATCTCTGGTTCCTCTGCCTTTCCTAAATCCAGCTTGAACATCTGGAAGTTCATGGTTCACATATTGCTGAAGCCTGGCTTGGAGAATTTTGAGCATTACTTTACTAGCATGTGAGAAGAGTGCAATTGTGCAGTAGTTGAGCACTCATTGGCATTGCCTTTCTTTGGGATTGGAATGAAAACTGATCTTTTCCAGTCCTGTGGCCACTGCCGAATTTTCCAAATTTGATGACATATTGAGTGCAGCACTTTCAGAACATCATCTTTTAGGATTTGAAATAACTCAACTGGAATTCCATCATCTCCACTAGCTTTGTTCGTAGTGGTGCTTCCTAAGGCCCACTTGACTTCACATACCAGGATGTCTGGCTCTAGGTGAGTGATCATGCTATTGTGATTATGTGGGTCATGAAGACCTTTTTTGACAATTCTTCTGTGTATTCTTGCCACCTCTTCTTAATAGCTTCTGCTTCTGTTAGGCCCATACCATTTCTGTCCTTTTTGAGCTCATCTTTGCAGGAAATGTTCCCTTGGCATCTCTAATTTTTTTAAAGAGATCTCTAGTCTTTCCCATTCTATTGTTTTCCTCTATTTCTTTGCATTGATTGCTGAGGAAGGCTTTCTTATCTCTCCTTGCTATTCTTTGGAACTCTGCATTCAAATGGGTATATCTTTCCTTTTCTCCTTTGCTTTTCACTTCTCTTCTTTTCACAGCTATTTGTAAGGCCTCCTCAGACAACCATTTCAGATTTTTGCATTTCTTTTTCTTGGGGATGGTCTTGATCCCTGTCTTCTGTACAAAGTCATGAATCTCCTCCCATAGTTCATCAGGCACTCTGTCCATTAGATCCAGTTCCTTAAATCTATTTCTCACTTCCACTGTATAATTGTAAGGGATTTGATTTAGGTCATATCTGAATGGTCTAGTGGTTTTCTCCATTTTCTTCAATTTAAGCCTGAATTTGGAAATCAGGAGTTCATGATCTGAGCCACAAGTCAGCTCCTGGTCTTGTTTTTGCTGAATGTATAGAGCTTTTACATCTTTGGCTGAAAAGAATATAATCAATCTGATTTCAGTGTTGGCCATCTGATGATGTCTATGTGTAGAGTCTTCTCTTGTGTTGTTGGAAGAGGGTGTTTGCTATGACCAGTGCAACATAACTTCTTTTAAATAAAGGAAAAAAAAATTGGAATTGCTATGTATACTACTTTTATGATTCCAGTGGTACAGATAACTCTGTTTATGTTTCCAAAAATAAAATTCCTGAAGTCATTCCAGTGTGTGCAATATTTTCCATCAATCATCCCAGGAGGATGAATGCCTACCTACTCTTTCTCTTCAAATCTTTATATTGTTAAATAGAGACCTTTCTATACATCAAGCCAAAATTTTATAACCTATGATAATGTGCTCATAATCATTTTCTGATTATGTCATAACATATGAGACAAAATTTGAACTAAAAGAAGAGTAGATCTGCATGGATAAGTAAAAAGTTTGATATTTGCTACATTGCCAAAGGATTTTATTTCTTTCAAGTACACTTATTTATTTGAAAAATATAGGTACTGAGAGGATTGTGTTAATGTGAGAATAAGAAATACTTAAAATACCATATCAATTATACTTATGAGAAGATGCTTCTAAAGTGACTTTAAAGTTATTACATTTCTTTAACATAATTTTATAAATTAGTTTAAATAGAAATAGTTTTCACATTTTTAGATCTTGAGAATATGAAGTTAGAATATATAACCTTTTGAAAGCATATATTGCACCTTGAACTTAAAGTCTCATTTAATCTCAATACCTCTATTAGGTAGGTATTATTATGTCTATTTTCCATTAAGGAAGCTGGTGTTCAGTCAAGGAAATTGGTACATCCTTCTATGTTTGATTTTTAGAAAAAATATTATTTAACACTGTATTTGTGAATTTATCCATGTTGAGATATAGTTTAGGTATTTTCATCTTAAATGGTGTATCCTATTCTATTATATAAATCTACCACAATTTTTGTCTCCTGTCTGTGGATATGTTTCTGTGTTATGTTAATAATAAATATCTCATTGAATGCTTTGTTGGTAAATATGAAGGGATTTTTCAAGGGAATATACCTACAATTGAAATCTCATTTAATATGCACAGTTTCAACTTTACTAGGTAATATCAAAGAGTTTTCCAAAGTGATTTATAATATCAAAGATTTACTAGCAGTATATCAGAGTCTTCACTGCATCAAAATTTCACTTCTTGATATAACAAACTTTTTACCAGTGAAATGAGTATAATGATATTTTATATCTACCTAAGTTTCACTTGTAAAATATATATATATATTTTTACATACTTGATCCCACTTTATCTTTTTCAAATAACTTTATTGATTTTTTTCCTTTTAATATATTTTCTTACATGAGTAAATAAAATCTAACAAAAATTAGTTTATAAAACAATAATGATAACTAATTTATGTGGTTTCAAAAAAGATTAAATTCAAATATTGACTATAAAAAGAAAAGGAATGTGATGATTAGGTTATGGCTTTTAATATCCTCATATACATATTGGCCACAATTCTATCAGTAATAATAGTTGTAATAATTGGTTCTTACTTTGAGATTTGTCTTACTTAAATGACCTCTGTTGTATTCATTTATGAATAGGAAGTTTTATTTTAATTATTGTTTATACTTATTGATAATTATTATACTTATTAACAATTCTTCTCTATATTAGTCATAACATCTCTCCTATATTTTTGTCATAAGTTTTAAAAATATTGTCTTTGTATCTGGCATGAAGCAATAATTCTATTTCATTTTTCACATTGTAATTACCAAATTATAACAACATATTGAATACCACATATTTTTGCTACTGATTTGCAGTGCCAGCTATATTATACTTCATATTTTCAAATGTGCATGACTGTGTTTCTGGTCTCACCTTTTGGTCTATTTATTTTCCCTAGGCCTACTCAATAGTGTCTTACTACAGTCTAATAAGTCTTGATACTTGCTAGCACAAATTCCACACATTGTTCTTCTTCTTGAGGAAAGCCTTGGTGTTCTTGAATATAATTTTTAAGTTGTGTTCTTGAGGTATTAGATGCCTGTGTCTCTTGCATCAGCAGACAGATTCTGTACCATGGAGTCACCTGGGAAGCCCCAATATTTTTACCAATATTCATTAAATAGACTCATTGCTCTGAGTGCCTTCTTTATTAAAAAACATAGCCACATATATGTTAGTCAGTCTCTGGACTCTTTTTTTTTTTTCCTTTCTAGCCTTTTGTCTATATTTATCTTTATTGCTATTTTTTAGAGCAAGTTTTTCCATTTGATTTTTCTTTCTAAAGAGTGTTACCTTAGAGTTTTTCAGAAGTGGACTGGGAAACTGGTAAAGATGTGACGGAAACAGAACAGGAAAAAATATGGGGAAGGAGAGGTGCATAGAATATAGCTTTAGTGTGAAAACCTGCAGTAAAACTTTGCATTAAGACTTATTCTTTGGAGATTTTCAGGACCCAGGGTAAAGAGCAAAGTCACATGATGACTTTCATGAGCCCTAGGCACTTTTGCAACCATAAATCTTTTTCTCTACTAAAAATTTTTTTAATTTATATTTTATGGCTGCAATAGTGGAAAGATGAATACAGTCTAGGCCAGATTTACTATTACATATTTATATAATTATATTAATGCTATTCTTCTGAGTTTAAAGTAAAAGTATAACATTTTTGCAGACTCCTAAAATTATCAAGGAGCCTTGGCATTGTGCATACTGTGTCTTATGGATGTCGGCATTGGCAAAGAAGCTGGTTTTTCATGCTCCTACAGTCTTTGACAGTGCTTAATGGCTGCCTGACTCGCTTATTCTATGGGCACCGGATTAAAGAATTGCAGTTGCTGAATATTGGAGGTGAAAGTGAACTTAAGGAACCAGGGTTTCACAAAAATAGAAAAAACAATCCTAAGAGATTCTAACATTGTTCACTAAATAGTCTTAGCTATTCTTGGATCTTTACATTTCCACATAAAATTAGAATCAACATGTTCAGTTCAGTTCAGTCACTCAGTCATGTCCATGGGTGTTTAACTGGAAATGTCTTAACTTTATAGACCAATCTGGAGAGGTGACATCTTTATTAAAATACTAAATCTCCTCTATCTCATTAAAATATTATCTATTTATTCTTCACAGATAAAAAAAATCTGAAAATTTGTATGGAAACACGAAACGCTGAATAGCCAAAGTACTCTTGAACAAAAATAATAAAGCTTGAGGTGTTACACTACCTGATTTCAAAATATACTACAAAGCAATTATAATAAAAATAGCATGGTTCTGGCATAAAAAGACATATAGGCCAATGGAACATACCAGTGATGCCAGAGATATTGATCCAAATTGACTTAAGTGCGTATATATAGAACATTTCATCCAGAAGAGTAGAATGCACTTTTTTTTTTCAAGTGCCCATGATCCAGGATAGATCACATACATGCTAGGCTACATTAACTAGTTAACTAGACTGAATTTAAAATAAGGACTTGATTTAATATTAACTCTAAATGGCAATATTTTATCCAAACTCCTTATTTTATTAAAATTTTTATATTTACATGTATTGAAACTTTTGTATGTGATTCATTAAGCTCTGCCCAGTCTGTTGTTATCAATCCTTTTTATGCATTATGAAATAAAGACTAGTGATCAACTTGCTCTCACACTGGTCTCCATTACATAGCAGTAAAGAATTGTTATATATGATAATTCATTATTTATGATTCAGTTCAGTTCAGTTGCTCAGTCGTTTCCGACTCTCTGTGAACTCATGGACGGCAGCATGCCGGGCTTCCCTGTCCATTACCAAATCCCAGGGCTTACTCAAACTCATGTCCATTGAGTCAGTGATGCCATCCAACTATCTTATCCTCTGTTGTTCCCTTCTCCTCCCACCTTCAATCTTTCCTAGCATCAAGGTCTTTCCAAATGAGTTAGTTCTCCACATCAGGTACCCAAAGTATTGTAGTTCCAGCTTCAGCATCAGTCCTTACAATGAATATCTAGGACTGATTTCCCTTAGGAGGGATTGGTCGGATCTCCTTGCAGTCCAAGGGACTTGCAATAGTCTTCTCCGATATCACAGTTCAAAAACATCAATTCTTCAGTGCTCAGCTTTCTTTATAGTCCAACTCTTACATCCATACATGACTACTGGGAAAACCATAGCTCTGACTAGATGGACCTTTGTTGGCAAAGTAATGTCTCTGCTTTTTAATATGCTGTCTAGGTTGGTCATAACTTTTCTTCCAAGGAGCAAGCATCTTTTAATTTCATGACTGCGGTCATCATCTGCAGTGATTTTCAGCACCAAAAGATAAAGTCTCTGACTGTTTCCATTGTTTCCCCATCTACTTGCCATGAAGTGATGGGACAAGTTAACTTAAAGCATGAAATTAAAAGATGCTTACTCCTTGGAAGAAAAGTTATGACCAACCTAGATGGCATATTAAAAAGCAGAGACATTACTTTGCCAACAAAGGTCCATCTAGTAAATGCTATGGTTTTCCCAGTAGTCATGTATGGATGTGAGAGTTGGATCATAAAGAAAGTTGAGCACCAAAGAATTGATGCTTTTGAACTGTGGTGTTGTAGAAGACTCTTGAGAGTCCTTTGGACAGCTAGGCAATCAAATCAGTCTATCCTAAAGGAAATCAGTCCTGAACATTCATTGGAAAGACTGTTGCTGAAGCTCCAATAGTTTGGCCACCTGATGCCAAAAATCGACTCACTGGAAAAGACCCTGATGCTAGGAAAGATTGAAGGCAGGAGGAGAAGGGAATGACAGAGGATGAGATGGTTGGATGGTATCACCAACTCAATGGACATGAGTTTGAGTAAACTCTGGGAGTTGGTGATGGACATGGAGCCTTGTGTGCTGCAGTCCATGGGGTCTCAAAGAGTTGGACATGACTGAGTGACTGAACTGAACTGAACTGAACTGAACTGATGGGACCAGATGCCATGATCTTAGTTTTCTGAATGTTGAATTTTAAGCCAATTTTTTCACTCTCTCTTTCACTTTCATCAAGTGGTTCTTTAGTTTTCTTTGTTTTCTGCCATAAGTGTAGTATAATCTGCATATCTGAGATTATTGATATTTCTCCTGGCAATCTTGATTCCAGCTTGATTCATCCAGTCCAGCATTTCACATGATGTGCTCTGAATATAAGTTAAATAAGCAGGGTGACAAAATATAGCCTTGACATACTCCTTTCCCAATTTAGAACCAGTCTGTTGTTCCATGTGCAGTTCTAACTGTTGCTTCTTAACCTGCATATGGATATCTCAATAGGCCATTCAGGTGGTCTGGTATTCCCAATTCTTGAAGAATTTTCCACAGTTTGTTGTGATCCACAAGTCAAAAGCTTTGGCATAGTCAACAAAGAAGAAGTAGACATTTTTCTGGAACTCTCTTGGTTTTTCAGTGATCCAATGGATGTTGGTGATTTGATCTCTGGTTCCTCTGCCTTTTCTAAAACCAGCTTGAACATCTGGAAGTTCACGATTCATGTATTGCTGAAGCCTGGTTTGGAGAATTTTAAGCATTACTTTACTAGCGTTTGAGATGAGTGCAATTGTGCAGTAGTTTGAGGATTCTTTGGCATTGCCTTTCTTTGGGATTGGAATGAAAACTGACCTTTTCCAGCCCTGTGGCCACTGCTGACTTTTCCAAATTTGCTGCCATGTTGAGTACAGCACTTTCACAGCATCGTCTTTCAGGATTTGAACTAACTCAACTGGAATTCCATCACCTCCACTGGCTTTGTTTGTACTGATGCTTCCTAAGGCCCGCTTGACTTCACATTCCAGGATATCTGGCTCTAGGAGAGTGATCACACCATTGTGATTATCTGGGTCATGAAGACCTTTTTTGTACAGTTCTTTTGTGTATTCTTGCCACCTCTTCTTAATATCTTCTGCTTCTGTTAGATCTATACTATTTCTGTCCTTTATTGTGCCCATCTTTGCATGAAAATTTCCCTTGGTAACTCTAATTTTCTTGAAGAGATCTCTAGTCTTTCCCATTCTATGGTTTCCTCTCTTTCTTTGCAATGATCACTGAGGAAGGCTTTTTTTTTTTTTTTTTTCTTTTAAATCTCTCCTTGCTATTCTTTGGAACTCTGCATTCAAATGGGTATATCTTTCCTTTTGCCTTTCACTTCTTTTCTCAGCTATTTGTAGGGCCTCTTCAGACAACCATTTTGTCTTTTTGCATTTCTTTCTCTTGGGGATGGTCTTGATCCCTGCCTCCTATACAATGTCACGAATCTCTGTCCATGGTTCTTGAGGCACTCTGTCTGTCAGATCTAATCTCTTGAATATATTTCTCACTTCCACTGTCTAATTGTAAGGGATTTGATTTAGGTCATACCTGAATGGTCTAGTGGTTTTCCCTACTTTGTTTAATTTAAGTCTGAATCATTACTTATTCATTATTACATAACCTATAGCCAGTATATTAATATGATATTAATGGTTTCTTAAGAAATTATACTAAACTTTAATAATAGAATACTGACTTTAAACACTAAAATTTTTTAGCAATATAAAATTATTGTTTTGAGATTTCAAGCATGTGTGGCTAGGGGTATAAGAAAGTTTAAACCTTCTACTGGTTTTGTAACATCTATCAGAATGTCACCCTTGACAGATATACAGCCATTGTAACCATGTCAGTGTGCAGCGTGGCAAACTAGGAGAGACTTGGAAAGCACCGCTCACATATCATTTGTCAAATATTAAATCCCATAGCCTTTTTTTTCCACTACAGAGGAGTGTTAGTTATTCAGTCACATCTGACTCTTTGTGACCCCATGAACTAAAGCCTGCCAGGTTCTTTGTCCATGGAATTCTTCAGGCAAGAACACTGGACTAGGTTGCCATTTCCTTCTCCAGGGGAACCTCCCAACCCAGGGATCAAAGCCCGGTCTTCTGCATACAGTAACTTATATTAAATTTGTGGGTTAGCATGACCACTGTCATCAGCTGAACTCACACACATACGGGATTCAGATGTAAATGACTTATGAAAAATCACCAACTAAGTTAGGTTAAAACTAGTATCGGTAACCCATGTCTTCTAACTCTCCCCTTTCTGTAGGCAATTATTTATTTATTTGGCCATTTCACACAGCATACAGTGATATTAGTGCCCTGAACATAGGTTGAACCCTTGCTCCCTACCACGGGAGCACAGAACACAAACCACTGGACAACCAGGGAATTCCACTTTAGGCAACTATTTTATTTGATAATCATAGTGCATACATTCTTTCACAGATTAACTTACAGTATGCTTTAACAAAAGACACATGCTTGCTTTAACAAAAGACATCTGTTTTAATGTGCTTAAAAGTAAAAGACTGCCACCAAAATATAAAAAGAACTGTTCAACTCAACAGTAAGAAAATGAACAACCCATTTTTAAGAACGGGAAAACTTTCAATAGCTTTAATACCTTTGATTACCCAGATAAACAGACCAATTCCTTTAAAGACAAAAACAACCAAAACTCACACTAGAAGAGATAGACAATCTGAACAGACCTATACCTATGAACTAATCAAATCAATAACTGATGACTTTATAACATAGAAAGCACTAGGTCCAGATAGGCTCATTGATAAATTATATTAAAAAAAACACTTAAGAAAATAGTTATACCAACTCTCTACAATCTCTTACAGAAGACAGATGTTGAGAGAATACTTCCTGAGTCATCCTAAGAGGACAGCATTACCCTAATGCTAAAACCAGACAAAGACATTACAAGAAAACTACAGACCAATATCTCTCATGAACATACATGCAGACATCTTCAAAAAATATCAGCAAAGTGAATCCAATAATGTATAGGAAGAATTATATACCATGTCTAAGTGGGATTTATCCCAGATATGTAAATCTACTTCAACACTTAACAATCAATTCATATGACTCATCAACCAATAGGAAAGATTAATGATCATATCAGTAGATACAGAAAAAGATTTTTATAAACTCCAACACTATGATTAAACACTCATAGTAAGCTAGGAATAGGGGGGAATTTCCTTAACTTGATAAAGAATATCTACAAGTATCTTCATCATATTTAAAGATAGAAACTTGAATATTTCCCTATAAGATCAAGAAGAAGGTGAAGATGTCCCTCTCACCAGTACTTTTCAACATTGTACTACAAGTTCTAGAAAATGCATAATACAAGAAAAGGAAATAAAAGGTATATAAATTGAGAAGAAAGAAATAAAACTGTCTTTGCAGATAACATGATCATTTATGTAGAAAGTCCCAAAGAATAAACAAAAAGAGTCCTAGAACTAATAAGCAATAGTAGCAATGTTGGAGGGCATTCACAGTAGTCATGTATGGATGGACGTGAGAGTTGGACCATAAAGAAAGCTGAGCACTGACAAATTGATGTTTTTGAACTGTGGTGTTGGAGAAGACTCTTGAGAGTCCCTTGGACTGAAAAGAGATCCAACTAGACAATTCCAGAGGAAATCAGTCCTGAATATTCATTGGAAGGACTAATGCTGAAGCTGAAATGCCAACACTTAGGCCACCTGATGTAAAGAACTGACTCATTGGAAAAGACCCTGATGCTTGGGAAGATTGAAGGCAGGAGGAGAAGGGGATGACAGAGGATGAGATGATTGGATGGCATCACAGACTTGATGGACATGAGTTTGATTGAGTTCCTAGAGACAGTGATGGACGGGGAAGCCTGGTGTGCTGCAGTCACAAATAGTTGGACATGACTGAGCAACTGAACTGAACTGGAGGGTATAAAGTTAACATACAAAAGCCAAATACTTTGCCTGTACCAGCAATGAAAAAGTACATTTTGAAATGAAAAACACAATATCACTGACAGTAGTACTCTAAACAATGAAATACTTAAGTATAAAGCTAGCAAAATATGTACAAAATGAGGAAAACCACAAAATTCAAATGAAAGAAATCAATAACAACTAATGAATGGAAAGATATATCATGCTCACAGATAAGAAGACTCAATAGATAATGATGTCAGTTCTTCCCAAATTGATCTATGAAGTGAAGTGTTAGTCACTCAGTCATGTCTGACTCTTTGAAACCCCATGGACTGAACCCGGGTCTCTTGCATTGCAGGTAGATTCTTTACCATCTGTGACACTAGAGAAGCCCCAAATTGATCTATAGATTCAATGAAATCCCAGTGAAAATCATAGTAAGTTACTCTGTGAACATCAACCAACTGATTCTAAGCTTTACATGGGGAGACAAAAGATCTAGAATAGCCAACACAATATTGATGGAGAAGAACAAAGTTGGAGAACTGACACTATCTGACTTTAAGAATCACTGTAAAGCTATAGTAATCTTTGCCAGTAATGGTACTTGCAAAGAATACACAAATTTACCATTGGAAAGAGTAGAGTTCAGAAACAGACCTACATAAATATAGTCAAGTGATCCTTGACAAAGGAACAAAGGTAATACAATGGATCAAAGATAATCTTTTCAATAAATGGTTGCCAGAAGAACTGGACATAACACACAAAAAATGAATCCAGGCATACACATTATACCCGTAACAGAAATTAACTCATAATTATCCATAGGCTTCCAATGCCTATACGATAACATGGGAGAAAATATATATAACCTTGGGTTTGGCAATGATTTTTAGATACAACACCAAAGGCTCCAATACTTTGGCCAGCTGATACAAAGAGCTGACTCATTTCCTCACTCTTGATTCTGGGAATGATTGAGGTCAGGAGGAGAAGAGGGCAACAGAGAATGAGATGGTTGGATGCCATCACTGACTCAATGGACATGAGTTTGAGCAAACTCTGGGACACAGTGAAGGACAGGGAAGCCTGGCTTCTTGCAGTCCATGGGGTCACAGATTTGGACATGACTTAGCAGCTGAACAACAACAAGAGCTTAGATGGGGGATGGGAAGAGGACTGAATATGAAGAAAACTTAATGTGAGGGGCAGTAAGACTATTCTGTATAATGTTATAGTGGTAGAAATATGTCATTATACATTTCTCAAAATTCATAGAATATACAGCACCAAGAGTGAACTCTAATGTACACTACGGACTTTGAGTGATAATGATGTGTTAATGTAGGATCATAGATTATAATGAATGTACTACTTTGGTAGGGCATGTTGATACTAGGGGTGGCTGTGCATGTCAGGGGGCAGAGGGTATAGTTATGTGAAAACTCTCTATATTTTCTGCTTAGTCTTGCTATAAACCTAAAACTGCTGTAAAAATTAAGTCTTTTAAAAAAGATCTTTAAAACTGTTTCAGCTTTCCAAATGTGATGTGGTTTTTCACCTTCGATATATTATTGCTGCGTTTACTTTCACTGCTATGATCACCATTGTTACTACTAATAAAATGAAATGAGAAAAAGAAAAGCAATTACTCATGACTCTTTCCACACTAATGGAATTCATTTTTGCTTATTAATCTCCTCTTGTTATTTGCAACCAGCTTATTTTATATAGTTGATATCAAGTATAAATTACAATATATGGTTTCTTTTTTGCAACTTGAAATTGTATTACAAACAGTTCTCTCCTTTTTGTTTTTATAATCATCATTTTTCATAGGTGTGTAATATCCCATTAGCTTTCCCTATTGCTGAACATTTATTCTATTATAGATAACACTGTACTGAATATTCCTTGAGCACATACCTTCTTGCTTTTAGCAAATTATTCCCATAGCAGAAATTTCCTAATGTGGAATTAGCACAGAAAAGCTCATGAAAATCTTTGCTTTTTGCTACATATTTATCATATTCCTTTTAGAAGTATTCTATTAATTTATACTGATATAAGCAGAGGATGAATACATCGATTTAACTATATTGTTTTGTCTGAATACTGTCAATTACAACAACACAAGAGAAGACTCTATACATGGACATCACCAGATGGCCAACAACGAAATCAGATTGATTACATTCTTTGCAGCCAAAGATGGAGAAGCTCTATACAGTCAGCAAAAACAAGACCGGGAGCTGACTGTGGCTCAGATCATGAGCTCCTTACTGCCAAATTCATACTGAAATTGAAGAAAGTGGAGAAAACCACTAGATCATTCAGGTATGACCTAAATCAAATCCCTTATGACTATACAGTGGAAGTGAGAAATAGATTTAAGGGACTAGATCCTGTAGACAGAGTGCCAGATGAACTATGGATGGAGGTTAGTGACATGCAGGAAACAGGAATCAAGACCATCCCCAAGAAAAAAGAAATGCAAAAAAGCAAAATGGCTGTCTGAGGAGGCCTTACAAATAGCTGTGAAAAGAAGAGAAGCAAAAAGCAAAGGAGAAAGGGAAAGATATACCCATTTGAATGCAGAGTTCCAAAGAATAGTAAGGAGAGATAAGAAAGCCTTCCTCTGCGATCAATGCAAAGAAATAGAGGAAAACAATAGAATGGGAAAGACTAGAGATCTCTTCAAGAATATTAGAGGTAACAAGGGAAGATTTCATACCAAGATGGGCTCAATAAAGGACAGAAATGGTAGGGATCTAACAGAAGCAGAAGATATTAAGAAGAGGTGGCAAGAATACACAGAAGAACTGTACAAAAAAGATCTTCAAGACCCAGATAATCATGATGGTGTGATCACTCACCTAGAGCCAGACATCCTAGAATGTGAAGTCAAGTGGGCCTTAGGAAGCATCAGTACAAACAGAGCTAGTGGAGGTGATGGAATTCCAGTTGAGTTATTTCAAATCCTGAAAGACTATGCTGTGAAGTGCTTCACTCAATATGCCAGCATATTTGGAAAAGTCAGCAGTGGCCACAGGACTGGAAAAGGTCAGTTTTCATTCCAATCCCAAAGAAAGGCAATGCCAATGAGTGCTCAACTACTGTACAATTGCACTCATCTCACATGCTAGTAAAATAATGCTTAAAATTCTCCAAGCCAGGATTCAGCAATACATGAACCATGAACTTCCAGATGTTCAAGCTGGTTTTAGAAAAGGCAGAGGAACCAGAGATCAAATTGCCAACATCTGCTGGATCATCAAAAAAGCAAGAGAGCTCCAGAAAACATATATTTCTGCTTTATTGACTATGCCAAAGCCTTTGACTGTGTGGATCACCACAAGCTGTGGAAAATTCTGAAAGAGATGGGCATTACTAGACCACCTGACCTGCCTCTTGAGAAACCTGTATGCAGGTCTGGAAGCAGCAGTTATAACTGAACATGGAGCAACAGACTTGTGCCAAATAGGAAAAGGAGTATGTCAAGGCTGTATATTGTCACCCTGCTTATTTAACTTATATTCAGAGTACCTCATGAAAAACTGATGATGGGCTGGGCTGGAGGAAGCACAAGCCGGAATCAAGATTGCCAAGAGAAATATCACTAACCTCAGATATGCAGATAACACCACCCTTATGGCAGAAAGTGAAGAATTATAGAGCCTCTTAATGAAAATGAAAGAGGAGAGTGAAAAAGTTGGCTTAAAGCTCAACATTCAGAAAACTAAGACCACGGCATCCGGTCCCATCACTTCATGGCAAATAGATGGGGAAACAGTGGAAACAGTGGCTGAGTCTATTTTTCTGGGCTCCAAAATCACTGCAGATGGTGATTGCAGCCATGAAATTGAAAGACACTTACTCTCTGGAAAGAAAGTTATGACCAACCTAGACAGCATATTAAAAAGCAGAGACATTACTTTGCCAACACAGGTCTGTCTAGTCAAGGCTATGGTTTTTCCAGTGGTCATGTATGGATGTGAGAGTTGGACTATAAAGAAAACTGAGTGCCAAAGAATGGATGCTTTTGAACTGTGGTGTTGGAGAAGACACTTGAGAGTCCCTTGGACTGCAAGGAGATCCACCCAGTCCATCTTAAGGAGATCAGTCCTGGGTGTTCATTGGAAGGACTGATGTTGAAGCTGAAACTCAAATACTTTGGCCACCTGATGTGAAGAGCCGACTCATTGGAAAAGACCTTGATGCTGGGAAAGATTGAGGGCAGGAGGAGAAGGGAGTGACAGAAAATGAGATGGTAGGATGTCACCATCAACTCAATAGACGTGAGTCTGAGCAAACCCCAGGTGATAGTGAAGGATGGGGAAGCCTGGCATGCTACAATCCATGGGGTCACAAAGAGCTGGGCACAACTGAGTGACTGGACAACATACTAATTAAAACAGTATGACACTGGCATAAAAATAGACACTAATCAATGGAACAGAATTGAGAGGCCAGAAATAAACTCACATATATATGGCCAATTAATTTATGACAAAGGATTCAAGAATAAACAATGGGGAAAGGAGAGTCTCTTCGATAATGGTGTTGGGAAAACTGGACAGCCATATGCAAAAGAATGAAACTGTACCACAATCTGACCCCATACACAAAAATTAACTTCAAATGGATTGAATATTTATATCCGAAACCATAAAACTCCTAGAAGAAAGCCTTGGTGGTAAGCTCTTTGACATAGGTCTTGATGATTTTTTCTTTAATCTGAAATCAAAAATAATAGCAACTAAAGTAAAAAGAAATGTGGGATTGCAGCATACCAAAAAGCTTCTACACAGCGAAGGAAACCATCAACAAGATGAAAAGCCAGCGTACTGATCAGGAGAAAATATTTGCAAATCATACAACTGACAATACAATGCAACAGTAAGTACCAAACAAGCAATCTAATTAATGAATGGACAGAAGATCTGAGTAGGTATTTTTCTAAAGAAGACATCATAGTGATGGCTAACATGTATATGAAAAGACTATTATCACCCTATATTATTAATGACCATTATTAATGAAAACTATGATGAGATGTCACTTCACACCTGTTAGAATGGCTGTTATAAAAGAAAACAAGAAAAAGGAAGTGTTGATAGGTATGTGGAGAAAAAGGGACGCTTGGGCACTATTAAGTAAGTAAGTGAAGTCGCTCAGTTGTGTCCGACTCTTTGTGACCCCACGGACTGTAGCTCACTAGGCTTCTCAGTCCATGGGATTCTCCAGGTAAGAATACTGGTGTGGGTTGCCATTTCCTTCTCCAAGGGATCTTTCCAACCCAGGGATCAAACCCGGGTCTCCCACATTGCAGGCAGACACTACTAGTAGTGTCTATTAGTAGCAGTCTAAACTGGTGCAGCCACTATAATGCATGCATGCTCAGTCAAGTTTGCCTCTTCGTCCACGTAATTTTCCAGGCAAGAATACTGGAGTGTGTTGTCATTTCCTTCTCCAGGGGCTCTTCCTCACCTGGGGATCAAATCTGCGTCTCCCACATTGCAAGTGGATTCTTTACCACTGAGCCACTAGTTAAGACTATATATATATACACACACATAGATAAATTACAAAATATTATTCAGCCATAAAAAAGAATATAGTCTTGCCATTTGCAGCAACATGGATGGACTTTGAGAACATTATGTCAAGGGAAATAAATCAGGGAAAGGTAAATACTGTATAATCTATCTTATACATGGAAGCTAAGAAACAAACAATAAGAAGAACAAAAATCCCACAGAAGTCAGTTCATAGATTTAGAGGACAGACTGGTGGTTGTCAGATGTAGGCAGTGGAGGAATGGGAGAAATGAGGGAAGAGGGAATAAAAGTATTAATTTTTTTTTTTTTTTAGTTTAAATAATCTGGTACAGATGTTAGACATAACTTCATTGAAGGGAGGAGGGAAAATCTGTATTGTATATTTTAATATTGCTGAGAATAAATCTTCGAAGTTCTCATAAGGAAAAAAATCTCTTTGTGGTAACTGATGTTAATTAAGACTTACTGTGGTGATCGTTTTGCAATATATACAAATATTGAATGTTGCACAGCTGAAACTAACAGAATATTATGGATCAATTATATCTCAATTTTTAAAAGCATATAGTTTAGAAAGTTTGAAAATAAATTAATTTCTGAAATAATATGAACATTTATCTTGGTAACTGTGTTAAAGTAATTGGTTGGTTTTTCAAATCTTCTCATAAGCATTGCAAACCTTAAGACATTCTCTATTTAATCAGGCAAATTACAAATTCAGAGGTTTGAATTTAACATTACATTAATAAATGTAAAGATGGAGGGCAGTAGCAGAGCTTTCAATTTTTAATCATATATTTTAGTTTTTCACTGTTCAAATGAAGATATGGCTTTGAGAATGCAGATTGAACAGACTGGCTCAGCAATGCCAGAGTAGATTTAGTATTTAAAGTTCACTCAAATACCAAAAGGCCCTAAGGTTTTCTTCGGCATTAAAATAGCAAATCCTAGTACACTGGAAATCAGAAGAGAAAAGAGTACCTCAGCATCTTACTCATACAACTGTTTAACGTTCTCATGAATAGCACTGTCTTTCACAGTGTTTTTGTAGATTGGACTAATCTGTAATACATTTTGACTATGTTTAGTAACATCTAATTGATAAAATTAGTTGGTCAAAGTTAATGTATTTTCACTGATTTGGACAATTTCTATATGCATTCTCCAAATAGACACTTACAAACATTGGTCTGGCCTGTATCTTTCTAACAAATGTATGAATTTCATTACTATATAATGAATTAAATATAAATTAAATCAAATATATTTTAATAATTAAATATATATAATAACTTAATAAATATATCAAAATTAAATATATATAATAAATTAAATCAAAATTTGTTTTTACTTTCCAAGATTTAGTTGTTGATTGCCTTAAAGGAATAGCAATTTATCGGTTGTTTTAGGTTTTTTTTTCTGGACTAAGCATTATTAAATTTCTATAGAGGTGTTCTGAGATAGACAGGAGAAATTGACCTTCCTGAAGTGTTCGTAAGTAGGGAAATTCAACTACTTTATTTCTCTCAGATTAACCAAAGTTCACACTGAGTATTTTTGTAGGAAAGAATAAATGTGTGAAACTGTAAACATATTTTTACAGGAAAATCAACTCTTTGCATAGATACTTGTGGAATCAAAAAAACTTAAATTTAATCATCAGGGAGATATACTATTTGTTCTGTTCCAAGAAATATGTATATTTTAGTATAGAGTTGACCAGCAGCAAGTCTAGAATTAAAGATAAAATGAGCTTTTTAAAAAATTTCAATTTCATGCATATGAACAAACATAATACCATATGGTATTAGAAATATTCAACAACTTTGGAAAAAAAATATATGATGTCAAAAAATAAGTGACATTCTTTTATAGAAGAAATTTCCTTTACTCTTTTAAGTCTTTGATTATACAATTGCATAACACATGCTAATTTCATCAACATATTAGAGAAAAACTGTTTAAACTGTGCATAAATATCTACCCCTTTATTTATGGATTAAAGATAGCCCAGTTTTTGTTATACTTTTTCCTTCCCAAATTACTATAGGACCTCTATGGTGTTTTTTCTTTGAAACACTGAATAAATGTTCTGATCAAATCCATTTATATACATGGGGCTTCCCAGGTGGCACTGGTGGTAAAGAACCCACCTCTAAATGCAGGAAACATGAGAGATGTGGGTTCAATCCGTGGGTTGGGAAGATCCCTGGAGGAGGGCATGGCAACCCACTCCAGTATTCTTGCCTGGAGAATCCCATGGACAGAGGAGCCTGGCAGGATATGGTCCATAGAGTTGTGAAGAGTCAGACATGACTGAAGTGACTTAACACACACATACAAACATACACAACTATAAAATATTTATATAAGTGGTTGTTATTTTGTGATATAAAATTTAGGTTTTTAGTTAGAAAGTTACATTTTTTACTCTTAATCATTATAGAGAAGAGATAATTACATTTAGAATTTTGCTTGCTAAGGGAGGTTTCATAGCAAGTAGAATGAGTTACTGATTTTAATAGTTTTTGAGGTTCAATCTCTAGCATAGGGATTTATCTTACATTTGAACCACATATCCACGTTCATGGTCTTGCTAAACTTGTTGTCATCAGCCATCTCTGTGCTGCATGTGGAGTGTTTTGCAGCCTAGGGAAGCATTTGTGCGCAATCAAGTACAAAGCATAAAGACTGATGCTGCAGTTCTGTTCCTACTTTGAACAATTTTCTCCTCCTCTATTTCCTCCTTTTCCTTGTCTTGGCAATTAAGTAAAGACAGAGTAGTGTCCATACTACTTCATTTCAAATCTTTGTTTCTCCATATTATTTAATATTTCTAAACCTCCATTTCAAAAGAGAAATGATAAGAAGATGATAATAGTACCAACTTCACACAGTTGTTGAAAATTTTAAATGAGTTAATGAATATGTTTAGAGGAGTACCTCAAATATAGTGAGCTTTCTATGAGTGTCACCTGTTACCATCACAATCAGAACTAACAGCTTAGGTTTACTTATATGTAAAATGACAGACACACAGTAGAATTTTCTTTCCATAAAAAGTGTAGCACCAAGTTAATTTCTGTTTTTGCCTCCTCCCTCCCCTAAACCCTGCACTGTCTTAGAAGTTGTAAATGTACTTGTAAAAACAATATCAATTTGGAACTGAATAGAAAATATTATTCAAGTATGAAAACAAAAGACCAAAGTCAGTGCTGAAGAGAAAATAAATCTTTCAGATGCTTTGAGATTTAGGTCCAATGGTCAAAGGAATGAAAGGATTTCCATAAGAGATTAAGCAAATGAACTAGATCTCAAATATTCTAAAATGAATTCTCAGAGAAGAACTGAATGCAAATTTTGTTTTCTGATAGATGTTGTTTTCTTATTTTAAAAATATACGTTAGTACCAGGTTTTTCTGGTAATTACAGACCTGTGGGGAACCTTGTTATAGCTACAAATTCATGCTATAATAATATATATCCTCCTACTAGAGAAATAATAATTTAATCGATAAATGATGCTGGGAAAACAACAATTTAAACAGAAATGAAAAATTATGACCTATATTTAAAAGTAAAGTCAATCGATGGAAACCAAACTTTATGTGACATAGGATGTTGGAACTAGGATATAAAGATTTAAAATCAGCTCCTATAACTACATTTAAGAATGCAAAGGAAAATATGCTTGTAATGAGTGAAAATGCAGACAATCTCAACACAGAAATAGAAACCATAAAATAAAACCAAACTGAAATTCTAGACCTAAAATGCAATGCCTGAAAAAAATAAAAGTAAACTTGAGGTCTTAAAATAAGATTGGAGATTACAGAAGAAAGAGTCAATGAAGTTGAAGATAAATCAATGGAGATTATACAAACTGAATAAGAAAAAGCAAAAGATTGGGAAAATAGTGAATTTTCAGTGATTTGTGGGACAAATATCAAATGCCAAACATATATATAATTGAAGCCCTAGAAATAGAAAAGAGAGAGAATAGGGAAAATACTTAGAAAAATAATGGTAAAAATTTTCCCGGCTAATGCAAAGTATTCATTTACAGGTTTCACATAAACATTAAACCATGAGTAGTACAAAGACAAAGAAAACTACACCCAGGCACATGAAAGACAAATTGCTAAAAACCAAAGATAACACAAAATCTAGAGAGCTGCTGTTGCTGCTGCTGCTAAGTCATGTTAGTCGTGTCCGACTCTGTGCGACCCCATAGACGGCAGCCCACCAGGCTCCCCCGTCCCTGGGATTCTCCAGGCAAGAACACTGGAGTGGGTTGCCATTTCCTTCTCCAATGCATGAAAGAGAAAAGTGAAAGTGAAGTCACTCAGTCATGTCCAACTCTTCGAGACCCCATGGACTGTAGCCTACCAGGGTCCTCGGTCTATGGGATTTTCCAGGCAAGAGTACTATAGTGGGTTGCCATTGCTTTCTCCAGAATCTAGAGAGCAGATCTTACATATAGGGAGATAACAATAAATATGACTTCTAACTTGGCATTGGAAACAATTGCAGCCAGAAGACAGAATTGTATATTCTGCAAAATATCTTTCAAGAGTAAATGTAAAATAAAAAAATTTTCAGAAAAATTAAAATTAACACAACTTGCCATCAGCAGATCTACTTGACAAGAATTGCTAAAGAAAGTTTTTCAAGCTGTTGGAAATGATACCAGACAGAAGTTTTCTCTTCAGGAAGGAATAGGAACATAAATGGTGTATATATGAGTTAACATAAAAGACTATTTTTCTATTTATTTAATTAAAATACATATGATTATTTAAAACATTTTAACATACTATGTGTTTAGTGACATATATAGATGTGATACATACAGAAACCATAGGACAAAGTGGGTGATTTCAAGGTTCTTTAATTTTATATGAAGATGTCTAATGTTAACTCTAATTATCTTGGGAAACATTATAGAAAGAAATCACTAAAAATTAATGCCAAGAGGTACAGCAAAGAATGAAAAGATAAAAGGGAATCTTAAAAAATTCAATTAACTTGAAAGAAAGCTAGAAATGAATCACAAAGGAGCAAAAACAGTAAAAACAGAAGATAATTATTATAATGGGAAACAAATACAACCATCTCTAGTATATAAATCTATTTGTATCTGTAATTACATAACTGTAAATGGACTAATTACTATAATTAGTAGGCAGATATGAGTACAAGGTAAAAATAAACCCAGCAAGGACTGATATACATGGTTTAGAAGTTATATGTGGGTGATAAGTTGCATAGTCACATCTGACTCTTTGTGACTCTGTGGACCATAGACCACCAGGATTCTATGTCAATGGCATTCTCCAGGCAAGAATACTGGAGTGGGTTGCCATGCCCTCCTCCAGGGGATCTTCCTGACTCAGGGATCAAACCTAGGTCTCTAATGTCTCCCGCATTGGCAGGAGGGTTTTTTTTTTTTTTTTACCACTAGTGCCACCTGGGAAGCCCAAAAATTATATACTTAAATATAAAGACACACAGAGATTGAAATTAAGAGTCAAAAAGAAATATCAAGTAGATAAAAAGGATGATGAAGAAAAATTCTGGTACCAGAGTATGTGTTCGGTACCTAAACCAGAGTTTCAAAATAAGTAAAGTAAAAATTGACAGATACAAACAGAAGAAATAGACAAATGCACATGTTTTGAGGTTTTAACACACCTCTTTCAGTTATTAAGCAAACAATGAGATAAAATCTCAGTAAAAGCATGTGTGTACATGCATGCTAAGTCACTTCAGTTGTGTCTGACTCTTTATGATCCTATGGACTGTAGCCCACCAGTCTCCTCTGTCCATGCAATTCTCCAGGCAAAAACAACCGGAGTGGGTTGCTGTGTCCTTCTCCAGGGGTTCTTCCTAACACCGGGATAGAACTCACAGCTCTGACATCTTCTGCACTGGTCAGATTCTTTACCGCTAGTGCTACCTGGGAAGCCCCAATAAAGGCACAGAACATCTTTAACCATTTTGACCAAAATGACATTGTTTAGAAGCATACATTCAACAAGATTACGACATGTGCTAAGTCATAGAAACAATCCCAATGAGTTACAAAAAACTGAAATCTGAGACAATACATCTGTGACCACATGGACTTAAAATTAGTAACAATGATATATCTAGAACCTCCTCTAAGTATTTAGAAATTTTATAGCTTCAAGAGAAAATGTGGTGAAAAGAGAGATCAAAAAGTTAACAAATTTCAAAATTAATGAGAATGAAATTATAACATATTACCATTTGTGAGATTCAGCTAAAGCAGTTCTTAGAAGGACATTTTTACCTTTAAGTGCTTATATTAGAAAAGAAGGAATATATAAAATTAGTGATCTAAAGCAGGAGTTGGCACACTATGTCCAATGAGCCAAATCCTGGTATGGACCTTTTTATAGCCCGCCAAATAAGAATGGCTTTTGAATTTTTAAATGGTTATTATATATAAACATATCAATGTGCATCTATATATTATACAAAATATATACACTTCAGTCTTCAAAGCTTAAAATATTTAGTTTGACTCTATAATGCAAATTTTACTCAGCAGTGATCTAAAGTTCTGTTTTAAGATGCTAGAAAAGGATGAGTTAAGTAGTATCAAAGTAGAAGAACAGAAGTGATAAAGATGAGAGCAGAAATCTGTGAAATATAAAGAATGGAGAATATTTTGGAGCTTCAAGATCAACAAAATTCATAACCCTCTACTTTGACTGACCAAGAGAAATGAGAAAGGGCAAAAATTGCCAATATGAGAAATCAAAAAGTGGATATTATTAGATATCCAGTAGACATTAA